>NC_142617.1:48435000-49685000 GCF_059453375.1 Lepisosteus platostomus | reverse complement strand
TGCCCTTGTATACAGGTCTCAATGATGCTTTTTGTAAAAAAAAAAAAGTGAGCTTTTTAACTGCTGCAAGCAACTCCATGTTATTACCACACACAACTGCATAATGGCTGCTCCACATTAGATTTTAAATGGTTCCTGATGCATAATCTCACTTCAGTGTTGAAATCAGCAGCTAAAAAAGTAAACAACAGGCTGGTTAAAGGCCCTTACAGCACTGGGGTCCTGGGTTCAATACTGCACCTGGAGTGCTATCCACATGGAGTTTGTAGGTTCCCCCATGTTTCTATGGGGTTCCTCCGGGTGCTCCAGTTTCCTCCCACTGCCCAAAGACATGCTGGTAGGTTAACTGGCTTCTGGGAAAACTGGCCCTGGTGTGAGAGCATGTGTGTCTGCATATATGCCCTGCGATCAACTGGTATTCCATCCCTGTTGTATGCCACCTTATGCCCGTTGCTTGCTAGGATAGGCTCCGGCTCATCCACAACCCCGAACAGGGTGAAGTGGTTAGAAAATGGATGGATGGATGGTTGGATAGGTTGATTAAGGGCCTCTCATATGGGAAATAATGTTAAACCATAAGGCAATCCCATAAATACCCCACTCAAATACAAGTACACCACTCAACTAAAATTAAAAAAGGTCTCCCACACTAAGGCATATTAAAGTTCAGAAAAGGATCTATAACTCACCGGGAGAAATTTCCCCACCAACACTTGTAAGCCCCCCATGAATAATGTCTTATTGTAACGGATCTTGTTGAAATAGCTAGGACTACTTTCAGCAATTTACTACCTCAAATAAACTGTCCCAGGGAAACAAATACATTTTATTTAGAATTAAATTAATCAGTATGCCAAATTGTTGAGAATTGTTCCATTAACACAACTGAATAAGTGGCCCTTAAAATTGTTTATCCTCATCAGGATCTTTTTTTCCTGCAAGCTAACAGGAAAATGTTACATAATGTGAACACTGTTAAATGCCATTCTACAGCACTATGAGGCAAATGATAACTCACATATTATTTGTTTATTATCCATAAAGTTTGGGTTTAAAAATCACCCATCACAAATGTAGCAAAGCAGACGAGAGCCATCCTTTATCTCTTCGATTTAGATGCATTTCCTTTCAATACCTTTGCTAACAGAAAGCAGCAATCCGTCTACGGGGGAGGGTTTGTCCATTGTCTCATAAGGACAAAGTTTACGAAGACCCATCACACACAACACTTTTCACCCTCCGGCCTCCTTGATTTGTAAACAAAGGTTCTTTCAGCAGACAACTTCAATGATCATTTCCTGACCTTTGAACCCGCCAATGTCCTGAAAGGGTCAGAACAACCTGGCAGGCATTCACAATGGGTCAAGGTACCTTGTGTGAGATCTTTCCAAATACCACTGGACCCTCATGCTCCTCTTTCCATGCTTTAAAAGCATACACTGCATCCATTTCCAGGAAGTGCTAACTTTGAGAGGAGCTTAACTTAAAACTTAAAACACAACGAGCTTTAAACAACTGCGGACTTCATGCAACTTGAGTCAACAGGTCTCACAGGTCTGAATCTGTCACCAGCTTCCTTTCAAAATGGGACGCTCAGGTTGTTTTTCACTCTGGTTTAAGAAAGTCAAGATACTGACCTGACATCATCCTTGGTAAAGAGGATTTAATCTGGACAATGTTCATTAACTCATTAAAAGAAACATATGCTACAGCTGAAGACGATGATGCTAACAGGTTAGGATGATAAGACACCTCCCATATAAACTGAATTTTGGAAAACTGGGAAGAACGCAGTCAAATCTGCAAAATATGCAAATGTCAAAAGAAAGTCTCCAGAAGAGTGAGAGAGCACAGGTCATGTTGATGCAGGCGATACCCAGAGAGATCCTGACCTGCTAGCAGATTCATAAGTGAGGCTCAGAGCCAGGAGGACGAGATTCTGAAGCCAAGATGGAGAAAGATCAGTTGGCAGGGCAGAAAGACAGAAACAGCATAGCTAAAAACAACCCAGGCACTTGCATCTCAACACCACACTTCATAGCCCCCACCCCAGCCAGAAACTCTGACAAGGATGGGGGAGGCAGGGACTTGATGTGCTGTCTGGTTCCTCTTGAATGTCCAGAAGGAAAGAAAGGCCCTCCTCACATTGTAACCTCGGTCAGTCACATTCCAGTAGCACAGAGTCTCTGGTTAGTATCCCTAGACCCACCAAACCCCACCTCAGACCCCACTCTCAGCATTCCATACACATTACCAGGGCTTTGATGAGTCAGGAAATCAAGGAAAGAACACACTCCCCACCCCTTACTTCAAGTGACTCCTGCAAAATGGTTTTACAGCCTGTAGGTCTTTCTTTCTCTTGGCTTTGTATTCTGCAGTGAACTGGGATACCGGTGGAGAGAGAAGCTGTAAATGAGCGTCAAGGGCTGTGCAAGTTAAAACCAAGTAAAGTCCCCCTCTTCTGCCAACTGTATGCGGCTTCACTGAACTTTAAGATCTCTTAAGAAGGCTCACTCATTTACAGGTTCTGCCTTGTACTGGAATCGTAAACCATTATGGGGTAGAAAGATAAATATGTGGCATTTGTCTTCTTTTCTGTGGATTGAGGGTTTTTACCAAGGTTCTGAAGCAAATGTTAACAGGATCAAAAAGTGAGGCAGCCAGCTCTTACTAGCTTTCATTTTTTATTTACAAGACACAGCGACTCTGGTCTTAAGATTGTGAACAATTTTAACCGTCTCCACGACTACCAAAATCTGTTCTTCAACATGGAGGAACACATTTCCTACAAAGTTACTCCTGTTCAGCCTCAAACTGCTACCGGTGACCAGCCACTGAGTCAGGGAATAAAAAAAAACTATTGGAAGTCAAAAGGCTCAATCTAATATAAATAAGAGCAACCCACTGCTTGATTGTTTTGATCCAGATTCTCACAGACCTCACACAATTTGAGCAGATTTCTCTACCGAACTTTCACAGCTTAACGGATGTAAAAAAAACAGCATCAGAATGACACCAATTAATATTTTATACGCCTGGGGCAGGGTTGTCACATTCAACCTCTGGAGGGCCTGGAATGTTTTGTTTTTTTGCCTGACCTCAGTAGTAAACTGAACAATTCACCTAATTAAATTTATAATAGAAGTATTAAGTTGTTAATTAATCAGACCAGCTACGTAGCACGTGTCTGTGCATGTGTGCTAACCTGACTCTTCTAGCCAGGTTTGTGGTGGTATTACACCACTACCACACAGGACATGTGACGGCCATGAATATCGGTATCATAAAAAATAAAAATATATGACAGGCGCAGGGGTCCTCTATTGTGGTTTGCAAGCTTAAATTTTAATGAAACGTGAATGCCCTTCATGAATCAGGGGCGCTATCAAATGACAGGCCCCTGTGCTCAGGCCTGTGAAAAGAACAGATGCTGCCTGATCGCAGCTCCCCTTCGTTTGTGAAAAACGAGTGGGGGAAAAAAAAAAGGCTCTCAAGCAGATGTACAGGGATATGGATTCACAGCGGGGGGCAGGAAAAGTAACCTATTACCGATTCCATTACCGGTAATTTTCGCCTCAAAACCAGGCTGGTTGGAGAGGAAGACACACATGACAAACAGAAAGCAATTAATCTGGGCTGACAAAGTGACATTGCTTGCAGGCCAGCTTGTCAGCCCAGCTATTTCTGGAACCACTGAGCAGGATAATGGAATCAAGCCGTTGGAAATGATTTTAAGTACCATGCACCAAAGCACCTCAATAACAATTAAAGGGAGGAGAAGAGCGAGCCGAGTGGAATGCTACGGGATAGTACAGTCACACTGCCACACAGCCCCACACCTAGCGCCCTCTCTGTTGAGCCACCTTTCTGCACCTCCCCTGAGCGGCAGGGCTGGGAGTTAATACAGCGGACTCTTGGCTCCGGCCACCAATCTCAGTAACCTTTATAACCTTTCATTACATCACACCCATCCAAACCCCGGAAGAACACGCAGAAGTAAGAACCACGTGGCCTCTTGTTCTGATGTCTTCTACACTGACCAATGAAAGTCTTATATGAATATATACAACAGGCTTGGGCGTAAGGGGAAAACAAACAACACAATGTATCATACTGAATAAATCATTTGGAAAACTGGTACTTATTCTCATGCATCAGGACTTGACGTTGCTTGGAGGACTTTGACAAAGCCAAAAGCTGAGAATGTCGATTGCATTGTATCACCCGGATTTAATGTCCCCAATGTCATTTCTCAAAATCAAATAAAGGGACTTTGGAAAGATCTTAGGTTCATACAGCAAGGGAAACACTGTGACCTAAGGGCATCTCCAGAAGATGAACCAGCCTTGTTGGATGGTAATTTTTACAGGGGCGGGGGGTTGGTAAGCTCAGTCTCCCCATTACTAGATGAGGCTTGCCCTCAGAGCACACAGCTATAGCAACAGCTGTGACCGTCTTAGAAGTGCCTGAAGAATGCATTCACAATCCAGTCCTGCCTATTTAAATTGCATGTCAGACTGAATCAACAGTACAACAAAAAACAGGATTTACAACACCACTCTCTGAAAGCTTTGATAACAGAGGTTAATTCAGATCAGCTATGAATTAGTTCATTGAAACATTTTGGATCAAGGACCCGAGAGATTTCCTTTCTCTGCAGGATTACCCACATGGCTGCCGTGGATGTGGTATAGCCATTCTCACGCCCTAACGTTACTAATAGGCTGCTGAGATCTACCATGGTGGGTGGGAGACACAGCAGTGTCCCACAGCACAGGGAAGAGTTGCTGGGACACATCCATCTCTGTAGCATTCTTGAACAATGTATAGGAATGCTTGGCTCAGGCTACTACAACCCTGGGCTGAGATGGAAAGAGGTCCTGACAGGATCGGTGTTTTTATCTTCAAAGGCTGGCAGAGTAACACCGTAACAAAGAAGCACGAAGGCAAAAAAAAGTTTCCTGTTTGATGTTACCATGGATTGAGCTGAAACTATAAATGCCACAACAAGCAACGACACACAAAAAAAGGTGTGGTACTAAACAAGGAGAAATTATGAAAAGATTAATGTCTGAATGACTAAATAAAAACTTGTGAAAACCCATGGTGAATAACGTCCACGTATTTGATGATTTTGTTTAGTGTCAGGTCTTCAGCGTGTCCCTGATTTTGACATCATGGTGGGCTTCTCTTGATGAATGGGGGTGGCAGGATATAAGCACATAGGCACAGGGAAAAGCACGACACCCCACCACCTCACCCTCAACTCACCTGCAGCTGTCCCCCACGGTCACGATCTCCACCTCGCTGTCCGTGGAGGTGACGTTGATCTCCTCGCTGGCGGGGACTGGCGGGGCGGGGGTGGCCTCGATGACCACCACATCCTCGTCCAGGGCTCCTGCAGGAAGACGCAAATAAAAACACGGATCAGGGGAGTGGGAAGAGCTGTCTCACGGATTCGGCACATTGAATTGTTCTGGACGGTGGGGGGGGGAGGGATCTGAAAGTTGGAACAATCACTAAGGAACCTCCCAAGTAAAATTAGATAAGGCTTTTATTGAATACTCATGTAAACAGGCAGAAGTGCAGGTCAACAAATGCACTACGACTCTGTCAGAACAGACTAACCAAAGCAAATCTTAGCACTGCGCAAGAATGCCGATTTTATACGTTACTCAATCTTGGGGTGAAATATTTGTTGCTTCTTCTTGAAGACATGCTGGATTGTCTTTGAGCTTTCATAAGCCCTCAGCCTGAGAATTGAGACAGTGGGTATTGCCTTCTGAGTCCGAGTCCGGATTAGAGAGCCCAAATGACTCTCAAGACATTCTAGGGAGCCTACTCTGCAAAACATCATGAAGCGCCTGACTTTGAAGTCAGGTCTTACATTGCACACTCTTGCTCGAGGAAGGGGAGGCATGCTTGGGACAGGTTTTTCTCTTATGTTAAAGCACGCACAAACCATCTTTGAAGCTTACAGTAAAAAAAAAATGACATTTTCTCTGCCTTCAACTGCTGCCGCTCTATAATTATCATCAAACTTTCAGACCCGAGCCGCTGAACGAGTCTTGTTCCCCGCAAAGAACTTGCGCTGTTGCTTTTACGAGTTATTTTTACACCTTCTCCCACGTGGCACCGAGCGTTCGAGGCCGAGCGAGTCTGCGGCTCCCTTCTCCAGTGCTGACTTGCGGTGGCTTGGCGAGCTCTCTCCCATCACGGCTCATACCACCCCCTACAAACGCACAGGCCGCTTCCAGCTAGCCATCAAACAGGCCGAACGCCAGCCCCTCGCCCGGCCTGCTACTGCCCCCCTCCTTCTCCCACGGAGAACGTGACCTCATTCTCTCCTCCTCGCCAGCACATCGGATTACAAGGAGAAAATAATGTAACTCTGGGTCCAAGGATGATTGGATACACGTTTAACCTGGATTTCTTTCCGGAGAGGTCATTATGCTTTTCGCCTTTCCTTCTTTTGCTGCTCGAACGACAGAATAGTTTACAACAGGAGCTAGTGATCCTGGGACGATTTCCACAGACACCAGCAAGCAATCGGATCATGTACAACACAGTTCCCATCAAAACCGTTTTACTGTTCTCAGACAAAAGGTACAACTGCTTACCTACAGTACATGACGAACGTACATGGTTTCCTTTTAATTCTAAGTAAAAAATATTCCTCTTCTCTAATTTATGCAAATCATTCAAAATATTAGCTAGGAATAAGGTGTACAAACCTGGTTTTCTTTTATTTTCGGTCTTTGGATTGTACAATCACTAATATACCACCAAAATTATCCAATAATCCACTTAAACCTGCAATCATTTTTACTCACGTCAAAACAGGAACCTTGCAGTTTAACTATGCCAATGCATCATATATGGTCATCCCTCAGAAAAACACACGGATGAACACCCAATCAACAGCAGCACAAATGGTGTCCATGGGGGGCTCCTGAGTGACTGAAGTGGTAAAAGCATTCAACTCAAGTACCATGCAGGACCCGAGCAGAGTGAAATTGAGCAGTGATCACGACTTTGCCATTTAATGAAGGGCTGAGTTCTATGCATGCGGGTTTGAGGCAGAGACACGTCATGAGCCAACTGTGACTGGGATTCTGCCAGCAGTGGAGTGCAACAGGCAGAGCTCGACCCAATAAGTACCATAAGGTGGGAGAACAGGCGACCTGTGCTGTTTTTGAAGGTTGCGCCTCTCCTCTAGCGGGAGCTGAACCAGGTCTGCGGCTGCAAGCCAAGACAAGCATGCAATATGCTATTCCTAACAAAAATACTAACAAAAAAGTTTAACAAAAAATATTGAAAAAAGTGGTTTCCTTGAAAATAAAACAGCCCTCTTCTCTCCAGGCTTTCAGAACTTTCACCCAGAAACACTTATATTAAGGTAGAAGACTTTCCAATATATCAGCAATACTACACCAGGGAGACAGTGTAATTGGAGCCTCGATTTATTCTCTTCCTGCACAGCCACTAATTCGATAAAATGCCCGTACCATCTTTTCATTTGCGCACAACCTAAAGTCCCTCCTCCCTCAGCCCCACGGCTCTATGAAAAGTTGCTAAGCTCTTTCTGAGAAACAGATCGACAATTTTTACATTCCCAGCACTGGCAGGAAACTGTTTGCTTACAGCTCCCCGGCTTGGGTGACAAATGTGTTCTTCAGGTGCACACACAGATTTGACTTCCTGCAATACCATTACAGGCATTTCTGAACAGGAACTGCATCCAAGGATTATTAAGGATGGTATAAACACAATGATTCAAGACGGCACACATCAACCTGCCTTCACGTGTTTCTTTTAATAATTCCTTCAATTTACAAAACTCTTTTCCATCCAAAAGGATCGCCTGAGTGAAACTTTCATTGTTTTTTTGATCAACGATAGTTGTTTTTTTAAAATAACAGCTGAAACTACTTTTTAAGTGCTATTTTCCGTTATTAAAATAGCATATAATTCTCTCCTCAACGCATTTTTATTTTACAAACTAAATTCTGCACCCATTTAATTTTGTGCAGTATACAATGTCACAACGGGTTGTCTTCACAGGTTCGTACTGGAGTGCTGAAGCAGAATAAAAAGAGACACTAACAGAGACAACTCAATCACAGTCAAAGACCAGGGGTGCTGTGCAAAGTCATCAACCCCCACAGAACCCTCCACTCCCTCAGCACGGCCTGCTCCCCCACCACAGCCCCTCTCTAATCGTACATCATGAACGCGTGATGAAATCACTGGGGAATTTCCTGAAATGCAACATGAACAAAGCTCCTCTTCACTGATCCTCTCAGCTTGCTTTCAGTGCTGCAGAAACCCCAGAGAACGCGCTGCTGTATCCGCGCAGCCAAATGGGCAAGACGAGCAATCGCATTTCCTTCTAAAGCTGCTTGTAACAAATATGACGATGATCACTGACCAGTGAAGGGACAATGTTTTTACATTTTACAATGTTTAACGTAGAAACAAAATGCAGGAAAAGAATCACAAAATCTCAAACGCAGAGCTGACACACAGCTCAGCAGTGTTACAGCTTGTGCAATAATCAAGGCATCCTGCTATGGTGGTAATCCTTCCTATGTCAAAGACTAAAAAAAAAAAGGCACTGAAAAATGAAACCACACGTCTTTGCAATCACACGTGTAAGAATCTGCCCAGGGATTTCAGAAAACACAGAACAGCTTTTACGGACATCAAAAGGGGTCTAATGAGGCAGTACGTGAAAAATACCAGCCATCTGATAACTGCCAGGAATCCTCTACTGTACTGACCAGCTAAATCAGGTAGAACAACCACAACATATTCATTTCTAGTGTACACACGATTAAATCATTGTGAATGAAAAAGAGGTAGTTTAAGCATAGGAACCAGCTATAATTTCATATTCTCAATTCATCCCCAAGGGCTGCATGTAGGTCAGTCAAGGTAGCTGTACAGAGGACACTATACAGAACGTCAGCTGGGTAATCTCTAACCTGCTGCCTTACCGCACTCAGGGTGGGGGTCACAGCCATACAAAGAAGCCTGGATTCAGACTTCAAAGCAGAGCTTAAACAGAACCACGAAGGAGCATGTTGTCACGCCAACGAGGAGAAGACACAGGGGAGAACCCCAACAATCCCGGCTCCGATTAAAATGAACAGTTGCTACAGTGTTTTCTCTCCCTAATTAGGCCAGGGTTATACATATTCACACATATGTCTATTTATTTAGGGGCAGGAAATGTCTATTTCTAAGAAAACAAAGAATAAATAAACACATGGCTCAGAAACTATACCTCTTGAGAATGTCAGAATTCTCCAGGGACACTTCTCTTTAGGTGATCTGCTGGGTATTAGGACTCACAATTGTAAACAAAGCCTCACTGTGTCTGTTCATGAAATAACACCACAATGCTATGAAGACTATTCTTACACTTCTAAAAAACAGGCTTCAGGGTTACAGAAATGTAATTATGCAGACAGTGTCTTGGGGCATTCAACCTCTACAGCCTTGCGGAGAACTCAAAGGTCACCTATAAACAGTTATCCTGGCAGAGAGGGGCATTGCTCCATTTCAGCCACACAAACAAAGGTAGAGTATGTTGCATGTTCTATCTACTTCAATTGACAGGCCAAGTATTTATTCTATTTACAAATGCTATAAAATCTAAATGAAAAAAACCCACAAATTTAGCAATGAGGAATCTTTAGATGGAAAAACGCCATAACTCTGGGAATGGTCTCGCAGCGTTTTTTTTTTTTAAAAGGTTCTTCTAGCTGCTAGAGATTTAAATAGATTGGATCTCTTAAGGGAGACACTGCCCAGGGCATAAGGCATCCGAAATGAGATCAAAAGGAAACACTTTGGGCCCCTAACGTTGGAAGTCAAAACTCCAAGGGAACACCTTCAAAGAAGTGACATGCATTTTCATTCTTCCTGCTATAATGCGAGTTCTTTTGGCACGAACACATAATAGACACCAGGAAAGGATAGTTAAATAGCTCTTATTTTAAATAGGTTTCACATAGACCTATGCATTAACATTATTATGCTGAAACGTACAGCAACAGAAACCCAAATCTGGAACTACCCAATTCGTTGTATGAATGCCTCCTGCATGGTCGTCTGCATCAGCTCCTCCATGTTCCGCAAGGCCAAGCTAGCACATGTTAGTGCTTGCTGCTTTTTTGCCAGAGCTGTACTGCGTCTCCATTAAAGCAGTTCCTTCTAATTTGGCAGGGTTCTGTAGATAACCTCGCTGTAACTCACAAGGCTGTGGGGTAAGAACATTTTTGGAGGTGGGGCACAAATACTCCCTACACTGGCCACCAGACAAGAGTTCCCACTGCTATGTTGAGCTCTGGAAATTCGGCATGAGGCATGGCTACTTGGTCAGTCCCGAATTCCACGGGGACTGTGCTGTGGCTCTGCGAACCCACATCTTCACCGCTGACCTTTTTCCCATGGTCTATATGCTGGTTAGCACAGTTCCTTTCCCCCAGGCACTGCATTCTTGCATTCTTGAATGGAGTCTACACTACTATCAAGTGGCACAGTGAAGCTATTGTTGGGGGGAGGGTGATAAATGGAAAACATGCATAAACAAAAAGCAACTGCAATTGTAGGGTATTGACACTACCAAGCAATTATTTCAGAAGTGCCTGAAACATTTTTCCCCAATGCTGGATATAAAGGCATTTCAATAACAAGCATTTGTGGCCCTACAAAAAGCAAAACCTGGCACCTTAACAGTTCAATAGGTACACATTTTGATGCGTCCAGATGCAGATAGTTTCTCTCTGCGGCTCAATAACATCTGCTGAAGTACTCACGATCAGCTGCTGTGAAGCTGGTTAAGCTTTGAAAAGCACGTGACGAGCTGTGATCGCTGTACACAGGCTCCGACAGTCCGGTAAAGGAAGTGGCAGGTAAGCGCGCAGCTACAGCACTCAGTTGATCGGCGTGGTTTGTCAGGTTTGCTCCCCGCCTTGCTAAGCCCCATTTAGATTCTGCTGCTAAGTTTCTCTTTCAGCGGTGAGCTCGACGGAGAATCTGGAAGGCCTTGAAAAGTAAGAGGATGCCTGGAAAAGCCGTGCCAGTTACCCAACAGCATGTACATACAGCTGCTCTGCGAGAGTGCCTGCCCAACAGGAAATGAAAATGCGTAAACACATCATTCTCCAACCTCGACAGCTTACGAAAGAGCTGCAAAGCACCGGCTCACCACACCAGCACTGCAATATGATGTCTCATTTATTAGGATATGTTTAGAAGTTAAACAGCAAAACCATCGCAAATTAACAAGCTCCAAGTCCAGAAGTGCATTAACAGCAGAAAAAGAGAACTCAGAAATAGGAAAGCAATTAAACAAAATTATGCTGTGATCAAACAAAAAAATGAAAAGCTTGTGAAAGTTGCCTTATATGGATTTTCCTGGGGAGTTTCTACAGCATAGCAAAACAGTTCTCTGCCTTTGCAAGTGTAGCTCTGTGGATTTTTCTATATAATTTACGAGCTGTAAGGAGTTTTTGAAACTCAAAAAGCCCCATTTCTGAGGGAACCCTGACTTTTCCCATACTGAGCCATCTTATATTATGGATTCTGTATTCAGCTCATTATTTTTCACATATAATGCAAGGCAACAAAACCAAAGAAATCTGTCACTAACATATGCTGCAGAATACAATTTCAGCATTGCAATGAACAAGGCCTAGGATGCCTTGTCTTTCACAGAGAAGGCTACTACTACTAGTCAAAACTGGTGCCTGGCTCGGATCATTCATGCCATCCTCCGCCGAGCAGTACTTGACCGAGCACCCTATGGAGCTCCTGAGAACAGCAAGGACCGCTGACGCCCCTCAGCTGTTTCAGCCCCTGCTGTTCTGGTCCGCCATACTCTCTCCGTCTGGAACCTCACTGGCCGCCTGGTACAGCTTCAGCCATCCACAACCACAACTCCCTCCTGCTCTAGAAGAAACTGGCTAAATCTCGTACCAGCCTTAACATGTTAAAAATCCCCTCCCCATCCCCGATCTCCAGGACGTCCACTTTGTCAGCTGTCCAGTCTGAATACCTGGGGCCACAGCTGACCACTGCATGTGTAGGCAAGGACACAAACGAGAGGCCATGCAGCCCGTCGACTGGTCAGCAGCTAACTTACTTGAGGATCCAGCTGTTTTCTGAAAGAAGGCAGGAAATCAGCTTCTACAATATAGCTGGGTCGAGGGGTCCAGACTCCTACAAACCCCTGTGTTAAGTTTCCATTTGTGTCCTCTGGATTTCCTTATTCTAAAGGATCGACGCCTTTGCTTCTATCATGCACCATGCAAAGAACAGTGAGGCTTCTGAAATTCACATTTTGTAACCTGCCTCTCGCTGAAAACACCCAAATTGAAAATGTAAACCATGTGCGAGTCGCAACTCACATGTTTTCACACAGAACATAAAAAATAAGAAAAAACCATAATGACGATCTTAAAAACCTAAACTTTTTTTTTTTTTAGAAAACTGAGCAAGTGAGCAAGCAAGCTTAATCTTGATGGAGCTATACAAGTCTATTAAGGAACATATTTTAAAGCTCTGCCAAGGACTCTTAACAAAGCACTTTGGTTTATAGGGCGGGGAAATGAATAAAAATCACTGGTGATAGCTTCAGCGTACAGAGCATGTGCAGAGCTGCACATGAGTCGCATCAACAGAATTTGACCCTCTTCCCCCTCAAATGCTCAAATCTCCATGCAACAGGATTGATTTTCTAAAAACAAAAGAGATCTGAAGAATGAGAGTGCGTTTTGAAAGGAATGGTTCATCTCTGAATAATGCCATGAAATCCCCTGCGCATTCCCTTGTTAGGACGTTCTATTCATTAATGAGTCATGAGGTCTGATCTATCAATCAGTCCAGTTTCCACAGCTTTCCTGAGTTATTGAACAGGCTGCCAGGGCTGGAACTCCAAAGGCTCTGACAATCTAACCAAATAACTGCATCAAGGGTGAAGAGACAGAGAAGGGGAGAGAAAAGAGAGGGAGGGGGAGGTAAGGGAGAATGGAGAAGGGCAAAGAATTCACAGATTTCCTATCTGCTTCTCAAGAATGGCAATAATGTTGATTGGTGCTAAAGAAACATTTGCACATGCCAGAACAAAGTCAATGAACTGCTGACAGACCCCAGAGGCAGGCCAGGCTCATAAAGTAATATCAGAACAAGCAGAAGGCTGACAATTTAAAAGTTAAATGAACACTTCTACAAGCTACAGCCTTCTGGAGCTACAGCAATGTGCAAGACAACTTTTTGAGGTTATCTAGACCTTTTACTATTTCCTGTTTTGAAAACAAACAAGATCCTTGAAAACAACACAATCCCCAAATGATTCTGGTTCCTGGCAAAATATGAATGTGTGTGGGCTGAAATAACGTAATACTGCACTGTGTTTGGAACCATACAAACACCTCTGCAAAAGCTAGTCTCATCTGACAGTGTTCATGTTTAGGTGGCTCTAACATATTCACAGGATCACATGACATGCTGCTGTGTTGACAACATCATCAAAATGGATTTAGAAAAAGCACAGCACAAGAACTCCCTCACTGCAGGGAGAAGGACACTGTTTCTAGGAAGTATAAAGGACAAACCCTGATAGTTGGCAATTTTTAGATTACATATTTATTTAAGAAAGAATACCTTTCCCTTCCCTTGACTGATAACTACAAGAGTTCAAGGACTTCAAGACACATACAAATTACAAAGGACTCTCCGCTGACTGTGAAATGCTTATGTTTATGCTTCACAATGGAGTTGAGTCGGAACAACAAGATTTCAACTCAAATCCATCCATCCATTCTCTAAACACTTTATCCAAATCCAGGTTGCAGGGGAGCCGGAGCCTACATACAAACTCCACAGCACCCCAGGAATTGCACCCATGTCCACTGTGCCACAATATTTTCTAAGAGGCAGCAATGCACTCAGATAACCAGCCTTATCTTTAAAACATAACTAGCCCCCTTGCGTTAGTGAGTGAGCTTTCCACTTATCATAAGTTCCATTATCTTTTAAGCTGCAAATAATTGTTCACAAATTCCCACAAACTGAAATAAACAGCTATTCAATTGTTTAGTACATATGTACTATGTGTACCTAAATTCCTTTTAATATAAACCCAAAACATGCCAATGCTGGAAAGTTTGTTTGCTGGATGCTGCATCGCAGTGCAGTAGCAGGCAGTGCAGTTAGAGGCTGTGATGTGATGAGGTTTAAGTGCAGTAGCAGGCAGCGCAGTTCGACTCTGTGATGTCATGCAGTGCAGAAGCAGGCAGCGCAGTTCGACTCTGTGATGTCATGCAGTCCAGAAGCAGGCAGCGCAGTTCGACTCTGTGATGTCATGCAGTGCAGAAGCAGGCAGCGCAGTTCGACTCTGTGATGTCATGCAGTGCAGAAGCAGGCAGCGCAGTTCGACTCTGTGATGTCATGCAGTGCAGTAGCAGGCAGTGCAGTTAGACTCTGTGATGTCATGCAGTGCAGTAGCAGGCAGCGCAGTTAGACTCTGTGATGTCATGCAGTGCAGTAGCAGGCAGCGGCAGTTAAGACTCTGTGATGTCATGCAGTGCAGTAGCAGGCAGTGCAGTTAGACTCTGTGATGTCATGCAGTGCAGTAGCAGGCAGTGAGTTAGAGGCTGTGATGTCATGCAGTGCAGCAGCAGGCAGTGCAGTTAGAGGCTGTGATGTCATGCAGTGCAGTTAGACTCTATGATGTCATGCAGCGCAGTAGCTGGCAGTGCAGCTCAGCATCACCAGTGAACGGCTGCATGTCGTACCTGAGGCCACGGTAGTGCTGCTGGGCTGGCTATCCACATACAGCTCCTCCTCAGCCTCGGTGGAGGACGTGGACGACGAATCGCTGGTCAGCTCGTTGTCGCTGGAGCTGCTGGTGCTCTGCAGCAGGGCGTACTTCCGCCTGGCGATCACCTCTCGCTTCTTGCGCTGGAGCAGCAGCCGCTCCTTCTGCTTCTGAGTCCGCTGGGAGGCACCGCCGGCCTTGACGAAGCGCTTCCTGTGCAGCGCGCGGCGCCCATGCAGGCAGGGCCGCTTCAGCAGCACCGGCTCGGGCTCGGGCCGCGGCCACTTGTGAGGCCTGGCGCCTCGCGGCCGGGCCAGCACGGGCCGCATGACCGCCGCCTTGCTGTGCTCCTCCCCGCCCCCCCCACCGGCACCCGCGCCCCCGCCCCCGCCCTCCTCCTCCGAGCTCAGCGTGTCTGAGTCCCCGAAGCGCAGGCTGGAGGAGGGGGAGGAGGCGCAGTCGCTGAAGGACGACTCGTTGTTGTTGTCCTCTTCGCTCTGCCCCTCCAGGCCGCGCCTGTGCCGTGGGGAGGGGAAAGCTGGGGTCCGCACCTCCTTCAGGGCGCAGGCCTGCGTGTCCGAGGGGCCGGCCTGCTGGCTCTTGCGCTTCTTCCTCCCCGGAATGCCCTTCTCCTGCTCCCGGCGGCCCCCGCTCACCTCCCGCAGCGGCCGGTGGCGGCTCTCGGCGCACAGGGGCGCGAACTCACTCCCCACCTTGCTGCTGATCATCTCCACGTCGGCCGGGAAGCTCTTTTCTGCCTCCATGGGCTCGGGGTTGGCCAGCGCCCCCTTCAGGTGCTCGTGTCTCCGGGAAGCATCAGACGGTACCTCACTCTTCATGGCGGCTGCAGCAGGAAGGACTTGGGAGGCCACAGCACTCAGGGGTCCATCTTGGACCGGCGATCCCCTCAGACCTGCGAACACAGGACAGAGGTCAGGGCCAGACACGAGAGCACACAGCCATCAGCTTTCAGGGGGAATGGCAGCGCAAGGAGGGGACCTGCCAACAGCTTCCTGATCCTTTGATTACTGTGGTCGCGCATAAACATGTACCAGGTTTCATTATCGGCATGCATCGTCACAGTCTTCTCCAAGAGACGTGACTAAAACTAATAAACACAGAAGGTTAAACTGAAAGGGAGGGGCCTTCTTCTGTATTCAGAATTGGGGCTAGGCATCATTTCTGGCAATGCATGACTAAAGACTGGTCCAGGGTACCTGCTTAAACTGTAAATAAAGGCAAAACAATAACATAACACCATATTATTGAACACATTCTTTGAGCTAAGGTCACTTTCGTAACTCACAATTGAATACTAGTCCTAGAATTAAAGTCCCAGTTTCACTGGCAACTGTAACTAAGTGCAACAAGTCGAGTGATACAATTAAGCCTGTGTTACAACAGAACCAAGTGAAATAAGAAAAGAAGACAATGCATTTAAACAAGCCCAAAAAATGCATCTTTACTTAATATCCTAATCAAAGAATTAGCTTTAAGCAAGTCATTCAAAAAAACAGGTTTTACCATGCAGCCTATGTGGAAACCAACCCTGAATTGACTCCACGTGCCTATAAATGTCAATCAGCAGAAATAGGCCACAACACACCCAGGTGACCATGTGCTATTGCTACTGTGTGCAGTGATGAGCATAAATCCAATATCAACAACCTGGGAGCAACCAGCCCACGGATTAGAAAGAATGCAGAATGTTTTGCAGGAGCAACAAAGAGAGGAGGTTCTAAATGCCACTGAATGTTACTGACATTTAAAAGCTCCTCTGACCCCTAAGGGTCCTGCCATTTGCTCCAAAGTGCTTTTAAGTGTAAGAAGTATTAGACGGTCTCTGAGGGTGGGTTGGATGTTTCTTGTGCAACAAGGTACCGAGTGAAGGAATCGTGTATTCTGGCTCATTGCTCTAACAAAAATAACCCCATGCAAGGCAGCCTGACTCAAGACCATGAGTCTAATAAGGGAGTCACTTTAACAGTGGTTGCCAGCCACAGTTCATCTCCAGAATCCAGAGGGAAAAAATGAAATGAGTTTGAAGTGAACGCAGCCCATGCTTTAGCATGGAAATGGTCAGCTGCTGTGGAATATTTATGTAGTATTGAGGAGGAGCTCTATTCCATGCAAAAGTCTGCATGTTGACTCCCCAGGATCCAGACGGGAGTCCAGACAGTGACCAGGAAGAGGCCTGCTCAACAGTTTATAACAGAAGCAGTACAGGGTGAAAAACGCAAAGATTTTTATGTCACTGCCTTCTGACGCGAATATTATTCATTTAAACTCAGATGTATTAAAAACTAAGTATGTGCTAACATTATTTAAGGTTTAAGTGTATCAGCTGTTTTCCAGCTAAACTGCTTTAGCTCTCATTCAGTACGCACAAAAATGCATTTGGTATGCTACAGCACATACCTGCCTAACTCAGCCGAATCAACCCAACACCCCACCATACTCCAATGCCAGACAGATCCTAGCAGATCGAACGACAAGGAGTCAGCATGCTGCCTCTCAGTTTCTCATTAATGGTGCTACAGTACAGCACAGCTGCCTTTAACACAGGCCTCCTCCAGAGCAGTAACTACAAATTGGAAAGATGCTGGATTTATGACCCCACTCATGAAATAAATGCATTTACACAGCACACGAAAAGCCAACCAACACAGAACACATCTGCCTGCACACAGAGATTTGGCCTGTGTAGGAGATTGTGCCCCACAAAATGCCAGATGACCACAGAGACCTGCTAGACTCATCAAACACTAATCTTTTTTTAGTGTTTCAACTTCAATGGCTTGTGGTTGCCATCATCAAGGTGGTTACGGGCAAATATGATGGCTTTTTAGATCATTTACTAGGTTCAGTTGACAACTGATAAAATGCTCCTGAGCTGCAACCATCACACCTAACAGTAATCAGGTGGTAAACAGGCCAGCCAGAGCATGGAGATGTTTTTTACTGTTGGTAGAGTGATCATTAAAAGAGCAGAGGACTGAAATGCAGGATTTATGAGGCAGAGGGGTTGGACAGGCCTGTGCTAAGCAGCAGTTGTTGAATTACAGTACAGATAAAGCAGGACACCATAAAATGCCTGTTTCCAACACATGGTCCTCAGATTAAAATGGAAAGTTAAAAGAAGTGTGTGTGTATATATATATATTCTCGCAAGCAACTCAAAACACCTTTACCTGTGCCAGTTTTAAAGAACTGACCCTACCATATATGGGTGTTATCTGATGAAGATTGTATATTTACTGGCTACCTCAGCAGTATAGACTTTCTAAAACAATTATCATTACAAAAATGATCAAGGATCACAGTGCAGTGTGAAGGAACTCGAAAAATCTAACACCCAGCCTACATACTCTGCCCAGTTCTCTTTACCCATATTTGATATTATTGTGGTGGGACTGTCCCACTCTTTTCACAGCACACAGAGGAGCCGGGGGTTTAAGGAGACCCAAATAAAGTGGCAGGGCTCTTAATAATGTTAATAATAATAATGTTTCTTTATTAGCCCCATACAATTTCTTGCATTAGGAATTCGTCTTTTCGCATATCCCAGCTTTTTCTCCAAGGAGACACAGACACACAGACAGGGAGAGAAGCTTGGGGTCAGAGCGCAGGGTCTGCCATTGTACGGCGCCCCTGGAGCAGTTGGGGTTAAGGGCCTTGCTCAGGGACCCAACAGAGTAGGATTCCTCTGCCAGCCGTGGGATTTGAACCGGCAACCTTCCAGTCACAGACGCAGATCCTTAGCCACAGAGCCACCGCTCTTGGGCATTCCCTCACTGCCTCCCTGGGTGTGATCGTGAGTGACCAGTATCTCGTTTCTGCAACATGGCTCACACCAAAGGGTGGCGACAACCATGCCTAGCACCTCAGGAAAACAGCCACCCAGCTGAAATTGATCAGGGGTCTGCCCTGATCAATAGCCAGCTTCAGCACACAGAGTGCAATCACCTAAAAATCACTTGGTGGCTCCAGCGCAGGGCTTTGCAAATGTGGAATATTTACTCCCCGTTTTACAGTTGCATAACCAGAAAAACACGGAAATACTTCACATAGACAAAGTTAGAACTGAAGAGATACTTAGATAAAATATTTTTTTCTTAACATTTTACACACCATGTCCACTTTGCACCAATTTCCCCATGAACTGATATAAATGCAAAAAAAAACAAATACATCAATACCTGAATAAAATGTGCCTGGCTTTGAAGCCTTTGTGGCGTACTGCATGTGCTTGACAGTATTAACACTGGCACCTTTGTGTACTTCCTGCACATCTGTGACCTGTGCTCTCTGCTACAAGTGCACAAACAGAAAAAGACATATTGAGAGCTTGGTAAAAAGTCACACTGTTATTCAGTCCGTTAATTTCGCAAGAAGCAAAGTGAAGGGGATAGCTGGGTTATCTCCTGAGCTGTGGGATATCACCAGGTGGGTCAATGCATGAGCACACAGAACAGGAGAACTATGAGTTTTAAATAACTGCAACTTCTTGCCAGGCTAGACACGTCTTACTTTAAACAGCCCAAATGTGAGCAACAGTGCCCCAACACAGCAATGTTCTTACTAAGGATATTGGTTCTTCAATAAGATTATTTTTATAAATGTCACCAGGCTTGACATCCTACAGGTCAAATTACCCTATCACTTGCACTTAATCAACTCATTACAAATGAGGTGAATTCGTGGTTAAGAAACTGTTACTCAGGTGCATCACAGTCATTTATGATCGATTTGCAAAAAACAAAAATCTGTGCACCTTTTAAAATAAATATGTGCCTAAAGAGTGATTTTTGATGCTCACTATACAGAAATAAGCACATCTTTAAATGCAAATAGTTACCATGTCCAACACCATGCCCCTGCAATATTTCAGATTTATTTGAATACGGGATCCTGGCCTTGCTGATAATCTGGAATTTAGGGAGCACACGCACGCAGACACAAGTATCTTCTTAACACATCTGCACTGAAAGGCCAGCTAATTATTGTGGCACAGCCGCGCCAGAGGTGTAAATGGCAAAGCCAACCAGAATCGTGAACACCTCTTCCGACCAAGAGGATCAACCTTAACCAATTGAAAGTCTTTGCACTTACAAACGCCTGGATTCTCCACCACTTCTGTAGGCTTCTCAGCCACAGCCAGCAAGTGGCGCCAGCTGGACTGAATCCTATAATCCCCCAGGCTATAGGAGCTCATCCTACAATCCAAGCAGGGGCGTGTATTCTTGAAGGCAACAGTGCAACCATAAGCAATGCTGGGTTCAATATCATTAATGTGTGCAGTTAGCTGATCAGGCAAAGAAATCCATCTGGTTGTGAGCACCCAGCAACGGACTACTCTAGACAGTATGCGATCTTCCACATTTCTAAATATAACAAATCCCTGCAATCCTATCTTAGCTGGCTCATGGATATTGCTTCGGTATCAGTTTATTTCTTTGTGTTACACAATACCAGGCATCCACTTGCTCCAGCTATGTAAGCAGTATGGAAATCCATATAATGGCTGGTGTTAATATTTGCATCTGAGAGAGAAATGACTGCCCTGCCGGACAGTGCATACTTAACCCCCAGCTTTCATTACCCTTGTAAATGTATGCAGCTGATCTTCACGGGTGCATACCAATGGTGATTGGAACTGCGCTGCATTTTAAGATTGCACTAGAGCACCACAAACTGCAAACACAGCTCCTCTGGGCAGAAGCCTTTCTCCACCCTCCTCCTACTTTGCTATGCATGATAAACTCAGGTGACCCCCCAAAAGGCCAAGACCTCCTTGAGAAGGAAAGGGCTGGTGAATTCCTGCCGTCTCCTTGGAGCTATGCCTGTAAGTGGTAATCATAGAAAATCCTCCTGACCTGGTTGCCATAAGCACAGAGAGATCAAAACATCTGCTGCAAGAACAGAAAGAAACTCCTGTTTGACGAACACCAAGAAGTGTTTATGTTAACTGGTACATACACTGGAGTGCAAGAACAGCCTGTGCCACATAGCTACTACATTTGTGGCACAAACCCTCTAGTAAACCCTGCATATTTTTTAATAAAACAAAATGAAAAATCAGCAAAATCAGTAGCTCCAGACAGGCCAGAAGGATGCAGAACAGACTAAATGGGCATAATAGCCTCTGCTCATTTACAAAAAATTTTATATTCATTATTGTTCTGCTGCCATTAAGGTGTCAACACTGCACTGTATTTCAGATGAACTGCCTGGACTACATGTGACTAGACCTTCAGCCTACAAAGCAGCTGGGAGACTGCCTGACAGAGGACACCCAACCTTCTCACTGTGAAGATGTGCTCCTCTATCATGGGGCAACAGAGAGGACAGTGCTGAGACAGTAAGCAAAGGGGAGTCACAGGGGAGGCTATCATAAACATGAAGAAAAAAATGAGTCAAACGAAGGTATGACTCACGCACACAGGAAAAGGGAATAATACGAGGGAGGAATGGGGGTGGGGATATAGAGGACCGGTATCACTCTCAAACAGCAGACAGTCTACTTGAACACAGTCAGCACTGCCAGGCCTGGGGCTCTGTGCATTTCAAGGTGTACTGACTCACAGATCCACAGTAAAACACTAGTCCACTATATGGTCACACGGTCAGTGGTGGATAATGCAAATGACAACCATCACCTCAAGCCGTCCCGGGATGCAAGCTTGTTCAATTTTTGTCAGCTACAGCAAAAACCTAAAAACCAGCTGTGAAGACTAGAATCTCACACAACGAGTTCTGTTATTTCTCATCGCTCTGCTCGAGGTCTCTAGCGTTACAATTCGGAGATCATTAACCTATTTTCCACTTGAAATATCATTGGAAGCGTGTAGAAGACCGAGGGAACCACATGTTCCATGTTCAATTCAGATCGGGCCTGAGAGCGGTGACAAAGCCCAAGGACTCTCCTCCTGTGCCGAGTCTATTTTTCATACAGGAGCTCCGGGGATTGGCTGATCAGAGTAATGTCTTTTGGGTCTCAACATACATTTAAATTAATCTACGGTAATAACACAAAGAGAACCAGACACAAGTTCATCATCTGCTTTGAATATTTAATCTTCTTTTCCAGGAAACCATGGGCAATGTGGCAAACTGCCGGTGTAACTGCAGGAACAGCAGTCTCTCTGTGGTCTTGAGAAACAGAACCACAGGAGAGGCTCCCATTCTGTCAAATCTAGTCTGGCTGCTTTCTCATATCGAAGTGATCTAAGGATCTCCTTCAGATGTTTCTTGCAAAAAAAGCCAGGATATCAGCCCAGACATCAAGGGCTGGTTATCTTGTTCCAGACTCCCACAACCCTTTGTGTAAAACAATTTTCAGTGCTTTTCCCCCCTGGTATTCATCCATGTCCCGTGGGTGGTTTTTCAAGTGGACGAAATTAAGACCTTCCCTAAAACCCCTAAACAACTGCAAACTGCTGCAGGCAGGTGCTGTGCACGGAGCACGTGGGCGTTGCTTTCCAGGTTCACGAGCAGCTGCTCCTCAGGGCACTGCTGTGGTAAAGCTGCCAGCAGCCACAGCCCCCTGGGCCTCCACTCGCGAGCTGCTGATGAGCCCCTGTGCCACAGAGAGGAGAGTGTTAACAGATACAAGCAGGGAGTTGTATTAATGGGCAAATATGGTAGGAAGCCCCCCCCCGGCATTTGAGTACACAAGCTGCAGGCAAGCAAGTTGGTACGATGCAAGATTTCCAAAGAGGAAAGCCTCAAGCGGACCTCACACTTACTTCTGACCAGTGCAGTGAAGGAACCCAGATCAATCTCGAACCCCATTCCTGACTTCCTGTCTGCTTTCAAGCGCTACACACCAAGGCGTAAAAGCAAAAGCACACAATGTGTTCCTGTCATTCTCTTCACAGATCAGATGACAGACCTCTCAACATGACTCTTAAATTTGCTTCTTAAATTGCTTCATTTCTGAAGAGTACATAACGGTAGGCAGGAGGTATATTTATCAAAATTAACTCCTTGGGCTCTAATTGTGCAAAGGTATTATGCAATTTTACTGACGATGCTGAACTGTGCCACTGTTCAAGTGTTCTACTAATCAGACCACCTCCGGATGGTCAGTAAATATTCAGCTGGGTTTTTCCAGGGAAAATGCAGTTTCTTTGAAAGTTGCTGTAACAGCAGAAGTAAGAGTTACAGGTTCTGACATCTGTCTGTATCAGCACAATGATGAAAGATAAGACGCTCTGGGGCCGCCGAAGAAGAGAGGCTCCGGCAAAGGATAAAACCCAGTAATGCCCGTTTATGAACAGCTGTTTATTCCCCACATTGTCTATGAAACATGCACTTAAACTAACCATCCAGGAGAAACGCTCAGAACGGATGCAACAAAACGAAATAATGACAGCAGTAACCTTTAAAAGTGAATGCTGTTAGACGGGTTTTAATCTGTGCAATGGAATTGAAACCGAGCGGCTGTTGTGCACAAGCAACTTTCACAACGAAGGAGCAGATGTAAGAAATTCTATTAAAATCTTTTAGATTTCATCCTGACCCTCCACACCACACTCAGAAGTTAACCTCTAGTTTATACCTTTTATCTGCAATGAAACGAATAAATCGTAACACTGAAAGAAGAAAAAAAAAATTGCATCAAAACCAATTCTAGAAAACATTCAGGTGGCTATTATTGGGTTTGCTGTAATTAAGCAAAGCGTTATAGTTTATTTACAGTTTTGTCCCCCCTACAAGGATGCAATATCCTGAAAATGTCCATTTAACATGAAAAGCTTTAATGCCTCCTCTTCCTCACACAAGTTCTCCAACACGCTGGATTTCTGGCTGGGTATCTTTACAGAAAGAGGCCATTCAAGAAGAGCCCATTCACCCCGTCCATCCTGTTTGGAGGTAAGCAGCTGTCTGACTCAAGGATCCCTATCCGCTTCTCAAAACGACCAGGGTACTGGCTTCAATACCACAGTGGGGTAGCTTACTCCACACTCCCAGCACTCCTCCTTGCTCAATGAAGTACCTTGCGTTCTCAGTTTTAAAGACCCTTGCCTGTAATTTCCATCTGTGTCTTCTGGTTTGTGTTGTAGTACCAATTCTCAGAATGACTGCCGGTTTGAGCTCATCAATGCCTTTGAGGATTCTGCAGACTTTGTCCCCCTGTCACCTTCTCTGCTCCAGAATAAGAGGGTTGATTTCTTTCAGCCCTTCCAAAACGTCAGTACGCATTCTCGCCCACTCTTGACTGGCAGGGGAGGGTACCTGTCTTTCTAGAAAAGCAGCAGTTGCACATCACAACCACGAAAGCATGCTGCCAATAGATAGGAAAGCAAACATGGCTAAATTAAAAAAAAAAAGCTCTTGGAGGAAAAAAAAGAACAGCTGGCCTCCACAGTCCCTATTTGCTGACATGGGTCTGAAATTAAAATTTATTGGGTGTTAGATTCTGCATGAAAAGCGAAGAGTAATGTTCAAATCTCACACCCTTGCAGCTAAGCACCCCAGCAACGTCCTCAGCAAAGGCAAGAATAACACCCATATTATTATACTCGGCATTAAATCATCAGTCCTAATAGCTGCTCTGGCATGAAAGCAGTATAGGCTGTTTCTTTTCCAAGATTTTATTAGCACTCATGAGAAAGCCAATTATCATCAAGAGAAAACAGAGGGCGCGTAATTGTGAAAGAATGACAGCACGAAAAATAGGAGTGAATACAGAAACACAGATCAGGGAGAGTAGAGAGTACAAGTCACTGCAATGATAGCCATGCCAATCTGATTTCTGCTTGGCAAGGCAAAGTCATGGCCAGAAATAATGCCAATGTCACATGCCATCAGACCTGCATCCTACAGCAGTCTGTGACAGCCCAGCTTTACATTAAGAGATCCCATGCTCCCTTAGTTTTGAGGGGAAAAAAAAGACAGGCTTTTCTTCTATTCCACACAAACCACAGTAAACCTATACTTTCAATTCCACAACAAGAGGTGAAAGATCTTAACAGGGGTTAAGAAACACTGACATCCATATGTGGTTCCACAGTCGCCCAGTAATCACATCTGTGGGTTAAATATTTAACAATTAAAAAGAGCAAACACAAAACAGTCTTTGCATTGCACAACTAAAGATAGGTTTAATTTGCAAGATGCGCATCCAAACTTTCTATTAATTATTTATTCATCTTACTTTGATCCTTTCCTCTCAACCCACAAAGGCAACATAAATATAATTCAAACTACCAATCTGCTTATAGTACCCTTAGCTGTTCATGGAGGTCCACCATTAATATTAGTAAAGGACAATCTTTCATATTCAAATCCATAAGATTGCTTTCTTATAAATATGTGCTGCAAACAATACAATCCATACAATTCAGAATCAGGAATCATTTCATGATCAACAAAATCTGTTGCACAATGAACAATGAGATGGACTCAACCCACTGTGACAGAGATTTGCTTTAGATACAGGCCTATGTTCTAGAGACTTAAACAAATAACAGGTTCTTGATGAAGAAGCTAACAGAAAAGTTAACCATATCTTGTTTATAGTTTTACATGCTAGCCTGTAAAAAGTTTCGGAACAGAAAAAGTTAATCCTGTTTGCAATTTAAAGGTTTTTCTGATAAGAAAAACCACACTGGCACGAGCTCCAAAGTACTCCAGGAGACCAATTACATAAAAAAAACTCCCTTAAACACAATCTATTCCAAACCGAGATAAAGTGCGCAGATTTAATAAATTCAGCAGTTTTGGGCACAGGTAGGAGAAATCTGTCACACCCCTGGTCTCTTTCCAAAAGTGAAATCAAACTTGTTAACTTTTCAGAAACTCACTATACTGCTCCATGTGGGGGCTTACTCTGAAAAATCTATACAACCGATCACAGCCCCCACATCAAATCTCAGGCCTTCATCTTGAAGTGTTTCATAATGTCCAAACATTTAAGTTTAGGATTCCACAGAGGGCAGCAATGAAGCTATGAGTTATGCACTGACAATGCAAGAGCCAAGACCACTCCATTCATTTTCAGACTCGGGATCCTGGCAAGATGCAGAACTTTTTGTGTGTGCAGAAATATCGCAAGTCACAACTGCAGCGAGCTCACCTGTGCGCGGTAAAGAGACTTGTAAGAATGATCCAGAATGAAAAACCAAGTACTGATGAGGACAGAAACTCAGCACATGCCTTAACTCACTTATGCTGAAATTCAGGGTCAAGATAATAAACAAATGGTGATCTTCATCCTAAATAGGCTTCCTCTTAATGATGCCATTTAGTGTATTCATAATTGACTAATGAAATCCTGCTTACAGTATCGATAAATGGACATTGTATAAGATAAGCACCAGTTTTCCCAATTTCATAGCTGTTGATTTCATATTCTTTACATTCTTCCATTCATTCAATTCTAACACAGCTGGGATCCTCAAACGACAAGGTACACAGACCTGCCTTATGGTGTCTTCTCTGTGTTTTCTAGCTGGACCAAGCTTTGCAATGGAGGTGACACCAAGAACAAACACCAACTCCTATTGTGACAAGTGCACAAATATTTGATACATACCACCTATGGTTCCATATAGGCTGTGAAGGGTGCTTTAGCAGCGTGTGTACACAGGTAGAGTGGACTCCTTGTGTTAGTAATGTTTTTCACCTTCACCAGACAGCAGTACCAAGAGAGAAACTGGCACTGGTTCTGGTGAACACCAATGTTAGCGTCCAGTGTGAATGGTGCCACAAAGCAAGAACATGCAGAACCTGTTACGATACAAATTATAACACACCCTCTACTTTCTCTTTCTCTGCATTTACCACCTTGCTAAATATAGTGATGTATGATGACATCTTTAGCCTGTTTTGCTAGGAGTGTTATCTAACCACATTTAAAGTTTCTAAAATAGAAGAGGCACTGTTGACATACATCAAGATAAACTAGAGGTGCTAATCTTGGATACAGCTATAGGTATACCAGTGACCACATTAAAATACTGAACTGTTTAAAAATAGAAAATAAAGCATCACACATATGACACAAGCAAGAATCCAGGGCCCCTGATGACATTTGGAAAAAGGTTGCTCTATGACAGAAAACGTAACAACTGTGTCATTGCTCACTTATAAAAGAGCTATCCGTATCATAATTAAACTAAAACTAAGTCTGGAAGATCAAAATGTAAGTAGGGGCCTATATACTCTGAATATATTCTCAACATTTGTTCTGCTAGGTATGGTTCCCGGGCAATTTTTCAAATATGTGCAAAGTGGGGTCTTAACAGGCAAAGGTTACACAAGAGAAAACAAACTTTTCAGGTTTCGGCCGTAAACCTTTGCTTCTAAGTGGTTACAATGAAAGCCCTGGGGTATCTGAGTGTCCCAGCTTGCACACACTGCTCCCCAGAGCAGCCAGTCATCGCCAGCCCCTGTTTGTTTGTACCTTATGGGTGTATACTTTATACTTAGTTCTCCTACGGGATAGAACATAAATGTTAACGTTGAGAAACGGAACAAAAAATGTATTACTCGATTTCTTTTAGAGGAAATGGCTTCAGAGTCACACACCCAGTGGATATGCAGGCGGTTCTAAGATTCACTTGGTGCTTTCTTCACAAATCACATTAAAAAAAAAACATTGCGCCGAATATAAAAAGCTTCAGATCTGCACCAAGTACATCTCGGCGTGAACTGTACGAGATAAAATGAAGGTTAACGTGCTCTGCACCTCTTTAAAACTTCGGTATTTGATCATGTGCTTTCTTCCATTGTTATATGACTATTACTTAGGATCAATAGCCGAAGCTGAAGGAAAGACAATTCAATACTAGCTTTAGAACGAAGAAGTCGAAACGAAAAGGGAAGATTGAGCAGGGCGATTTCTTCAAAATATCACGATGGGACACACTAGTGTCTACGCTATCCACACCGAGCAGTTTACAACGCCAAGACTATAGATGACATTCGAAACTGTCTTATAGAAGTGGGGACATTTTTCTCGCTGGATTTTTAACTGTCTGTATTACTCTCTTAAAGGAGAAAGGAACAATAACTTGGTTGCAAGGGGCAGGACATGTCCAGAGCGAGCTCGGACCAGCTAACTCCGTGTACAAACATTTCGCTTGGATTAATGCAATCAATTGTATATTAGCATTTAACATCCAAATGATTGTCTAAAGCTCAACGACCATGCCTAAGTGAACAATTTATCAACGCAACATCGAGCACATCACAACAAAAACCTACGTTCTGCCTTACCCAAGATTTCCCATCTGTCACTGTCAATAGCCCGAACCGAAAAAGGAGGGGGGCAGGGGGCACTGCGTATGAAAATACTCTAAATTAAAACTATCACACACAAAAAAAAGGCGATAAAAGGGCACAAGTCAGGAATTCAACTCGCTGGTTCTCCTTTTCAGACGAGTTTAATTCTGAATCCGGTTTATTCAATAGTCGTATACCCACCCACCCCCTTCTCCATTTCCCCAGGCGAAGTCAGAAGCCATTTGAATTAGCACTCTGATCCGAAATAGCTCGTCGTACTGATCAAGTACTGCCACTACTGAACGTTAAGGAGAAATAAAAACGTACCTTTCACGCCAACAGGCCCCAAACTCGACACTGCTCTCCAACGGATTCCGTTTCTGACGAAAACCTTCAGCGAGGACCTGAAAATGAGGGCAGCCCACTGAAAGTAAAATAGCGTAGAGAAACCCTCGGACGTCAGCAGCGCCTGGTTGTGAAAGTGATAACACAAACCCAACAACAGCCCCAAAGGCCCCGATACTGTAACTGGGGGAGATCTAGTTAAATTCGCCTTTTTTCTCCTTCAACCGCCCAGTCCCCGGCTATCAACTGAGGCCGGGATTCATTTAAGGTTTCGAGAAAGGCGGAAAACCTTTCCTTTTGCCATTTGGGCCCTCGATAAAGCAGTCATTCCTGCCTCGCTTGGGCTGTTGTTTATTCAGGCGAGCTCCTCTTCGTAGCTGCGCTTGCCTGATCTGTTTTCTGCACAATCCCCCGGAGCCTCGCTTCAGCGAGGGACGCTTCACGACACTTTTCGACACTGTAGAGGCTGTTTACGGCATGCCCTTTCCTGGGCAAGGGGTCTTCGAAACATGAGGCGCTGTGCCCACTAGTGGTCGTTTGTGGCAAGTGTTTTGTACTAGAACCTATGCAAATGTAAGATAAGCGACACGATTGTACGTAAATAGAAAGCTGGTATTATATACTGATTATGGACTTCTTGAATATTTTTTGTAGGCGATTAGATTAAATTTACGTCCGAAATACCTACATTTTCTTAATTATATAATTTACATATATAATTTTATTTGGTGACATTCTTGTAAAGCAACAATCACATTTTTGAATAGATTTTGTAAAAAGACAGTTCACATTTGGAAAATCTGTCTGATCACGTTGTCGAAGCTGGACCACTAGGACTAGGACATCTTGTATGAGTAAGCTGATAACCCAAAAAGCACGATATACCAAAAGGTGACCTTTCTTTCATAAGCCTGATGTGTGGTGAGCGTTCTGGCGCACTATGGCTGCCGTCGCATCATCCAGGTGGATGCTGCACATTGGTGGTGGTGGAGGGGAGTCCCCATTACCTGTAAAGCGCTTTGAGTGGAGTGTCCAGAAAAAGCGCTATATAAGTGTAAGCAATTATTATTATTATTATTATTATTATTATTATTATTATAAGCCTCTTTCATTTCGATATCTCTGTAATAAGAATTTCCACTTGTTTTCGCAATTCCAAAAGCCCACACATGTTGGTACAGAAATATGCTAATGTCGACGGGAAAATGCTTTAAAAGCAAACTGTAATGGAAATTGTCTTCGCAAATTTTAAAATCTTTGACTAAAATATACAAAATAATTGTCCACTGTACATTATATAATTGTGAATGCGAAGAATTAATACACTGCTTTATGATAGAGATACAGAAGCGACACATCCGATTAGCTTTATTTAATGTTGCAAGCAAGTTAATTCAGCTCTGGTTAGGCATGTTCTTTAATATTTAATATTAAAAGCATTGGGGAGACCACAAGTGTACAGTATGAATAAGTGAATTTCGACGTGAAAACAGGTGACAGATCTTTAGACAAAGAGCTGGGGATGTGCACGCTGTCACAGTATAGGACCTGATTTACAGGGGTGCTCCAGAAAAGCTAAAATATCCTCAGTACGTAGTAACCAAATTATCAAAATGTTAGAAATACCTTATTCCAATTTGGATGCTTTGTTATTAAAAAAAAAACATTACACATATTTTAGTCGTTCTAAATAATCTTATTATTTTTAAACTTTTTTGTCTCACGATTTTCTAAGATCCGATTTAATAATGTTTCATTATTTTAAAAGTAAACGTCTATATAATCCGAAGAATGTGGTTGGTCTATTTTCTAGCATAACATACCTATACATTTTATTAATTATAAATCGCAAAACTGCCTAATTTATTTTCTTCCTTCTTTTCTCTAATATACTGTGTGAACACGGATTTCAGAAGTCAAAAGTGGAATAAAACGTTGACAAAATTCATTTCTGAAATTCTAACCAAATCCTACAGAAAAAAAAATACTCTACGTCATCACGTTGTACGCGTCGTCAACATCCGGGAACTGGCGGTGTTTCCATAACCATAAACACCTTCCTTTCTCATTCAGCTTGGCAAAATGGCGTCGGCAGCCGTGGCCACTGAGATTAAGAAAATCACAGAATTACGGGTCATAGACCTTAAAACCGAGTTAAAGCGGAGGAATTTGGACATCACGGGAGTAAAGAACGTCTTAATTGCAAGGCTGAAGCAGGTAAGCCTGTATTATCAGCGGCCTTGAAATCTTGTGTTTTTTTCTGCAGAGAAGGCCTTGTTTTCCCCTCCCACCATGCATACTTAGTTGCTGGATATCAAGTGTGTGGATGTTTGTCACTTTCGCTTTCCAATTTCTGTAGATTTAGAAACACGGTGGAGTTTTGCAAATAAAAAAAACGATACGGCCATACTCTATTGAACGACAATAAGAAAGCTTTGTGTATTCTTCATATGCGCAAAAATTGGCTGTTTTATTACTATAGCATAGACCTGTAAGTGGTAGGCGCGAATGAATTAATAGTCGTTTTCAAGTGAGATCAATAATATTGATAAAAACATTCCCCTTTTCCTTCGGATAATGTGTGGCTTTCTTAAATTTTGGAAAAACCTAAGTAAGAAGACAAACGCCCGGTTATCTCATCTAGCCAGGTTTGATTGGATGCTGGGGTGCAAATTGAGCCGAGGTACAAGTTCGTTTTAATGAACGCCCCTTTTTGTTATACGGTCGACTTATACATAGCTTCGTTTACACTCGGTAGTGTTTTTTTTTCTAATCAACCAGGTAAAGAAATGGCGAGGTCCTTTATAATGACGATGTGGAGGGTATACAGCTATTCTGGAGCGATTTGAGTCAAGCACGCTTAGGGAAGTCGAACCCGGGTTTTGCAATAAGGATCCCAGGACTCTCGGCGTCCATAGTCCTACATAACTGCAGATGCGTTATTTAAAGCCAGATATTCACCTTCAGGTGTTCTGTGTTGGTATGTATGACGCAGCAGTGAATGTCGTCCCTGTCCAAGATTGTGGTAAAAGAAGAAAATGGGGGTGTCATTCCTAAAGGACTGGCGAAGGTACAGCATGCAGTTACTTGATGTTACAGAAATCAAGTGTCTTGTGTTGTTCAACAATGGAGACATTATTTTGATTTGTGTAATTGAAACTGCAGATTTATTATGAGGTTTGGTTTTTAGGGAAAGACTGGTCTTATTGGTGTGAGTTGTTGCTACCAGCTTGGCTTAATCTCTTTTCAGTATCCTCTGTGTATGCTGGTGCCTTGGCTGTTTTGAGGTGGTGTCCTGCAGTTGTTACTCGTTATCACGGAGGTCAAAGGGGTTAAAATAAATAAACTTTGTTGCCCGCCATTTGCAATAAGGAGACCCCCTTTTGCCTGTTCCTTGAAAATCCTTTTTTTAAAGGGTTGCGTTGTGATTTGGTAGTGTTCTGCAGGTATTTGTGAGAGGGTGCAATTTATTCGTACTGAATCATTGTTATGTTTACTTTTCAGGCTATTGAAGAGGAAGGTGGCGATTCCGATAATATCGAAATTCCACTGAACGCAGATACCCCCACAAGGAAGAATGCGAAGTCAAAAGGTAAATGGTTGTGGTTGTTGAAATCGCATCTGGCTTCTTCTTTCTACATTAAAATGTTTAAATTTGAGAATCCGTTAACTTTAGAAATCAAGAAACTTGTGTGTGAAGTTCACTGAATATAATTCTTCATTTAGGAAGAAAACTGGATGCAGACATGGACGCAAACCTGGAAGAAGATTCTTATTGCAAGGTACGTATCATCACTGTTGAGTTTTTTTTTAACTTTCAAATACATTGGACTGATCTTGTCGGATCTTGCATATCACAAGTTACACACAGACAAGGGTATAATCAGCAGGTGTTGGTAGAACTGTTGGCACTATTCTCCCTTTGCCAGAATTTCCACATCAACTTTGGTGACTGGTCCAGCGTTCCGGTACAATCAGTTTATTCTACATTTGTGTGAGCTCACTAACTCAATATTCTTATAACCCTTTTAACCAGTTGTGATATAGCTATACCACACTCATAAAATCTAGAGGAGTAAAAGGGCTGTTAGTGGTTGTTTGCTTTGACTAGATGTGAGGGTGAATTATATCTGTTAAAGAAGATTGCTTATAATGGTCATAATTGACTCTCCGCTTAATAGATTTTGGATTTAACAGACAAACTGCTAAAGGGAGTTTTGCAAAATCAAGAATATGGAACTTTCCCCGCAATAATGTAAAACAAGTCCAGTAAAACAGTAGTGAGTTCAGCCGACATGCTTGGTTTATTCTTATAACTAGAACAAAATAGAAAACATGAAAGTACAAATGCGTTGTAAAATCTGTTTAATGTAAAATACTGTTAAAGTACATATGCAGAACAAAGATTTCATCACAGACATTGAATAAAAGTCTATTTATTACAGTGCATTACTTTATTCATGTACGAAAAACCAATGTACGACCAATGTGTATTCCCACAAGGAGAACTAGAATGCGACGAATGTGTAAGTGGTCTCGGTAAAATGCAAAAATAGTAAAACAAAAACTTTTGTACGACATACCTTTTATATAGGTTTAAAGGGTATGAAAACCAGTACTTTGGTAAGCCCTTTTGGGGTATGTGAATTCCTTATGATGTGGGCTGTGCCTTGTATGCATCCTCAAAATTTTGAAAAAAACATTTTAAAGAAATATATTAAAATGTTAACAATATGTAAAGAAAAGGTTTGTAGAATACAAAAAAATAAAACAAAATACTTAATAGTTTTGTAATTCAGCAATATCAATGGTGCCCTATAGGGGTAGGTCATTAGTTTATGATGGGTGTGTTTCATATGCATTAGTGAACATCATACAGTATATGTATGGCTCATGAAATAAAGAGCTTGTGTATTTGTTTAAAAAAGGCACAGGCACATTTTACATGGTATTGATTGCACAGCTAGTCCATTAAACTGAGTTTCCTGCATTTCCCTTTAATGTTAGCAAATTTTGGTTTGATACCCAAGCATTTAAACAGATTTTGAAATATTTTCTTTTTTAAAACTGAATTTCAAGACATCCTTAAATATTTAAACATTAGAAACATTCTCATCCATTCTGTTTTATTTAGGAGGTTGAAGATGAAGACAACGAAAAAGGTATGTTTGTTCTCCCCCCCTGTTGGAGTGTATTCTCAGGTTTGGGTTTTACAGGCAACAACTGTAACTGAAGGTTGGGACATTCCTTGCAGTTCCTTTTAACACTTTTCTTCCCCCCTACTTTCTTCACGAGAAATACTCAGCTCACAGTGCTTCAGGCCCACAAAGGATTTCAAAAGGAGTCTAAAAACATGGAAATTCTCCCAGTAGGAATTTGGGATTGGCTTTCTCTTGGAGGAGACCGATAAGTGCAACAAGGCATCTTTGTTTTTAAACTGCACATTCGGATCAACAACACTGAACATGGCATGACGTGCTGAAATGTGGGATTTTTTGTAGGGACTTTTTTCCCCTTCCCATCACAGATGGAGGCGATGATGTACCTGCATGACGCTTTTCTCTGCATTCAGCCATGGAACTGCATAGATGAAAACTTGTGACTGGAAAAGGAAGGGAGCCCTTGTCTTTGCTTTGACTGAGGAGAGTTGGAACTCTTTCCTGGTGGACCACCTTCAGATCCGCTCTTGACTTTGCACTGCCCATACCTCAAAGTGACAAGGAACATGCATCTGTGAAGATATTGGAGAAAAGCTTCTTTGACGCAGAGTGGTTTGCCAAATTAAAGCCCTTTCCATTGACATCAGCTTTCAAGACCTGGACTAGGATGTTTGTGGATTTTTATTTTTGTTGTTTTTTTTCCTCCCCATTTCTGAAATGGGATCTCTGAATAACAGTGGCAGAAGATGAGGAATGTGGCCAAAGACTGGAACAAAATAGAAGCCAAGGAAAAAGACGGTCTCAAGTTGGAGCCTTTTCTTTTGAAAATGCACATTTGTTGGTATGATGGCAAAGGACAGAAATAAACCAAACTGAAATCTTTTGTTCTTTTTCTCCTCTTTTTCCATTCCTTTTTTAATGACGAATGACTACGAGGATGGATCAATGAAGGATTGGAGGAACACTGTCACGAGGAAGAACTAAGGACTGCTTGTACAGCAGTTTCTGGAATGCGATAAAAGTATTGATGTTTTTTAAAGGAACGGCATGAAGACTTGAATCACACCCATTTTTCGATGAGGAATGTATGTTTGTTGTACACCTTTGGTTTTCTAATCTTCAGTGAGCGCTAATACTAAATGTGCTTTCTATTCTACTTTTTCTAGGTCACTTAGCACGTAAATGTTATGTTAAACCTATGTTTTGCCATGTTTATCCTTGTTAAATCCCTCAGATGTAACAGATACTGATGATGGTACTCGTGAAAATTCAAAACTTCTCCCTTCTGAAGATAGCCTTGCAGAGGCTGAACAAGCAGCGGGGAATGAAAGCGAAGCCGCTGTATCCATTCAAGAAGCTGAGGATGATAACATATCCGTCACAATCCAGGCTGAAGATGCCATCACTTTGGATGTTGATGGCGATGACCTCCTGGATACAGGTAAAAATGTGAAACTTCCAGATTCAGAGGCAAGCAAGGGCTGTGACGAGCTGGACGCCTCTGCCGAGATGAGCCAGGAGGAAGACAAGAAAGATGAAGTCAAAGAGAGCCATAAAGATGGTAAGAAAGACGACGGATTGAAGGCTGACCCTGCGAAGAAGGAAAGCAGAGAGGCCTCGAAGAAAGCAGAATTGGGAGACAAAGAAAAGGATTCTGGGAAGAAAGGCCCCTCATCTACTGGGGCATCAGGTCAAGCAAAGAGGTTTGTCTTTCTATGTCAGTTCTTTACGATACTGGTTTCCAGCATTCACTCAGATCTCTGCATTGTGGGTAGCCTCAAGATTTTTATTTTTTAAAGTGTATTGATGTTCCTAATCCCGCCTTTTGTTACTTTTTTTGAACATAAGTAATTTATGGCAGAAACCAGGAGATGCAAGCGTCTGTTTACAGTCAAGTTACCATCACTTTTATTGCCTTTTCCCATGATCAGTTGTTAACAAGAGTAAAATAGTCCCTGAGATGTCAAAGTCTTTCAATCTTTTGAAAAAAAATCACAATGAAGTCAAGTCCTACTCCTGAAGAATGCAATTGTCCAGAGAATAAAATTGGCAGAAAATCTGTCCCGTCAGCCACCTGTGGAAAAGCAATGAAAGCCGCCATTTTGGGAGTTTTGTTCACGTGCAAGCTTTGTCATTTGTGATGAATTTTGTAAGGGCACAAAACCAAGAGCTTCTGTATCACAAGGTGATGTCTTTTTCATTTACACCTTGCTTACGTAGTTCAGTCATTCATTTTCCTTTCTGTTGCAATGTTTTGCATTGTAGCTCTTCAAAAGACAAAGATGGAAAGATGACAAAGGATGAAAAAGGTAAATTGTAATTTCCTGTACTTGGTTTGTAACCTGAATCGTAAAATTTGTAACTACCACATTTAAGAAATACAGAGGCTTTAAAGTTTTTCTTTAAGATGTATCTTAATGTGGTTTACTATTTTGGATAAAGAGTTGTTCAATTTCAAATTGTACAGCTCAAGCTGTTTAAAACAAGTCAAGCATGGATACATGTTCCCTACAGATAGATAAATTCCCTTCTTTATCCATATATTTGGTCCCTTTGTGATGATGGTAGTAGTTGTCCAAGATCTCAAAGCTAGTCATTGGGTTCTCTTTTCTCTTGCGTGCACAAGGCTGTTTCACATTCATGCCACATTCATGTTAGAAATATGTGGCGTTCGATGATACACGTAGTACCAAACAATAGACCGAACATGGCAGCAGGCCCTGTCTGAGACAATCGTGTAATAGGGTTTTAGAAATATCAGACAGGTCTTTATCTTTAGGGGTGGTCCTGTTTTTAAAGGGGGAACTGCAATGCAATTTTTGTATTTCGGAGTTAGAAAGAATCAGCATTGAGGAGTGCTCTTCAAACCTAATTAAAGTAAAATGTACACACTAATGTGTAAAAACCTCCAATTTACATCACAAAATATAAAGGCGGCCTTATTACATTGTAAAGATTCGGGCTTCTGAATACATCTCTTCTAATCCAGTGGAAATATTGCTCTCGACTTTGAAATGGTTTTGCCAACAAAGGAAACTCATTTGTTAACTACGCATGCAGATCACATTAAAACTTCTCGTGATGGAAATATCTGCTGCACAGCCTGTACTTAGTCACTCGTACATCACATTATACCCATCCTTCGGATGAGACGTAAAACCGAGGTCTCGACTCTCTGTGGTCATTTAAAATCCCAGGGCACTTCTCGAAAAGAGTAGGGGTGTAACCCCGGTGTCCTGGCCAAAATTTCCAATTGGCCCTTACCAATCATGGCCTCCTAATAATCCCCTTCTATGAATTGGCTACATTACTCTGCTCTCCTCCCCACTGATAGCTGATGTGTGGTGAGCGTTCTGGCGCACTATGGCTGCCGTCGCATCATCCAGGTGGGGCTGCACATTGGTGGTGGTGGAGGGGATCCCCATTACCTGTAAAGCGCTTTGAGTGGAGTGTCCAGAAAAGCGCTATATAAGTGTAACCAATTATTATTATTATACTCGTTATTAGTGATTAGCGCGCAGGAAGGGCCACTTCACGTCGCAGCTCTCGAGATCTCTTGGTCTCGCCCATCGCCAAGGGTGAGACCAAGGGTTTGTGACGCCACGGCACCTTACAGTACTTTTCACAAAGCTCCCGAATTTTGGGCTTCGTTTGAGATTTGTATATCTTATTTTGTTACCGAGATTTTAATAACCGGTCTGAGAAATTTGGAATGCAGTTCCCCTTTAATCGGGCTGGGCTGTGTAGCTGTCTTTGTCAAACGCTGATAGAGGACTGTGGCATCTAGGCGGTGCAGGCGGTGGAGGAGGCAGCGGTGGGAGCACTGGCAGCTCGACCCGCAACTTGTGGGTGAGCGGCTTGTCGTCCAACACGAAAGCAGCAGACCTGAAGAACCTGTTTGGGAAATACGGAAAGGTAGAGTGGGATTTTCATTTCCAGTATTCCAGTATGAAGGGCAGTGTGCTGTATCCAGTTTGTGTTTTGTCACTTAATAAAATGTTTTGTGGCCTACTTTTGCAATGTCTTGTATGAATTTATGTCTGAATTAATATCTGGTGCGCAACTAGAGCTATAAATTGGGACCTGTTTATACAACTCGCAAGCCACTCTTAAACCCTGACTTTTCTACCAGTTCAACATGGAGATCAGTTATTTTGGTTGCAACCAATGTTCAGTCCAACTCCTTTGCCCTTTGTAGGCATGATTAAATCTCCCAACCGGGGCTTTGCGAACTCCTAGGGGTCCACGTTGGTACTGCAGGGGGTTCGTGAGATTGTGGTGGAAACGTCGGTCAAATTAAATATCCCTATTAATAAATAACAATGTAAGAATATGAAAAACAACAGTAGTAATGTTAAGATTTTACAAAGTGAAAAGAAGCATGTTAAGAGGGTTGCTGTGGTGTTTATCTACATTTATTGAAAGGTTTGATTTAGTTCAAATCTCAAGGGGGTACTTGAGGCAACTAATTTAGGTTGAGGGGTTCAGCTGACAAAGGTTGGGAACCCCCTGCTCTACCTGATCATTTAGATACAAACAGTTTTGTGAAAAAAGAGCACATCTGAGATTCAAGTGAGGAGATCCTTAGTGCAACTCGCACCTCCCGGTGGATGTGGAAGTGCGTTTTTAAGTTTAATCTTTGTGTAGACTAGGGGCAGGCAGCTCTGGTCCTCATGTTTCTCATTTTTTCAATCGCGCTTTTAATCCCATCTCTTGAGTTTAATGGTTTAATAAAAATGGATAAGAAATCGGTTTCAGCTGTATTCTAGTTAGCACCTGACTTATCTGAAAGGAGTCTATAAAACGTCCGGGACACTTGAGGACTGGAGTTGCCTACTTCTGGTATAGCCTGCGAGTGTGTGTTCTTCAAGCTTTTTTTATTAACAATTGTCTTCTACTGGGTGGACTTTTAAAACTGGGTGACATGAGAGGTTTAGACACTTGCTGTGAGTCCACACTTAGAGATTAGCCATTAAAATGCGCTCTTTAGATTTGTAAGCTGGTTTGGAGGGTGGGAATGTTTGCCACCCGTTTATAGCTCATCTTGCAAATGACAAAGCACTTTAGTAATGGGTTTGTCTAATTTTTAGGTCTTCAGTGCTAAAGTGGTGACTGATGCGCGCAGTCCTGGATCTAAATGCTATGGGTTAGTCACAATGTCGTCTAGTGCAGAAGTGGCCCGATGTATTTCACACCTTGACCGTACAGAGCTCCACGGACAGCAGATTTCTGTTGACAGGGTAATTTTTGTTTGACTATCCTTTCTTGGCCTAAATGTATGGGCTTTGTAATGGTTTTTAGAAAGTAAATACATATACAACATCTGCTCCTATTTTATGTATATTTGTTTACAAATGATGGATTATACAAAATTTGCAGATTCCTAAGTCTAAGTACTTTACTGGGATGCCTGTTCTTGTACTTCAAAAGACATTAAAGCCATAAATTATTTGTGGAAGCCTTTGTCACTGAAAATGTTATCTACTTCATTTTTAGATAAAGGTTTTGTTTTAGGCCTGTGGCCATGGAGATGATTGTCGTCTTAAAATGATGAATTCTAATTATATTGTTTAGAATTATTTTATTAAGTTGTTTTTATTAAATATATAGGAACATTTAAGGCTACAGTCGGTCATGTGAGAAGTAGCACATTAATAATGGCTTAACCTGTTACAAATGTTTCTAGGTTAAAAGCGATCCGTTCAAAAAAGAATTTTCCAAAAAGGATGGTGAAGAAAAAACAAGTTCCAGCAAAACGTCAGGAGAAAAGAGGACTGCCACTGGGGTTAAGACCCTGAGCAAGTAAGACCAAAATCCAGTTTTGAAAACACTAGATTACAAAGGAGAAGTGGCCATTTGGCCTACCTGGCTTGTTTGGTTTTCTGTGATTAACTAGTATAAGGATATGTAAGGTTTTTTTTTCTTCCTTTCATTTAAGAACACCTGTATCTTCCAAGAAGGAAGAAAAGAAATCTGAGAAACCCTCTGACAAGGAGAGCAAAGAAACGTCAAAGAAGCAGGAATCTAAAAGTGCGAAGATGGAGGCGGCGGGATCTGGTACGGACGCTTCGAAAAAGGAGGACAAAAAACACGGACGTAAGTGTGTAGGAACAGTGGAGGAGGCTTGTTAACAAAACCGACTAGAAAGTAACACGTTAGGGTTGAAATGTTGAGGCACTCCAACATTGTAACTCGAAGATTGAGTTGGCTGTTGCGGTAGCAACACAGATATTCACGATATTCAGAAATTCAAGACAGAGAGGTTTTTAGTTCAGTCTTTCAGCTTGTTTTCCATGATGGAAACCAAGGAATCACATTGTTGAAAACGATTACTTTTAAAATCGAGTATCGCGTACAAAAGGATCTACTAAGGTATCTTTCTATGTCTTCTGTGTGTTGGTTAACAAATGTTTTTTTCTTTGCAATTCAGGCCCCAAGAGTCCTGGCAAGATGGTAGTGATTGATCAAACAAAAGCGGACCCTGATTTCAATAAATTGAGGCCACCATTGAGAAGAGGAAGGTTTGAAAAGGTACTGGAAAATAAACATGCAAAGGGTTAAGTAATTCAAAAATGTGGTAATGCCTGCAGTCATTGAATTACTTTCTGAAGTCTTACAACTCTTTTTGTGATGTTTAATAGAGTACTAAAGGGTCTTGATGTTTTTGAAAACTCATGCACCATTCTGTGCCAGTTTAACAAGCCTGTATCTATATACAGTAGAACCTTGATATTTGCGAGTTCTATTTCACCTATTCATGCATACGTTTTAGTGACCTCTAACATTTCCAGGCCAAATTCGCCTGTTCATGGGCGGAGCAGTAGGAGAGTAAAAGCAGGTATCTTTGTAGATGCAGCATCTACATCTCGCAGATCTGCTTCACCCGACCTGTTTCGGTGTCTGTAGTAAGGAGACCTTGCTACATAACATTTATGTAGTCCTGTATCATGGATTATGCTTTACTTACTCATTTTCTGCCAGGAGAGTGTTAAGGTTTGTCTTGTGTGTAGACATGTTATCAGAGTAATGCATAATGTCTGTGTGTGACTCAGTGTGGTGCTGTGAAATAAAAGAAACATTAAATAACAGAAAAAATTCTGTGGTTACCGAAGTTATCAGTTATCTTGGTTCCCTGTCTGTCTCATTGAAAAATGTTTTAAAAAATTGACAAATCACAGGAGCAAGAGAGTTGGTTGAGTGGGAAGGGAGTGAGTAAATTTGTGCTTTAATAATCTTTAATACAGGACAGGACTGCACTTATAATACTAATAAAAACAATGTGAAAATATTTAACTAGATCATAACTATGATCTAATTTGTTTGCACATTCAACAACTTGAATTATGATAAGTGTTTTTTAAAGTTTACAGTGCTAATCTCCATTAAAATATACCAATAAATACAAAATTAAATAACACTTTCAGAAAAAAGTTATAACAAAAATATAATTTCAGAAATGCCTGTTTCATGAGCTGGAGAACCATGCCCTGTTTTCCCCATAAGGTATTAAGTTCTGTGCTTGCATTCAAATACCGAGGTTCTACTGTATGTTTTTTGCAGTTGTTTAATGCCTGTCTTAACAGTTGCTCTATATAACTCTCTCTCTTTGGTCATTAAGGTCTTCCCACCTATGACGCGACGCCCCAGATGGTTTATTCCTCCTGAAGAGGTCTGTTGCCTGTATTCTCTCTTAGGTTAAACACCGATTCATTCATTCGTTCAATCCCCATACCTTTTTTAGTCCCTTTTTTCTTCAGTCTTGCCTCCCCTTTCCATGTGTAAAAATGGTGCGTTGTCCAAGAAGATATTCTTCTCTGTGTGCCTGAAAGTGAATTACTGTTTGTTCGCAGATGGAGATGTTAAGGAGCAAAAGGAGGATCTTGCCAAACATAGGAGGGAAGAAGGACATTTTGCCCTTCGAGAAGATGAAGGAGCAGAGAATGCGGGAGAGGCTAGTTCGACTGGAGCGCATTCGCCGGGCTATTGAATTGAGAAGGTATTTTAGTGGTGTTAAATGCTGTTCTTGGGCAGCATGGGTTTGGGTCCAGACCTGGGGAGCTCTCTGCTTGGAGTTTGTATGTTCTACCCATGTTTGCATGGGTTTCCTATGGCTACTCTGGTTTCCTCCTACAGCCCAAAGATATACTGGGAGGATAATTGGCCGTGCTCATAGTGTGTGTGTGTGTTGGTGTCTGCCCTGCGATGGATTGGCGTCCCGTCCAGGGTGCATCCCGCCTCGCATCCATTGTATGCCGGGGATAGGCTCCGGCTCCCACGTGGCTCCGAGTTGGAAGAAGCCAACGGGTGAATGCTGTACGTGACGCGTGATGGAATGAGTTTGATTTTGGACTGATTACATCAATGCCTCCCCATATTCCCAGGCGGCGGGAAATAGCAGAGAGAGAGCGGAGGGAGCGGATCCGGATTCTCCGAGAGCGGGAGGAGCAGGAGCACCTGCAGAGGGAGCGGGAGCGGCTGGAGATCGAGAGGCAGAAGCTGGAGCGGGAGAGGATGGAGAGGGAGAGGCTGGAGCGGGAGAGGATCCGCATCGAACAGGTGTGTGTGTGTGTGCGCGCACTCGCGTCTTTGACATTCCCTCTGATTTGAAAACCGCGTTTCACTTGTGAACGCAGTATCCGTCCTCGAGACAAAACAGATCCCAGTGGAGAACCCTGAAACTCGGAAGGGCTTTTTTGTTTTGATCAGAAATGTGTTTTTAGGAGCGCCGTAAGGAAGCTGAGCGTATCGCTCGCGAGCGTGAGGAACTGCGACGCCAACAAGAACAGCTGCGCTACGAGCAAGAGAAACGCAATTCCTTGAAAAGAACCAGGGATGTAGATCACAGGTATAAACAGCTCCATTGTTGACTCCTTTCTCAGGTTCAGTGAGAGCAGTGTTTTGGAACTTTATTAGTTTTGTACTAAGTGTATTTTAGTACTTTTCTCTGCAGTGTGTCTATTATAGCTTATTACAAGATGAGATGTTTTTATAAACATTCTGGTTTCAGTTGATAAAATATTACATCTTGAACAGAATTACGCTTTGATGTGTACTGTTTGATAGCATGGGCTCTGACAGTGATTTTTTTTTTGCTGTTCTTGTTTTAAAAAGGAGAGATGATCCATACTGGAATGGCAATAAAAAGATTCAGACAGACTCGGAAAGCCGGTTAAGTCACGGCTCTGATTATCGTCAGCCGGGCCGCTTTAATGACTTTCACCCCAGAGAAAGGGGCAGGTTTCCTGAAGGGGCCTCCATGCGTCCTCCATCCTTCGAAAGGTAGGAATTTATCAATGACCCCAGTGTTTTTAAAAAATGAATTTTTGGACCAGAACGTAAGGCTCTGCAATGACATTTGCTAAGTCTACACAACAGCTGTAGCTGCCTGTGTGTTACACATTATGAACCCTGTACGTGAAAGCAGACTTTTGTTTGCAACAAGGCAGTTTCTGCTTGGAAGAAAAGTGTAGTTTATCATTTGTTAAGAATGAGCAAGTTGAAAATGTTGATGTAATCCAAATTTATTCCTCTATAGATTATTCCAGGAAGGGTTCTGTTTTAATTAAAAACTTTACATTTGCATTTCTGTGCAATGCTCCTGCCAGCAACTATTGAGGATGCCAGCCTGTACTGATCCATAAACCACGCTTATTTCTTATGAAAATCTGAAGATCATTTTGAAAAGGTAGACTGTTGAAGATTTAAATATTGTGCAGGACAGTTACAAATGAGGAGGCAATTCGAAAAACATCTAGCCTGTTAGTAGCTAACAAGAACCTCACCCTGCCATTTCTTGACAAACCAGGGCATCAACATCGTGTCAAGGTTGGCTTGTTCCAAGATTCCACAACCTTTTACAACCTGGTAAAATATATTTCTAGGTAAAAGTATAGGACTGAATTATTTTTTATTTTTTTACAGGCGCAATAGATTCGAGAGCGACGCAGATGGAAAGAAAACCCGTCCACCTGCTCGAAGGGATAGTTCAGGGTTTGACCGATATCCTAAAGCTTATGATAACTCAAGAAGGCCTGAACCACCGCGAGCTGAAATCCGAGACACTGACCGGAGAGAAATTAGGGATAAGGACGAGAGGAGAACAGTCACTATTCCAGACAGGTCCGCAGGGAGCCGGGGCCTTCCTGAGAGGGGCAGGGTGGAAGACATGTCTCATGGTCGCTCCCCCCGCCACTCTGGACATGGAGGCTGGAAGGCTGAAGCCGAGCTAAGCGCTAATAAGGGCAGCATTAGGTAAGCATGACATTCAGGGATTCAAGTTTGAATGGAATGTGGGATAAATGCTACCTTTTGTAGCTTCAGATTGTTCACCATAATGTACTTTAGGGGATCATGCTTAAAATTTACTGTGGTGCTTTTTGTAGTTGTGGGAGAAAAATGTAGGTTTTGAAGTGTCTTTCCTAAATGGATTCCAGCCCTTTTGTCAACCCATGCCAGTGGCAAGTCCTCTGTGACAAACGTCAGATACTGAAAAGCGGGTATTGCCTTCACCGCCTGTCGTGCTGCTCTCCTCTCAAACCTCTGTCCCCGCAGCTGCATTGATTCCAGCAGATACAAAGGTGTCCGGGAAGCATGAGCAGGCCCTGTTGCAGTACGTGCAGATTCTGATTCAGTGCTTTCCTCTGTGGACTCTGTGCAGGGGTGGAGTGCGGATTCGGCCGGAGAGGTCGGGGAGGGAGGGCCCTGGACCAAGCCTGAGAGGAGTCCCCTCGTCCAGCTGTGGCAGGTCCAGCTTCAGCAGCAGAGATGGGGGGCGAGCGATGATGATGGGGGAGCAGGTGAGCACTGCTGTCTTTCAGGTGCACTAGGATCTGAACTGCATCCTTGTGTATGGAGAGCTTCTCTGCAGCCCTAGTTTTAAATTGTCATTGAGTTTAAAACGGTGCCTTGACTTGTGCTGACCTACAGTTTTAATTAAAAAAAAGATGTAATTAAGACTTTCATATATTAGATGTAATAAAAGCATGTGTTGTGTTTCAGAAGAAGGATTACAGATGTGATTTTTTGTAAATTAGGGATTTCATCTGATGGTATAATATAGTAAACGTGTACTGCCTTGTAAACTGAAACCAAATCCCATTAGGCCTTTGCTATAACAAGATGTTCTTAGTACTCAAGCTTTCTGATGTGTTTTAGCATTTCAGTGATGGAAGACAAGTGATAGTTGAGCGCCACAGCCGCGATCAAGGCCCGAGAAAAGACTGGCACGGGCCCAGTTCCCACAGCACTGGCTATCCCGATTCCCGGAGCTTGCGGGACAGCCGAGGAAGCATGATGTCACCGCACTCCAGGTAGGACCAGAGACAGGATTCCGGTTTCACCTTTTCTTGCTTTTTCATAATGAGGTTCTTCAGTTGTCACTTTTTTTGGGGGGGATGAGATAAGCATAGATGTTTGCCTGAATTATACAATGTGTTGAAAAACTCCAACCTGCAGCACAGCAGCCATCTGTCCAGTAAGACAAACAAATGATGCCTTTAAAAGGGAGAGAGGTGTGAGTCGCAGACTTTTTCTGCTGCTTGGAAATACTTGTTAATTATAGCAGGCTTCAAGCAGTAAAAATATTTATGGGGTAGAATTTTAACAGGTTTTCTTGTTTTTCATAGCCATTCTGCACCACCGATGAACCGAATAGTACAGATTACAAACAATTCCTTATCGGGAGGAAGTGGCGGAGGATACAAGCCATTTAAGGGAGCACCGAGAAGGTTCTGACTTCTCTGCTAGTGACTTCTACCACGATAATGTGAAGTCTGTAAACCTGTCAAGACACCTTTCTTTACAGAGAAGATCCTTTTTTATATTAAGAGTTTTAATTTTATTTTTTTGTTGAATTTTTGAATAGATGTTTTAATGGCTGGACTTTCCTATGGCACAAAGGTTCGTGTAAAAAGGCCTCCTGTTTTGTAAAGACTAGTGTAAAGTTGTAGCCATTACCTACAGTTACGCTGTGATTATAGTATAAACTCATGTCTGTGCACATGTTATAACATGTTAAGAAAAATGTGCAGCTTTAGTTTTTATTTGTAATGACTTTAATATTTGTTTTCAGACTGCTTTTTTTGCCAGCAGAGTACTCTTGTACTGTACAATGGTTGTGATTACTACTATAGAAATTCATCCTTTTAAAATAAACTATAGTACATTGTGCTCTTGCTTTACAGTTTGTTATGGATGGAAAAGGCAGCTGCTATTAAAGGATTTTTTTATTCTTTTAGAAATCTTAAAGTTTGTTTTTTTTTTTTTAATTAAAGCAGTTCTGTAAGGCCAAAAGATCTCTTTAGGCATTGCAGGACTCTCTGCTTTAGCAGGAGGTGGTGAGCAGTCTCCAGCACTGGATTTGGTTACCTGTTGAAATCAAGATTCAACACCAGATACATAAAGCATTAATTTATTACAGAAGCACATCTGCGAGTAAATAAGGTTTAATGGCACAATAGGCTACTGTTTTTTCATAATTACAGAAACATAATATAAGACTGCATGTAATGTTAAAATAACCTGGCAATCCTTAGTTTCCATTCTAAATATTGTAATATTACAGTTTACTGGGCTACACACCCATCGTCTTCTAAGGCATTTTGTTAACCAACTAAGATTGCAAATAATAGGGAAAAGAAAAAATGAACTGCAACTCAACATTGTAACAAACTATATTATTTGGTCACAAGTATTAAATCTGATAGCATTCTGAACCATCGTTGAACTGTAACATTACATTGTAACTCTTTTCATGAGAAGTGATTGTATTTTTTTTCTACAAAACTCAGCTGTTTCATTAGGATAATGGGATGGTTGTCTATATCCAGAACTCCAGCAGTTAGCAAAATTGAGTTCTTATGTGGTGTTTATACAATGTTTTGTCTTGGGCAAAGGTAGAGAAAATGATTTACAACCCAAGGTTAAGAGTAAATAAAATGACTTTTTCATTCTATGAAATTCAATACATATGATTATTACTACTAGTGTTTTTAAAAGATTTCTAGGTGATCTGATATTATAAACATGCTTTGTGTTTGAAATCAAATGAATCGTATCTTAAAATTGTAGGAATAAGGGAGGTCAATTTGATATAACTATTTCTCCTTGTTAAGGAGGGAGATGAACCTAAATTCTATGTATTGATTCTGTATTCCAGAGATTGTAGTGGGCTGCCATAGCCATGGATCCTGAAACAGCTTGTTTTATTAAAATCCTTCTGAGGAAGCTGTCAGTAACAGGCTGAGAAAGGGCCGGGCTTTGAATGTAGATATCTCTTTCAAGGAATTTTGTGCCATTATTCCTAGTAAGAAATCCTCAGAAAACGTAAGCCATTGCTGAAAGCCTTTCATCTCATTTTAGTGTTTGAAATGCATTGCTTAAGCTTGTCTGTCCCATTGATGACCTGAAGCAGGAAGTACCATGCCTTTTAGCTTTTGTACAGTCCTATCCTGCCACTACCAACAGATCATGCATTCATAAGGTGCCCTAAAGCTTACATGTACTTTCAATTTTGTATAAAATGAGGTATTTTTTGCTAGTGCATATCCATGTAACAGTGCAAAACCATTTCAGACTAAATTTTCAAGGATTGCCTTTGTAATGAAACACACATTGTACATTTTCCCCATTATTACCATAAAACATTGTTGCAAACTGACAACACTCTACTCTTGCAAGGTCATGGTCAGCATAACCCTGCAATTAACATTAATAAAGAGGAAATGGGCTACAATATGTGAAACCTTTTATAACATATGAACAAAACCAATACCCCAAGCAAAATATTTATAGGTAAAACAGCAAACTACTGTACAGCACCTGAAAAGCTGTATTTCTCAAAACCTTTCGGTCAGTTCTCAATAGTTTTTGTCACTCACAAGATCTTTATCCTTCCTTGATCATACAAGACATAAGCCTTCCTAGTAAACATGCTATATTGGAATGTCCTTTTGAGTTGTTTTCTGATTTAAGTGTTGAAAAGAGACATAAGTCATGCATTGCTATGCATAATTAGTGTTACCTTCATTTAGTTGATAGATACAGTAAATACACTGCTGTACAAAAGGCTTATTTGACACAATTGGGAATTTCAATGTGCTGGAAACATGAACAATTTACTCCAAGCTTCCGCTAGTGTTTTCTGTTCTAACAAATGTATTAACATACCTTCATTTGGGTGGGAAGACACCAAGTTTCTGTTTTAATTCTGATTAATCAGAAACTTCATATACCTGAATTCAAATACGGTAATCTCTAAATGCTACTACTAGGTGTGGTAGTAGTTAACCCAGCCCATTTGCCAACAGAAGTTAATGTTGAGCAACACCTCACAATGAGTCAATTAACAACTTTTAAAAATAAAGCTAAAGGGCCACTCTTTGTCCTATGAAAAGCAGGCCTAACACCATTAAACCAAATGAATACATTTCCAGTAGAAAATCAAACCAATTGGTTCTGTATAGTAGAGAAAAATGGAGTGAAATGAGTAAAACAATGCAAGCTGTCTTTTAAGACATTTGCACAGCAGCAATTACACATTCTGAATCCACAATGTCTTGGCTAAAGTCCATGAAAAAACAATCTTGGCCATACCAAGCCCAACAATGAAATAATAAAGATTTGTATCCGACTTTCTCCCTCCTCCAAGTTCAGAACAGCTATTTCTAAAGTCACAACAGGGTCTTCAAATCGGTGTATCCACTTTGTTTACAATTAATTGATCACTAACACTTGATAACCAGATTGTCAAAATTCTCTTATGGTGGGTGGAAGAAAACCACAAATTCATACTGTTAATGTACAGATGAAAGTTATCTCACTGTAGATCTGTTCTGAAATGTCCCCTATGAAAAACCCAGATGTTTGTTTTCTAGAGCCTACATCCAGGTTCAGTTTTTGAATTCTGCAATACACTGTTGCAAACCACAGCCAGGGGTGGTACAGCACTGAGATACTTTTACTTTTTGGCATTTACTTTAGAAAAGAGAAAGGATTCTGAAGTACACCAATCATTTTGCAGACCACGGTTAACAGTCTTAATTTTTTGTCACAGGGAACCATTAACACAACAATATGGTTTTCAAGTGATAGTGAAGGCTTCCATCCTACCAAGAATAAAACATATCCATTTTCATTATTACTAAAATAGCATCTGGCATTATCCCCACTGTAATCATAGGATTTCTGAAACTGGAAGCCTTGATTTAGGTTTGTAATTTTCAATTGAAAGTACAATAAAACAGTCATTAAACTGTGGCGTTAACATTTCAGTATGATATACAAATGCAGACATGCATTTTATAATGAGCCAACATACAATATGCGCAGAAAACACAGGATTAATGAAAATCAACAATATGTAGGGATATACATATATCTGCAACTCGTTCTCTACAGATTGCTGCTTAAGGACCCACAGAACATCTATGAAAGCTTATAAACATGAAGCAGTATCGAAAGACACGAGTGGATTACGTCCCATTTTTTCAAAGGCCTGAGAGGTTGCTGTTTTTCTGATGCTTCTGTTGAAATCTACAGATTGTCCTTTATGCAGATCCTTTGTTTTTTTTCTTTAAAAAAGTTTCTTTTGTAAGGCTTATATTTTTTTCATGTACAGAGTGAGTTAGGCCTCAAGGGATTTTACTACACCTTTCACAAAGTCTAAATAAATACAGCGCTCAGTAAAAAAAAGTAACAGAGACAAGGTCCCTTCAGCTAAAATGCTGCTGTGAATTCCCTTAGTCTGTCTGAGTGCAGGGTCAACATGTTAAAAACGTTCTCGTGTAAGTAAAGGCATTCAGTTGGAATGTATAGACCGAGAACCTTAGTTATTAGCTCAAGACGCGGCAGTACCGTTAAATTTGTGGGAGACAACTCACTGTCTAGCTCTGTTGTTTCTGTATGCAGAAAAGAAATGTGATTGTGAACACAGTCAAGGGGCACAATGGCAACTTGCGACCCAGACTACATTAAGCAGATGTGTCTTAGGACAAGGCCGGAGCCATTTTCGACGAGTAAACTGAACGCAACCTTGAACCAAAGCTCTCAGGCTCGTCCGTCTGCGGAAAGTCAGCCTAAGATTGCAGCTCCCACCTGTCAGCCAGATGACTAGACTGGGATCTGCCAGCCTTTTGAATTCCCTTAAATCCCATTACTGCTGAAAGCGCAGGTGCCAATCGTGATTAGACAGACTACAGTTGGCATGGTACGTGCACTTGAAAAAAGGTAGCTCTTGGAGTTGGGGCTGAAAGACTGTGCGGCTGTCGTCTACATATTTCAGTAACAGTCATCAGCGATCCTCCTGCAACACTACTCGCTATTGATAAATCCAGTCACTACGGGTTACACTATATACAAAATTAACAAGAACCCTTCAATTTCTGCGATGGTTCTTTGTAATAAAAGATCAGATAAAAAACGTTTTCAATGTTAAATCACTACCATTGTACAAACAAGTCCTACCAACCCATCTGTTTGTCCTACTCACAATTCAGACAATCCCATCAGCCTCTTTATCACCACGATGAAACGGCCTTGTTAAAAAACCAACAGAGCCACTTGCTGATACAACTACACACCACACACGTGCACACACATGGATACAAGCAGTCCCTAAACAGTAAGCAGTTGGAGCAAAGGGTGTGTACTAATAAGGCCAAACCAGGACAGGTACAGATTCAAACACGGGGGTTGATTTTGATGCCCAGACGATCGTGCGAGAACAAGGAGCAGAAGTAGAGAAGTCTGCAAGGGCTTCATCCCTCCAGATCTCAGCGGTGGCCATGCTGGGGCAGGAATGTTCTGTCCTTCTCCGGGAACACAAGGAATTAGAGCTAGTGAGGTGCTGGTGGCCCTCTCGAACAGCCCTAAACTCATTCCATGGACAGCACAGGCCTGAATCCTTAAGACAAACCTGAAAATATGATGAATTCTTAAAAAACAAAAACCGTAAGACACAGCGGCAAGGGAGCCGGTTTGTAGGAGCCACCTGAAGAGTAGGAGTTTTCCAGGGGAAGAGTGCCTGAAGTTCCCCTTTGTGTTGTTTTTCTTGCCTCATCCCTGCCCCGGTCTGCGTCACTGCCCGCAGCCCCTTCTGGCCCCTCGGACACAGCTGGCTTTGCTACAAGGAAAGACTCGGCCTCAGCTGAGGCAAAGTCGTCCGGTTCGGCGACCACGAACCGGGGAACAAAAAAACACAACTTCCTTAATATATGTCCTGTAATATAAAATAGCTTATCAACTGACTAAAACAAAACCCCAAAAAACATAAAAGGTGATGGTTGTCTTCTACGAAACGTCCATTGGTACTACAAGGTGCAGCTGTCCGTATTTTTTCTGTTTTTGTGGTTTTTGCTATAAAAGACATCGCCCCTACACCCTAGAGCCTCCATCACGTCTTCTGTGTGTGGTGCAACGTGGAATTGCGTCTGGCCGGTGGTATCAAAGAGGTCGCCGTTCTCCGTTCTCTTGGGTGCAAGTCGGCATGGGCAGGGTGTTGGGTGGGGGTGTTGGGGACGGAGGGCGCGTGGGGACGTCAGGCACAGGCGGCGTGTGAACGGGTTTGTGTTCTTGCTCTGCGTGCTCGCTCTCCGGGGGCCCGTCCTCGCCCCCTACAACAGGATGCACCTGTCCTTGTCCTTCGGCTCCTTCTTCTGCTTGCGCTCGCTGCTGCCGGACTGCCTCCCGGGGCTGGAGGCTGCCCCTGCTGCAGAAGCGGCGGCCCCCACGGCATCCCCCGGTGGCTGCTGGTGTCCCTGCAGTTCGAAGACAAAAAAAAAGGTTTACTCCCCCCAGCTTAGAGGAGCACCTCTCCCGTCCTGGAGGAAGCTTTTCTTTCCACCTGAGCACTTAACCACCTAATTGAAGTCATTGTTTAATTAGACAAGTTGGAATTAACTCGATTTGGACAATTTGAATGACTTTGTGTTCTTGAGAAGCTGGGGATTCAAAGAGCCCTATGAACCACACTGGACAGCAGAGTTTGAAGACTGGAGTTGGGCTCCCCTTCCCCAGCTAAGCCACACTCGGCTCATACATCACATGACAGGAAGTTTCAACAGGGCTGAAGTCTAACAGCCAGCTACCACGAAACAAAGAGAAGTGATTCTATTGTAAATAAACTTTCAAGGATACAGTGTACAGCGGAGCGTTATCACATGGTGACTGCTGTTCCAGGCCCTGTCCCCCAGACCTCAGCGTGTGCCCATAGGCTCCCCACTGCACTGAGCGGGCCTGTCGATCTGTGCTTCAGACAGTACGGCTCCCAACGTTTACATTACACCCCACGCTCGTGCCCTGTTCTATCACAGCAGGGCCTTCCTTTTCAACTCCTCATTCCACAATCCGGCCTTCCTCCTTAAAGGGCAGCTGCAGCGCTATTTTTACATTTTGGGGTGAACCTGCAATGACGTGCACATTTCAAACCACAGGTACACGTTAACGTGTCGAATCTCTAATTTACATCACGAAAGAGACGAAGTTTCAATCTCTGTGTAACAATATATTGCCATTATTGTCTGTAATTCAGAATGAGGCAACAAAACTTCCAGTGATGCCAAAGCAGTCCCATTACATCGTAAATATGCTTTAGACCAAGCAAATGTACTACTAAATTAAGAGGGGTTATTTTCAAGAAACTAACACTTAGAATTTGACGTTTTTCCTATAATTTTAAGTCCTGCAAAAAAAGAGCAACCTGCCAATCAACTTAAATACTCATAATAATTAATGTTGTTAGGGGGCCATGTTTCTCATTTGCTTACAGAGACTAGTGAGCAGGAAGGGTCGCTCTCATGTCACCATTTGCGCGATCTCTCACTCTCGCCCGTGGCAGGACCGGTGGTTTCTCGTCTGCCCGCGACAACATGGCGACCACACGGTAGTTTCACAAAGTTCCCCGTTTTACCCGTAATTCGAAATGTACACCATTTTTTGCGAACGCTGTCAATGAATTTATTTAATAACTGAGCCGTCAGGACTGCAGTTCCCCTCCAAACTGCCACCCGCCCACCCCTGCCAGCTCACTCACCTCCCTCGGCACACCTCTTTTCCAGCACATGAGACTCCAACACAGCCTCTGCTCGTAAAACCCTGCCTTTCTCCATTTTCATACCCCCTCCCCCCAGCTCTGCACAGGAAGACACCCCATCAGAACATTTCAAATGCGATTTTGTTTTCACCTTCTTGGGGAAACAGGCCCCCAGAACAAAAATACTCCTGCCCCCTCACCTGCCCCTGGGCGGCAGCGGCCTGCTCCTGCTCCTGGTAGAACTGCGAGGCCCGGCGATCCTCCTCCTCCTGGAGTTTCTTCGCCAGCTCCAGGTCGCTGATTCCCTCGGGGATCTGCTCCCAGTTGAGGTCCTGGCTCTGCTGCTCCTGCTGCAGCGACAGGGCCATCAGGTAGTCCTGTCCAAAAGGCAGGCAGACTGTCAGGCCGCTCCGTTTACTGCTCAGTTACCTTTTCTCCAGCGGCGGCCTTTATCAAGACGGTGAGAGGTCGCCGCTAAATTAACAAGGGAAAGACAAAAACAGCTGCAGCAACAGAATTATGCTTTTTCTCGAGGCGGATAGACACATGATCTCACACGGCTGGAATTAAACACGGAAATATAAAAAAAAATACTGTTACTCAGAATGACACACTTTATTTTCATAAATAAACTATATTGTATTCAATCTGCTAAAACACCTCCTTGATGTATCTTTTCAATAGCTGCCATAATGAATCTACTCTCACCTCCGGGTGCTGTTTTCTTATCTAAAATCAGGCCCTTCCTAGTTACCATCTCATGGGAAGAAGAACAAGACAAGCTTGTTGCAATCCAGGACAATACTTTTTCCTCCTATTTATTTTCCACCCGACACACTAGCTAACCTATTATAACTTGCACTGAGAAGGCAGCACCACATCTGCAGTTCCCAAGCCTCTGCGTCACAAACGCGCTCAGAGGCCCTGTACCTGCCTACATGTGTTTTGGAAGAGTCCTGTGACTTTTGGGAGTATTTAACTAATGCAATTGTGGATGTCACTGTGCACGTAGTGATGAATCCCAGGTTATCATCAACCTTCAAGCACACTATGCTGTTTGCTTACCTAACTGCAGCCAAAAATCTTTTTACAGAGCGGAGTCTCCACCATTACATTTTAGCAGTGAGCTGCATTTGTCGGCGCAGTCAGATGTCTTTTCTCGTCTTTGGAGCGAGCATCATGCCCTTTTTCCCTTGCTGTTGTCTCTTGAGCTCCCTACGTTTACGCACAGCTTGTTTTTCCTGGTATGGGTTGCATTTCGCCGTGAAGTGAAAAAGAATTTAACTGCATGCAAGCCAGTCAGGGTGGACTGTGTGTTCCTTCTAACGTAGCTGAAACACAGCACAGCTGTCAAAATGACGGAACAGGCAGTCTGAAAATATTATCCAATATTAAAAGGATAATCTGGGCAGAGACCGCTCCGAGATGATTTACTCCAACCTGCTGATAAGGCAGACTGCTTATAATTCTAAAGGACAAGTGGCGTGTGGCGGAGAGATAATTCTTTGTAATGGGGGGAGCTTTTAGCCTTTATTATTTAAACATTGGCTGAGGCAGCCAGGCCTTCTGGAACAGAACAGGATGGGGAAATGGGTGCCGTTTCTTTTTCTTCTCCCCCATCCAGTTGACCTTGACAAGCGCATTCATCAGGGATTCTCTTTCGGGGTAAACAGGGGCGAGGGGAGTTGGATCTTTCTGACGTACTGTAATGAAGTTCATTACAGTTCCAAGTTGAAGTTCAGTGTGCAGACAGGTCACTCTGAGCTCTAATTAAGGTCACACGACACCTTGATCGCTCAGGGTGACACTGTGGGAGGGTCTGCGTCTCCCATGGAGCCCTAGAAGTCTGTAAGACACCATGAAGAAACTACGGTCTCAGTATCTTCCAGAAGTCGGAGCATCATACCTTCCTTCCTCACCCACCCCATCTTCTCTTCTCGTGGTCAAGGGCACTGTGGCCCAGAAGAGATCGTTATTCCTCACATTTATACAGTGTTTTTTATCCCAGAGGATCCCAACACACTACCTCCATCCACCTGGGTGACGCGCCCAACAGCCCCACTGCACAGCAGATCAGGCTTAGACATGAGAATCTATATCCTGAAATTAAGGGGAACATTAGAGAGGCCAGACTGTTCGGGACCAGAGCAGAATTTAGTCAGGACACCTGGGTTAATTCTCATACTCTTTTGGAAGCTGCCCTGGGATTTGTTTGTGACTTGATCTGGACCTCTCTATATCTGAACAATGACACCTCCTACAGGAGAGTGTTCTTGATCGTCTGGGACAATACTGGGATATTGGTTTGGACATCCAGAGGGAAGAGCACCCTCTAATGGTCCACTAACATCACCTGCAGCTGCAACCTGGTTTTCCTTAGCTGTCTCCCAGCCCAGTACTGACCAGGCCCAGCCTCGCTCAGCTTCTGAGATCTGGCGAGATCAGCCTACAAGCCGGGGACACTGCTGTAAAGAAGATCACAATATGGTAACATGGAGAAACCCCAAAACGAAGTGAGCACTTGGTAAGGTACCCAGACCAAGAACAGCATTATCTTTAAACAAGGCAATTTTTTTTTCCTGGAGAAACAACCCACACAAACCGCGTGCAGGGAGGGCTCCCCCACCTGGTCTATTTGGTCCTGCTGGCCTCTGTACACAGTCTCGGGGTCCGAGGGCGGCCGCAGGTGGAATTCGGAGTCGCAGAAGTTGCCGTCGCCGTCGACATTGTGTAAACTCTCCCACACCACCTTCTCCTCTGTGAGGAAGCCCTGGTCTGTGACCAGCAGGTACAGCTGCCCCTGTGCGCAGCAGACACACGCAAGAAGGTGAGAAGCAGCTAAAAAAAAGACTTTTTTATTTTTCTATTTTCAATGCGAAAAATCTTCATCCCTGCATAGGACATTGAAAATGTTAAGAAAAGTCACAAACGAGAGGAGCCCAGTAGGTGGATAGTTCTCGTCCAGCCTTCTCTTGAGCGGAGCCAGGGCATCTGCTTCACACAGACAAGCTAGCCTCATCAGCCCTGGGTGCCCGCAGGGGACTTCACTGAAGTGACATAACTACGCAAAATACCACAGACGCCACACTGCCAATTCAATCTCCCATCATCTGAAGGGGTGTCAAACAGCATCACAAACCACAAAAGAAACCAAATGCTGAAACTGCATTTTTGCATCCACGCACTGCTGTTCTGAATGTTAAAAATGTTTCAGTTGTCCAAGCACCTTAAATAAACCCGAGTGGACTAAGTACACAAGGTAAGCGAGCAGATAATCAAAAAAACAAGTGCTAAAACAGCTCCCTGGCTGAAAGGGGCTGAATTGCATACACCTCTTAAACCAGCTCATCTCCACGACAGAACAAGCTGAAGAACCAATGCTACACGACTGCTAAGCTACTGGGAAACTGCAGTCACTGCAGGGGCAGATCCTCTCTGACAGCCTTCTGCTCGGTGTTGGTGAGCTCCCTCACACAGCTTGTTTCCCTAGGCACAGGCTGCGTCGTGCAGAGAACTGGGTCACGGGCCTCCCTCTGGACGCCAGCCCCACAAGCCCAGCTCAGCATGCGGGCTCAGGTCAGAGCCTCTCCTCATGTTCCAGCAAGATGGAAATTACATTCAGATTTGGAGCAGCCACATTAGAATCAGCTGTTGTTCTGATCTGTAGCGCTCAATTCACCTCTTAATTATTTTAACTGTCAAAGAGCCATTGACCTCTGTTCACTCTGCGAAGGAATACACAGCAATGCACAAGTGGTTACATACTGTAGCGGAAGAGCCACAGTTCCACAACAGAATCATAACCTAAAATGTGGACGTTCACATCAGCTCAATAATATTTCTTAACTGGAAGAGACCATTATATGTTAGTACCACAATGTACTTTATTTACGGATTATTTTAGTTTGATCTCACCTTTTTTTTTAAAGAAGTTACTAATTATTTTTTGTTAAGAACCACCTGAATTGGTAGCAGCTTGAAAAACATGATTTGTCAACTAACTAACTAAAAGTTGTCTACATTAGATGAACAGCAGAGGTCAGCGAAGAGAACAAAAAGACACCTAGGGACCCCTTTTTTTTTCCTCCTGATTAAATAAGAGAGTGCCGCAGATCCCTTTCCTGCACTAGGGGGGGACTCCAGCCCTTGAATGACATTTTGATGATGGGGTGCTGTGTTACCTTGTGTTTGGTCATGGTGCTGAAGTGGTTGTTCCTGAAGAAGACGCAGAGCTCTCCCTCCTGCACAGTAGAGGTCAGCTCACACAACCCGTGATAGGTCAGCTGAGTGGCCGTGCTGTTCAGGAACTGCTCGGCCACGAAGCCTGAGGGAACACAGAGCAGGGAGTCACACGCAGCCTTGATACAGGGCCCTACAACCATGCTCCTCGCGCCCTGCTGTCGAATGTCAAGCTGCCGTTCCCGTTCACAACTGAACGACTGGATCAAAGGGCTGCTTAATCGGTACTAAACCACGGGCTTTCTGCTCCTTGCTCAGGAGCCACTTAGAGCTACTTCACAAAACCCACAGCTTCGAAACCCTCCAGAAAGAAGGCTGCTGTCCCCTGACGTACAGGAGTACAGAAAAACAGCTTTATCAGGAACGGTAACCTAAGCTGTAAGAAAAACAGAGTGCAGCGAGTCTTAAACAATGCCACATGGAGGCAGACTGGTCCTATGATAGTGGCGTGTTACCTTTTCAACAGAGTGCAGCCCTCCGGGAACAGGGCTGGTTCAATGCAGTTTGTCTGTGGTCTTACGCAGTCATCTAACTGGACCCCAGTTCATTTGAATTTTCTGTACTTTTGTGTCTGGTGGGACATTTCTCAACATTGAGTATGTCCATAACATTTGAGGCAAGTGGACAAATATTCCACATTCACGGTCTTCAGAAAATGGAATATTCCTCTGAGCACAATCTACCCTATCCAGTGGTCCCTGCAGAAGGAAGCACTGGGGGGCAGCTAGTACTTTCACTAGCCTGACATTAGGCAGTCCAGATACTATGCAACGAGCTGTGCTGTTGAACACAGTCCTCAGAACCTTAAGCAAGGGGAAGATCAAGTTCACAGCTCTGGAGAACGTAAAAATGTTATCAGCCAACATGCAGTCTGGCTGTTCTTCCAATTTTACAGGCATCAGAGAGAGGAGGAAAGAGCAAAAAAAAAAGAAGAGGAAGGAGGAGAAAGAAGAGTGAAGTTTAAGCAGGCTTATCAACCGGCCTGTGTTTATTGTCTTAAGAAAGAGGAAACCCACCCACCTTCCCCTGCCAGCTCGCTGTTATCAGACTGTTTACAAGAGATTATCTTCTCCACCAGCTGGTTGTAACTGCAGTTCCCTACTGCTTTCACAATGTCGTCCATCTATGGAAGAAGAGAGCCTGGTCACCATTATCATCACACCCTGTTGTGCACACTGGGTCAGCGCCACTTCCCTGGCTCCTCCACACCAGCAGCGCAGCGATAAACTCCGAGAGATAACTCTGAGGATCTCTTATTTCTTCACATCCCCTGCCTCCACTACCAATTTGGAATGACTGTCAGACAACCCAACGGACAAATCCCTTGTTCCAGCGTGGAAGAGTGACGTTCACTAGCACATGCTTTCCTCCGACATGTGTACCGCCGGTGCCATGCACCATTTTTCACATGGCAAAGCCCAGCTGTGCCCACACCAGGACCTGGAGTGAGGCAGCTCCCAGCGGGCAGTGATGCTCTGAGCAGCTCGGGCTCGCAGGTGAGATGGCGAGCTGGGCGGTGAAGTCACAAGCCCCAGCGGGCACCGCCAGTCGTGTGCTGCCTCTTTGGGAACCCTGACGACCAGCGACACTGCCTAGAACCAGTGTTATTAACTACATGAATTCTACAGCACCTTTAAAAGACAGGGCAAATGCTACAGAGGACAAGCTTCGTTAGGACTGTGCTGGTGAATAATCCAACTGCTTTGTAGCCAAACTACTTCTTAAACCAGAAAGCTTGTGTTGTATAACAAGCTTTCAGGTTTAAAGACCTTGATATGCAAACACTTGGAATAATTTGTGTTTAGGACGAAATGGCTATCCTATGAGGGAACTCAACGTTCCGCAGGTCTGGACCATATCCTTTCACCCTGTCCTTCCAGGGGAGTCTTTGACCACGCGACCCCGGGACAGGGCAGAGGCTGACCTGCGGGTCCAGCAGCCAGCCGTGGTACAGGGGGATGTCCAGCAGGTCGAACACGATGCACTCGGGCGTGTACTCGAACACCCGCACCCCCGTGAACCTCACGTTGACGTCCAGCCCCGTCTGCAGCTTGTGGAGGACAGCCATGGCGTCGCTCATGTTCTGGAGGAGGAGCAAAACAAAAGACCCAACAACACCAAACTGTCAAGGCGAGTCAAACTCTGTAACAGGCTTTAAGACCAGATGACAAACCAGAGACTCAGCTGAACGGCTTAATTCTCACGACACATTTGAAAGATGCTCGCGTGCACACACATCTACAGCAGGATCTCTTCTTTTCCTGCGGAGATGTGATCCGTGCACGTGATCTCAGTCAAACAGGAAGGATTCACCCCATGCCCTTCCCCAGACCTCTGTGGCAGCTCGGGTCGAGGGTGTGTCTGGGGTCACCTGGGCCAGATCTCCTCTCCTGCGTTGTCCTTTGCTCAGAGCCAGTGCTGCAGCCTGCTCTTGCACAGCCACAAAAAAACATCCAGACACAGCCAGAGCGCCCTACCTCCTCCCGGGATCAGCAGATGCTACTTAAAACATCTGGAGGCTGGCATGCAGACAGAGCCGCCAGTTCCATTCAGGCACGTCTTAAATCAGCTGGTGTCACAGAGCAACTGCAGGAGGCAGCCAGCCAGGGAAATACCCTCTACAGTAGGGCTAGTGATGAGATCAGGGCCAGCCGGGCCTTGCGGGCTCAATTCCAACCGGCTTCGGCGGATCAGGTCCAACCGGGTCTCAACAGGAATGTCAGCTCCGGCTATTGAAATCCGTTTCCTCAGAGCTCTGAGAGTCTCTTCACACAACACCGGTAACCAGTCCAGCCTGACCCATGAAGGCTCTATGCAGCTGTGCCCCAGATTTGCAAAGTCTCCTTCCCCTTGTGAACGGAGGCATTTGTGTTATTGTGTTGGATTTTATGCACAGGGTCAATATCGCTCCGGAGCAAACGCAGCTGTTAAAGGGATCCTTCAACAGCCCTTTGTGCAACAGCAGCGTGCATGAAACCAGCAGCCGAATGCCCACAAGTGACAGGTTTAACTCACTCTCTGCAAGTCAGGAGTTTCACTCAGAGGATGTGGACTCCGAGGCCCAAAATGACTAACGCCAGACACTCCTCGGTTTTGACTTCCACTGATCTTTGTAAACACTACACACCACCATGTAAATCCATCTGAACATTTGGGTCTAAGAAGCCTCCAAAATTACATCTGGGATCCTTCCAGGAGAATAAAAAGACTTGCGGCCTTTTAAATCTCATCGCCACAATGACAGTTTACTGCAGCTCCAACCAACGAGAGTGTGTCTGGCTCCATCCCACCCGGCTGCCCCAGTGCCTCGTCCCAGCACCTCACTGCCCAGTCAGCGACTGAATACACACTGGTAAACGTTTCCCAAAGCCAGCGTTTTTCCTCGCATCCAGGACTGGCCGAGGCCTGTGGGATGTGTGGAGCACCAGTCCACACATCGGGCCGAGGGCAGAGTGGCGGAAAGCAAGTCTGCAGTCCGTACGGCCACTGTGCTTGGCCGGGAGATCGGCACGGCAACGGCAGACCTGCGGCCCTGCCGCGATCTGGACCCACTCAACCAGCCTCGCTTCCGCCCTCCGGGTACGAGCACTTAAAATCCTCCGAGATACGGGCAGAGCCTCTCCATGGACTCCTACAGCACCAACAGCGAAACACGAACCAGGGTGCACGCTTGGAAACCGCATGAAAGCGCATTTAACACCAAGAACAGGTGTCACTTCTGTACGCAAAGGGTTGCGGGATTATGGAACAAGCTACCAAGCCTGAAGTCAAAGCGGATATCCTGGTCTCTTCAAGGTGTCCTTGGATTAGGAACTAACTACCAAACTATCACAAGGGCTCGATGGGCGGAACGTCCTTCTCTTGTTTGTAACGGTTCTTATTCCTCTCTCGCTCAATTCATGATAGAAAGGAACACAGCACTCTCAGTCAGCCACTTTCCCCACAGCTCCGTGTCCTTATCTAATTCTTAACCCCTTCTCCCCTCCGGACACAGAACCCTTACAGTAAACAGTACCCATGATCTTGGCTTCGAACCTTTAAAAACAAAGCAAGAAACAAAAGCACCCTGATAGCCAGACACGCATGTGAGGCTGCTGTTTGTGACGATTCCTTTTTCAGGAGCTAAATATTTCATACATACTGTAATAGACTTCTGCGCGGCTGAGATGCCGCAGCCACTCTTCAGACACAAATGGATCTTTAGCAGACCACTTAGCCGAGTTCTTGTTATACATGCCTCCTCCTTTCACACGGAGGTCTGAGGATTGGCAGACTGCTGTCCTCAGAGCTGCAGACACACGACTTGTGTCCCACGTCTCCATCGCTAAGGAAGCTCGAATTTCGCTGCTAGATGAAGCACTAAGCAAACAGAACTTGGCTGCTCTGCCTCACTGTTTCTGGAGCCTCCACCAGGCGCTTCTGCTTTAGAATTACATTAAGATAGCAATCTGCCTAATGGCATACAATCTGCTTTCTAATTAGACTCCTCAAACCAGGCAGCTGGACATAACCGAGGCTCAAATCAAAAGCCATATTTGCTTTCCATTATTTTTACTATTAGTGCTGTGAAATGGGACTAGCTGGATTGGCCTGCAACGTGCAGATTTTCATGAGCCAGCCTGAAAACGGAGAGATGGGAGTCAGTGTTTGATAGATGTAGAACAATTTTCTCCGAAGAAATGTCTTTGTGGTTTCATCTTATTTCAGAACGTATTTATGATGCTGTAGGTTTTTATTTTGCACACTTCACGCAGGAAAGTGAGTGACTTAGTCATTATGTGCAGGAGTGCATGAGTGTATGTTGCAAGAGTATTCTGTGTGCCCCACTTAAACAGCTCAGACTGGATAACCTCTTCTTCCCAGGGCTGTATAAACGTGCAGCAGAAGCTTCTGCCAACGTTGGACCAAAAATTCAAATATTAAAAGCTCAGCATACATCCAGGTAGGTATGCTTTGTCACATGTGCAAGTTGTAGGACACTATAAAAGAGCAGAACAGAGACTTTATTGCAGCTGCATTGCAAATATAGTGAGTAATAATAATGAGATGAAGGCAACAGAAAAAGCCCTATGAGATCCTCCATCCTGCTCCCCTCCCAACCCTCCCGGCCTGCTCCCTCCCCATTCCTGCCCCCCCCAGCCTGCTCCCTCTGTTGCCACTGGACTGAGGGGGAACATCTGCTGATTCCCTTCCAGCAATCCCACACCATGACCTTCTCTGGCACCGCCACGCCCTGCATTACTGTAAAATTACACACTGGATACTCCACCACCTCACACTGCTAGACCACAGCGGTCAGCCTCAGAGACTCGACACGCCCACAGTTCGCCTTCGGAACAAAAAAAGAAACGGGGCAAAAAAACATCACAGAACACAACCATTCTTCTAAGCCCAGCCAGAAATAAAGTAATAAGCAGCAAATGTATTCTTGAAAGCGGCTGTGGTTAAAGAAAACAGGAAATGTGTTTTCGTATATAAGATCAATGAAAATTAATAATCTTGTCAAGTGTCTCATGAGACCAAAATTTAAAATAGGCAAGCCTTTTTCCACATAACTCTCCACTGTGACAAACTGAGTTTGCTCCTGGACAGATCTGGCTCGGTTGTCTTCAGTGCTTTTTTTCCCTCATACTTGCTGTGTTTATTCCCTTAATCTCGACAGATACACATCCCAAAGTGATGCAGATAAGCAGGAAAATCAGTTATATTTCCCTAAGAAACCTCTCCGACATTGCGTGTGTTTGGATAAACAAGTCTCAGGCAGGCAAGATTCTGCAGAGGCTCGTAAGCACGGCGTCCTACATTGGCAATGCTAAATCCAGACTCCCAGAAACAGATGGGGGCTTCAGCCTTCCTATACTGTATATGTGTTCACAGCTGAGTGTTATTCTGAGTGCTCGCTGTCTGCACCTAATGAAGCAAGCAAAGAGCCCCCTCACCAGATAAAGAACCTTGGCAGTCTGTAGACTCTCCGCCCAGCTTGACCGCCCCTCTATTCCCAGCAGGATTAACTGATTCTTCAAGGACGGGAACAGAAACAGGCGGAAATGTTTTCGCGTTCTTCACATCCTCACGGATGCACCATCTTGGGGCACAACTGCACTCAGGGGAGAGTCCCACACATAGCTCAGGCTAGCCGAGGATGCTCTCCTCGGTTTCCCCTGAATAGCAGTGAGGCAAGGCGCGGAGATCTCCGAACAGTGAGGACATCGGCATCAGAAGAGCCCACTGACTCCCTCTGTATACGCATCAGGTATGAGATAAATCCAAAAGCTAGGCCTAAAGAATGTGCCAGACATTCTGGTTAACCATGGGAAAATGTTTGGAATCGCCAGTTTTTGTTACATTATGTCACTTTCAGGAACTGCTTCTTCCAATTCCGGGTCTCCGCGACTCCGGGAGCCTGCCCTAGGAAGCCCTGGGTGCAAAGCAGGATACACCCTGGACAGGACGCAGGGCAGACATATGCACACACGCATGCCAGGGCTAACACACAAACCCTGAGGGGAACATACAAACTCCACGCAGACAGCACCCCAGGTCCTGAACTGAACCCAGGGCCCCAGGGTTGCTCACCACTGCGCCACAATACCAGGGAGTGTCCAGACGATTGTTTCGACTGCTCCTGCTGGAACAAGTCTTTTCCCCAGTCGGTGACCGCTGTGATCTGGAGACACTAGGATCATAGAGCTCAGCCTGCCAGCGGAGTGAGCGAGCTTTACCGATTCGGCCACTCGGCACCCTCAGGACTGTCTGGATTAATCATTCTCATTCTGGTTTTAAAGCTACGTACTTAAATTATTCAAAGACAGGTTTGAGTACAAGAATACAAATAGTCTGCCAGCGAATTTCAGCAGTGCACAGTGTTCTTTGAATTGCGTAGGGAGATGGACCTCATGTTCAGTACACTTTGCAGACTTTTCAATTGGTACCATAAAGCATGATTCAGTGTGTGTAATATCTTTACATACATATAGCACAGCTGCAGCAGAAAAGAATACACACAGATGAAACCGAGAATGGTTCCAGATGAAAGGATGCCATTCAGCCCATCCGACCTGTCTGATAGCTAGCTTATTGACCTAAGGATCTTGTCCGGCCACCTCCTGAAAGCAGCCAAGTTATTGGCTTCACCTGCAGGGCTGGATACCTTGTTCCATACTTCCATAACCTTCTGCGTACAAGACGTGCATCCCGGTCTCCATTTTAAATGCCTGAATATTTTCATTTGAACAAAAAACAAGAAACTCCCCGTTATAAACAATGTGAAGACAAGACGTTGTTAGAGCCTTTACCTGCTCATAGTTGAGCCGCTGAGCTTCAGAAATCTCTTTCGGTTTAGCCTCAAGAATGTAGTCTCCTGTAGAATGAGAAATACACAGTAAGACTGACTGCAGGGAGGAGGCCTGACTGGGTGACGAGTATAAATTCTTTTCTATTGAGCCTCCAGTGGAGAGGGCGCTGTAATTTTCTTTGAAAAATTCATGGGAAGTAACTTATCACTCTCATGTCAGCATCTGTGAATAAATGTTTTGCTTGTTCTTAAGACTCCTGCCAAATCCGTCCCGATGTGAGAAAGTCACGCGTCGCCACTTTTCCTGAAATGCCTTAACTGGTTACTGATGTGAAGATCCTCTTCCTGTTGGGAAGAAAGTGCTAAGATGGAAAAGGGCAAATTCATATCACTTCTCCTGTGGAGGTGACCTGTTCTCACACTCCTTACTGTGCTTTAGAGTGCAGAGTGGGACACAGGGGGGGGCGACCAACCCAGTGGCTCACCTCACTGCACCTGTTACCAGCCTACTTATCTAGTTACCCCAACAGCAGGACTTCTTATTTCATTCAGAACATTTTTAAATTGAATGGAAAGTTTTTTTTTTTACTAAATCAAATAATGCATCTGCCGTAGAGTGTAAAAACCTGTGAATCTTCAGCACAGTTACCTTGGCGTGCTCAAAGAAAGAGGCCTAGAGCTAGAACATGTTAACACGATGAAGAAACTGTATTTAAAAAGGAGAGGCCCTCTTGACAGCTGCCCAGAGATCATGTCCTTGTCAGCTTACACATCCGGGACTATTAAGGCAGTTTTTATCTGAAAGTGGCACTGTTTTTCACTTTGATTCATAGCACGTCAGCTACTGGAACGCTGTAACTGGAGGCTAGTAGATTAAACGTCCAATCTAGTCATAAATTTGATCACACTGATGTGCACAATTTCAGTATGAAAATAATGATTTCAGCTTTAAATCTGCCTGCAGTCCACCTCAGTTAAAAAGGATTGTTTGCAGCCAGGAAGCCAGTTTGCTCCCTGGCTGTGTGCTGGACTGGGCCTCCCTGGCCTGCGTTTCTTGTCCAGCTGAACCTCTCAGGCCAGGAGAAATCCCATTTTCCGCTGTCAAAGATATTTCTACATGGAATGCATCACAAAATATCTGTCCTTAAATTCAGTAGATTGAAAGTACAAACATCTGTATGACCTGAGGCACTTCTTATTGGAGTTTTTTTGGGGGGTAAGGAAACACTGAACTCCTACGAACTCTAGCTGTTCTACCATAATTCCCTTTTACTAAAGGGCTTAGGAGATCAACACGCATACAGTACTGAGATAAATCCATCGCTTGTATGCTTATAGAGATCCACTGTGCGTGCACTTCCCTTCTAACAATGGGGAAAACAATGTGAGGATGCCAGTTTGCAGATGAAGATGTTAATCTATCAACAACAGCCGCATTAGAGCAGAGATGTGTTCAGCCGCAGGCCACACTACTCCAGTGCACCAGGTATTACTGTATATTTATATTCTGGGTAGAAATATTTCGAAGACTTTTATGCCAGAAATATGTTCTCTAAACATTTAACAATAAACCACAGGATTGATTGACTTCAATCACATCTGTTATTTCATGATCACTCATCTACGATGAGCAGATGGACGTGCTCCTTCTCTCACCATGGAAAGTGATGTCAGTACTTCAGTCAGCGATGCTTTTCCTGTGTACTGAGACAGGGAAATACCTGGCTTTCTGGAATTGGCGGAGAAGCTACACCCAGAAACTGAATCAAGAAGCACCCTATGACCTACAAGCGGACTGTCCGAATCAGAGAACACCTGTACCACAGCAGGCGGCACGGCGAACTCCAGACCCAGGATCGACCTCAGAGAGATCCGAGGAATACAGCTAGGTGGCTCCGGAATCTCAAGCAGGCACTGCCCAGGAACCTCATATGGAATTCTGTGCTCCGGACAGCGGGAGCTCTTCACAGTTACAAGCCCGGCCAGCGGGAGGGGAAAATCCTCAGCGAATAAGCACCTGTGCGCCATTGTTCAGCTCATCGTCCGATCTGGAGAGAGCAGGAATCTGCCTGGCATGGAACTCAGCCCTGGATGAGCTCTGAGCAATCCTAGTCTTGGGTGAAACACCCCACCTTGCTGCCAGGTGCCATTTGTGCCCTCTTCTGCTGGTACACAATAAAGTTATATTTGTATTTAATTGAAACAGCTGTGGAGAGCTCTGTGCTGATTTCACAATGTAGGGGCCAGACTGCTACACTGCAACTCAGTTTGAGCTACTATAAATAGGAAATATCATTAGAAATGACTGGCTATTGTACTGCCACGTTTTTTGCTGGGGGAGGGGGGAGAGGTTGGTTTTGTAATTCTGTGGCCTATCATCATTCTAGCCAACTTATATCCATGCTTCTCGTATGCGCACAAATAAAATATGGCACAGGTTACTGAAAGGATGGGTAAAGAGATTATAGAATCACTGGCACCACCTTTTTAAGGCAGAACAAGTTCTAGCCTAAATATTTTCAGTGTTTTGATTATGGATCTTGCTGAGAACATAGTAGGTATTCAGGCATTTTGTATGTTGTTCAGTTACTATACCAGTTTTCACCTCCTGTTGCTAGACTGCCTGTTTTTTTAATCAGTTTCCATCCAATTTGTACAAAAATACTCGCTTTTGCTCTGGTCCATGGCAATTCTTTTTCTGACCCACAATGCATCACATCAGAGAGGTTCTGTCGGTTCACCAGACCTTGTTCAAAACTGTCAACTGTACAGGCTTGTGTGAGAAAGGACTGCCCTCTCCCCAGATAATTTAGCATCCCACTCAATCGGTTTTTGCTGTTTTCATGGTCAGTCGCTCTTTTGATGAAACAGTCACTTCACAGCAGCCGACGATGATACAGTCTTTGTGAAGAGAAACAAAGCCTAATTTAGGAAATTGATTGGCTTCGGTGCAGCCAGAGTCCAACTGCAAAGCAGACTGATTCACTCCAAGTTTTACAAGCTGTCGTATCTTAAATATTAAGCCAACACATGATGCTGTGTATTTAAAGCAGTTTTTATCATTCTAAATCCTAAATATTGCACAGACAGAAGCCTAGAGCAAAAATAACATTAATCCACTGTTTTCTGCTGTGTCAGTATCACTTCCAACAGAGCTCGTAATTGTCCTGCCAGGAGGCTCGCTTGTTTCCCTGGAGCTGGTACAGGACCCAGGCGGGCGAGAGGGGGAGACTGCAGAGGGCTCCAGGCTCAGGTTACAGCACCGACGCCCATCGTAAACTGGGAGACAGCAGTCTCTCGTTTCTCGCTCAGCAGCCACGGCCTGCCAGGGGACTTCCCTGAGATTTGCACTGGTGCAACTGACCTAGAGCAACAGCTCCAAAACAGTTCCAGCCTCCCTCTGCTCCAGAAGATCTGGAAGAGAAAACAATGACCTTCCCGTCGCCCTGACGACACTGGCTGAACGGTTCTCCACATTTGCTTTCCTTGGAGCCTGACATGCTAGCTGTCAAAGCCTCTCACGCAACCATCTGACACCAGGCTGTTCCAAGGTCTTTATCACATACACAGTGGGTTTCCAAATCATATCGGCAAGAACAGGACTCATTCGTACAGGCCTGAGCAAAGCTGTTATGCTGGAACAATTCTCCAGCAGATATCAGGGTCTGCTGCTCTGTCTCTCTTCTGTCACCAAAGCAGCCAGTCCTTGTACAGCTTGTGGCCTTGCATTACTGACCCAAATACAAGAAGCAGACAGGCATGCTCACAGAGGACTCTGAACATCAACCTTTTGTTCTTCTGGGTGTGCAGTGCAGCTCTGTTTAATTTGTGGCTAAAGTTTTTTTTTTTAATCTTATCATCTGTTCGTGTCTCTGTGAAATTAATTTCCTCATTTGCTGAGCCTTCTAGCTGCCCTCTCTGCTTTCTCCACCACAGATTCAAAATCAACGGGGAAGAAAAAGAGCGTCAGCCGACGTCTTCATTTCAGCATATGCCAACGATGAGAGTCACCGTTTTCCTTCCCAGTTTCTCTTCCCAATTACCTGAACATCTAACAAACCACACAATCGAGGAAACGAGAATAATAAGTGTAACGCAAGACGTCCTCTCAGTTAAGAGTGGGCCAAGGACCCTAGACCGGTAAGAGCCAAACAGATAAATAAGATAAGTGGTGGGGATTTCCCAAACCACTAACAGAACACCGTGTGTTTTCAAAGCTTGGGACCAGATCAATTACAAAGCTCCCACAGTCAGGAACGAGAAACTCAATAGAGTTTCTGTAGATCACAAACGCAGAGTCTTATTTTCCCGTAAGCCTTTCTGGCCTGTTTTACCTTCTTCCTGTGGCTGGCGGTGTTTGCCAATGGCTATAGGATAAAACGATTAAATCTATTCCTTCTCGGCCGATGCCACTGTGGAATTTAGGACAGAGGAGCTTTGGTTCTACATGGAAATTGTATTCGTTTAAAAATAACCCCCGGAAGGAAAGGAACAACCCTAACTCCACTAAGAGTTAAAGAGGAGGCTTTTCAACCGATTTCTCCTTATTTTGGGCTAATTAGAAGCAACTAGATAGCAAGGCACATAATTACCACAGTTCGACTTGTAATTAGGTTCAGCTAGTGGACTCTGCCAGCCCAGAACTGCTCTTACACGGGCTGGCTGACCAGACAAGCACATGTGGACAAGCACCTTGTGCCCTGGAAGATCTCTCTGGGCAGAGACCTGGACACTAACACAGGACATGCCATCTCTCTTGGCAGGCCGGAGAACCAGGCGGCCCCTGAGGAGGAACTAAGGAGTGTTGCGTCCCTACTCAACGAGCTGGGTCACAACCTTGCCCAGGACAGGGAAAACGAACGCCGATGGACTGCACAGGATGCAGACATGACATCCGTGACATGAATGTCCGAGGACATCGACACAACAGGCTATAAGACAGAACTCAAAACTGCAGTTCCAGATGGATATTTCAATATTTGCAGGATGCCAAATTGTATCTTTTAAATGTGCAGCAAAAAATAAAACCCAAGGAACTAACTAGAAAAAGGAAAAATGACATAGCCCTAAAAAAGGAAAGCAAGTTAAGCTGCACTCATTGTTAACAAAAGCAAATAGTCCTGCACTCTCCTCTGGTAAAATATAGTCAACAATCACTGCCTCACCTTATTCTTCATTCTGAGATAAAAGTACAATATCCATCTTATCTTATTTAAACTTGTGCAGAATCTTAAATCCATCCATATATTTTCTAACCGGGATTGCCGGCAAGTCGAAGCCTATCCTCGCAAGCAACAGGCGCAAGGCGAGATACACCCTGGATGGGACTCCAGGCCATCACAGCGCAGACACAGACACACACCAGGGCCAGTTTTCCCAGGAGCCAAATAACCTGGGAACTGGAACACCCAGAGGAGACTCATGCGAAACGGGGGGAGAACATAGAAACTCCAAGCAGATAGCACCCCAGGTCTGAAATTTACCCCAGAGCCCCAGATCTGCGAGGAAGCAATGTTAACCACTGCACCACAGCGCAGTCATCTTAAAACCCACTTTCACATTTGAATTTTGACATGCAAATGAAGACAAGTAATATTCATCTGTACTCTGCTTACCTAGATACTCCATTAGCTGTTCAGCTGTAATAATTTCCATCATTGGTGGCATCTTTACCTACAAGAAAACCAAAGGCTATATTTAAGGAAAATATTTAAAGCAATAGTTTATACCAAAACTTGCCAATTTTAAAAATGAGGAATACAATGAACCACAAATAATTCAAATACTTTCTCTTACAATAATATCTATAACTCAAACTACAAATTGACAACAGGAGTGCTTTACAGGGCTGATATTTGCAGTCATTCCTATTTATCAAGACATTAATTGTATAAATTGGCAGCTCCAAGCAATGTGGTCTTTTTCAAAACTGACTTAGTGTATCCGCATAAAATTCAGTGTAAAATAAATTTGCTTCTAGGTCTTTCGGTGCTTTTTATATACAGGCTCAAATGCTCATGAAGCGATTTACACAGGACATGATTGCCAACACATATACAAAGCTGATACCAAGAAAGTGCCTCATTGTCTATGACGGTCCATTTAGTAATACAATTTCAGAATTTTTTTAACTGAACTGTTAAGTTACCTATTTGAACTGGAATCTTTACTAACAAAGACAACTGGGAAACTGGACAAAGCAGGGTCTATAATTAAGCAATGTTTCCCATTGCTTTTCCTGTTAATCTATCAATTTAGAATCTGTCCCAAACATGTTGTGTTCATTTTCACAGCAAATGTGTCACTTTTAATGAATCTTTAGCACTGCACTGAATTCAGTGGCAGACAGAAACCAGACTGTAGTGTGAAACAAATTATCTATAGCCAGCGAACCCTCAAAGACAGTAATTAAATACTACCTTTCGAATGTAAATTAAGGGAAAGACTCAGCTGCAGATGTAGTTGCTGGCTTTGATGCAGAAACACTTATTAGTGAAAAAGAATCCAAGAAACTGAAGTAGAATGATAGGCGTTGCCAAGGGCACAGTGCTAAAAGAGATGGCTTTGCTACAGCACAGCGAAATGTAAGGAATGATCTGTACCAAAAACAGGGAAAAATCATTAAAATAAAACTAAAAGGTATGAACCACAAAGATGAATGTATCCTGGTTTGGTTACAGTGTTTAATACTGCTTGAAAGGTAGTAACATGCATGAATATTCACTGCAGCCAAGATCTGTCTTACAGTTGTTGTTGTTGTTGTTGTTGTAAGAGCAAGATCTTCTCACGACAAGCTGCAAGTGGACAGACTTGTGTTGTCTCTTGAATTTAGTTGCTTTCTGCCTTTAAAAAGAGATTCCAGGGAAACTTCATTGGGCTGCTGGGCTAGACAAAAGCTGATCCCTCATCCACATATCTCTGATTTCACAGTGCCTGCTGCTCCTTATTCCATGATTTCATGAAAGATTTGGAGGATGCAGCATGGACACAGGCAGTACCATAGCCAGGAAAACTGCCAGCATGACCTTTTATCCCCCATCTTTCTTTGTAAAACCGGTCTTCAATAAAGAACGTAAAACATTCCAGCTCCATTTGGCCAAGTGTATACCTTTGTGGCCCCACACAGCAGCTCTTCCTTAATATCAGTGGACAAGTCCAGTACATTTCACTACTTCTTATGTTCTGAAGGCCTTTCATTGAAAAACATTTCCACATTGGACCTTCTGCTAATGAGCGTCATATTTTTTTATTGAGAAAAAGAGGATTTGATCAAACTGGGTGCCCATGCAGTACCCGGAATTGACTGAAATAACTCAACAAAAACCTGAGGCCTCAGCCAGCCAAACAAGAGTCTAAAGACCTGGAAAGGAGCCTCAGTAACAGGGAGGCTACAGAACTGCTTCAGCACTCTCTATTTTGTATTGGAAAACTGAGTACTATTATATCAGATCGGTTTCTTTAGAGCTCCAAATACACACCACTATCTTATCTCAAAGACGGTTAACATCTGACTTTAAACTGCAAAGCAGCTCAGGTTCAATACAGCAGCAAATTGCAAGAGACACTTATAACTTATAACGCTTTTAACGGGTTCTCTGCTCGGCGCAGACATTTAAAGTTCCCTCTAGATTCATTCATACCCCCCCGTAAAATAGGAACAAAAAACACCCTAGAACTGAAAAAATCCTGGATTGGATTATATGTCCTGTTTAAAAAAGACCAAAAAACGTTACAGTGTAATCAGAATAGCATCGCAAAGCACTAATTCATGTCTACCCTACATGATTAGCAGAGTTCCAGAAAACTGCACGGTCACTGCAAAACTGGGAGACCTCCAATCATAAGGGGTTGTCTTCCTCTGTGTAATCGAGTCTTATATTACTCACGGATTAGCTAAGGCGTGTCTACAAAGCAAAGAAAGCTATCTTAAAAAAGAAAAACAGAAAATAGCTCAGCTTTACCCTGTGGAGTAGGAGTAGGCAGAGCCGGTTATAACACTCCCTTAATTAGCATTGTATATTAACACGTTAGCCACAAGCTCTTACGAAGACCCACCTACAATATTTGTCTAGTGAAAGAGTACTAGGTGTATGACTGTACATAAATAAAACGCACACATTGAGAGATGAAAGTCAACAGATTTACAAAATAATAACATACTTCAAACAAGCGTCTGAAAACCTTTGTGCATCATGGTCGACTTAGACCAGCTCACTTTTTTTTCAGGACTTATCAGAAAGGAAATGACACTTCCTGAACGGGGTCAGCTCCCGAGTTCCCCTCCCTCCCTCCCAGTTTGGTAACCCATGCTACAGAAACAAAAAAACTGTTGATGGTATTTTTCCGAGAGTGTGGAAAAAAAACTTTAAAAACATCAGGATCTTATGCTCCTTCTCCCCACAACGAAAGCAAAAAATCTAGTGAAACAACTCCGCTATTATTACTATTGTTGTTGTGCTTTATTATTCATGATGTCTATTTACCTTCCACGCCAGTAAAAGGACATTCATTATCGCAAGCAAGGGGCACGGCCCGTTTTCGTTCTGAGTGATAATCGGGGTGTTTTCGTCCTTCCACTTGGTCCACTTGATGTGGTATATGGACTGGCCGGCGGTGCGATCCTTACTGAACGCGGCTAGCTTAGCATCTCCTGCCCCGTACTCGTCGCTCTGTAGCGCAATAGCCAGCACCCTGTCCTCGGCCCCCTCGCTGTTGAGGTCTGAGCTGGGACAGGAGTTGAGATTGGAGAAGGACTCTAGGGAATCTATGCTCTGCGTTTCACCTGGGGGGCTGGGCTCACTCCCACTCGGCTCCTCGGCCAAATTTTCACTGGATACCAACCGTGCTTTGATCAAACTCGCTTTGTCCGGACAAAGCTTTGTCGGGGGCGACATCTTCGACCGCTCCGGCGACGCTCCGTGCCCGGCAGCCTTTTGATCGCCTGTCATTTCCGAAGCCGGCTTTACGTGCTCGGAAGGAGGGCCACCCGTCTTATTTACCAACTTTGTAGTGCCACCATCACCGTCACGGTCGGGATCCGCCGGCAGAGCCTGTCCCAGCCCATTGCTCAGCTGCTCGCCAGAATCCGCGTTATCCAACCCAGTGTTAGACTGGACCGCAGTGTTTCGAACCGGGACAGATTCGCAATTTTCAAAACCACCTTCTGATTTCCGATTACCCGAGGAAGCTTTGGGTGTGCTTGTCGTAGCAGTGGTGCTGCTGTCACTACTAGCCAAAGTACTAGGGGCAGAAGCTACACCAGTATCCTTGCAGCCCTCGGCTGCGCTTTTAAGACCATCGACCGCTTTGCTGTCGGTCATTTCTCCCGTTTTGCTTGAGCAAGGAATGCCACCTCCGATTTCCCGATGCAGGTCTGCATTTGTTTCCATTCCGACTCCCGTTAACGAATCAGTCTTTATCAGAGTTGCAGCTCCAGGTCCGGATCCACAGACGCCATGACATCTCTACCTACCCGACGTCACGGCTTTAGAGACGCCTCTTCAGGTCGAGGAAGGGCAATAGTAAATAATAGAGAAGACAAGCACATTTAGGAGGGGTTCTGGGGGACTAAAAACACTAAATAATCTGCCTCTAAAACCAGGGTACTCCCAGGGTCATTGCTTTAAAATATATCAGGAAAAAACGGTATTTGCATTTTTATTCTGTGTAAATATTTAGGAACGAGACGTATTCACCAGCTAAAACAAATAAGCAGGCAGTGACATCTATTTATTCGTGTCCAAACACAAAACTCTGATATACCGGTATATATAACAATATTCTGTACGTTTCATAATGGACACCAAGTGCCGTCAACACCCAATAAAATAATCAAACCGACCAGGTTGCCTATTTTTTTACAGGAAGTGCTCCTGACACACAGCTGACAGCTCTTAAAGGCGCAGGGGCCTGGAAACGTCGGCCCACCATTTACGAAAATGGAGCGCAAGTTAGTTTGGAAGTGGGGTATATCATAATATAAGCGTCCGGTATTTCTAAGTCTTTTTTATTTATTTTTTTAACGCGGCAATTGTCTAAAGCAGAAGGGGGCAGTGTTAGCTAACGGCGCTGTATTGAAATAGGCTCAGCCTGCCGCGCCCACGTGTAATTACTGTAAGTGACGGAAATGAATTGGCTGAAAGAAGCGCGTAGTTTCCCCTTTTTTGACATCGTACTGTGAACGCAATTTCACACAGGTGCACCGTAGATTTAGAATAGGCATTATGATACAGTTCAATCGTTTTGCTCAAATACGCCAGTGCTTCTAAAATGCTATAGCACCGGCCGGGGCTTGATTAAAGTAGTTCATGTATCCCAAAGGAAGGAATCTAGACTGTGCATGTTGTAAAAAGCAATGATATTTAGGGGTAAAATAAAGTTTTGTCTTTTTCTTATTATCTTATTTGGGCCGATTCTCCGCCCACCCAGCAGGCGTAGTCCGTGTCACCACAACAGCTTGCTTTGTTGGATTGTGTCACAGATGAGCAATTAGCAGAGCTGCCGTCTGGCCGCATAATTAGATGGGACTTTGAAACGGAAGATTTTTATAGCTGTCCGTCCATGTACACAAACTAATGAATGCGTGGACTGGGTAACATGACTAAATCTGCACAGTTGTTTCTCTTACACAACGCAAGAATAGTGATCTTTTATTATCGTTTAAAAAATGTAAAAGCATTGAATGTTTTATTTTTTTCCTGCTATTGAGATATTTCATTTCATTTTGGATTTTTAACACCAAATGATCATTACAAGCTCGGACGTGACTTTAACGCACCCCAGACCGACATTAAATAAGCGATCTGTAGTTGCCAGACCAAGAGAGCAACAGAACAGCATGACGTCTCTTGATTGAAGGAAAATCCAATTACAGTGGTACAATCATTAACAAGAGAGTGGCAGTTGGAAAATCTACATAATGAAAAGTATTAGTACGAAAACATTCAACATGCACGCACGTTTAATGAATTGCATTGCTTGTGCTTAGGATCGAATTAGCAAAGGATTAACATTCAATTTGCACATCCATGTCCTTCTGTTTAAGGGTAATTGTTCAATCCTGCCCCTGCCTCAAGGTGTGTGTACCTTCGCGTGGGTTGGAAAGCTTCAGCCACGGCGTGTGACAGGCTGGCTTCTCGCAGGAGCAGAACGAGAGAGAGAAGCCGGAACAGATCTGAGCGGTGGGTGCGATGAAACACCGCTGACACGCGTGGGTGCACGGCCAACTCTGGCTGTGACCCAGAGACACAGATCGGAGAACCGAGGAGGCAGAAATAATTTTTAAAAACCCAGTTATTTATCTAGGCTCCAACTTAAAGCCCATCAAAACAGCAGGGTAACAGCGGAGGCTGTGGTCATTAACAGTGCATCCATCACCTGTAGAAAGTTTAATAATCCCTTGTTACATGATAGCAGCAGGTTCTCAGTCCAGCTGAGCACTAAATGACCAGGTTCTGTCGCTATTGGATCATTAACTAGTCAAAGTGCTGCCCCTTTAAAGAATACTGTGAAAATAACTACACGCACGTCAAGACCAGAGCTGGAATCCTGATAAATCACAGCTAATAATTTAATGTAAGTGTAAAAGATATGTAACCACATAGAGGCACAGCCAGGCAGAGACCTCGTCTATACCCTATTCACAAGCTACACTAATACTGACGCCATACTGCACTTCCTACAGAAGGTGTTGGTTGAGAAACACACCGTATACAATGTAGTATGCTAAGCACAGAGTGGCTCCAGTCACCTTTGTCGTCGCTCAGCTGCCTCGGTTCGTCCGCTAGCACTGTCGGTGACGCGGGGGCCTGTTCCCGTTCGTGTCAAAGCCAGACTCTCCGGGCCCCAGTCCAGGTGTGTGAAGACAGCCTAGACTCGTCAGATCAGAAGCCCCTGGACAACTCTGTCTCCATTCTGAATGCTCGTGATCTTTCACTTGCTGGGACGCATGATTTAATTATGGTTTTTTTTTAAGGGGGGTGGCATTACATTAAAATGGTTTACATGTAACGGCTGAATTATTTTATTTCAAAAGACAATGATAATAAAGGACAGGGAGACTGTGTGCTTCTTTGTTCTTTCGCTTAGGTCGAGGAGAATAAAAAGGAGAACGCTGTTTTCTCTGTGTTTCAAATCGGTCTCCCAAATATATTAGGTGCTCCTTGTAATGATAGGACTACATTTTGCAAATTGTTGACCATTGTTATCTTTAGACAGGACATGGGACCCCAACAGAATCCAAAGTGTGTGTATCCTACTTTCTTTGTGTTAAACATTGTATTAATACATATGGAAACAAAAACAAATCGCTGACATCGCGTTCCCAGCAGACAGTAGCGAGCGGGAAGAGGCCGCGTACAGTAGCACTCATCAAGGTGCGACTCCGGCTAAGAGCCCCTTCCTAGAACTCTCTTAATCGCGCTGCACTGTGAAAAGCACTATAAAAGATTGCTAGGACAAAATAAAAAAGGCCTGTCCACGAATTTCTCCAAAACCTCCCTATCGGAAATACCCGGAAACGAAATGCATGAGATGTTGAACAGGATGTTTTTAATCAGTTATGTTCTAATAAAAATAGTCTGTAATAAATCTGAAACTAGCATGGGATACCATTCTTTACAATCCATTTGTGACTGTTAAGATTCACTTTCCTCGCTATATTATTTTAAATTTTGGCGTTTATAATATTATTTAAGCTATTTTGAAAATCGGTGAAACACCGAGTTTGCCTCCCCTCTAACCTCTTTTTTCAGAGTTGACTGCCTTGCAGTTCCATGTCCGGCCGCTATGTGGCGCAGGCTGAACAGAATGGGACCAGGTTTTCTGGTGCTGGCATTTTTCAAGTTGATGTTTTAACACAATTGATTTTCGACGTCGCTGGTTCTGAACTCAAATTTCGATGCTTTTCTTTGTTTTCAGCTTATTATAAGTGAGGCAATAGCTTACATCTCCCTCTGTACTGAACTCAGTGCTGTTCACTCTGCTGGACATATGCTATTTGTAAACGTACACATCTTTCCATGTGATTGTCACAGTCAGTACTCTGTCTTTATTTACGAGATTAACGTCTGTCATGACAGCTCTTTGTTAATCGCTGAGCAGATAAGTAGGCTGTGTCACAGACACAAATGTCTGGATACAGTGTGGTAATTGAATAGACAGAAGAGATGAGTTTGCTTGTTTAAGCTTTTCAAGGCTGGGGTAAAATAAAATAAGAAAGACAAGTATGTGCAAGTTGTAAATATACTCTCACAAGTGTGTACAAGTTACCACCTCAATATGTATTTGCTCTCAGATTTCTTATAAGAATACGTACAAACTGATATATACAGAAACAGTTGGAATTACATGCCTTTGCCTAGACCTACTCTTGTTCAGTAATATTGTTGCTCTTAAGCCCTGAGCAGTGCTGGTGTGTCCACTGTCACATATTTTGGTCCCAAGTGCCCTAGAAACACCACCACAATATGAACAATAACTGTGACAATAAAGAACCTTTTTTCCATTCCTCCTCCCAATCATGTTTACATCTTTATAACCTCCAGCCCAAAGGGCTGGTTCTGGCTTCAGCCATGCAGTTGGGTAGCTTGTTCCATTCTCCCGCAACCCTCTGTGTGAAGAAGTGATTCCTGGTTTCATTTTGGAATGAGTTCCTACTTGTGTCCTCTGGTTCCTGTCATGGTGGATTTTGAAGAAGTCCAGGTATGCTATGTGTGGAGTTTGCATGTTCTCTTCCTTTTTTTTTTCCTAATGAGTTACCTCCCACAGTCCAAAGACATACTGGTATGTTGACTGTCTTTGGGGAATTTGGCCCTGGTGTGAGCACGTGTCTGTGTGTGGGTCTGTCTGTATCTGTACGTGCCCTGCGATGGACTGGTCAGGTGTCCCCTCCAAGGTGTATCACACCTCACTTTCCCTTTGGGATCAATGAAGTCTTATCTATCTATCCTGTCTTGTGCCCAGTGCTTCCTGGGATAGGCTCTGGGCCACAGTGACTGAACTGGATAAGTGGTGTGATGTGATGTGTTGGGTTCACTTTTCCAACGCCTCGAAATTCGACACAAAAAATAAAATAGCAAGAACTAAGTAAATATCAAGCGTGTACTGATAATATAGACACAAGTAACAGTGTAAACATCCTGTAGGTATGTATTTCGTGTCTTCACAAAATGCAATTAGCAAATTAATAAGCTTGTATATTTTATGATTTTGAGTCACTCCTCTGTTTAATGCAAGGTGTACAAAATCAAGCATTCAACTCGCATTGCTAGCTACATCTGTATGAATTGCCTCAAGTTCCTTAAAAGATTAACTGAAACTGTAAATCGTTACATTAACTGTAAATCATAATAAATGTCAATTATGACAAGCAGTAAGTCATACCTTTTCCTTTCCTGCTTTCCAATTAATTCTCCTGAATTAACAGACTTTTTAAAAATCAGATCTAATTTTCTTCATTTGAACCAGCGTAGTTAATGTTGAACGTCTGTGCTGTGTGTCTCTATCAATCGCCCGCCACCCTGAATTGGAAGAAGCGGTTAGAAAATCGGACAGATGGATTTATACGTAACTTCGCATTGACACTATGCGGCTTTGCTTTACTTTGTCATACAAAACAACAACAGCAATACTTCTTACATTTTACATTCATAAACGACGTCCGAGGAAAACAAAAAAGGGGGGAGGGGGTGGACCAAAGAAGGGAACGCAAACAACGGCATAACGTGAACGTAACGACACGGGAATCGGTGAAAGCTAATTGCAAAAGCCGCTCGGATTGGTCCGGGGAGATAAAGGGGCGCTGGCCCTTTAAATCTGCGGGGACACTGCCTGTCAGCCTGCGCGCGGAGTCCTGGGTGCTGTAACCTGAGAGCGGGGGTGGGGCCAGGCCCTGCCTGCTGATGACGTCAGGCCGCGGAGTAGAGCGAGGGAGAGAGAGAGAGAGGGAGCTGCCATCACCGCTGGGGCGACTGCGCCTTTAAGAGCTGTGGGATCGGAACAATAAAAGCTCATGGTCTCACAATGAGCCTAATCGATATGTTCTTGATAAAATTCGCTGTTTTCTTGTACTGCGCGAGAAACGCGGGAGGTAAGTTGGGTTTCCCGTTTTGATTTTGTTTTCCGCCTCCTTGTTTTAAAGAAGTGCGGGCTCGCTGGCCGGGATGGCAGAGAGGAGGAAGGGGGGGGCGGACTTTCTTCGCCGAGAGCTGGGCAGTACTGGGAAACCGTGTCCTCCCAAGTCAAGCGCGCTGAATGCCCGGGAGGGTTCATCTTTTTAAAAAAAAAACACGATAACGTTACCCGGGCTAACACACGGGCACCGAGCACTTGGGCCGAGTTTGACGTCTCTTTGTAGAGCGAGAAAAAGTTAAAAAGCGGTGCGATGGAAGACATTGCATTGATATTAATAAAGATGGAGGGGCCGAGTGCGCTGGGCTCGGTGTGACAGAATAGGTATTGCCTGTGTAAGGCAGTGCTCGACACCACTCTTTTCGTCCTGCTTGTTTTTTTTTAATGTGCGTTTTTGTGTTGTTTTTTTGAAGTGTTCAGACCGCAGACGCTCCGCTGTGGTTGTACCAGCTGGGGTGGTCGTGTTGTGTTTTTAAAACGGCGGTCAGTCACAGATGTTATGTTGTTGGATGATAAGGGAGTGTTGTGTGTTTTTAAGGAAGGGGGCACGTTTCGCTGCACTGGCGTGTGTGCACTTGTTGTTATTGTTGTTGTTGTTGTTTTTTATAATTTCAAGTTAAATGCCTGTGTGGGGGCATTATAGTTGAACGGCAGTCGGCGGATTAGGCTAACACGGATATGTAGAAGCAGCCTGAATAGGTGTTACAATTGAATATTTCCTTCTTTCGCTTGTGAAACCGTGGTTCGTAAAGTACAGCGGTATTGCTTCTTGGTTCAAAATGTCCCCTTTTGTTTTGAAATTATGAATCGGGAATAATACTAGCTTTATTTTTTATCAGCGATCAATGTTTCTTCCCCCCTCCCCCCTTTTTTTTAAATAATAACGCCTTGCGGTTAATCTGCCCTAAAGAGAAGCGATAAATCGCCATGAAAACTCGCTCACTGCGAAAGTGAATCTGGAGGCAGGCCCTCCCCAGGCACAAGCTCGTCTGTCAGTATCGCACAGCGAGTCACATTCAAGACCCAGGCGGGCAGGTTGCTACTATTTTATCTCCATCCTACTTTGCTGAAGGATCTGGGACAAAACCGCTCGGCAGCGGGAAGAAACGGAGCTACGTCCGCCCGGTCTTAAATTATGTCAGTGTGTGTGTGACGGCTCAGGCGACAGACAACATTTTAGTTCGACCCCCTTCCTCCACCGCCAGCTCGGTATTAACCCCTTCAGGGTCGGCTTCTGTGACGGGAAGGTCTGCTCCATAAAAGCAAACAAAAGGCGCCCGGTCCCCGAGCGGCTCGCGCGGACAAAGGCACGCGGCTCCGGGTGGCATTGTGGGATTCTTCATGGCTTCTCCCGCACCTGGCGCCACTGGCCGCACCGACTGCGCCTCGGTGCGCTTCCCCCAGGGAAGCGGCGCGACAGAGTACAGTTTCGACATGTATTTCATCACGTGTAGCCCGGACAGAGGGATGACGAACGGGAATCGCGACGCTTCAGCTGCGGACGCCCTGTCGTCGTTTTGCGGAAGCGATAGAGGCGTTTGGCTGTGCGGCTTTTGTGTCCATAAAACAGGATCAAGATGTAAACAAAGCAAGAGACAGTTGAACACGCAGAGGTTAGTTCCGCGACGAATATCCCCCCCCTCCCGCTTGCTCGTTTGCAGCCTGCATGCTGACGCAGTACACATCTCGAACCTCAGGATGTAGACTGGGTTTTCATACCGAGTGGCGCAGCAGTTATGTTTTCTTTCTTGTTGTTGTTAGCTCTTGAGTTCTTTTGGAAAGGGATTGCATGGTAGTCCCCGTTCTGGGCAGGTTTCTCAAATGCAAGCGGCCCATTAAGGGTAGAGGTCTCCCGAGTAAGGTTTTTTTTTGGAAATGTCACAACATGAGGCTGGGTCCCACCGATGCTGACTTGAATTGCTTTCGCCCACTGGGAACTGCCTGCCATTTAACCTGGAGCTCTTTTTAGTGGTGTTCTAAGTGTGCTGTGCTAAAACAAGCAGCCTGTACCACACTTGAAAGACAATCCCGTAGCAGTGGTGAACACTTTAAGGGATACACCTCAACCAGACACCCCCCAGCAAAATAATCAGTTTGTTTAACAAGGTACAAACCTGTTTACTCTTTCTTTTTAAATATCAGTAACTGTGGTACTCATTTTTGGCATCCTGCATTGTCTCAGAGGGTTGGAGGGTGATCTAGACAGCTCTGGACTGTCTCTGTGTTACTGATCACTGGACAGTCAGGCCTTGCTGTGCTCTGGACTGTCTGTGTTATTGACCACTTGACAGGCAGACCAGTCAGTGACCTAGACAGCTCTGGACTGTCTCTGTGTTACTGACTGCTGGACAGGCAGACCAGTCAGTGCCCTAGACAGCTCTGGACTGTCTCTGTGTTACTGACTGCTGGACAGACAGACCAGTCAGTGCCCTAGACGGCTCTGGGCTGTCTCTCAGCATTGCTGACCACTGGACAGTCAGGCCAGTCAGTGCCCTAGACAGCTCTGGACTGTCTCTGTGTTACAGATCACTGGACAGTCAGGGCATACTGTGCTCTGGACAGCTCTGGGCTGTCTCTCAGCTTTGCTGACCACTGGACAGTCCGGCTGTGCTGTTTGAAGCCTGCGTCCAGTTCTGGGCTTGGTCCTGACTAAACCCCTCTTACCATTGTAACAGTGTTACTCTTTGCTTACTCTGATTTCATTTCTAAACTGGTGTCCTTAAAAGCCAGCAAGTTATCTTCTGTGCTAATATTGATTCTTTTACGGTGTGCAGAACATGGTGCTTTCACTTTCTGTGCCAGGTGGTAAGGGTGTGCAGAAAACACTCCTCACGGGCATAATTTAGTGAGACATGCTTGTTGAAAGTAGTTTTTGTGTATCCGTAACCTTGGCTGCTGTGGCTCATGTTTGGGAAATGTTTTATACATTGATTTTAATGTTGCCTTGGAAGCGAATGCGCCGCCCTGGGGCGACAGCGCTGGCAGGGAGCTCCCCCGTCTCTGCGTGATGGAGACCTTCACAGGTTCCGCCCCCGAAGAGGAACACAGATACCAATTCAGTATCCGCCTTCGGTAGGCCCCGTGTGATCGGGGCTGACCCAGCAGGGCAGTCGAGCTGCTCGGAGTAAATCCGAACAGGTCTGACGGGTGTACCTTATCGTGAGTCATCATTCGGTTCCCTGCTCCGTCTCTCTGAAGTGTGCACGGGCGGCACCCTTCCTTGTGGGTGCTGCACCAGGCTGAAGTAATCACCTTTATGGAATCGGTGGAAGTTAAGTTATGTTGATTGCGGCCATGGGATGTTCAACATTCGAGTGTGCCTGAAGGCCTCTCTGCCAGGCACGGCGTGGAGTTCTGCAGGAAAAACAGGAAACACTTATCCACCATCTGACTACTTTAAGAGCGGTTAGGCTTTCAAGTGGAAATTTGTTTTCTTGTTACAGTTTCATAATTGCATATTATGATGTTTATTGAACATTATTTAACTTTAAACCAGGATTTGCAAGTGTTTTTTATTGCTGCGATTCAAAAAGTAATATGGATTATATTTATCCTCCATGGGTGATTTCCACATTGTAGTCTTGTAGGCTTGGCACTTGTCTGCCTGGTCTGAAACATACAAGTTATCCTTTGTTTATTTGAAGATATTCTGCTGTGACGTCTTCTCCCTGCCAGTTTATAAGCCATTTGTTTTCTTGCCTCCTGCTGTTTTTGCCTTGTTGACTCTGTTTCTTTCAAGAGCTTAACCTGTATAACTTGAGTTAATGATTTGAAACACATCTGGTAATTCTTACTGATTGAAGTGACTTTTTTTTTCCTGTTCATTTTCAGTGCAGTCTGTTGAAATTTTGGATTTGATATGCATTTCGTAAACGCTTTTGGTGATAAAACACAACTTGTTTGTGATCAAAATTGTGGTTTATAAAGGAATAAGGTCTACTGTGTTGGTCATCTAACACCATCAGAACAGTAAGAAGAACAAAACGCGAGCAGTTGTTTTTGTAAATAAAAATCCATGTTGCATGGCGTGCATGTTTTTTTTGTGTCCTTCAGTGGCAACTGAATTAAACTAAACTGAGGGAATGAAACAGTAGAGCTGGAATGAAAGTGTGTGTAGTTCATGGAAAATAGACTACTGAGGCTGGAAATACCATCACTGTGCAGACATCCCTCAATCCAATCAGAAGCATGCACACAAAATGTTTAGTAGCATAAACCATCCTCTTTAGACATAGTTGAAACTGCTTTTTCTGGAGCGAAACTTGCAAAAATATCCAGGATATGAGAAGTGAGGCTATTAAATTCTGGGTGGTTTTGCAGTGGTGAAATGCCAATAGTGGGGGCATGTGTTCCTGGGTTGAAAGAGAGTTCTTCAGGATGCCCCCTTCCTGCCCGAGATCAATAATAGCATGAAAATGTCCTCATTAAGAGAGATCACTTTATTGGCCATATACAGTTTCTTGTATTAGGAATTTGTCTTTTCGTATATCCCAACTTGCTCTCTATGAGACACACAGACAGGGAGAGAAGCGTGGGGTCAGAGCGCAGGCTCAGCCATTTATACGGTACCCCTGGAGCAGTTGGGGTTGAGGGCCTTGCTCAGGGGCCCAGCAGAGTAGAATTCCTCTGCCGGCCGTGGGATACGAACTGGCAACCTTACAGCCACAGGCGCAGATCCTTAGCCATAGAGCCACCACACCGCCTTGATTCAGGGATCGTGTGCTTTTGGAGGATGAAACCATGTCTCTTGGGGCAGGCCCACTTGTAGAGGGGCTCATGGTCAGTGACGCAGCAATCAGCCAACTTGCAACCTTCCAGTTTGCGCAGTAAAGAAGGAATTGAAAACATAATTGAAAGTGCAGTTAGTGGAAAATATAGCTCATGGAAAGGGCTGTGGCGGCAGTCATTTCGAAATGGGCTTGTGCCGGGGAACACAAATGCTGTTGGGTAGTACTGCCTGAAATGGCAAGCGCTGTCTTGCTTCAGGGGGCACAGAACAAACAAATTATAGGTTGAGCTCAAGACGGCTACGTTTAATGTTAGAGCTGTCGCAGGGTCGGCTTCTTTTCTGAAGAAGAACCTTTCTCCGTTTGCATTAAAAAACAATTTTATGATGCACGGCAATCGGTTCTTGTTGTTGTTCTTGGTATGAAGTCGAGAGAAATCTCCTTGTCAAACGCAATTAAATATTCAAGGGAATGACTTCAATATTTTATGCACTGTATAGAAATCACATTAGCCCAGATGTTGAAAGAGGAGCGCTGACTGCTTTCTAAGTGAATAGCTTGGCATTTGACATATTCCTATTGTGAGGGAACAGATTGTTCTCCAGTGGTCCCCTGGCCTGGAAGTCCTGTCTGTTTTAGTGGAATTCAGGTGCAGTGTGGAGATAAGGTGTGTTTTGGCGGGAGGGTTACTGTAATCCTTTTAGTCAGTGCGTGGGTGAGAGAACTAGTTTTTAAAATGTATTTTTCTACTTTTGATAGAACGCCCTCATCCAATTTGGCATGAATACTTATTTTTCTAGAAAAGGGTAAAGGAATACCGTATAGGATTTAAAACAGCTGGAGATGTGTCTAAATGTTTTTCTTCCTATTTGAAATACAAAAACTTTTCCTTTCTCATGGTATAGGCTTAGTTGTTTACCATCAAATGTTAATTCTTTTTTTTTTATTTGCTGAAGTAATTGGCGATGTAGCGCTTTGCTGCTTTCAATGAGTTTAAAACTATGGATGAAGCTGTTCAAATATTAAAGGCAGTTTATGGCTTGGAAGTTTCCTAATGAATAAAATAGGAGCTAGATGAGTCTGAATCTCTAGACGGGTCGGGTTTTTTCAACCGAACGATGATTTTCTAACCCCAGTGCATTTCCAGCTTGGTTTTTTATAATGCATATTCAATATATAGGAATAATGTGCAATGAATTATAGAATAATGAAAAGGATGCAAAAGAATGGTGTGAATTTGACATTTCTAGGCTCCGTGGTTGTGTGCTTAAGCTCATCGTAAATCTTTTATTAATATCTGTTTTTAATGATTGTTTATTAAACCTAGAGAAGCATTTCCTTGAAGTTTTTTTTTACACTGAGCGATCCTGTTCTTTTTTTTTAACCTCTGAGTATACAGAAGTGTCACTGTTTCGATTGTACTTTGACACATCTGACATTGTTTAAATTTCAGTTTGTTTCAGTTCGCACAGACTCTGATAGATGGACATTAAAGTGTTTTCTTTTTGACCTAGCGGAATTTCTCTTGAGTTCTTTTCATATGTGTTTGTGCACAGAGTGAATAATGGATTCACTTGGTCCAGCTGAACTGAGGGGTTTTTTTTTTTTTGCGGTAGGATTAGGGATATGTACATGGCCCAGACAATTTGGTTTGGGCCTGTATGAAGATCCACAGATCAAGAAGTGTTTGAAAATGTAAGTTCTGTTAAAATGTGGTGTGCCCTCAATGTCTTCAGTCTTTGTAGTTGTTGAGTTACTTAATAAGAATGCAAATTATCCACCTTGAGAACTCATTTAGCCTATAGTGGTTTTTGAGAGAGGGCTGTAGCTTAGTTTTGAGTCAGTGCAGATTTGTCTGTCCATCCATCCATCCACTTTCTAACCTTTTCATCCACTTCAGGGTCACAGGGGAGCCAGAGCCTATCCTGGCAAGCAGTGGGCACAGGCAGACTACGCCCTGGGCTGGACACTAGTCCATCGCAGGGCACACACAGTACCAGACAAACACACTCGCACCGAGGCCAGTCTTCCCTGAAGGCCAAAACCTGCCAGCATGTCTTTGCACTGAGGGAGGAAACCCACATGAACATGGGGAGAACGTAAAAGTTCGGAGAGCACCACAAGTCTGGAATTGAACCCAGGACCTAAGGCGCTACATGCAGCAATGCCAACCACTGTGCCACTGGGACGCATAGATTGGGCTACCTATACTCTAAATTGAAGCCCAGTTTCCTTGATTTTTATGTTTGTTTCTGACTAGCGCTGCATTTTGGAATCGCCAATTATTATTTGCATTATTCCCAGTGAAAATGAAGAATTTCCAGTTGCTAAAATCTGTCCCTAGCGATAAGCCTGCACTGCACATTCCATGTGTGACCCAAGATAAACTGTATATTGTTAATAGTAAAGGAATGTAAATGTCTGGCACACAAGTAGTTGAACTTGTTCTCAGATGTGGTTAAGCTTGGGAAAGAGGTTTAATTGTTTACTGGGAGCTCCCCTCTGCTCAGGTCCATGGGATGCAAGAGGCAACATGAAGCAAAGCTGTGGACGCTGTTGAATCCTTATTGCTTGTTAAGTGCTGCGTTCTGGTTTTATTTTGTAGTCTTTCGGTTAAAACTTGTACAGAGAGTATTGGTGTTGGTGGTGGGATCAACTATTGTTGCAGTGTTTGCAGTTGTATTGCGTGGGCCTTGTGTATTGTAGCCATACAGAAGGAAAGGTAGAAAAAATATTCTGAGGATCATGAACACACTGATTTGAGTCAAAGTTTGGGTTTGGCCTGCAAATTGGAAACGGGTCTTCAGACCTACCTGTAAAATCTCAGTACAGCAGCATTGTGCAATAAATGGCTGTAATTGTGATCTGAAGTGCACTTACGTTGTTATTTATTATGCTTCTAGAGGCCCTTTTGGGCAGTCAGTAGTGTTTATCTATACTAATTACCAGTAAGTTTGTTGGTGCTTCTTCTGTAGACATGGGGGATGAAATTCAATACAGACCAGTCAAGATGTTTTATGCAGCAGACCAGGTGTCATTTTATTCTTCTATTTTGGGTTGTAGTTTTTATAACCAGTGCTCCATGCTGCTACCCCATTAGTGATCACTTATCTGCTGTATCATGACCCACAGCTACAAACTGCAGTGTACAGTGTATAAGACCTCTGACAGGGTAACTCCCCTTTTGTACTGTCTTCAGGGCCTTCTGTCTCCCAGTTCCTGTTTCAGTATGCGTTGATACGAATGGAACCTTAAGTGAAATGCTTGGCAATTACAGTTAGTTGCCATTACAAATTAGAACTAGTAGTGAATGATACTATATCTTCCATAAAGTCAGTGAAGGTATGTGACTTGAATTTTTTTTACTGCCTTAATGCTCCTATTCTGTTTACATGTGAGGGTTTCTGCCATGGAGCCATTAATATGAGAATACCATTATACTTCAGAAAAAGTCAATGAATTAAATGCATTTAAATAGGGCTTTTTATTCCAGGCATTGTGTTGGGAGACCCATTGCAAAGATGAAAGCACTATGTGCTTTTTGATTAATGAAATATATCAAAATATAATAATAGCCAAAATTAATACGTGGATTTGCCCATCTTGCCATTTAGCTTGTGTTGCTGAAAAACCCACGTCTGTGGAATCAGAACTGTCAGGTTTAATTGAAAAAGAACAAATTGGGACAAAGTGTTGGCGATCCTGAAATCTGACAAAATTCTGATATCAGGTTTCGATTGTACACTCATCTACACGGACGGTGCGATATTCTGAAAGTTGTTGGGAAAAGTGGAAAGGTGACATGCCAGTTTCCTGAGGAAAAATGATAAGTTTGGTAAGAAATGCCCGGCACGTTTCAAAAAGGCCTGGAACAGTCAGATCTGCACCCTGCAGATGGAGTTTGAGTTCATTTGCATGCGTGGTGATGTTGACTAGAAACATTAGTTTTGCAGCCCATTTTTTATCAGTGTACAACATTGAGTACAAATTGTCTTATGTTGAACCAATTCATATTCATCTCTCCAAAATGGCTGAAATAAGCAAACATTTAGCTTTGTTTTGTGACCGCCATTTTGTTTAAAATGTCCGACTTTACCCTCAAGTGTGAAAAATGTTACAAACTGCACGGATTGTGAAAACATAGGCTAGCCCTGCTAAAATCTATGCAGTAAATAAACCAAGTGAATCGTTTTTTCTATGCCAAGGAGCTTTTATTGGGTAACGTGTTGTAGGGTATCACAGAATAGTCAAGTATGGATAATATCATTTTTTAAACTTTGTTTTTTCGTGGTTTATAAGGCTTTTATTGCACATGCTGTTAAAAATCCCTTTGCCTGCCTGCCATAGGTTTTTGACCCCTACTGTAGAGGGAGGAGTCAGAGATTCACTTCAGAACGCTCAAATGTTTTTCAGGGCTCTTGTACAAGTAAATACATTGAGCCTTTGTACAACAAGCTGCATGTTTTATCTTAAAAAGGCTATAGTCTAAAAACTAAGTACAGGAAGGGGCTTGGTGGCCTCGGTATATATTTACAGTGGGTATAGAAAGTCACCACCCCCTTTCAGAATTTGTACCTTTTGTTGTATGACACGCTGAAAATAAAAACCAATTAAATTAGGCTTGTTCATTTTTTATTTACACACAGTGACCCTCATTAGCCAAGTGAAAATAAAATTCAAAAAAATTCTGAATATTAATATTACAACCTTAAAATACCTAATTTGGATAAGTGAACATCACCCTTACAATTGCGTTTGTAAACTTGCTCAAGTATAGCCAATCACCTTCCAGATCACACAACAAACTAATTGGCTCCCACCTGTGATCAATTGCTGTGATTTTAATTAATTAAAATTTAATTAATTGTAATTCCACTGCTTGTAAGTGCATTTCAAAGCAAAGAATCCATTATGGGTGGAAAGGTGCTTTTAAAAGAACTTCGAGTTGTGGAAAGGCACAAGTCAGAAGATGGGTATGAAAAGATTTCAAAGGCTTTAAGTATCCCATGGAGCTCAGTCAAGAAGTGGAAGGTGTATGGCACCACCCAGACCTTGCCTAGGTCAAGCCGTCCCTCCAATCTGACCAAGCAAGAAGGAGACTGATCAGAGGCTACCAAGAGGCCGATGGCAACTTTGAACGAGCTACAGGCCTTTATGGCAAAGACTGGCCATTGTGTGCATGTGACAATATTACAAGTGCTCCACAAATCTAGCCTGTATGGGAGGGTGGCAAGAAAAAAGTCTCGTTTTATGTTTTGCTAAAAAGCACCTTAAAGATGCTGTCGTCAGATGAGACCAAAATTGAACTTTTTGGCTGGAATGCAAAACGGTGCAACTGGTGAAAACCCAATACATCTTACCATCCAAAGAAAACCATTCCTCCAGTAAAGCATCCTGTTGTGGGGGTGTTTCTCTTCAGCTGGGACTGGGGCACTTATCAGGATAGAAGGGAAGATGGATGGTGCAAAATACAGGTAAATTCTTAAGTAAAACCTGCAGCTTTCAGCCAGGAGGTTGAAAATGGGAAGATGAAACCAGATGGTGAACCAACATGACAGTGACCCGACCTAAATCCCATCAGAAATCTTTGGAATGACTTGAAGAGGGCAGTCCATCAATAGTCATGCAGCTTGAACAATTCTGTCTAGGCGTGCAAAGTTAGTAGAGATGTATCTAAACAGACTCAAGGCTATAATTCAAGCAAAAGGTGCTTCCAACACGTATTAACTCAGGGGGGTGTTCTCTTATCCAATCCAGTTATTCTACTTTTTTGTTGTATTCTTTATGTGCTTTTTTCACTTGGATGTTGCAAGGTACAATTTGTAAACTGGTCTGGTTTTATTTGTCATTTTTTGGGGGCTTTAGGGCAACAGAGGTGAATATTTTGAAAGGGGGTGGTGACTTTCTATACCTACTGTACTATTCTATATTCGTTTTTCTGTGCAGAGGTGTTTGTATAGAACAGGCTAAGCTCTGCCCACTTTGTTTTGTAGTTAAGTCATAATTCATGTATTACAGCAAAATGACTAAATGATCATTTTCTGCCCTCTTCATGTTATTCCAAACCTAGTGTTTCACTCTGATTGTGATTTTTGCCATCATGTGATATAATTGGATGTGGTAGGGTGACATCACCTTCGTAGCAGTTGGGCTGGAAACAGTAATAAACCAGCAGTTTGCTGGAAATTGTGAAAGACTAGATAAGTGCACCTGCCATTTCCTGAGAAAGAGGAACTTCTTACTGTAGCTCTGAGTAAGGTTTCTTAAAACCCTCAATTCTGTTTTGTTTTTTGAAGGATTGAAAGCTGAGTTTTTTTGTCTATGGAAACAGTGTGAAGGCAAAGCCTGCCATGTTATTTAAGCTAAAACAAGACTATTATTGAAAGCAGTGGAAACTGTATTATACCTTGAGGGCTGCGGATAAATTATTTAGACTGAATGCATAATCCTGGCTAATCTGCTTCAGCTGAGAGATGGGAGAAATGTTATTGGCTAGACTCAAAACTGAAAGCTGTGATTTGTCCTTTTCCAAAAGGAAAAAGGTGTAATTAAAACTCAAGCTTTCTCTTTTCCGTGCCGGATCTGGGAATGTGGAGGATTTTCAGTGCGATAACTCAGCTGAACAAATCAAAAAGAGTCAATCAAGGTGACACGAGGATCTTCCCTATGAAATAAGGCACTCAACGGGGAGGATGTCTTTTGTTTGCCTTTGTGCGAAACATCAGCTTTAGCTTTACAGGATCTTGCTGTTTTGAAACATTTGAAACCCTTTATCGTTTCAACACACAGTTGTGTTATACCGGATTTGCAATCGGGGAGCATTTATACAATGAAACTCTGGTGTTGAGTTATTATTTTCTTTGTTGTAGCACGCTGTTAACAGAAGTGCACTGACAGAGAGGTTGTGCCAGTTCTAATCCTGCAGTACATCTTTCTAGCAGTTCAATAAGAGTCAAGGTGTCATTGTCTGAATTACTGCTGTGCACTTTGGTGTAATTAAGTATAAATGTGCATATGTTTTTTTGGTATGTTTTGTAGCGATTTATAGTACTTATCCATTGCACATGTAAAAGGCCTTCCTCTTTGAAGCACTAGTACTTGGATCTTGCGCTGATATCAAGGAGAAGAATTCTTCAAGATACCCTCTGCATTTGTGTACTGAGCATTTCTAATGGCAGTACCTAAATACTGGGTGTTTGGTGGACCCCTGTGATCATACTGTTATGTACAGTGATTCTACCTTTGCCCTTTGGAGAGGGTAGCTCTCCAGTCTGTGGCCATTGTGTTGGGGGAAGCAGAGATATCTAATGTCTGTTTTGGTGCTCTTTGGCAAGATGAACTTCATCTACAACTTTACATGCACATCTTTTATTTTTTGTTCCAATGTTGAAAGCATCAAATGGTATGACCCTTCACCACGTAACGAAGATTTTACTTTTGTGGTGCACAAGACGGAAGCTGATTTAAAAGATCACAGGCTGGGGTTGAATTTTCAGTGGAATTTATAGTATGTCGATAAGACTGTGGAATGCTCAGACATGCAGATATATATATATAATATGAGATTGCGTCCTTAGTCCTTTATATCACCTTCTTCACAGTTGGGACCTTTCTCAATTTTGTTCTGAGTGTTACAAGGTGTGGTTCTGCGCAGTGATGCTGCATGTTTTTCGAAACCCAGTTCGTCTGCGGCATTCTGGTTTTTCACAGGCACGGAATGATTTGCGAAACAACAGGATGTGTTTGAAATGAGCTGCGGGCATGTTCTCTCTCTGGCTGTACCTGTGGCAGGCTCCTCAGGCTTAAAGCCACAGCACTTCGTTTTGTGGTCCGACCTTGCACTGCCAAGTCTAGTCAAAGAGTCGAAGGGGGAGGGAGAGAGATTGTTCATGGAATCGGCCAGTTTGTGAGGAGAGGGATTTTCTGGGGATGGGGCTGTGGGGCATTTCCGTGCACGGCCTCTACAGCAGATTGAAACCCCCATGGCTGCAGAGGTCAGGCCATGGCCTTGCCCTGCGTCCGTGGGCATGTGGGCAGGAGGGGTCAGAGTCCTCTTCTCGGCGCTCCTCCTACACCACAACCCAGCTGCCTGGCCTGCACGTCTCCCGACTTAGGGGCTCTGACCAGGCTCGGAGGACTCGGAGGTCATTGCAGCTACACAACAGGAGATTGCAGCAGAGCCCGGAAAGCTTTCCTCTTGTGCACGAACTCAAAATCTCACTCCAGGTCAACTTGTCCTTACTGAACGTTGTCTTTGTGCACCTCACAATACAAGCTCTGTATTTGGAATTTCTTGTGTGGGGCTTTTAGGGTCTGATGAGCCTTGTGTGGTCCTTATTCTAAGCTAGATTTCAGACGTAGTCCTCCAGGCCAAAGAGGCTGAGATCCTCCTCTCCGGCTGTTTCTTTCCTGTGTTTTGTTGCCCGAGGAACCTTCTGCTAACCCTTCTAGTGTCTCCTGGACCAGCCTGCACATGTTGGAGCCGTAAAGTCCCCTACTGTATATTCTTTCTGCTCTGCAAGGTGTGCCGCATTCCCCGATCAGGGCTTAGGAGCCACTGTGAAGAGAGCAGGCTCTCCTAGTCATCACACTGTTGGCTCTGGGCTTGCCAGCCCAGATCTGGACAAGTGATGCAGCCAATCTGCTTGTTTATAGACTTGCAGCTTGCAAGGGGTAGTTCAGGCTCTGTAGCGGGATGTAAAATATTTAAATACTGGGGAGTTTTATAAATATATAATCATTGATCGCTGTTGTGTCCCTGTAGCTGGAACTGGGATTCTGAGACACAGAAGCAGGATGGAAAGTGAATCCTGAACCATGTGTTGTTTCAAAGAGGTGCTCGTACACTCGGTGTCGAAACACTGAGAGCCGTTGCATGGAGAAGGAGTAGCCCTGGAACCTAATGTTCTCAACACCTGACCTGACCTCCGTACGTGGACCTGGAAATACTGCTTGAGCATGGATTGTCCTTTCTTAAAGCTCAAGTGGATAAGCCATGATTAACCCAGAACTGTCTTGAGCTGCACACAGTTCCGAAACTGCGGTGTAAAGCTTGTGGGATTTTTGGTCATTCTTTAGATAAACCTGCATTTATAAAACTTAGATATTCTATTAATCATCAGTTTACCATAAACTGAGGTTCTGCTGAATGTTAAGTTACTAAGAACACTACTGTATTACTGTAGAATAACTCTATAGAACCTCAATTTATAGTAAAATGTTCATTCATATGGTGTCTATTAAACCCTTATTTAAACCAAAAAAATTGCCTCAGTTTTTAGTTGTTTTTTGTTATATGCTCTGTAAGCAAAGATTCTGAAACCCTTTTTTGGATTTTTGATGGGTAGATTTAAACCTGTTAGGCAAAACGGTAAGGCCTTTACTGTCCTTGATCAGGCCATTTAATCAAAGCCTAAAGATGTGTCATGAATGTTGTTTTGAAACTAGAAGCCGCTTACAGTATTCTGAGCTGCTTTGTTGACTTGATTAGTTAGGGGGTGCCTTCACTTGAAGGGTCAACTGCTTGTTTTTCCACAGGATGGGCAGTGAATGATATCCATTATCAGTCTTTGAACCCCTATACATCCTGAACTCTCCATCCTTTAACTTCCTGAAGGTTTATTGTTCTGTTCTTTTATTTCCTGGTCTCACACAGCTTGAGCTGTTGTCAATATCTAAACTGAAACTAAAATGATGGCGTGGCCTTTGAAAACATTTCCTCTTATTAGGAAATGGGCGTTGCAAAGCCTCTCGCAAGGTTCAGGTTTCGGCTTTTGTGAAGCTGCATGACGCACACCCAGGCCTGCAGTGTTTTCTGGATGTGATTGGTGCAGTTTCCAAACAAATTGAGTGCCTGAGTGAGTTTTCAGTTCCCGTGCGGGGGGGGGACCCAAGATATTTGCTTAGAGTTTCATACAGATGATCAAGGAGGATCTTTGAAAAAACCTGGGTTTTAATCTCCTCCACAACCCTGCACGCATTACACCAGATATCACGGTTTCCCTTACACAAGCAGGTTTCCTTTGGATCACAAGAATTGTGGTATTGCGATTGCCTTCCTGGCATTTCTACAGATCTGGGCTGTGTTCTGCCCTCTCTGCCCCCAGTCTGACTCAAGCTTGCTTAGCACCTGCTGTGGGAGAGCACACAGCCACGCCACCTCAGGCTCCGTGTGCTCGAGAGAAAGGGCAATCGCAGAGCGCTGCAGAGCACACTTGCTCACGATGGGGAGGAAAAAGACGGTGAGGCCCTTCCTGGGGGCCTCTGGTTTTAAACCCAGGAGGACCAAAGAGATATCGGCTGACGGGTAGTACAACTGAGTCTCAGTCGGGGGACCAAGTCCGTTGGGTCATGTGTTCAAGGAAGGTTGTGGACCCAGAAGAAGACGAAAAGCACCGAGTTACTTACCTGTTATGTGCCGATCTCACCTTCTGGCGTCAGGGCTTTAGTGCCAGAGAAAAGATGAGCTCTTTATTCTGAACAGGTGCAAGTTATTCCCGCAGGCACACTGAGTGCTGGTTGCACTGAAGCGAAACACCCATGTAGGCAACATGTGGCAGTCATTCTGCACCAGTGGCCCCACTGCACAGAAGATCTTGTGGAGAACCTTGAGTTTGCTTCACCAGTTGAATTACGAGCCCCGCGGAGTTAAGCCGGGACACTAGGGTTAATATTTCTGCAGTGGAACCTTTAATGATCAAACCCCTGCTTGCGGACCATTGGGTAAGATCCATACCCTGTGGTGGTCTTCCATCCCACCACAGACCGGGCCCAGCCTTGCTTAATGTCTGAGGTCAGACAAAATCAGGCTACAGAGGTGGTACCAGTGGTATATATTCCTTTTATCCCAGATTATTTTAATATCCAGTATCTGTTAGCCAATAAAAAGTTATTATTGTCTTAAATGTGTTTAAATTGCACAGTTCAGTTGTCTGCTGTATTATTCCCTTCTCTTGGTCCTGCAGTGGAAGTAATGTTGTAGTTGAAGAGTTAGTTTCTTTAGTTCTGTATTGAGATTCTTTGTTTTAATTTTTGGCATGTATCCAGAGCACTGGAGAAGAATCGGGACTTTATTTTGATTGAAAATCTGCCTTTCCTCCCATGGTGACTGGTAATCGATCGAACACCTTGCTCTGCTGTTGGTGTCTGAATGAGGGGGGCCTAACGACTTTCCCAAAGTTCTGCGTTATTAGCGATAAGTTTATTGTGCTCAAGTTTCATCTTTAGAAGAGAAAATGGCAGAATGTTTTATGTCCGAACAAACGGTGCTTGTTGTGAAAATCTGTCATGCGTTGTCTTTTTAGCAAGCTTCCCTGTGCAAGTGAGATTCCAGAATGAAGAGACAGTGTGCGCTTGCTTTTCATATGAGCACTTTTTCCCCCCCCCCTTTGTGACCAAAAGCATTTGTTGCAGCTCGAACAATTGTCCATACAGAGCAGTACCGCTCCTGGACCTGACACAAAGGGTCTTTGTGCGAACATATCTGCCTTGGTCCCTCGAAATAAAAGCTCTTCAGTGACCATAACTGCATAAGCTTTCAATGTACTGCCCAACGGTGAAGTGAAAAATGCATCATCGATGCACTGTCGTGACTTATTGAAGAGCTAAATTTTGGCCCTGCAGTCTGCTGAGTAATGTCTGCTTAATTTCATGGACTGCAACCCTAGTTCATAATCTCTCCTGCCATCTTTTTGTCAGTGAGGCAGCTGCCTGTGGTGTACTTAACTGCTCCAGTGTTTTGCACCAGCACCTGTAGCACCCCCACAAAACCTACCAGATACTTGTGCCTCATTGGCCCTGAAGCTTTTTCCTAGATCTCCTCCTCTGTGTGTGTCAGGCATACAGTACTTCCATTAGCCCCGCCTGCTGCTGTCTAGCGGGGATGACTCATAGTGTCCTTCTGCTCTCCACTCCCCCAGCGCCCTGTATCTGAGGTTTCGCCTTGGACACAAACAAGTGACGTCTGAGTGTTAGTAGCGATGGCGAAATCAACAGCGATTTACCAGACTTGGTGTGTTTTGAGGGTGGAAAACCTGTTCTGAGCTCCCAAGTGCCACAGCATTGTGTGTATGGATTCACAGATTTGTGTATTTGGCCGTTACGAACGCTTGAACAGTTTGCATGCCGCTGTGCTGGATTGATTCTGTGGGTGAAGGATGAGATTTGTTAATGATTACTGGGGGGTTCCAGTGGGAATGTTTCTGAAGTGTGGCTCTCATTGGTGAAATGAAATGCGAGAAGTATGCTCTAACTCCTATCATCATGGTGTCCTGTCTGGACATGTCCTGCCCAGAGCAGCCTATTCGCACAGCATGACCTTGCGCTGTTGTCATACCGAGATCAGTTAGTCTAAGCTTTTCTGTGTTTGCGTTTTTCATTCTGGAAGGGGTTACGACAGTGTCAGGCCAACGAAATGGTTAACCAGATTTGTGCAGCGAAGTGCAGAGGCCTTGTTAGAGCAGGCAGGTGAAAGCGCTCATTTCTGTTCCTGCTCTGGCTCCAGGCTGAAGCTGTGTGTCAGCTGGTTTCTCTTAGACTTCCTGGCTGCTCGACTGCTCCTCTTCTCTTGCACGGCAGGGCCAAGCGCTTTGCAGGAAGCTGTCGGCTTTCCACGCTGACGCCGCCTCGAATGACACGGCAACCTCCCCTGTCAAAAACTCAAAAGGGCAATAGGTTCAATGTTCACGGTGTGAAAAGCGCGCGTTTCGTTTTCGTTTGGAATATTTTCTTCAAAAGGCACGTGTGATTTAATCAGAAACTACGCAAAAAGTGCCCAGCTCTCGCTCTCGTGAGCGGTCCTTGCTGTGTTAGGGACTTGAGGACGGGTATTAGGTTCATTTACACTGAGCTCTGCGGTAATTTATGGGTTTTAAATGAAGTCTCTCTTTTTTTTTCATTGGAATTTTAAGTAGATTATTGCAGAGATAATGGCCCCCTTTCCCTAAAACATTATCATCGCCTCTTGTTTCTGGTTCACCGTCACGGTGACTCGGAGCAGCTGAAGTCCTGCTGGGAATTAATCTTCCTGAGGTGCCTGTCTTTGGTAATGGGGTGGGCGAGAGCACAAGCATAACGCAGAAGGACCGGTTGGGCCCAGGCTTCGCCTTGTCATTTAGAGCAGCTTGATTTTTCCTAGTTCAGTCTGAGCAGGGGGCGGTTTTTAAGGTGGTTTGCGGATTGAGCCATTTCGATTCATTTTCTAGTTTAGAGCGCTCAGTGCTACGAGGCCAATAAAAGATCCCGTTTCCCCACCGTGTTGTGTTGCGCAGGGTTTTTGTGTTAAAATAAATCGATACAGCAGCTCATTCATTAATAGCGAAGTTCAGTTTAAATACCTTACAACATGAAATGAACTACTGCTCTGATATTCTTGACTTGTACTTAAGAGATCAGCGTCTTTATAAAACTAGATTCTTGTGTTAATGAACAAGCAGCATTTTAGTAGCTTGTACGTTCTGTTGTCTTGGTGGATTGAGGAATTCCCTGGGTGTAATTAGAGAAACTCAAGAGTTGTGTAGCTAAGACCATTGTTTTTTTTATCTACATGTAGTAGATACATTTTTGGTGCATTTTACTGTAGTCTGACCTGTTTAGGGAGAATTACAGTGTTTTGTGTGAAAGTGTAGTTGCTATTCTAGGCGTGTCTACAGTTGAGACGTATTCTGGTCTGAGAGGCGTGACTCCCACACACTTTGGATCTACTGTATAATGTGGTTTGTTCAATGCCATCTCGTGTGATCCTGTGTTGTACCAAATGAACCCTTATTGTGAATGCAGTGCCTTATGACCTATTGAGTTCATAGCATATTTTTTTCCTTGGGCTGTTTATACATTGAAAAGGCATCTCCTGGACTTTTCCTTAAAGGGGAAGTGGCGTTATTTAACAAGGTTAGCCTGGTCCTTCGGGATTAATGTCTGTGAACTGTGCAGCTCTGGCTCAGTTTGTCAACACTAATATCCTGTTGTTGTTGAGGGGCAGATCTCCAAACAAATATTTAATAGAGAATCTTCTGCACTTAGATTTTTATATAATAAATCCTTTTTTGTAAGCGTGGTATAAACCAGCTCCTTTTGTAATGTGTAACAATTAACGACCTATGTATTGCAATACCCCAGTTGCATAAAAAAATATCTGGGAAATGCACCTAGAAAATTGTGAAATCACAATCTTATGATTGTGACTAATCCATTGGGCAGTTTTGTTTTCCTGATAAGTTTTATTTTTCTGTCTCCCATATAAACCTGCTTGTAAGCTTGGAGGGAGTAAATCGATCTTGTGAGCAGTTCACCTGGTCAACAGGCAGCGCAGGGAAATCTTTCTTCCAGGAATGCAGGGGTGGTATGCAGCTGATGGTGAGGCCTTTCTGAGAATTTCATACCCAGTTACAGAAGGTGTTAACCCCAGCTGCCTGGGCTCCAGTCCCATGTGGGCGGCGTCCTGTGTACCCCTTGACCGTGCCTGCTGTCCGCCCATGTGTGAGTGCAGTGGGGCCGTTTCTGTCTGCAACAGATTCATCTAGCTGTACAGTAATGAACAACCGGGGCTGACACAGTGCAGTGCAAACAAATAACAAGCTCCATTTTATATAGTGCCTTTTAAGGTAGCATCTTTTATTATACAGAAGGTATAATAAAAGTTGTAAAGATTGCACGTTCTGAAATAAATCTATAAGGAACACGAGCAGTTGGAGGTAGAGTAAGGGCATTAGAAAATGGAGCAGGACCAGAGTCGGACCAATGAAGGTTACAAGGTGGGGAGTAGAAGTGATAATAAGTCAGATAGGTACTGAGGTGCCCAGCCATGCAGAGTCATGTGGATTTTGAAGTTGACTCAAAACCTGATGGGCAACCAGTGCTAGGACTCCAGGACAGGAGTCATGTGATCACTTGCACGCCACCCAAAAAACACATACCTGCCAACAGATCTCCGTCTCGACTACGCTATAACAAAGGGCTCCAGTTTTGCTTTTATTAATTTGAATCACTTTGATGATTTTTAAAAAACTATGGCAGGGGTGCTCTTACGTTTGCTGCAGTGGCAGTTCTTGGGGAAGATGTCCCCTGTTTTGTGGTTCATCGAATTCTTATCCTGTTCCATCTGCCTTGTACGAGTACTGTACCTACTGTGGTAAGGAAGAAGAACGCAGGGAAACGAGGGTAAAACTGGAATGGCAGCAGCTTTGCAGGAATCTCGTTAAGTCTGGCTGTGGCGTGCCCATCATACAGAACAGTGGAGTGATCCTTATTTCAATTTCAGTCTTTGTGGCTTACTTTCTCCTTAGATTATCGGATACCCCGACGGCAAAATACACGTCTTTTCTCAGAATATGGGAATTTAAAGCCAGAAACCGGGGTCTACTGCGCGTTGCTTTCCCCTCCACCATTTGCCGTTCAGAGAGGGGAGACCAGCACATACACTGTCGCAAGTGACAGTTGTATAAATGTTTCATGAAGGAGTCGTTTCGAACAGACGCGTAGGATAACAAGCTGGACATTACAATAACGTGTCCCACTTCCATCTTGCCATCCTCGCATGTCAGCGAGAACACGGTGTGGTCAAGCACCCGTCAAAAGTGTCTTACTACCCTGTACAGTATCGTGGGGCTCTTCACACATTACAACAACCCGATGCCTCTTGGTTCGTGTTTTCCGGCTGTGAGCTGGGGGCGAGCCGGAAGAGGAGCGGCGGTGGGGGGCGTGGCCAGCGCCGCAGGTCTCGCGCACGGCGCGCGGGAGCGGCGGGGACGCCGCCGCCGTCAGTCACAGCTCCGGTTTCCAGGTTAAATATAAACGGCAGAATCATGTTACACAGGGCTTCCCTCTCCCATACAAGACTATATTGCTCTTATTGCAGTTCTACAATTCCTCACGTTATATTACTTAAAGTCACTTAAACATACTCAATAATGCCACGAGTAGACCTAAATTTCATATTAAACACTATTGTGGAAACATACGCCGTTAAACAAAGAAAGGCAACGGTGTTGGACTTTGCCCTGGTCCTGGAGCTGCCCGAGACGTCTCCTGCTGTGTGGAGCCTAATCTTTTGCAGCATATGACAGTCATACCACACCCATAGCCCTTCAAGCTAATCTTTAATGTAGACAGTTGAGTTTCTTGCACACGAGCAGCAGAACCTTAAAGTTCACTCTAAACCTCCCAGAGAACCAGCTCACTTTACAGAGGATGGGGGTTATGTGCCAGTCCAGAGTACTTTTAGCTAGAACACGGGCCACTGAAGTTTGGGTGTACTGAAGCCCGTTGAATGCTTGACATTATACCCCTGCAGGTAAGGCATAAGTGTAAGCTAATCTTGATTAAGTATAAGCGTGTGCCAGTATTTCTGCATCGGGGCAAGTCCCTTAACCGAGCAAAGTTCCACAGGTGAAAGAATGCCCCTGTGATGTTTCTAACTTTACATGACAAACCCAGAATTAAAAGCAACACCAAGGTTTCTGCCATTTCCTTTAAAAACAGTAGAGTTTAAAAAACGGAGAGCCTGTTTTCACAATTTAAATGAGTACACCTCAATTCTAGGCCAACACCAGAACGAGAGGCACATGAGTTGTATTCATTAGCGTTACAAACCTGTTATTCTGGCCTTCAATTTCAGTGTCAAAAGGTCAGTCTCTCCCAATTCCGAATGTCCACAAAAGATAAAATATGGGAAATTATCTTGTTTTTTAGTGTTATTACTATTAGATCTTCTCTGTATTCTTCTATTCCTTTATCCTGAGAGGTCATAATATATTTACTGGTGCTTTCCCATCTTCAAGCAACATCTGTTTTTCTCTTTAAAATGGCAAACAGAATTGCATTTGCTTAAATAGATTTGTTTGGTCTATTTTTTTTGTGTTAGATGGTATCTGCCTTTGCAATTTACTTTTCTTTTCTTATCCATTAGTTTTTTTTTCTTACCCTCCGGGAAGAAGCTGAGAGGGCTTTGACAGATGTAAATTTGACATGGATTGGCAGTGCTTGGAAGATGCTGATAAGAAATTGGTCCTGCATTTCCTTCCGTTCTGAATGAGCACGGCTAACTCCGGGCTCCTTTTTCACATGCAAATGAAGTCTGCCAGACCGCTCGGTCAGGGGATGAAAGAAGACTCCCGCTGTAAAGCTCCTCGGGCCCGTTTCTGGTTTTGTGAGCTGCAGCAGCTTTTTAGAAACCTACAGCCAGGTGCTGCTGCAGCTGCAGCTGCTGCTGCTTGCAGGCCTGTTGCCCTGGATTGGGAGGACATTCACAGAGCCGAAACCGCGCTGATCGTATTGCTTCTCTGCTTCGGCGTTGGAGTTTGCACGGCAGCCTCCAGCTCGTAAAAAGTGCTAGATGGATCTCAGCGCCGTGCAGCGGGGCGGTTCTTGGTTGCTCACAGGCTGCTGCTGGCGATGAGGGCACGCCGATCCCTCTGGACCGGGCGCCCTCTCAATATTTGACCTGGCCATCAACTGTGCTGTTGATCAATATAGGGCATTTCCAATGGCTTTTGATTTTAATTAAAGCAGCTCATGGGTTCTAGAAACTACCATACTCCGTGGACTGGTAAAATAAAAAATGTGGATCCATGATGTGAAACAGCCTAAAAAGAGTTTGTGTACGTCTGTACAGTACAAGTGCAGTCTTCACTCCCTATTGGAAAAGTGCCCATAGTTCTTTCCAGTTGTAGCTTCAGGGTCCCCATGGTGGTATTGTCTCATTAACAGTCTCCACACCTGACAATTTTCTGCAGGGGTCCTGTCAAGCCCAGGGAAAAAGCCACATTAAAATACCTATTAAAATCTCCGTCACTCACACTCACACACATCTTCTGATTGTACTACGGTGTTCACATTCATTTGCCCAGTTTCTGGGGGCCAAGACTGGTCTCGTCAGGGCTCCTACAGGACTGCTTTGCCCTTTTGTCTGTTTTTACCGGGAATCCTGGGGAACTCCTGGACAAGTCTCCCTTGTAGCCCTGCTCCTCTTCCCGTTGTTCCCCTGCACGTTGGTACGCAGTGCAAGTGGCAGTTCCATATTTTATCTGAAACGGTTTTCACACAGTTTAATTTTTTTTTTGGTTTAACCCTAACCTTTATTTCATTGCATGTTCTCTAATATTTGCCAAGCGTCTCGTGTGTCTTATTTATAGCGTGTTCTGTACACTGAGGTGCGATTTCTTTATCTGGGCCATTTGTTTGTGGGTGCGAATAAATCATTCCAGTGCACCTAAAATGTGTACAGTATAAAACAGAAATCTCTTATGCTGAATAAAAATGTGTTGTAGACACTCCTATAAATCAGCCGTGAAGTGTGATATTTCCCAGCTGGAATGAGATGCAGAGTTTTTATCACACAATTGCAGGTGCAGCTTGGACCTGCTGTGCTGCTTCCGTGTGAATTGACTTCCTTTGTGACTGCAGAGCTCTCTGTGATTGCTGAGAGTCCATTCAGCGCATGAGGGTCAAGGGACACATCCTGCGTTTACCAAGGCTCTGCCCCCAGCCTGAAGGTTTTTAACAGACAGGCTGCCAGAAGGAGACCTGCACAGAAAGCAGAGATGCGGTGTCATTTCTGTTCCAAATGGTACTTCTAGTCGAGGCTGCGTTTTATGAGGCTATGAGAGGTGGTGAACCAGAGTGAAATTAAATTTGCTTTGCTGTGCTGTGCTTCAGTCAGCCCAGTTCTGCTGTGAGAAAGAAGCAAACCTCCTGGCGCAGGTGGGGCTCCAGTTCAGTTCATCTTGGGTTTTATATGCAGCAGGCTGTCGGGGGAAAAACGGCTGTGAAGAATTTCTGGGATTTTCATGCTTAATTGCCTTATTTTGAGTGAACATGCACAAATATCTGTCCATTTGTTATCGGGGAAAACTGCCTATTCCAAGGGTGGATCTTAGGAACCTGGAGCCAGTCCTGCAAGCATGAAGTGGGGCTACCCTCCAGATTGGAGGCCACAGGCACGCTCACCCGATTCAGAGACGGCACTCAACTTAGCCGGGACGGAAGGGAGGAAGAGACCGGAGGCCGTAGCAAAAACCCCACTTGAATTAACGGGGAAAATGCAAACTCTGCACAGAAAGGAGTCCCAGTCTGGGATTGAAAAAGGACCCGACCGTGCTAACTGCCGCACGGTCATAGCTCCGAGTTTAAAAAAACTGAGTGTTGTTGTTGTTGTTCTTCAGTGCTATGCTGTGTGTGTAATCAGCTGTAGCTTGCATAACCTGAAGTAGTGGCAGTGAGGGCTGTGCTTCTGTCTTGTCCCTTCCTCGGGGAGTTGTAACACCGAAGCATGTCAGGGTCTTGCGAGTCGTTTCCTCATCATGGGGTGACTCGGGGGGGAGAGTGCTGCTTGCGTTTCCACAGGACCTACTCCACAGCAGCCTTTCTGGCTGGTTTATTTACGTCCACGGATGTACGCATTTTACAACTCGCTGTCTCAGGAAGGCTGGAAGTATCGCCAAGGATATCTGTCATCCTGGTTTCTCACTTTTTTTCCCCCCACTTGCCTTTGGTAAGCATTATAGGAGCATAAAGACATGAACTTCCAGATTCAGAGAGAGTCTCTTCCCACACACTGTCAGATTACTGAATTCTACCCCAACCACTGGCACGCACTGTTTTTTTTTCCCCCCCTCTCACACTGACTTTTTTTTGTTAAGTTGTATGTTATTTAACTTGTTGTTGCTGCTGCTATTCTGTGTTTGTTTTTGGCGATTCCTTTAATGTCTCTGTATTGGAGCATACATGCAAATAAGCGTTTCATTGCACTTGTGCATATGACAAATAAACTGAACTGAACCGGTAAAGAGCCAAAATACCAGTCAGGACTGTTTTTCACCAGCTAGGTCCGGCAGTATCTAACTCCAGGCGAGGTTAGGGGGTGTGGCAGTAATGAGACGAGCAGAGAACTCTAGAGGCCGGGGATCTAGATCTCGGATTATTTTGGCGTGGAAAACCTAAGAGCGGAATATACATCTCATGGCACAATAATAGCATTAAATATATAGCAAGATTACTTCAGCTTACTCTCCTTGGAACGCGTGCTGGGAGAGAGAGCCTTGCCTTTGCCCCTCTGCTTGTAGGCAAGCTAACATTCACACAGGCTAGGAAGGCAGCGTAGGTTAAAAAAACAGTAATTAAATCTCTTCATGTTTCTAATGTTACTGCTGTTTTTGTTTCCATTGAAATAAAGGCAGACGATGTGTACTTTTCAGCACCTCACGATTTATTTGATGTCCCCACGTAGAATTTCCCAGTACATCGGTTGTTGTCTCTGGGAGTTCTCACTGGCCCCGCCAGGAGTGCGTTTCAGAAAAGAGGAGCAGGGTAATTGCTCATCCTGCGTTTGTGCCACGCACATGGTTTCAACGTAACCAAATTTTGAAACGAGTTATGCAATTGTATTATAGTACTTCAGCATATCCTAGCTCACCAGATACCTTATGATTTCTACATGCAATTCAAATGGTGTACAGTACTCTCAACTTTGCTTTTGCTTTCTATTTCGTCACCTTTAGTTGTGGTTTTGCCTATGTTATTTTTGATTTATCATAAATAACAAATTAACAATAATTTTCCGTTAATTGTCTCCAGACGGCAGGGTGAGGTCTGTTCCTACAAACCAGATTGTCTGTCACTATGAAACTGTAGGTCCAGCTTAGGGTGGTTGTTTTAAAAGGCACCACATGCGTACAGACTGGGGTGTGTATTGTGGGGTCTTCTGTTCCTAGGAGCAGATTAGCCCGGGCTGACGTTTTGCCTTGGTTCTGTTATCTGAGCAGGGGGAGACTGACTGAGCCAAGCCCTGTCATCAGTGGTGCAGGTTGGCCAAGTGGAGGAGTGGTACAAAAGGGCATCTTTGTAGACCACTGTTTCTTGATTATCCCCTGGCTAGTTTCTCTCCACTTCCACTTAGTTCTGTAAACTCTTGACGTTTTCTGAAACCATGAGGATTTAATAAAAAGATGAACTTGTCTTTACATTCACTGGTGCATAAGAGTCTGTTGTTAGCTCATTGCATTTGTTTGCATTCTTAAGTCCTTCTGCCTTCATTTTGCCTTTGTTCTGCTAGTGGAGAGAGTTCTCTTCATCTTACCTGTTCGTCTTCTCCGTCTTGCAGGTCATTATGGAAACCCTCTGAATAAGTATATCCGGCACTATGAGGGCTTGTCGTATGACACAGATGTTCTGCATCAGAAACACCAGCGAGCCAAGAGGGCCCTGTCCCACGAGGAGAGGTTTGTGCATCTGGATTTCCATGCTCATGGCAGGTGAGTCCATGTTCTCTCTCTTTTTTTTTTCCTTCTTGACTTGGCTCAGCCATAACATTCTTAAAGATAACGACACGAGGCATTTCAGTCTGTACAGTAAGGGAGATGTGGCAATGGTAAGTCGGTAACCGAGCAGAACGACTTCTGCTCTTGGCGCTAGTTAGCAGGAGGCAAAGGCTGGCACTGGCCAGCGGACAGTGCAGCGCTTTAAAGAGGCACCTGTTTGAAACGGTTTTGTGCAAACACCCGTCTCCAGCAAGTGAACTTCCCACTGACCTTCGTTTTGTGTCCCAGAGATCTTTCGAAAGTAACCACAGTGATTGCCACCTTCTTTGAAATTTATTTTGGGCTGCAGTATTTGCACATGGCATACGTCATGATTTAAAAAAAAAAAGAAATCTGAACCAGTTACAACCAACATGAGCAGCTGTGCCCTTCCTCTGAAGAAGTCTTTGGGTTGTCCTCCCACTGTCTTCTGTTCAAGAACTGTGTGTTGGCTGAGGCAGGACATTGGAAGAGATGGTCTCCGACTTTGAGGGGGGAAAATAGAGGAAACTAGAATGTGCACATGCATACAGAAAATCATTTCTGGAGTCAAATGAGCAAGTGGAAATGGCCATGTTCAGATTTCACTATGTTGAAATATCATCTGTTCTTTCATTCCCCCCTCCCCCCAAGAGTGTGCTTGTTGTTCTAGAGTAAAGGGGGGAGAAACTGTCTACTCACCACACTCTTGCACTATTTGTATTTATAGGCAAAAAACTGAAATTGAATTATCATGAGCAAAATCTGGATTGAGTCTTTTTGTAGTGGCTATTGCTGTATGGAGGTAAAATGCTCCAGTTTAGGCCGTAAACGTAAAGCATTGTCAGCAGAACAAAATGTTTAATAACAGAGCATTTCACGCCTGCAGCAGTATATTTAACCAGTCATCGATACGCATTAAGAACATTCACTTGCGCGCTTTGATTACACACAGTATCGATATTCCTTAAAATTAAGATGAAAGTTCTTTCGATCCAAAACATTAATACTGGGATGAAGGCAATCCTGGTGCTCGTCGGAAAGAGGCATCGGTCACAGTGGAAGGAAAACCAAAGGCATCTTGCTTCCATATCCTCTACCTGCTCTGGGATTTTATAGACTTCAAGACCCCTCCCCCTTATTCTCATTGGCTATATGCAAATGTTTAGTGATTTATTGGACCACACATAATAAACAGGGGAGGAGCAATCTACCACGTGCTCAGATTTGGAAGCTGCCATTTTGTGTCTCCTCCAGGTCAATACAAGGATACATAAACTTGCACTTCTTCATGCACACAACAGCCGATAGGAGTGCAGTAAATAAATGACATTGGCCATAGGGCAACTTGAAACAGAACAGAAAAAGTTTGAAAAATTATTAACCCTTTGTTTTGCTTGAAAATTGTGGGACATTGTTGTATAAGGAAAAGAGCTGATGCTAGCTTGACAAAACCCAGTACACACCCTTCTCTTAAGCTTCCTCTAGTAAATTGCACTCAGCTCCTTGCCACATGTCCAAGAAAACTAGCTGTTTCAGGAAAAAAAGCCCAAAGACTTCAGATATGGAGCAGGTTGTTAAAGGACTAAATATAGTTATTATTGAAAAGCATTTTGTGGTGGGTGATAAAGAACCTGATTTCTGATGGACTTTAATCAAGAAATAAATCTCCTAGCACTTTTATTACATTTTTCCTTTATAGAGGAATGATAAATTAGTGTGGGATAATGAGCCGCCATGTTTTTACCAACCTGCTTGGTGATGCATTGATGGAATTAACATTTCATGAAGCCTGTTTAAGGCCCGTCATTAGAGGATATTCTCTCTTCATAAAAGCAGCCTACATGATGAGTTCAGTTTTTATTTTCTTTTGGAGTTAAAAATTGCAGCAGTGCTTTAATCAATGGTAAAAGGTGTTGGTAAATAACCTGCATCTACAACACAGTGCAGCTTCCTAGCTGGTTAGCTGGAGTGTCTTTAGACCTGTCCCACACATGCTGCTGTACTCATTATTGATATGTTCCTACATACCGATCAAGATGTGGAGCATTATTCTGCTTCTTTCATTTTGAAGACTAATTCTGGAACAGGGTGGCTTGGTAGTGCTGTGGTCAGCATTGCTGCTGCCCTGGGTTCAATTCCTGGGGTGCTGTCTGTGTGGAGTTTGCATGTTCTCCTCATGTTCGCGTGGGTTTCCTTCCACAGTCCAAAGACATGCTGGTCGGTTAATTGGCCTCTGGGAGAGTTTGGCCCTGGCGTGAGTGTCTGTCTGTACCCTGTGATGGATGGGACGCCAGTTCAGGGTGTATCCTGCCTCGTGCTCGTTTCTTGTCGGGATAGGCTCCAGCTCCCCCAGGACACTGTATTTGATGAAGCGGTTGGAAAAATGGATGGGTGGTTCTTGAATGGTAGTGTGTGATTCTATGAAAATGGAAAAATGCGATTCTGCTCTTAAGGCTGATCAAGTGCAGCTGTGTTTTTTCTCTCATCCAACATCCTTGTCTGCGCCCATTGCCATCTGTGCTGCAGTCCCATAAATTACATATATAATGCAATGCAGATGTTTTTTTTTTCATTATACCATCCTAATATCGTGTCCCACTGGCCCACTACCCCCCCCCCTAAAATGATCGGATGCTTGAAGAGCGCAAGGGGCTGCAAGTTACTTCAAGTGGTCAGTCGAAACCCTGTGGCCGGACTGCCTGACTGCTTGGTGAGGTAACGGCCCAGGTGGACAAAGAGGCGTCAAAGCACGTTTTGAAGTGCAAACCGCTCTCTGATGTCTGCCGCCTTCGTACAGGGGCATGGTTCGAAAGATGTGGTCTGCAATGCCCTTTCTTCTGCTGCTGGTGTGCAACATGAGTATGACATTGACTAACCTCCATAATATAATGGGGAACAAGAATTTAATTGCACAGTGTAACGTGCCATAAGCAGGTGTTGGAAGCAGTGCACCTTTGGCTTCAAGATCCCTTTTCTGGTCCCTCCAAATTGAGGGCTGTCTACACGGCACACATTCTGCTCCCAGCTCCTGTGTGCTTTCAGAGAGCCTCCTGGAGCCTCGACTTTGACAGACAGACAGCCTGACCTTGACCCTGCTGGATTAGGGTCTCATTACTTCTGTAAAAAACCCTGCACAGGAGCCTCTTCTGGAAGGGCTGGCAGGGGGTGGGAGAGGCAGAGAAGGGACCTTCTGTGTCGTATGTTCTTTCCCTTATTTAATCTCTCCGTTCTTGGCTTCTCTCGCCCCTGGTTGCTCCAGCACGTCTTGCATTAAGTGCGTCGAGGAACGCTACATAATTATTTTTCATTCTCATCTGTCATCCGAGGAGACACAGCTGAAGAAATAAAAAGAAAGATTTAAAATTCATAGCGGCGTTTCAGATTGCCTCTGCAAGCTCAGTCTCTTATTTATAAAGATTGTACTTCTGCCTTGGGCTCAGATACAGCTTCTGCTGATTCTGCCAGATAGGGGGGAGGGTTCAGTTTAGTTGTCTGCCGAACAGTTGAGTTTGAATCGATGTGTACAAAGCTGTGTTCTTGTCGTTGGCATCTGCAGAGGTTCACTGAGCAGTGCAGAGAGAGAGAGAGAAAAGGCAACTTGTTCCATATAGCAGTTTCTTCAGCTGATGGCTGTTCAGGATTGTACTGCTAGTGTGCTAAATCAGGGGCCGTTTTCAGAATTCATTTCTCCAAGCACTTTTTTTAGAAAGACTTTCTATTCAGTATTTCTACAGTATTTCTGGCTAGAAATGTAGCCAGACTGAGTCCAGCAGTCAAAGGGGTTTTCTGCAATAGTTGGTTTTTCTCAAACACTCCAAATTCTAGTAAGTGACAGGTGTCTTGTGTAAGCAGATATCCTATTTTGCAGTAGTGCAAAGAGTCGGCTTTCTGCGGTTTTTAGCAAGACTGCTTAAGTGCTGGGAATCTCCATTATGATTTTTTTTTTTAGATCACCATTTTAACCTGTTCCCTGATTTCTGCTGACTTGTGGTTTTACAGGAACATTTGAACTAATCCCGTGTCTCAGCATTTCTAAATAAAACGCATTGCTCCTCAAGCTTAACCAGAGTTTAACAGGGCATTGTCTCCTCTCAGTATAAGCAGTCTGTGACTAAGGTCAGATTTCTAACCTTTCTACAATTATTCCAGCTCCGCTGCGGATTGGGGAAAGTGCTGTAAGTCATCGTCATGCCAGTCATGTCTGTTGATGCCTAGGTAGAATTTGATGGTCGCATTCAATGGGAAATCAAATAATTAAGTCTTCAGTGCTTGTCGGGGGTACAAATACTAAATGCTTTGGAAACTACGGAAAAACAGATAATTTGATCTGTAAGACAAACCCATTCTGCAGGCATATCCTCAGTAATTTAGTGTTTGATAATCTTGTGGATTTGTAATTTGTTTTTTAACCTCCAAACAAAATGCCTCCACTAATTAGGTAAGAGGCTTAGCAACATGTTTATCTGCATTGACACGCTTACTCCAAGTGTATTGGCTATTTTATTTACTCCCCGATTGACACTGTCAGCGTCCACCATCTGCAGTAGTAGGCCTTTATATGACCAGGTGAGCTGGAGAGAGATGTTAGTGCTACAGAAATGAGAATCCAGCATCACTGTCATGCTTTTTAATTTTTTAATTCCAGTGAAACTCCGCACGCTTCTTCTACCATTTTCTCTCGCCCCCTCCCATCCCTGTCATGCAGAAAGTATAAGACTCCTTGAACCTTGTGCCAGCTCTTCTCGGGCACTGTCCTTCACCACGGTGGCCTGTCGTACCGGAGGATCTGTAGCGCCACCAGCGCTCTTCACTCCGGCTTCTTGGGGGGGGGGGTTGAGTTCCAAAAGGTGACCCGTCCTCAGTCCTTCCTGGCTCCAGCTCGTGCTCTTTGCTCGTGGAGAAACGCGTGGCGGGGATGGCGAGAGTCTGTCCAGATCATGAACCCCATGCCTGACTGAAAAGGCATGAAAATGCCGAGTGTTAATCTTTCTCACGATTATGTTTTAGATGGCCATGGTTCATGGATGTGTGGTTTACTGTACTGACTTCAAGGACCATTGCCTGTACCTTTTCCTTGTAGGTTGCGAGAGCAATTGTCTTGGCAGGACCAGACATGCGAATCGTTCTCGGTCTTGAAAACTATTGTTACTCCTGATGCGTTATTTATAGTTTTTCTACTCCCCTCAATTTCATAAACCATCGCTGAGTTTTTCTCTGTGCTGCTTTTTCATGGCTTACCTTTCTACTGGAGCAGAAGATTTGAGGAGCGCAGTGTGCATATGGATGGAAACCTTCAGGATTACAGTTACACCTCTCAGATTTAAAGTTGTTCTCAAAAGTTTGCAGATGAGAGCCACCTTCTTTAATTAAAAGGCAGCTACCACACACGGTTAAATCGATTTGTGATTTAATTAGTGATGGCTGAGGGCGGGGCGCTGTGTGTCTGACTGTGAGTCATCGGTGCCCTGGGTGACTTCACACACAGCTGACCTTTCCTGAAGGCACTGTAATCTTCAGTCTGATTCCCATCATCTGCAAATTGATTCCCCCCCCCTCTCTCAAGCTAAATGAAAATTTCCAGGCAGAGCTTACTTCTCCAGCCCAAACGCTGTACGTGCTTCTCAAAAAATCTCTTATCTCTGAGCCCCGAGATCAATACGAATCCGAAGAGGCTGTCTCGTAGCAAAGACATACCCAGTGTGCGTGTGTTAGCTGGTACTGTGTATTATTACCACCTTCTTCTGCCTTTAAATAGGGCACTTACTTTATTCAAGCCCTTCGTGTGGAAGAAGTAATAAAGCTTGGGCATTGGCATCTCTGAACGGTTTTTAATACCCGTGAGATTTTGTTTGCACGTGGCACAAAATGGGGAAAAAAGAGGGTGCAGGGACTTCCTCAGCATGTTGTTGTCCCTTCTTCCAGAATACCATCCAGCAGCTAGAGGCTATTGGCTCATCCTTGCTCCCATTCCCGCTTCTCTTCTCTGCGACAGTGGCTTCACCTGGTCCCAGGGTCCTGGGCATTGTGGACCCAGGGTGCAACAGCACACATCACAAACAGTGCAGAGGGACATGGAGGTGGAACTGAGTGGACACTGAGCACAGTGCAGTGTAAGGCTGTTAGTGCCATCACAGAGGGGTTCCATGATGGCGCAGTGACCAGTGGACACTGGCATTGACAGATTTGGTGGGGTTGGGGGTGGATTCCAGGCTGCGGCCCCCTATGGTCCCTGAAACGCCCATAGTCACACTCAAGCCTGGCAGCTCTGTCAGTAATAAAAACCGAAACGAACCAGCCCCTCACGCGGCGCGATTGGAGGCGCCTGTCAGCACAGCTGCGGTGGAGGCCTTGTTCGCCACGGGCGCCGAGAGCAGAGGAGGGAAGAGGCGGCGGCTGTTCTGCCTTGCGGCCTTGTGGAGACCAAAAGCCCTCTCTCGGGTGTGAGGCGACCGCCTGTAGCTCTGTGCCACGCGAGCTGCAGCTTCCTGTGGCAGCCAACGCCTCGTTCCGCGGGCGTGTGCCCCCTCCGGCAGCAGGCGGCTCCTTCGGTGCGCGGCGTTCCCGTCTTCGCGGCGTGCGCCGGGGCTCTCTTCCATCTGAGTTCAGCATACGCTGGCTGCAAATTTATCCGTCTGATTTATAGCGCGGCTGTCCAGTACAGTCTGAAGAAAAATTGCAGTGATTAATTTTAATGCTCAAATGATTTTTCCTTCAACACGGCAACAGGGGAGAAAAGGCAGTTCTAGTTAAAAAGCTGTTGCTGTTCTGCACCGTCTGTGCACATTATAAACCCCCTCATGTTCAGTAAGAATATTTCCATTCCTGGCAGCACAGGATTCCCTGTTTAAGGACTGTGTTGTTTTGGATAATTTAGCTAGATCCTGTGTTTTCAATAATCTCTTTGTAAAACTAAGTAGATGGTAAATAAGAAGCAGAAGTTGGTCAACAACCTACAATGTACGTCCAAAACCCTCGACTTAATTCCATAACTTAATTCTGTCCTTCATTTCTCAATGAATATTAATACTTTTTTACTGCAGCCAGGCAGGAAGGAAGTCCTAGTTGTAAAGTAATTTGAACGGCTGCAGTGTTTCTTTCAGAGAACATGGCCTTCTTTTTTTTTTTACACCCTTTTGGATCCTTCAGTCTGCAGTATCTACAGTGCCTCACATCGGCCCTCTTAATTGCACCCTGCCAATGGTGTGTGTGTGTGTAGGCTTTTTTTATGCTTTGAACAATCGTGCACAGTAATGATTAACTTGGCCCGGGCAGGTTTTCAGAGGTGACAGAGACAGTTTGGAAGGTAGGCCTGTCTTGGCTCTTTTCAGTCAAGATTAATTGCGTATTATCTGGAACCACAGTTGGGTGACTAAAATATTGCCTGACAAAACTGTTAAAATGTTTCTGTTCATTCTTCATCTCAGAAGGGCTCCACAAACGGGAAATGTGACCCAGAGTATACTCAAGCCTCCCCTGGGTCTCTCTTTCGCCTTTGGTTTCACTTCCTGTTTTGGTTCAGTTCAATTCAAAGTACCCCACGGAGGGCTGACATCCTAAGCATGAATACCATTTTTTTTTATCAGTTTAAATTCCCATTCATACTTCAGCTGATTAAATATTGTTCTTAAATTTGTGTTGCAAAAAGCAAAGATTTCAAAATCCACTTTGGCAATGATAGTAGTGAGTGGTTGTGTGGATGCACACTGCTGAGTCTGAGTGATGGACCTATAGAGATGTCAGAGTGACACGTGCTGGGAAGGACTGCAGCGACAGCTGAGCTTAATTTCAGCTTCACCTTCTGATCAGTGTGGAATGCTGCCATGGCAGAGGACCCTGTCTCCTGGCAGAGTGGCGCTGTGTCCGATCTGAGCCCGCGGGTGACCAGGATTAAATCCGGGCGTGGATTTCACTCCGATACCCACCCATTTTCTAATTGTTTTATCTAATTCGGGGTCGCGGGGGAGCCAGAGCCTATCGTCCTATCGGGTAAGCAATGGGAGCAAGGCAGGGTACACCCTGGACAGGACGCCAGTCCGTCGCAGAACAGACGGATGGACACAGACAAGCACACATTCACGCCCGGGCCAGTTTTCCCAGAAGCCAATTAACCTGCCAGTATGTCTTTGGACTGAGAGGAAACTGGAGAAAATCCTCATGAACATACAAGCTCCATGCAGATGGAACCCCAGCTCAGGAATTGAAGCCTGGGCCCCAGGGTTGTGAGGCAACAATACCCGCCACTGCGACGCAGCACTGCCCTTCACTCTGATAGGAGGCCAGAAAATACGTGGCTTGCAGAATGCAGATGCGTGCACTCTCTGGGGATAGGCTAATGATGGATTGTATTCTTCACTACTGAGCCAGAAAGTTCTGATGGGATAGGAGGTGTATGGACACCTGTGATCAAGAGGATGGCATGTAGCTCCACACATTCCAGAGCAGAGACTTAACTATTGTCTCTTAAGTGCTAGAGATGCCTGCTCAGCATGTAAATGAATATCTGCGTGGCAAAATGTCTAACATAAATCTTTTCAGGGCACAATACGCTTCCAGGCACATGTCATATTGTGCCTGCCCATATGTGTTTGCGGCACTTGTCTTCCGTGATGGGGATTAAAGCACTAAATTAAGACAACCAGGACTGCAGTGCTGTATGCTGGAGGTCATCTCGGAAAAACTAGTGGCTCATTCTTTCAAAGATCTCAGTATAGTTCTTAACCCATGGTGTGCTTGGCTTAGAAAAGGAGAGGAACCCATAAGACTCCAATTGTATAGCTTGTTTGATCCATTTTAGGGTTTACACAAGACTGGGCTTCAGCACAGATGGCGTTGATGAATCTTAAATAAGATGAGTTTATTTCAGATCATCACATCAAATAATAAACTTTGTTTTCTGCAGCTTTTGAAACAAAGCTTTGCGATATATCTAAATATAGAGACTAGATAAAAACAAATGCAAACAGAACATAAGGATTGAGGCTAGACTTGAAAGTACAAAGTGCTGTATGCTTTAAAATGTCCAGGCAGTGACTGAAATGGATTAATCTGCTATGGAGTTTGTTTACTATCCTAAGAAGAGACACAAACATCAGGTTTTCATATGATAACTCTTCTTCAGCCTTAGGCTCAAGGTTGTATTTTCACTGTTGAAGCGGGATGATTTTTCAACAGCTGGTAGACTGACTGATGGTTCTCTCTGAAAGGTCGATTTGTTCAAGTTCGCAAGAGGAACTGTGTAGGGGGCAAAGAGGACTGCGAATTTGGGAAATTAGATCTAGAAGGCATCACCTGCCTTTTCTGTCTAAGAAGATCTCTTCTGTATGGTTCAGGATGCACACTCTTGTGTTTTTCATCTGGAAACGTGTTCTTGTTGAATTATACTTTGCTCGGTAGCATCGTGCAGGTCCAAAAGTTTTCTATTTTCCACTACATTTTTCTTATCTCGCACAGCCAGCTTGTATGTTGCCTTTGAGGATAAATCGAGCTTTCGTAAGTCCTGATTCCCGTGTCAAGCTAACTCACTGGGGTCACGAGCTGTGATTGGTAGGGGCAGACAACCTTTTGGCTTCTGGTGTCGTCTTATCGTCTTAACCTTGGGATAGCTTTTTATGTGAGAAAAAAAGGGGGATTTATACTTGATATTAACGTGTCAAGGAATTAGGGGCAGTTCTCACCTGTCTGTTAGGTAGGGCAGTGCCCAAGTGTAGGATTATCCGTCTGTTAGGAACAACCCCAGCTTCCACTGGGCTGCCGAAGCTGATACTTGTCCACAGTCAACAGTGATGGCAGGTGCCGGGCGCGGTGGAGTTTCCTTTCCGGCCACTGTCCTTGCTGTACGACGGCAGTCTTGAACACTTGCTCCTCTAGGGGACACTCCCTCCTAGCTTTGGGAAGGGCGTTTGTGTCAGGCGCTGTTTGTCACAGGGGATCGTTGCAATCAGTGCCTTATATAATGGAAGTCATTTTTGTAGTTGTGTGCACTTTTTTCCAACAATGCGCTAAATTACAGTTCTTCATTAAAATGTATCATACATGTGTAATAAATAGGTAACGGAGTAGTAGTACTGATGCAAGGGTTATTTAATGTGTGTCCGTGACGCTGTATGTATCATTAAGGGTCCTGTGATGTCTTTGGTACGTGTCAGTTTTATTCAGCTTTCCCTTCGCATATTGGATGCATGGATGCAGGAGTTTTTATGATCTTTCTGGATCAATAATCTAACCCTCTTGCGTTCTCGGGGAATATTTATCTTTAATATTCACGGGGCTGTGGAGCGGTGTGTGATTGATCACGAGCTTTAGGAAGCCGATGTGCAGCAAATCTCGCAACTAATCTGCTGGAGCCGGCGCTGGGGGGGACAGCCGTGTGCGGCATAGTGAGTGACTGTCTTGCCTCGTGCAGCCTGTGAGCCTGGCAGCAGCTCGTCGAACTCGCATGGCTCAGTCGGATGAGGCTACGGTAGGAATAACCAAGAAATGAGTGGGGCTGAAATTATTTGTGCCAGCAGCAATGTCACCCTGCGACTCACAACTGGCAACCCACTGGAGCTCAGCAGGTGTGAGCCTGGTCAGTACCTGGATGGATGGGAGACCTCCTGGGGAAAGGTTGCTGCTGGAAGAGGTGTTAGTGGGGCGAGCAGGGGGGCGCTTACCCTGTTGTTCATGTGGGTCCTAATACCAAAGTATAGTGACGGGGACACTATACTGTAAAAAGGCACCGTCTTTCAGATGAGACGTAAAACCGCGTTCCTGACTCTCTGTGGGCATTAAAAATCACAGTGTGTTTCCTGAAAAGAGTAGGGGTGTAACCCCGGCGTCTTGTCCAAATTTCCCATTTGCCCCTTGCCAATCATGGCCTCCTAATAATCCCCATCTCTGAACTGGCTTCATTGCTCTGTTCTCCTCCGCACTGAGAGCTGATGTGTGGGGAGCGTTCTGGCGCGCTATGGCTGCTGTCACATCATCCAGGTGGGGCTACACACTGGTGGCGGTGGAGGGGAGTCCCCATTACCTGTTAAGCGCTTTGAGTGGAGTGTCCAGAAAAGCGCTATATAAGTGTAAGCAATTATTATTATATAGCACATGGCCACGGTTTACTCCTCGCTTTTGACAGCCGTGAATGTACTCGTGGTGAGGTAGTTCTGGAACTGGAAACTGGAAATGCTGAACAGTAGAGAAGTTGTGATGATTGTTTGCCATGAGCCAGAGCTGGCAGTCCGATACAGAGCGTTGAGAATAACAGTGTTGAGGCCAATGCCCACAGGACTCCTTCAAGCTCGGCTGTGAGGGAGAAGCGGCGAGTGCTGTCGTTAGGACCGAGGAGAGAAGGGCACGCCTTTCCGCTGGGTCGTCGCAGGCTCACACTGCCCCCTCTCAACAGAGCTTGGCGAGGTTCTTGGATAAGTGGGCTGCTAATGTCCAAGCTGGATTGTAGATTCCCTTTACATAACAAAATATAGGCAAAGTTTCTATAAACCTGGCAAAGTAAGGACTTTTGTGAATTATATTGTGATGAAATATACACTTTACCAATTGTGAAGGTCACTATCCCAAACCCCGCAATGCCCGTGTTGTTTCAGGGTAAATCAAGATGGTGCTCTTATGAAGTGTAGCAGCAGATGTACTGCAGTAGAAACCATCCACCTGGTTTTATTCCTCATATTCACCCGCCGCTGCACCGTGCTGCTCCGGATCCGAAGTGGCCAGGACCTGGTTTTCCCAGGAAACGGCTATTGACCAGGCCAAGCAAGCGAGTCTGCCTGCCTGCCTTGTTACCAGGCTGAAATAAATGAAACGGCCTCCTGCCTGATGAAGTGGCATTGATTGTAATAGGGAATTACAGGTGGGAGCGGTAAATCCTGGCAGCCGCTTGACATCGCTGCTTCAGGGCGCTGTCTCTTTCTCCCTTGTGACCCGGGAGCTCGGAGAGTTATTGATAGCCCCCCTCAGTCCCTGATCTGCTGGGGAAGAGTTACCTCCCTCCCTGGAATGTATGTCACACAGCCTGGTCTGGCAGCGGCACGGGGACTGTTGGAGATCGACAGTCAGTACTGTACACGTGAGAAAGAGGGAGAGATGGGGAGAGTCGCTGAATGTGGATGCACAGGGGGAGATATTTGCACAGTTGGGTACCTGTATACAATTGGGTATATATATTGAGTCCTTGTGCATATAGAGAGGAATGCAAGATTTGGTCACCAGGCTGTAAAAAAATGTTTTGCTGTTGTGGAATCAGTCCAGAGAGGAGCAACTAGACACCTTCCAGGGCTTAAGGGAATGTCCTCTGTTTTCAGGCTTCAGGTGGCTGAGCCCTAATCAGGCTTGATCAGAGGCTCAAAGGCACAGGTGGAGTGAGCCCAGCGGGCCTCTTCAGAAAGAGCAGTGAAACAGGCTGAGAGCTGAAAGAGCGCTGGTTGACTAGCCGACGGTGCTTGGGGTGTTGCAGGCACAGTTAGTCAGGGACGACCCAGACTCGCCCGCGATCACAGAGCACATCCCGGGCTCCAGTGCCTCTACTAGTGGAGCCACTCTGAAAGCCCACTGTCTCATTGTTTAATTGCTCTTTTTTTTCCGCTCACCAGCAGATTTTGGGAAGTCTAAAAATGCTTTTATTAGGTTTCCGCAGTCTGGAGAACAGCATGTTTTGATCACCACGCGCTACAGTATAGTTTTCCTGCTCTTTTTGGCAGCCAGGCAGTTTTGTCACTGTATTCCTCAGGCACAGACACAGTGGGGAAACTCTGCAAAAGTGCTGTGGCTTAACTGGGAGCCCCTGATGTGAACCTACTTGAGAAGATGAACTGGGGGATCCCTGGGCGTGCCAGAGTGTTTCTGCAAAGAACAGCATACTCTTAAACTGCCGGCACTCGCGGGAAACCTGCCGCTGAAGGTCTGCAGGAATGAGATGGATGATGGAAGGGTTATGCCATTTGAAAGACTGTAGTTGATAAGGAAGTCAGCTTGTGAGTATCTGTGAGGAGTGACATACGACTGCTTTATCAATCATTGCCAGTACCACCTTTAACGGTTTATTTCAGGTCAGCCTTTCTTTTCACACAACTAAAGGGGAGGTCTTTTCTTATTTGTTTCAGTGCCTCGTGACGTTCCCAGTGGATTTATTTGGAAATCTGTACGTGGCATACTTTTGAGAAGTTTGAGATGTTCGTCTAGTTTCCACCTGTTTTTCGCCGACACCCCAGACACTGAACCTATTGTCAGGAGGTTTTGTGAAAAGCTGGAAGCCCGTTCTGTCAGTGTAGGCTGAATCTGTAATAAAACATCTCAGCGGCACAGAGGCCACTGTGCATTAACAAGGACCTCTTCCTGCGGCATCTTCACATCCTCTCGTGATCTCTAGAGGTATTTGTGCATCGCCTGAAGCTTAATATTTCCCAAACATAAAACCAATTTATGTTCTGAAGGCCTGTGTCTAAATTGATGGGGCTTATGGAAGTAAGCTTTTCACTCCATTAATTGGCAGCAGAAATATGCATACAGAAGTCATTTTTTAATTTCATGTGTTTCTTTTTCTTAAAGGTTTTGAGAAAGCGGTGCGAAGGAGATCAGGGTTTTCTGAAGTCTTGAATATTTTATGCAGGCGAGTTTAGCTTGCTTGTCCTCCCCCCCCCCCCCCCGCCTCCTTCCTTGAAATGCCATATTACCGGGGGGATCCTCGAATGTGCCTGCATTTCAGAAATCCATCCGCTGAAGTTTATGAAAGACCTCTATGCAAATGAGTGTGCAAGACGTACTTTGTGCTCATTATTTTTCTCTCTCATGTAGGGATTGGATTAGCTCACTCTTTTCTGTCTGAAGTTTCCCTCCTTTTTTTACTATTAATTACACTGTTATGCCAAAGCAGTAGCTGAGGAATGCACAGTAGCGACGATAAATATCAACCTTGTGTTAGTGTTGGTCTCTCTCAGAGCTGCGAGGCGTTTTTAGTTTCCCTGCACTCCCTGCTCTGCTGGCAAGGTTAGCTGTGGACAGCAGCAGGACAGCAGCTGGGGGCCTGCATTCCCTGTGGTGTAAATTATCTTCTTGGTAGAAACAGAGACCATATTTGTCAAAAATAAGAGAAGAAATGGCATATCTGCACCGGTTCTTTCAGCTGTGCAGGAATCCAGTTTCGGCTGTCAGCGTGGGTTTATGGGAAGGATGCAAAACTCATAGGAATGTAAGAAAGGTTATAAATGAGAAGCAATTTGGCCCATCTAGCCCTTTTGGCAGTTAGTAGAAAATTATAAGAACACGAGAAAGTGGCGGCAACTAGATTAGAACCGTAACCTAATACTTTTTTAATCACACACTTTTTTGTGATTGTTGTGGCAGGGTAGGGTTTTCATGGTACCTGCTGCTTTTAGGATCCTGGTGACTAAAACGAAAAGAAACGAATTATGGTAAAGCAGATCCAAACATCTCCAACCCTTTGCAGATGATCTGCGCAAATGGTATGTTCCATCTCCCCCCAGTTTGATAAGCATGTGGAAGTCTGCGAGCCGGGTGTTTCACATGAATCTGACACAGTGCTGGCACGCTGTACATTGAACTGGGTGGTGATTGTCCCTCTGGTGTTCCAGCAAACAAAATTGTGCTTCACAGTGAATGCTACTGGCTGCCAGCTTTCCATGTGCAGTTCTCTACCAGATTTTTAAAGTGTCTGTAATCTGCACTGTAAAGCTCCGTTGCCTTAAAAAAAAAAATCAAATTAATTCAGATGGTCCCAGGAGTACATAAATTGAAAGCTTGAAATGATCGGTGCGCAAAATCACAACAGTTTACTTCCTAACCACATGCAATGGATAGGACTCGCGGGCTGTCATGGTCTGCAGGCTCTCATTGTGTGAAAGGGCGGCTTTTGATCGGGGGGGTCTGGAGGCTCATCGTCTCCCGTTCCTTCATGTGCGCTTGAGGCAGAGTGCCTGTGCTGGATTGGTCTCATGATCCTCATGTGATTTTTGAGAAGTGGAGCTTACCAACAAGGGATTGTTCTGCAGGATGAGCAGCGTCAGGCGCGAGTCGAGGTGGAGGATATTTCCGCAGGTCCATGTGGTGCTTGATTGAAAACCAAAGGACATGGGAACAGTTACAAACGAGAGGAGGCCATTGGGCTTATCTTCCCCGTTGGGCAGAAGGCAACACTGATCCAAGGGTCCTCCAGCCGCTTCTTGAAAGACCCTGGGGTATCAGCTTTAACAATGTGGCCGGGTCGCTTGTTCCGTGCTCCCACCACTCTTGGTGGTGTGAAGAAGGCGCCCCCCTGTTTTAAATTCCCTTCCACATCGTGTTCTGCTCTGCGGCACAGCTGCTGAGGAAGTGATGGTGTTATCATCTCCATTGCAAAAGATGCAGAAGGATCATTCTAGCAGGCCGGGGAAGAAGGAGCTGTTGCTTAATTTCCCAGAGCAGGTGGCGATTGAACTTGGCACAGTTAATGGAGACTGCTCTTGGCAATTACCTGAGATACCTACCGCTACAGCTGATAGCCGGTGCGCTTCAATGGCCCCGTGTCTCTGTAGTCTTCTTTTGAGGGGGGAGGGCGCTGGCTGCTTGATTGATGAGCCATGGCTTTGCCGACAGAGAGGGGGTAATTACAGGACTGATGTGTGCAGAGCATTAGATCTGAAGAGAGGGAGGGGAGAGGGCCGGCGTTTGGGATCAAAAACGGGAGCGGAAGTTATATCTACCTGGAAACTGTCATTAATCTGAATTTTTCAGCTTCGGGCTCAACATGCCAAACGCCATTTGAATTGTGTTTTTGAAAACTGCGCCATTAATGGTTTTCTTAATGTTTCATCAATCTGTTGGTGAACCGTCCGTGTCTGTTATTAAACAGGGGAATGGAACAGAATGTCTAATCTGGCCTCTGAGGGGGCAGAGGTAGGCTTCCTGTTGGGGAAAGAATTCCCCAGCAACCTTCTTTAACAGAGCTTTTTCTTTGATATTCCTCTGGTCCGCCGTTGCTGTTCTCGCGCCCTGGGGTGGTGTTGAAATTAAAGGCGTGTGCTTGAGCTTGCTCTGAAATCCGCAGGGAAGGCTGGGCTCGGTTCCTGCGTGCGGGCGGGCAGTTATCGCCCCTGGAATGTGCGTTCGACACGCCGAATTGCAGCTCGGGAGCACATGACAACAGAGGGCTTGTGTTGTTCTCAAAACATCTGTTCTTCAATGCCTCGAATTCTGTAGTGAGGAAATGAGTAAGCGGCAATCGTTTTACTATGGATGCATGCGGACATCACCCATACATCCATTTTCTAAGCATTTCATCCAGTCCAGGGCCTGGAAGAGCCGGATTCTATCCCAGCAAGCAGTGGAAGCAAGGCAGGGTGCACAGTCCATCTCCAGTCCACTGTAGGGCACACACACCCTCACATACAGGGCCAATTTCTCCAGAAGCCAATTAACCTACCATTATGTCTTTGGATTGTGGGAGGAAACCGGAGCACCAGGAGGAACACGGAGATCTCCATGCAGTTAGCACCCTAGGAATTGAATCCAGGGCCCCAGCGAGGCAGCAGTGCTAACCACAGGGGCACTCTGTCACCCCCCATATACAGTACACGTGCAGTAGAAATAATTGCTTGGTTCTGCTGCGATGGTACAAGAAAAAAACCTCATGCATCCTGGGACCATCCACATATGCTAAAAAGGCTGCAGGCCTTCCAAACAAAATGCTCCTTTGTAAAGTAGCTCTCAGTTTCAGAGCAGGCATGGAAAATGAGTAGTATAGCCTTGCTGGCAACATGAAGAAAAGTCTGTTGCAACCTACATTTTTAAATAACTGATGCATCTATCAAAAATGTGAACCCACTACAAAAGCAAAGCAAAATGCCCTTCAATCTGTCATTTGAAAGCTCAATTTGAAATAGAGGTATTAATATGCACTTTGAGTTACTTACATAACAGGACATGCAGATGCATTGGAGACAGGCTGGTTGTTTTACTTTGTTTCAATTCTGCAGCAGCGAAGTTTCTGCTCATGAAAGTTTTAGCACTTGACACTCCCGTCTGATTAGCACATACAGTTTCGGAAATCCCTCAGCATTCTGTGCAACATAAAACAGATTTCTAAATAAACCTGAAATGTGTGCACTTTAGCTTTTGTAAATGCCATGCTGTTGCCTGTTCGTTTCTTGAACCACTGCAGTGTTTTGCTACAAGTGTCGAGATGTTTTGAAATTAAGGAGAGGTCGGCACTATCGTTATTTAAACTGGGTGGGAAAACTGTTCTCTTTCCCTTGTTTATAAGCTCTGAAATAACTGGAAGAAGAAATTCGGCTGTACTGTATCGACTGTAGTTGTCAGTTACTCTGTCTCTTGTCACGCTCAAGGTTTTTTGCTGTGCACAACATTGTGCCAGAAGCCAAACAGAACCAGATGGAAAAAGACACCGGAGAAGTTGTACAAGGAGTGCATGTCGCGGTGCTGCTCGCAGTCTGGCGGAGAGATTGAAAGGATGAGACCTTGAGCAGGTCAGAGCCTCACCGGAGGGGCTGTCATACCCGGGCGCAGTCGCTGTGGGTTTCCCCACTCAGGAGGGCGAAGCATTGACCTGCAGGCCGAGAGGCCTCGCGACACCCTAGCTCCTGTAAAATGAAGGGGCGGTACTAGGCGATTATAAATCCCCCTGGGGAAACTGTATTTCCCAAACGTCTTCAAGGGCTCGCTGGAATGGAGTGCGGCAAGGGTGAGCCTTCATCCCCCTCTCCCGCTGTTCAGGAGCGAGGGGAGCGCGGAGTCTCAGGAGTTCCTCTTTCAGAGCCTGCAGCAGGTCAGCCGTGTCCACCGGGGCTCCCGCACTCTTACAGCTGTCGCTGCTTGGCAAAGGTCCGCCTGTGAGTGGCTGCAGCCGGGGCCGGTGCTGTTGGAGACTCAGCCGCGGGCGCCTGATGGAGGAGTCATTTTCTTGTAAGGAGTTAGGATTTCCGAGGCCGCATGATCACCCTTGCTTTCTAGTACCGGCGGTACTGCCTGGTAGACTGGACACCGGGGTGCTGAAACCGGGGTGGTCAGGCCTCCAGGTTAGAGCAGGGAGGAGAAAGCGGACGTTGCACCCACAGTCAGGCATGGTCTTCACTTTGGTACTGGAGGGATGCCCTCAGTTTAATGGGGAGGGGCTGAATTAACTTGAAGTTGGCAGCACTAGGTGAAATGGAGGATAGGAAAATAATTGCATAGGGGAGGTTTGGCTAATAGGAGTCCTGTAGCTGCTGAGCTGCTCGACTTCTCGCAGTGGAGCCGTGCTTTTAGGACACCTACACTACAAGGCTTATGCTTGTTTTGCAAGTAATTCCTGTCACTTTGTACAGAAACATCATGCATAACTGATGTAATAATCATTTGAGTGAGTACATTTAAATGTAATTGTGAAGGTATACAGTCTAAGAGTGTTAATTAAACCTTGCTTAAGCAGATTTCATAATCCGCTAGTTATGTTGTCGCAGCCTTCATTTGGTTAATGCAGTGAAATGCGTTTTTAATTTTTTTTAGCAACCTATTGTACAAGCAACGGCCTCATGCACGTCGTTGGGATGAAGATGTTTGTGCTGATTTTCCAAACTGCAGTTTTGCAATCAGTGTTTATTCAGCCATTTGTTTTTTTTTAAACCCCAATGAGTTTTCTATGGCAATCTGAATTTTAAAGAGGATCGACTGCAATTAAAGTGCTACAGATATTTTAGCTGGTAAGCACTCAGCGTGCATTCTCTTTCCAACAGCAAAGCGAGAATCTGTATGCCTGCACTACAGCATTTAAAAAGAAGGTAATTGTAGTCACATTGTTATGCCCCTTACGAATGTTACAGATTGCAGCAAATCAGGGTCTTGTTAGTGTAAAACGCCCTTCCAGGGACTATACACAGCATAATTTGCCCTTTGTCTAATTTATCTTCTCCAACGCATCCTCTGATAAAGACTTTCCCTACTTATTTACATGTATCCAACTACCACGCACAGAAAAAATCTCTAGCACCGGTGTAGTGAGCCTAGGCACCTGGATCCCATACAAATGCAAATTCTTGATCCAGTTAAGCTTGTCCAAAGGTGATCCACTACGATTCTTAGCTTAACAAACAAGAGGAGGTGACGTGGGTTGACTTTAACAAGAAAAAAAAAAGGTTCGGTTCCTTTTAATCTGTCGGTGTTAAGACCTGAAATGCATCTGGTTTCTTTCTCTGGATTGATTCTAGAGCAGCCTGGTCTTTTTTTTTCATGCCATTAATGCCACAGCTGTACAGTGTTCTCACGTCCCGGGGTTAATCTGGCATTTAAGGACCAATTCAGCTTGTGACCGTTTAAAAACTTGCATGAAACCCAAGTTGTAAAGTTGACTTTCCCTCCTGAGGTTTAGTCCTTGTGAAAGCAGTGTGGACTATCTTGCATGGTGTTCAGGTACCTCAGGATGCTGCTGAAACTGTGTGCACCCTTTGGTCCCTGTGAATTTCTAGAGTTCATGGATAGACCTGTCTAAGACCAGAGGAAGCCTGTTGCTTCCCTACCGCAAGAATTACTTCAGCTCTGTCTGGGTGTGGATCTTATTACAATAAATGTTTTTTTCCAGTGGTGTCTGGAGTTCATGTTCCCTCATATAAAAAGGCCATTGCACGTGACTGGGTTTGTTAGTGAGGAGTATAATTAAACAGACGTGCCCTTTGAAGTTATACTCTGGGTATATCTAGCCTTAAGGCTTATGGCTTGTTACCATAGTTTCTTCAAGCTAATAGCTGTATTTTTTAAGTACAGTGTTCCTTTTTGTAAAGTAGATACAATGTTACATTAAGGAACCCAATTATGTTTCGATACAGAAGGCAACACCAAACAAATTAACCTGACATCGCAGTGCCGCTTAAAAGTATTTCTGTAAAGGTCATGTCTGCCGGCACTATGGTACTGACTTGATTGAGAGACGCCTTCTTTTGACATTTCTGCAAAGACGAGTAAATGAGATTGACATTGCGTTGGTGTTAAATGGTAGCTTTTCTTTAGAACACTTGTGTGAAGATTTATCAAAGCGCCAGAGCGATGTGGTGTTTTTATTGGACATAACATAGCTAAGACTGAAAAATGAGTTTCCAGACAGGCAGAAACCACACAGCACTCTGCTCCATGGCCGTCGTTTCAGGAAGGATGATTTGTTTTTTATGGGCTGGAGATTTATGTCTCCAAAATCTCCTTGCTGTCTCTCACGTGCTTTAAAAAATATTGGGGAGGTGGTGAATGTCTCTGCCTCTCACCAGATACTCTGAGACATTACTCAAAGCCAACCAGGCAATCAGTTCCATCTACGCAAGGGATTGCACTGAAATGGTGATGGTTTCCTTGCAGGGTGAAGGGTGTAGCTATCTTAAGAAACCTTGCCTGTTTTTCAGTGTGGGCTCAAATGTATGTGCTGCTGTATGTTCAGAATTTGCACCACTGCAATTTCAGATGTAGAAGTTATCTAAGTACAGTGTTGTGCCGAGTGTATAATTCTGTAATATTGTTTAAGCACTGAAGAGAATCCAATACTGTACATATTCTGAGCCTCTGAACCTGGCATTTTTCTGAGGGGGTGAAATATATAGTCTTGCCTGTATTTCTCATTTTTTAATATTTTGTCGTATCAAGTTAAAGCTTGTTCTGTTTCTGGGCTTCACAATTATTGCTGTATAGTACGAGCCTAATAACGCCTCACACAGTGGAGAAAATGGCTGTGAATGTCTCTGGATGAATGTTGAGGTATTTTGCGATTGAGCTGTTTGGTGTGCAGAATGCAGTCAAGTCTCCAGAGTGCCTGCTGGCTCAGCGCTGCAGCTGGCATGGTGAAGAAAGACTGCTGCTGCCTTTGAGGTGGCTTTAAACACGCATGCTGAATTCTCTATTAATTAGCTATGTTTGCGCTGCCGAGCTACCTCCATTGGCAGGGCAGTAAATGGTCATGTAGGAAAGCAGTAACAATGAGAGACCTGCTGGGAAACATGAGACATGGGACAGACAGTAACTGGTCTGCGGAGTCAGCAAGCCACACTTAGTTTCATGTCACAAATGTGGGATGATAGATTACGATTCCTATTAAGCGGCATTGTTCTGGGATAATTACGTAACTCTCGGGCAGCCAAACTTGTTCTCTTCTAAGTGCGTGCCAGAATACACTTCTGCTAAGGCTGTTGCAGGACGAGTGGGTTAGAGTGCATTCTGGACCCGCTCTGTGGTTTGTTGCCACGGGACACACTGAAGGCCATGTGCAGCCTGCAGTGTACCTGTTGGAAATGCTCCCCAGCCAATCTGTAAGGTATTGCACTTCTTATGCCATCCATTGGTTTTGCCTTGCTGTGCTTCATATTGGACTGTACCATACCTTGCTGTGCTTTACAGCACTCAGCGGCTACCATGGTAAAACACTGAACTGCCACAGAGTCTGTGCCCTGGAGAGTTGTGGGCATTTTGTTGAGTGTTCATCCAACTGCCAAAGGCTTTCCCAAAATGTTCATTTGTGCTTTTGATTGATTCTCTTATCATGTCATTTTATGTCATGCAAGAATCGATCAAAAGCACCAGCTAATGTTTTTGGATCTATAAAATGGTAATTAAAACCCAAATCCTTAGTCATCAGATGCAGGGCCCGCCATGCTTGAATGAGCCAGTGTCTTTAAGCTGCCGTCCTGTGAAATAGGCTAAAGCTTATATCATGGTTAGGAAATGATGCATGCCCTTTAGTTTCAGAGTGAGTTATGATCGAGTTAAATGGGAACATCCCCATCAGAGGAAAGACTCCTCCTCATTATGTGAACCTCAGTGTTGTAGTCATGTCCTGTGAGCTGGTTAGGACCTCTTGTTAGGATTTCTGAACTCCCTTATTCTCTGCGTTTTGGTTTAAACCTCTGTAAATATTCCTGGCACTGCAAGTACGTAAACATGATTTAAATGCCTGGTCTATGCCAGCCGGTCTCCTGTTTGCAACCAGACCCTTTGACACTCCATCTGGCTAGGGTTTGCAAGAAAAACAACTAGCTGGCAGCTGGTGTTTGGTGCGGAGCAAACTACAACTACAGTACATACAGTGGGGACTTTCCATTCTCCTTGTGGTGTGGCTGGAGTCAGGAACCAGGGTCTTGGAAAACGCATTGTTTTCCCATTGATGTAGCGGACTAGCTTGGTTTCAGGAAAACGACTTTATTCCGCCTCTTTCTTGGCGGTAACCTGAGAACCTGAGACCGTCTCATTAGCTCCAGGTACAAGGCATCCCCGGGGTCCGAATTAAACCTGGAAGGGAATCCCAGCAGCTTCAGCGCAAGAGGAGTTGGTCCTTGTGGCTGAAGATCAGAACCCGGCTTGGCAGGATCTGCCCTGATCGGGATGGGCAGGGGGGAGGCAGTGACATCTGACATGCGTGACCAAAAATAAAACACTAGCGCCTTGTCCCGCCCACAGACAAGTGGAGCACAAAAACAAATCTTGTAAGAAAAGGTATGGTCTTAACCAGGTGTTGAAACATGGAAATATATTTATTTTAAATGTAAAGAATTTTTCCTCCGTGTGCAGAGTTCACCTACAGTATTTCCGCAGTTCTCAGGGCGTAGTGTAGCTGTGTGGGAAAGATTTTGAGCTGTGTCGCAGCGTGCAAGCACAACTAATTCGCCTCATGAGGATTAGCTATATCACGAATGTCAGTCCACCTGACTGAAGGGCACAGTGCTCGAAGACCAGGAAAGCAGCCAGAGTTTTTGTGCTCACAAGGCACAAAGGTGTGGCAGAGTACTTAAGGAAAAGGGAAATATTGACCTCTTCATGTATTGACCTTGTATTCTGTTATGTGCAGTACAGGAAGGTTTCATATTGTCAATGGTACAGTGTAACAGAACTACAGTAGCTGTATTGTGGTAGCCTGAAATATTAGTATCCGTGTAAACTTTTGCCAGTGTGGTTTCAGGAGTGAACGTTTTTGATTTGCCACATGAGAGAAAGCTGATAATAAGAGCTAGCTTAACACCAGCTGTGTCCCTGGCATAACTGTGCTAAAAATAACAGTTTCTTTAAAAAAAAAAACTTAAAGCATTCTCCCAGCGTAGAGCCTGCTAATCCACTACATGTGGGAGGTGCTGGAGCAGCTCCTTCAGAATTTGTTCTGGCGTTGGAAGATGTAAATCCTGCAAAAAACAGCAGAGGAAAGGAAACGAAGAAGCCACCTGCTCTTCAGAAGCAGGAGATGGAACAGCAAGAACCAAAGCCATTGCAGGGTTTTTTAAAGCAGTTTTGTTTTTACTTTACACGCGTTTCCTGTTGCTGTGCAAATTAACACCAGGGATTTCAGCCCTTCACTGTTCAGATCAACAATCTGTTATATAATCAAATGTAATAAACTATAATCACCTGCCCACATTATAGCGACATTTAAAAAAAGAAGGAAGAAAGATGTTAGCTGCTCGTCGCACAGTAGGGGTTTTCTCCAGGTTTGCTGCTTACCTCTTGTCTTCCAAAGACGCGCTAACTATGTGAGCCTGTCTCTCTCACCTCTCCCTGTGTGCCCACTCTGTGACGGGCTGGTGCCCACTTCAGTGTCGAGTAAAAATCCACTGGAGACCTTTTTGTCAAGAGGAGTTTATTGTGTATTCGGCCCAAGAGAGGCACCCTCCCTGCAATTAGGAGGACGGCTCTGACACAAAGTCACCACTGACCTTTTATACACTTCATGATAAGGAAGGCAGACAGCTCAATTGCATTTGATTTTTATTGGTGAAGCAAACTTCTACAACAATTGATCATAAGATGCCTGCAGTCTTAAGCTCAGTTACACAGACACCTTAAGTCAGTTCATGGTGTGCAGAAAAAGAAATTAAGCCTTCATCGGTGTGTAGTCCCACACTGTGCTTCTGCTACAGGCTCTTGTCATGAATGTACGAACAATAAGTGACTTCCTGACGATTGTTGGGTACCAAAAGACGAAAGCACAGCTTTCCACCCTCAGCTTCTCCTTAACAGAAGACAGGCCTCTTCCCTTCTCCAGTACCTCTGTGCACGATAACAGTTGAGGGTTTGCTTGTTTGCTCAGTTGTGCTAAAATCGGATCACAAGCCGGGTGTATTTGATGGGGCAGTGCTTGGGTAAAAAAAAGTGCTGAAAATCAAAAACTACGCCAAAGGGGTAGACGCGTGGCATTTAGAGCTCTATTCTTTCCTAAACCAAGTGTTTTCAGCTTTGTCTGGGGGTCCCCAGGGTGTATTCTGAGGCTCCCTAGAAACAGGGCGACTCTTGACTTCCTCTGTCTAGTCCAGCCATGTGTGAAATCCTCCTTCTCATGCGGCGAATCTCCCCGGAGTCCTGTTTTTGTTCCAGTACTTTGTCATTCAGTTTAGTCCTATCAACCAGAAGGTCCTTCCAGAGAGGGGTTTCTGAAAACAGGACTTCATTACAAATGGTTGAAAATCACCTTTTGAACCACACCCCACCTCAGACTTTTTTTTACCCTTCTTTTTCTAAACCGGAATGGCTTGAGAAGTTTTTTTTTGTATTCAGATTCGTCTCGGTTTCTTTGCCAGGTGATTGTGCAAAATAAAACTGAAGTTATTTTGAGGCGTCCTGGCTCCTCCCCGGTCCCTTGCTAAATGTGTTCCCAGTTCTAAAATGTTATAATTATCTTTTCCTCTGTGGACGGATTGAAGCAGCAGGATATTTTCCGTGCTGCTGAGATGAGACTTTTTCCCCCTCCTCTTCCCGTCGTATTTGTTTTGGTCTTCCCCTTTAAAGCCAGCTCTCCAGATTTTCAGTCGGCTTCCCCACATGGGCTTCTGCATCCTGTCTGTTCATTTCCCCTCTCGGCTTTGAGATGAGAGGTGTCTGCCCTCCCAAATAACCTCCTTGGGGGTGCATAGTTTTCCCACAGTTCCTGGGGCAGCGGGTGCCAGCGTGCCAGTCTTTCCGTGTGCCTTCAGAGAGAGCCTCCATCGGACGTGCTCTGCCCCGCCTCGGAATCCCCAGTTCACAGGTCCCGGAGCAAAGGGCATGAGATCTTGTAGGCAGCGGCAGGAGCTGCAGTTCTAGAATGTGGGCAAAGGTCTTGCTTTTGATGACAGTTCTCAGCGTGACGCTCGTGTTCTCCTGTCTCCCGATCAGGGTCCATTGCATGAAGCTTTGGACGGGGAAATAAGATAATATTGTTTATAATCGCAAGAAGTACTGGTTCTAATGGACTGTGCTAACGATGAGCTGACCGTCATTCAGATGATGCCTGTAGTTGCGCTGTCTAAAACGGGGTTTTCACCAGTCTTTGTACTTAACTTAGCTATTGTTCAGTGCAAACACTTCTTTTGTAAAACCATAAGCCTGCCAGTTGTCAGCCGTACACACACACGCGTTCACCATTTGTGTGTCCTGTTTCAGTTACTGAGTTTTAAGATTACACATGCTAACATTTAAGCTGTTGTGAAATGCATTGCTCATCTCTCTTTTGGTTCTCCAGCCCACTAATATACAGTAGGGTAGTCTTTGAGCCATCAACCCTGTGGAATGAAGTGACTTAACTAGATGCTGTCCTGATGCATGTGGTAATGAAACCGGTCCAGTTATAATATATATTAAAACAAAACGAGAAACCGCAACCTGCGAGTTTTGTGTCCGCGCACAGAGCGGAAGATTTTCCGGAAATAGGAAAGCTTCGGGAACGGCACTGGCCGTCCAACGGAGCAGGTGTCCGCCGCCACCACCCGAAATCTGAGGCGCTGGGGTCAACAGTCAAGGGCATTTAATAAGATGGTCGTGCCCCAGGGGTCAGGCGAACGAGCCGTTTACTTTCCTACGGCCTGGTCACTTGGCTGGAGTGGATGACGAATGCGTGATCGCACCGACTTGATCCGTCACCTTCCAGGTCGGGGATGTGCTGAAAGCAGCGGGCCCCTCTGTGCAGTGACATGGAAAACAAATTAAAATGGGGGTCTGTCGGCGTTGGGGAAACATTTTTTCCCACCCCTTATTGCTCCTGTCGCGCTTAAGGGAGACACTGTGCTGTCAGTAGTTTAGCTGAGAATCCATCTCGCCGAAAGCTTTAAAACTGCAACGTCTTCCCAACTGAGCCCTCTGTAGCGGCCCGGAGGCTCTCCGGTGGATCTAGAATGACCTCGGTACGGGATCGGAATTGCTTTCCTGAACAGCAGGATTGTTTTTCTTCACCTACAGAAAAACTCTCCGCGTTTGGTGACAAACCCGAACGGAACGTTTGGTGGAACAAAACGGTCATGGGCCTTTGTCTCATCTTTTTATTTTCCTTGCAGCACTTGCCTGGAAGCTTTTAACACGTTCTGGAAATTGGCTTGGTGTGTATATGTGGGGTTAAGTCTGTATTTCTGCCGCAGCGTCGTGCAGTAATCTTATTTATTCTCATGTTGAACTGTTTGCATAGGGATTTTAAATAATTTAGTGTTTTTCTGTAAAGTTATTTAGTCCAGCAAGTTTGCACATAATGCATAAAATATCAGTCTCTGCTGAAGCCAGAAAACACCACAGCAGATTAGATGAAAAGTGGCGCTTGTTACTCTGTGAACACTGATTTGTGTCTGGAGCTTTGTTCTGAAGACAATCTGTTATGAAACATCTTAGCTGTGAAATACCTCAAGGTGCTTGATGTGCAGTGAAGAAGGTTTTTTTTTTTTCCACTGTGGGGGGAGAAAAGCAAGACTTGCTAAATGTGGAGGTAACATGGGATGATCTTAAGGAATTAAAGAAGAACAAATCACGTTTTCCAACAGTGAGGTTCAATGAATGGGGGGTGCTCTTAAAAGCTTCCCAAGTCACAGATAAAACACAGATTAGCATAATGTTTGCCGATGGAGTACTTCTCATAGGGAGCGAGAGTTGAAGATTTCCCTGGCCTCGCCCGGCGTGCTTGCAGGGCATGATGATGACGAGTGTGGCACCCGCGCTCATCTGCGCACTGACGCATTCTCGCTGGGGGTTTATCTGCCCAGGGGTGTTAAATACGTTCTGCAAAGGAATGAAATGTGTTCTCTCTCATCTCCTCTCTACCACTGCACCCCGACGAGGAAGAGCCGGCTAGGGTTTTCTCTCCGTTCCTGTACTTGTACACTTCCTGGTATCTAATTATAGCCTCGGTTCTCTTCGTAAGGGATCTTTGACAGATGCTAATCCAGCAGCCCCCGATTTGGTACAGGGGATTGCAGTAGTGCTTTAAGAAGGGCTCTGAAAAATCACAAAAGACTTGTGGAGAATATTTGTTGAAGTCCTCATCTCGCGTGTCTCCTCTAAGTCTACAGTATTACATATTGACAAGTATTTTGAAAGCGTCGAGGCTGTTGAATAATATGCAGCATTTATTTGATCTTCAAGGTGCTGAGATTTTTGCGCTCCTCTTGTGTCGCAGGTGCAGGGATTAGAGGAAATCTGGTAGGTTCACACTGGGGAAGAGGCGAGGGGATAAAGGAATGGAATGCTAATGGCATTTTATTTTATTTTGGACTTAACGTTAATTGAGACAGCATTGCGTTTCCGTGCTTATTTTTGGAAGTGGTTTCTTGCGGCGTGTAGCCCATGGTGGCTGGGTGTCAGGGGATACACCACCTTGCTTTAGGTTTTAAAATGTGCTGCCGACATTTAATGTGCACCAACCACGTTGCTCTGAATAGAGCACGTACTGTAAGGAGATCAGGTCACGCGTGCAGTGTTCATCCCTGCTCTCGAGATTCCTGTTGTTTTTTTTTTCTGGAATGTTCGCTTGTTTTGCAGAAGGTTATTCTGTGCTTCTGAATCCGGGCGATTTCTGGAAGGAAATCAATGAAAATAAGAGTTGGGTGTTGAAACTCCGGCTCTGCACTTCTTCCATACCTGCACATTTAATAGACGGCTATGCACAAATCTGGCCTGCAGTGTGAGTTCTCTTGAACTTTCGGGGGAGCCCTTTCGGCACCTGTCCGGGGTACCCTGTCACTCTGGATGAATTGCAGCATCTCTCAGCTCTCAGGTGCGCTGTGTGCTCGGGGATATACAGTAGGTGTTTTTCCCACTGCTCTCATCACTCCCACTGTGGCCCTGAAGCTGTCCTGCTGGGCCGACTGGTTGTTTTATTTACTTTCATGGCCGTGAGGCCCAAGGGCAAGATCTATTAATCAGGTTTTGCACAGAAATCCCAAGACCATGATAAGAGCCTGTTACCAAATGAAGGTGACACAGCAACGACTAACAGGAAATGCTCTAGAATGGGAGCTGCCTGAATAGGGAAGAGTGACTTGCTTTCAAATGTGCACGGGGGGGAAGCAGAAATAATATTGGTGCCCATCTGCACTTAAAATGGGACCTCACCTGTTACTAGAGGGGTTCGTGGCTATGGGGGGTGGACATGGATTCAGATCTCGGGTGGGATGGTGTTGCTGAACTCCTGAATGCATGGCAGCTGTCTGTCGTTATTCTACATGTTTGTTCCTAGTTGACTTGTCTGGTTAAATAAAGGTTTCATAAATGTTGCCTTCTAGTAACGGCTTTTCAGGATCCATGAAGTTATGTGAAGTGTGTGTCATTAGTTTTGTTCCACGGCACAAAACGAGAGCCGTTAAATGTTTTCACCCCAATATGGATCAGTTTTTTTGTCTTTCTTGTTCGGATGTGCCAAGTGCTCAAGTCTCTTTCCTCAAGATCCTTAAGTGTACAAATCCAGCAGGTCTTTTGTACTGTAGGTCTCCCTAAATCAGCGGTGGCTTCAGACCTGTGGCAGGGGTAAATTAGCCCAGCTTCACCTCACTGAGCTTAGTTAACCCTCATCCTGTTGGTGTATGGAAAGAGACTTACAAAACCTTCTGGCCGGCACCCCTGAGGAAGGGCCCCCAGGTCTAAAAGTGTCTTAATCCCCTTGCTGTGGAGTGGACACTCTTTCAATCTGGAGACTGTCCCTGAATAATGCACTAGACCTGAATGCAAGACGTGGCTGCCTTTGGGTCGGTTGGTTTTATTTTTCACTGGGTTTTGTAGATTTTCATCTCTGCACCAAGGCTATTTGCAGGGCGGTGCCTTGTTTTACGTGTTCATGCTGCTGTAGTTTCAGATCCCCCTTTGTAAAGTCTTTAAAAGAAGCATGATGCTGGTTGATGATGACCGAGGATAAAAGGCACTATCGGTGTCTCTCCCTCCTCCCGGCCCCTTTCGGTGAAGAAAGAGAAGCCAGGGACACTCTGCACAGCCCAAGTGGAGAAAGAAGAAAAAATTTCACCCGTTTCCTGTTTGATTTAGTTCCTTTTGTGTTATTGAAGAGCATCCCCCTAACCCCAACTCATTTGTCTTGCTGAAGGACAGAGAACAGTGTGATAAGCTTCGGATTTTCAGCCCTGACCTGCACCATGTGGAGAAACAAATCCGCAGGACCAGTTATCATCCTAGAATTAATGTCAGGGGTGACTGATTTTGGAGCAGCAGTAGTTTATTTTCAAGTGTGGGATTTTGATGCCCTTGTTATGATTCTGTGTTTTTGTTTTCAATTTGTTTTGGTTGGTATCCACACAGATGTGTAAGAACTATCAATCATTCACAAGGTGCCTCCATTTTGCCTGTGCACAGAGTTCAAGTCATTTTAGCTTTCACAGGCTGCAGGCTTTTCTGTGTTAACCAGCACCAGCAGGATGTTTGTGCTTGTTAGACTGAGTGAACTTGCAGTCAGACGTGTTAAATTAAAGATTAGAAATACATTGTTCATGTGGTGCATCATCATAACTCGTATCGTTTAAAAGTGGCAACAGCCCCTAAAGTATATGATGTTCAACCTGCAATATAGTAGGAAATATTTGTTCCTCGTGTTTGTTTTGCTAGGCTTTGACTAAAAAGTACTTGTTTTCTGTGTCTCCTTTATGTGCGTTTAATACAGAATAATGCTTTTCCTCGAGTTTGTGTTAAAGTGATGAGAGCTTTGTGTTCAAAGACTTAGCTGAAATGATGAAGTCGTGCTGAATGCAGACTGGGCACCTGACAGCAGAACAGCACTGTGTAAAACCTGTGAAATTGCATTTAGACTTTGAAACCAAAAAGTGATAGGATTTTTCTTTAAAAGGTACTAGCTATATTAATTTTTCATTTGTACGCATTGTGTTATTTTGCAGACATTTCAATCTCCGAATGAAGAGAGATGCATCCATGTTTACGCAAGACTTCAAAGTGGAATTCGCTGGAGAAGAACTGGATTATGACACCTCCCACATCTACACAGGAGAACTCTACGGTAAGTCTGCTAATTATCTCCAGGAAGGCTTCGCTTCCCCACAGGGAGGAGATAATCTTCCAGGGAAGCATATTTTGGTGTGTATGTGCAGGAGAAACTGGGTGTGTGAAAACTGCAGATGTTAGTGTTTGTAGAAGTAGGAAGAATGTTGAAAGCTGGTGTTCCTGTTCACTAAGAAAAGCCAAATGTGTGGATCTATACCAGAATGCTTGCCCGTCTCTAATGCCATCTCAGCGATGCTTGTCAGATCTGCATGTGTACGTGTCTCCTTGCCCCACTCCGTTAGACCTGCCCGTGTGTCTTGGTGACATCGGAGAAACAGCTGTGCCTGGCAGAGGGAGTGTGGGAGTTGGCAATCAGTAGGGTTGAGATTATACTGTTCTGCCAGCAGCCATATCACCCTGCAGCTCACAGCTGGCAGCCCACTGAAGGTCAGCAGGTGTGGGCCTGGTCAGTACCTGGATGGGAGACTCCTGGGAAAGCTAAGGTTGCTGCTGGAAAGGGGTTAGTGGGGCCAGTAGGGGGTTCTCACCCTGCAGTCTGTGTGGGTCCTAATGCCCCAGTATAGTGATGGGGACACTATACTGTAAAAAGGCACCGTCCTTCGGATGAGACTAGGGTAGGGGTGTTACCCCAGCGTCCTGGCCAAACTTCCGAATGGCCTTTACCAATCATGGCCTCCTAATAAACCCCATCTCTGAAGTGGCTTCATCACTCTGTTCTCCTCCCCACTGATAGCTGATGTGTGGTGAGAGTACTGGAGCACTATGGCTGCTGTCGCATCATCCAGGTGGGGTCCCCATTACATGAAAGGGCCTTGAGTGGAGCGTGCAGAAATACGGTATATAAATGTAAGGATTTTTTCATGATTCACACTGTTGTCGTTGTCACACTTCACTACTCGCAGGCCAGTGGGTGTGGTTTGAAACATGTTTAAATAGATCTGCTGATAAAACAAACTGTAGGTGTGTGTTGAAACAACAATTCCATTCTGTAGGGAAGGGACCGTTGTTGAGTTTGAGGTGCATTGGATTTCTTCACCTTTTTGGTCAGTGAAATGGTTTAGAGGAGAAAAGAAACAAGCACATGGTAAAAAAGGCATTTTGCAGCAGAAAAGTAACATGAACTGATTTTTTTAATTAATTGGGGAATCCTCAAGGGAAAAGCAATTTAGAGCAGACAGATACTTAGCAAATTTCAAAACAGTCACAATCTCAATTTTGTGACGAAGTGCAATGGTCACTCCTTTTCTTGAACATCAGCATTCGTCATCTTGACGTTCAGTGAGCTCTGTGTGTGTGACAGCTTTGAGCTCGAGGTACAGATGTTCTCCTCCCGTCACACCTGGAAGAATATCGTAGCACAGTGAAAGAGTATCGGAGAGAGATTCAGATAAATACTTCTCATTTATCCTGGAAGGATCGTAAATAAACTTCTTGAACACTAGACATAATTGGAAAGAAAGAGTATTCAAAGACAGGAATGGGACTCTCAAGTCTCAACAATAATAGTGCAACCAAGCAACCCTGAATAGTTTGCTCGTTTCCTGGACCAAAAAAAATGGAAACGCCATCAGGTGTTGGGCCTCCACATGCTGTCGTTATGGTTTGAATGTGCTGTGGCATAGAGTCTACCACCATCTGAAATTCTCACTTTTTGTCCACTACCTGTATGATGTGTGGAGTTCAGATGCCTGTTTCTATAGGTTTAAAACTTCTTCAGCTTTAAACACGTTGCCTGGACACATGCGTGGAGTTTTGCAGGTTGCATGCTGGCAAGTCTGTAAATGTAATCAGCGTTGTTTATTCCTCAGGACTCTGAGCACGCTGTAACAGTAGCGGATCTGCAGATAACACAGCTGATTTATGTGCAGTCTGCTTGTACCGTTAACTTCATGATTCTGCCCTATACAGCAGGTCCCCGAAGAAGCATGCCTTTCATTTTTCTTCTGCAGGAACCTATTACAGTCATATCATGTCCTCAGCTGCTTGGGTTGTGCTGATAAATTTAATTGCTTGAAGGTACTTTGAGTGACTTAAGTAATAATCAGAATCGGCATAAAAAGATGTTAATGACTTGCCGTCTGTGATGACTAACAGATTGACTTCTAGCTTTTAAAAGAAGAAGAAAAAGATTTCCTTGCTTTAATTGGTTTTCTGCTTCTCTTGCAAGAGAGCAATTTTCTTCTGGACTTGTACAAAGCCTCCAGAGTTTGTACAGATTTTAGCATATTGTCTTAAAATATAATAGTTTTGATGGAACTTCAATAATTTATTGGAAGCCAGGTTTTTCTTTATAACTCACCTCTTTACAGAAGAATTTTGCTTGTGTTCCAGCTTATTAAAGGGCTGCGGGGCAGAGGGCACCTTAGTTTGAAGTTTTGTTTTGGGGAAATGTGTTGGTTTCCTTTTCCCCGTCGCACAAAGCCCATCGAGGAGGATGTCGTGCTGACAGAGGGGGAAGCCACAGGGTTGAAATGCCAAGAGCGGGGTGTAGTTGTCTGACAAGAGCACGGTGCATTGTGACTGTACACGCCACAAGTATCTAAAAGCCCAACACGCGCTGCGCAAGGACGGCTCTCTTCCGTCTAGGCGCCGCCCTTCCTTCCTGGAAGCACTATCGCTTGTGTTCAACAGTGCGCTTTGTGACATGCGCGTGTGACACTCGAACACGACTGGAATGCGGCAGGAATGTGAAAGGACCACCGATGCAGTTTGATTCGACCCAAATAAGAGAAGCCAGCACTGTGCATTGTGTTCTGGAGATTGGCCCACCCGTTCAGTTTGCATGCGTGGCTGTTGCTGTTGGGCTCGCAGAGTGGAGTCTCCATGGCATCGCTCCCCAACCAGCTCTCAGCACGGAGTGCAGCCATACTTTGTCATCCCTGTTGCACTGCTTGCGGAGGGACGTAGGAAGATGAACACGAGAGGCAGTCCATTTCTGGTAGTGCTGTTTCCCCCCCCCCCCCATCCCTTGAAGGAATTAGAGCCAGCCTGACAACCACCTTTTAAATATGCATTAACTTTTCTTTACGCTTTTAAAGATGTCAGATTGTCTGGTGTGCACTTTTGTAAAAGGAAGAATGAAGAACGGTGGAAATGTTTTCTTTCCCCCTTGTTATTACAATTCCTTACACACAAGTGGTGCAAGAGCAGTCTGTTGGGTGGATCGTGAACTGCAAGACATTTTTCCTTGAGATGTTGTCAAAATTCATGCCGTCTCCATTTGGTCTTCTGCATTTTCTCCAGACACACCATCACACTCCCTCTGTTTCCCAGTAGCAAGTATTCCGTTTGTTATGAAAATCAGCCTTATCAGCAATTGCTTTTGGGACTGGTCTCTGAACAGCTGTTGAAATCTGTACCAAAATGTTGTCTTCTGGTTTCTGCATCGAGGCAAGCGCCGTTTTGACTCTCTTGCGGGAAGGCTGCTCCATGCTAGTTCTCGATAAGCACTCTGTGGTTTGTCTTGCGGGTGTCCCTGTTTGGGCTTCCCTTGCTGAGCCAGTTATGCCCCCCTTACTGGTAAATAAATGAGGGAGGACTTTTTGTTTTCCTGGGAATGGAACATGTTTTGTATTAAAGAATTTCTTAAAGGCAGGTGTCGCATTAAGTATGGTCAAGTCCTGATTTGCTACTGGGGATTGTACCATTTTTTTTGAAAGTTTTAGAACAGGTCATGTTTAAAAGTGAGCAAAACTGAGACCTGTTTGACGCAGACACAGTCATGCTCTTCAGTAAGTTCGTTTCTCTTAGTCTCAGATGCCCGTTAGTCATTAATAGACCATTAGCCTGAGCGTATTAGCTATTGGTGAATCCATCTTGTTTTCCCAACGTTTTTGTCTCTTTTCTAAGGTGCCCAGCTCTTAAAGGTAAGGTAGTCATGTTCTTTCTCACTTACGCCTTGAGTTCTCATTGCTGCCGGTTCCTGCTTTGTTCTGGGGAGCTGTCCAAGGAGGCACCTGGACGTGGACATAAATGTGGCCCTTCCTCAGGAGGGAAGTCTGCTCCGCTTTCCGGGAGAAACGGCCTTGCCAGTGGGAGTGACCTCAGTGACCCCAGCTGAGCCGTTCACCAATCGCTTTCTCCTGCCTCCCTAGCAGGTGAATCAGGCCTGCCATCTGCTTGCTCCTCCGTGGAGGTCTGTCTTCACGTGCAGGATGAACGCAGTCTGGTGGCTGTGTACAGGATTGTTGTTTTGTTTCTGCTGGTGTAGAACTTGTCCTCGTGTGGCAGAGGGCCCCAGTCTGAGTGCCCGGCAGGAGCCAAGTGCACACTAACCTGCTCTAACAGAAGGAACGCTTCCGTGTCGTCTTCTGCAGCCAGCCTGGAGCTCGGGACTGGCCAACGGTAGACGTTTGAAACAAACAAAAAAATCATCCCTGTTGACGATGCGTCATATGGGTGTCCTATTCCAGCCCCACACTGCCGGACATTACGAAGGTGAATTTCTGTGCCTTCCAGAGAAGTGGACAGACCTTGCTCGGTCAGGGAAAATCTGTGTAATTCACTTCAGAATTTTTTTTAGCGCCGGTGATAAAATTCGGAGTTCGCTTGTCTACAAGACGGTGTGTTTTTCTGGAGAAAAGCATTTCTCTTTATGGACTGAGGGGATACAATTTTTGCTAAGGGTGTGGTGCTGTTGTTTCAGACCTTCCTACATGGAGTGTCTTGCTTTGCCTACAGTAACATACTGGGGTTGCTTTTGGAATCGGTTTTTGGACGTTATGTGTATCTTGGGGCATTGATGACTTATTTCTGTGCCGGAGGTTCTGCACTTCATAATACGACTGGAAAACTGCTCAGCTGTGGTTTGGATTGTTTTCAAGCTGTTTTTCATAAGAGAAGATTTTACATATATTTCTTCTCTTAATGGTTACTAGCAATAAATTGTCAACTAGAAATTGTGCTGAGGAATTGGTGGGGTTTTTGTTCCAAATGATTTGTGCTCTGGCCTATGCCACAAGAAAACTGCCGAAATTTGAATGGCACACTTCGTTAAAGGAGAAAATGCTGGTATAGTAATTGGTCCTGTTTTGATCACAGACATTCTTTTAAAGATTGACCAGACTACAGAAATCTTATGGACTATAGGAAGTTGGTGCAGTGCATTTCCAAAGGAGAAGGCTTTAAAATAAGCTCTGTGGCCTAGAATAAAAGCAAACCGAGTATCTCAAGATGGGTTCACTCTTGCCTTGTGTACAGTGTGTGTGACATTCCAGAGGGACAACACCTCACATGGAATGATTCCTGAAAATCAGAATTCCATCCCTTTTTTGAAAAGTCCTGCCCATGAATTTGTTTACTTGAGATCAAAGAGGAGTAAGAGCTTCTCAAGGTTTTGAAAAACTTCCTGAGGTTTATCACATTTCTGCCTCTCCCACTTTTCCAAAGTGTCTGCAGTATTAATGATTGTCTTGCCAACCATAGAGGCCACTGGAAAATTAAAATGCATAAATCTGAGAGAGGATCTTAAATTACCTCCATTTAGTATTGTCCGCTACCATTTGGTGTGGAGGTGCATCTTCCCTACACTTTACAAAGACGGAGTGTGTTAAAATGCTTCTCAAGCAACACAACCTCAAATGAATCATTGTTCCTTTATTCACATATTTTCTGTTTTGTTTCCTTTACGGAAAAAAAACCTTCCCTTGTGCAGAAGAGTTTTTTATACGCGTATTTCTATACCACCAAATGCTGAGGGGAAAAAAGGATGGTACCACAATTGTTAGATAAGGCACTGGATGATTTCTCTACATTTTCATTTTTAATGTGTTTGGGTGTTCTGCCCGTGACGTCGTAGGATATTTTGTTTTTCTTTTTTCTTTGATTCCGATATTTTAAAGTAGGTCCTAATGACCTAAATGGACAGCTTTTGTTTTTGCTGAGGGAGGTGTTGTAGGTGCTGTGTGTCACGGAGGTACTGCCCTGCCATCTCTCTCCCTCTCCCTCTGTCTTGGTCGTTCTCTGTTCTGGGTGGGTTGGTGTGCACAAGCTCATTTTTCAGACTGAGGGCGTGGTGCACGTTTGGAGTTCAAGAATCTCAAGGTTTGAAAACCTTGCTCTTTTCTCCTCTCGACATGAGAAGACTTGTTTTGTGTAATGGCCACCATGCTGGTGGAGGCTGCTGTTTATACTGTACATGCATGCAATATATTTTTGTATTATGCAGTGCTTTGGTTTGCTTTGTCTTTGCCTAACTTTGATATAAATCAACCAGATCTTTTACAGATTTGAAGTAAATCAAGTAAAAAAACACTCCCATTTTCTGTAAGGCTTTTAGGAAAGAATTAGACACATCCAGTCTCTGAAAGGAGACTGCCTATTCCTATTGCCTGTGTAAAGGCTTGTGTGATTGTTTGTGTGCAGTGGTTTAAGGTTTATACTTGTACCCTTTTTCCAGGAGCTGTTGGAACACCTTTAACAATGATGTTGAGCCAGGATCAAGCCGGTATTCTGATGAATCCTGAATTCCTCTCTTGCAGGTGAGAAGGGAACTATGAGTCATGGCTCGATAGTGGACGGGAAGTTCGAGGGCTTCATCCAGACTCATCAAGGCACTTTCTACGTTGAGCCCTCTGAGAGATACATTAAGGACAATGCAGTGCCTTTTCACTCCGTCATCTACCACGAAGATGATATCGGTGAGCCTCTCCACCTAATTCCTTATCTTTCCCAGAGCCAAGCAGGCCTGTTTTCAGTTTTGCTTCGCTCTTCCTCTTCCCGAGACATCACGGATTTTCTGCAGCGGCTGAGGGCTCTGCTCTGCAGCCAGAACTTGTCGGCAGTTCCCCCAGAGAAGGCGTGTCCAGTCCTGGTCCTGGAGGGCCAGGGGTGTGTCTGCCAGTTATCAAGGTCTCTTTTAAAACCGCACTGTCTGAAGAGCTGGAGAAGCTGATCGGTTGGTTCTGTTTAGCCAGCAACCAGCTGGTTCAGCTTGCTATAAAATCTGCAGTCATTAATGGAGGGCAGAGTCTGTTGGCTGATCATGCTACACTCAGAAGATGGGGTAGCTGCCCATTTGAGGCTAACACCTATGGTATACCTTCATGTCCCAAGGGCATGTTATTTCTGCATTTGTCCTGTTTTTTTACTTGTGTGTTTTTTTAAATGTGTCCCTTTTTGTTTTAGACTTCTCATAGTGTGTGTAAAAAAAATGCACCGTAATCTCCCCCACCTTAGTGCTCTGTAGCAACTGGGATGGACCAGGGAGAAGGGTTTCTCTCTCTACAACTCAAAACCTTTTCTTGCCAAGGGGCTGCAGCAGTCCATGAAAAAACATGGACAGGACTGCGGGGCTGATTTTTGTGCTTAGACATGGAGCGAATGTTTTGGTGCCAGTTGGACTTTCTGGATTCCTTCCGACAGGTGGGCGACGGTACGGGGGTCTCGGTCATTGGCTGGCAAAGCAGGCTGGTGCTGGGCAGGCGATTCAGCCTGTGAGGGCGAGGCAGGGCAGGGAGAGCCGGACGTGATGCAGATATCCACCTCTCTTTCACGTGTTGCAGGGCCACCTCAGTTTTTCTCCCTCCCCCCCCCCCCCCCTTTTAAAAGCTGCTTTTTAGGAAAGTGCAGCAGAATTGAATTGTTTAAAGTTTGATTACCCAGCAGCATGAAATTAAGATACCAGACACTGCTCCTAAATATAAACCTTGATGGAAATGCTATCGGTTTAATTGCAGCTGTCATCAGCTAGCAGAGGGATGAGTCATCTTGTCATCTTCTGTTCGCCACCTCTACAGCACAATGCCAGTTGTTTAAGCAGTTTTCATGCCTCTTTTTTTTTTTATTCCAGCAGAATTAGGGTTTTTTAGTGTAAGTGCGGTCGTTATCTGCTCCGACACGGGTTGCAATGATGGGGGTTGGCACACTTGGCTTCTCCGTGTTGATGTGCTGGGACTCGGAAGACGTGGTGAGAATTCACACAGGAGGAGCCGGGAAGGGAGATTAAATCCCTAAATTGTTGTTTCCCCTCTGGGAGGGGAACAACACGCCTAGCGCCGAGCCCTTGTTTTGTCAACGGGAGAGCACGATGACCTTGAACGGCCTAGTCTCTCCTGTAAGTTGCCATGATCTGTTTTGATTTTAAGTAGCCTTTGTGTGCACACTTTAAAGGAACACCTAAGGTTTTCTGTAGCAATCTCAAGATGTACGGTGTTAACCTGTTCTGCTGTCAGGACAGATGTATAGTAGTGTGACAGATAACTCATTCCCCAACCTGAACTAACACTTAACGTCCATTAGGCGGTCTTCAAGGAGCCTCTGGAGTTTTATTCCGGCTTGAATGGATTAGTTCAGCTGCAGTCATCACGTTTTTCATTATTATTCCACTAATGTTTAAATTAGCGCAGTAGAAGTACCAAACCGATACACTCAGCTACAATCATTAGAAAGTTCATCTGAATTTTAAATTACTGTGAGCAGTGATTGGTGTAACGGCATCTCTTATTTAAAATGCAAAAATCTCCCATTACGTTAAAGATAAGATCACTTTATTGGCCATATACAATTTCTTGTATTAGGAATTTTGTCTTTTCGCATACCCCTCCATGAGACACACAGGGAGAGAAGCTTGGGGTCAGAGCGCAGGGTCAGCCATTTATACGGCGCCCCTGGAGCATTAGGATTAGGATTCCTCTGCCGGCTGCGGGATACGAACCTGCAACCTTCCAGCGACAGGCGCAGATCCTTAGCCACAGAGCCCATCTGATGAAATCAAACTCCGTGACCATGCACAGCTGGGGAACAAGGAAGAGCAGACAGACACCTTTGCCCCGCCCACCTTTGAGCCAGTCGTCTTTTAACACATAACTGGATGTCGAGCCCTGTGACGGTGGTTCAGCACCAATGGGAGGATAGGTGCATCAATCACTGACAGCACCACACGCCTACAGTCCCCGTTAGCGCTTGACTCAGGTTCGAACCCAGGATCACAGAGGTTAGTCTGCACTGGGTGGAACCCCTTTACTGGTCGAGGCTCTCGGGAGACCCCATAATCTTTTTATCACTGCGTGTAAGCATTGCTCTTCAATGACGACATGACAATATTGATCATTGCCTCAGTGACACTGGTTTGACACTATTTTCAGCATAGACCTGAACTGTGAAAGTGTTTATTTTTCTGGTGCCATATACATATTCAAATGGTACATTTGGCACATTTTGTCTGAGCAATCTTTATAAAGTAAAGCAGCTGAAAGATTATCTCAGATGTATAACTGCCAATTACGGACAAGCTGTAAAAGGAAAGGCCAGGAAATTGGACTAGTGCACCAGACAGGAATTTGTTCTTCAAACTAAGGTCCAATAGTGAGCATCAGCTTGTTCCCAGGAAATGAGCGGCGCCTCCTGTCGGTGGGTGAGCCTGGGGACAGGACCGGGTCGCCACGTGAATCCCTGGGGTTATGGAGTCTAGCTATCTCGGTCACATTCCAGACAGGAAGAGACGCTGTAGTGGCAGTGGGGAGCTCAGTGTGCACTAGCAAACGGAAAACAAACCAGCCTTATTCAGATGTTGAAGTTATTTGCTTACCCTTCCAGTTGGCTAGGTTGATTCCGGATTTTCATTTTTCAGCATGATAAAGAGAGTGAGATGTAATTATTGGCTTCTTAGTATGAAGCAAATAACACTGTACCACACAGGCACAGCACAGAGGAGTGCTGGGAAGCCAGCGGGCCCTGTGCCTCAGAGGAGACTTCACTCTGGCATAATATGACCACAGATGATCAGTGACAATCGCTCCGTAGCGCCCCCTTGTGGCGTAAAAGTGAAATACTGCGCTTTACATCTTGAGATATGACTTCAGTGTCCATCCAAAAAGGTGGAAGTTTCTTTATCATCACCCTACAAAACTACAAAAAACAACACTCAATAGAAATAAAAAAACAAACAATAGTGTACCAGTTAAGAGCAAAATAATAGAAATCAGAAATAATTTAAACAATAGTTCACCATTGCAACGTTAAATATCTTTGCTTCATGCTTTAATAGTTCTTCATAATTAGCTATATAGGATCTATATATCTAAATCGCCCCCAGTGCTCACTGTAACATCCCTTGGAGTCTGCTAGGTTTCACTGAATTATAGGCAAGCTTTCTTACTCTCAACGAGAATTGTCTGACACAACAGTCAACGTTTTAAAGATCTTTTTTTCAGGACCAACTCCAGACAAACAGATGTGTTTAGTCTTTGAAGTAATCTTAGCTACATATAGCTGTGTGTATCAAAATTACCGTTTCAGAATGCAATTTACACGAGATTTTAATTTTGGAATGCCACTGTGTTTACTGAAGCACAAGTCTCTTGAATTGAAAGGCAAAATGACTGAAAGTAAAAGGCACTGAGGTTTTGAACAGGCCCCCACACTTTTTAAACTTTTCATTTGCAACAGGCTACGATTTGCATCTCAATGAGATGGCATTCAGTGTGGGGACAAAGGGGCTTTTTTGTTGAAATGGAGAATATATTGTCAGCGATTAGTAAAATGCCATCGCGCTCCGTATCCAATCAATGTGGTGACCAGCACTGGGCAGTCTCCCATTAGTGACTTTCAAACAAGCGAAAAATAAAAGAGACAACAGCTGTTTCACAAACGCCCCCCTCCTTTCTGACGAGCGAGAAGTTATGTGATGACTCATCAGCTCAAGCAGTTAATGTAAATTAGCTACAGTAATTGATTAAGGATTGCTCTATGTTAGCAAGCTGTTCAGCCTCGGCTTTAGTCAAAGCTGCCTGTGACAATAAAAGTGCTGGCTTGTATTATAATTTTGCACAGGAATTTAATAGATGCAACTTCATTATTATGGTTGGCTAAACATGTATGCAAAGTAGCACCCATGAGTAAGATTTGACATTCTGCACTTTTGCCTTTTTTTCCTGAAAATGTCAATTGTACTTATCGTAAAAAAAATGACAAATCTCACTTCATTGACCAATTACCTACACTTTTCACTGTATATGTCTTTTTATGTGTTAAACTTGTGAAGGTGGTGCACATAACTGCATCTTGTTGAGTTTCTTGATAAAAAGGCAGGGAGGAAATCTGTATTTCATGATATGTTTGGAAAGCAGCATAGTAGCACAGTGGTTAGCATGGCTGCCTCGCACTGCTGGGGCCCTGGGTTCAATTCTGGACTTGGGGTGCTATCTGTGTGGAGTTTGTACGTTCTCCCCACGTTAGTGTGGGTTTTCGCTGGGCGTTCCAGTTTCCTCCAGCCAGTTCATAGATGTACTGGTAGATTTTAGGAAAATGGGTCCTGGTGTGAGTGTGCATCTGTGTCTGTGTGTGCCCTGTGATGGACTGGCGTCCCATCCAAAGTGTATCACACCTGGGATAGGCTCTGGCTCCACACCAACCCTCAGTTGGAATGATGGCAATACCTTCGGTAAGCAGCTCAAGTCAGTTTTAAGTACATGGGTTCCTCCATCCCTGCCCCACTCACTGGTGAAGTAAAGCCATGAATACTGTTTCCCTCTGCAGGTGTGTTTGTGATGTAAAAAAATCAATAGATCAGACAAATCTTCCATAGGGTGGGCATTTTCTTATAACAGAGAGAGAGAGAGAGAGATCACTTTATTGCCCATATACAATATCTTGTATTAGGAATTTGTCTTTCGCAGACCCCAACTTGCTGTCCATGAGACACACAGACAGGAAGAGAAGCTTGGGGTCAGAGCGCAGGGTCAGCTATTTATATGGCGACCCTGGAGCAATTGGGGTTAAGGCCGTTGCTCAGGGCCCCTACAGAGTAGGATTCTTCTGCCGGCTGCGGGATACGAACCGGCAACCTTCCAGGTGCAGGTCCCTAGCCACAAAGCCACCGCACCGCACCAAGCAGAACCAGTGGTGGACCAGCTTAATTCTGAAAGACGGGAACACTTGCAAGCCGACGAGATTAGGACATACAGTCCTGGGATACTGGGGGTAGATATAGCTCTAAACTAGTGCAGGAAAGATAGGACTGTTGCCATGAAAGTGTTTACCTTCAGAGTTTTCTTCTAACTGAAATCCCGGTTTCTGGTGTGCAGGTGTGATTGCATGCCACAGCACCAGGTCTCAGGATCTCCGCTTTCAAAGCGGACAGGAGGCGCTGCCAGCGAAGGAAAGTTACACGCTCAGTGGATTGGTTTTTTTTCCCTGTGCCTTCAAACAGCCGGACAAGCTTTCTATTTGCATTGAACTGAGCTGAGTTTGTGTGCTTTTAACTTTTTGGATTCATCAAACAGGGTCCTGAGAAAAATACCATTCTCCCCTCCTCTGGGAGCAAGGATAATGTTGACTGTCTCAGGGTTCTCATTAGCTGTGGCCTTACTGAGTCTCATTACGAGATGCAGCTCAATTACACCCTAATGGAAGCAAACAAAGTGAGTAGGAGTCGAGACTTGCGGGATTTTCTATCTTTAATATGTAAATGGGAGGGTGGCACAGTGGTTAGCATTGCAGATTCCCAGCGCTTGGGCCCTGGGTTGAATTCCTAGGGTGCTATCAGTGTGGAGTTTGTATGTTCTCCCTGTGTTCTAGTGGGTTTCCTTAGGGTGCTCTAGTCTGTTCCTGCAGTCCAAGGACACGTTGGTAGGTTAATTGTCTTCAGTAAAAATTGGCCTGGATTGGTGTCTCATCCCGAGGGTATCCTGCCTTGTGCCTGTTGCTTAGCCTCTGGCACCCCCCTGTAAGCCTGTATTGGATTAATCAGTTATTCAAACAGTTAGAAAATTGATAGATGATTGTAAATTGAGAATAAGCATGTACAGATTTTGAAAACTAGATCTACTGCTGGTATTCAGCAGAGAGTCCCCATCCGTTCTTATGAAACTGTATCTATCTGATCACCTTACTCATAGCAGGCTCACCCTTAATTCTTTTGTTGTTTGAGACTGAGAGGGGAGATGAAAAAGCTGTGAGATTTACCCAAACGCTCGGCAGCTCATTTGCTAATTACGTATAAATAATTGGAACATCTGTGCCTGCTGTTAAGGTAAAATATCGATGTCATCACATGCTTGGAAATGCCTGCGTTTTTAAATTTCCAGAGCCATGTTCAGCTTGTGCTGAGACATTAAGCCGCTTTTTTTTTACCATTTTGGAACCATGAAGTCTGCGGAATGGAAAGTTTTAAGCATAACCACACGGCTCTGAAAGCAGAATCATTTTACGGTTCATTTTAAGCAGAATCCTGGTTCATCTTCTTGTTTTTGTAGGGCAAGTGTTTTGTAAGGAAAGTGCTGCCATAAAGATATTTAAATGAGCATGTCCTAGATAAACTAGTTTTTCGGCCTATCTCACTTGGTGAGGATCAGAGCCCTGGTCTTCTCACCAGGGAAGCTGAAATCCGTGCCGGAGGGGAGATTGTGGAAGGCATGTGGGGATCAGCTTCAGGTTTTGTCATTTCATCCCGGCTGGCCTCACCCCACTGGAGTGAGGCGCTCAGTGTCCTTGGCTCAGTCCCCACATGTCGTAACACTGCAGAGAAGCACAGAAACTTTCCTCCTGTTAGACAATAGTAGGACTCCTGTTTACTGGGAGAAATTCGGATAAACTGGAAAATATGAGTTCCTGGGATTGGCCCCTTGCTGCTTTCATCATTCCTGCAGTTGTGTTGGTATTGAAGCAGTGGGTTGACTTTGTCCGCACGCTCTTGGTGCGATGTTTAATTCAAACCAAGGTGCTTCTGCCTAAAGAGGGAAAGATCTGGTGTTATTAGACATAGTGTCAAAAAAGACGGCATATCTTTGATATTTCTTTATCAAATCTCGATGCTTTGCTTTTTTAAGCCTACATATGCTGAACTGAAAGCATTGTGGAAAACTCGTAAGTATACTGTGAAGGACTTGATAATGCTAGGTAGTTAATTTACCCCCTTTTATCCTATTTTTAATTCTCTGTGACTTACAGTAGGTACCACAGCAGTTTTTCATTGTCTGGGTAGCTAAGTCTGTAGGGACACATGAAGATCTAGTATGGGGATATTATCGTTCAGTTAACCTGTTTTATTGTTGTGCATGTTCACACAGAAACAGAAAGAAATCTGAGTTACAGTTTCCTCGCAGGTCGGTGTGGATTAGAGAAATTAGCACTGTCATCTGAGCGCGGCTATAAGCAGCTGCCTTTTTGTTCTGCCAGGTTAAAGAGGATAAAAAATCATCACATCTTGCTTTAGAAGCCATTACATGAGAAGGTAAAGAATCAATTTCAGGTGCGGGCTTTAGAAGTTAATAAGATTTTGTTGAAGCCATCTTGCTTCTTGGTAAAGGCACATATTAGTTTTTGGGTATAGAGAATTTTCTTTAAAGAAACGAAAAGCAAAGAGAAGATGAGAAAAAGTTAAAATATGGAGCCACACATTTAATTATGCAAACTGATGAAAACTCATGGAATCTCAGCAAATTGCCACTCATAGTATCATCTGTATAACACTGTCCATTAATATTTTTTGCAAAAGTTGAGTAGAAGGATGAACCCCAGCTCTCTTCAGTTGTGTGCTTACTGCGGTACACATGCAGAACGTCAGACTCTGTCCTGGCGTTCCTCTAATAGGCACCCCATCACCCGCAAACTAGATGGTTCGACCCAGGTGATATGGTATGTGTACAAGCATTATGTTTTTATTTGGATCTCCTAAGAGGCCACAGGGCCCTTGAAGATCTTATATGCTGCATGTCACTGTCATGTACTTGAGGGGTGCGTTTTACATACAAGACCCATCAACGCCCAGATCCGCCCAAGCACCCATCTTCACACATCTGCATTTAAATCGCTGAAAGATGCGCAGCTGTTTTCTCAGTCTGAGGTCTCTACCGTGATGAGAGCTGCCTGGCTGTGTCCCTCCTTGTACTAGATTTTCATTCTTCTCCAGCCTAGCCTGGCTACCGCACTTTAAAGAAACATGGCAAGTATTTATTTCCTATAGTGAGTCTAGATTCTGAAGCTCCGAGACATGGCCTCTTGCAGGCATTTGAGACGGCTGAACTGTTGCTATTGAACTTGGCATCATTTAAGAAGTTCTGTGGAAGCAAGCTGGGAGTATAACCTTAAATCTCAGCCACATCAGGTGGAAAGTCTCCTACTCCAGTTGACTGAACATGTGAATGAATGTGTTGTCTAGTTGTCTAACCTGGTGGAAATTACATTTTTCCTTTCTGATACAGAGTATCATGATGATAATACTTCCTTTTATTGCCCAAGATGGGGGGGGGGGGGTTCCTTTGCAGGCAGGTAATAGACGCAACACAATACACAATGGGTTTGACATGACGTGATCCCATTAACAAATAAGGAACATATATGAATGACGAGAAAGAAAAAATAAATATATGAAGTAAAATATATAGTCACTTGTCCAGATTAAACTCAGTTTTATTGTATTTGAATCTAGGCACTTTAAATCAACACATAGATGGAAGGAGCTCAAATTCACCGTGAAATGGGGTGGTCATCTGCGTTTCGCACTGCTTGTTTGACTTGGATTTCTGAGAGCTGTAGCTGTTGTCCAGTAATTTAGCTTCACTATCCTGCTTAGTCTGTCTTTATTGAGGATGGTGTATAGGTTAATTGAAAAGAACTGGGAATTTTTTCTTGTGTTGAGCATTTTAGAAATGTCTCTAGCAAATGTGATTGTGCTGTGCTTCATAGGAACACTGTTTTGAGTTTATCGTGGCATGGGTGTGACTGCCTTCTTTTATTAAAGCTGGCCAGCAGCCATATCACCCTCACTCACTACTGGCAGCCCACTCAAGCTAAGCAGGTGTGAGCCTGGTCAGTACCTGGATGAGAGACCAGTAGGGGGCGCTCACCCAGCAATCTGTGTGGTTCCCTAATGCCCCAGTATAGTGATGGGAACACTATACTGTAGTCATTAAAAATCCCGAGGGATTCTTGAAAAGAGTATGGGTGTTACCCTGGCCATCTGGCCAAAATTCCTATTGGCCTTTTCCAATAATCCCCATCTCTGAAGTTGCTTCATCACTCTGTTCTCCTCCCCACTGACAGCTGGTGTGTGGTGAGCGTACTGGCGCACTATGTACTCTGTCTAGTACTAATGTACTAGGTGGGCCTGCACATTGGTGGTGGAGGAGGGGAGTCCCCATTACCTGTAAAGCACTTTGAGTGGAGTGTCCAGAAAAGTGCTATATAAGTGTAAGCAATTATTAATTATTAAAATGCAGGTGAACCGTCTCACTTATGCTGTGTAGACCATCAGTATTTCTTCTACAAGGAAACTGTCCAAAGTGAGCAGTGAGCCTCATGTGAATCTGCTTAGCAGTGGGTTATCACAGCAGGCCCGCTGCTAAATCAGCTTGTAGGAACATAAAAAGGCTACACCCAAGGGGGGGTCATTCGGCTCATCTAGCTTGTTTGGTTGCTAGTAGCTAATTGATCCAAGAATGTCATCCAGCCATTTCAGCCCGGTTGTTAGTTTCAGCAGCATGGCTGGGCAGCCTGTTCTAGACTCCCACAGTCCTTTCTGTAAAAAAAGAAACTGCTCGTTTTTCTCAATTTCAGATGTACTTTAAAATCCTCGTTTTTTCTGATTTGACCTCAGGTTTCTATTTGACTATTGATTCTGGAGACCCCTGCGTTAAAGCTGTCAGTGCCTTTTAGGGTCTTGAGCACTCAAATCAATGCATAGTCTTCTCTGTGCAAGAACAGGATTCAGCTCCCTCAGCCCATCAGTGCAGGACATTGAGCCTGTGAATGTATCTTATTGATCTTCTCTGGAGTGATTCCATGATTTTACAGAGGAAGTATTGTTCTATGACATGGTGACCAAAATAGTATACAATTTGTAGTACTTCATGTATAGACTAGTGCATTTTATCGTTTTTAATTGATCTTTGCCTGATTTACATTCACATACTGTACTATACTGCTAACTATATATACTCATCTATACTCATCAATTTTTTTTGCTTCCTCATATTGTGTAGAAGGTGAAAATGTGTACAAATACCACCCAGTTTACCCTGTGTAAATTCTTTTTTTATTATCTGAAAGCGTGTTCAAGGTTTCCCATTGCGTTGCCATTCATTGTGTGTCTCTGCTCTTGCCTGCATTACATGTCACCTGCCAGGTATTTGTCCACTCTTAAATTTTGTCTAAATTCTTCTGAAATTACCTTTGTAGCTTCTATAGTGTTTGCAGAGCCTCCCAGCATCTTCTAAAAAATACACTGTGAATTAACCAGTTTAATATGTCTTGTATTTGAAGCGTTTGCGTGAGGCTCAGGAGACGATTCTGAGCCACAGGGCGTGAAAGAGCGGCGTGAGCCGACTCGACTAGGGGGAGATCTGGCCTCATCAGAGGGATGCGACACTGCGGCTCTGGCAGGACAAGAGATGGGCTTCTCTCACTCCTGTTTCAAAGTGGTGCTTTCCCTCACTGAACAGGCTCTCTCCTCTCTCTCTTTCGTAGACTACCCGCACAAGTACGGCGCCGAGGGGGGCTGCGCCGACCACACGGTCTTCGAGAGGATGAAGAAGTACCAGGCGTCCGCAGTGGAGAAGACCCCCAAGGTGAGCACTGCCCCTCAGGGTTCAAGTGGCCACACATACCCAGCTGACCGTTATAAAATCCCCTCTGCTGAACCTGTAGGGTCCGACTCGCGGTCAGCAGCACTGCTCTTTCCACACAGACCACCGTGGTGGGGACTGCAGGAACAGTCCTCCTCCTTGTACTAGTGAGAGCATTTCATCATTATATTATGCAGTGCTGTTCTACTGCATGTATACTCCATCTTTGCTATTATAAAAACCACCTCAAGTATTATCCAAAGACAAGTTCTTAGAACCCAAATACAGCACTCGTGGCTCGTTCTGGCAGGGTTTCAAAGCTCGTTGGTTATTATAAAGCAGCAAAGCGGTCAGTATGGACAATATGTGGCCTTTCCCCTTAGCCCTCTTGGTCCTGCAATCTGGTATGAGCAGAAAATGTCTGTAAGCAACAGACGGTTTTAAGATGCATCACTCTTAAAAGAAATCCCTCTTTAACCCCAGACATTGGCTCACATCTGTGATCTGAGAGTTACAGTACTTTGCGCATTCTCTCCAGTGCATTTCTGGGTCCTGTAGTGCAGAAACCTTTTTAAATAATAAATATAATGTGCCAACAGGAAATGTCAGGATAGGTTTGCAGATCCAAAAATAATTTGCCTAATCTGTAGGAAATTGTTTTTTTTAAAAAAAAACATTCTTTGCACTTGTAGTACAAGTAGGTTTATATCAAAGAGAGGGAGGGGCAGTACTTTACTACATTCTTGGAGTTGAATATACTCTCATTGAGATTATCGGAATGCACTGTGAAACTGCGCTTTTAGATATGTTTGTGACTCAAGAGGAAAAATATTTTAGCTAAAAATACTTCCAGATTATTTTTTTTTAATCAGATCCTGGGACAGAATGATTCTTGCAAGACTTGCTTCATACAGGTTGTGTGTTATGTACTCCAACCTCCGAGTGGCAGAATTTCTTCCTCATATGCGCCTGGACTGAAACCACTTTCTCACAGAATGAGGTCTCCTGCAGTAACACTATTCACAAGAGATTACAAAAAAGCAGTTCTTAAACCAGATCTTCAAGGGGCTGATTTATAAAAAAAAATCAAGGAGCACAAATTTGTGCAGGTGAGGTTCATGAACTCACCACACATCTGCTCTTGCACACAGCATTACATCCAGCTTTGAGTTATATTAAAACATCTTTTTATTGTTTTTGCTTACCTCATTGTTAAACTATCAATTGAATACACTCGAGTGCCCCAGGCTAAGCCTGTTTTAAGGTGTGTATTGTGTGCGCAAATTCTCCTGGTCTTTGTTGTGGTGTTGGTCAATACTGCTGCCACAGTGATTTAATTGTATAGAGCAAGAGCAGATGATCCCCTCTGGGTTTTCTGAGGGTGTCCATTACCATTGCAGCAGTTTGACAGATGGCCTCAGCTCTAAGCAGAAATAGGCCGGACGCTGAAGTGAACCATAAACAATGGGAAGATGATATGTCAGAAACTTTTCACTTTTCTGTGTTCATCCTGGGATTTCAGGCACAAAAGTAGTGATGAAACTATCACTTCAGTCGTCATTAGGTAATCAAGGCAAACACTTAAGTGCACACACAACAACCAGATGTTGCAAATGATTTACTGTTCTGTATAAGACAATAAAATGACTTTTATCTTTGATAAAAACAAAAAAAAACAATAGCAGATTGTGGTTAGACTGCACTGCACGTAGTAGTTTCTCCTGTAGTTTTTTTCCTGAAATGCAAATGTTTTTCTGAATTGAGTTTTCAATTTAAATATGCGATTTGATCTGCTGATTTTTGCACCTGTATTTAGAGGGGGAAGGAGCACTCTGTCTCCACTCACAACAGCAGTATCACTGTCCCCTTCAATATCCACTTTCATCAAGGGGTTTAGATAGCCTACTGGGGGAAAGACAAATCAAAATACATCGTTCATTTTGCGTATGCTAAAGGAGCTGGTGAGAGGTAGGCGTTGTGCTGATTTTAGAATTCTTTATGGGCTGATGGTGTTTGAATTTATGCCAGAAGAAGGGTCAAATGTGAATAAGTGGCCTACAATATGCAAAACAAAAATTCAGGCCAGCAAGGGTTGTGGGCTTCTATGCACTGTACTGCAGGAGTAACAGTTGCCTGACTGAGCAAGGCAAAGGAGGCGCATTTCATAACGAGGCTTATTATGACTTTTAAAACGAGTCATTTCGTCCGTGAACTCACGGACTTGTCCATGTTCCCTGGGATGCCCTTGTAGGATGACCACATTGAGGAGGAGGAGGAGGGGCAATCCAGTGGACCTGTCCTCCTGAGGTCACGCAGAGCTGCCGGGGCAGACAAGAACACCTGCCAGCTGTTCATCCAGACTGACCACCTCTTTTACAAGTACTACGGCACCCGCGAAGCTGTGATCGCACAGGTAAGGGCATACCTGTAATCACCTGTAATAGCTCAGATTTCTGTTTCAGAAGCTGTGATCGCACAGGTAGGGCATACTTGTAATCACCTGTAATAGCTCAGATTTCGGTTTCAGAAGCTGTGATCGCACAGGAAGGGCATACCTGTAATCACCTGTAATAGCTCAGATTTCTGTTTCAGAAACTGTGATCGCACAGGTAGGGTATACCTGTAATCATCTGTAATAGCTCAGATTTCTGTTTCAAAAACTGTGATCGCACAGGTAGGGCATAGCTGTAATGGCTCAGATTTCTGTTTCAAAAGCTGTGATCGCACAGGTAGGGCATACCTGTAATCACCTGTAATAGCTCAGGTGTCTGGTTCAGTCACACACGTGACTCATAGGTAGACTCTGTGTTTCAGAAACTGGGAATCTCACAACAAGGAAAATATTTTTCAGTATACTAATGCGATAGTTCAGGATTGCTCCGACTAGTTTAAAAACTTGAAGATGACGGGCAAAGGAGGGTTTGTGAAACAGCTGAGAAGACGTCAGCTGGAATTGTGAAAAAGGGATTAACTAGAGTTTTGAAACCATGGAAATTCTTACTCCAGGATTGTGGTGCTTCAGTGTTGAAATAGGGAGGAGACAACCATTTAAAGCTACAGTAAGTGGGCTTGCCAGATAATTTTGATAATTTCTGCACTTGCATCACGCTGGCAGTCCTGTTAATTGTGTGTGTGTTAGGGAGTGGAGTGGAGGATCATTAGAGCTGTTAACAGAGTTCTATTTATAACAAAGTGGAAAGAAGCTCATAGAATTCAAACATTTGTTTGACTCTTCAGAACACAGGCTGTCTGCCAGATTATTTGTAACATTTTCCAGATGATTTATGAGTGTTTATAGGAAACTGACACACCAGGGATATTGGTTTGAGAGTAAAAAAACAACTTTCATTATTGCTAAAATATTGTACAGCTCCTTTTTTTTAAATTTGTAACAGAAACTATTTTTTCAATATTTTAGACATCATTTAAATTAAAATTGATATGCAACAAGCATCTGGAGATGTCTTACCACTACTGTTTTACCATAATGCCTATTAAACCGTAAATACACCACCTTAGGATTTTGTGGTTTAACCTACTGTATCTGACCTTCACCTAGTCCTCACCAAACCTTAATAGTAGATAGAACTAACCTCATTTGACAACACACAAAAATTCTACCTTGTCATAATTTTTAAAAATCGGCCAGTATTCAGTATATTTGTGTGACATGTTGAGGACTAGGTGAAGGTCAAATATGTCTAAATATGTTAAACTATAAATTCCAGAAGTGCTGTTTATGTTTTCACCAGTATAGATAAAAGAGGTGCCAACAACACAGAATGACAATTAAGAGCAAAAGTACTAAAGAATTTGTCACTCTAGTCTTCCGTTTCTTTACCTCTTTAAAACATTATAGTCAAGTCCCCTTAAAAAAAAAAAATATGCTAATGTGTCATTTTAGGCCTCTTCTGTAAAATCGTTTCGGGTTTATTTTTAGATTTTTTTTTACCTCTTAGTCATTTGTTTGCCTTGAGGAATCGTGTCTTCATTTGTTGGAACTGACACCTCATGAAGAAGCAGTTTGCTAAAAAAAAAAATGTAGGTTTTGGTTACTTAAAGAAAAAACTGTTGCAGCAAATGGTTTGCTAGAGATGGTGCAATGTGGTACACCCAGCACCGTGAATCCTTGCTGTTACTGTTACTCGCAATCTTGCAGAAATGTTGCCGTTGGCTGCTACTTGCTGAAATGTAGTGAGATCCGTTTTGGATAAAAAGCTGTGATCAGTGTGTTTTGCAGACTTTGTGAGTAGTTTCTGTACTTTCTGAGTGTAGCTCTGTTTACTTTGTTTTAATGCTTGCATAGCATCAGAAACACAGTTTGCCCTAGCATTGCCTAGATTCTCTAGGAAGAAAATGTGTAATGGCTCTCGCATGAAACAAGTCCTTTAGAAGCATTTTTTTTTTTGGTTTGTTCTAATTTCCGTCCAGATCTCCAGCCATGTCAAAGCCATCGACTCTATCTACCAGACCACAGACTTCCAAGGAATCCGGAACATCAGCTTCATGGTGAAAAGGATTAAAGTAAGTGTTTGGATCTTCCGCACTCCTCTGCCCAGTTGGCATTCTGTCGAGGTCAGTGAAAGGTCAATGAAAATCTTCCACAGCTGCTTGTGTCCTTATCTGTTGATTTTTTGCTCAGAAGGCTGTCTAGCTTCCAATGAATCGGGTATGAAGCTGTTAGGTACATCCTTTAGGCCCATAGGAAGACTGAGCGATTCCAACTCACTGGACTCTGCTTGGCTGGAGTTTATTTCTGTTTTTTCTAATTTCTCTTCGCTTGCTTGATTTCTTTTTCTTGGCGTCTCCAGATCAACACCACGGAAGCCGAGAGAGACAAGTCCAACCCCTTCCGCTTTGCCAACATCGGAGTGGAGAAGTTCCTGGAGCTGAACTCGGAGCAGAACCATGACGATTACTGCCTGGCGTACGTCTTCACCGACAGAGACTTCGACGACGGGGTTCTGGGCTTGGCCTGGGTCGGCGCCCCCTCAGGTAAAACATGGGGACCTGGCCATGACATCAACCTGCAGTAGAATACACGAGAATAGACTTTACTATTGCTGTGTCATAAAGCAGTGTATAGGAAATTGGATTTTTTGCATGTTTTTTTTTTAAAGAAAATGAAATGCATAAACCTTCACTCTAAGACAGTGGTTCTCAATCCTGGTCCTGGTGATCCACACACCTGTGGGTTTGTGTTCCAGCTGAGTCCTTAGTCACACAACCAGACCTTCATGGACTTAATAATAAAAATGAATTTGAACTGTTTGTTCCCAGCTCTCAAGCATGTTGGAGCTTTAACCCTTGTGTTTTGTAAGTGGGGGGGAATTCCAGACTTGTGACTAGGAACAAAATGCAAATATACCAATGAAGCAATTTCTTAAATCAGTTAAGGCTTCAGTTGTCTTTTTTACGGCAGTTCTGGATCATGTGTTTTTTTCGGGTTTTTTTGCAGATAGCATTAGAGGTTTTAGTCGACCTGTGTCCAGGTTTGACCTGCTCGTCTTGATATCGCAGGGCTTGTCCAAATCGCTGCCTCCCAGTCTGGCACTGTGCAGCTGCACTAGTGAACCCATTCCATTGCCCACTCAATATGATCTGATTCAATTAGTAGTGTTAAAGATATTCTCTTTCCCTAGTTTCACTGGTAAGATCTGCAAGGACAGACAATTTTTTTTGCAATTTCATTTAAAAAGATTCACAATTTCTATTAAATTTTGACTGCTTGATATGCGTGCTGTAAATCTTTCATTTGCAATAATACACTCTGCCCTGCTCGCCCTTTCCAGATTAACCTGGCTGGAGCTACTATGGGTGGGTTCTGGATTCTTAGTTGTTGCATCCAGTTGCTGCCCATTTCACAAGCTGTGGCTATTTGTGTCTTCCTGAAGACGTATAGCAAGCCTTACAGCTGTTCTTGCTGGCTTTTCAGTGGTGATTTGTATTTGAATTTTGGTTATGCCCTGTGATACCCATTGTGGAGCTTTTATACTAATGAAATGTCAGGTGCGACACAGATGTAGTGAAGCGTGTCATGTTATAAAGACATGACATTAAAGATCTCTCCAAGCCCATTCTTTCTCATTTCACCTCTGACGGCCATTACCACTCTAATCTCTCCGTCTGTGTTCTCAAAGACGGTTTTATAAAACTCATACATCAGAAAGACTACAGAAACCAAAATTATCCTGCAGCTAGGATCACACCTTCCCCCTTCTCTTAAGGACAGACTACTTTTCTTCTAAATTCTCTCTATTTATTGTAGGTTTCATTTCACACCTCTCTTCAACTATCCTGACTTCACACCTCCTGATTGGCCACTCTTTCTGTCCCCTGCTCCCACCTCTCGCTCCTCCTCTCTCTCAGCCTTTGTTCTCCCGCTACATTACCTTTGCTTTCTGTCTTTCTCACACCCGAAGAAGGCTCCACGGCCGAAAGGTTCTGTTTTCTTTCTTCTCTTTTCAGCATGGAATAAACCTATTACATGTTAGAAAGACGTCTGTCAACCGGCATTTCTTTGGTTTTTGTAAGTTGTCAATTAATCACAGCTATAGTATGCAATTAATTAAAAATGGTATTGTGTTAATTCTTTTAATGATTTTTAATCAAACCTCCCTGTTTGGACTGTCCGTTTTGATCCTATTTCAATGCCTGGCTTAGTGTTACTTTGTTTTCCATGGTTCATATGAGTTAGCTTGTCCATCAAAAAATGGACATTGCTTTTGTTGCAAAACGGCAAAACATTTAGGGCTTTTGTTATAAAAAAAACTCTGTTGGTTCTTAGGATGAAAAAGGCAGCAAACCTGTAACTACAATTGCAAGGCTAAGTTCCAATACCTTTGCTGCACACTTCTGCTGTACTGCCTACATGCAAAATATGTCTGTGCTTCAGTAAAGCTTCCCAGCAATTTCTGGAATACATCAAAACAGAAATGAATTCCGGTAGCTTCGATAGCGCACACTATCTGAATTTCAGGATCGTTACGAGCCTGTGAATTAGAACACAAATGTTAACCCCTACTATAGGGGATTTTATTGCCGTTTTGTTTTGTTTTGAACTCTGTTTTGTAAAGAAAAATTGTTTTCTTACTTAATTCCACTTTAAGATATGGTCACACCTCCTCAATGAACACGTTTTGCTATGTTCTGCTTGTGTGTAAATATTAATTTTAATAACGTTATTCCTTCAATCCATAATCAGAAAGCCCCTTCCCCTACTCTGTAAATGCTGCTTCATCTATGAGCTAGTATTGTACAAGCTTTAGTGTTATGGTCACAAAAATGCTCTAACATTTTAGTTTAACAAGTACTTCTGTCTATGCTTGTTTCTGATCAAGTTTTCATTCACAAACTCTCAAAACAAACATTTAATTTGTTTTACAATTCCTTACACTTATAGCGTTTTTCTGGACACTCCACTCAAAGCGCTTTACAGGTAATGGGGACTCCCCTCCACCACCACCAATGTGCAGCCCCACCTGGATGATGCAACAGCAGCCATAGTGCGCCAGTACTCTCACCACACACCAGCTATCAGTGGGGAGGAGAACAGAGTGATGAAGCCAGTTCAGAGATGGGGTTTATTACGAGGCCACGATTGGTAAAGGCCAATGGGAAATTTGGCCAGGATGCCGGGGTAACGCCCATACTCTTTTTAAGAAACATCCTCGGATTTTGACTGACCATGAGTTAGGACCTCTGTTTTACGCCTTTGTTTTACAGTATATTATCCCCATCCGCTATACTGGGGCATTAGGACCACCACCACAGACCGCAGGGTGAGTGCCACCAACTGGTCCCATTGATAGCAGCAACCTTAGCTTTCCCAGGAGGTCTCCCATCCAAGTACTGGCCAGGCTCACACCTGCTGAGCTTCAGTGGGCTGCCAGTTGTGAGTTGCAGGGTAATATAGCTACTGACTATTCTGTGACTACAGAACAATTTAAAATACCATGCACTTAATCTCAGTTAGTTTTAACTATTGAACAGCTGTAACTTTTATGTGGAAGTGAGGAACCTAACCCTGATCTGATATTAGTCCAAAATGCTATTGCAGCTCTGGCACAGATCTCCTTTAAAACTACCTAGCCAGGAAGATGGGTTACTATGGGTCAATATCGAAACAAGCATACTAAAAAAGGGAGAGGAGTCAATGCAGCCACAGACCAAATGTGCTGTAAAGGCGCTTTTTGGCTCAGATGCACTGCCTTTGAAAACACTCAAGCTGAGTGAATAATTCATATCAAATGTCTGCTTTCGTGCTGTACAACTACCTTCAGTTTGAAGTCGTACAATGTCTGTAGTCAGCATGGGTTTTGGCGTGTGCTGCATTCTAAAAGGCGTTAATGCAGGACTCTTCCAGGGCTGCTTGACTTTGAATTACCTCCGGTAATTTGAAGAAAATTGAGTGTTTTATCGGTGTTTAATGCAGGAGGCTCACAAAGGCTGCTTGTAATGTGTTTAAATGCACATTGTTTTCAAGCCCAAACCTTGCTCGCATCAGTTTTAACCAAAGACTCACTTTGGTCCCAGTTTTAGGCTGGACAGATGTATCATTTGCTTTTGTTTGTATTCTGTTCTCAATTTAAGACAGCAGGCTGGCCAGTAATTTGCAAAAGAGGGGGACAAATCCTGACGAACCTTTGTTGAGGATTCACGGTCTCATCTGGTTGGAGTAATCATGATAATATTTGAAATAACACTCATTATTGTAAGAGAAGGCATTCATGGAAGACAAAAATGGATATTAAGACCAAATACTCTGAATGCTTTAGTGAAAACCACAACGTCTCTTCTTTCCAAAAGCTGTCAGTAAAAGCACATTAGATTTTTTTTTTAAGTTAAACAATTCAGTCTCTTCCAGCTGATATTTTAGCTGGAAAATCTTGTAGTTTTACATTCACTACACTGGGTTAAGAATGACCAGTGCACCAGGGACTGGAATGAAGCTTTGACCTTTCTATTAGTGTTGATTAATTACCATTAATACCTTAATGATTACTGGAGAGCCGCAGGCAGTGTAGCCTGTGCTCAGGGTTCAGTGAACTGAAGTAATGAAGTAGAATTACAGTGTGTCATAGTAGTTTGTATTTGTATTTTATCTCGGGAGAGATGCATCTTCTAAAAGGTACACCTGAGCATTCCCAGCTTATATCTTGCTTTGAAGGCCAATGTTTAGGAGATTGTCTCATTGTGCAGCAGTAGTAAAGCCTCTGAAAAGTTGTTTTCATTTTGCCAGGACCCCCCTCCCCACGCCCCCTTTAGGACTATCAGAGTTCTTTGTGTGAAGACAGTGCTATTCCAGTGACAGGCTCCCAAGTGTTTTCATCACTCTCGCTTGCTCAGTTGGTCTTTGAAATCCAAACTGCCTTGGTCCCCTGACTTTGGGGAAAGATAACAGCAATACACTCAGAAACCAGGTTTCTCTTTTACAAGTTTGAGATAAGGTTTAAAGAATGCCACCATAAAAAAAAAAAGAAATCTGCTGTTTTAAGCATTTGTCTTTTGCTGTGACTGTGTTAAAGGCGGGTCTTAACTCATTTGTCACCAAAGGACGACTGTGTTCTACAGAATCCAGGTGGTGATTACTTACAGTTGTTGGAAATAGCCATTTTGAAGGTTTACCGTATTTCCTTTTATAAGGCAGATTAATGTGCTGTGCATGGCAAATTGTAAGGGTGTGGGGACTTTCAGTGAATCATAAAGGCTGAGCTATCTCCCAGCTGAGTTATGAGCAGGGCTTGCATAAAATAAACAGATAAGTTTGTTTTTCAGAATTCCTTTTTGTTGATGTTCTTTAAGAATGACCTTGTGGTGACCCCCCCTTTCTCCAAATGAAGTTCTCCCCTTCGTAAAACCTCTGTAGCAGCAGCACTAACAGGATTTGTGAAAGCTGAGGAAAATCCTTTTTCTCCAAACCCAAACGTGCATGAGCAGAGCGTTGGCATTCCAGAATAAGACTTCTCCGCATCCCAGGGCTCTCGGTTGAGCTGTAAAGTTCCTCCCTAAATTAATATAGCAGAATTCTTGGAAGAAATCTGACACATAAAGTTTCAATAATTTCGACATGTGACAAGAAAAAAATATGAGGAACTAGGACCTGTGAATCAAAAATGTGGATGTCTGTTTTATTTTTTTTTACATTGCATTGGAAAGATTGGAATAAAACTGACGATGCAGCTATCCATTTAAAAATAATTTTCATGCACATGAAATTCTGGTTGGATTTGGGGGACAGGGATTGCATTGTAGTCTCTGAATTTTGTGTTGGATTTGCTGGCTGGATATCTTACACTTGCTGGTTCTCACAGGCATCTCAAAAAAAGAAAGACACTTGACTCGTTACTTGCTAAAAGATTTTTTTAAAGGGTGTAATCATTAAGTTTATCTTTTAAAAAAAAACATTATTACATTTTGCAGGTAGCTCAGGGGGTATTTGTGAAAAGAGCAAGCTGTATTCAGATGGAAAAAAGAAGTCCTTGAACACTGGAATCATCACTGTTCAGAACTACGCCTCCCACGTGCCGCCAAAAGTCTCTCACATAACCTTTGCTCATGAAGTTGGTCACAATTTTGGCTCCCCGGTGAGTACTAAGAATTTTCCTGGCCATGTTGCTGATCTGAGTGCGCTGGATATACAGTTAAAACCTCAGCCTCAGTTCATGAAACCCATGTCTCTTAAATTTTTGTTAAAATAAAATCCGTAAAAGGCACTGGTTGTGCAGAAGTTTGAAGCTACACAATATCATAGATAGCAAAAGAAAAAATGCTGAATCTGAAGCCAGAGTAACAAAGCAATAATGTTTTTTACAGGAACATCACCCATGCCACGTACTCTCTGTTAAAGATGGTAGAGGTGAAACTCAGGCTTAGTACTGTATTTATTACCTGCTTTTTGGAGAGATGATACATTCACCCCATTGCCTTTAGGTGTTCATTGTGTCCTAGACAATTCAGCAGATTGAATAAATCAATAAATAGCAGTCTTATAAACCAGTCCCTTGGAGGCTTTGCAGCAGTGTGTAAAGGTACCTGGAACAGTGAAGGTGTCATGGTTTGCTGACTCCTGCAGGTTACAGGCTTTGCTAGTGATGTCGGTGAGGGACGTGCCCCTCCTCTGCTGCACTTCCTGTAACTTCACTGCAATGCCTGTCAAAAAGGTCAAAGGGTGAATGGCTCTAAGGGTGAGCAGCTTAGAGGAGCCTGTTTGAACTTCCTCATTCCTCCATATGGGTCTTCACTGTGAGCCAAATAAATCACTTAGGGATTCCAGATTGCATGGGATTGTAATAATTGTGTAAATAATATGAAGAAATAAAAGGAAATGTGACCTCTTGTAACCCCAGCCTGACCCCTCTGTTTCTGTTGCTCTGCTCAGCATGACTCTGGAACCGAATGCACTCCAGGGGAGTCCAAAAGCCAGGATCTGAAGGAGAAGGGAAACTACATCATGTACGCCAGAGCCACCTCCGGAGACAAGCTCAACAACAACAAGTTCTCCATCTGCAGCATCCGCAATATCAGCCAGGTGCTGGAGAAGAAGAGAGGCAACTGCTTTGTGGGTAGGTGTCTGCTTCACACCGCCCTGGAGCTGGGGAAGCCAAGGTGCACAAGCTGCTTTCCTCGCAGCACACACACAGGGGAATGCTGCCGTGTCCCCGGCAACTGACGGACATCGTACCGGGTTAGGCGAGCCAGAACGTCTCGCATTTGGTGCCTTTGTACCCGTTCTCACCCCTTTGTCCCATAATGTTATTTTACCTCTGATCGCATAGCGTTCTAAAAAAGGAAAAACCTCCTCACGCAGACCTACGAGAGATTGATAACTGGAAACGCTTATACTGTTCATCAGAGCAGTCCTTTTGAAATTCATACTTCTTGTCCAAGAGAAGAGGAAGAGAGTGAGCCCCTCAGGGTAACACATTTTGCACTTTCATATAGAGGTTACTAATCTATTAGAAGACTGACGTTTTGAGCTCTGTGGTGTGAGAGCTGGTTTGGGAGGCTGTCTGCATTATAACCGCTGTCCTGGTGTGTGCTTTCAGAATCCGGGCAGCCCATCTGTGGCAATGGCTTGGTGGAGAATGGGGAACAGTGCGACTGTGGCTACAGTGACCAGTGCAATGACTCGTGCTGCTATCATGCCAACGAGCCAGACCACCTGAAGTGCAAACTGAAGCCAGATAAAAAGTGCAGGCAAGTTGCAGTGTATGCATTCAGATGGAGCCACAGCCTGGAGCTTTGAGTGATCAGTTTGCGTACGCCTGTACATTTCAGCGTTGCCTAGATTTTGTGTTGGAGGGCACGCCACCAGCTCAGGCTCAATTGTGTGTGAATGCTGACGCGGAATAGGTTTTTGTGGTTTATTCCCGATTCATTAAGTTTTAAATGAAGAGGATCGGATCTCTTGCTAGACCTGTATATGCTGAATTACATGTATGTGTCTTGTATGTACCACAACTGATAGCATTTCTGCATTTCACCAGAGATCCTGAGTCTCCGTGGTCATTAAAAATCCCAGGGTGTTTCTCGAAAAGTACCCCGGAGTCCTGGCCAAAATTCTCCCTGGAAATTTCTCTGCTCTGCTCCTTGACATCAATTATTGTCAGACAGGACTTCACATCGAAGGGAAAATACCCTTTTTTTTTCAGTTGGGAATTGCATTAACTTAATAAAATAGTTTTGATAGTTCTCCAAAATGCAGTGTATTTGTAAAAACGAGCTTGTGAGTTGTACGAACGCAGGCTCCGGGCGTTCGAACGGAGCTGTGCATGCCCCAAGTGTGCAACTAACATGGCGTGCCACGCCGCTGCCTGTTCCCCAGCCCCAGCCAGGGCCCGTGCTGTAACCCGGACTGCACCTTCAGGAGCAACATCCAGAAGTGCCGGGAGGAGTCCGAGTGTGCCCACCAAGGCTTCTGCAATGGCAATACCGCCCAGTGCCCCACCTCCGAGCCCAAGGCCAACTTCACCGCCTGCCATGGAGAAACTCAAGTCTGCCTCAACGGGGTCAGTAAAGCATGGGGTCTCAGCTCTGGGGTGATTCTTGATCTGTACCTGGTATTTGCAGAGGGTGGGTGCAGAGGAATGCTGTTCCTTTCCTTTCTTTGTGAAGGAGGTAATGAGGCAACTTGCTTCAGAAAAAAACATTCAGGCACAACAGAGCACAGATTAATTAGCAAGACAAAAGAGTAGAATTCGGTCAACAATTCATTTTCAGACTACTTTATGCTGACCTTTACTGCATGTTTTCCACATGGTTGGGGTTAGTGATGCTGGAACGGGGCTGCAGTTTATTTAGATGTGCACGTTCACATTGCAGTTGTAGGATTCTGAATCTGCAGAGGTTTTTGAAGAGCTGTGTTCAACACCATCAGTCCATGTCTTGTATAAACGGATTGAAAAGAGGGGGCTCTGGCCCTGCATTTCGAGGGAAGGGGGGGGGGGGGGGGGTGCTGGTCAGCAGTGCGTGTGGTCGAGTGGTCAGTGTGTCAGGCGCTCAGCCCTGCTGTCTTGTCCCCTGCAGCAATGCACCGGCTCCATCTGCGAGAAGTACGGGCTGGAGGTGTGCACCTGCGCCAGTGGCGACGGGAAGGACGACACCGAGCTGTGCCACGTCTGCTGCATGGAGAAAAGTAAGCTGCCTCTGCCGGCCCTGGGTCCTGCGCGCGCGGCGCCACTCTTTCATGTCCACCTGCATCGTTCAAGAAGCCACACTGGCTTGCTGTCAATGCACTCTGGGCCCCTTCCAAAATATGCAGCTGATGCATTGCTTTGCTGTGCAGTGTTAGACGTTTTTAAGAACCATGTTAAATGTGTTGGTATAACTCTCCATCTCTGTAAGATACAGGTCAAATGTACTACTTGTGGGTTTAAATCCAGACACTTATTATTCAGCCAGCCTGGTTCATTCTTTTTATGAGAACTGGAAGAACGCCGATATTGATAAAACCGAATTCCAGTTTTATATTTTCTGCAGCGATTTGAAGCCGAGCCTGTGTGTGCTTTTCCGTATTCTCTGGGGTGATTAATGTGTCCATCCCCAGTGTCTCTTACATAACTATAACCAAGATGTTTTAAGGCGAGCCAAAGCAAACTGCCTATTATTTTTTTTAGTAAAGGAATCCAGCCAAGCATTTGGCGAGATTGAAACTCTTTAATTAAGCACTACCTTGTTCTCTCGCCCAGTGAGACCAGACACGTGCAGCAGCACGGGTTCAGACCAGTGGTCCAAGTTTTTCAACAAGAAGGTCACCACACTACAACCCGGGTCCCCATGCAACGACTTCAGGGGGTACTGTGACGTGTTCATGAAGTGTCGGCTGGTGGACGCCGACGGGCCCCTGGCCAGGCTGAAGAAAGCCATCTTTAACCCGGAGCTGTACGAGAACATTGCCGAGTGGATAGTGGTGAGTAACCTGCCGGCGTGGGTGGGAGTGTTTGTGTTTTGTGACGCTTGTATGGAAGCTGTTGGGAGAGTCGTGTGTGTGTTTGTTTTAGTTTGCAAGTGGGCCTAAAGAAGAAAAGGCAGCAGAGCTTGTTTTCAGTCTGTGGCGAAATGAAGTCATGGTCCACACTTCTCAGGCAACATGAGGATGTGAAGTTCAAGATCTTCATCTTCTAAAAGAGATTCTGTAAATCAGGGGGTCTCCAGCTCTGGATCTGGAGATTCCCCAGTCCAACAACCGTTATAGTTGGCTTCCAAAATAATCGATTCCCAGAGTCTTGGAACAATTTAACTATGATCAAGTAAACAGGTGGTGTGTTTAATTAAGTCATTTAGAGATAATCTGGAACAGAAATCAGAATATCCTTCAGCTTTCAGGGGACCAGGTGGTGTGTTCAATAAGTCATTTATTTGGAGCAAAAATTAGAATCTCTTTCATCTTTCAAGGACCAGTGTTCCCTTCATTTAAAGATTGCTTACTTAATTGATCAATTGCTTAAAGAAGTGTTCTTAATTGTCAAATAACAGGTGAATTAGGGTGGCCTAAATCCAATCCAGAATAACTGGATTGCAGCTCTTCGGGACTGGAGACCTCTACTATTTATTTTGTTTACTCAAAAACCTACTTTGTTTAAAATAATTTTACAAATGTGACCAACTTGGGTCTGTTAGTTATTGGACCTTCTGGTTCTTGTTCCAGCTAATTTGGGAATGTTTTAATTGGATCAATCAGTTGCTGAATTAGGAATATTTAATCTAATCTCTGTACACTCTGCCAAATTGAGGCACACTAGGACCAAAAGTGGATTACTTTTTTTTTGTAGTGTTTATATTTTTCTGTTGTAGCATTGCTACATTATATTTTAAAACTCTGATCTCCCTGTGCATGTATATTTACAGCTCCATCATTCTTTATCATTCTTTAAATGAAAATGAGATTTGAAAAAAAATACAGGAATGTTTTTGTTTTATACAGATGTCCTAGTCACAATGCAGGCCTTATCAAAGTGTAGTCAGAAAATCACAGTGTGGGACTGAGGTGCATGGCAAAACTATCAGCGAGTCTCTTGGTTAACGTGTTGATCTCTCTTCCTGGTCCAGGCACACTGGTGGGCTGTGTTGCTGATGGGGATCGCACTCATCATGTTGATGGCTGGCTTCATTAAGATCTGCAGTGTGCACACTCCCAGCAGCAATCCCAAACTGCCTCCACCCAAACCACTGCCAGGTGAGGACAAGGGTCAGAACAGATTGTGTGCGCAAGATCCATCTGTCTAAGCTTTCACGTTAGATGCATGTAGCAGTCCTGTGGAAACTGGAGAGGAGCAGTGTTTCAGCAAGAGGATCAGATCTGTGTCCAGATTGTTTTTTAAGACAATTTGCCGATTTGTGGCTTCCTGATCTTTTCCCCAATCCCGGTTTATGAAGTCAGGCATACTTAAGAGGTGAGATTTTTTTTGTAAGAGGTCAGGTATTATGAAAATCCCATTAAAATGAGGGGTGCGGTTTTTACTACAGCATTCAGACTTTGCAACAGAACAAGGAAGAGCATAAGCAAAGTCAGGACTCACTTCCTTGCGCTAATATTGTGGAAAGCGCAGCGCTCTCCGAGATTCCCCTGACTTACCTGACAATTGAATACCTGATTGGGGGAAAAAAACAAACGCTCTTGACAAACAGATCTGATGTACTATGGGAAAGGTGTTTCTGTCTGTCCACAGACACAAACTGATGAAAGCGTGTTACGTGGTGTGCCCTGGGCAGAATTAACGGGCAGTAAGCGCCGGGCCAGGTCTGCCTTGTTGACAGAGGCGTAACCCTGCACTTGGTCTCCCCACAGGCACTCTGAAGAGGCGGAGACCACAGCAAGCAAACCCCCAGCCCCAGCGCCAGCGGCAGCCCCGGGAGAACTATCAGATGGGACAGATGAGACGCTAACTGGGCCTCTTTGCCTTGGTTCTTCGTAGTGCCTACAGTGGGAAAACTGCTCTCCAAAGAAAACCTGTATAGTCATTGTCCCCATTCAGCACCCAGATGGCAAACAAGGAAACAAACGACAACACAAACACACACACACACGCTCTCGCCACTGCTCTTGGACCCAGCAAAGCTGAGGATGTCACACAGCTTTTTTGTTTTTCAAACCACTTCATCTCTTTTTAAAGAAAAGGAAAACCGACAAATCAGTTTTCCATTGTAATGTGGTCTTAACCTTCTTCAGACTTTTTTTTATTGGAATGGCATACTGTCCCTTTTCCCCCTCCCCAATGGTATAGCTGTAGAATTTTGCTCCTTCTCTCTTCGTTTTTTCCAATTTTTTTTTCACCTTTTTTAAGTCACGCCCTCCTTTGCAGAAGAACATGACTGCAGGTGAACCGTCTTTTGCTGCCACTCAAGACCAAGAAGCGAGACGACCTCAAAGTCAATGACTTAATTGCCAATGTAATTAACAATATTGTTAAAAAAATGCGCAGGCCTGTATTTCTAATGCGTACCCATATTTCTGCGTGCAATTGTACAGAAATCGCAATATAGATTTTTTTTCATTGTATTATAAGAAAAAACAAAACTTTTTTTTCTGCTGTTTAATGAACAATTTACTGTTTTAATTGACACTCTCAGGATAAAAAACAAAGGAAATGGGGGCTTTCGGGCATGACTGAGTATTTTTGACTCTCTCTTGCAGTGGCCGTGACTATCTAGGAAGTTCAGAACTTCTGTCCTCTGGGTGGTATTATTAATGGGTTGGGATGGATTTAATATGGCTGTGTTTGTGTTGCCTGATAGGAACAGCTGCTAGGATATAAAGTTGCATAGAAGATGAAAAGAAAAAAACAAATAAAGACAACTGGGGAAGGAGAGAAAGGTTGCATGTAGGTCTTTTCTGATGCGTTTCAAGGTTTTGTCAGTGAATGACACCTGTTGGATTGCTGAAATATTAGATACTCTAGTGCGCTGTTTTCAAAAGAAGCCTTTTGGGCTGGTTTCATGTGAATGTGTTGGCTTCCAGGAGTGTGTGGAGATACAGATGGGAGGAGAAAGCGTGTTTTTACTTTAGCATATTATGAACTTCCTTTTCTTTCATACCGTGGCTTATTTTACATGTTGCTGTCATGTTGACGTTAATTATTGAACAACCACTAAACGGCAGATGGCCGGATCTGTTTGTGACTCAGACTGTGAGAATAGGAGAGCTAAGAATTTCGGCGTTTTCCTGGCTTGAATTACATTTTAGCCCATCAGAAACTGGGGCCACAGGCCAGCTCTTGGATCTTGTGGAGTTTGGGGTGGGGAGGGAACGGCGGGGCTGAGGGACCAGGGTTCGGGGGCAGGTTAGTTTGAGGAATCTGTATTCACCCTGCCAGCCGGGAGTGTCTCCCGGATGCAGCACGATCAGTCCAGCAGAAGGGCGACCTCCTGGTGGAAAAGACACAAGTTTTGAGCTGTTGAAATAAAGTGCAGCCGTTGCACCATTGGCCAAACTGAAAGTAGTTCTTCCTCATTTTTTTTCGATTCTGAAACCTGTCTAATACCAGTGAAAACCAAAGGAAACGATGTCGATACCAACTGTTTCTCTCATTTGGTAAAAGGGTTTGTTCACTGGATTCTCTTCCTTTGGTTTCACTGAAGAAGCCATCTGTGCGGTTTTTTAATAATTTTTTTTAAATTAAAATATGTGTATATAGAGAAACTATATCGTTTAATCCTGGAATATTACTCCTGTGTTTGCTTCATGTCTTAAGACGATATTGCACATGAGCTTTGTGGTCCAGAAGGCAGGTGGGACACAACTGGACTGCTGTATCTCGTGAATCGGAGTTCCTCACAGGGTCAGATCAGCTCATTTTCCACAAGAGGGCAAGAAGCAGTAACTGCTATGATCGCTCTCTCTTCTTCTCTACCTTGATTTCATTTTCTCCATGCAAGACGGAAGATGCAAGTTATGCCTTTGTATTGGGATTTCAGATCTCTGATTTGCATTTGAATTGAATATCGAAGTGAAAATGCCACATTGTAAAGTGGAGTAAATATCTGCCCTGCAATAGAAATAAACTGTGGTGTTGGTTCTTTATAGTGTTTAACCAAGGAAAGATGTGCCTGAAAAGACTGGGGTCTCCTTGTCCACTTTCACTGTACTTGGACTCAGCTTATACTGAAACACTGCTGTTCTTATCCGCCTGCGGTTTTCAAAAGCCAGGCCTTCAGGGTAGAATTAACTTCTTGTGTCATAATTCTAACCTTGTAATGTTTTGCGGTCATTCATTGTCCAGTTGGTATTGAAGAAATAGCAAAGGGACAAACCTAGTCATGGCACAAAATCTGCGTTTTCAAAATGGCGCAAGGAGATTTAGATCTACAAGGGTATGTAGATCATGAGATTGGAGGCAGGTGAATTGATCAGTTCTGGAAAGACAGCGTTGCAGTGTACGTAACAAATACCTTGAAGTGGCCGAGGGCTGTTGTTTAATTATGGACCCCAGTATGTAACTGAAAGCAGACTTAGGTGGCTGTTGTCTGTGTACAAAATGTAAGTGAAGCCAAGAGGAAACGCAGTGATTTTTGTCTGTTGGATTTTTTATTTTTTTTGCTCTTGACAGAAAATGCTAGGTTTCAAAGACGGATGCAGGCTTGTTTCTTGTAAGGAGGTTTACACGGATGGCGCCTCGAAGCGCCATAGAGATGTTTGGGGTCGCTACGGAAACACTAACGCGAGATCTTTTCCTTGTAAACTTGTACAGTACATCCAGAACTCGCTTTTGTTTCGGAAAAGAAAAAAAAATGTCATTTTTATACATGTAAACAGTCAAATTTTATATATGAAAACCAGAAAAAAAAATGTTCCAAGTTCATGGGTCTTGACAAAAATGTGACAAATCCTCCTTCGATTCTAAAAGTGTAAATCTTTAGTATTGTGTGTTGGTTGGAATGGGTTTGTGGCTGATAATAAAATAAGATTTTTTTTTTCCTTCCACGTTGGTTCATTAGTGAAACTCATTCGAGTGTGGTAGACATTAACAGATCTTGTGTTTTTTTTTTTTCCTGTTTAACTCCCATTCTGTTCTGAGCTTGTCTTTGTTACTCTGTGGTAGGGACCAGGTAGACATGAAAACTGCCTGAAATTTTATTTTTAAGTCTTGGTGAAAGTCTTTGAAAGCAACATGCACTGAAAATGTCCAATTTGAGTTGAAATGTGGTAGGTAACAATAGCAGAAAGATCACAGAATGAAATAATTAATACTACTGTCCAATTTTAATGTCCGCTGTGTTTTATACAGTATCTTTTTTTCTTTTTTTGTTCACTTTGAAAATTTTTACAAAATTGCAAAAAAGTATTGTGCGAAACATGTAAGTTTTTTGAAGTACTTGAAATGCATTAATAAAATAGACTTGATCAAAGTAGTTTCAAGACATTTTATTCAGTACACAGCCAGACATGCATTGCGGTCTCTTCATCAGTGTTCGCGATCTACCTCTGATTTAAAAATGCTTTTAATTGATGCTGTTTTGACTGAGGGTTTGGTTGGCAAGTATGAATTTCTTGAATTTTGCCTTTTGAAATACTCTCCTATTCCAAAAGGCATTGCATTTGGTGCAAGAGAAATGAAAGCTGATCTGCAGAGATCGAACCTCCTGTGTTAACGGAAAGTTTTCACGCCATGCCCGACCATACACAGAACATAAACTAGTCTTTCATCTTCATGGGTTGTGATATTTGTGAAGGAATCTCCTGTTTTCTTCATGCTCATGTTTAGTCACAATTATGCAAGAGAGCAGCTCTCTCCTGTGTGGGTTGTGGATTTAAAGGTAAGTAATGTTTGAAACCCATAATTGGTGCCAACATTCACTTTTCAGCATGTCTGAGAGGCATCGCTTTACGGCTGCGACAGTATTGAATGTAGCTTGCAGAAATTTGTTTTTGTCACATGGAGCCAAAACTCTTTTAACAGGCCTGGCATTCAGCAGAGCTCTCTTTACACTAAGTAAAGTGGCAAAATGGCAAAGCTATGTTGAGTTTGGAAGGTTTCATCTGGAATCTTATGGCACAACAGGGGGAACAATAATCCAGTCTGCAAAAGCATTAAACAAATAAAAACCAAGTTGAATTAAGCCAATATTCTTAGTCAGACTCAAAAGAGAATTGTACTCCTCTTTCTTAAATATAATTTAGCAGCTGCAAAACTGTATTACTTGCAGATTGGATTAAAATGCTTCTTTTTTTTGTGAAATATTTTGCAGCCTGAACCATTGGGTAGATGTGTTTGTAACGCTGATGTGGAAGTAAAACTTACCCAGGGAGTTTGCTCTTGATAAAAACAAAACTGGTCTATGTGGCATACCGAAGCTTCTTTGCCTTTACAAGACCCTGGATAATGAATTCGTTTATCTTGAGTAAAACTGCAGCAAAATAAGTTTTGTTACCGCACATTCAAATGCAGCGTATTGGAAGAAAAGATTGTCCTGTAGTAAGTGATGCACCAAGTTGTCCAGGGAACAGCAAGTCAACAAAGTTACTTGTGAAAACAATATTGTACCTAAAAAGATGAGGGAAAAGTCTTTTTATTCGAGTCACAGCAGCAATAAAACATTTCGCTTGCTTCTCTTATATCAAGTACAATTTTATGGTTAAAGTGACACTTCCAGCCCAGGGGGAAACCTGTCTATCATTTTATTTTCTTTTGAGATTGTAGAAAGGAGAATTTACACGGATATCTTGCCTGATTATATAGAGAATCAATTATGAATCCCGTGTCCCTGTGGAAGCAGCTGACACATGACACTTAGTGCCATTTTCATTAAACATCATAATGTTGTGTTATAGAAGTCAAAAGGTAACCACCGGTTTACCATGGCAACCTCTGTGAATTTATAACCAATACTGTTCTGGTCTGCATAGAAAGGTAATTGCTTAAAGCCTTTTGGATTCTTAGCTGTGAACCTTCCAAAAAATTAACTTATTTCTGCAATACTTTTGTGAATATCAGTGGGGTTTCTTTTTTCATGTTTATTTCACATCAGCACACTGCTCTGGTGGTGTCTTATTGGAGATTTTCAATTTAATGCCACATTTATTCTTGATTTCTTATTCTGCACTCTATTAGAAGATGGTCTTTCTATGCTGGAATTGAAAGTGAAATGTTATGCTTTGGGGAAGAAAAGGTCTCTCCCACCTTCAGAACCACCAGAATTTAAAGTGCCAGTCATTTCTTCATGAAGCTTTGTTGCACTAAAGGAGAAATGAAACGCAGCATTCAGATCTAGTGGATTTAATCAAGTGTTTTAAACACGAATATTACTCAAAGTCCCGAGGCTGTTGAAATAACATGTGTGGGCGCTGAAGCACAGACCAGTTCAGCTTTTAGCTAGACAGGTGACCAGGGGAAGAAGAGCACAGTGGCAATGGAGAATGGCTTGTGCTTGTCTCCTGCAGATCACAATGGAAAATGCTCCTACAAAGACTATCAACATTTTTTTCCATTTTTTCACTTACCTAGAAGTAAACTGACAATTCCAGGCACCTGTAACTTCTAGGACTGTATCGATGTATAGTTGAGGTTGCCCTTGATTATTTCTGTTAGATGATTTCCTGTCCACATCAACACACTTCCTCCATTGCTGACTGACTTGAACAATGCAGCAGCCCATAAAAATCTCTTACACTGCCACGCACAAACACACATTCACACACTCCTTCTGCAGGGTTGTTGAGAACAATTCATTCATTAGTAAAGAAATACTCCACCACTCTTCAGCACCTCAGATGTTTTCTGGCCCATGTGATTTGGCTGATGCATGTGTTATTCCTTTTTGGAATTTCTCATGCTGTGACCACTGCAGCTTGAGGACCTGCATACTGACCAGACCCTTGGCCGGAGTGATGCTCTGATCTCCAGTATGTAGCCTGCCCTCTCACCAAGCAGCTTTCCTGGTTTCTATCTACTCGCCTGCTAATTGATGAATTATGGGAATTCATTCCAAAAAGTGATATCATTGTGCAGAGCAATGGAAAAATGGGTAAAAAAATTTATTTCGACTCATTCACTGATAAAAGCTTCAGGCCAACATGTTAGCAGGACATTTGAAAGTGTCCACTTGCAGGACTAGGGTGATGAAGCAACTATAAAGATCAATTTTAAAGCAAAAATGCATGTGCAAATGTTTTAATTATACGTTGATTTGCTGTCTTTTCTCCTGCTGCTGGCTGTTTGCTAATGTAATAATTACAGTCTAATTAAAATAGTCTTTACTAATGAAATATCCCAGCCTAGATGGCTTTTTGACCTTTGTTTTGTTCTGTTTGTGAGGGCTTCGGTCCAGTTTTAAAATGTCAAATTGTGATCTGCACTGTGGATGGACTAAAGGCTTGTGCGTCACTTTTCTTTTCCTTCCTCCGGGTTAGAAACCATGCAAGATGGCCCGTCACGCCGGCGCTCATTAAAGGCAGAGGAGAACAGATTGCTGCCCCTGATCGCCCAAAGCAAGCAAGCTGTCGAGGCTGCGCCAGGAGAAACGTCCTCTTTCTTCTCGGTGTCATCTTCGCCACTTGGCCCCGGAGCCTAGTGGGACGCCTTCTGCCGCGGCCACTTGCCGTAAGTCTCACTTTGTGAGAAGACAGCCATGACTGCTACCCAGACTCTTCCAGGACTCGGGTGAGTCTGCACTGCAAGAGGGCTCTGTCCCTGCACTGTACAGTCATGTGGTTTGATGCTCCATCAAATTCGAATCAAGTGAAAAGTACAAGTCCAATCAAACCTTGACGTTTAATGTCTTGACGAACGACATTAAATGCCACTACTTTATGTTCAGTTCAGTCACCCTTTGCACATTGTGAGTGGCATCTTAAATGTGAAATACAGTGATTCTGGCATTATTCCCAGCCCTCTTGCAGGAAGACAAAAGCCTCAAACTGTTTTTATTACCATTTAATGAGTCAAAAGTGTCATGTGTTATTCATCTTCTGGATCGAATTGGAGAATTATATATGGGGGTTGTTGGAGCACAGACTCCTCTGATGACTTGTCACCCTCTCTTTTCTGAGCTCAGTTTTGCCTTGACCGTGAAACACAGGGAAAGCTCCAGAGGAAATTCTGGGGGTAACCCTGCCTGCTCAATCCCACTGTTGACACCATGAGCACTTGGCTTTGTGACTTGACATAATGAGACTTCATCCAGGCGTCATCTCGGCTTCCAGTTCTGAAGACTACTCGCGTGGCCCTGGCCAATTCTGGAAACAGGACGCCCACACAAGGATTTCATCAGTCTTGTGTAGCTCTCCCTCTGTCAGCACAGCCCAGGCTCAATGCGAATGGCTGGCAGAAATGAAAATGGATCTTTAGTAAGTGGCCTACATGTGCTTGTGGGAAGCGTTTCTAGCATATGAAAATGCTCACAAGCAGCTATTCGAGTCTGCTGTATAGTCGTGAAGTTAGGATAAGCGTGAGTTCAGAAACGGTTTTCTCACTTTTTATTAAAATTAACTGGTACTTTTCTTTGTACAGTACATGGTGATGTTACATTTCCCTATTTAAGTTCTGTGCCATATATATTTGTGCCAGAGAGTAGAGTGAACTTTGTCATTGCAACTGTCTTTGTCTGTAGCTCCTACTGTAGATAGCATTGATAATCGAATATCAGCTTGGCTCCCCTTGAGTTGCAGTACTACTCCTTAGCTCTTTCTGAGTCTTCATGACTGGGTATATTAAGCATTGTTCCCACTTGTGTGGCAGTTGATGTAAAAACTGTACCTATAAAACTTAGGGGATTGTGATTCTTAAAGATTAGTAAAGGTGCCCCTTTTCAGCACAAGCGATGCTCGGTATAGCATTGTACAGGGCAATGTGCCCTTCAGTTGGGATTTTTTTCTTCCTGGCAACGCAAGCTGTAGTAAAGCTTTTTGTTTGGTAACTAAACCTTTGTTTTTACAACCCATACAAACTAGTTTTTCCCCCCGTCAGAATTTTTAGAATGGCTTGTTACAAGATAGAGAAAGGAAAGAAAACATGCAGACTTTCGCCTTTGAGAAACTTCTTCAATAAACAAAACCATCCGAGCATGTGGTGACCGCCCGTGTAAGTGGTGCTCGCTTGTCTTCATCCCCTGGCTCCTCCTGGCCCCGTGTCTGCGGATCAGTTGCTGACTTTCTTCTTCCGTCTCCTGTTGGGGTTCTCCTCGCAGCGCACGAACACTTTCTCCTGAGCAGGCTGCAGCTGACTGTTGTCTTCGCTCTGGGGGCAGAAGGAGACCCTGGGGTGGGGGAAGAGGGCAGCAGTGTTAGTCAGTGTTGGGCATCCAGGCCAACACATGAAGACGAGGTGGATTATTGTAAAAATCCATCAACCATCCACCTCCTTTCTTCCATCCGTCCTGGGCGGGACGCCGGCCCATCACAAGGCACGGACAGACAGGCACGCACAGACAGGCACGTTCTCGCACCAGAGCCAGCAAACCGAACTGCGTGTCTTTGGACTGTGGGAGGACCCAGAGGGAAACACAAGCAAATAAACAGAGAAGATCGAAACTCCACACAGATAGTAGCGCCACAGTCCAGAACTGAACCCAGGGTCCCAGCTCTGCAGGGGAACAGCAATGCTAACCATTGCTAACTCTATTGTTAAACACCTGGTGATTAAAAAAACTGAAGACACATTTGGAAAACCCAAGTGGGTTCCAAGTGAGCTATATGGGATTCATGGCCCCTGTTGTTTGCAAGTGTTTATGGGATAGTATTTTCTTGTATGCTGGCTTCACCGTCAGACCTCAACTCCAGTTTAATTAGGTGCTTTTGCAAAACACATTCCTCAAGCTTTGAACAGGTCAGTGGTTAAGACTTGCATTGTAGGTTCATGTACACTAGAGGGCGCACAGAACTCAGCTCATAGCTTTTCTATCGGCCGTTTCGGCAAAACCACTTTCTATTTCTGTGTTTGGAAAGCAACTGCAGTGTTGTTTACTGGTAATTAAAGGATAGTGAGAAGCCAATCCATATTCAAGTGAAGCACAACAATGTCAAACTCTTCTCTATACACTATATGTTAATATTAGCACAGAAACAATGTTGGAACAGAAACATCTGGATGAATGCTGAAAGAATGTCCTCTCTGTACACAGATTTAGCACCTCAGCATATAAACACAGTTTACAGAGCTTCACCAAGTAACATTTAAAGCAAATCCTACACATTTACATGCAAAGGAGTATTAATATTAAAAAGTCCCCGTGTATACAGGCGTCAGTGATTTATCTTTATATTGGAAAGCTGTGCTGTTACAGTTAGCCACTGTAGACTGTTGTTCTTGTCATACTTAGTCATGATTCAAATTATTTCTTGGCTCAGTTGCTGTTTCTGTTAATAGCCCTGAAACCACAGCTTAGTCACATCACACATTGCATGTGTCTGTTGGAATTATGTGCATTTTTGTCATGTTGTATATTGAAAGCTACATACCAGGGCTGGTGCTACTTAACATTGCTCTACCTTAGTTCAAGTAGATAGGTGCATCGGCATGCATAGGCTGCAATGGTACAAGTAAAGGTTTATTCCATGCTGAAAAGAGATGATAATAATAATAATTGCTTACACTTATATAGTGCTTTTCTGGACACTCCACTCAAAGCGCTTTATAGGTAATGGGGACTCCCCTCCAACACCACCAATGTGCAACCCCACCTGGATGATGCGACAGCAGCTATAGTGCGCCAGAACGCTCACCACACATCAGCTATCAGTGGGGAGGAGAGCAGAGTGATGACGCCAGCTCAGAGATGGGGTTTATTAGGAGGCCAATGGGAAATCTGGACAGAGAAACGCCCTGGGATTTTTCATGACCACAGAGTCAAGACCTCGGTTTTTAGTCTCATCTGAGCGCTTTTTTACAATATAGTGTCCCCGTCACGATACTGGGGCATTAGGACCCGCACAAACCGCAGGGTGAGCGCCCCCTACTGGCCCCACTAACACCTCTTCCAGCAGCAACCTTAGCTTTCCCAGGAGGTCTCCCATCCAGGTACTGACCAGGCTCAATCCGCTGAGCTTCAGTGGGCTGCCGGTTGTGAGTTGCAGGGTGACATGATGCTGGAATAAACCTGTACTTGTTCTGTTGCTCTACCCACCCTGCTGTCCTCCTCTGGGTCTGTCAGTGGAGCCCCCTCAGACCCATCTCAAGAGGACTCACCCCACTTAAACCTGCAAACCTACTTCTGCTGTGTCTCTCCAGCCTTGACCCGGATGTTGCCCACAGTGAGTTCTGGCCCCTTGGCCCCTTTCCTCCAGGGCATGATGGTCCTCATCTTGTTCCAGATGTGGGCCCACACTGCATTGCCTTCCCACTTAAACCTGAGCACCATCAGCTCCCCGATGTCTGTGTCCAGAGTGATGAGGAAAGTGTAGGTCTTGTTGCCGGTTATCTCCTCGACACTGCAGAGGAAAGAGAGCGGCGCTGGCGTTAGCTGGCTCTTCCCCGCTGTTTCACTGTGTGGGACTGTGCTGTGTCTTGGGGCAGAGGCACCGACTGATCTTGTTGAGCGCGAGTGTGCTTGTTTGACTCCTTATGCAAAGTATCTGATCTTCCAATAACAGTGAAGAATCAGATTCAAACCTATCGGGGATTAACACATATCCCATTGGGCCATGTGCACACAAACCCTTAAGGTTTACAAAAGAGGCGAACTCTGATGATCTTTGTGTCACATGACATGCCTTAAACGATCCGTTTTATTTGAGCACAGCCTTATCAGCTGTGATCCTTTTAAAAAATAGATGCAATCGCAGTATACTGAGGAATAAAATGGGAGGTACATTTTCTGGCAGTGTCTTGTTTCTGAGTAAGTTGGCATATGATTAACAGGTTATTACGTGTGGATGCTGTACAGGACTGCTGTCAGCAGCTTCAATATCCAAGATCCAGACCCTTCTTGAATTCCCTGTGGTGACTCAGCATGCACAGGATGACTCGGCAGTGTGCTGCCTCTGCCTGAAGCCACCACGGTTTTAGTAAAGAAGTGCCTCGAGCCTCTCAGCTCCAACTGCACTGATATTACAGAGTGGCAGTTAGCGCCTCGTGTCAGAATGATTCTCAATGATCAGGAAGCCGGCTTGGCCTGATGGAGTCTGCCCAGTGGCTCTCTATCGACTCAGTATTGTCAGGAGAGGCTGAGTCCGCAGGCGTGGGCAGTTTCCCATTGACCGGGTGTCCTGACCCAGGCTTTCACAAGGACGAATGAAATGTCAAAATATAACACTTACCACTGGGTTTAGAGAGCACTGAAGTAATCAATACACGTCTGTGTAAAAACCCAAGAGACTGAGGATTTTAGATTTAAAGAGCTGATTATTGCTGTGCTGCCTGGATGCATTAGTTCTTTCACACTGAACACTTTTTTATGATTGACGCAGCAGTAATTATGATAGTATTTGATGTTCTGTTTTTATTTGGTGAAACTCATCATAGATGTGTTCCTCCGTGTACGTCAGGCATTTCCCATAAGGCATCAGTGCAAACAGGATATTAAGAGCACAACTGCAGCATAAGCAGATATTTCCATGGAGCAGGAGGCTGTGCATGATGTGCAACCTTGTGTTTGTGAGTGTTAAGAAAGGAGATAAGGGGTTGTAAGGCTGTTTGATTGAGCTGAAGTCGAACTACTTACAAAGTGATGGGCAGGTTCTCACTTTCCTCTTTAGTGCCCGTGAGGGAGATTGTAAGAGAAGGTTCAATCTGCTCAATCTGGTTGATGAACTGAATCTTGAACTGGTAGTGGTACACTGTCAGAGAGGAAAAGCATTGATTTTAGTTTCACTGTGTCCTGGAATAATTACACGTTGATGCAACACTTGTCTTTTACATTTGGGGTCTTCATAAGATGTGTGTGGTTTAGCCATCATCCTTGCTGGAGTCTTATGTTAATTTATTATGGATGAACAGTACACTACACGGATGAAAATGTTACAAAGCAGAAACAGTTTCTTCTGTGTTGATAACTGAAAAGCGTTCTCTCTCTGAATCCCATGCGTTCGAGAGAAAAGACCACATTCTGAGAGAGGTGCTTCAGTATCAGCTATGTAGCAGCTCTAAACTTTTATTGACCTGAACTCACCAGGAGTTGTTAATCGTTCTCTGTCTCAGGAGAGTTTTTCTTACCTCTTGCTGTTTGCGTCTCTGTAAGCAGTGCTTTTATACCGAGGAGAGGTCTAATGGAATTTTCCAAAGAACGTATTTAATGTTTGAAAAGTTTGTTGGGAAATAATCATTTAAAAAAACAAATAGGTCATGAATTATATAATAATAATTGCTTACACTTATATAGCCCTTTTCTGGACACTCCACTCAAGCGCTTTACAGGTAATGGGGACTCCCCTCCCCCAACACCAGTGTGTAGCCCCACCTGGATGATGTGACGGCAGCCATAGTGCCCCAGTACACTCACCACACACCAGCTATCAGTGAGGAGGAGAACAGAGTGAAAGAAGACAATTCATAGATGGGGCCATGATTGGTAAAGTTCAATGAAAATATGGCCAGAACTCTGGGGTAACACCCCTACTCTTTTCGAGAAATGCCCTAGGATTTTTAATGATCACAGAGGGTCAGGGCCTGGGTTTTACATCTCATCACAGGGTGAGCGCCCCCCCTGGCTTCAATAACACCTCTTCCAGCAGCAACCTTAGTTTTTCCCAGGAGGTCTCCCATCCAGGTACTGACCAGTCTCACACCTGCTGAGCTTCACTGGCTTCTCAGTTTTGAGTTGCAGGGCGATATGGCTGCTGGCAAAAGTAAAATACACATCATCGTAGTGCAGAAAGATACGGACCTTTGTAGGGCATGTGGGAGCGGGTTTTCAGGTACAGCCGTTTGCTAGACCCTGTGCGGACCTTCTTGATGTTGTAGCCCAGAGTGTTGCAGCGGTTCTTGCGACAGTCCAGGCAGATGCCCTTGTTGAAGGACTTGTTGTCGTGGCAGCGGTAGGCCATGCTCTGCTTGTCTTCGTTGAGCAGGGAGTCGATGAACAGGTGGACCGACCTCTCGTGTGCACATTTCACTGTCTGCTGAAATCCTGGGGAACAGATGCATTCGAGTTACACACAAGTGTCCAGGAAATTAACATGCAGTGAATTGGGCCATCCTTCTAGCAGATAGGCCTTTTGTCTTTTGTGTGACAAATCTGACACGTTTTCTCTCGACAAGGAATCTGATCTGAATCTGTCTTTCAAAGAAGTGATTGGTTTCCAGCAAATTAACTGTCCCCCTGAGGCTCTTTGTGTAACAATGGCACCAAAATCCAGCTCGTTATAATGTAAGGGTGACAGTTGCTTTCTTTAACACATTCTTTCTTTTTCATGTGGAAGAAACAAGCTTGACTGAAACCATGCAAGCCGACTGCATCTTCCCATTATCCATTTTCATTCACAGGGTCTGAGGAAGCCTGCTGTTGTAGTATTGTACATTGACACCTTGTGTCTGTACTAAGCCACGTCTGTCTGTGAATGCTTACCTTCCCTGAAATGAGGATTCAATTCTTGCTCAGTGCTCTCTCATACAAAACAAAAGACTAGCCCTTTTAGTTATTACTCCTTCCTTTTCAGACCAAAAGGGGAAATCAAAACAAAAGCATTGCATTCACAATCCAGGTTTTTTCCTCTATCAGTGACTGGTGCAGGGTTCTTAAATACAGACATATCACAACGCTCCCTCACTGTGCGACCTGTACAGAACTGCAGCCATGACCTTGGGCTTAGCCTGCAGTGTTCAGACCCTCGAGCCCCTGGTTCAGGTGAGATGTGAAAAGGCAGGGAAGGGCAGTCATGTAAATGCTGCCTTGACCACCCTGCCTCAGGACCAAACGTGGGCTTTTGCCATCTTTCTCAGCACCACGTACCCAACAGGCCATACTGCGCCAAGTGCAGATACAAGTCCTTGATGTGGCAGCCAGGCTGGAAGGTGCCCCCATTGGGGTAGAAGTCGTAATGGCCCACGGGCTGTTTGATGCCCACACTCAGGCCCATGTGCTGCTGGGTGAAGGTGTGAATGGCGTCCACGAAGTTGGCGTCGTCGGGAGACAGTCGGTCGGTGTAAGACATGCCCTCGAACAGCGGCCCCGCCGGGTCCAGGCCTGGACAGAGGTACAGACACGCCATTAAAACGCCACGCCTTTCTTCATCACTGCAGAAGGGCAGCTGACAGGCTTTATGAAATACTCATTTGCAAGATATTAACAATTGGAAGGTAAGTGGATGTAATTGAAAGGCAAAATCTTTAAAAGGGTTTTCTGAATTTTAGATGGCTTTGCCAATGGGTGTTTGAACTCTGATTTAGTTGTTTTCTGGTTCGGTGCTGAACTTCCACTGTGTCAAATATTCCTTCAAGACTGAAGGCTGTTTCATTTACCAAGGAAAGCGTGTGATTAAGAGGGGGAAAAAGGTGGAGCACTATGGGCCTGTGTGCTGAGGTATTATCCCTGCCAAAGAAAAGTGGGAAATGGGAGAGAATGAAGGCTCCATTTCAGGACACAAGAAAGGTTGCAAACAAGAGAAGCCATTTGGCCCTTCTGTTAGGTAGTTACTACTGAGCTGATCCAAGGCCCTCCTCCAGCTGCTTCTTGAAAGAAGCAGGGTATCGGGTTCAACCTCGTGGCTGGGCAGTTTGTTCCACATGCACACAGCCGTGGTCTGATGGCAAGAGTCCAGAGCAGTACCAGGAAGAGGTCAGTCAGCTACTGTTCAACATGAGCGTCCAGTATTGATCTCTTCTGTGGGACACTCTGTGCTTCACGGGCTCCTCTGGAATCAGGCAGTGATCCAGTTGGAAAGAGACGTAAAACAGAACTAAGCTATCAGGGCTGGAATAAGGTCTTGTCTTCTTAAAACAAATTTGTTTTCTTGATTTTTTTCAATTTAACTCCAAATAAATTCCAAAGAGTAATTCACATTACTCTTCGCTTTCAAACAAATTGCCATTCTTTTCTCCTTTTGTGATTTGTGATTCCCTGAGCAGGCATATATCGCACCCTACTTGTCACAGACCACTATCACGCTGGTTTCTAATGGAGTTCTGTAAGGAAGAGAATGCAACAGCCCCATTAAAGATTATTCTTTTTTACTCTGGCTTATTTCCACTTCCAGTCAGTCAACTGGGAGAGAAAGTACAGGCCCAGCTGTTCTGTTATCTCACAGAGCAAGACGGCACTGCTCATTCCTTCCTGTTCAAACCCCCTGCCCCCGCCCACGCCCAATTTCCACTGCTCCCCTGACTCCTCCCCTTCTGATGTCATTGGTCTCCGTAAGTCACCCGATCCCACAGGAAGGCTCAGTGGGAGGGGCTAAAGTTGACTCACAATGGCTGTCATAAATGCTCAATGAAAAATGTATTAAATGTGGAAGGCATTAGGATGAAGCTTAGGGACTTCTTAATACACACTTCAAATTATGTGAAAGACATTTGTTTCGGAGGAACCAGATGCTCTGTTCTTATCCTGTCCTTAATAGACTTGGCTATTATTTTAATTTTATTTTCCTATTCTCTCCTTTTTTTTCCCCCTCTCCCTACACCTGTGGGCTAAAACACTGTGCTACCTGCCAGTGTAGCTCTGATGTGCCAGTTAGTTGAAAACTTAAGAAGCCTTCCTCAGCATGGGACCTGTTTTATTGGTAATGTATGTCACTGGAATTAAAAAAAAAACATTCTAAAGCCCCTCCACCACCACTCCTCCCCTCCACCACCACCAATGTGCGACAGATGATGCGACAGCAGCCATAGTGCGCCAGAACGCTCACCACACACCAGCTCTCAATAGGGAGGAGAGCAGAGTGATGAAGCCAATTCATAGATGGGGATTAGGAGGCCATGATTGGTAAGGACCAATAGTAAATTTGGCCAGGACACCAGAGTTACACCCCTACTCTTTTCGAGAAACGCCCTGGGATTTTTAATGACCACAGAGAGTCAGGACCTCGGTTTTACGTCTCATCCGAAGGAAGGCTCCTATTTACAGTGTAGTGTCCCCATCACTGTACTGGGGCATTAGGACCCACATGGACCGCAGGGTGAGCGCCCCCTGCTGGCCCCAGTAACACCTCTTTCAGCAGCAACCTTAGTTTTTCCCAGGAGGTCTCCCATCCAGGTACTGACCAGGCTCACACCTGCTGAGCTTCAGTGGGCTGCCAGTTGTGAGTTGCAGAGTGATATGGCTGCTAATAATGTGTAAAATCATGTGAATGATTCATTTAAAAGAAGCTTCTTGAGTCTTTAGGTCCTGGCGGGATTATGCAGCGAGTGCACCCGGAGATTAATAATTAGACACAACGGGAATGTGGGGCCGCCTCCTGTAAGCTGCAGGCCCAGCTGTGTTGCACAAGACTCAGTTGTGCGACAGAGTGGTTCACCTGTAATTCTTCCAATCTTGCTGGGGCCGCTGATATAACTGCCGGCAAATCCCGAAACGTGAGCCCCCAGGCTGTACCCGATCAGGTGTACGCGGTCCGGAGAGAGCTGGTAGGCCTCCTGCAAGCAACACAAGCCCGATTGTTCGCCGTCAATATCGCATTCCCCCGGTGAAGGCACGGGGTCAGGATGCCTCGCAGTGAAAAATGCGAGTTATTTTGTTTTCTTTCGCAGTCTCCACAGCACTACGCCAGGAATCCAGTGACAGTAAATATCTGGAAACCTAGTCCAAATCCTTGTTGGATACAGAACAAAGGAAAGAATGTAATGAGCTGACATTATAACGCACTCGATTACACAAAAAAATGAAGCTGCTAAATGTTCCTTAGTGTTATGTCGTCATTTGAGACTGTATAAATTGATTACTCATTCTGTATTCAGATTACATGGAAAACTCTGTTGGATCAAATACAGTTTTTTGTACTAATGTATGAGTGTTCATATATTAGAATCTACTTCCCATCACATTGGTCAGAATTCGTCATTTTTTAAAATTTTTACACATGATAAACAGCTTCGTAAGATGCTGTTAAGCAGCCCAATCGTAGGCAATCGTTCCTGAGCTTGATAAATATTTTCCATCGAGGAATCCAAGCTTTCAGGTTGTTCTGCCCGAGACGCCTTTTTTTGCGTCTCGCACGCGCACCCCTGGAAGAAGCTCTCCACACTCACCCACAGCCACTGCAGCAGGTCTGCGATCTCGCGGCCCACCACGCGCGTGTTCTGCACCGCGATGGGGTAGTGCTGGTGCGCCAGCAGGAGCCAGTCGGCGATCAGCACGTTGATGTCCCTCACGGCGGACTTCAGAGCGCTGGCCAGGTGCGTCACCCAGTGCTCCATCATCCCGTCCACCTAGACCGGGAATCCAGGGAATGGTCACGGCCCCGGGAACGGCAAGGACCGTTAGTGACGACAATGGCAACAGCGACGTTCAGAAACCCGTGGAGGAGATCTGCCCGGCTGTCCAAACTTGTCACACATTACCAACCAGTGGGCCGAGTGGGCTCTGGCTGAGCTTGGCCGAGCGTTAGGAGACAGGCCTGCGGTAGGGGTACTCGGCTTTCGTGGATCAGCGGGAGCCTGCGAGAGGAAGGGAGCTCTCTTACCGACCAGCCGTGGATGATGATGACCACAGGGAGGGAGGTGTTGAAGGAGCAGGACTCCAGGCTCTCCGGCTGGTGGGGCAGGACTCTGCAGGTGTCCTCCATGGAGTTCCCTTCCGCGTACATCCGGAAGATGGACTGGGGGACGGAAGCCATCTTTTTTGCTCCAGCAGACTGGTGTCCTTCTGGGGTGTCTGAGTTGCAGTATGGAATATTATCAAGAGCCTGCATGTCAACAGTTATTCTCAAGCACGCTATATGAGTTTTCCAAGGTAAAAACGATGCTATAGTTGTGATCTGTATGAATTCTCCTGTAAAGAATGGCAGTTATATTTAATCTTTGTGTAGCACAGAATACGTTTTCAATCCATGTGTGAGGGCATACGGCCATAACAGATCTCCTACGTGTTGACCATCACCAGCTGATGGCCTGTACAGTGAGGAAATACCATTCCTGACACCTCAACCACCCCTGGAAATGATTCTGGAACACACTGACAAAAAAAAAGTGGATATAAAGATATAAAGGTGAAATCTTACTATGTACAGTAAGCGAACGCACAATATACAGTATATCATACACATTTGAATGAGTGTTACCTTGATTTATACTTTCAATACATATGCATGCCAAACTCCACACAGATAGCACCCCAGGAATTGAACGCAGAGCCCTGAAGCCTAGGGGCAGCAATGCTAAAAACTCCGCCACTGTGTCTCCCACTATACAGTATGTGAAATATGTCATTTAAATACTGGGCCCCTATATATTCATTTTTCCTCTTCTGCAGTTTTTGGGTCTCCTTTTCTCCATGCCTGATGGATACAGTGTTCCACTATGATACACTAAACTAATTTCCATCTCCTTACACTAATATTCTTTTGATTTATTGTATAACTCTGTGTAAATTACTGTGAAAGCCTTCTGTGTTGACTTCTAGTAAAGGGCACTATACAAGAATGAATTGAATTTGACTGGAGCTTAGCTCTAACCTTGGCCTCAACATACCACAAATAGGGATGGGATACCTCAATTGTTAATACTGTCCAGATGTGAATATCACGGCCCCCCATCAAATTCAAATATTTTCTTTGTGGTTAAAGATAACTACCCACGCATTAGTCCAGAAAGTCCGTAATAAGTAAAAAAATAAAAGATTGTAGTTCGGACTGCTCCAAGATTTAGAAGAAGAAACCTGCAGCCAGGCTTTGCTGTTACTGCAGGGGTGACGATCTTGGTAGGGTGAGTGATGGAGAGCATGCTGCAATGAGCTTTATGAAACTGTCGAATCCAATCACTGGGGCGCTTCGCAAGGCCAGTAGGTAAAAGGTTAATTCTCATCCTCGTCAGTTTGAACCCAGTGCCCTGGCTCACTTCTCAGTCTGGGAATGCTGTCCACATTTCCCAAAACCCAGTATATCCTTCTTGTTGTTCACTGAACAATTCCAAGAACAAACTGTTTCTCCAGCCTTGTTGCACTTTGGATTCCCATAGTGCATTGTTTGGACAGGCTTCTTAAAGATGGAAATGTTGATTTGAATTAAGGTACAGTAACTGGCACAGCCTCAAAAAGCAAAAACTGAAAAGAGGAAGAGCAAGAAGGCAGGCATGGTGAAGATGATGGCAGATCCAGCCAGGAGCAGGTATGAACCTTTTCTAAACCTTTCCTCTTGAGAGTAGCTGCTCCCTGGCCGGCCAGACGCCCTGTGCTGTTGACCACTCTGTCCACTCCTGTCTGAGTCTGACGAGTGGCTTTCACAGGATGTCTGACTGATGCGTGCCACTACAGGACAGGCTTACATGGGGATCGCTTTTGACTGCCTCCATTCTCAATTTTGTCTCTCAGTCACAGCTCACAATATATGAAAAATATCTCATTTGCTTTGAAATGAGCATTTGGATGCTTTCGAAACCTAAAATGCCACCTTTATTGTATTTATTTTGTAAACTGCCTGCTAGTGACAGAAGGTCGGTTCTGACATACTGTATGTCCTGATACTCACACTAATATTTTCTTTTCCAAGCCTCCTATCCTGGACTAATCAGCCATTTGACACTTCAGGAGTTCCAAGCACAAATTCCTAACTGAAACCCATGTTTTGATTAGAAGTACAGTCATCCAAATGACATTTAGCATAGAAAACAATGAAATCACTTCTGTGCCACCCGGGTAATTATGAGCCGTGTTCATCTTCTAATCAAAACACTCCAAAACGTTTTAGAAATGAATCTGAGGGAGACCTGGGAGTAGAATTCCTTACCGATTGCTACTGATTCTTTTTAATTGTTCTAGATTTCCGGATGTTAAATAACCCAACCACGACTGCACAGCAGTATTTCTCTAGAACACATTGCGACACCCCCAGCGGCCTCTGATGTCATGTACTCACCAGAACTGCCTCCTCTCAGCCGCTTTCCACCACTCAAGTGGTAAATGAAGAGTAAGGAGACCAGGACTTTGAGAACAGCCATGTCTCGCACCGGCGGCTCAGGGATCCTATTGAAAAGCTGTTGAAAGATACGAGAAATGAGCAGCAGCGTCACCTGACCGCTTGCCTGAGCGGAAAGGCAGCGATCACTCTTTGCTGGTACCCGTGTGGTTTTGTTGGGCCTGGCGCTGCGGTTCTGGTGAGAGCTGTACCTTGCTGGGAACAGGAGGCAGCCCGGTGGCCAGTGTCACAGTGCTGCAGCCCGAGCCGGGGGGTCTGTTTGAAGCCGGGATGAAGGTCGAGGGCTGCCTGGCGAAATTCTGCTGATTTCAAGCTGATTGGCCCTGGCCCCCGTCGGACCGCATTGCGAAAGGACAGAGAGAGCGAGAGAGGCGGGGGCGAGAGAGAAGGCACATTTGACAGATATTGCCTCAGCATTTCGTCAAGCTGTGCAAATAATATAAAAACAAGCAGATGCTTTGTCAGGCTCACCAGCGTAATGTCTGCTTTTGATCCTCAGTGAGTCGTGGTTTGCGCTGTGTGATCTCAGTGTGTGGCAGAACATCTATTAATTAAAAAAAAAAACATCAGAAAAGACCTGTTAGCTGTATCATTGCATGCAGTGTGAGTCTCTATGATTTGTGTCCTTGCATCAGTTCATATATTTATTCACTTGTTTGAAAGCGTTTATCTATCTTTCATGCGTGATGATATTGGGCTGTATACCCATACAATATATAGTAATAAGTAAGATGTCGTTGGTATACATTATGGTATGGAGAGATTTAATGCAGCAGTGCTTATGTACGGCACTTCTTAAAGGCTGTGAGGAACTGTAGTTTTTCAGCATCTGTTTTCATCAGAAATTAGTATATACAATATAATTAAATAATTTCATTGATTTTATTAGCTCTGTTTTTATGCCCATCCAAGTTCCGTCACTACTAGTTTCCAGTGTGTTGATGTTGTATTGTGCAGTGCCGAGTCACTACCAGTCTCCTTCTGTGTAAAGCCTTCTGGTCTTTTTCTATGGATTCTACATGCCTAAAGGATGGCCTGCAGTCCAGGGCAGAGTGCGTGACTTATCTTTGACCTCTGTATTGTGCATGTGACCCTTCGGCAAGACCAGTCCTGTCACACAGAACATTCACTCCCTCACCTGCGGAGTCAGATATGCCTTTGTGTTCTTCTCTCTGGCTGAAGCTGGTATCCCAAATCTCCTTGAATCTGGGAACACCCCCTCCCCCATCCCCAGCACCACTACTTCTCTCTGTCCTGGTCTCAGTATCTCAGACAGTACATATCACAGACAGTCCAACCGTTTCACATCCCAGCAGTCTGCTGAATAAAAGAGCCAGAAGCATGTTGTGCATAAAAGCAGCAGCATAGACAAGAGCATACAGAGATGTTGCTCAGTGGCCCTTTCACTTTTTGAAAGAAAGAAAGATTAGGAAAATCTGCGTTCTTTTTCAGTAATGCTACTGTAGTTAGAAAACTAATAACTCCTTGCATTTGTATAGCATATATTGATAACCTTTGAATAAAGAGGAAAATTCATCCACCATTGAAGAGCAGCACCCACCTGGATGATTTCAAGAAGCCTCACTAAATGACAGATCGGGTGGAGACTTGATAGACTGTTTCAGAAACCTCATGAGGTTTAGAGCTTGTTACCTGTCAGTATATGTGAATATTCAGCATGTTATAGTACGGGTTTCCGGCGTCAATGTTCTAGGAATTTGCATGGAATACCGAAGTATGCAATCCTCAGAGGGCGACATTAGTTTGAAATATTGATGTCAAAAAGCGTGTTGAAAAGATGTGGTTTGCTATTAGAGACTGACAGACTGATTTTGTAGAAATGCCTGGCTGATAACATTGAATGTTGACAGCTGCAAAGTGTTCCATGCATGTGGTAAAATGAGGCTGTAGATATCAGATGGGGAAGTAACTTTTGAAAAACACTTGAGATGTCAACTCATCGTTTCCATCTTCAAGCATTAATGTGGGCAAGGAATAAAAACCAAATGTGAGAATATAAAATTAAAATAGTGAAAGTTAAATCAAGACATAAATTAGACATAGATTATGTACCATAGAAATATGGTCACATTAGAACAAAATAATATTGCTTCTCCATGGCCCCCATAATGGATACAGTATGTTCGGGATCAATAGTGAAACACAAGCCAGAGGACACAGAAAACTATAGGACAGTGCTTTTAAAATACAATAGAAGGCCTATCTTTACACAAAGGGTGGTGGGAGTCTGGAACAAGCACCCCAGCCATGTTATCAAAACTGATACCCTGGCTTCTTTCAAGAAGGCTGGATGATACCCTCAGCTCAACAAGCAACTAGCAACCAAACACATTAGGTGACTCAAAATGCTTCTTCTTATTTATAACCTTTTTATTGGTCTTCTGGTGAGAAATGCAATGAGGGGAGGCAAAAAATGACAAACCGGAAACTTCATCAATTTCCCTTCGGGATCAATAAAGTCTTATCTCTCAGTTGAATCCCTGCCTGTGTCTAAGAAAGTGTGAGTTTTCTCCAGGCTTTGACGGAGCACACAGGGCATGAATAGGATTCTTTACAGATGGGTCTGGTAGCTTGAGTATTTATTCACATGTATATTTCTGAGATGACTTAGAACATAACTTACATTATTTTGGAATGTTTCATGCAATTAGTCATTCTGTTCTTTTTAAAGCGGGAAAAATCAGATATGACTCTTTAAAATGTAATTTATTTAGGCAGATTCACTCTTCGTTTGAAAGCATTGTTTTTCTATCAAATTCTGTATCATTGTTACTGTAAATGAAATAAAAGAAGCCATAGCTTTGAATTTATGGACATATTAGATTTTTAATTGTAATGATGCAAAAGCCTTCCTGCTTTGTTTTTATCAAAGTAGAGTGCATATCTGGACATAAAATATTGTTTATGACTCTCTGTGATGTACGTGACTTAAAACCCACTGAGAAAGTTTTTACAGTTTCACTAAATCGGTGGAAGAAACAGCCTTTTCTTTCCAACTTCCGCTCGTTGAAATTCCTCATTGGAGCATCCCCTGGAAAACATAACATTGACCGGTAACTTCATCAAAATGATAGAACAGCTCTGCATTTCTGGGTATTTTTTGTAACCAGAGCATAGAACTGACAGAAATCTGGAAGCTGCAGCATAAAGTAACCTCTCTTACAACTACTGTGTAGTTCCTGCGCACTGAGAGCAAAGAAATAATATTTTCTAACCAGCAGTTTAACTACAAGCAAAGAGGGAGGCCCTGAAACAGCCTTGAAAGGATTAAAGATTATACCTAATTAATCAGACTGCGGTGCATTTTGTAAATATTTCTTGGTAAAAGCTGGTGCTGTTTTTCTACAGCTATGTCTATAGAGCAGGATGTGACTTCTATATCAGGAGAAACACAATTGTTGATGAATTGACCATATTTTAAAATTAGGGCACACAAAACATATTAGTATTGTACGGTATCTTGAATATTATTTTGACAAATAGAAACAACTTAAGGCTGGAGCTGTGGAAACTCATTGGCTGTGAGATTTTTACTTTTCAGTGTGACTAACTCTGCTCATTTCTTTCCAGCTCCCTATTTGGGCTACTAATATTATTTTCATAGTGGAATATACTCTCATATTGCTCAGTTTGATTTTTATTTGTGAAATAGAAATAGGAAATAGAAAATAGAAAAACTATAATGGGGGGTATTCAATTTGGAATCACTATAAAAGATTGGTTTTTAATACACAGTTGGGCAGGAAAGAATTTTAGCTCTCACTCTGAGAGGGAATCATTCTAGTAGAAATGAATGAAAACTGCTGAGGGTGTATTATAGTTAATGACTTTCTGTGGGTTTAGTTCCTAAAATCAGCTCATTTGATTTTTCAGGACATACCATTCTGAGTTCAGACCCAGGTCTTTCACAGTGTTGTTTGGGGACAGAAAACCTCAGGCTGTCTTCTCCAAACTTTGTTGACAGAGACTGAAAAAAACGGGGGTAAAAATGAACAAGGTCGGTAGGTCTATTTCATGTCTCAAATTGATTTTATTTCCAGTGTTTGTCAATTCTGAAAGGGGTGGACATATTTAGATTATAATCCAATTGCAAAGTGGATATAGTTAGAGAAACATGACAGTGCGGTTCTACAACAGCTATATGTCATAATAATTTGATCTTGGAGACATCAACTCACAAAACACTTGGTTGCGATCCTTGGGAGATGTGGGAGGATCTTAGTGGTAGAAACCCCTGTTACTGGTTGAATTATCAAGGCCCAGTCTGTGACGTTACATATTGTACATCAATACGTTCCTTGGGGCAGGAGATGCAAATATGATAACTTGTTAATGTTAGCATTTACATATGACATCCTAGGGATCTGTGAAGCCTCCCAGTTTCATTTCCTGCTGGCCACCACGGTCTTGCGTGTGTGACAGGCCTGAGCATTGCACTGAGGTAATGCAGTTAAGACCCATACAGACTGTGCGCACATGGAGAGGGCCTGCCGCCTTGATTCCGACTCTGGCAGAGCCCCCACGCTGTCCAGCACGTCCTTCAGTTTCCTCCAGATCCTCTCCTTGGGGACGTCCGTTGCCTCCTAAACCAACACGTAAACCAGACAGTTTTAGCTATGACGCTGAAGAAAAAGGCATTGATCATGATTAAGACCTTCCGCTCCCTGGAATTACAGGCAATGAAGGTATTCATCCCTCCCAGTGTCTTCTGGGCACTGACCTATGAGCTCTGCGATCTCCAATGGGACTTACAGACTACAACCCTGAGCATCATCCAGGTGAGCTATCCTTCTCATATTCATTTCAGTCTTTTTATAAACCTACTCAGAGGTATTGTATGCTAGCAGCTCTGTATTACAGTGGAACACAGAGGGATTTTTGCATTAGTCTCTGAAGATGAAAAATACAGACATTTAGATCTTAGCTTTAACACTGTTTCTATGCATAAAAACACTTTTTTCCCCGCTGTTGCTATGCCAACTAATTTCACTTTAGAGAGCAAGTGAATTGCTGAGTTAAGACTCCAGCTGAGAAACAGATGAAACAATAGTCAGAGACAAAGTGAAGACAAACGTTCTCCAGTAGGCAAGCTCGCCATTAAAAACAGGGAAAAAACTGCTAAATCTTTAATAACAGTTTGAGATAGAGGTTCTGTTTCAATTTCACTTCAGCTGGAAAAGTGTGTCTCTTAAAACAGCAGAGTAAAATGACATCTCTGAGATTTATTTCTGATATCTTAAATTGGTAGTACAGTTACCTACTGTATGTTCTAAATGTAATCTTCTTTGGGATTCCACACTGCTTTACTCAGATAAACCAGACATCCACTTAAGAGCTTTTTAGCATTTCTTGTTTGTTCTAAATGCTTCCAAAAGTATTTGCTATCTCCGATTAATCATTTCTATAGAAAACACACCGCACAAAAAAAAATCATCAAATTAAGTATTCAGAATGAAATATATTACTGCTGTTTATTTCCTGATGAACAAAGATTTTAAAGTTTGTAAAAAAATTTTATGAAGGGACCCCATGTATCGTTATGAAAAAACGACACACTGAAACACTGATCAGTTTCTGCTCCTTTTTAATTCTGCAGTGAGGACACATCCAGACAGCCTGAGGCTCTCCAGGGGACCACAGCGAGAGACTCGTGCTGGCGGGCTGCGGGTCTTTTCCACACCAGGGTAACATGCGTGGACACCGAGTGGGGGTCCTCAGACAGCAGGCGGAGAAGAAGGACAAAACACTCCTTTAATCTGAAACCCAACCTCAGGGTAAATATGAAGAGCAAACAGAGTGTACCTTTGACTCTCCAAACAGAACCAGCGCTTGTTTGTAGTAAGATAAGGCCTGATCTGCGTTGCCAAGGCAGAAGTGTGTAGCTCCCAGGCCCTCACACACCTGCCACTGCCCGCGTAGGTCGCCTAACACATGACAAACAGTATTAATACTGCATGACACAACAAGGCACCGGACACAGCTGGGCAGCCGCTCATTTCAAATCACAGTGAAGCTTTATGTTCAATCATTTCCAGGTTCGGGCGATACTGTGGCGCTGTGGTTAGCATCGCTGCCTTGCGTTGCTGGAGCTCTGTGCTCTCCCTGTGTTTGTGTGGGTTTCCTCCCTCAGTTCAAAGACGTGCTGGTAGGGTAGGCTGCTGGGGAAGCTGGCCCTGATGTGAGTGTGTGCGTGTCTGTGTCTGCGTGTCCCATGATGGACTGGTGTCCCTTCCAGGGTGTATCCTGCCTTGCGCCCATTGCAGTGCACATGCAGTGAGTGCTACTGAAATATGAATGGGATCCATTTAGCTGAGGTGGAAGCATTCTGAGTGCAGTCAAAAAAAGGTGCTGATGGGCAATGTTGGGCATCATGTTGGGCATGTATGCTCTTCTCATTTAAAAACATCAACAGATATGTCCATATAAAATCCTAGTTGCCCTCGTTTCTGGGATCACACTTTTAGCACTTTTCTACACTTGTGAAATTTATTCTGCAAGCAGGAGTCAGAATCAATGCATCTCCAAGCAGGCCCCGTTTAATTTGAAGAAAGATCAATAGGAATTATTGAACAGCAGATTTATGTAACTATACTGAATGAATTTCCTTCAAATAACAGCTTTCACGTCTAGTTGCTTGATTGGCAGGCTGTGAAGCTTTTTTTAAATGACATGTAGTACCAAAAGACACTGATTAGTACCTGTCAAGCTGGGCTATGTTTCGTTGCAAAGGCCTGGTTATTACGCGACTAGACCTTGGGGAAATAATGCACCAGAAAAACCCACACTAACTTGCTTCTTTTTAATAAGGTGCAGTGGGGTTTTCTAAACCAGCCCGTGTAGTTTCGCTGTCTGCATTTTCTTTATGGTATTTATTATACTGTATGTATTGAAAATGATCGGAAACTGCTATGGCCCCTTCGAAATCAGAGGGAAAAGAAGAGGCAATACAAAAACCCAAGAAAGTCTAGATTTCTGTATGCCAAATGAACTTTAAGGTTTTTGAAATATAGTGCTATGATTGAAAATAGTATCATAAATTTAGACATTCATTAAAATGCAGATTTTCTCCCTGAGGTACCAAACATGTCAGGAAACAGAGCCATCAGATTAAATTAAGCTGTTCTGCTTACAGTGTGTATATTCTGGAGGCTTAGCTGGCAACAGAGATGCCAACTTCATCCACTATTCATTTAAATAAAAATAAAATATCTGCATGATTCAGTTCCATCTTTATTTCCTATGCCAATGTAATTATTCCAAAGTAACTTACTGATGACTAAAATAATTGATCATCATCTCTTTGAAATGCTTCTTTTTACACAGTTGAGACTGAAATATTTTTTTAAATATTGTAGATTTTATCCTAATGTACAAATAACACAGCGTGCTTATCAAATTAACTTGTCTATTCACATATGTATAATACGGTGAAAACTGTACTATTTGGAGAAATAAAACATATGACATATACGCACAAATTAATAAGACCTATTACACAACATGTTCCTATGGGCAACAGAAGTGTTCACCACAGGGCACCTGTATCACCTAGTGACATCTGTGTTGTGTACTGCCCCTAAACTTTAGCACTCATCTCTAATACACAGTACGCAATACTGGGTGTTAACTTATTGGCTATCTTTAATAATTAATAATAATAATTGCTTACATTTATATAGAGCTGTGCTGGACACTCCACCACAAAGTACTTTACAGGTAATGGGGACTCCCCTCCACCAGTGTGCAGCCCCACCTGGATGATGTGATGGCAGCCACAGTGCGCCAGAACGCTTACCACACATCAGCTCTCAGTGGGGAGGAGAGCAGAGTAATGAAGCCAGTTCATAGATGGGGATTATTAGGAGGCCATGATTGGTAAGGGCCAATGGGAAATTTGGCCAGGATGCCGCGGTTACACTCCTCCTCTTTTCGAGAAACACCCTGGGATTTGTAATGACCACAGAGAGTCAGGACCTCGGTTTCATCTGAACACCGAGGTCCGAGGGTGTGGCAATCCTGTTTCATCTGAAGGACAGTGCCTTTTTACAGTATAGTGTCCCCGTCACTACACTGGGGCATTAGGACCCACATGGACCGCAGGGTGAGAGCCCCCTGCTGGACCCACTAACACCTCTTCCAGCAGCAACCTTAGTTTTTCCTAGGAGGTCTCCCATCCAGGTACTGACCAGGCTCACACCTGCTGAGCTTCAGTGGGCTGCCAGTTGTGAGTTGCATCTTTCATCCTCTTCTGAATTCTATCACGTTTGTTATATGCTGTATGCTACAACCACATGTGCAAATCCATTACAATATAACAATGGGACATTATGGTATAACTTGGAAGAGCACAAACAATACAAATTCATGAGAATTTCTATTCCTATCTTCTCACTGACTCCTAGTCCATTTTTATTTTTATTTTCTATTCTTTCCTCCACAGGAAACAAACATTTCTGCCACTTCTTTATTTTCTTTAAAACAAGGTGCAGTTTGCTTTAATAGACAGACTTTTTCATCCTGACCGCACCCACGTTGTCTGTCAGGAGTTGAAATCTTTGTGGGGGCAGGTCCCCAAAGTAATACAATACACACCCCTGCACCCCACATTCTCCCACTCTCTAACAGGCTTAACAACTGTAGGACTGTAGGAATTTATCACACTGGAAAGTAAGTATGAATTTACATTATTAGTAATATAAATGTATATGTGGGATTATAGCTAAAAGAACAGGTCTTGTAAAAAGAGTGGCCTACCTGATGCACAAACATGTTGTATAAAATAATGAAAGGCCGTGTCAGAGTCCTTAGATGGATGTACATTAAATCAGACATTCTGGAGAAACAGATGTGGCAAGACCATATTGAAAGAAGCAAACCACATGTTCAAAGAGTATTGGGGTGTCTTTCGACTTGGCTTAATAAGAAAACTAGAACTGCTTTACTGTGAGCTATTGACTCTTTATGCGAAATGATGTTTTTCCCAGAGTTCTTCAAGGCAGCATGGGCCAGGACCTTACCTATGTCAGCGAAGGCTTGCAGGGCCTCTTGGTAATGTAGAGCTGCTGCTTGGTAATTCTTCATTTGGCTGTAAGCATAGGCCAGGTTGCACAAAGACTCTCCCTGTCCCTTCCTCTCCGCCAGGGAACCTGCAAACGCGCAATGTCGACAGATTTACATGACGTTCTATCCAGAACTTAGAACTCTCTTCTTACTTTTGGGCCATACTTTGTCCACACAGATGATCCGTTTGAAACGGGGGCTTTGAAAATCAGGACCTGTTTTGGAATCGCATTCATTGTTTAATTTCATGTGCTGGAAATGACCAGATTTCCAGACATCTTTGTGACTAAGCTGTTCCATAAAAAGGAGCATAAGAAAGAAGGTTAAATAAAGATTTGCACAATGGCCAGTTTTTATTTTTTTTAAAAAAACCTATAGTTTTCATTGAAAGCCCAATACACAATTGCACAATAGCAGATCTTTATTTAAAAAATGTTTTTGAGCCAGTGAAAACGAGGCTGTGGTACATATGCAGGTCATCAGTCTTTTGCAGTTTCAGAGTTTTCCAGGAGTGCCTGATGGTAAACAGTGGTAAAAGTGTTTCAGAATTCGGTTTTAAACTTGGGGTGGAGTTACAGTTCCTGTTAAGACTGGACTTAGGCATTGCAAGGGTGCCCTGCTGATACTCTCGGTGTCTTTCAGGACAAAGTGACTCCCGAACAAACCCAGCAGCCAGCCTGACGACGTACTCGTACCGTACATTTCTGCGGATTCGGTGTGGTATGTCAAAGACTCGGCATATCGCTGCAGGGCGTTGTGGATGGCCCCCATGTTCTGGAGCAGCACGGCTCTCCTTCTGATGCTGAAGTTCTGCCCGGAGCAGCAGGCCAGGGCCTCAGAGAAGCACTGTCCCGCTGCGTGGAAGCTCTTCAGCTCAGCGTAGTGCAGACCAACGTCGTTAAGCAGCTTTCCTGGGGGGGGGGCACAGGGGCAAGTGACAGGGGTTTCCATGCTCCGCTCACGTCTGCGCACGGTCAGGACCGGGCAAAACAAGCACAGGGGTAAATACAGCACAACTTTCCATTCCACCCCAAACACTTCCGTTTCTCCGAGTCTGGGGTGCAGATTTGTAACACTGCATAGTGAGAACAATTGACAAAATACTGCAGTACACAACTGTGAAACAGTGTTGTAAATAATGTAATACTGCAGTAACACAAATCATTTCTGTTCTGTTTCTGGTCTTGTGTAATATACTGTACTTAACATGTAAGGTCTATAGGCAGTATGGTGGCACAGTTGTTAGCATTGCTGCCTCACAGTGCTGGGTCCCTGAGTCCTGTTCTGGACTTGGGGTGCTGTCTGTGTGGAGCTTGTACTGTAAGTTGTCCCCATGTTTTTGTGGGTTTCTCTAGGTGCCCTGGTCTCTTCCTTCAGTCCAAAACCTTGTAGGAGAATTGGCCCTGGTGTGAGTGTGTGTGTCCTGCAGTGGGCTGGTGTCCCAGCTAGGGTAGTACCCAGCCTTGCGCCTGTGGCTTTTCCAAGATCGTTTCCCACGACCCTGAATTGCAAGATGTGTTTAGAAAACGGACGGATGTAAAGGTTATGTTATGACTAGTTGTGAATATAGCCTCATAGGGTGTACAAGACAGCTGACAAAAAAAAATCATGCAATGCACTGCAATGTTTGTTTTAAAACATCAAAGGTCAAGTGTGGTGGATCCTACAGCAGGAACCGGACAGCCTTGGCGTATTCCTTAACCTCGTCATAAGCAATGGCGATGTTGAAGTGCAGGTCGGCATCTCTCTGCTCTGGCTCCTGTAGTCTGCACTTCACAAAGCACTTCAGGCCTTTCTGAGCCCTGCCTGCGGCAGTGTAGGCAGCACCCAGGTTGAAGAGACAAGTCCTTTGCATTTGGCCTTCAGGCAGAGTGTTGGACAAGAGGAAGGCCTTCTTAAAGAGGGCCAAGGCTTGGTCACGGTCGTCTTTCTCTAGGGCTAGGGTCCCAGACCTAGTTAACCATTCAATTTCAGCCGGCACCCCCCCATCTTCAGAGCTGCCTGCAACTCCACTTGAAGACATTTATCAGAACACTGTAAACTGAAAGTGAAAGGCAGAAAGTCATTTTTTTAAAAGCGCAAAGAACCACTTCACATCGCACGGCACTGTGCAAACTCTCTAATGTGAAATTTGATGGGGCACTTTTTTTCAAAGGCAATTTTAAAGGAACCAAAGTCAATCGAGCAAACTTTTCCTTCTGTAATGGGCTCAGTATCAATGACAAATTAGGCACCCATGTGTATGTTAAAGCAGGTTTTGGAGCAACATTTTCTCTTGCTCCTTGTAGTGTGATTTAATTGTAAGAGATTACGCTTCTGTTTCACGACTGTACCCTGCTTTAGTGTAAGGAAATACGTCAATCAATATTTGTTACATGGTGTTTCAGGAAGACGCAGTGTTAGAGGTGAAGAATAGAGACATTTGAGTAACTTACCACTTATGTAGTTCTGGAGAGAGAATGCTCCACATATGAAAAAATGTTTTTAAAGTTGGGAGCTCTTTCTTTCCTGAAACAGGCTACTGTAAAGAACCATTGACGTCTTCAGGCAGAGAACTGTTTTGTACAATACCCTTGGCAACACACTTTCAGGCTATATACGCTACTGGCAAACACAAGATCATCACGCCCATTAATGACAGAGGGTGTGAGTTACAGACCAGGGAAAAGTACAGTACCGTGAACCAAAAACAACAAAAGCTTCTGACCTAGCCTTATGCTGGCTTTGTTTTTTTATTGAATATTCTTAGCCAGGGTTTCATCATGGGCTGGAAACAAGGTGATTGTAAATGAAGAGAGGGATTGTGAATAACTTAAATAGTGCCTGGTCATACTGCTGAGACTTTAATGGGACTGAGCAACAGCTGTTTAGTGTTAATCTCCAACATCCATTGGTTTGCTTAAGAACTCCCCTGGCATGTCTCTGGACTCAAACATCCTTACACCTTTAACTCCAATCCCAAATGTAGCCTTAAGCAAAGATATTCTCACCCTAAGCCTTCATATCCCAAACTCTATTACTAGCTCTACAGTGCAGATTGCATGAATTGACATTAATTTGATAGTCTCTGAGATCAGTTCATGAACAAACTGGCTACTGTCCTTCCCTGCTCAACTTAAAGGGTCTCAACATTTGTAAGCTATAGTTCTGGTCTTTAGTCCAGCCTTTCCAAGAATGCAAGTCCACAATTCCTAAATCCTGCAAATTTGTCTTGTGGGATTTGGCTGCTGGGATTTGGGAGCTTTGATCCCGAAGGTTCCTGCTGATTCTGTCAATCAACTTTTCTAACTACACACTATTGAGATCCCTGCTGCCCTGTTTCAGGGAGGAGAAAACTGCATTGCACCTGGTTAGGATCAGTTTCATACAGCCAGTCTGTAATCTGCACGATCACTGTTCATTTTCTACATGCCCCAGCGGGAAAGGAAGTGCTATGGTTGCGCCCTAAGGCATTTTTTGACGTCTTCATATAGAAGAGCTCATGACAGATTAAAAACATTGCAAGCAGAAGGTGGTATTTCAGCAGAATCTATCCCTGGAACACTGTCAGGTTGTGTGAAATGTGTGGTGTGCAAGCAGCATTTTTATTAGTGAAATGTTTCCGTAGATTTTTATCCACCCATCCCTTTAATAACTGCTTCATCTGATTCAGGGTGGCAGGGGAGCTGGAGCTTATCCCTGCAAGCAATGGGTGCAAAGCAGGGCACACACACCCACACCAGGGCCGGTTTTACCCAGAAACCAATTGACCTACCAGTATGTCTTTGGATGGTGAGAGCACTGGGAACTGGACCACTGGGATGAACATACAGATTCCCTACAGAGAGCATGCCAGGTCCGGAATTTAACTCAGGGTCCCAAAGATGCAAGAGAACAACGCTAACCACTGCGCCACCGTGCTGCCCTAAATATTCATTTTGAAATTGAATAAAAAGTCTTCCATAATACCTGTTTCATAGAAAATTCATGTACAATATGTGGAACCATAATACAAATGTGAATCTTGCTTATGAATCCTTATTTAATATTTAGTCCAAGAGTCCATGGCCATCCTACACCTCTTAAAATCTGACGTTTATAAGCACTTAAAGTTAAGACAAAAATATTGTAAGGTCTCTTTGTTTGAGGATTAAAGCCCAGGGTTGAAATTCATAAGAGAAAATAAAGTGCCACAAATGTGCTGAACAGGAAAATCAGCTTATGAGTCACAGGGAAGTAACAATTGTCCTCTTAAACCTTGGCTCTGCAACTGTGCATGAATCTGCCTGTGAGTCTTCATGTACATCACTACTGGCATTGCAGTACTTTATTTATTTACCTACTCGCATAGCAACAGTCCTTGCAAAGTGGCTTCTGTAGCTGACAGGCTCTGAATGTGGTCTATTATGCACCAGATATAGAGAGCTTGAGCAGGGGAGAGGCATGAAACACTGAGAACAAAATCATGCCTCAGCTATTCTACATAACAATTAGATAGATGGACTCCCTTTTATTCATTACATGCATACATGCACATTTGGCTGAACTGATGTGTTTGCAAACAGCCAGCACCAGAACTCCTTGCCTTTACTGCATAAATACGAAAAGAACTGGGCCTATAACACAAAATAGTTACATAGTATTTCAGAAATGAGCTTAGCTTAGGCTCTGGACTTGAAACTGAGTGATCGTGGGTTTCAGTCCTCTTTGGGAGAGACACCGGCTCTGGGGCAGGAGTGTGAAGCCCTGATCAGGGAGCTGGTAATTGGGTTCAAATCTTGCTGGGCCACAGCTGTTGTATCCTTGTGTGCTCAAATTGCACCAGTAATATGCTTAGTTGTATAAACAGATAAAAATGTAAATAGTCGTGGATAAAAGCGTCAGACAAATGCATCATGATAAACAGCTTGGATGGGTGTTCTAAGTAAAGATTTAACTGACTCTTTGACCAGCAAACAACCTTTTACTAAATATGTGTATAGTTGTGTACTTAATAGAATCTTTCTATAAGTGTAAATAAATGGAGATATTGATGATATGCACAATGGAGGCATTATTAAACATTTTTAGTGTTTATTTATGTTTTATGGTACATTTTCATTATTTTACAAGAAGTTGACAGTTAATTTGTCAAAGCTGTGTTGAAAGTAAATCCATGGAGGAGGCAGACAGTACAGATAGCGACTGTAACAGCAAAAGAAAGTAACAAAAACAAAAACACGTTTTCACCCAAAGCTGGGTCAATTACTAAATACAACAGGTTCATTAAATTCTGTAATGAAACCACAGTGAGCTGAAATAGCCATTGTGACACCGATGTACCATTAACTGTGGCAAAACACGGTTTTATAGTTACACATCATCTGAAAAAATCTATTATATAATATACTGTAGATCTAATTTAAAAACTATTGTATATCGTATATATCTAATTTTAATGTAACACATACTACATATTAAGATATAGAAGAAGAAAAACCTGTCAACAGAGGTTGTAGAATCCAGTATGCTCCTACACAGAGTGGCCTAGAGGTGGCAGTCAGTGGCCTGATGTGCTTTACTGTAAAAAGAAAGAAGGTTTGGGATGCTTTCTAACAGAGTCACAAACTAAAGTGCTCCTTCCAAGCCATCCAAGCTCTTTTTTTGTATTTAGCTACACCGCGTGTAATCTAGTTTTAGTAAGTAATTATGTGAGCTCGCTAGCACATTCCTGTGAGGGACGCAGAGCCTAGCTCTGTCCAGCAGAGCTCCCCTGACTCTCCCTGCTTAACCGCTAGTATCAGCAGATGGATACGTGTATCCACATGTGGATCCAAATGTGCATGTGCCATATCCAGATGGACTGCACCATTCACCCAGCCACGGCCAAAGGAAACACGTTGTGAGGTCACCCTCTGCCTTTTGTCTGTCATACGATATGGCACCGGGAAGGACGTGTGAAATCTTTCTAAAAGCGCCGCCCTTCTGTCAGTAATGGGATGTAGCAACTCCACAGTGAACTGCAGCAGCTCAGAAACATGTCCTGTTTCTTGGTTTTCATTGTGGGTTGCTGTGGGTGCTATAGTCTGTTTGCACTCCCCTTTAAACTACTTTGCACATATTCCACTGTGGCTTGTGTGCTTTCCAGTTCTAGAGCTTTTATTTACATTACTCTTTAAAATGTATTAACAAGGACCAAGTGGAAGACCACTGGTTTGGTCACTGGTTTTCTTTTCAAAGACCATAAGGAAAATGCTGACACTTCACACACGTTAAGGGTGAATTTTGTGGGGCATAAAAGGTGCTTACTGCAATTTATAATAGAGAGGAGATACATGCCTATACGACATCACTCTCAAACCCACTGAATGTCATGACAGAAGGCATATTTGAGTAGGGAATGCATTAGCCATTTAGCATAAAACTGTGAAATATTTATGATGAGTGGAAGGATGCTGGGAAAGATGTTCAAGTTGTTAATTTAAAGGACATTCCACTAACTGATTTTTGCATTATGAGCCTTAATTTTCTCAGAAATGAAAACATTCTTTGGCAGGATATTTGCCGATGTAATTTTTTTAAATTACAAAGCTATAGGATGCTTCTTTCCTGGCTCATAACAAGAGGAAAATGCTGGATACTGGGAGCCACCTCTCATAAGCCCTACCTTCATATTCAGTGACCGAAAGTCAAAACTCCCGGATAATTCTTCAAACGTTTTACACTTCAAACCTCCGTCTACAGTTATTTTCCTGCATTTCCTGAAAGCAAAAGTAACATTTTTAAGGGCCGAACACTAAAATAAGAAGCTAGCTTGGTGTACAGTTCTACCAGATTAACATTCCCTGTTTTATGGAGAAAAAATATTGGAGAAGAATATTGCCCTAGGAAGCATACTAATGGCCCTTTCTGTGTATGTTGTCTGTGTCAATGCTGTCCATTTGCAACAAAGTCTATGAGCTGTACTGAGAGTGGGTTTGTTCCTGTCTTACAGTAGAGTTCCTACAACTGAGCTGCCCTTGTTCTATTACAGGGGCTTGTTCTTGACCGCAGAATCCTAGAGTGTCCTCCCAGCGCGTGTGAGAAGCAGTTCTTCAGGTCTAATCTAGCAGCGTCGAAGTGACTGGAGCAGCACCGCAGGCCCCGCTGCAGGACCTTAGCTCATTATCATTTCGTACTTTTCCTTGACGCTGTTCTCTTCTTCCAGGTGCTTCTGCGGCTCGGCGTGGTGCAGCTCGATGAACAACAGGTACAACACAGCTCCTACAACCCCGCCCACCAACGGGCCAGACACTGGAATCCACCACCAGTTCCTCCCAGCGCTGCAGAGACAGAACAGGCAACATGACGGCCGGGGACACCCCTGCACACAAGGCAAACCCTTTCTCCTCTAGTAGCTTCGCTTTGTCAGTTCATGCTGGATTATCTGAGGAATTCCTTTATGGTCATAATTTGTTTGCAGTACATGAAAACCATGACTGTAACTGCTTATAGAAGATAATAACAAATGCGTGCCTTAGTTTAAAAAAAAGGAATCTAAAAGTGTAAAAGGTATCAAAAGTTAACATGAAAAACAGTGTATAGAGTATTTGCCTCTTAATTTGTCTACATTTTGTCCCGATGAGTGTTTTGGTGATCAGTGAGATTATTTCTTTTCTACAGAAAGAGCTAACACCATCTGCTATCAAAGAGCTCTTCAGCTCTAAAGGGCGATGACTTTGAAGCCAGAGCCAGTGAGTTCCCATCACTTCTCACTGAGTGATGAGTATACTGTAGGTCAGAGTGTGACTAAAACCAGCGCAACAGGAAACGTAATGTTCTCTGACTGGCTTGCTTATCGATTTTACCACAGTGTTAGCTACTGCTGTGCCCATTGAAGGACATTTGATTGACGGTTGATTCTGTTGGTTTTTGCCACAATTTGGCAAGCCTAGATGGAAGTCTGTGACAACCCCGAGTAGCAGAAGCCTTTTCCAGCACATCTGCTCTAAATCTGCTTTAAAGGTATTTCCTGTTAAGGCTACTGGGTCGTAACTGATCGAGTCTGGTGGATTATGATAATTAGTCAGCTGAGCCCCCTCTGCAGATTAGTCCACATGATTCACCATTTGTGAACTGTAGGAGCTCTGTACCTCTTTGGAGTACTTTCTGATTATTGAATTCAATAGAAATGAGTCACCATCTTTTATTTTACCTGTTTCCCCTTTAATCTGCATAAAGGTTAAATTATTGAACATTTATAGTTTTTGACTTTTTATACACATTAGCATACACTTATACTGTAGAAGCACATATAGTAGAAGTCAGATGTACTGTAAACACAATTATCTTCGTTGTAAAGACGTTTCTGAAGTGTGGTCTTATTTAGAGGAAAGGGCGCCCTCTGCTGGACCTTTCAGTACCTTATCTACCGGTAGCAGAGAGAGTATTGTCAGCCCCTGATATTAAACTGGTGCTTTCTTCCTCTCTTGGGCTGTAAATCCTTCATAAACAAGCAAGAACAATTTACACAGTGTGGCCTTCTACTTTGTTGAAAATTGTGATAAAAGTAATGCAAAGGCAGCTGTTACAGGTTTAACCAAACATCCTATAAGATGGCGATTAAAAATAACGGCACAGCTGGGAAGCAGAATTAGTGAAACTATCCTTTTCCTCTCAAAGGAAAAGACTACTGGCTTCTTCATTAAGGGTCATATAATGGTTATATTAAGGGCATCATTTATTCAGTGTGCAGATGATAAACCTTTATAATAAAGGTTAATTTCAGATGTCAGGATACCAGAAAGCTTGAAAACCGTCCTGTTGTGTGAAGGCGCAATGTGACCGGTCACTTCATCTTACTTGCACTCAGTTCCCTCACTACCCATTCTCTGTGTGAAAGAAAAGCCCCGGCACAATGAACAGGAATTCTGTGCAGCTGGACTGGACATTGACAGGCTGTGCATTGTAACAGGGACATGGTAAAACTCACAGAGCTGGAAAGTAATGGGGTAGGCATGTAAAGAGAACTTAAGAGACTTAACTTCCTTAACACAGACTTGTGAAACTTTATCTGACGTTTCCCTGAAGGAAGAAATCATGGAGCCATGATTTTGCTGACCTTTCAATTGCAATCCCGTAAATGTCACTGATGAACTCTGGCTTTGACTTATCTCCCTGTAACGTTGAAACTCTGGGCTCCAGTTTCGATTTTACTGTGGAGAGGGAAGGCTGGTTAGAGTTATTCTGCAGGAAGTAGCTAGGCCCCTGTCCTTGGTGTTATGCAAAGTGCTGTAGAACAATGTCCTACCTGAAGACATCTCTTCCCCATCCTGCCACTGCAGTGAACAGGCGTGGGCCGAGGTCCCGGGCAGGATTTATAGGGTACCCACAGTTCAGTCCCATGGAGACCCCAATAGCCATGATGATCAGACCAATCACTAAAGGCTCCATTCCTTTGGGAGCCCCATTGTTCTTCCCATCCACAATGGCCAGAATACAAAGCACCAGGGCGCCCGTCCCTATGACCTGTGTCACACAAGGGACAGGAGAGGTGAGCTAGAATCATACTGCACAATTGCTGTAATAAGAGCTCAACTAATCCAGAGCTCAAGAAGATGATTTATTTTATGGAAGAAAGCATTTGGAAATAGCACTTCCAAAGATATTGAACCAATAATAATACATGTTCTAACCACTTCTTCCATTTAAGAGCTGCAGTGGAGCTGAAGCCTATCCCAGCAAACAACAGGCTGGACACCCTGGACATTTGTTACACCCTGGACAGGACATCAGTCCATCACTGGGCAGACACACAAACACTCACACCAGGGCCAACTTTCTCAGAAACAAATTAATCTACCTGTATGTTTTTGGAATAAGGGAGGAATCCTACACGCACACAGGAAGACCATACGAACTCCACACAGACGGCACTCCAGCTCCAGAATTGAACCTAGGACACTAGCACTGTGAGCAGCAACACCAAACCGCTATAACTTCAAGCTGCCCGATATCGAACCAAAACCTGGGATTTAGCACTGAATAGACAAACCTAATTGGTTCATTCAGAAAGTACTTAAGTATTATGTCTCACACACTTCCTGTTTTTTTAACCCTGGATTGCATATAGCATTGTCCACATCTTCATCTTTACCATCTGAGGCAAAGGTCAGCCACAATGAAAGTGCATATTTTGAAAACCTACAAATGAATGAGGATCCCACAACAGCTGCTAATGGAGAAAAGTGCTTTTAACATTTGGAATAATCAATTTTAAGTGATTAGCTGTAGATATTTTTTGCATTAGCTGTCTATCCTAAAAACCATGGCACTAATTGAATTAGTGTAGTCATGTTTGTTTTTCTACCTTAAGAACAACAGTACTTCACTTTCTTTATTTAATAATAAAAAAATACATTGGCAACAACCATATAATTTTACATTCTAATATGTAATTTGAATTCCAACATAATCCTGAATTTTATGTCTAAGAAATTTTATTTTAAAATTTGAATTCAATATTGGATATTTGCTTTCAGGTAAGATTTATCATTAAAATATTCAGTAGGTACAGAGTCTTGGCCATAGGTTTATTGTTGAATTTTAAAATGTTAGGTCATTAAGGTCTCTAGTTTAATTTAAAGCCACATTGTCCAAATTGTAAATTTTAGCACCAGTAATCATGGCTGAAATTTAAGATAAGCAAAGAAAAATCTATATCACACGCATGGTTCAAAGGCCTGGTGTCCTTCTTGTGGCTCTGATCTGGTGAGCACATGTCCTGCTCCCGAGAGACTGGACTAAAGTACACAGGAGTATGGCACACTGTCCCTCCTGGGTGCCTCTTCTTTACACACAGAAGCAGCGAACAGTAGCAATGAAACCCAGACACACTCATCGATGTCCATCCACTTTCAACCTTCCCAGAAGCCAATTAACCCAGAGAAAATGTGAACATGGGGAGAACATACATCCTCCACACAGATAGCACCCCAGGTTCGGAACTGAGCCCTGGGCCACAGTGCTGTGAGGCAGCAATGCTAATCATTCGCCACCACACTGCCCCCCTCTGCCATCCATGCTGTGCAAAATCATTACGCAGTTTAGAGATAATGGTGGATAACGGATGTCACTGATGATGGAGGATGCAATGCAGAAAGGAGTGTAATATCCATTTTCTTTATCACCACTCGGCACTCACCTGATCTATGAATCCATTTAGGATTGACAAGTGTCTTCCCGGATATGATGCAAAGATATGTGCTGTAGCGTTGGGACCAGTAACAATTAGTATTCCATTGGTGTAATCCATAAAGGCATCTAGAATACAACACAGGGTTGGTACATTTCACAGTGTCACCATTGGACACTTTGCTGCGCATCATTCCCTTGCTAATCAGTTTATTATACTTGTTTTATATATTATATTTAATACGTATGTGAGCAAATAATTGCCCCTTATGATAGTATCATTTAAAAAAAAATATAAAGGGCATAATATGCAGGAAGTTTACAGACACCGCATTTGAAGAAATTGAGTATTTCTTCAATCTCGGTTAATGTAAAATCAGGTACATATTACATTTTTCTTGAATCATTGCTAGGGAGGTCCAAAACTGATATACAGTACAAATCTTCAACATTAGCAGACACCCAATCTAATGACAGGCAGTTGGGCAGTATTCACTGGTTTTGTAATTAGGATACAGCTTCCAAGTCCAGCAACATAAATAGTGTTTGGAATGTAACCTGACATGCTTTCTAGGTTTTCTGTCCTATAAAAGGTCTGGGGACCCATTTGAGCATTCCACTGTAACAATCAATAGTCTTTCCATTTATTCTGTTCACACTCAAGGCCTGTGTAACCTCACTGAACGCTGAAAAGCACGAGACACATGTCAAACAGAATTTCAGTCAAATCACTTAACCCTGGGTCTTTTCTTCATTTTTATGTGAATATACACACCAGTCCACGGCGTGCGTTGATTAATCCAATTACATTCTTTAGAATTTATTCGATTTAATTTATTAGAATGTATGAATGTTGTGGCTCTAGGAACGAACCACTTTTGAAATAACTTCATTTCCAAATTCCAGGGCCCTAATATTACTTTCTTTCCTCAAAAGCACGCGAAAATAATTTGAATGGGGAAACCTTCTTCCCTGTGACGCGGGCCTACAGACAGAAGCAGAATGATTCAGCCCTAGATGAAAATGAGGAACTTCGGGGACATTTTCATACGTACCGTAATACAGCCCGTACACGGCTGCAGCCCCGGCAAAGGCGCCGAGGAACTGTGCGACCACGTACACCGGGAACTTCACCAGCTTCAACTTGCCCAGCACCAGCATGGCGAGGGACACCGCGGGGTTCACGTGTGCCCCTGGAATTCCAGCCAGAAAAAAAAGGCGCGATTTAACCGAGAGCTCATCTTAATCCGAATGAAGCATTTTCCAGATTCTGCTAGTAAGTATCTCACAATTCTAAAATGAAAATCTCCCAATAATGTCTTTTCTAGAAGCGCTGTATGGGCCCTTTTCCCAAATGATCCATTTCGAGCTTTTTTACCAACGTTGGAATTGCGTCGTTATTCAGACTAAAAAAATTGTGTCTAGACCTGCAAGGCGCTCATTGTGCGTGTTAGGGATTCAAACTGTGTTGGTGTGCGTTGAATAAGTAAAGTTAATTCCGAGCTGAAAAGTAGAATTAAAGAAACAACGTTTTGGCTTTGGGTCTCCCCCTGGTGTGAGATCCTTCTTTACAGCCGAGGAAGACGTAACAGCCAAAACATTGTGTCTTTTCTTTCTTCCTACTTTTCAGCATTCTAGCGGTGGAATATCTTATTTAATTATATATTAAAAGGATGTTTCAAGTTACACTATTCATTTAAATGCCTTCTTGTATTTCACCTACTTCATTAAAGATGCCTTGAGGCTTGAAAGGTTTAGGATTGCATCCACAGTGCAGTTACAAGAGCTTGGCAACACCCATCAGCATTGCCTCACAGGCAGGCTGTGATAGCACAGCCTGGGCCATGGGGAAGCAGTGTGTGAGGCTGTCCCAGTCATGCCCAAGACGGTAAGCCACAATCAAGACTCAACACCAGCTACAAACCCTGTACTTGTTGGGAGGGCTTTTAGGGGATAATACAAGAAGCCTCCGGGTAAAAAAGAGTCACCCTACAGTTGTGGGCTTAGAGTTTCCAAAGTGCACACTCCTTAACGGTTTGGTTGTTCTGTCTTCTTCCTGTCCTCACTTACCGTTTCCACTTGGTATTGCTGGCTGTTTGAAAGTGACAGGCAGTTACTAGAGAAACAGTTTTTTTTTTCCCTGAACCCTTACTGTGCAGCAGAGAGGTAAATGAAATCTCACCCCATTCTGTTGGGTGGGCTTGAGCATGGTGGAAACGGTTCTCAAGACTAAAAAAATGGTTAAAGAAATCATTAGCTGGGCTACACTGGACCTCTGTGTGATCTTGCGTCTCCTGCAGCAACGTTTCTAAAGTTGCTCCTGAGTGAGCGGTATCCACAGGGATTTCTGTGGGAGAAGCCTAGTGATGGCGCATCTTATATGTTTAAAGGTTATTGGGATCCTCTGGGATGCAAATTGCTGTATAATTCCATGAATCATAAAAATTAGTTGACAGATTGATCATGTCATTGCAAAAGAGGATCAACGTTTTGGCACATATTCTATAAAGTTTAATGAAAATAAAACATATTTTAAAAATCCCTGTTTACTTTTTCCTCGGCTTCAATGAAGTGAACAGTGTAACAAGCACTGCTAATTCAAACAGAATAATGGGCTGGAATTACTTCTCACTCTCAGATTGCTTGTGATGCACTCCTCCCTAGTGTTTCCAGCCTGTCCCACTAGAAGAATGCAATTTAATTTTCAGTATTTTTTAACCTAAGTAATAAGTGGGCAAGCTGATCCAAGATATTAATTCTATTTACCACTCCATCCACACATGATGTAATTTGATATCACTCTTGCTTGTATCCATGAACCAATTGCCAAAGGCAATACAATTGAATTAAGGAGAAGAGCAACTGTTACATTCTAGCTGTAAGGATCTAAAGGCATGCCACAAAATATCAGAGGCAAGAGCTTATCAGAATGGTAAAATGGCACTGTGATATATCCAGGCAGCAAAAAGCAATATTTGTGGTTTAAGTGACTGGGTAGTTGACAAGCTACTCCAATAAATATTAGGCAGATTTAGGTAAAGATGAAACCAGTATAATTAACTCTCAGCCAGCAAAAGGTGCATTACATCCTCATACATCTCGAATAACTCCATTGTTTTTACTTTTTGCCTTTTCTTTAAAAGAGACCAGGGACAGTGTGACAGAATATCTTTTTATTTTAAAGGAGAAACACCCTGTAGATCACAGTGCTTCCCACTGTGATATTCAGTAACAAAACGCTTTGTGGTACACAGATATAGCACTTCTGAGCATCTTGTGTTGTCTGTACTTTGTACTTCACCATGTTGTAAAATATAACGATGCAGGTGTTTGGCTCTGTCTTTGCTCTTCTTTTAATTCACTTCAGGTATTTTTGCAACCAACATGTCTGTTTCCTGGTGTATTTTAACATGCTCTTTTGGCAGACACATATTCTCAGATGGAAGGCTGGATTTAGAAATGAATCTGGAATGGAACATGCATCTGGAGATGGACTGCTTTGCTCTTTTCTCTCCCATCATTTGACCAAATGCCTTCAAGTTTTCATGTGACAACAGGCCCTACGGCCACCATCACCGCGATCAATCGCGCTCACGCCATTTGTCTAGCCCCCAAGGTTATGTATGACCTCTGCTAGGCTGATACCACTGGGGCGTCATCCTACACACTGCGAACTAATCCATATCCCATTCAGAAAGAGCAGCACAACAACAACAGGCTGAAAGAGTCTGTCTGAATTGAGTCTGACATAAGCCGGCTAAATCTGCTTAAAACAATTTCAGAGCGTGGAGTGAACTAGTGCAAGGGTTCTGCACAGAATGAACACCCAGTTCCTCCAGCTCACATCTTTCCCACATCCCCACCAAAAAAAACAAACCAGCTTCTGTTGGTGGGAAGACTTCGTGTAGACTAAGAAAGGAATAGTGGAAATCCACAGGTTGCCCACACCTGATTCCAACACGGCCGCCTCATACAAGGATCCTGTGCCCCAGAAAAGCTCATTAGTCCGATATCTCAGGTGATCATCACAGATGTCATTTCACAGCCTGTACAGTAGGTTTTTCTTGGTCATGTGGGTGGAAGATAAAAGTACCCTGTGTCGCTGTCCACACTGATTGTTACTGTTGAAAGCAGATAAGAAAGGAGCTTCCTACTCAGGGAAGTGTGTAATGTGGCCTAAGAGAGATTATGCCATAATATGGCAATGCTTGACTGGCAGGGGGCAGCGTGTTTATGGCTAACAAATAATCAATACTTAAAAAAATTGCAAGGCTGCTTGTTTTGAGAGATGTATTTTCTCTTGGTGCGGCAGAAAGCGAAATATGTAGCTGTGGTCAAAGTTATTACAAAAGACGGCATGCGGCATTTCTCTCTGGCGATGTGGAAACGGTTGTTGGTATAAAACTCGTGTTGCTAATCTACTGTGCAGAAGTGAAAAATTTTCCCATGGAAAAGAAGAGCACTGCTGTGGCTGACCAGACCAGAAGAATCTGTTCACTGTCAACAGGATAAAAAAATTAAGGGGAGCAGTGCTCAAGGCCTCTAACATTCTGGCTATTTTTTATTAGATCTGTCCCGTATTATTTGTCCATTATGTATAGCATGCACCCTTAAAGGGACATACTGTACGCGGACACTTCTATTTATTTTAATTGAAACCTAAACAGATACTATTGTATAAATGGTAAGCCAAAAATCTTCATAAAAAAGAAAGCTCACAGAGTTGATTCGTGGACATTACGATATCTTAGCAGGTTGATAAGAAAACCATTAATTAATTCTTAATAAGTATAATTTTTCTTATTCCTATAATTTTTTCTGCAGTAATCCTAGGGAAGCAAACACATAAAATCCATTCAGGATTGCATGAAACTGGTATTTAGCTTTGCATGTCAGTAATATCTAGCCACAGCTTTGCCAATGGGGATATGTAATGTGTAGTCAAACTGCCCACAATAACCACTATTTGCAGACCCTACTATGTTGGCAGGAAGTAACTAATTAATGTTTTATCTAAAGGATTATGGCTGTACACTCAAATGCACCACCCACTGCACCTACCTCCCTGTACACACACTTCTATAGCTTGTTGTGACACTTATTGCATAGTGCATGGGTTTCCATGGTAATAACTATAGATCATGTCGATGTTTGTCTGGAATGTAGTTGCTCTGTGTGTACTGTTCCTTCAGTTTCAACACACTGAGTATTTCCATTCTGTCATTGCTGCCTGACTGAGTGAAGTCACTCTGAAATACTTGAATCAGCTGATCAGCATTGAAAAACTTTTTCAGATATTTGTAAGGTACAAGGCCAGGCACTGGGCTCCTGTTACACTGCACTGGTTGGGCTTAGCAAAAGCATTCTCTGCAGGTCTCCAGCACATCACTACACTGCGTTCTTTGTCTGTGAGCAAGCAGCAGACACTGTGCCAGTCACACGTCAACTTCCAGGGTTTCAGTGGACAGGGATAAAGTCATTCCGCCTTCCTCACATTTACGTCAGGTCATGCCATGATCAGGAAGCCTTGGTATTAAATTAGCCAAAATAATATAAACAGTATTTCTAGGATCCTACTCTTGGAACATTTTCCTGTAATGCATTGGATGGATGTGATGTGTGAAGAGATTCTGATAGATCTGTATATGATGATATGCCAGAAATGCACCCCTAATATCCACTAAAAGAAGCTCAGACTTTACCAGTGCTCCCAGTATTAATATTTAGAGCGTACTGATGGAATAATCAATCTATTAACCAGCACTCTGGCACCAGTCTTCTTTGCTGTGATCAACGACTCAGAAAGGATGTTGCAAAGGAATTCTCAGCTATTAGTACAAGAAATTAAATCTGTGCTGCAAGAGCTGCGCAGATCCCCGTGTGTTTTTTTTTTCCGAATTTGCTGCACAGCATTACTGTGCAAGAGAGGTTTCTGTTAACATGGGCCGACGTGCTTCACGACCTACTCCGCACAGCGGTACGTATTTAGGGGTTCAGAAAGATGACTAAGACGCCTCAGTCTGTCAGTGGCAGTGTGCTGGGTTTTCCGTTACCTGACACTCCTCCGGCCACGTACACCGCCATGGTCACACCCAGAGTGAATCCGATGTGGATGGTCAGCATCTCTCCCACGGCACCGCGACTCAAAACGGTCTGGGCAACTGACCCACAGCCGAAAAGCTGCGATTCAAAGAAACAAAAAGGACCGTTGTTTCCAGAGTCTAATTATGCGAAGAAGAAAAAAATACTGATTTGTATTGCGGCCGTCACATTCAATTAGATGGGCTTTTGAATCACTGTTTCATTCCCGGGCAAAGCCACAGAAAATAGAGGGGGTGGGGTGGGTAGTTATCCAGTCTTGTGGAAGAAACAAAAACAAAATAACGAAGAAACTCCGAAAATAGCCTCGTTTGATATTTTAATTGATTCGTTTACCCACACAGAAACAAACTGTCCTCGGGTTAATCAGGGGAAAGGAACACTGTAGTAGCAGGTGCAGAACTGCAGTTCAGAAACAGCACAATTACTACGCCTAACATTTGACAGTTAAAAGGTATATGATTAGATAGTTCTGTAAAGGGTCCAAATAGCAGTCTCATTGACAAAAGGCTAATATCATATAAGAGGTTAACTTGTACAGTATATTAGTCCAAAACAGGCCAAACATTACGCATAGATATGGGTGTCAGCAACGTTCTGTATTTGGGGCAACGGGGCTAATTATTGTTTAATTAAAGTCTTTTGATAATTGAACATTTTGTTTTGTTTTACACGTTTGCAACGGACTTAATCGTTGAATTGCTCTGTGACACTCACCGCAGTGCGGAACAAAACAAGACACTTTTCCAAAAGTGAGCTCAGACCGAGCCCAAGCAGAAAAGCACGGCAGCTTCCACACTGCCTACCTCAACTATAGAAGATTACAATTTTGAAATATGTTGCGTTTCTATAATCGATACATGATATCTATTAAGTGACGAGAGTTGTTTCATTTAAGTATTTAGTCGTTAAAACGAATAACGCAATGTGTTTCAAATATTATAAAACAGAAGATTGTTTCTAATACCACGTTCATGGGCTACTTCGCCAGTCGAAATAACTCTTCACCAACATCAGCACTTTTACTGGTCTTTTCCGACTACTATCCTGATGGCCACATTTCAGATTTCAGCTTTCTGAAGTCACCAGGGTTTTCAGTTCGCCTCCGTCCATTGGCAGAGACGGTGAACAAGCTATTTGATGAATGTTCGTGTAAGAGACAATGAATTTCCAGTATCAAAGACATGAGTCAACCCCTCTTTTCGTGAAAATCACAGAGTTGCTTCATTACATGAATCAGTCATAACTCCTCTTGTTCACGAAAAAACGTGTTTTCTTTCATTCTAAAAAAGAGTTATGTATATGTAAAAATATCTGTAAAATCCTGGGTTCGGTATAGGGTTTTAGGCATTCACGTGAAGGAAAAAGAGCTTTCACGGGCCGATTATCACACTTTATTGATTAAAAAAAAACCCCAACAAAACTAGCAGACCAAGCAAGAAGAAGAAAAAGAATAACGGACACACCGCGCGCCTGCATTCTCTCCTCAACCGTCCACTTTTCCCTGGGTCAGAGAGTAAACACAACTTCACTCACACCAAACAAATTAAACATTACACAAAACACTAAACACTGTGTCTCACAGTAGTACTACCCCTCATACATACTCCTTGTGGTAGCAAGGACAACAGGTGCCATTCTTAACCTGCCGATGTTAAATGAACTCGCTCGGTCACTGTGAGGGTACAGGGTACTTACGATGAGTACGAATGTCCCGAGGAATTCTGCCAAGGCTTCCTTGACAATGCTGTTCTTCAGGGCGAAGCGCTCCCGCAGGTTCCTCCTAGTTTTCCTCTCCATCGTCTGCTGACTGAGCTACCTTGTCTCCTCGCAGGAGAGGGGACTGACAAGCCTGGCTGTGTCGCGCGGTTCAGCTGCCCCGCTTTTAAAACCTTCGCCGAGCTTGTCTGTCCGGGGTCGCTGGCGGGTTAGTCTATTTCGATCCCCGATTTCCCCCCCCCAAGAGCTCGACCGTACCAAGAGCCACCGACGAGATCAATTAACTTTATAGAATCCACCCCCCACCACCACCCTGTTTCTAACAGTTTTATTCTCACCAGTAAGATTGCCAAACGCTTTGTTCCGCTTTCAAATGTCTTTGGTTAAAAAAAAACATTGGACCACCTTTAACTTGAACTCAAAAGCTGGGTAGAGGAGAAATCGATGCTCACAGTTTAATCATTACTTCACTTCAAGGCTAAAATGTGCGTTAAAGGAGCAATCTCGGTTTCTGGAATTTCAGCATTGCGCCAATCTAACTTAAAGGGCTCAGGTAAATTACATTTCTTGAGCTGCTCAGCTAGCTACGAAATTCAATAGGTGACTTAAAGATTCCAGAGAAATGTCCTAAAAGTCCATATAACCCTTTCCTAGGTTTCTATAAAGGATGAGGACATTTCTAGTAAACGCAATTTTAGTAATTTCTTTTCGTAAGGGTAATTAAATATATTTAATTTGCTGCATAACATTTAACTTCAATTTATAAGGAATCGAAGCCTCACAGCATTTGAATTTCCTGGAGCAGGAAAGAGTGATATCTAAAAGCCACAGAAGACTCCAGAGTTGGTGGCGACGGGGCTCTTGGGTCGGAAATAGCTCTTTGTACGGGCTTAAAAGGATTTGTGGTGTTTCTTCATTTATTTTTTTCCGGAATTGTTGTTTCAGCTGTCGTGAAAAACCGCAAACTGACAGCACATCTAGAGTGAATTGCCCTGTAGCCTACTTAATAAAAATTATAGGCTAGTACTCGCAACTCCCTCTAGGCGATAGAATACCGCTTGGTCAGCTATAAGTTAAATGTTTCAGATTTCATTTGAAAGATCCCAGATTTCAGTTCATCTTTAGCCTAATTAAACCGATAATATATGTTAAACAAAACCACTTTTATATAAGACACATGTTCTTCATCGTTTTATGGTTCATCTACCTACAACAGATTTACAAAAAACAGACTGAAAGCATAAATCTTTATTGCTGTATTTTCTCATAGTATAACGTTGTGTTTTCTCTCCTCTCTTTTCAGCATGGAATAAACCTATCACTTGGTCCTTTGCAGACTACACATGCTGACGCAGCTACCCACCTGACCTACTAACAAACATGTTTAATATAACAAAATTGTTGCTAAAATAGAAGTCATGTATAGATACATGTTTAAATATTTTTTTATTTGCATTGTTGTACAGTAAGGCATTGTCTGTCATAATTTGGAGATGGTAACGAACTTTTACACCTAGGATTTATCGGAGAAAAGAAAAGTGCATTTAGCATTAACTGCCATATCTGTCCTCACTATAATTATTTTTTTGTAATTATTAGGTGATTCACAACGTTGGGCAAGATAAAAGAAATACGCTCCAGAACTGTCTCATAGAACATATAGACAATCTCAACCGGCAACACAACGAAGAACCCCAGAAATATATTCTTTAAAAATACTGATCACAAAATCCGTTTGCAGACAGTTTAAACTTCACAGCGCAGACATGATACTTAAAATCCCAGCTATAGACATCTACTTGTTTGCGAATATTTCATTTTTTCTTGGTGGCCCGCATTAGATTAAATGGCCTTTTCCTTCCGAACTGGGGCTCGAAAGAAATACTGTTCAGGTGTGACACAGATGCAGGCCCGCTGCTAAGAAACATTACCTGCGCATCATCTTTAATTATTCCCAACGGACTGAAATGTAGCCACTCCTCTGTTAACATGAAAAACACATTCGAATGATTCTGAACACTTCCTTCTTTGTTAAAGACCATGACGGACATCAGAGAGAAATCGCTAATAACGAAGGACGTCCATTTCTTCAGCTAAAGACTGCCCTCTTCCGAGGAGCTCAATCATTTACTGTAGGCTCAGGTGGTCTCAAGTGGTCTCGGCCTGTGCCTTTAGCAATTCCAATTCTTTGTCATCCGGAATCGAGCTAAAACACGCACCAGGGTGTCTCATGCTACCCTCTATAATAATAATAATAATAATAATAATAATAATAATAATAAATTCCTTAAACACTTACATAGCGCTGTTCTGGACCCTCCATTCAAAACGCCCTACAGCTTATGGGGACTCCCCTCCACCACCACCAATGTACAGCACCCACCACCAGTATATACTCGACCAACATCAATTTAATCTGAAATGCAGCAAATAATTGCTAATTAGTATTTTCTTTCATTTTTTGAAGTTTTTGAGCCCCGTTCCTGACTTTTATTTCTAGAGCTAAACTATTGAGTTTATTAACAATTCTTTAACAAAAAAAAACGATATACAGTATTTGCAGGTACTTTTCCTAGCTATCTGGTTAAGGAGCCAACAGATAGAGGTTAGTTCCACACTGAAAAGTAGAAGGATGTAAGAAGACGTTTCCACTGTTTTCTGCTTTCTTCTTCCTTGGCGCTGCTCGAACTTTGTAATTGTTATTGTATTTATTACACACATCTAGGCGAGGTCGTGCAATCAAAATTTCGAAATATCGAACAGACGTTGCAGAATATTCAGTATTTCAAAATCCTGAAAATTACATTTATCGACATGTTATTATTTTATCGACTGTATTAATTTAAGCATAAATTGTAATGAATATATTAATTATTATGTCTAATTTATGTATACATTTCAGGCCAAAACTCATCGAAAAGAAAAATGAACTCATCCACGCATTCATTAACATTTTTTTATTTACTCTATACTGGGGTTCAAATGAAAGCTTTACGTATGTAAAGCGTTAGTTTAAATTTCCCTTTTACAGATCGGAACTTAAATTTAACAATGACTATTTTTATTTGTTGGTAAATTGTAGCAGCCAATATTCATACAGAATTTTCCACTTCACATTCATTTTCTACATTTCTTAAAGGAAAAGTAATCTGGCTATTACTGTATACAACATTTTATCTTGGCTCGTTTTACTTACGCACTTCAACCCTCATATCAATACAGTATGAAAAACCCCTGATATCTCTGTTCTGTTGTCTAAAAAGCTTTTTGCGTTCGTCCGGTGGAAGCCCCATTAAGAATATTTGTTCTGGAATGGAGTTATTGTTTGGTGGGTCTGAATCCGATGTTTATTATTCGGGATTTGCAAGTTTTGTGTTGCTGCTGCGTTACTTTTTACCAAATATTAACCGAGGAACATGCTCACGGAAAAGAAAAGTTTACATTTCCAGCAGAGGGCGCCCGGGGAATAATAATTTACAAAAAAGTTGGACTCACAACATTTCGCAATACTGTAGTGTGGCGACTGTAGAGGAAATGTTTTGACTTCATCCATCATGGTCACTCTTTCGGAATTGTCGTCTTTGATGTAAAGCAGACGCATTTTCAGAAAGACGCTCATGCTGTGAAGAAAGGTTGTGGCGATGGAGAAAAAACATTTCAGAGGGGTGTTAAAAACCGATTTACAAATTATAACATCCTCGACACTTCTACTATCTTGTCCATCACCAAAGCCTTTGATAAACTGAAAATCGATGTATGCTGGAACTTTAGTCGTGGTTTTATTTATTACACAATGAGGTAACGCGAGTATTGCGATACGAATCTGGAACTCGTCACTGTTCTGAACTCCTCTATTTTATAAACTATTAAAGTTTATATGTCGTTCTTTCATGTCAATGCATCAGCAATCTTAGTTCATCACGCATGTTCTAAATGGGCATAGGTTTCCCATCAACCTTATGTTTAGCTGTGATTATCGTGTTGCCAGTTAATTAAATTGTCATGTTTATGATCTGCAACTCTTTTATGAACTAGTACAGGCCAAAGACAGTATAGCTTGCCAGGTAAATGGTATTATGAGCTGAGAAGTCTAAATGGCGCTAGATTTCGATATTTTATTATATTATTACGTGTTTGATCAACAGACACCCTTTCCGAGTGCATTTAACTTCGTAGTTGCCCAGGTAAGAAGCCGAAAAGACATTTTCGTGTATCCTGAAAGTGCAAAGACACAACACTACGAACAGTTCAATACTGTTTTCACAGTTAAATCTTTATACTTACCGGATACAAGGCTGTTCCACAAGGCATCAAAACACGCTCGTATGTAAATCTTTGTAACTCCAATAAACAACTTTAATTTCACTATACTTTGTTTTTCCTGTTTATTCATCTGAATGACACCATTAAAAAAAAACTATTGCTGGTAGCTCCGCATTTCGCCGGGTTTTTGGGTGGAAAATACAATTTTAAATGAGTCTCGATTTCTAGGCGGAACCTTGGAAGCTGATTTTTAACAATATATAACTCTACAAAGAATATTGCTTCAATAGACAGTTACATCGATTGCTTAATGGAAATAAAACGGGGATGTTTAAGTAACTTTTTATATAAAAAAGGAAGAAAAGGGAATAAAAAGGGAAAGTAAACTCCCAACACTTATTAAACACTTCACATATGTATTTTTCCCGGCGAAATTGAGATTTTATAGACAAAACAAAACAATTAAGTGCGCGGCAAATGGCACATCGACACATGATTATGCAAATATAACTATGAGAGACAGGTAACGGACTACATTTAGCTGACCTAACCTTTTGGCCAAACATAATTTAGCTGGTAAGATTAAGAGTAAGAGACTGGCTTTATCAAAGTTAAGGATCTATAAACCACAACTTGTTCAGAGAATCCCTTATTTCCAAGTACAACATCTTACGATGGGCGTACGTTATTGCCTTACAAAGATACCTTACCTTTAAGTAATTCAAACATTTCATATTTTTGCAGCACATTTCAACTTTTACGCGTTTGAATTCAGAATAAAGAAACATAAGACTGCTAATACACAAAGCCAAAACGAAATGATTGAATGCCTTCCCTTAGCAATTCGTATCTAATTAGGGTTTTAGTTTTGGGTTCACTTGCGATTTTTTGCAACTTAAGTTCAGGCATCTTGTTATGATTAGAGCCCCCTCTCAGACAGATTTGAGCTCGCATGTAGGTGTTAATTCTCTTGTAATTATAATTACATAAACCCGCTGTGTTCGCCTGTTAAAACACTGATTCCTTACTTTTATGCTTCTACTATTTATATAACGGGGAAAGAAGTAAACAAAAGATTTAAACAAGCAAGATAATATTCCCTCTTTGTAATCGCTGAACCGATTTCTTTGGAAGAAAAGAAAAAGGCAAAACACACATAAATGTCTGAACTAAAGGGGTTTCAGCTTTCTCCGGCCGCTCTCCACAGGGTCCGACTTTGAGTGGCTTATGTAAATGCTAAATTTTAATTATATCATCCCTGGGAGGACGGCCCAGCCCACTGCCCAATAAAAATGGACCGAAGCTGACACCTGGTTATATACACAGGAAGGATCCCTAAGTCTTAATCAGAAATCAGTAGAAAAAAATCACCGGTCCGATCTGAACCGAAGGGGCAGCCGAGGCGCAATGACTTCCAGTAAAATTGAACTGCCGGGAGAAGTCAAGACAGACCCCGCCGCGCTCGTGGCTTCGCTCCACCTCGTGCCCTCGCCAGTTCCCAACCTGGAGATCAAGCATACGAAGGTTAGTCTGAAAACTTCCTTAGATGTTAACTGGACGCTTTCAAATTGAACATTTTTTTTGTTTTTGTTTGTTTTGCCTTTCATCGAATTCATGAATAGGTTGTGATGTTTTTTTTTTCTGCTGATGTGCATTCTTTGTGACTAGGTTTTATTTACAGATGTGCATGATCCCGGTCTGATATTGATTAGACCCTCATAGTAAATACCAAAGCATAACGTGTCTGCAGCACTCTAGGGGGGAAACTATATGGAGATTTAGACATGTATTAAGTTTAACTTAAAATTACGATACATGGTATAATAATATACTATCATTGTCAAAATCCTTAAGGACCTGTCTTCTTTTTACATACGACTATAGGAATGTGTACGCGAGAAACAGGATATGATCATACAGAGAATTGGGCTTAGTCGATTCCATTTAGTTTATAAAGAGCTGCGTACTTTTTTTGTAATGTCTGTAAAGAACTGTGCTAACCATTTAAAACGAATTAGCCCTTTTTGAAAGCTGGATTAAGGTAATTCCAACACTGATTATACAAAGGAGACACCGCGCATTTCATGTGTTGCTACGGAAAGGATATGAACTTGAATTTTTTTAAACATAGCTCGCAGCCTGCTTCATGGACAGTGCATCGCTATTTACAATCGTGAGCCACTGGAGAGGAAGCTGTGCTTGTTATGTTTTTGTCACAAAGGCTCAATCTCGAAAACAACGCTGCAGTAAAAATTCTGTTTTCTAGATTCTTGAAACTCACTCCAGACTGGGTGCGTTTTTTAGTCAAACCGTCGTAGTTATCCTGTACTGGGGGCAGAAGGCTGATAAACTTCAAAACACGTCTTTCCACTGTGCTGTTGTTCCAAGAAATCGTGAATAAGAGATTATGATTCTGTCTACATCTAGTTAAGGGTAGGGAACGTGTTTCCGTTCGTTTCAAGGCCAATAATAATAATAATAATAATAATAATAATAATAATAATAATGATGATGTATGGCTTTTATAACTTTATCATTGTAGCACTTTTGTAAGTTTGTATGATAGTATGGGATTTATTCCCAGGTTTTCTAAGTCATAAAATTCCATAATTAACAGTGACATATAGTTCTTCCAGACCGGAGAAGGAGACACCACAGGAAAGAATGGAAAAGAGATGACTCACGCAGTTTTGCTTTGGCTGTAACATTTAATGGCATCTGTGTTCCAAAAGTGTAATTGGAGTAAGATAGCAAGTGATGGTTCCTTCGATTCAGATGTCATTTTCAGTCGCAAGCACTTTCACACTGGAGCCTGGGAGAGCTTCAGGATTCCAAAACAGGTGTCTTCCTACATGCAGGTGGTTTCCACTGGGTTCCGGAAATGTCCGCAGGAGCAGACGAGATAGGGCAGTTTTCTCCATAAAAGTACATCCTGCAAAACGGAAGTGTCCTTCCCGAGTTCTTTCCTTTTCCTTCTTGAAGGTCCAGATTTGAAGCCTGGACTGTTTGTTATGTTACACGAAGGAGGGCACGTTAAGTGAAAAGTTGGTTGGTGTCACCTTTCTGTGGGAAACGTAAGAGCTTTTGTGAGCTAAAACAAAACCCCAGCACAAATTAAGCAAACATTTGTTTTAACTCAGCCAAGTAAACAAAGAAAATAATAACCTGTCCACTATTACTTGGAAATCATAGTTAGTTTCCTTAGTATCCCTAAAGGTTTTGCAAGGCTTTCCTTGGAGTAACTCCATCTAATTTTTGCTCTTTGTTTGTACAAGACTGGCAATGCTGGTACTCTCTCATAGTAAAGCTGAGAACCTGACTGAATTAATAATTTGGAGTGGAGATTCTGGCATTCAAAACTGCATGTAGTAAACTCAGTTAATTCAGTGTGGCATTCTGAAAACTGAATTATCATACTTCAACCACGAGTCAACTGAGTGAATTTCCTGTGTTTGTGAGGTTTTGTCCAGGTTTCTAGATCATGTATGAAATTTTAAAGACGTAAAAGCTTTCAGTTACACGTTATAGAACCTGATCTCTCCTGATGTATGTTTTTATGTTTTAACAAAAGATGCCTAAATTGCATATTTCAGATATTAATAGCAATCCCTGTTATGCATTTTTGGCTTTCAAAGAGAGTGTTTTACAGTATCACAAATGTAAGTATTATAGCAAGCCTTTGATCTTTATAAAGCTTGCTGCTTATATTGAAATTCTTTCTATAAGCAAAAGTGCTGCATTTTGCAATGTCTTTAAACTTGGTTATATAGCCTAAATCACAATTTCTCCACACAAACACTTGGGTTGAACTGTGCTTAATTGAATCAGTTTAATTAATGCAACATTTGTACTGCTGTCTTGCCTTGGCTGATGTTCTAAACCTTTAAATGAGCATGAAGAGTTTTAAGTGTTACCCTAAGCTGCAGCAGTTAGGACAAAAAAAACTTTTTTTTTAAATCAAAGCAAGAGGAGTGTTCCTTTTTGCATTCAGAAGTGTAGCAAGAATTAAAATAAAGATAAATGAAACAAGAACTTTTCATTTAAAATATGCAAATTTGCAGTTATATGTAAATCTTGATTATTCAAAAGTCAGATCCATAAAGAAAGGGGATGATAAATAAAAAAAATATTTTGAATCTTGACTTTTACTCCAAAAAACACATATATTTGAAGTATTGCAGGATTTGTACTGAATGTTCATTTACTACCCTAGGGCATTAATACAATCATTAACATTTCTGTTGTAGAAGAAAAGTCTTTGCAGGGAATGGAGAAAAAACAATATAATAAACTTTGAATTTAATTTTAATTTAATGTGAGGCACATAGATTCAAGGAATCCTCTGTGCATTTACCCTGCCTGCTCCCTCCATCTTGTTTACCCCCTCCACACACGCCAACAGGGTGCTAATGAAGTTTTAGAGTGGGAAAGCTTGGAGAAATACCCCCAGGAATTTCAGTGGGTTTGTGCCTGTGGAAAAGCAGCGCCTTCTGTGGGGTGGACACTGATTTATGGCTGGGCTGTACATGAGGGAAATAGATTCAAAACTTCCATTCTTTAATCTGCGCCCAATTTCGCATTTAGTGCCCAGGAAAATAAACACAAAGAGTACACAGACCTATTAACTAATGTGTCCCAGTAGAATTCTGCAACATGATAGTGGATGTATCTGTGTTAGAAACTCTTTTGTCTCTGACTTCAGTAAAGCTAAACACAATCAATTTTAAACCTCTAGGAACTATTGAATGCAGAACCATAGATATTAAAAAAATCTATAGGATATTTAAAAATGTGTTGCATGTAAAGTGGTATTTGTGACTTGCTTTTACTCTCACTGAAGGTTTAATTGCAACAGCTTGTAAATGGTTTATGCAGGAATGCCGTAACACATTCAATTGGAGATAACATCATCGCGAGACTTCTAATCGCCAGAGAATTTCTGAATTACTCTTCCTGCTGGAACCTTGCCACATCAGTCATAGTGTGAAATAAAAAAAATTTCAACTTTTTAAATCTGCTTACTGTGACAGCAGATACCTGCTATCTGTAGAGTAATGGGCAACAGGCATGTTTGTGAGAACGCATGGTACTATAAGGTAGATGGAGTGGAAACTTTGAACTCTACATGTTTGTTTGAAAATAAATTACTGATCACTGTGTCTGGGAGACCCATAGTCTTGTGTCTATCTTTTAATTCAATTCAAAATACTTTATGTGTCCCCATGGGGGCAATTTATTTGCTACTTAATCTCATTTCACAGAAAATAACATGCTCCAGATTTGTGTAAGGAGGAACTTAATTGCGAGAAAATGGATTGATGGAAGTGAGGCTTTTTTATATTAAACATATTGTGGGAATCATAGCTAGACTTAGTCTGGAAGCTGTAGCAAGGTCAGGGAAACTCTGAGAGTGGCCCTGCCTTCAAAGTCTAATTCCTGAAAGCCTTCCATGTTCCTCCCAGACTGGGATGGCCATCTCTCTACTGTGTATGCCTTCTCCCAGTTTAAACAAGTACAAATTGGCCCTAATCTGCCCTGTGTCTCCCTATTGCTTTTATCTGTGAGGTCCCAGTAGGCCAAGCATGATGCTGCTAGCTTGTTTCCAGTCTCTCACATCTTTAGTTTGGAGTGGCAGTTCTTGACTGAAGGCCTCTTTGTAGTCCGCTCCCCCAGCTGTTTGTCTAAATGGTGCTCAGGGAGGGCTCTGGCAGTGAACCTGGAATAACAACGCTGGACTTTGACTGGGCCCTCTGAAGAGTGAAACCACTGCTGCAGGGGGACGTAGCAACTGGTCGATAACAGTCGGAGGAAGCAGTAAATTAGGCCTCTGCTGATGGCTATTTATTTTTGACGTTTTCACTTTCTGAAAAGAAGAAAGGTGGCTATCAGGCCACATGTGTGAAGTGTAATTAACAGAGCTGTGCCCTACCCGCTAGTGGTGACAGGTAGTTGCTCTGTCAGAGCGAACAGCTTCTCAAATTCAAGCCCTTTCCTGTGGTGCCCCAATATTTAGTGATTACATGTCGTTGAGTTCAACCCCCTGTCTTTTAAAGAGCAGGCAGTCTTTCAGGGGTCCCCGACATTCTCTCAATCTCACACGAAGAACAATCTGAAACAATCCTTCTACATCGCAGTTTTATCCGTGAGCGTTATCAGTGAGGGGCTGAAAGGGTCACAGTTGAATGACTCCTACGGCCTGTAACTTTTAAAGTTAATTTTAAACTCGCTGGTGAGCAGTGGTTGATTTAACCGATATGTCGACGTGGATGTTAGGCTTAAACAGCCCCAGAAATGCATCTTCTGAAGGAAATGACCAAGAGGAGTTGAACAAAGTGAATAATGACAAAACTCATTTCACCAGAGGGAACTGGCTCTACTGAGACTTAGTTACACGGAGGTCTAGCACAAGATCTCCTCAAGTGTCCTGAAAGAGAGCGCCCGCTCTGTTTGTCTGTTTGTCTGGGTCAATTTACTTTTAATACCATGCTCTTTGAACGTTTCATCTCTAATAGAGAAAGATAAAATTCAATTATCGTCTTTCTCATGGTCCTGAATCTCCTCGGTTCTGGAAAAGCGGCAGAAGGGCATATTAATAGCTCCTCCTGGAAGGTTCTCACAGGTCTTTATAACAATCCGCAGTAATTGAGATGACACAGAGGCAAAACTCTTGAGAAGATCACTACCAGCCACCAGGGACTAATATACGGTCTGTACCACTGTGCGGGTCAGTGTCTCTGGTATTTGCGTTTGACCCATGAGATCTGGTGTTCCTCACTTCAAAACTCTGTCTCGCTGAGATAAGATCAAACGTGCTAAGGTAGGGCTAGGGCTGGTGATTTATCACACGTCGCAGAGCGCGAGGGGCCGGTTTCAAGTAAAGCTGACATTCCACCAACCCCCCCCCCCGAAGTCTGATCGCGTGGTTCCTTCTGCTGGAGAGCAAGAGAAGCCAGCAGCGCAGTGGGATACAGCGCCCTCCTGACACGCTGAACATGATTTAGCGCAAAGTCGTAAATTGCCACACTTCAGAAAGTAACTTTGTCTCTGTGTGCATTTCATTTTGTGAGCTCTAGTCAAACATTTTGAAAAGGCTGGTGTGTGCCGGCTGGAAGGGTATGTCTTTGTACCCACCTCAACTCTCAGCTCCATCTAGAATGATGATTTTGGCCTTAGACCTTGTCAGTCAGCTGAGCCCCTTTGATGTTTATTCTCATTGTTTTTTGTTACCGCATATTATACACTTTATCCTTGAAGTAATTGCCTTTGAAGGGAAAAAAGAAGTAGCCGTTATTTACAGACTTCTGGCACAAATAGGTCCATTAAAATTCTTGATAACCAAAATACACCCTTAACCTAAGGGTTTTCAGTGTGATCTTGTGAAAGAAATGAAATATCCTGGAATGGTCAGTTTGAGTTAGATGTCATTTACTATCCTTGTAGTTATCTCTGGAAATAGTGTGCTCCGATTTGAAACCCACCCAAAGGTGATTGATCAAATTTGCTGTGAAGGATGAAGGAAACTCCACACACATACAAAGCCGGAGGCCACATTTTTTTCAGAGCTCTGGACTATATCTCTAATGAATCTTAATTGTCTCTAGGTGTCTCTGTGAAAGGAATGTTTCACACCACTAAACCACTGGTCTTTGGCATGTGCTTATGATGGTCACTCTGCTGATATCCCTGATTACCCAAGCTAATTAACCAGCTAATCCCCCAGTCCCACAAACAAAAAAACACTCGGACGGCCTTTGTTCTGCTTCCCCTTCGCAGTGTTCCCCTACAGTAACTAGAAAAATAAACGAACACCTCACTTCCTCTTCGCTTGCTGTGCTGCCATTTGCAAATGAAAGATGGGGCCCTTCCACAGTCTCTCTCTCCCCCCCAGCTCACAGACCAGAGCAAACATTTGGTGGGGGGTTTTCTTCCTTGACAAGAAATACAAGGAGGAACCTGACAATTCGCTCCTCTTTCTTAGCAGATTGATCAGTGATAGAAGGGTCTGAGTCCCGTCTCCTCCTCCGTCTCAATTAAGGCTGGGTGGGCTACCCACAGAGCTGACTCTTCCTGAGCACATCACTCCCACTCTCCAGGCCCACAGCCACTCATTTATGGGAAGGGAGACTGCATCCTCATTCCTGCGGAGTTACAACGAATTACTGAAACTATTGAGAAACGCCAAGATGTAATGTTATCCCATGACGCTGTCATGAAGGTACACATAGAAAAAACCCCAACTGTGTCAGTTGAGTGAAATGTTTCCAAATAGTGTTTACTTTCTGTTGAGCCATATTTAGATATTTTCAAATGCCGTTTACTGTGAGTGAAAAAACAACAACATTTGCTCCTTTTCAAAAGATATGTACTTTGCAGACGAGAACACTGACCCTGTTAGAAGAGCAAGTAGCTGAGACTTAAACTTAAAATTTTAAATACGAAACTGCGTGTGTTCCTGGTCTGTAATGTACCGATCGAGTACTGCTTGCAGCTGCAGGATAGTGTTCGCCCCCCAAATGTGTGAATATAGGTTGAGCAATGTTCATTGGGTTAAAGATCAACCTTAAAGCCACTGTCGGAGCCAGAAAAAGTGGTGAAATTTTGCTTTTCATGTGAAGCCGTTACCTCATAGTCTTTATAAATCAACGCTGGTTTGCTGAAAAGTAGGGGACTGCAATGAGGTTCACAGCCTGTGCTCCTTCAGAATAATAACTCTTTTAGAAAAGTCACAACGGGTCCTCCCCCCCCCCACCCCCAGCCCCCACCCCCGCCTCTCTCTCCCCAGAGAGCGCAGCAGTGATGAGCGTGCGAACTGGAAATGTTAAAGGTTTGTTATATCAGACATGCAATAAAGACGAGAAAAACACAAGCTGGGCCTGCTTCTCCTATCCCTCCCTCGCCTGTTACAATAATAATTATAAGTCCTGAAATCCGTCCAGCAAGGGAGAGGAAATGAAGTTCCCGTGATAGGAAAGTATATGAAACTTCCTGAGCAGACTCAGACACAGGTGCCCGGTTGTGTTATGCAGTGCTGTGGAATCTCAGCCTCTGGATTTTTAGTGTGCCCCCCGAAAAAGCATCAAGAAAGAGGCGTCATTAAATATTCCCTAACCCTCCGAGCCACGAGAAGCTGCTGGGGGCCAAACAGATGTGCTGCGCTCTGATACATGCTTTGGCATCTCGTGCCCCTCTGTTTGCACAGCCTCTGGAACCTCCAGAGGGGAAGAAGCACATGAAAAACGGATCAGCTCACAGAACGCTACGTAAATCAATGGAGCTGAGCAATTCCCATTCATTCCACTGTTCATCCAGAACACTTTCTCCTGTGGGATGCTATTATTATTGGGATGTTAAAAATGTCTCTTCCTGTGCGGAAATGAAAGTGTTTGCCGGGTGTTCTTTTCTAAAGACAAAAATGTGTGTGAAACCTGTTGAAACCTAAAATTCCACACTCCGTGCCAAGATAATGAGAGTGGAAGATATCATTGATGAAGTCATTCATATCATTATGGTTAATTAGTGTTGAACAGCCAACATCTCAGTTTATTCTTAACATCTAACTCAGGATCCTAAAATACCAGTGAACAAGCACTGCAAAAAGTGTATATCCATGAAAATATATCAGAAAGCAGTGATGTTTTCTTACAGCTGTGTTGGGACTGACTTTACCCATTTTAAGAATATCCAGTCCCCCAAAGAAACGGATGTTAAAAGAACAGGATCTCTGGGTGATACCAGAGGGTATATTTTTTCACAAACATCTGTAATGCCTGGAGATGTGCTTGTTTACAAAAAGCAGGAAACAAGACAGCGGTAAGCATGTCTTATTGATTCATTGTACTCAGTCAGCCACTTTTATTTTTTGAGCTCATGGAATAAACAGATTCATTCAACGTGTGCATCCTTCCTTCTGTCCATTCATCTGTTGTCCAAATAATATTGTATCAGTTCACTGCTGCAGTAACTACAGATGGGCTGAGATGGGGCTAACTTCCACATCTCGTCTGTTTCCTCTCTGATGTTCTGCACGTGTCCTTTGTGGAAAACGAAAATGCAGAGGTGTAAAGGATACTGGATCCTTGCACACTGTTGTGTTATACATTTACAGTATTTGCCAACCATAGTGAGATGAGTAAAACAAGTCCTTCGGCAATTTTCCTAACAAGAGGAGAGCATTGGTCCAACCAGCTCGTTTGGTAACTGATCGAATGATCTCATCCAGCCGTTTCTTGAAAAAAAGCCAGCGTATAGACCTCCAGCACTAGAGGACACAAAGAATACTTCTAAATGCAGAAAAAAGTAAAGAAAGTCTGTGGGGGAATAAGATGGTATTTTGGTTCAATGTAACACATGCCACAAAAGAAAGGCTTTAAAGGCACTGTAAGAACGCTGATAAAATTCACTCCACCATTGAGATAACATAGCCTGAAATGTGCTCTGCAGAACACAGGAGACCAGGGCTGAGGCTCTCTTTCAGGGATTGAGCATTCAGTAGTGCTTTGCATAGGAACAGGACTAAGAGCCCTGATGTCCTGGAACTACAATGCACTTGACCTGTTTGTAATTCTGCACTTTTGCACGTCTGTCCTCAACTTTTTTGGCAGTTGAAAGAGTTTTGTTTTAAAAAAATACAACCTCGAGAGTTGATTTATTGCGCGAACTCCCTGTCTTAATCAACTTTCTCAAGGGGGACTAACAAAGTTAAAAGCCATTCAGTGTGGAGATGGAACAAAGAGGGCGCAGAGCGCTGTCCTTTTCTGGGCATGATTTAGATGGGAGCCCTCTCCGATGTTTGCAGCGGTTATCTTTTCTTTTTCCTGGTGCAGTGTGAGAGGGGTTACGTGTAACATAAAGCTACCCACAGATTGCATTCTTACCAAGCTGTTGTGGCTGTCAAGGGGTTCTGCTGATTTAGGGAGCTCCACTACAGTGGCCTCCTATAAATTAAAATCTAATTCAGTGCTCTATAGCCCTTTCTGTTTTTGTAGTGTGTCATCAGTTGTCTTAGCTGTGACACTTTTATGAAGTGCCTTTAATGAGAGTCAGATTAAATGCACCAGAATGTATACATTTCAGAGAGCAGGTGATGCCCTGGGAGAAAGGCTGAATGCACTGGGCCTTTCTGTCAGTGGGAAGTGGAGTGCCTAACCTCACTCAGATTAATTGGAATGGAATCTGAGCCCCTGCAGAATGAGTGCATGTGGAATGGTACTAGCTGATACAGAACACCTAAAACTTTCAAAAAGTGAGTTATTTAAGTGTTAGGTTTTCCTTGTAAACCAGACAGCTGGGGGATTTAATCTTGAACTGCTTCCAAAAGCCTGGTATTTTATACCTGCTCTAAAGTAAATAGTCCACAGTTTACTGCCAATTAAAATGTACTTAAGCCTCTAAGTTTACGTTAGTAAATATGTAGAGTAGTTACTAATCCTGGAGAGAGAGTAACATATGAGCCCTGTTTTTAATGATTGTTTTTGATGTTTTCTCTCCCCTCCCACACAAAAAGAACGCTGTGATTGCCTGTATACAGAAAAGGACAGATGAACAGATGTGTTCTTAACAGTCTATTCATCAGTGCTGTCAGCAATTAAACAAGTGTCTCAGAGATTTACTTAGCTTTATCTTAACACACTGAAAGGGTGAATAATATTACCGTCTTCACTTTTTTACGCGTACTTTGCAGCCTTATTTCATGCTTCTGTTTTATTTTTAAATTCTGTCCCAAGCTCTGTGTTGTGTCACTTTTCACTCTGTGCAGCTGAACTGAAAAAAACACAAGATGGGAAATGAACAAGGGGGCTGGAAAACAAACAGGCTCACATCAGCATTTGTACTGTAACTTGACATCTTGTATGAACGTCAGATTTTTTAATTGTTTCATCAGGCCTCGAAATGCCGAACATCTGCTTCAAACGAGCTGCTTCTTTAAGTGCAGGACACAGCCAAGTCTGACACCTGTTTTGTAAACAAATCAAAGAGTAGTTTAGTTGTGAAATGGATGTGTATGGGAGCTGTCTAGCTCCTTACAGGGATGTAACACCCTGGCCTTTCTTGGGCTCTCCTAAGAGTGAATCTCCTTCTGCAACACCTCCCTTAACCTGCAGAACAGTTGCACACAATCTGTACCAATAAAATCCTAACACAGTGAGCGCTTGTGAAAGGTAGTGGTATGGAAACCAACTGAATTACAATATCAGTTTTCATTATGTTGGAGTAGAGAAAATGACACCAAGTATGTATTTACTTACATATATTGGCTTTGCATGTTTAATTTCTGTATTTTATTAGAAACTGTTGCAAAATCCCTAAAATTTATTTTCTGCACTGCATTGCATTTTAAGCGGAAGCTGTGTGTTACAGGGTTTGGTACTGGTTTCCAGTAATGAAACAGATTCCAGTTTACTAAGTGCCAAGTGGAAATACTCCGAGTCAATTATATGAAACTGTTCAAGGCATTTAGACACCACAACCAGCGCCTCTCTCAAAACTGCTCCAATTTCCATGACGGAGGGTGTTGAAAGAAAGCTAAATAAATACAGTCAATTGTACACGTGTGACCGCCCAAGAGAAAGCCTTTCTCAAGTGTCAGAATGTATTTGCGTTTTAATGATTAATTTGTCCGGCTTCTGCAGTAGAGTAAACGTGCAAGTTCAGCTGCTTCGGAAACGGAAAATGTAGTGTTGCATATATTGGTGACCACAATGCATGTCTTCCCCTGGTTCCCATTGTAGGGAGGTCAGCTGTTATGAGCAATTTAACTGTCTGTTCTTCACACGTGATGCCACCTGTGTTTCTAAGCTCTATCAGCTTAGTCATTGATAGGAGGAATTTACAGACTCCTGCATGTTGAAGCGATCGATGCCGACAAAGAAATGGCAACAAAGCACCCTGGGTAAACTACAACACATCAATAACCAGTAGTTTGATTTTGCCATCGCGCCCAGCCAGTACGAAGGGCTGCTGTTTCCTTTTTTTTTGAGAGGTGGCAATTTTAGTATGAGACAGGGCTTTGTTTCCCAGTTCTATCAGATTCTAAGATTTGAAGACCCCAAGGTGAGGGCAATTATTTAAGCAATGCCCCAGTAAAGTCTGGAATAACCAAAGCAATGGAACATTCCCTTTGACAGCTGTTTTGTCACTTGTCCATCCCATCCAGATTTTCATCAACAACGAGTGGCAGAACTCAGTGAGTGGAAAGACCTTCCCAACCTACAACCCTTCCAATGGAGAGAAGATTTGTGACGTGCAGGAGGCAGAAAAGGTAAGAAGAAAACCGGTTTTAAAAGAGGAGAATCACGACTTTGCCTCTTTTCGTTCTTTTTTTTTCACGTGGGAAAGCTGGTGTTATATCAAAGGATGATTTTTGAGCATGCATAGCTAAATGTTTATCAGACAGCGGTGCTCGCGCTGCTCTTGGGTTACATTCCTGGAATGCTGTTTTCCACTGCTTTTGCCTGGCACTCTCTCTTGTCTCATTTGTCCAAGTTTAAATGCCCAAAAAAAAAAGAAGAGAAAAAAAATGAAGTTTAGTCTAATGTGGTTGGGCATGCAGGCATTTTCAGGGAAAACATATTTTGCTCCACCCTGACAATCAGGTTTTGCAGAACCTTTTTTCTGGAAAATCTACAGAGGAAGAAAATCAAAGTACCCTTTTGGATTCATAAATCAGGCAGTAGGGAGAAGTACTGTCAGAGGATGCTAAGGCATAGCCTAATCCCAATTTAAAATAAATACATTTCTGCTTGAAATAAATACAGTTGGGTGGTGGTATTGGCAGTTGTGTTGGAAATTTAAAGACTTTTTAAGATGCATGTCTCTCGATAATTGCAGGTGTTGCAATTGTTGGTTATAACCTCAGTATGAGGACTGGTGGCCTAGCAGTGTTTGTGATATATTTCATTAGAAGTGTGTGTGTGTGGACATGTATCATTATCAATGTCAAAATGTGATTAAGTGTTTCCCGTAAAGATAGTAACTTCTCGCAAGCAGACAATCTGGGGACATCCCCATTGCTTAAAAATGTCTGTTCACATCCATCAGACAAAAGCTTATTTTAAATTATAAGCAGCACAATTGTACCGTATGTTTCACCTGGTGTGGGTTTTAATTTCAGTGCAGTATAGAAAGGTGAATGAAAAGAGCATGAGACTAAAAGGATAAAAAGGACAGAGGAGCTAACATGTTTTTACAGAGAGCTCTACATGAGGGTGTTTTAGGTCTGCTGTGTGTCTCAGGAATCGGACTTCTAGTGATGCATGGACTCCACTGCCCCAAAGAGCAGATTGGGGTTTCTCCTAAACACTTCTGTGAGGGCCGAGACCGATAATGCCAGGCCAACCGTAACCAACAGGGTTTGGATGGAGAAGATAGTACTTGTGTGCAGGAGATGTTTGCTTTGGGGGGACTGACGTTTTGTAATTCTGGTCTTCTCTCCCTCCTCTCTTCCTCCCCTCCATCTGCCTGGCCGTCTCTCTTTCCCCAGGCCGATGTGGACAAGGCAGTCCAAGCTGCCCGCTTGGCCTTTTCCCTGGGGTCAGTGTGGAGGATAATGGATGCGTCAGAGAGGGGGAGGCTGCTGGACAAACTGGCCAACCTGGTGGAGAGGGACAGAGTCCTGTTGGCGGTATGGCGATGGCCTTACTGGTGCTGTTGGTCCTTCTCTTTCCTAAAGGAGCTAGCCAGTTGTCTGTCTACCATCAAAATACAATTTTTTTACCCCTAATGTTCTGGATAAGACGTGCTTAGACTTACAGGATTGCTTTTCATATCTGTGCCTCTTTCCCTTGATAAAAGAGAATCCAGTACCACCATTACCTCATAATTTTAATGGCGATGTAACAATTAGTTCCCGAATATTTCTGCCTACAGTGATGTCATTGCAAAAGGGTTTACAGTTTTTTTTTAGCTGACCTTTTAATAGCACGGATTTTGTTAATTTTTTATAAATTATAAACACATATATTTGTATAATAGTATTATATTAACAGGCATCAAAGCATTTGAGATTATTGGGCATATATGTTGTTTCTTCTTGGTTTTTAAAATGTTTTTATCACATTATGTTGACTAAGGTGGAAACCAAGCTAGAACAAAAGTTGGTAGAATTGCTTTTTTAGTCGGATTTAATTGTCAAGCAGTCTTTTAAAATGTGGTGATGGAAACAGTGAGTTTAACACATGGTCCATTCTGTGCTAACTATGCCAATAACAATTGCGACGAGAGAAATAAAACTGGATTGTGCTATGGTTGACGTTGCATGAAGCACTTTCATCCCTTGCCTTTTATTAAGGTAGCATGCACATGCTTCTAATAAACCCCTTTTGAAAAAAACTATTAAAACAAGGCAGATTGGTTTCACAATTTCATAACAAGAAGAAAAACATTAAACAATGATGTTCTTTTTGAAAACAATGACTAAAAAAAAACACAACAGGTTGTAGACAAAGTGGGATGCCATTCTCTTGGGATCCTAATATTTAACATGGTCGCTGATAAGACTTAATCCTCCCCTGCCTGATAAGAACTCAGCATGAGGACATCGTTCTCAAAGTGAAATGCCAACATAATGCTATCATGGTATCACATTTTCCACAGGCAGCACATAAACTCTTTACAAAGACGTCTGACATGTCGGAATCTGCAGTGATCCAGATGTTTCTGATATATCCCGGGCATCAGTCATCCCCTGCATGATATACAACCTTCTCCTCTTCTTTCCCTTTCCCCATCCCACCCTTCGTTTCAGACACTGGAATCGCTGAACAGCGGGAAACCGTTTCTCCAGGCTTACTATGTGGACCTTCAGGGAACCATAAAAACACTGAGATATTTCGCAGGATGGGCCGATAAGATCCATGGCATGACCATCCCCATGGGTATGTTTACAAAGCACAGGGCCCTGGATATGATACTGTGTGATTCATTTACATCAAAAAATAATATTAGAAACCCTGTGTCATAGAAGAAAGGTGTCACATTGGACTGAGGTATTTTCCATGTGCTTTTAGAAAATGCAGGTATCTGCTAAAAGGGTAAAGGGGCTACGCATGAAAGGCACAGTGCTGGCAGAGGAAAACTTTGGGTCCACTCCTGACCAAATGAAGTTACATGCAGATAATGTGACAGCTTGGGATTCGCTGTCTGCAGAGCAACCATATTGAAAATCTGTAATGGCACACAGAGTATCTGTGAATATAAATACCCAGGATAGCCCAACGCCTTGGTGTGGCATTGCTTTGCATCAGGCACGTTTCTACAATGGGCCGGAGTAATGACATGCACATCAGGGCGCGGCTGGAGCTTTGAAGGAAACGGGGAGAGGATGGAGGGGAGTAGGGAGGGAGAGAATGCAGAAAAGCAAACATGTGTTGTCCCTATACAGATATACAGAGTGGTAATGGCCAGCCTCCCTCTGAGGACACCATCACTGGAGGGCCCTGACAGGGGATGAGGGCTCCAAGTCTGTTCTTGCTAACTTAGCCATGTGAAAGGGACCTGGTGGGGAGTTTGTCTGGCTGTAGGGTGCAGGACAGCAGCTCAGCATTTGTGTAACACTGCCATAAGCAGGAGCTCGGAGAAGAGCAGACCATTCAGAGCGCCGAGGAGACAGAGGCTGGGGTTGCCCAGCTGGAAGCTCAACGGCTCCCACTGATGTATTTCTTTTCGCATGCCTGTGCTGTTCATACCACGCTCTCTGCTACAGTGGCAATGTCCCGTGTTCCGCAGTGTTTGAAGATCTGCTCTCGTGACAGTGGGCCAAATTTCTCATTGTCCTCCCCTCCAAAGCTTCCCTTGAGAGTTCGCCACAAGTCTGAGTGTGCCTGTAATCAGAGGACAGGTTTGCAGCGCTTGTTTTTGTAAGAAACTAAAGGGCACTCTTATCTGACCACCAGGGGTAAATACCAGTTTGGTTCAGCGCAAACCAGCCACCTGATGTGCGCTCTCCCTGAGCTGCACCTCCAAGGCTAATCATTCATCAGCTGACATCAGTGGTACCTCTCTCCCAAACTCCTGAGAAAAGAGTGAGCAGCCCAGATGATGGGCTTCGCTGACCTTTCCCCACTATGAATCCAGAATCTTTGTTTTTAAGACGTATTCTTGTGAAATCATTTATTTTCACACAACATTAAACCCACCACTTGTGTTTATTTGCAGTTCACTTCGGTTTCTTTTCTGGCGTTTTTCATCTTAATTATTAATATCTGCCTTCAAAGGGCTGGAGGAATTTTTAATTACTTTTTCTTTGGGGGGGAAGGAGGGGGCAGCTTGAGTAAACAATATAAAAGTCTTGTGTTTTGATGTCTCAGATGCTAGTGCCTAATGCCATAGATCACTGTTCTGCCCTACATCGTGTCTGTAGAACAGTTGCTTTTCATGTCCTGCCAAGCCCAACTGGACCGCTGAACAATAACGATCCTCATCTTGCAGATGGGGATTACTTTACATTCACAAGGAACGAGCCCATCGGCGTTTGTGGACAGATCGTCCCAGTGAGTATCTGCCTGTTTATTTTAATTCACTTCGGCCCTCTCCAAAGGCAAATAAAACCTTGCCCTCCCAGCTGCATGTTTTTTCATTCGGGAGGGGAGTGAAGGGGGTCTGGAGGAATACACACATGGCACAGGTTCACGGAACACTCTGCCGTGCTTATCAGGCACTAGGGTTTGGGCAATTGCACTTGGCAGGGAGGCAGGAATGGAAGGGTAACCTCATAATCTGTCTGTGGATTGAGGTGGGAAGACCAGGTATCAGCCAAGAACTGTTTGGACGTTGCCAGCGCACTGAGCTGCCAGATCTCACTCCAGGGACTGGGTTTTGCTGTCGTTTATCGCGTCTCCCGACGCGGGAAGGAAAATGCTTAACAACGCCCCTGACGCGCCTGCCAAACTCAGCCCCCTAGGTTAACAAATACACATCGGGCATCTCCTTCCTAGCGAGGTCCTGCACAATGTGGAAGCCCATTCTCTGGGATACAAAGGCACTGGCCCTTCAGAAACGAGCCGCTGGACAGGTGAGAAATGCCAGGCTTTGAACTCCACGCGCAGACACAGCCAGGGGATATTCGGCACGGTGTGGTAGCGTGAAGGCGCAGTGTGTGAGCCGCGAACAGCCGGCACAGCCGAGAGCTAACGAACGCCCTTCCCCCCCCTCACCACCACCACCACCACCACCAACCTCTTCCTTTCCTTTCCACAGTGGAACTTCCCGCTGCTGATGGTGGCCTGGAAGATCGCCCCAGCGCTTTGCTGTGGAAACACAGTGGTTCTCAAACCCGCTGAACAAACACCGCTGAGCTGCCTCTACATGGGAGCCCTCATCAAAGAGGCAAGGGCCTGCCGCTTTCATGTCGACCACATTCTTCTTGTTTTTCTCTCTCTCTCTCTCTCTCTCGTTGCTCTTATTTCAGCCCATCTCCACCGCTCCGCTAGGAACTCGGGCAAGTCGGTTTTCCCTGGGTTTGGCTTGGCTCTTCCCTCTAAGCCTTGTTTCCTCTGATATTGTTTTGACAGGCTGGCTTTCCACCAGGAGTTGTCAATATTTTACCAGGATTTGGGCCAACAGCAGGAGCTGCAATAGCGAATCACATGGGCATAGACAAAGTCGCCTTCACGGGATCAACTGAGGTAATTTAACAAAGAAAACGCAAGAAGAGGGCTTGTTTTGTTTTCTCCTCACACTTCCACTAAAATGCGGTGTTACTGTATATACAGTGCCTTCCAAAGTACTCTGACTATTCCTATCGTGTCTCATTTCGTGAAATTATAAAACTGTGCATACCCATTTTTTTAAACTCAGTATTTCATTCAAACTGGAGGCTTCCAAGGGTAAGATAAGCTAACAGTAAATGTTTTGTTGTGAGTGTTTCAGTAGTTTGGTTACAGACTCGTGAATGCGATAAAGGGACAAAATAAGTAGTGGGTATTTGGCGTGACTCAACTAGCTGTGGGAACAGCTGTCTAGCCGTTTGGAAGCCCTAAAGTCCTTAATATTGCGAGGATTGAGCCAGGGAGCTGCTGCAAGAGTGTCGATGGGGAGGCAGGGTGAGGGAGGTGTGAGAGAGATATGGGTGGGGAGGTCCTGGGCATGAGATTAATATACACAGAGCTGTGCAAGATTGGATATTTCTCCCAAAGGTCAGTTATAAACTTCGATAAATTCGTTGCTGCAGAATCCGTGTGGGATTTTCTCCCTGACGTACAGCCTAGTAATGTGAAGTGTTCAGTATACTGTTTATCTGATGCACATTTTCTCCCAACTCGCTGTTGGACTCTTGTTGTAGCTCTTTGTAGCTCTGTAGCCATCAGTGTCACCATATGTAATAAATCAGTAGGGGTGTAACAAAGAAAATCAGACTGCTAAATCTGGCCTTTAGTTCTTTGCTCCTTAAATATTCTCTCAGCGTGTGGCTCATTTTCCTTTGAGATGGACGTTCATGTTTTACGAAGCGTTTCTGCTTTTGCAGACGTTTCTACTTTTCCAAGCTCATGAATGAGGGATTTCTCCCTCCAGTTATTTTTTTTGTGCCTGTGGCTTTTTCATGACTTTCCCTGGGTTTTGGACTTTTGGGGTCTCCCTCGGCTGCTTTGTGCTGTTCCAGCAGGAGACTTTCATGTGTTAGCACTGCCTGCTGAGGCTCACTGTAGTAGGTGCTCGAGTGTCTGACAAAGACAGTGTGGGTCACTACCTCTCCTCACACCTGCCTACTCGTTCTGCCCTTCTGGCTGCTGCAGCCTCATCACTGACCGTTCCAGTCCTACTTAAAGTCTCTGGCGTGTAGGCACCGTGAGTGTCGGTTTATTCCACGCCATGCGGAACAGGTACCCTTGTAACACTGTGCACCAGTGCAGATCTGGACTGTCCGTTTTCTACTTAGAATTATTCCTATTATTAGTGAGATAGTTTTGCAGCAGGGTAGCACAGTGATATGGTGGTTAGATCTGTAGCCTCACAGATCTTGGATGTTGGCTTCGATTTCTATGTGTAGTCTGAATGCCCTGCCTGTATCCTCGTGGGTTTTGTCCAGGTGGTCTGGTTTCCACATATATTCCGAAGACCCACTGGCAAGCTTTATTGGAGACTTTAAATCGTGTTTGTGTGTGTCTGCCCTGTGACCGACTTGAACAAGTGCAGCCCTGCCTTAAGCCCTAGGATTCTGGGATAGATTATGGAAAACCTGACCATTACTGGGAGTAAGTGACTTTCCGATAATGGATGGACAGTTTTGCAAAAGCTGAATAAACCCCTTGAGAATCAAAGGAGGTAAAACACAGGTTTCAGGAGGAGCCACCACTTGCTTTCTTCTTGCAGAAATGTGTTAAAACAATGCGGTTTCTTCCTCTCGTCTGTTCTCTGTACTTGTAGGCAGACAGATCCCACTTCATGGATCCAGTGGAATGTTTACTTGCAGAATTTTTACATTTTGTTTTTCTAAAAAGTAGGAGGTGGTATTTGCATAATGATTTCTAATAAAGATTCTACAGGGAGGAAGTGAGATGAATTGGAAGCAGCAGTCTTTCATGAATGCTAAACAGAAACATACGGTTCGTTTTGCTGTAAAGCCACTGTAAACTGCTTCCTGGTGCTTTCAGAACAATAATGCTATATTAATGTGGGTTTAAGCGCCAACCCCAAATTATAACCTGGCTCCCTCAGAATAGCAACACCCCTTTGTCTTTGTGCTCGCTAGTACTGAGCTAGTTTATAAGTGTCACATGTGTGTCTAATGAGTATCGAAGTTCTGACCCTGGTTTACCTCACTGCCAAGTCTGCCTTTGTGTGCCTCCGGTATTACAGAAAAAAACTTGATTTTTTTCAGTCCAAATGTTAATGACAAACTTGCACATCAAGGTCGAACAGCGCTTAAGTGCCTCAGACTCAGACTGTAATGCCTGTTGTGGCCTTTCATGCCTGTCAGAAGCAAATCAGGTGGAGCTGCAGTGTTTGTGTGAGTGAAACATGTCTGACTGACTCAATACAGTTATGAATCATAGTAAATCTTGTAACGAGACAGACGGTCTTGCCAGCGCTGTGCCTGTGCTCAACTGCTTTTACCCTCTGCTGACCAGTGTTAATGTGGCAGCTCGCTGACCTCCTCATATCCTTCTTCTGCATTCCTTTTAGCTGGATTCTGAAAACACAGAAAAGGGGCCGTTGCAGACTCCAATGTGCTAGTATGTGGGATATTTTGGAATAATGAAAATCGTATGGAATCCCAGACATAATAGATTAACTTTACAGATAAGGGAAAATAGAGACTAGTAACCAAAGCAAATCCTGCAAATTACCCTAGGAACAGTGGTTAAAAAAACATGCTTTTCACATGAGGCTTTTACAGGGAATCGTCGCTTCAGTAGTGTGGTAAATAAGATGATGCTCACCAACAGAGGCTCTGAGTCTCATAACTGAAAGGTTGTTGGTTTGAATCCGAGGAGCGGGGGCTGATGTTGTATCTTCGCAAAATGGTACATCACTCAGATTGCTCCATTAAAATGGCTATCGTGTAAATGGGAGGAAAACAAATGTTTGTCACGGACAGGATTGCAGAATTGCATGTTCTGAGGGGAGCTGGATAGCTATGTTTACTTTGAACCATGAGCGCAGTTTTACTCCTCCTTGTTTCTGGGCTGGTTTAGGAGACGGGAAGGAGTTACAGCTGCTGGAGCTGTTTTCAGAAAATTGCAATAGCAGCGGCAGTGCCACACTAGGGCTAGGGGAGTTAAAAGAAACCCAATTTCGAAAAAGAGACACCTGTACCTGCATGTATTGAGTCTTAGCAAGAATGTCAGAAACTGTGGTACACCAGGAAACCAAAACACATGGCAACTCTGGAATGTTATAAAGCCGTGAAGGGCTTTAGTTTTCTTTTTGATACCAGCTTGAGCCTGCCATCACATTCAGTTTGCGATGTAGCATTAAAGACGCACCTTCCTCGGGGGATGTGTTACGGAAGGAAACTCTTCCCCAATCAGCCTGATCCAGAACGATGGATTGATTGAACGATGGATTGATGGATCAAGAGCGCCTACGCCCCAGCAAAATCTGTGGGAAGCCGATGCTGTGGAATGGGATGGAAGATGGCAAACGCAAAACAAAAGCCGATTCCTTTTGTGGTTTGCATTTCATGCTACCAGCAAATATAAGGCCTTTTCCTTTTATGATAAGTGGTTAGAGAACATTTCCTCCAAAATTACCTTTTTTTTTTGTTGTTGTTGTGCCTCTGATTTCATTTCTGGAGTCAATTAGGAATAGAATAACTCGAGCACCAAAGCTTTTAAATATACAGACAGTGAGTCACAAGCCTTTGTTTATGGAAACAAGGGACAGTCCTTGGTGTAGGTTTCAAGAGCTCATCATCAGTGGTTGAGCTGATATTGGAGCAAAGCACACCATGTTACTGATACACGCTGCTGAGGCGCATCACCTTAGACAGTAGATCAGGTGGCAGAACGTTTCCTTTCTGTGTTAAATGAACATACCCTGATCTCATTATTAGTCAAGTAGGACCATCAAAGTGAACTACAGGAGAGCGGGGAATGATTCATGCCAAACAAATGTTTGCTGCCTAACAGCTGTTCAACCACTTGTCCCAATTTGCTCAGCAGGCTTCCCTTTTCATTTCCTAAGTGAGATTAATGCAGGCTTGCATTATTTTGAAAGACAGTTGTCCAGTGTTAAAACATCTGCAAGGCTGTTATTTCTTTGTTTTGCTTTTCTTCTGCGCTCCCCTTCAGCATACAGTTGTGAAATCGTAAGCGACCCATGCGGGAGGGGTTTCCAGTTGTATGCCTTTTAAGATGTTTTCCTCTGATAAATAGTGGCACAGAGAAATATTTATACTCTGTTGTACATAATGTCCAAATACCTATGCGTGAGCTGTTTATATAAAGAAATCCTCTGTACTCTTTTTCATAGGCGTTTGTGGAGTTGAGCTGTATCCCATGCTCTCTGTTAAGTTAATATTTGAGACACTGCAGTATGTATTTGCATACCGTTGCTCTCATTTCTAAGTAGAAATTTAAAATAGGCTGTACCAGGATAACTTCAGTTAGGGGAAAGGTAACAATAATGGTAGAAACCCGAACAGAGTGATATAGAAATTTGTTGCCAAAGGATCAAACGCATACTCCCACAAACACTCATAGTGCTGTTCTTGGCTGGCTACCAAATCGAAATGCACTCCTGCCATTCCTATGGAAAAAGACATGATAATAAGCACTTCGTATACAATAAAAGCTAAAAGCTACATGTGTCTGTAGCCTACTGGTTAATGAGTTGTATAGCTGAAAAGGCACCTTAAAAACTACTATGCAGCTTTTCCTAGGGTTATAAAACTTGGAACTGGCAGTATCATGTCCTTGCTTTATTTGAATACATGGCAGTGAATCTTTTTGCAGTTTAGCATCATTTTTGTCCAAAACTAATTGATATTGCGGATGTGTTTCTGGAGGTCTCCTGTTTCGGAAGGTCTACTTAAGTTACTCTAGTCTGGAGCTCCCTAACCTGCTAAGTTATTTAATGGCTGCATCCCACTGATTTACTGAGCTGGCTGGTGGACTTTGCTGCATGTCCGTGATGTGTGTAAAATGTTTCTCCATTTCCTCTTAAAGGTTGGGAAGCTGATCCAAGAAGCAGCTGGAAGGAGTAATTTGAAGAGAGTAACGCTGGAGCTGGGAGGAAAGAGCCCCAACATTATTTTTGCAGATGCAGATTGTAAGTCTCCTAGAGCTTTTTAAGAGCATTGTTTTTTAACTGTATTTTTTTTTCTCTGCTTAGCGATAGTTCCAGCCAGACTCTTTTAGTAACAACCAAGGAGGATTTGTGTGCTTGGACAACTGACAGTGCCATACAATGTGCACCGTTGATCCGAATTCCCTTCTTAAGATGTTATTTCTTTTTAAACAATATAGTTTCATAAGGGGTTTCATGGAGAAGCGTATTTCCCAATTTAAATCAGGTTTCCGTGCCTTTAAATGACTTCAGCAGCAGCCCTGACTTTCGCAGAATGTGAATCATTAAAGAGGAGCCCCTTTGTTCCGCCTCCCAGCACTGAGGAAGGTTAATAAGTGACCATGCTTAATTAACCCTTTACTTGCTGTTAAAGACTCCACCACCAACCCCTAACAGAGCCCCATGACAAATAACAAATACGTGCCTGAAAGATGAACAGAAAGGGGAAGAAAAAGGATTTTGTGTTTCAGAGAGAAGCAACCTGCTGCCCCCACCTCACCATTATCATCTTCGATTTGATAAGGTGTGGCAGAGTGTGGTAGATGTCCACTGCCTTTATGGCAGCAGCTTGTCTTTGAGGAAGAAATGAACGAGGTCTGGTTAGTGCACAGCTCCAGACCGCCCAGCTGGGCAGATGTACAGCACTGCAGTCAAGCAGCAGACTCGCCTAACAAAGCACGTCTGGTTGTGTCCTCTGCTCCTGACAGTGGACTATGCCGTGGAGCAGGCTCACCAGGGAGTCTTCTTCAACCAGGGGCAGTGCTGCACTGCCGGCTCCCGCGTGTTTGTGGAGGAGCCCGTTTATGAGGAGTTTGTGCGGAAGAGCGTGGAGCGTGCCAAGAGGAGAGTTGTGGGAAGCCCCTTCGACCCCACCACCGAGCAGGGACCGCAGGTAACAGTTTCAAACAGGCAGCGCGGCCGCGTGGTAGAGGGCGTTGCTGCCTCAAAGCGCCGGGGCCCTGGGTTCAGAATCCGGATGTGGGGTCCTGGCTGTGTGGAGTTTGAACGTGCTCTCCATGTTCGCGTGGGTTTCCCCCAGGCGCTCCTGTTTCCTCGCACAGTCCGAAGTCATACTGGTCAATTGGCTTCTGGAACAATGGGCTCTGGTGTGAGTGTGTGCGCGTTTATGTCTGTGTCAGTGTGTGTGGCAGCGCAGCATCCCATCCAGGGTGCGTCCTGCCTGGTGCCCGTTGCTTGCCGAGATAGGCTCGGTCTCCTCTGCAGCCCTGTATTGGGCCAAGTGGTTAGAAAATGGATGGGTGGGTGCAACACCAGCCTCTTTACCCACAACCCCAATAGCTAGCTTCTCTGAAGGAGGTTTTTAATAACCTCTATCACTGCATGGAAAAAAAAAACTACTTTTCTTGAATAACAGATACGAGGACTTAAGGAGTTCTAGAGGGATTGGGGTTCGAGCACTGAATACCGTGCTGAAAAGGAATACACATGCTGCTGAGTTTCATGCTAGAGCACTAAATCTCACTACTGGTCCTAGGTTTGCTCCCTGTGCTTAGAATGTCAGGATACCACCAACGGTGCAGCAGAGTGAGTGGGGATTCATTCTGCTCTCAAAGCCCGAAGTCTGTGTCTCTGAAGAGCGCCTTTTCTTTTCTTTCTCAGATCAGCAAGGAGCAGCAGAGCCAAATCTTGGAGCTGATCCAGAGCGGGATCAGCGAGGGAGCGAAGCTGGAGTGCGGTGGCAAAGCCATAGGGAGGAAGGGATTCTACATTGAGCCCACTGTGTTCTCCAACGTCAGGGATGAGATGCGGATTGCAAAGGAAGAGGTAACGCATATTAGACACGGGGCTTTCTGCAGTGAATGCTCTTTGCATCTTTAGTCACACAGTCTGAGCGTATTCCAGCAGCACAGCTCTCGCAGTGTACTGGGGTACACTGGACATGTGTCTGTCTGACAGCGAAAGAGTGAGACAGGATGCAGTCCGTTTCTGCTCTGAAACTAGTGCAAGGCTGGAGGTGCAGCCTTTTTTATACATGTTCGCACTCCATTAGATCATTTGGTGTGTATTTAATTCAAGAATGTTAATTTAAAATGTTACGATTTCCACAGACCTACTTTCTTAACACACTGAAACCCAAGAAGTTTTTTTGCTAGATTCGAGGAGACTACTGCAGACCATTTGGCTACCTGGTTGCACATATTCTTAAGCTGCAGGAGACACTGACGTTCCTCTGGTGCAGAAAGGACCTCCATTTATTTTTGTTATGCAAAGAGCTGCTACATAGACTTTTCCTTCCTGGATAGTTTGCATGTCAAAGTGTCGTGTTTTGCAGATTTTCGGACCAGTTCAACAAATCATGAAGTTTAAATCCATAGATGAAGTGATTGAAAGGGCCAACAACTCTGAATATGGCCTGACAGCAGGAGTCTTCACAAGAGATATAAACAAGGCCATGACCGTCTCAACAGCCATGCAGGCTGGAACAGTATGGTAAGACGCAGAGTCTAAAAAGCCTAACTGATATTGTCTGTTTTTTTTTAGGAAAAACCAGTAAATTCAGGAAATGTTTTGCTTGTATTGAAAAGGCACTATTATAATAGTTAAATACAAAGAAATTTGAGATGTCCAAATGGCAGCATCTATATTGCTACATAGAGTACTCCCACGATATAAATATCAGCAGTCTGCTGCATGAAGTTTGTGGCTGCTCTGCACAGAGAGCAACTCTGTGATGGGTCGCAAATGACTGTGAGGTGTCAAGCCTGCTCATTTTAATATGGCAGGGCTCTGTATTGAATGCTCATAGAGGAGGTCCAAAAGGTTTTCATATCTACTAACCATGCCTGTTCAATATTTGCTCTTGCAAATCTCTTCAGCTGCCAGGTATGTTTATTGGAACATAGTTAAGGCAGCTGTACTGGGAGAAAAGCAAAGGCCCACAGAGTGTTAATACATGTTTTGTGTATCCTGTAGGATAAACTGTTTCAACGCTCTGAGTGCCCAGTGTCCGTTTGGAGGATTCAAAATGTCTGGCATCGGAAGAGAAATGTAAGTAGCCTCCCCTGCTGTCTGGCTCAGGACCAATGTTTTAATCTAAGGCAAGCCAGTAATGAAGGGCAGCACGTTCTGTGCTATTGTGCAGGGATTTGGGTAAAAATTGTAGGATTAAAATCCGCACAAATATGAACACGCATTAACTGCTTTCTTGATTTGCAATGAACTAAACAACAGATTTCTGACGCAATGCACTATGTTTTGAAAACAATGCAACAAGGCACTTCTTCTGCTTTCCGAGGGGATCTGTCTTCCATACTTGTGTTCTCCGGGTCACTTGATTTGGCTGCTAGCGTGGAAGAATTTGGCCACGACACACAAAATGACAAGACAGGTTAAAGGAGATGTGTCTGTACGTCATCTTGGCCCAACCATCCCCAAATCGAACAAAAACAAAATCCTGTGTGTTTTTTTTTCCCATGTTTGCCAGGGGCGAATACGGACTGAGAGAATATTCTGAAGTGAAAACGATCACAATAAAGGTACCCCAGAAGAACTCCTAGGCTGCTGGACCCTCCACCACTGTGACAAGGAGGGGTGACTCTGAGTGCATCACTAATTGTCTCCATTTAAGCACTCTGTGGGATGGCTGAAGAGGACCCAAGCAACAATGTGACACTATTCAGACATTGCATCTGTGGCTCAGCCTTACAACATTACTGTGGACTGCTGCTCTCATCATGAGCCTTGTCCCCTGTGCTTAAGTTATTTTTAATGTGCAGGGTGGGGAGAAGGCTGTTGAAAAGCTGAAGCAGTGCATAAAGCATTTTAATAAGCTCGACTACATGTCGACTTCATTTCAACTTTCAGTACTTGCTGATTTAGTTACAAATCAGCACCTCTCACCTTACCCTAAGTCAATCGATAACATCCTACTGTTAACACTAGTTTATTCGAATTAACAGTTCTTCTTTGACCACTTACACTGTATATTACCCTTTATTGATATATTTTTCAAATGTTTTGATAAAATGTACAAAGAAAAATGGCTAACTTTTAGAAAACCTTTTACTCAAACCAGGAAAAAAAAGAGTTGATGCATTTTATACAACAGTGATTGTTAAATTGATGTTCAGTTATAAACATGTATACAATTATGTACTATGAAAGTATAAGAGCTAAAATATAAAATATTTTCTATAGATTTTTTCATTAAAAACATTTTTCCAAATGTTGCCCTGTTCTATTCATTCCTAAATATGAGAAAAGGGATACCTTGCAAGGCTCACTTGGTTTCGAGTTCGAAGTCATCTCATTTCTATTTTTAATATTCATGACCTCCCAGTATTTACAGCTTCTTGTTGAATGTTAAAGATCTGAAGAGCTAAAATTAGGAAAAGGGTAAATCTTTGTTTCTTAATCAACTCTGAAAGAGAAAGGTGGGAAAATTTTACTCGGCATTTGGAGAAAACCACCCACTCAACTCCTGGTCCTCCTAGGATTCAAAGTGAAAGGGGTGGATGTGATTCTAAGAACAATGAGTTATGAACATGCAGTCACGCAGGACAGATCAAAGATGCCCCCTCCTGCTTTAAGCTTGTTTTATGCCCACTTATGTTACACAGAGATTACATTTATTAATATAACATCAATTGATTCCATTGCAAAAATTCAGCCTGAAGTCCTCACACAATTGCTCCCCATTACCTACTTCATTGTTTTGACTTGATGAGCTGTTACCTGAACAGTACTGTCTACATTGCGTCTGGATGAAAAAAGCCCCTTTCTTGCACCCTTGCTAACACTGAACTCTAGCTCCAGTTGCTGTTGCGCCTCATTTGTGTTCACAGCTCTTTTAAAAGAAACAGTGTTGTGACGTTTAATTTTCCACCCCACTAATCTGGAGGGGTGGCACTGGGCCATTTGTGTTTTCAGTTGCAGAGAAGAACAGGAGAAGCAGTAGATACCTGGATATATCCTTGTATCACAGAGGCTCAGTGGTACACCTGTAGCCCAGGCCGTTCAGAAGCATTTGCATGGTCTGCCTAAGAAAGTATCTTTGACATCAATGACAAAATGACTTGGTTCCAAAAGTAGCTTCTCTGAGCTAAAAATAAACAAACATTTTCTTGCCTCTGGTTTATTATGCTCCTCATGCACCAATAATATGTTCATGTGGTTTGTAACTCAAGTTCTTGGAGACATGAAAAAGATGCAAAAGTCAGTAAAAATTACTGAAAGGGTTTGCAGAGACATATACTGATAGAATGTGTACAACTATGAGACAGCAGGAATCCGGAATGAGTGTTAGATTCTTTCTAAATATCCCCTTTAGCTGATATGTCAAAGGCAGGTTTTGATAAAACAAGGTGAGAGTGAAATGCAATTCACAATTGTCTTTTGGGGTCACCACAAAAACACGTTAAGGTAATTGGGGACCAGCACCTGTTTTGCTTTGGATTGAAACGCACACTCACTAATGTATATGAAAGCATGCAATCAAAATCCATTATTTATTAAAATGTTAGTCAAAGCTGGTTAAACTCCTACAAGTAATAAAGCTGCTTCTCTTAGTAACTATCTACTGTAGCATTTGCCTTGTAGAAGATGAGGGTACGTTTTCCCACAATCCTCAAACCATCAGCATCTGTAGTCACTCTCAATCAATGGTGCAACATTATTAATATTTCTCCATTAGGTTTGTGCAGGGAATGCAAGACAGGATCTTAGATTTGAGATTTTAGAATAACCTTTGCATAAGGACACAGACTTGGACACAATTCATTCAGGGAATGTCTACTAGAAGTTGGACTGGTCCCCAAATTCCAAGATACTGCTCAGCACATTCCGGCACACAGGAGCTGAAATGGCCTCTTCCTGCAGTCTGTGGCCCAGTGGTCAAGAACCCAGCTACTCTGAGTCAGGTCGATTCTCCCTTGGTTGTGTATATGTTTCTGTTTTGTCCTGTTTTTATCTTCACATTATTCACTCAGAATTGTTTTATCCTGAGAGATTACTGATTTAGCTCATGGCTTGTTTTCCCTGTGCCGCCCTGTGCAGGGGAATGAATCGCAGGAGACTATCCTGGCTTGAGTACGATGAACATACAGATAAGAGGGTTTGGCCAAGCACAGAGGCCAGCTGGCTTTCAAGCCTGGTCTGATTCTTCCTATTAGAGATTGTGCAACCATGCCTTGTTTGCTATGCTTTCCTGCAGGGTGTCAGTGAAGCCTCAGCACCGGATTGCTAAATCTTACAGGACTTTCTGGAAGTAGAACAAAATGCTTTTTTGTTGTTATCTTTATTTTTTCAGAAAGCAGACTGCTCTGCGTAAATGCGCAGTGGAAGCTTCTGAAACACAAGCCTGTGTGAGAAATTTTAATGACGATTTAATTACGATCGCCCTGTTAACAGTGGAGCTATCTGTAGTGATTTAAGCTTTAGTTGTTTTTTCCTCTGATGTACAGTAAACCGCTGAGCAGCAGAGTGAGCGGAGGCAGTACAAACATGCAAAAGAAGTGTAAAAAACATCATTTAGAATTGATGTTGTTGCGTTTGACCACGACACAGTTGGCGAGGTCACACAGCACAAAATATAATCTGGATCTCTGTTTTTTCTTTTGAGTATCCTGCACTCCATTCAAAAATGGCATGGAAATAGAAGAATACAAGCTTGATTTGTGAGAAAGGAGCGGCTCCCAGCCGTGCATTAATTTTTTTTGTCTTGTTTTTCTGTGAGAGTTGAGGTTGAGGTGAAGAAGCCCCAGGAGGACAGATGAATACAATGCAGTGTCTGGGCATCACATACTTGATTACAAGCCTGTCACGATCACCAGATTACTCCTGAATCCTGACAAATCCTGAAGCCGAGATCTTGCCTCTGCTGGTCGGCGTTGCGCCGGTTTGAGATCCTTAGATAGGTCAGGCTGTCTTGGTTCTGGTACTGTTTCTCTGGATAATGGGAGTGGGTCGCTACAGAGGGTAACTACCACATCTCCCATCTGGACTCCTGCTCTCCCCTGCCCCACTTCTGAAAACATCCATCAAGGCACATTCATTTATATTCCTTTATTCATGTGGGCTTCAAACTGCCTCTTATTCAACTTACATTTACTTTTCTGTCCTACCAATGTACCAAAGTGAATGCAGTCACAAAATGAATCATTTTGGCACTTTACGATTCAATAGTAAATGGTTTATAAAAAAAGGTCATTTATATCATGGAAATACCACTACTTAATCTGTTTGTCAATGTGTCTGTTATCACTATGGGGGTATTTTCTTAGGTTTTGTCCTCACACTGGTAGCAGGACATGCCCACACACCTACAGAGCGTCTTCCTACACTTCGCATTTACTGAATATGAACAAAGATCTTTTTTCTCTCATCATCGTTTGTTTGAATAACCCCTGTGGCTGAATGACTGCACACACGCAATGGCTCAGTGTCTCATGCGCCGCTTATGCTCCCCGCTGCTGTGAAGAAATCAGGAAAACCAGCAGAGGCTCCTCAGGAAAGCATCTCACCATGATGTCAGTTCCCCCCTCTCTCCCGCCTGTCCTTTCTTCCCTCTCTGTCTGATTGACAAATTTCCATGTTGAACCATGTGCTATTTTACCCTCAGTGTTTCCTGCTCATGAATTACTGTAGCCCAGGGGATTGTTTTCTACAGAACAACAAACAATCTATTGTTATTAGTTATGGGATTTAATTCCTAAAAATGTTGTGAGGAGAAAGTCATCCATCCACTCGTTCATTTTCAGCAATCGCTCTACCCTTAGAGGATCGTGGTGAGCTGGACCCCAGGAGCGCAGGGCCGATAAACCCTGGACAAGACGCCATCTACACACATGCACTCTCACACACAGGCACGCACATACAGTATACACTCGCACATACACACTCGCACATACACACTCTCACACACAGGCACGCACATACACACACACACACACACACAGGCATGTACATACACACTCGCCCATATACACTCTCAAACACAGGCACACACATACACACTCTCACACACAGGCACGCACATACACACTCGCACATACACACTCACACATACACACTCACTCACACAGGCACACACATACACACTCACACACACAGGCACACACATACACACTCACACACACAGGCATGCACATACACACTCACACACACAGGCACGCACATACACACTCACACAAACAGGCACGCACATACACACTCACACACACAGGCACGCACATATACACTCTCACACACAGGCACGCACATATACACTCACACACAAAGGCACGCACATACACACTCACACAAACAGGCACGCACATATACACTCACACACACAGGCACACACATACACACTCACTCACACAGGCACGCACATACACACTCACACCCACAGGCACACACATACACACTCACTCACACAGGCACACACATACACACTCTCACACACAGGCACGCACATACACACTCACACACACAGGCATGCACATACACACTCGCCCATATACACTCTCAAACACAGGCACACACATACACACTCTCACACACAGGCACGCACATACACACTCGCACATACACACTCACACATACACACTCACTCACACAGGCACACACATACACACTCACACACACAGGCACACACATACACACTCACACACACAGGCATGCACATACACACTCACACACACAGGCACGCACATACACACTCACACAAACAGGCACGCACATACACACTCACACACACAGGCACGCACATATACACTCTCACACACAGGCACGCACATATACACTCACACACACAGGCACGCACATACACACTCACACAAACAGGCACGCACATATACACTCACACACACAGGCACACACAGACACACTCACTCACACAGGCACGCACATACACACTCACACCCACAGGCACACACATACACACTCACTCACACAGGCACACACATACACACTCACACACACAGGCACGCACATACACACTCACACACACAGGCACGCACATATACACTCACACACACAGGCACACACATACACACTCACACAAACAGGCACGCACATACACACTCACACACACAGGCACACACATACACACTCTCACACACAGGCACGCACATATACACTCACACACACAGGCACGCACATACACACTCACACAAACAGGCACGCACATACACACTCACACACACAGGCACACACATACACACTCTCACACACAGGCACGCACATATACACTCACACACACAGGCACACACATACACACTCACTCACACAGGCACACACATACACACTCACACACACAGGCACACACATATACACTCTGACACACAGGCACGCACATACACACTCACACACACATTCACGCACATATACACTCACACACACAGGCACGCACATATACACTCTCACACACAGGCACGCACATATACACTCTCACACACAGGCACGCACATACACACTCACACACACAGGCACGCACATATACACTCACACACACAGGCACGCACATACACACTCACACACACAGGCACGCACATATACACTCACACACACAGGCACGCACATATGCACTCTCACACACAGGCACGCACATATACACTCACTCACACAGGCACACACATACACACTCGCACATACACACTCACACACACAGGCACCCACATACACACTCACACACAGGCACGCAAGCACACACACACATACAAACAAGCACACACACACACAAACACATACACACACACAAACAGGCACGCATTCACTCACATACACACAGGCACACATGCACACAAACACATTGGCATACATGCACACACACACAAACACTGGCATGCATGCGCTCACACACACACAGGCACGCATGCACTCAGATACACACACAAAGACAGGCTCATGTACTCACATTCACACGCATGCACTCACACAAACAGACATGGATGCACTCATATACACATGCACACACGCACAAGCATGCACACGAACTCACAAGCACACACGTACATTGTATCTGGTCCTGCTCTTATCTTAAGCTACTTTGGGATTGAATATGGGGAGAAATTAGAAATATTTGTGGTATACAATTGGCTAAAAACTCTCTCAGAATGTATATTGCGAAATGGTCAAAATCATAAGGGGTCATCTTGTAAAGGCTAGAAAATGTATACTTACAAAATGGATTTCAGATAAACTGCCTATGATCCTGCTGTGGTGTTGCACACTCACATTTGAAAGGTTAGGTCTCAACGAGGTTAAGAAATAAGAACAATTTCCTAAATTTTGAAAATCCCATCATGACATATATTGGACCCACTCTTCCATGCTTAATACCGAAGGGATATACTGCATGACTCATTGCATTTTTTCTTAAATTGTTTCTCTCACCTCCTCTTTACATGATATTTGCATTGTAGTATGATAAATAAGGAATGTCCTGGCTAATACAACTCTTACGAGGTTTGTCACAATATGAATATGTAAAAAGAACCATTTTATTTAATTTGACTTATGTACTTTTATGTTTCTCGGTAAGGTCGAAGGATTCTCGTATATCCCGCAACATTAAGGAGCTCCGTAGAGATTTCGTAACATGTAATGCGCCCTCTTGTGGAACAATTCGAGACCCCTCGTGATGGATCCTGTTCTGCACACCCCTTTTTTTTAAACAATGGGGCACCTGCTGTTGAATTTGCCGCGTTTTACAGCGGTGTGCTCTTATAGAAATAATGTAAATGTCAGTTTATGGAAATGACTTTCGACTATCTAATGTCTGTCACAGCAGGTGGTCAAAAGCTTTTTTTTCCCTGAAAGCTAAATGCATCACATTGAACAAGAATTTGTGCGCAAAGGCGTGTTTTCAGACAAAGACGCTGAGGCCGAGCTGCGCACATACAGCGCTAACGGGACAAAACAAAAACGATTATGTGTTTTGTTTTTGTTACAATACAAAAAAAAAAACAGACCCAAGACATACACAGACCAGCCTGCGATGGAGGTTTACAGTAGTGGAATATCTCAGCACTTTCGGCATTGCAATTGAGTGCATTTAATTATTAGACGTCTAAAAATAAACAACTTCACAGGGCCATTTTCAGCGGCAGAGCCGGAAATATGTTCAGAAATCCAGACACTCACTGTTTCTGTCCCATTTATAATGTTTTTTCTGTCTGGCAGCAGAGCCAGAGCAAAGATGAATGATATCTCTCTCTCACTCTGCACATCAAATGAAGGCAGGCTGGTACAAGAGCATGGGAAAGGCCTGTTTTGAACGGCATGTGTCCTATTTCCTTGAAATACATTTTTTTAACACATTTACTTGGTTAACGGCCAGCATTGAGGCACTGGATGTTCCCCTCGGACTTGCATGATGCCTTTGATGTAATAACTGTTTGGATAATACCTCCTTGTTCTATTTATCTCTAACAAAGAGGCACACAGTAACAGAACACAGCAGAGCACTGGACAGTTCTGTGCTTTACCATTTTCCCTTGATTCACAGGAAGAGATGCCGTGGTACTTACAATACTTACAGGCCCCACTGAAGAAGTGCTTTTTGTTTTGAGCAGCACAAACCTCCATGCGAAGTACAGACACAGCTGAATCTTTGAACCTATTAGACATTCTATGCTGTTGAATAAAGATAAAACACATATACCCTGTAGGTATATATCTGTGTATATATGAAAGTCATGTCTGTTTGCAAAAATATTACTATCAAGCTTCATTTCCCAAACGGAGAAGACAAAACACTGGCAGGGCTGGATTGTGCTGTCAAGAGGGCAGAGAATGCTAGCTGGAGGTAATTTATTGTGATCAAATGAAAAACATTTCACTGCTATCCCTTCTCAATTGACATCCACCCATCCTTTGAAGCTGACAGTAAGATTTGGGATATAGTGAAAGAGCGAGACTTGTGTTTTAATCATTTGTTCACATGCCATGTTTGACAGTAACGCCATAGCACATATGTATACAGTCCAGATATTTCTGCTGTGTTTGTTTTAAACGAAGCACTGATGGGGGCTGCTTGCAATCTACAGTCCCAAGCAGGAGGGCTTGTCCAGAACTGTCAGCAGAGGTACTGGCTTTTAAAACTCTCCATCTCTAAAATCCCCCATAATTTCAGCACTAGTTTCTAAAGCATTTGCCATATTTCACGTTTTTTTCGTAACAAAAGAACAGAAATAAACAGGACATACAGTATTTAAAATGCAGCTTCGCCTGTATTAATGACACATTCCTGTATTAGATATACAGAAATAGTTGTGTGTGTGTGTATTTATCTCATCTAAATGTAATGACGTAATTATGTATTTGTAAATCTATTTTTAGAGATTTAGGCTCTTCCTGATTCCATTTTTCTTTCCCAAAATAAGCGATATACAACCTCTTGTCCTGGAAACATGGAATGTGTGGGTAATTCAAAGTGCGATTACAGCTTAATCATTTGACTCCTATGACACATCTGAACAGTTGTGAGACAAGACAGAGCAGCAAGCACGGAACTTGGAAACCAGATGCCTTTGTCATGATGCAAAGCTGTTCTTATAATTCACGAATCAGTTCATCCAGCCAGTGGCAATACCACCCAGAAAGGCAATACTTTCCCTTTTTATTTGCTGACTCCTTCATTTGTAGAGGGTGATACTGATGACTTTCAGTGCTCAGAAATGACACACTTTCTTTCCACGTAAGAGAAATTACAGTACATGTACAGCCAAGATTTCTGGGGTTCTGATATTGTTACGCAGTACATATGGCATTGTGAGATCATTGAAAAAAAAACATTGCATTCTCGAAAGTACTACACGATTAAAAGCAACGTAAACAATAATCTTCTCCTTCACAGCTCATCTGGATAAAATGTTGTAGATATTGTGGGATGCAGCATTATCGCACTGCGGGAAAAGCTTAATCTGTAACTTTCTTCATAGCTTTTCAACATCGGATAATGACTGAATAGAGTAGGAATGATGTGGTTCGCAGCTGGTCACTGGGATACAATGCTGTTATCTATGAACATACAAATTGAAAATGGTGTCAGGAGAAGCTCAGGCTGAATATTTTTCAAATATTCTTTTCACGGTTAGTACAGGGAAATCTAAACATCATTTTCGTATGATGTATCCTTTAAAAGACGGCGATGAAAACTTCCCCCCCCTTTATTCGCGCGTGTAACGCTAGCACTGGATTGGGGGGAGAAGCGGCGTTTCGCGTGTCTTTGTTCCTTTTGCGTCTTGAGTAAATACAAGGAAAATAATAGAAATCTAAACCGAGCATATGTCCAAACACTGAGGCATGAGAGACAATTCGTACTCTCGGCCACCACACACACACACACCGACAGCATTTACAACCCTTAAAATCAACACAGTGCCAACTTGCACTCATTCTGTAGCAGCTGTTATTACAATTCAGTTAGCCAAGGTAGGTAGCAATGCACCCATAAATCACGGAAAGCAGTGGACAGCTGGAACCGAGAACTGGGTTTACGACACTGATTAGTTTTATTCTGTTATCTCTGGTTGCTACAGCTATGAAAAGGGAGAGGAAGCGTACTTGAAACGTGAGAAACGAAACCTGGCTTTGAGAAAATAAGACATACAATCCTTCTGGCGCAATATTCTTAAAAAAGTGTAGAATTTTCACTGCTTGTTACAAAAGAATGTAAGTCAAACAAAACCTTTGCATCGTTGTCACAGGTTAATCTTTCTTTGGGCGTCTTTAGCAAACATTTCTGTCACCTGCATTACTAATCTTATTGTTGCACGATACAGGATGGTTCCGTAATATTTAAAAGGTCTTATTTCCAGTATCTGCTCTGGCACAATAAGCAACAAGGTGTAGAATATATTTGCAGTATTACTTCTATAAGTGGAAAGTATAATTCAGACACCAAGGTTTAGTCCTCAGTCGTAATGTTTTATCAATTACAAATTGGGTTAAAATACACTTTACCTTGAAAATATATCCAACTTCTACTGCAAGCTATTCAAATACACTTTCAAAACGATTACTATTTTATAGAAGTACACTGTGGATTTAAAAAATACGTGTTGCTATCCTTCCATTGAAAACTAATAACAAAACGGCTTTTTCCAGATGCTGCTGACGCAGAAAGACCAATATACCTCAGTTAAGACACATCTAAAAATACCTTCTCGAACAAAATCAGCAATAAATGTATAAACCAAACCCTCAAATTCATTATTATTACCAGTGACTAAAGCCAGACTGCTGAAATTAAATTCTCTGAATCTTTCTTGCTGAAATGATACGTGATATCTTTTACTGAGAGGCATTACTCAAGGCTAATAAATTATTGCTAATAAGAAAATATACAGCAGGAAGTGTATCTTTTCAGTTGTGGGTGTAACTAATTTTTGATAAAAAAAAAGTTTTAACTCAGTCTGGGCTTTGGCCAGCTCCAATTTAACCTTTGCTCATTTGGTTGGGAGTTAGCTAGTTTCCTTTTTCCTCTTACATCACTCTTAGGGATTCAGACAAAAATAATATAGCCCCAATTGCATGACATTACAGCTTCCTTAAATTCACATGGGAGGATATGGTTAAAAATCCCTCAGAACCGAAGAACAGCACCAGATCTCTAAACCACCAGCTGTACGACTGCTGTCCATAAGGAACACAGAGGGAGACATTACTTGCAGCCTCTCCTCTGTGTAAAAGAACTCAACTAATACGCAGCCTGGAATAAGAGCCTTGCACTAAATCTAATATTTGAACCGTAGTGATTTAGGTTTATTCTGTGGGATCTGCAGATTTAGTATGCACCTAGGCTCTACATTCCACACTGAAATAAAAATAAAGTGTAATTATTATATACCAGCTGATTACAAAGGAGTCATCTGATCTTTAGCAGCAACTATTGATAATACGCGCTAGAGAACATTCTGCAGAACAGCTGCAGTTACGCAGCATTGCTGCATTCTGGCTCTACATGCCCATAATCCTCTGTGAGCATCTTTACTTCACCGTCTAATATATTGAATTCTCCCAAGATTCAGTTGTGAAATTTTAAGCAAATTCCTCTTTGAAATCAATGTTGTTCTCCAAGACACAAATTATAATTTGTTGTTCTAGCCTACTTAAAAAGTATGAGCCAAATTCTGAAGCCCCCCCAAAAATTGCACCTTGTGAGATTTTTAATGGAAGCCAGATGTTAGAGATCTCTGTGAAGCAGGTGATGACAGCATTACACTGGTATTGCACACAGATGCTAAAGGCCTGAACCAGTTCCAGTCTTACTGTTCGGATCGTAAATAATTTTTTTTCTGTGACGAAAACTATTTTTAAGTGCCTTTAGCTGGATAAAGCTCTGTATTGTATGAATCGTAGTGAGCCAAAGAACCATTCTCTAAAATCTGAAATCTTTCTCAAGCAAAACAAATGATTCATTTTGAGACAGTTTATTAATGCCCCAAGGATCAACAGGGCCACATGAAGTGCTATTCAGAGGATTCTGAGGTGATTTCCAAATTTCTTGCTGAAAATTAGGTCATTCATTGAGGCCCAATGGATGCATCTGACATAAGGGCCTCAGTTAATTCTGGCTGGTGTGTGTATGCATGTGCTGGTTCAGGACCGTGTGGGTCCATTCTGTGTCGGCTTCCTTTCACATTTTTCTTGTGTATTTTTTGTAGGTGTAACCATGGGAGGAAAAACTCAGTAAGCAGTGTTAAAACAATCCCAGCCATTCCCTTCATGTGCAGGAATTTTAAGAGAGATGGCTCTGCTTCATGTCAGGTGTAATTATACCGTTCTCCTCGTCAGGTGTAATTAACCTGACTGCGGCTGCCAGCGGGGGCTGGCTAGGACGAAAAGTTAACTGCAGGCTGAGAACACTACACAGCCTGCTCCATTGCTTTTGGAAATGCCAAGGAGCACTCTAGTTCCTCAGGAGCACCTGTTCAAAAACTGCAGAATGACAGTGTCCAAGACAAATAAACCAGTGGTTTTACTTGGTGAAAACAGCTTGTTTCACAAACCTGTGAATAATTTCAGAAACCATTACAGCAGGAGAACCTTTTTTCCCAAATACACCAACTTCGGCATACCATGTTTGCATGCTTCCCAAACAATGGAGCGTCTACTCATATATATGATACTATACATATATCTACTAGATTACAATGCACCCCAAGACATATTCGTAGTACTTTTACGTATAGCACGTTAACACCACTGACATAAAAATCCGCATTGTGCACGAGACAAAGATTACAAATGAACAAAATCTAAAAGACAGACAGATCAGGAGATAATTTTGCACCATTCTGCGTGGCGTCAGATGACTTAGCTGCTAACGGACAAGGGTGCTACATGAGCCCGAAAGGCCTCCTCGGGTGTGTGGGCTTTCACGTGTTCTTATACCAACAAGCAGGCCCCTCTGTGCAGAGTGGGGATTGCAAGTACCTAGAAAAAACAGTTCTGCACTGCACCCTAACAGCCACCTTTTTCCCACACTTCCATTACAATAAACAACCGTTGTGCAACAGCTCAGATTCTCGACAAATGGCAACCCTCCAATCCACAAGCAAAGGAGCAGCTCCATTTGGGTCCCGTCTCTGGGGCTCTTAGTCAGGGGAGTTTTTCCTTCCTGGCAGGTTTTGTTGGGAGTGGAGCTTGCATACGCATCGCCGTGCTGGAGGGGGAGGCTGCGGGGGCCAGTGTTGCAGCCCAGCAGTGTCCTCTCACTAAGGGGTCCCGCGGGGACGAGAGGTGTCAGGTCTAGTCTGGTGGAAGATTAGCCAGCTGTGCTGTCTTGTACCAGGCACGGCAAGGATCCCGCTGTCCCAGCAGTTCAGTCTGCGGGATTCTGCTTGGCCCGCAGATAAAACAAACATCGCGGAATGACAGCTTCCGGAACTCTGCTTCTTAAGCTGGAAGGAAAGGACAAAACCGTTTTGAGAAGAAGCGAGCGGCTAAGGAGTTTGTGCGGTAGTTTCGCAGCACCGCAGTGTAACAGAACTGTCCCATATGCCTGCTGCAATGTATCTCAATGCTACTTTCTGTCAGAACGCCCATATCCGTTCCAGCTTGTCTGAACGTCCATTGCATTTGGTATAATTCAACTGCTGTCGGACAGAGCGGAGCATAGGGGGTGTGGGGATGTTCTGAAAGAAGAGAGAAATGCTTATTTAGACTTAACAGCACTGAAAGGTGTTTTGAGTCAAAGCAGGTTTGTTATCATTAACCCCAACCACACTGTACTGCTGCAGGGAGTTTCGGGGGTAAAATTGCATTCAGAGACTCATTACCGTGGGGAACAAATGCTGAGAAATCACCACCCCTCCCACGTCACAGCAGATAACGTAACAATAAACAGAGACTCCTCCAGGCGTACAGGCTAATGTTTTGGAAAATGACTTCAAGCGACAGTGGATTTTTGTATTGTTTTATTATTTACCAAAGTATACGGCCACATTGTTCTGTAGGTGTTCGCTTTTATTATCAGGTTGCGGATTAAAAGCTCATAAAAGATGGGTGTCAGAAAGCAAAAGAGAATAAACTCATTTCCTTAGCCCTGAGCGCAAGGGAATTCCATGAACCATGCTTATTCAATCAAGGCCCCCTTCAAACACCAGGACTGTAAAGTGACTCAGATTCTAATAATTGCAGACGGTGTTGTGATTTGTGATCTTACACAGCAGGGATCACCCACAAACCACCTGAGATCCTGGGATTAAGGGATATAAACTGCTGCCTATAGAGCTCCAACAGTTTGACTTACTTGATTTGAAAAAGGTATACTAATGTAGAAATACGTAATTAACTCCTCTCCTCCAACTACTAAAAAGAAGCGAGGCTAAACTATGTTTACAAAACACACAAAATATTGATGACTCAATGTCATATTGTTATCATTGATTTAGGTGAAATACAGTGTATCATGATTTGTTCTCTCAATTTGAAACTCAATAAGAAATATACGCCTAGATCTCCTGTTACCGTATTTAATATTCCCATCATAAGAGAAACATCACCCATAAAAAAAGATTTTTTATGGGAATATTCTGGCAACTTTATGGATTCTCAAACTAAACAGTTTATATTTTCGGTCTGTGATTTACAACTTTGTACTTCGTACCATTCTTGAAACATTCAGCTGTGAAACTATAAAACACCAAAGGAAATTGGAGTTGACATTGTTTTTCATTCTTTCCTTCGCAAAATAATGTTACCTCCTATTTTTCTTCAAGAAAAAAAAATGATGTTGAAGACATAAACGTGGGTAACAAATGAAGATCTGCAGCCAGGAGGTGGCCAGGATGTATATTTTAAGAAGGCAAAAAAATTATCAGGAAGAAAAGGAAAATAATCAAAACTGTCTTTTTTTTCCGGACAACTGGCTTATCAAATTCTCACCATCTTGCAGGCCTCTTAATTGTTCTTTACACTTTTTTGGAAGAGGGCTGTGGAGGCCACCCAGAGCCCATCAATATCTGTCACTCCTCTGCATCTCCATTCCAAAGAGAAGGCTGGAATGTGACAGAATTTCTACACCAGTGATGGACCCTGCCAGAGTGTTGAAAACCATCTCCCATTGTTAGTGGGGCACTTGAGAAATCCCAGTCGTGAAGACACAGCCATCCTGAGAGCACACGTCGGCCCGCGCTGAGCCATTTGTTTTGTTAAGTACGTGAGAATGTTACAAAGTGATAATCTAGCTGTGGACGAGCCGCCTCACGGCTCACAGCTCCCCTGAATAAACACTGGGCCTGATTCCACCTTGAACTTCTGACAGGTCTGCAGGTTCTTCAAAAACAGAGACAAGTACATTTGCATGCCTTTGAAGGCTCTGTCCTCTCTCTGTGTGTGCGTTTGTGATTGTGGAGGGTTTAGAGCAGGACGTGTAGCACGGGCTTTTATCCTGTAAGCTCTACTAGGGGAGTCATTTTCTTGAGGAGACCCAAGAAAAAAAGACTGCATTGAAACCAGCATCACTCAGTCAGTGTGGCTCAAAGTGGTCCCAATTCTATCTTTGTCAAATGCCAACAGACCACAGCAAGCCTCTGGTCTCAAATCACAAAGACGGCTAGTTTCTTTTAGGCCTAGTCTAATTGCCTTATGAAAGAATCGTGCAATTGGTGTTTGATTTCATTTACATTGGAATAACTTTGAACTAGCAACTCAACAGAGTGAAAAAAAGCAACAAACAGAGGCTACATTTCCTGCAGATACTTCGTACACCTGAAGAAGACTCAACAGCTGAGATGTGCTGTTTTTTCTTTCTAGTTTTCAGCATGGAATTAACCTCAAAGTGTTCCTTTGCAGCCCTGCGCTGACTCAGCCCTCCACTCCTGCCTCTTCCGGGGGACAAGGGTGACCTCTTAACTCATTTGCATTTGAATTTCTTGTTTTTCCTATCACAACCGAGGACACTGCAGTGTTACACAATAGTGTCTCTACTGAATCAAGCAATGAAATAAACCTTAAGAGAATGGCTCTTGATGACCTGGGTAAACCATACAGCACAAAAACTAGATGCAGAAACAGAGCCCTTCATCCAAAAGTTCCTTTTGCTATGCCGAGGAACTGAAGAAAAAAAAAAACATTTAGGTTTTATTCCAGCACCTGTCATATTTTACTGCTGGGAAGTCAAAGCAGGCAGAGTTGGGTTCAATTAAATATGACGAGAGTCTTTAGGGAGCCCAAAGTAAAACCAGAGCGAGTGATTGCACTGCCTTTCAGAATTGTAAGATATGATATGGGGAAGCTTGGATAAACAAAATAAACCACAACTACAAAATGGAAAAGAACTCTGCCATTTTATTGATTATATCACACGCTGTGGGTTTATCCCTGTGTGCATGTATGGATATCAGATGCATGATGTCATGTGAAAGGGATTGTGCTTAATGTCTTCCAACAGCACCTCCCTGCCATGTTGTTCTGAGTGTGCATTCTCCCCGTAACTAACAACATGCACGCGTACATACAGATACTGCTGTTTCTCGATTTCTCAAAGATTCATTGAGAAGGCATGGGGGACAATTTAAAAACCAGTTAATTGCCTAAGCATTTACAGACAGCCCACTTTCCTAAAAAAGCAGGAAGGCTTTCCATTTGATATTGACATACTAAAATATGGATGCATGTATACATAAACATCCACCAGGACATACAGAATTAAAATTAATTTTGAGGGCTGTTTTGGATGGTTATCGCCTGAAGTGTGAGTCATGTTCACCAAAATGTACCTTTAAAATACCGCAATGATATTAAATTAGGGTAAAATGAAAAAAAAAAGTAAGCCAAACAAATTGCATGGTCCTGTTTTGAAGCACAGATGTCTCATATTGCTTCTGAAAGTTATGAAAGTTGTATATCATGGCAAAACCATAGTGAACTGTAGCAAATCACAGTCCAGCAGAGCCAAGGGAACTGAACCATCCATTCATCCATTTTCTAACCACTTTTGCAATCCTGGGTCGCAGGGGAGATGGAGTCTATCCCAGCAAGCCAAGGGCACAAGGCAGGATACAACTTGGGCAGGACACCAGTCATCGCAGGACAGACACACACTCATACCAGGGCCAATATTCTCAGAAGCCAATTAACCTATCAGTATGTCTTTGGTCTGTGGGAGGAAACCCACACAAACACAGGGAGAACACACAAACTTCACACAGACAGCTTCCCAGCTCCAGAATTGAATCTAGGGCCCCAACTGCAGCACTTACCGACCCAGAACTGAACTAAAGTCTATGATTTCCTGCAAACTTGGGGAAGTCATACGTATTGAGTGCTATTGAGTGTATTGTATAATACAGAAAACTGTAAAAAACTGAGAAAGAATATGAAAATTTCACAGCTTACACTTTGGAAAAGGATGTGCCAAAAACATTAGGTGGAGTTAACCAGTTACAATGTTCACAGCTCTGCTGTGGATTAAATACAGCGAAGAGGTCATTCATTGACACTGCCAGTAGGCTTGTGCGGACCTTCTTAGTTTTAAATTCAATTAAAAATTACTGGCTCTGCTTTGCTGACAGCTCACAGCACTGGCCACAATTTCCAGGATAAAATGCTTTATAAACATAGTGTTGCGAAACCTGTTAAAAAGTGTCTGATTTATATTTCTGTCTCATTTCCTCCTCTCTCTCTCGATATGTGAACCCAGGATTCGAAGAAAGATATATGAGAATTAGTCCATGAAGCGCACACTGATATGGCAGCCAGAATTCCCTGGCCTCTTTTGGTTAATTTTCAAAATTTCCAAGTGTTTGTCTGGGAATCTGGTTCAGCGCTATCTAAATACATTGCAAAACATGTTTTTTGTGGGTTGTTTTTCTGCTCCATATTTTAACACAGTCAGGCCACCCAGACTGGACTTGTCCCCTTAAGTCATCGCTCTGTGTGGTCTTAAAAAAAACTAAATAAAGAAACAAAACAAAATTAAGGATAGAAACATTTTAAACTCCAAAGCAACAGCATGTTTAAATCAATTGTTTAAAACTTACTTGAAGGCACATTGGAAAAGCCCTTTTTATTCTTCACATGTAACTTAAATCGCACATGCATATTAATAACAACGAAACCCAGAGAATGATGCAGCGTTGTCTCTGAACTGTGCTGTGACATCTTTCATACATCATTACTTGCAAAAGATGTTAAAGCTCAATTTTAGAAAGATGTGTGTGGAAAAGTAAAAGAAAAAGGATGATAGTTATAAACAGAGGGAGATATATAGACAGGCAGAGGCAGAAGTCTTAGACCGATCGCCCTTCAAGATTAAAGTGGGAGTTTAGAGCAGCAGTTGCAATGAATTATGGGTATGAATCTTATTAAGCTCTTTATCCAATCACAACACTCCAGGAGACAGGACTGTCTCACAAGTTCTTGTTCAGACTTTTTTGTGCATGTTAGTCATGTCTGCCAACATTGACTAATGGAATTTGACAATGGAATGTAACTGGGAGGCTGTAGGAGTTAGCATTAAAGGAGCTAACAGTTTGTGAATATCTGTTCTGGGAAACAATGTCAAGGACAGGTGATGAGAAATTCCTTCGGTGCCTGATATCAAACAGGCACCTCTCACTAAATCCAGGTAGATTTGGCTACAGCAGTGGTCAATGATTAATCATGTCTTTGGAGAATCTGCAGAGCTCCCCCAGTGTGTCAGGGTGACAGGCCAGGTTACAGATCTGGCCCTAACTGCCAAGGTGCCACCTGGTTCAAAGTGTGAATAAGTTCATTAGGGAGCTCCAGTCAACCACCAGAGCTGACAAAACCCAGGGCTGTGATATACAATTATACAGTAAGGAGAGCTTCAGATTCCCAGTTTGGATTTAAATACAAAAATGAGAATTATCAGAGTTCTCAAGAACAGAACTATGTGACAAACACTACCTAGAGAAAAATGTGATTCAAGACAGACTTAATTCACCGGTCTCTCTACTATGTTTTTGGAAGCATTGTTTGTGACAGGAGAAATCTTACCCAAAAAGCAGGCATAGGTAAAATGTTCTGCATCTGCTCCATTGCTCTGCTGTCTGTCCAGACCACACTGCTTATGTTCACACAGAGCCAAACGTTTGTTTCAAAATGCCTTCACTGCTTTACATTAATTTTCATTTCTAAGGGAGTTTGCAATTTAAGTAAATTAGGTAAAGATACAGTTTTCCTGCAGCTGGAATAACTAAATAACATTTAATAATGATTTGATTGTTTGAATGTATTTTTTTACTGGATTCTCCTTTCCATCATTAACATTCCAAACACAATGCCACTTATACAGTATATTATATGTAAACGTGGACTTAAGAAACACAATTTGTGAAATAACATAACAAAAACAAACCACACAAAATTATGTTAGCAAGCATTTAGAATGATGTAAAAGAACTTCAAGAACCATTTGATCTGCTCTGCTATTTATTTCTCTGGTTATGTATTGATGTTTATTTGTACTGTCGGTGCAATGTGTCTAAACTCATTAAAATAAAATGAGATTAAATGTGTCATGTCATTTGGTAATATAAAGAGCCCTACAGAAAATGTACTGCATACTATACTAGGAATTTAAGAATTACATGAAACACAGTTCTGTTAAACACACAAATATCAAAAGGGAGAGAAATGAAGCTAGCAACAAATCTTATTCTTTTTAAAAACATTAAAAAATATCACCAGGAAAATACATCTTTGGATAATCTCTAACCTGCCAAAAGCAAGCAAACATTTTTCCATTTATGTATTGTGACTCATATACTGTACAGGTAGAGTGAGTTTGATGAGAAGCGAAAAGCACAAGTAGAGGCAAAAGAAAAGATTTTTCTTTTACCATGGACTTGGTAAAGCGAACATTAAAATACCAATGCTTTTTTCAACAATCTGCTTTATTTGTGGCTTTTTGGATTGAAAGGAACACATCTGAGACATATGGTCGAGGTCTAACTGCCTGAAGGTGGTTTTTCTTTCTAAAACTAATACAGCTGGGATTAATTAATAAATAGGCAAAACAGCCCCAAATGCCCCAAACTTCCAGTGATTAATTGCAGGATCAGACTGTTGGATGTACAGATAAGAGCAGAACAAAAACACTCTGTTCCTGCCCGGGATACACAGGGCCATAGAAGTAAAACACCATTCACTAAATGCCAGGCTTATACCCGCTTTCATTTTGTTCTACTTAAAAAGACAACATGATAATAATAATAATAATAATAATAATAATAATAATAATAATAATAATAATAATAATAATAATTGCTTACACTTATATAGCGCTTTTCTGGACACTCCACTCAAAGCGCTTTACAGGTAATGGGGACTCCCCTCCACCACCACCAATGTGCAGCATCCACCTGGATGATGCGACGGCAGCCATAGTGCGCCAGAACGCTCACCACACATCAGCTATCAGTGGGGAGGAGAGCAGAGAGTAATGAAGCCAATTCATAGAGGGGGATTATTAGGAGGCCATGATTGATAAGGGCCAATTGGAAATTTGGCCAGGACACCGGGGTACACCCCTACTCTTTTCGAGAAGTGCCCTGGGATTTTTAATGACCACAGAGAGTCAGGACCTCGGTTTTACGGCTCATCCGAAGGACGATGATCACTTCTGTCAAGAGTCACAGACTTTATTCAGGTCTCCAGAGTCATCTGAAGTGATTCTTTAAATTCTGAGACACTAGGTGTTTCATCGTGGTGTAGTAGATGTACAGTAGCAGTGTAGAATATGCTGTAGGTCAATGGCCATGTGTGACCCTCAGTTTTCAGAGTGGAAAAAAATAGAAATAAAAATAATAATAACAACTGTATCCAATTCAGGGTCACAGGGGAGACAAAGCCTATCTCAGCAAGCAAATGGCACAAGGCAGGATACACCTTGGATGGGACACCAGTCCACTGCAGGGCACACACAGACACAGACACTCACAGGGCCAGTTTTCCCCATAGCCAATTAACTTACAACAATGTGAAAACTGGAGCACCCGGAGGAAACCCACATGAATACTGGGAGAACATACAGGAATTGAACCCAGGGCCCCAACAACAATACTACTACTTCTACTACTACGACCATGACTATTACTACTGCTACTACTAAAAGTCTTATTTGACTAATACTTTTATTCAAGGTAACTTACATGTACCTATTTATACAGCTTCTATATTTTTACAGCTTTTTCGCCAACACAATCAGAGTCCCATACCTTCCTCAAGTTTCCAGCCAGGATTGTGGCCCACAGCCATTAATCTATAAACCCAGAGCCCTAACCACTTCTCCTGTGTGCCTCTTCACATAGCTCATCTCTATCAGCTGTTGCAGCAGCAGGCTTTTCCTGTCTTAACCTATAACAGTAGAGGTGATGGTGCCTAAGCACCATTCCTGTTTCCACAGGCTAGTCCTCAGTACTGCATTGCAACCATACTCGATCCCAGAGGCCTGTATTAGAGTCTCTCGTGATGCCTTTAACCACTTCAGTACAGAACTACTCTTGCGCTACCTGTCATATGACTCTTGAGGGTTGTCATAAAAAGAAGCAGTGCAGCATGTTTTTTACCCACCCTGGAAAGTTCTGTCTAGCTTTCACCTCAAAAACAAGATGTTGGCCTGGACAGTGTTAGAATTTGGTCTTGGGCAATTAGAATGAGCGAGTGAGGCCACAACCATCTGCTAACCCAGTTTTATCCAATGTTTGCTGTCTTATATCTTGGATATTGTGCATTTACTATAAATCCATACGGTATTACAAAACCAGAATAAAAATACATACATAAATAAATAAACAACATCGCCCCTTGGCAGTATTGAGGAATGCTGCGGTCATATGAAAAGCTGAAATACAGCAACCTTTCACTCAGAGAAAGGAATGAACGTGGTTAAATATATTTTGGCTGATCAGACTTCCTTGGGGGAAGGGATTGGACAGGAGGAAAGCTGGAGTGGTTTGTGTGGAGTGAGATGAAAGTAAAAGGTAAGAATTCAGAAAGGGATCAGGCTGGCTAACCTCTGTGTCCATACTGATAAGGCTTGAGCCAATTCCGGCCAACAAAAATGAGCTTTCCTTCGACACTGGATCTTTTGCGAAACGATTCGTTCTTTTACAAGAATCCTCAGAGAAGGCTGAAAGTTTTCACACGAAGAGCTCTGACTACTTCCTATGATGATTGATGGGCTACAAACTCCTTTCGCAAACAGCACTTCCTTAATTGGAGATATTTAAAATAATCACAATAAAGAAGGGGGCTGGGTGGTAGGGGCCAGGCGCATACCAAAGACATGTGCACACCCTTGTTCTCAAGAGCAGTCCTCATCAGAGTAATAGTGAAACAGCCACTCTGCCAAAGAAAATGATTAATGACTCATATTTTCTTATTTGTATTCAACATTTTAAGTGTATGTTACGAGCGTCAATGTTTGTGAAGATGTGAGGTAAACAATAAAATGATTTTAAGGAATTTTGAAGTACAGGACTAGAAACAGTAACTCTGGCACTACTGCTCAGATGAAGTCAGTCAACCAATTTGTACCTCACAGGGAGATTTTCCAAAGCACTTTACCAGTCGCCTATTTGCAGTAAGTGCTTTTTGAGGGTTTGGTCACCACCACTTTCGCAAAGAATCCCTGGATGAAAATTGTGTATCATCTTTCTTGAGGAGAGAGCCTCCTATTTTTTTGAGGGGGGGAGGGATTCCCCAAAACCTTTCCACTTTCTGGTCAGTGATCAGAGGCAAGGGCTCTCCTCCACAACTCCCAGACGTTGAAATTTGGGACATCTTGCTGTCTCATTGGTGAGAAATCCTGGACGGTCCAGAAGAAAACTAGATAGGCAAACAGATGGATGTGGATGTGAATTTCAGGGGTGTAAAGCTCTAAATCAGGGGTTCAAAACTCAGGTCCTGAAGGCCCACACAGCTGCTGGTCTTTGTTCCTGCCGAGCTCTCAGTCACACAGTCTTAAAGGGGGACAGCAACGCTACTTTTATATTTGGGGCTCAGAAAGAGTCAGCATTTTCAGCCACAATAAAAGTAAAATGTACACAGTAATTTGAAAAAACTCGGTTTACATCACAAAATAGACGGAATTCCAATTTACATCACAAAATACACTTTTTTTTCAGGTGTGAGTAGCATCAAATTATGCAATTCAGAACGAGGCAACAAAACTTCCAGTGACGTGTTGCGGCCCTATTACACTGTAAACAAGCAGGCTTGTGAATACATCTCTTTTAATCCAATAGAAATATTGTTTTCGATCTCGGGGCGGTTTTGCTGACAAATACTATTCACTTGTTAACTCTGCATGCAGATCATGTTGCATCATATCTGCAGTGAAATGTGTGCTGCACAACCTGTGCTTATTCGCTCGTACGTCACAGTCTTTATAGGGGTCAATGAATTTATTTTCTTATTGAAATTTAATAACCGGTCTGAGAAACTGCAGTTCCCCTTTAAACATGTTTGACGTCACCCTTTAAACTAAGTGACACCCTTTTATGTAAGTGACATAAAATTACAAACCTCAGAGTAGAAAAAAGAACCTGAAGATATTCCAATCAAGGAATCTGTAAGTTCAGTTAAGGCTCCAATGAGGTAATTGTGAGGTGAGGTGGGATGGAAGGAAAACCTGGTGTTTAGGAATCCAGGACCAGGATTGGGAGTCCCAGCTCTAAATGACAAGAATACTGAAGTCTTCTGCAGGAGTGCTGTGTGTAGCCTGTCGCAGGTGTCTGAACGTTCTCCTCCCTCAGTCATCTAATCGCTCACAGTTTTGCTGTCCAAACGTGTGAAAGCCGCAGTTCAGGGACAAGTTTTTAAAAGGGCAAGAGGTGTCTAGGGACCAGGCAGGACTCTTCTGCTGTGTGTCCCCAGAAATCAGCAGATACTACATGTGCCTCTCATGGGGACAGAAGAGATGTTGCTCAAGCAGTGGTCTAGTTTTTGTAATAAGAGTATACAAAGCAAAGCATAGTGAAATCTTGGTAAGGGTGTACGAAAACCCATAGCAAAAGTGGAGTAAAATGTATACATGAAAAAAAAAGTTATATTTTCATTTGCATTACATTTTCAGGAGGGTGCTATTGAACACAACTCAGTGGGTTGCTGAAGACAAGGAGTTGAGCTCACAATTATTACATTCTTTTGGCTAGCAATGATTAAATTGTCTGTCTTCTTTTCTCAATTAATATTGACAATATTTATGGTACTCATTGGCCACTGCTCCCATGTCTCCACATTGTTTTGTGTTGTTCAGAAAGCGTCTCCACTTGGCTTGCTTTACTTTTAAGGCATTAAGTGGTGATGTCACACATGGTCCAGTTTAGCTTCCTCATTAATTCACATCAGTGGGGGCAATTTAATATAGCATTGTACGGCACTTTGTTTTCCTGAGCAGACTACGTGGAGTCTACTAAACTATAAGGATATTATTTTTTAACTGCCTGTGCATACAGGCCAAATTTGAGTTCCTAAGAGAGAAATGTGTTAATTTGATTCCTCAGTGTGTTTTTGTTTGCCTCGCTGACATGTTTCTAAACATTACTGGGCCCTGGTGACAGACAGCACTGAGCTCCTGGTTCATTTTTGTATTCCATTTTCCACTTAACGGCAAATTAAATCCAGAACGGAAAAAAATGAGAGAGAGGAAGCCATCACATAATAACACAGACCTATATTTCTTGCCGAAATGCAACAATCATCAGCTAAACAGTCCTTAAATCGCTTTAATCACTGGATATTGGGAACAGAAATAGAAAAAACAACAGCTATGTAAATCTAGAACAAACTCACGTTGAAGTGCCATAAATTCTTTGATGTCTGATTCTTTTTATTCTTTTTTCTCTCTGCTTGCAGATGACAGGGCATGAAGACGGAACACTGAGACTTAGCAGCTTGTGTGACATAGGCTATATGTAACTGCAAGCATTTTCTTCTATAATCAGGACTTTTTTTCAAACCACTTTGGAGGTAATGAATTGTTAAAAGTAATGTCTATCATTGTTCAACCGAGGCCTTTAAGTTTAAGTCCTAGGTCTTCACCAGACATTCACTCTGTCAGACATTCTGAACGATTAGCTGATGAGGTAGAATGGGGAGGCTAGCTATAAAACAGCATCAGGATTTCATAATTCTATTCCCTAAATGCACCCAAATACTTCTCCACAATGTGGAATAGGTTAGGGACTGCGTGTTAAACTGAAGGGGCTGACAGCTCCATCATTTCTTTGGATGTGTGGCGTGTTAACAGCTTGAACGTAAAATGTGAGCAAAAGGTCTCCTCCGGTGTCAAGCTAGTCATGAACCACATCCCCTAGGGCAGACGCTTTGAGGATAAAAACATCTCACCCACCTGAACAGTTAATGGGGCTAAACCGAGTAAATTAAACTTTACCAAGGACTGTTCTCACTAACGTCTTGTGGGTATCCGGGTGGCTTTAATTTCCTCTAACTCTCTGCCGTGTTTACTCTGAAACACACAAACAGACGCGATGGGAAATCCCATCCCAAATGGGCCTTTTCGGCTTCACATTGATGGACGATGCCAAGTTCCCAGTGGGTTAGAGGGCAAGAAACTTCAAATGCCGACAACATCCGATAACACAGTGTTTTCCCCATCATTTACAATGAAAACACTTAAGAGTGTGGCCCTGCAGCCCCTCCATCCTCCGTCTCCCATTGTAAATCTTGATTAAATAGCTTGCAGGTGTCAAGATTAAAGTATATTTTGCGGACAACCTCAGCGTAGCCCCAGCTGGGTCCCTCATTTGCCAGTTGTAGTGGCTATTTGTTTTGTTTCTGAATCCTCTAATAGCGCCATTGAGGAGATTCCACTGGGCCTGCTCTGAATTACATAGCAAAACCGGATGAGTAAGAGAACAGATGTCGTCAGTGCTCTCCAAGTGTTTAACATACCTGCCTCCTTGAGTTATACTATATAACCTTCACACACCAGCCTTCGGATAATCTAAGACAGGTCTTCCACTCAAGCAACTGTAAATCCCCTTGTAAGTTTTTAGTACAAAAGAAAAACTGCTCAAAAGTTAGAGTCGCACTGACTCCACCACGTTATGGCTGAAGTGGTGAGTCTTTAAGTTTGTGGCGCCCACAGCACACAGTTAAACAGTAACTATCGGTGACTTTGCATTCAAAACTCTTTTTCCCCCCCCCTCATCAGAGAGTTGGCCTCCTGAAGCTCACTCATGCCAGAAGGCCTCAATCCACCAGCGCGTCCCAGAATACGGAACCAGAGGGCATACGGAACCCTATGGATCGAAAGGAGTGACATCCCAACAGCTGCGAATCAGAAAAGTCAAGGAAAACCTCAGAAGGAGCAGAAGCAGCCTGCAGCGCTGATGCACCTTTAAAAGTGACATAAAGCTTTTTCAGTGAAAAACCCCTCTGACAAATTACTGAGACTTGGTCTAACAGTTGCTCAGGTCTTTGAGCTAAAGTTTGAGATTTTAATAAGGAACATCTGGGAGTTAATCACAGAGAGGCAACCAGTTTTTTATATTACAATATTCACAGTCCGACTTTCCGTAGATCACTAATGGAGGTTCTATATAACATAACAGGTCTCTAAATTAATAATGCTTTAAGTATCAAAACTTGATCTCTTAAACTTTACAATATAGAGATATTTCATAACAGTATTAACCAATTAACAGTATTATCCAATTTCTGATCACTTGATCCAGTACAGGGTCACGGCAGAGCCGGATCCTCTTGTGTCAAGTAAGGGGAGCAAGGCAGGTAGACTCGGACACAAACACACACACTCACAACAGGGCCACTTTTCAGCCAATGTGAGCCAATTAACCTACTGTACCAGTATGTCTTCGGACTGTGAGAGGAAACCGGAGCACCTGAAAGAAACCCACACAAACACGGGGAGACTATACAAATTCCACACAGACAGCACCCCAGGAGGGCCCCAGTATGGTGTGGCAGCAACCACTGTGCCACTCAAGTAATGAGATAAATGAAAACCAGAGTACTGGGCGACAACTAAAGACTCAAAAAGTGTTGAATCACATCAAATAAAATATAGCATCAAAGTGAAGATACACTGGTGGAAACAAGATAGGAAGTGAACCTGTTACCTGTGGACCACAGGATCATTGCAGACACAGCTGTAATATCTTTGTACTACACATTGCTTGCATCTGTCACCCCAGTAGTCTAAAAGTGTTAACCTCTGACAGCCCTGCATCCTATCCAGAGGGCATCATGAGCTGTGAGTCCGTTTCATCGTACGCAAACCCTCTATAAGATCCAGCACCATATGAACACATAGGCCAGCGTCAGACTTTAAGCAAGGCCACAAGAACAACGCTTTGCGTTGCTTCTGAGTTAATACTGTACAGGGCAGCAGCTGTCAGTAACACTGACAGGAATATGGTGTTAGTGCCAGTGGAAGAACAATCAGCTAGCCTGTTCTGCACTGAAGTGTTAGTACAAAGGGACAGTTCTTAGTAAGACCTGCTGGACGGTTGTAAGCACTGTTGTGTAGCTGTGCCAGGACTTGGGGGTCACAACAGACAATCTGATTTCCGGCTGTTCTGGCGAAGACTTCAAGAGGAGAGAAGCCTGGAAGTACCTCTGCTTGCCCTCCCTTCGGACGGGGAGTGGTCTGCTCTCTAATGGAGCGCCATCAAAAATTGCAAGGCGGACGCAATTGAGCATTTCGGGTTAGCCTACATTTCCAGTGTGGGAAAGCAGACCAGAGAGAGAGAGTATTCTGTGGTTACCTTCACCCACTGCGAGTTTGTAGACTGTTTTCAATGAAGTCACAAGAGAGGAACTAAAAAAAGATTAGCTATACCGTAATTTGCATTTATAGCGTCCAAGTAGATATTTCTACTAATGGAATCTTTTTTTTATGTGGTTAATAAAAAAAATGAATGGGAAGCTTTCCTTTCCCCTTTCCTGATTATATTACATTTTATTTATTTCTGTTAAAAGAATGTTTCCAATAAAACCCTTAGGCAACAGCGGCCTGATTTTACAAGTTTTTATGTGTGGTTTATGAGAAAGCAGCGAAAGTGGACACCACAGTGTAAGCATGATACCAACAATATTTCACTGCACCCAATCTCTCCCTCCTCCTATGCTAAACGGCTAGCTCTGGTAGATAGAGAGGAGGAGAAAGCTCTCTTGCACTTGATTTGATAATGGCGGCATTGTTTGGGGGAGAATTGATAGACATTGTCGAAGAAACATAAGAACTCTCAGGAGCACTGTCAGGGCCTGCCTCAGTCAGGATGAACTGAGAACCGTTTTGTTCCAAGTTTTGCCAGAGGATGTCCACCAATAACGAGGAAGTGCTGGTCTGAAAGGGATATCCACTCAGGTTGTGCCGCGCGACACTCAGCGAATGTTTTTAATTTGGAGATTTATATCACGAACAGATGTAAATTAAAGATATAATCGCCCTTCCCCCACCTTGAGCAATATTAATTCAATGGGGTTCGAAGATTATGTGGTGCCGTTAAAAGATATTTCAATAACTGTCAAAGTTGACATATTTCTCTTTCTGGGGTGGAAAAAAAAGAAGGGCGTCATTTTAAAGAGCTGTGTCGTAGAGTTTTTAATATAAATATTTTATTTCCTCCGACGCGAAAAACGACAGCTGCTAAAATCGGCTTTCTCCCTTCCCTGGCACGGAAACCGCAGTCGCCGAGCTGGGCCGTGCCGAATTGACGGAACCAGCCCGGCTGACATTCTCGGGCACCCGGAAGGGTCCCGCTTTCCTCGCTCAGTGCCTGAATCAGCAGACCACCTCCCTCGTCATGTCTCCGGTACCACCTGCCGGTATCGAAACAGATCCCGCATCCTGGTGGAGCAAGAGGTGTCGAGTGTGTAACAGCCCCCAGCTAATCTCAAGTGCCGCGGCAGTTTTCACTTAAAACAACTCTGTTTCATATTACTGTGCTCCAAGGCACCTGTAAGGAAACACACATGGAAAAAAAAACGAAGTCTAAAAATCCTAAGGCGATGAATCTTTGCCAGACTGGTTGTTTTTTTTTTGTTGTTGTTGTTGTTGTTGATTTGTCTTGTTCCATTTTTTACATTTTTTAAAGGATAAAAAGCACAAAGGTTTTCAGGAAGAATCACAGCTTCTATCAATTTAGTTAAAAAAACAGGGTAACACTCAGTAATCTTATGGCTGAGTCACAAATTTCTCAATCTCCAAGGGAGAAATTCTTTGAATGCTTTTTTGTCGGCCTAGTTTCATGCGTTGTAGTCTGCTTATTTTTAAAAGCCTCCCTTTTCCCCAGTTCTTACTGTAAGACTTTTACTGTTAGTTTCTGTTGATTTATTTTTAGCAAAAATGTGTCAGACTGGTCTCAAACAGTAAAGAGCTTCAACATTACAGCTGCTAGCTCAAAAACTAACTTTGGTGGTGAGTTTCATCATATAAATTTGACTTAAGGTGTTACAATGTTCACGTAAACACAGTACACTACAAGTGCCCTATATTAGCCATGATATTTTTAGGTTTTTTTTCTTGGTGTTGTTTCTAGATTTGTCTGTGGCACTAGTCAACATTTACCTGGCAGAGCTGTCCTCACCCATTACTCTAAGGTACAATTTAAAATCCTACGGTACCAAAGTCTGTGAAACAAGCCACAGAAGTACAGTAAATAGCAGCAAACTCTGGAACACTGTCTCACAATGACAATGACCACAAACAATGATGTCCAGAGGTTTCCACATATCCCGTGTCTGAGCAGTTAAGTTAAATCATGTAACTTGGAATCCTGAAAAGACAGCAGGAGGCTTTGTTCCCCACTCATAAACAGAGCTCTCGGAAAGGAGAGCTGGAAAATTTAGCCATGACAGAATTACTGTCTGCAAGTGACCGACTGAAGTTCATGTTTTCATATCCCTGCTCACAACTGCAAGAGCCCCTCTCTCAGTTATTTGTCCTTGTTTTATTTTGGGCGCAGGTCCACAAAGGGTAGTTCCTGAGGACAAGCAGCCAAACAGCATACAAGGGTCTGGTGGCTTGAAAGTACGACAGGTTGAAATAATTGCTTGTATTTAAAGAAGTATCAAAGAAGAAGAAGAGATGATGGGGGATGATGGAGAAAGGCAGTTTGACCATTTTTTTTTTACCACAGATCTTCAGTTATTATTAATACTGCCACTCTTCGGATTGCGTTTATGATTGTTGTATATTGGACCGAATTTCTCAGCCTAATTGAAAAAACATGTTTTCTTCATGGATGTAAAAAACAAACAAACACTTTACTGTTTTCCTGACAGCCATCTTGGCAGAAAACTGTGGAACAAACAAATAAATAAAGACACACTCCCATCACTGTCTCCTCCGTCTCTACACTCCCTCCTCCATTCTGTCTGCCTGGAGTAGGGACGTGCCTTTGTCAGTCACCTTCAACACTAGCACTTAGCGAAACTGGAAGAAGAACAGCAGTACTCCAACAATGTGATGTTGAATTTTGTATTCCAGGAAGTGTGCCCAGTGCATGACTGGAGACTGCATTACAGCATATAAATAATTGCGACACTATTCTGTTGCAGCCAGGGGTAATTGTCAGAGTACAGATGACTGCTTTCCTAATATTGCTCATAGTGTAGCACTGAGAAAAGCCTATTTGGAGCTGTCAAGAAGAACTGCGTGCAGCTAGGGAAGAAATGATGTTAAGCAAGCTGCTTCTGTGAGGTGCCAGGAGACCAGACTGAAAGTATAAGGCAGTAACGTTAAAATTTTAATATCAAATTTTATATTTGACTTAAGAAACAAATAGAAGCCAAAATATCTGCGGCAATCTGAGCTGCGATGGACCATTGTTTTTCAGGATTTGTGGAAAGCTATTTACCGCGTTCACACCTGCAAAGTCGTAGAAAATGCAGGCAATAATAATATTTGACATTTTGCCTATTATATTTCATGACCCGTTAAACGAATTTAGTACTTTCAATTTGTAATGTCTGGCGCTAGGCCCCGGCTAGCTGCTAATTGACACTCCTGGTACTTGTCAATTCGTGCGTTCAGAAAACAAAAGGGCATGATTTCATTTGAAGAGAATGCAAATAATGAAAAACAGGATTTTAATTTTTAACACCAATATATGCATTGAGCTATCGTGTAAGGAAACATGACACAAACACCAGCAAAAGTTACAAGGTACTCGATTCCATTTGTTTTGGGTTTTTTTTAAATATATATTTCTCTTTGAGAAAAAAGCCTGCTGATTTCTAAGATTGATGTCTTTCCACATTAATATGAGAAACTGTCTCAGAACATTGCCTCACGGAAGATGCATCTAAAAATTCCTCAAGCAACAACACTAACTTTTTATCTTTACTTGTGTGAGTTTAGCCACGCAACTTGAGAAATCTGTCTCACTTGACAGTGTAGCAAACCACATACAGGTATATTTACAATCCCCAAAATGAAGGATTGGACAATTCTATAACTGTCATCAATCGCCAGTGGGAAGTCCTTTCAGAGTTTTGCCGATGCTGACACTGATGCTTTTTTCCCAGAAGATATCACAGGTATATACTGTAAACAGACTCTACCACTGCCACAGTTTATGAATGAATTCAGTGCCAGCACTATGCAAAAAAGAAAAAAAAGATTTATTTTCTCCAGGATTATGCAGTGTACTCTGGATAACATTGTGCACGTCTCGAAGCCAAACTCCTCGTTAGAAACACCTAACGTTTTCTGAATAACACAACTTAACCAAACCTCAGCGTTACATGGCATACAACAGAAAGATATACAGTATCTTACTACATCAGCAGCACGAGAGGACACTGCCAGAAGGATACCAGGTTTTATTGTGAAGTAACAATAAGCACACACCCATCAACGGCTCAAAAACAAAAAAGGGAGGGAAAAAAAATGGACTTTTGTTCCAACAATCCGAGTACCAGAGGGGAACGTTTCCTCCTTCTTATAACACGCAGACTGTGGGGCTGGAGTCTTTGGTTTCTCTCCCTTGCCGTGCCTTGGCACCGCTTCAGCTGCCCCGCAATGCCGGCTTCCTTTAAGTGATGAGGTTTTGACAGGTCCCAGAAGTGCCCTGCTTCATGTTGTGCCAGCTGATGGTTGGAGCTGCCTAGACCCTGGCACCTCGCTAGCTCTCTCAGGCTGAAGAGCTCCGCCGGTTTACAACAGGCGGCCCACGATTGTTGTGCAAAGTCCTTCACGCTGGGGATGAAAGGCTGGCAGAACGGCAGTGTGCAGCGCGTTCTCGTTTCTGCTTGCCCTGTCTTTCCAGCTTCACATCTCTACTTTTTAACTCCCCATAGCAGACCAGGTACAGCCACAGAACCGGACAGAGAGGAACCCAAGCAGGTTGGAAACTTAAAAAAAAATGATAACAGACAAAGCAGGTGAATGTGAAAGGGGAGTCTAAACTAAAGCATGTTCCTACTGCACCTGAAAGAGTGGAACTCCTATTAAAGAAGTTCTTGCAATTTTACTTAAGTGTGACCACGTTACATAATGGGAAATGCTTCAAATGATTTTTGTTACTTATTGCAAATACATTATGGACTATGAAATTATCCACACACTGCTCATGTGTTTTGTGAATTCTGCAGAAAGAATGCAACACTTTGGAAATGTTGTAAGGTGGAAAATTCCATTGTGATAGCATATACAGTTCTGTTTTCTATGTGGGGGAATAAAACCAGGTAAAAATGACAACGGCCTGGTTAAAAATGCAATAAGATTAACAATCTGATTCTCACCTAGAATTAACTTAGAACTCTTTTCTAAATTTTGAAAGAGAGCACCAACGCCTGCTGGCACCAAAATCATCTGTGTAAAATGACAGTAAAAAGAAGAAAATGAGAGCGCAGTCCTACTGACAAACACGCTCAGAATGTAAAGTGGCATTCATCTCAAACTGCTATTTAAAAATGATCAGTATGGAATAAAACCTCACATTACTGAGCCCAAGGGTCAATATATTCAGCTCGTTGGGATGAAAGCACTATGTGGATATAAGTATAAATAAGTGCGAATAAGCATTAATAGTAGTTATACTAATATTAGCTTGCTCTGCTTTTGTCTTTTTTTTTGGGGATGGCTGTAGCCAATGTGTCATTACTGTCTACGAAGATGTCTAGTTGAGTACTCTGCATTGCATTATTGCCATCTAGTGTAAAACGGTTGTAACTGCATGTGCTTCTTGTAGACTACAAGGCCGTAATAAGTGGAAATGAATTTGCTTCACCCAGTACTGCAGTCCCACAGTCAAACAGGCTGCATTAATTAAGTTATCTCATGTGTTCCCCAGCATGAGGTCAGTTATAGCTACTGTACAGAAACACAAAATGACATGCAAGTCATCTTCCCTATGTTTACCAACCACTGAAAAGCACAGCTGCTAGTGCTAGTGCACGTGAGACAGTTTTAAATCAGAATGCGAAAGCGCCAACTGACTTGTAGATTTAATATGGACTGGTGACATCATTCCAAAGCCTTGTAGTATCACAACAGCCAGCATGTTCTCCCAGTGTTCAGAGACTAGCTCTGGGAACTGAGAGAAGGCCAGAATCTAAAGAGGACAAATGATGTGCAGGTGTATACTTAGTTCAATGATGCAGTCAGGAGCCAAACTGTTTGAGCCCTTGAAGGTGAGCAGCAGTAGGGGGAATTGTATTCTGAAATGCACAGAGAGGCAGCCCAGGGAAGTTTAAATGGGTAATATATGCTGATGTATTTTAGTTCTAGCTAAGATCTGGAGTTCTGTACATGGTTAAACAGAAGAAAATGCTTGAATGCACTGGAAATAAAAAAAGCATACTGATAATTAAGCCTGGAAAAATACATGTTGCATTAGGCTTTCTGTGTTAGCTTGGGATAGAGATGAATGGATTTAAGTAATGCTATGAAGATGCAAGGACACCTTTCTATCACTGTTAACCTACGTTTCAAATGCAAGTTTTGGATCAAAGATGACATCCAGATTCTTGCAGCAGCAAATGGATAAAGAGAGGGAACAATTCTAAATTTGATCACCAACTTTGTCACTTGGAACCTTCTTCAGCTAAACCATTCAGCTACGTTACACTCTGGAATGTACAGGCTGTATATAATACATGTCCTGAGTATGATATCAAACTGCCTCCAGTCTCAGCTGTCAGGGTAGTAGCGAGGCAAGGACTCTTTAGCTACAGCAGTCTCTGGGCCTGCCTTAAACAAGGCACTGTACCCATAGGCTTCCCACATCAGGGTTATGGTTGAAACTGTAGGGTTGCAGGATGGTGGATCAACCATCTGGTGCAAGAGATACAACAACAGTGCATGAGACAGCTTGAGACAGCACCTGTGGCGCAATCCAAGATTATTCTCAAAGGAAAAATCTCAGTAGTAAATGGGGTCCATGACAGACAAGAAGAGGTCATTTTGCCCAGTAAGGATGGCCAGTTATGACAGGTGCCCCCTGGCTGGCAGCACCCAGATGAGAGAAGTCAGACTAATACTGTGGCATGTGAGGACTGAGCCTCAGGCAAAGAAACTGGATAATTTCATTAGGGCAATGAAAAGAATAAGGAGCACAAGTCTGTGTGAAAACTGACTTGGAAAGGTGCTTGAATTCCAGTTTTAGAACATGGGAAAAGCATTTATTTAGAAAGTCAGACACACAAAAGTGCAAATGGGCTGATTCTGGATGAAGACACCTCAAAGTGTTTACTTGAATTGAAGCGACAATTGTGAAAATAAAGGCAAAACCCTACCACAAGCTTCTCTCTCTTGTATATAAACGTCAGTACTATGTATACAGAGCCTGCTGGGAGCATAGAGCACAGCTTTTTGAAATGCACATGTTACAGCTCATCCATTGCTCTGTGAATCTAAGTGTTTTTGGCTGTAACATAGTCCACAACTGACACCGGAGGTTCTGACAAAAAAAATAACATGCCAGGCAGGAATCCCGACTATTAAGAGAGCACATGGTGCTGATAAAGGAACAGCTGTTTAATGACTTCATTTTCATGTGGCCATCAAGTATGTGACCTCCATACTGAAGACATTAGAAATCACATAAGCAAAATGCTAATCTTCATTATTATTCTCTGTGTGTTTTAAGTACCTGTGCTGAGCTTGTCACCCTTGCCTCCTTGATTGTTTCACGGAGATAAAGCAGGTCTGTCAGGGTGCTCTGCCATATCAGTCTAAAACCCACAGTACAGAATAGGTCTCCAAAATCACTGTTAACACGTGTGGCAATGCCATAACAAGCTTCCTTGGCATTTTACCCCTTGCACTGAATCTCAACCTTTTTGTGCCTGGCATTATTTTAACTGCTACATCATGAAGAGTAAATATTTAGTGGAATGAACTACAGCTTATTACAAAGGAGAGCAGTTCCCTTGTCTGGCAGCTATACTAGTATAAAAGACTACACAGTCGACATTATTTATGTGTAAGAATTTTATTTCAGCATAGAGAAAGGACTGGGGCTAATTCATCTGAGCCATTTGACTTTTATTTTTAAATGGCAAAAATAAAATCAACATCGCCATATTAATGCAGACATGCAAGCTCTGCTTTTTTATTCTAATCAATATAAACTATTTTCCTCAACTGCAACATGCTGGTTCATGTCACACAGAATGCTGAATGACAGGCTCATACAAGCAGATCAAACATTTATTACATTAGAGGTGCTATAAATTCTTATCTACTGTATACATGTTTGAGATCACTTCCTTTAGGTAATTCAATAGGGACACTGTATTGAAAGACTGATGACTGTGAGAGGATGTTTTATCATGCCAATGTGTCTTATTATGCAAGAAATCCTAATCCCAAACAATGTAAAGATGAAACCAGACACTCTAGTAAAATTATACAGATCACAGTACGGCGTGAAAGCTCTACAGGAGGTTAAATTTACCTACCACAGCAGACATAATAATACCCTTGTGACATTTATGTTATTTGGGTCTTCCTATCAACAACATCCATTTTATTCTTGGTTTCAAAGATGCCAAACAAGATTCAGGGATCTGTTTTAACATAACCACAGAGCATGAAAACAGTAATATTATATATTGCTTTGACTGTCACTCATATACCTAGACATGAAGAGCTATTAAACAGATACAGTTGCCAGGTTCTCTGAGATTACTCTGTAAAATGTGACAGTAATCAGACATTTCCCCCTCCACAGCCTGCATGTCTGAGCAGACCAAAGACAAATTAAAGGCACTAATAGCTTTTCTACATCTATGCCTCCACAATACAAAAAACTTTGTTTTGAGGAGGACGCGACAGAGAAACCCAGAGGAAACCATAAGGTATATTTTAGCCAGACCCTTTTTTCTCAAGTGTCATCAAGCGTGAATGTGCCAGATTTACCGAGCGTTATGGATTACGCAACGTGATGAGTAATTCAATTACACGCAATCAGAATCAGACAATGAGGATGTGATTTACCAAAGACAATCAGAGCACAAGGATATTAATAAGGTGATGGCACTTGTGGGTTCTGCTGGAGCAGGCTGACTTCAGATGAAAAAACACTACTTGCAATCAAGTGTGTGAAACTCTTGAATTTAACAGTGAATGATCGCAGCTTTTCCAAGTGGGCACATGTCTGTCATCTCTTCCTTCGGAAACGCCCCGTGACAAACTGAAGCCTGCCAGACTCAGAAGTGGACACTGGGTCATGCAATACGGACCCTGCAGTGTGAGAAAATACTGCACTCCGCATTTTGTATTGAATATGTCGTTTAAGAGGTGATACTGTATGTTACTGTGAGATACGTTTTTTTCTTGCTCTTCGTGCTGTCGTGTTCCATTGAGAAGCCTCTGTATGACAATGCTTTAGGGAACTATGCTGTTAATTAACCGCAGCATCTGGGACCACTAAAAATAATTCGAATAATGACAATCAGAACAAAACTAACCTGCAGCAAATAATACAGTTAATGTTATCTAAGCAACGAAGCCAGCAATTTGCAGTTGAGTTTGATCTCTAAAGATGTATTATATATTTCTGTCTCACATATACATTTATTATGAAACTGGAACTTGCTTGAATCCCAGAAAAAATGAAACACTATATGCAGCAAATTAACTAAAATGTTTTTTTAAAGGAAACATTAATCACAATATTAGAAAAGCAAATCCCTTAAGAACGTAATTCAATTATAACCAAGTTAAAAACGACAGCCACAATTTTAATTGGACTTGGGAGATGAAGTGAAACCCAAACCTCAGAAGCCTGCTCATGATTTAGAGGGCAGAATTATTTCATATCCTCTGTGCTTGGAAAAAAAGCCTAATGATCTCACAGTGTAACCCAAGACAGCCTGGTCTAAATGCACAGATAATGTAGTCATGCTACTGAGAATCCAAATTGTGCTTTACTAAAGGCTATATATCAAATTTCTGTCATGAATGCTCCAGCTAGGGTTTTAAACAAAAATTATTATCATTGCTCCCCAGGCTGTTTTCAGTCCCACAGTTATACTAAACCACATGCAGGTCAGTTTACGAACAACTTTCATTTGCATTATCAGTTACAGTGAAACTACAGCTGCACTGTTTAATTCACCCTGAAAACTAATGGCTACAAGTTTACAGCTTGATTGAAATAAGTAACCGATGAAAAAGAAACATGCTGACAAAAACCCTGAGTGAACATTTTGATCAAAAACAGTAGCAAAAAGAAGAGTTCATGATTTGGGGAGTTTGAAAATCATGTCAAAAAGCTGATTAAGTAACAACTTGTGTGGCTACACTTACATGTAAATATGTTACACCAAATTGTGGGCTAAAGCCTTTATACAGAGGTCTAAAACTACCAAAATCAATATGGTAACAGTTCTCAGCATTGAGAAGTACACATGCACACCTTTATTATCATCATCTTAAGTGAAAAGTGAACAGAATCTAACTTATGCCAAGAATGATGAGTTTTTCAGTTTCCTTTACACAGATTTTGAAAAAGTAGGCATCCATAACGAAGAGATGTCTGTGGGAGAACTTTCAGATAAAATGGGAATTTTATGAAAGATGAAAACTTAAAAGCTTTGGCTGTATCTGCTTCAAACCCAGCCACATATCCTGCGAGCAATGGCACAGGCCGGATGCTAAAAACTTCAAAAGAAATCTTATACTTAAATTGGTAACAGTCACTATATTTATGTAACCAAGATAATTAAGAACAGTACGAGGAAGATCCTTTTGGAGCTTGCTGAAATATTTATTGTTGGAAGTTGGGGAGATTTGTCTGGATTCTGTCACCCGAAATGTCTAAACACAGCGTCCAGATGTTTATTTAAGCAGCTCCCACACTGCCGTAGTGCCAATTATCAGAGGTTATCAAAGAGCATCACTGTGCATCTCTCCTAAATTATATTCCATTTTTTTTTCCACTTCATCTTTGAAGTTCTTTTTTCCTTCCCCCCCCCCCCCATCATTAAAATTCCTGGCACAGGCTTATTAAAGAAATCTGCTGATGTCAGAGTGGAAATAAACGTGCAGGTTTGTTGGCATGATGACGTGAGCTGCCTTATCTGCAGAGCAAGCCTTTCACCATCAGCTACAGGCCTCACGTGAGGAGCGATTTAATCAGGGCAAGGCCGCAGAAGAAGAAACATAACATAAATCCATTCCAGATGTACAAGTTCAGCAAGTCGCCTGATTTTATCCAGGGTTTCTATATTTCATCAACTATCTATACCTCATCTTCCCAAGTTATTGGTTATAACAAATTGTTAAAAAAAATGAATTTCCTCATTTAATTTATGGCTCAACTCATCAAAACATAAAAAACACATTGAGACACATTAAACAGAGCCATGTTTCACAATAACCATTTGTTCATTCTTATGCTAAAATTTATAAGCTTAATAAATATGAATTTAATGTTAAATGTATTCTTCAACTGAGTAAATACTATAGGTTCCATTATTTCATAGACTTACACAAAAGTGGAAAAGTTGACATATATTTCAGGGACCTTTACAATCTTATATACATGTATAGATTTCCACCCATCCTTTATTCATATCTCATTTATCCTACATAGAGAAGCAGTGAGTCAGAGCCTAACCTGACCAACTCAGGTTTCAAGCATAGACTATACCATAGGTGAGACACCGGCCTACCGCAGGATACACACACAGACAATTTAAAGACAACAATTAACCTAGCCAGCAAGTCTTTGTAATGTAGGGGGCAAAACTCAGAAACAACACATATAGCTAGTGAGAACATGCAAACTCCAAACAGAAAGACTGGTGTTTGCAATTAAACCGAGTGCAGAATCAACTCGCACCCAGAAACAAAACTGTTAAGCTGCAGCCCTAACGGATACATCACCCATATAAGAGTTGAAATGTGAAAACACAACAAGAAAGCAAATATTTATCTTAACAAAATGAGAAACAATCTATTAATGTAAGGTACATATAATTATTTTTCTGAAAACTCTGTAATCATAAATTGGTTGCCGTTTTTACACCAATGAAAGTGAAATAAAATGTAAAGACTAAACAAAATAATGCAAAATAAAATAATGTGTAAGCTTTAAGTACTCCTCCAGCAGTGATGTGACACTATATTGCCACAACACATAAAAAATGTAAAACAGCAAAAGTACCAGTAGGACTTTATTTTAAATTATCCCTCTGAAAAGGCAATACAAAAGGCTTTGTAAAAAAATACTTTACTTATGAATTATCATCCAGTAGATACAGTTCTCTTTGAAATTGCAGCATTTTCAGATTTAGTTATTCCACACATGACAAACATTTCACATATTTTTTACGATCATTTGAAAAGGACAGCCCAAATAATCCATAATTTGGGAATGAGCAAGAAGCCATGTTTTGATAAGGGGCAAAGACAACCTCAGAAAGATTTCATAGATCAGGATACTGCAGGATAAAACACACACAAACATTCTGAGGTAGAGGGATAAAAACCAATCACCCCCTGGACTGCAGATATCACAGCAATCACAATATGTGGCGACATCCAAGAGAAAAGAAACACTATGACGTACTATCAGGTCACTGAAAAAGTTCCACAAGGAATCAGACAGCTCTGGGATCCCTACAAACAGCTATAACACAACATTTTCGCGTGTTATTAGCTGGATGTTGTCAGCAAGGCTCCTGAAGAGAGAGAGCTTTGCTGGCTTCAGTGCCTGTAGAGCCCGAAGACACAGCAAGAACAGGAATTTTAACAAATTACATAAACACAGCTGACGCAGAAGACCAGCAGACCTTGCAGCTTTAAAGGGGGACAGCCTGTTGCTCCTCCTTTTCACTGCACTAGGACCCAAGATCATATAAAACGTTAAGGTATTTCAGAGTGCAACACTGTGCAGTTTTCTAAGCCCACTTAGGTACTTTATGGATCACCTTTCACATGTCCACTCCATTAAATGCCAAAAAGCATTAACTAAACATCTCAAGTTGCCGACGAGGCTGAGAAAACAGTGGCAGTCAAAAGACCAGCGGCGCATTCTTCTGAGCTAATCGTCCTCTGAAGAGTGAGTGGCTCCATCATCGTGGAACTCTCTGTACTTTGTCAGCTCTCCACCTTCAGGGCTGTAGCTCACCATTTTGACATTCAACTTCTCAGACAGTTTCTGTGCGGCAAGCTTGGCTTGCAATCCCTAAAATACACAGTCCACAAGACAAAAGCAAGATTAGCCTGTTTCCAGGAGATGTCATGGAACTCATAAGATCAAGCACATCAAACAGCGCAAAATGAGCACAGACTTGGACAGTTTGCCTTCTATAAGGATACAGTTCTTCTTTTGGTTGTGTGCGACATGAAATTTGATTTTTTTTTAGCTTGTAAAAGTCAAATTGCTGTAACTCCCCAACTTACAACTTCCTGGATCATATTATGCTTAACAAATCTTTCTAAATCAAAGAAAAAACAAAATGACAGGCTATGTATAAGGTGATTAGCCCAGTTTGAGGTAACTACAGTTTAAAAATAAATATATTTATGCTTTTAAATGGATTTTAAGTTGTAACAATAATATCAGTCATGCCACTGCAAATACCCCCAATAAAGTCGTCATACATCGCTCATGTAAGAAATCCCAATTGAAGCCAATGTTTAAGATCCTCTGTTACTTGTGATTCTCACAGTGCGTACTTTTCTTGGAACATACCCTCACCTGTAAGTCAAGGTATTCCTGTATTAAAAAAGTGCAATTGCATTGTGATTCCAATTCCTAACCACACACTTAAACCCGGATCAGCTAATGGGTGTGCTGTCTATACCTCATACTTCTTCTTCTGCTCCTGCTGAAGGGCAGCAGACTCCTCCAGACACAGGAGCTGCGTCGGGGTGTGATGAAGAGGGGGTAGTTTGGCCGCTGTGATGTCATCCAGGTGCTTCCTGTCTCTGAGCTTCCTCTCTGCAAGAGGGAGGGGAGACACAGCCCCCGACGACAGGCTGGGAGACGAGGACCCAGCTGAAGAGCCACAAGATTTCTGTGGTAACCTGCCGTAAACGAGGACACATGCTTATCAGTAGAATCTAGACACACAATACCTTTTACGTTGAAAGTGTGGATGTGTAACATAATGCGAAACATTCAGAAATATGCAAGGATCAGAATTAAAAACAGCCACCTGGCAAACGAGTGTTCACTGTCAGCTCCTAAACACACAAGCTATGCCATACACAAACAGAGAGAATTAGCAAAGACAGAGAGGGCTAGCAAAAAAGCTGTCCTTTTATAAAATTAAAGCATTTAGACTGTGAACAGATTGAGAAAAATACAGTTTTTGGGTTAAGGGGTGGCAATGCGTTGCAGTGGTCTTGCAGCACCGAGGTCCCGGGTTCAATTCTATCAATAGACAGATATCCTATTGTCTGTGTGGAGTTTGCACGTTATCCCCACGCTCATGTGGGTTGCCTCCAGGAGTTCTGGTTTCGTCTCACAGTCCAAAGACGTGCTGGTAGGTTAACTGGCTTCTTGAAAAACTGGCCTTGGTGTGAATGTGTACGTTTTTGTCTTTGTAAACCCTGCAGTGGGCTGACGTCGCATCAGGGCTGTAGTCCCACCTTGTGCCCAGTGCTTCCACGTCTAGGATCCAGGATACTGTGCGGTTACTGAAAGTGATGATGATGATATCAACTTAAGAATGTCTGGTGCTTTTGTTAATCAACTTTAACTTGGTATGATCTTATCATAAGGACTCTGCAAAACAGAGAAAAGGGTAAACGGTACTTACTGATTTGGTTTGAATTTTGCTTTTCTTACAGGGGGACTCTTCTCAGTCTTCTCCAGGACCTCAATATAATGAGGCTTTTTCTGGGGAAGCTTCCTCCCAGTGGAACCATCCCCACCACTCAGCCTGTCATTACTGCCAGGAGAAGTGTCATCGGTCAGCGTGACCCGTCCAAAGGCTTCAATGAGACCTTGCTCCTTCCTCGTCTCAGAGCTCGCCCGGAGGCCTGTTTCGCCCAGAGACGCTGCAGTTGTTGATGCTTTCTTTATTCCTGCTGAATTATCAGCTTGTGTCACAACAGAGTTTTCAGCCCCATCCGCAACTGTACGACTCAGTTCGCTTTTGACTTTTAGTGTGGTTTTATCACGTTTTCTGGCATTAATGTCCGTTTCTACAGTTCCATTTTCATGGCTCATTTCTAAATCCTCCATCTCAAATGTTCCTATTCGCTGCTCCTTAAGGGTCTGCTGGTATTTAGACTGCAGCTCTGTCTTAACTGACAGCAGCATCTGCATTCTCTTTTGTGTTTCTTCATGGTCAGCAATGGCTACGTGGATCTTTTGCACAAAATCCAATATTTTCTTCCCTTTATCAGGAAGGGATTGGACGAATCTCCTGAAAAACAACATCAAAAAGTAATTAGGACAGATAATGTCTTACTCATAGCCAGCAGTTATATCAGCCTGTAACTCACAACTGGCAGCCCACTGAAGCTCAGCAGGTGTGAGCCTGGTCAGTACCTGTTTGGGAGACCTCCTGGAAAAAAACTGAGGTTTCTGCTGGAAGAGTCATTAGTGGGGCCAGTCTGGGGCGCTCACCCTGTGGTCTGTATGGGTCCTAATGCTCCAGTATAGTGACGGATGACATGTAAAACTGATGTTGACTCTCTGTGGTCATTTAAAATCCCAGGGTGTTTCTCGAAAAGAGTAGGTGTCCTTGCCAAATTTCCCACTGGCCTTTACCAATCATGGCCTCCTAATAATCCCCTTCATCACTATGTTCTCGTTCTCCTCCCCACTGATAGCTGGTTTGTGGTGACAGAGTAATAATGATAATAATACTCTTTGAACCTCACATATAATAAAGCAAATGTTCATTACACTTCTCCGCCTTCTTTTTCAAATCTGCTCAAATTCCAGCTCAGATATTCCTGATTTCTTTTCCACGTCTGTAATAAAGCCATATACATTTTTAAGGAGAGGGTAATTAACAATAAATTACCTGCAGGTTGTGAATTGTGATTAAACAACAAATACTCTTGCTTAAGCCCCAACATAGACCACTGAATTACTGCAGAACGCAAGGGGTGCTTTATGTTCTTCCTGGAGCACTTATTTAGATTTGTTCTAAAAGCTTGTCTAAAGTTGAATCAAACGCCAGTATCTGAAGATGACCTGAACAAAAACAACTGCGTAAATCACACGACTATGATAATCTGAATTTAATTAAGTATTTCCGAGCACAATAAACCACATGTAGCATGCGGATACAGATACCGTGCTGCTGAACTTTTTGCAGTTAGACACGACATTTAGGTGTCGTAAATATCTCACTCAAACTGTCATGATGCCATAACGTTATGGCTCTGTGACCGTAAGAATTCTTTTCATTTCTTACAAAAAACACCGTCTATCTGCAGTATAAAGCGACGAGATTAAACTATTTTTACTAAACGAAGATTCTACTATAACCACTTAACAACACTAGCGACTACATCGGTATTTTCTGTTGAATAGTATAAAGGTAGCAAGGTGTACTAAGGAAGCTAGCACTGACAGCAGTATACAAAAATGTATAAATTAAAAAATATTATTGTGACTATACAAACCAAACAAATCCTGTCATTGTTGTTATTTTGCACTTGTAGACATCATCAGTTTGGACTATTCATTCAAGAAATCTCGAACCTTCGTTTGACTTACGTGTTGGCTAGCAGTTTCTCCTGCCGAGTTAATATGTCATAAAGCTCTTCTTTACTTTTACTGTTAAGATCACCCACTTTCCCCTGTCGTTCTGTCCACGATGAGGACATTGTCCTTCATAAATAAGTAAGAAAAATACAAACTAATACTAAAAGCAATAAAAACTAAATAATACAAATCATCCTGTCTGCACGCATACCGCCTCTGGTTGTCAACATGGCGATCTTGGTTTAGGAGACACAACCGCATTCAAAATCCAACATGGTTTCCAGGCTTCGGGAGTCGCCGGAAAGTTTCGTGTTTCCGGACGAAAACTGATGAACTACGTCGAGCGTATTTAACACAGGTGAAATAGGTACTGTCCCAATGAACAGAAAAATTCAGTATTTCTGATGATGATTAACATTTTCTTAATATATGTTTTGGTTGGCACTTCTCTCTTCAACTTGTTTCAAAAAAGTACTTATTTTGTCATGTGTAAAATATTCTATAAAAAATGTAAAAAGTTATTTTGTCACATTTTCTTATTTATAGTTCTAAACTTCTCCTATCATGTGGTCACCTGTGTTCTTATTAAGCGTTCTTTTAGAAAATTAGATTTCAAATAAAAGACAATAATAGCATTATTTATGGCAGTCACATGAACTGAAGACTTGATTAATTTTGGAGCACAAATTAGAAGTGTTTTCTTGGGCATAAAGATGTTGGCATATATCAGAAGATGTGGCAGTCAAGCCTGGAGAAAATTGTAGCTTACCAGCATTACATCCGTACTTAACAATGTCGCTTTAGTTCCGCTGGGGGTCAGTAAAACCCCGTAAAACAAACATTATCATCACGGTAAAGTTGCACAGGTGTTTTGGGCATCTTAGTTATAATCTTGTCAGACACGCAGTAACAGTTTTAAATTTTGTTCTCACTTTTGTATTTTTTATTTGAAACAAAAAGCACAGGTGAAAAGTTAAGACCACATCTCTTCCAAGGAGCCATTTCTCGATATTCTGGTTATTACATACACTTAGCATTTTCGATTCCGTTCAGGTGTATCTCCCGTTTGTTTTTCCGATTGACTTCTGAATCGCAGAAACATTGATTTTCCCCCCAATTTTCTATTTGGAGTATATTTTTTAAAAAATTAAATAGTAAACTTTGCTTTCATCTCATATAACGAGAGGATTTGTAATCGGCCCCACCCCTGAACCAATTTGTTATTCACCGAGCCGGTCTAATTCCTTTGTGCGGGGTCTCTGGAAATGCAATCAACTAGACCTCCGCAGAAGGAAAAAAAAAAACACTGAAGGAGTGTCTGATACACCGTCATTCTCACTTCTATCTGCTCACCATACATCGATTGCTTTCATACACTGGTCACTTACGAAGAGAGGTTTAATATGAAATAAGGATCGGCGATTTGAGCAGCGCCCGCTACTCAGTATTAGATAAAGCGTTAGAAAATAGAAAGATGCATTTTTGAAGGGCGCTTGCTTAAGTTAAAGTTCTACATGCGGTAGTTGTCTCAAACTTCCAATGAAATAAATTGATTAAAGACTGCAATTAGCACTCGTCATTTAGAGCTCAGATTGAACAAAACCCGGCAGACAGCGATTCAATCCTGGACTAGGATTCAGAATTGCCTTTTTACAATACCGCTTATCGAAAATCAATCTCTATGTATTTTCTTGTGTGAAATACCAGTAAAAACTTTCATAATATATAGGCTTTTACACATTGTTTTTCGGTGCAGAGATCCAAGGTCCATGAATATATGAATGTACGTTACCTTGAAAATAACAGAATATTTTTCTTGAAATTTAATCACAAAATTGGTTGATCACAGTATATTTTGTAAAATAAACAAAGAGGAGATGTACCAGCCAATACATACAGTACTATAGTTCTCTGGAGATATAGGCACAATATATTATTTGTATGTATCATGCTCAATAAGGAAAACACAGTAGTAAACTATATTTCTTATACAGGCCTCAAAAATAATGGTTTGCTACTGCTGGCAGTATAGAACAATTCAATGTACACTGGACACAGAGATTACTTTGTCTTGAATGTTTCAAAGCTTTTGACCCTTACATAGCAAAATACGTATAAAACGTTTGTGCTTTTTTACAAGATATTGTACAAGATTTAACTTAACAAAATAAGACCCCAAACATAGTAAAATATACATTTCTAGTAAATAATAAAATACTTCATTAAAATTATTATGAATATTCCTGAGCACCTTTAAAATATTAAATGAAAGCTATTAATTCCAATATTAATTACAAAAATAATTTTGTAAATGGAATTGGAATTAAAATAATTACAAAACTGTTAATCGCAATTGTTAATATGTTAATTCCATAATATAAAAATATAACTATTTGGAGTATACTTCTAATAAAACTTCTAATAATTTTAAACTTGTTTTTTTCTGTTTGAAAGGTAAATTAATATTTTCATCTTGTTTGACTTCATGTTTGTATGAATTAGAACACATTATAATTTTGAGGAAAAATGGACACTGGCCTCCAGTTTTTTTTTTACAAAAAATAGGAATTTTCTTCAAAATAAATTATTTACAACATGTAAATCCATACGTTTCTTTCCTTGATGTATTTTGACAGGTGACCTTCTCAGCACCTATGTCCGAAGTTAAAAACCTCATTAGCAGTGAGCTCTTCACACTCACTGCTAATACTCCCAGACTGTTATGAACACCAAGAAGCTGCTTTTGTAGGTCCCAGTGGATCTTACCAGTGTCTAAGATGTACAATAAGACACTGCAGTTCAGCTCTGAGTCGCCAGACCGTTTGCAGAGACCAATAAACATTATGTGCGCTCTCTGTCTGAGCTGTGGAAAACATAAGAGTTCCTCAGGTCTTTGGTATAAACTGTATCCTTTAAATAACATCCACAGGTCCTGCAACACCATGGCTGTTTCCTGCTGTGCTCTGAATAGACTAGGCTGCTTGGTTCCTTTTGACATTAAGAAAATGTTAAGGTTGAAACTCTAATCCCCGTGAGGCAGACAATTAATACTGCAGTTCCTCTGAGGACCCGGGATGTGTATTTCAACATAACTGTTATGAACCGCATTAAAAACCAATACTTTGAACACAGATGCCTACAGTCACTGTACTGGTAGACTAGCACTTATTTCCATAAGCTTCATGTATGGTGTGTAAACTCTCGATGGGCATCTCGTCCTGGGACTGGACTGCCGTGGACTGGAGTCCACTGGACCAGACTGTGTTGGACTGGATGAGACAGGACTGGACAGTACCTCCACCTGGGCTGGCCTGTCTGGTCTGAAAAGAAAACAAAAGTGATTTGTCAGGAAACGTCAGAGCGATTGGTGTGCACCTGTTTGTTTTCAGCTGCAGTCTGCATTAACAACTGGTGATCTCTGCACTGCTGTGCTCAGTCAACGGTCAACTGACTTTCATGCAGTTCCCAATTGTGTTTCACTATTTATTCTGAAAATGGTCACCGGGTTGACTTTGTCGATGGATTTTGAATACTAGTGTCACTTCTCCTCATAGACGTCTGTACTGAAGACTAAAAATGTTCAGTTCTTTCAGTCTGTCAGTTCAGGACATTTAATTAAGACCTTAATCTTGCTAGTCTTCTCAGGACTGATTCAAAAACAACAATATCTGTTTGTAATGTGGTGCCCAAAAGTGTGCACAATACAGTATATTCTTAATGGTGCTGTACTTTCTTTCTCAGAATTCTTCAAACCCTGGAATTCAGACCACAGCATGCAGACTGGACTTAATTCAAGACTGGAATCACTTCAAAGCAGTGCAAGGTAGACCATTTTGATTAAATTGACACTTTACCACCAATCTCAAATTACATCTTAGGTGCCTGATGGTGAGTTTCCACTACAGAGAAGGCAGAAGCCTTTGAAAAACTAGATTCCAAGTATTGGATTTAGAATACCCCAATAGTTTAGGTGGCAAAAGTTTGAATAGGTTCATTTAATCTGTACCAAAGAACACCCACAAGTTGCCGAGAATGTGCACAACAAGTGTCTACTTCACAGTTTCTGTACTTAATGAAAATTCAGTATCTAATGTTATTTACCTTGAAAGCAGATCACAGCCCACTCCAATTTCTCTTGTTTGCACTTGTTTCTCTGTTCCATTCTGGTCAGGGTGTAAATAATTCATCTTGTCTTGGAGCTCATTATTCTAGTAAGCAAAACAAGGTCAGAGTAAATATTCAATAATTAATCTTTAGTGTCCTTCACTATACGTGTGTATTCTGTATACAGTATATACACGTAGTACATACAGGTGACAGACAAAAAAGCTTGAAAGTTCAGGTAACATCAATGACACATCTATCTGTCCTTCTCTTTCTTGAAAAGGGAAATAGATCTGGAAAAATAACTGAGGGATGAACAGACACACATATATTCCAAATATTTATACATGTATATACTATGGATATAATGATATTTGTTTCTGCTAGTGTATATATATATAAAGTATATATTATTTTTATAATGGCTGCTTTTATTTGATACATTAAACTTCACAGTAAACTGGCAATGGGTTAGTTCCATTCCTTTGGTCTTCTTCACACAGAAAGTCAGTGCTGACCAACCTACCTCACATTCCACAACAGCAATTCTGTCCAGCAGCTCTGTGATGTACATGTCCTTTTGCACAACCCTGGACCGCAATGTTTCAGCCTATAACCAGGACCGAGAAATAAGATCCTTGTTATTAAAACAATGTTTGCTTTTGCATATTTATCCAAAGAAACTGAAAAGCTGGAAGAAATGCACTATGGACACTATGGAAATGTTACATCACACTGTAATCAGGGAATGATTTACCGTATACTTTTTTTTTAGGTTATTTTCTACACCAGTGTCAGCTGGTGAAGTAACAGTAAACGAGAAGGGCATGACTCCCTGATGCTTACCTCCTCAATCATGGTCTTCACTTTCCTCTGCTGGCAGAAAACCATGTCGTTCAGATGCTTGATCCGTTCTTTCAGGCCTGATCTCTCTTGCTCGAGCTGAAGAGCCCTGAAAGAGGTGCCTGTCAGTGAGCTGTTCAAATGACTCATACAGGAAGACCCCCAGAATTTGCAAGAAAACAAAAAGCAATAGTGCACCGAGAGCTTCCTGCAAATAGCGTGGATGTGCTTTGCATCCATTGGCGTTTGAGATCCATGGAGGGGAGGTGCACCCAGAGTCCTGGATACTGAGAAACGTGTTTCAAGCCCTGTTCTTTACATTTCTTTCCTGACACTGCCCTGATCACACAGTGCTCCAGTCTGGGACAAGTGCATGCGGTTTGTCGCTCTCCTCAGCAAACTGCGTGGCACTGGAAGGAGGATATTTTGAAGGATGAAGGGACTGCTAGTATTAAATGGAGAAGAGCATGAGCAGAGCAGATCCAAATATTCGCAATCCTCAAGGGCACTGACTGTCTTCAGGATGCAGAGTGAAACCCAAACCAGAGGGCACCAGTGGAAACTATGTGGAAATGCGTTTTAAACCAAGAACAGAGGGCACGCCTTTACTCAAAGGGTTGTGGGAGTAGAAAACAAGCTGCTATGTTGTTAAGGCAATACCCATGTTTCTTTCAAGAAACGGCCAGGTGAGATATTCAGATCAATTAACTACTCACTACCAAAAAGGGCTCGTCTCATTTGTAAACGTTCCTATGTTCTAACGAGAACGACTCTAAATAATAGTTATATCGCTTTATTTCAATATTTAGTGTTTTACTATATATTTTTTTTTACATATTAATAAGTAAGAAATTCTCACTCATTGTAATAATATTGTTCTATAAATACAATTAGACCACTTGTTCTATACACTATAATGTAACGGATTCGGGTTCTCGGACTTGTGCCCTCGCCGCTCCCGCCCCAGTTCGTCCCTCCAACGAATGGGCTCGACCCCGGGACTCCGGCGTCGCTCAACGGGGGTCTGGCCGGCTGAGCTAACGAAGACCTTCCTCAGCCCGGGCGGCCCACATAGTTAGTTATATCGCTAAGGGTTATGCGCAGGGACGTATTCGTTACAATAATTCTCAGGTCCCTTTAGCTTGCGATAACAACCGCAGCCTTGTAAATTGCGGCTGCTGGCTGCAAAATGGATGAGCCCTTTACCTCCTGGCCGCTGCCGCGTCGAGCTGGTCAGCGTGTCTCAGCCGGTGCAGCCGTGCCTCGCACTCCTGCAGCTTCCCGAGCAGCTGGGCTCTTTCCTGCAGGCAGACACGTGTCACTCTCGGCCTGCTGACAGCCCTCTGCTGCGGAGCCTCGCAGAAACCCGCACACGGGCATTTCCCCGCATCTTTTTAATGTTTTAATGTTTCTTTATTAGCCCTATACAATTTCTTGCATTAGGAATGCGTCTTTTCGCATACCCCAGCTTTTCTCCAGGGAGACACAGACACAGAGACAGGGAGAGAAGCTTGGGGTCAGAGCGCAGGGTCCGCCATTGTACGGCGCGAGGATTCCTCTGCCGGCCGCGGGATTTGAACCGGCAACCTTCCGGTCACAGGCGCAGATCCTTAGCCACAGAGCCACCGCTCCGCCTTTTAATGTCCCGTTTGTCACGCACAGGCTCAAAAACGTTTCAAACGAGGCTCCTCCACTTGCAGTGATTAAGCCAAGCAGCTATATTTATAGAATTACCTGAAATGTGTATTTTATTTCTGGATAACTTACAGGCTATCTGTCTTGGATGTTAAAACTGGGGTTTTATCTCCTTGAAATAATAATATGAATATGATAATAATATGAATGCAAAACTGTAGGAAATGAGTTTTTACTTATGCATGAATAGAAATAAAGAAAGGAAACATTTGTATATTCTGCAAGGCACAGGAAACTATGTATGCAGCTTCACAACAGCTTCACAGCTTCATGTGAAATACTTTATGAGTGCTTTGAGATTTAAAACAGATTAAACAGGGTTTAAGGAGCAATTGCTAGTGCAGCTGATTACAGTCATGCATACATAGTAATGAACAAGCCCTGAGGATCAAGCATCAGTCCTGCTGGTGCTCATATTTACCTGTTCCATACAGTCAATGAGTCTCTCCAGCTCGCTGATCCTCTGATCCCTCTCCGTTATCTTAGCCTCCATCGCTTTCATTTTCTCATTGCATTCCTCGATCTGCCTCACATAAGCATCGATTTTCGCCTGTGGCCAAGGGAAAGGAGCGTCGTGGGTGGAGATTCTATCATCAGCCATCGCCTCTGGCGCTTATTTCTTCTTTAAGTTACCCTTATACACGTTCACTTTGGTTTACCGTTGAAAAAACAGAGTAATGTGTTTTCAGAGCGCTGTAAAATAACGGCAGGTGTATGGAGAAACATGGGCTGCAGGTTGCGCTAGTCACCACTAGAGGGTGCAGGATCCCACATTCTTCATCCTGACACTCAGGCTAGGCAGAAGTGGGAAGAGCTATGCAGGTGTGAAAAGATTATGTTAGTTTTGTCTATTGAACATCACACATGTGTACCTGGAGAACCTCTATCTCTTCTCTGTGTTTTCGCTGTTCCTCCTGCAGCTGTTCTTCATATTCTCTGTACAGCTTCTGGGTCATGTCTTGAAGGACTTGGGAGTTGGCTTCTTGTGAGGATTCTATCTAATTCACAAAGAAACAAGACATTTATTACTATAGAGAGTAGTGATGCCAACTCTGGAGGATGGGGCGCTTGGGCTACCTGCTCATTATCTGGCCATGGGCCCCTTCAATATTAACTTGGGGATTAAACAAATCAGTTCTGCTTTCCAATGCAAGCCACACTCCATTTCAAGCTGAGGGCAGAGAGAGGCACCAGAGCTACCCTTGACAGTGATGAGTAATGAGCTGAGGAACCCAGCTCCGTTCCTCATGCTGGTCAGCCAGAAAAACAGGTTACAGGCCATTTGAACACAAAATTCCTCTTAAACTTAAAAAAAAATGAATGAGCTGGAAATACATCTGAAAGTACAACCTTGAGAAGTTGGTTTTGAAGTCAGACTTTCATTTCCGACTTCCTTTGCTACTTGCAAGCTGCTTATTCTGAGAGAACGTTAAAGAAAATATGTATTTTTTTATTTTTGGCTTGGAGGTGGAAAGAAACATTCCGATTTTGAAAACAATGCATTTCTCAACTGGATAAAATGCAATGTTACAAATTCCTCTCAAGATTTGAACAGTAAAGCTGGATAATTAATGTCAATTTGGAGGAAGGGAAAAATGTCAAGCCAAGTTTTGGCAGTGCCTAAGAACGAGGTCTGGATTATTGAAACCTGCCACAGGGTGAAAGAGATTAATAAAAACAGGGAGGCCGGTTTGTTTGTTTAAGGGCAGTGGGGCAGAATAGGAGAAGTGCCGTGGGAGGTCTAGCCAGCTGGAATCAAGATCAAAAACAGGGCTTAGACAAATCCTCACACCACTTCCTCCTGGAAAAAGAACTGCTGTTTCTATGTGGAATGGTCAAAGTCCTATCCTCTTCAAAAACCACATCACTCTTTTAACATCAACACCTTTTGGGATGCCTTTTTTAGTTCCTGTCTCTTTCCTGCAGACAGCTCATTACCACAGCCCTCTCTAATGAAGGGCTGCCGCCTTTAGGAAGGATCCGAAAGATCAGATCAGAAAATTCTAGCTCTGTGGGAAAGTACTGATTGTTTTTTACTGGATCAATGGGTACCAGAAGCATCCTGCCAACAATATAGCAAAGAAGGGCCTCTCATGTTCCTGAAGAACCCCGGTGTCACACATCTCTAAATCTCTAAAAATGAGGCCCACCTGTATCCTGGGCAAATGGCTATGACTGACATCTTCACTATTGCAAAACAGCAGCTTGTCCCCTATGGAGCGGTGGAAAAAGAGTCAGAGATCTCCGAGCCGTATGGCAAACAGACACGGGTCCTGAGACAGGTGAGGCCAGGGACCCCCAGCTGTGACAGGGCCATACCTTGAGCCTGAGAGTCTCGTTCTCGGCCTGTGCCGCCTCTAGCTGCCTCCCCTTCTCTTTCAGTCTCTCCACCGCCTGGTTGTAGGAGAGCCGCAGGCCCCTCATCTCCTCCCTCATCTCTGTGCGGTCCAGGCAGCTCTCCAGCAAGGATTTCTGCACATACACACAAACGCACACACCTCAGAGACACTGCCTGTCTGTATGGCCTTTAACCCCGCACAGCCCAGGGCTCTCCACAGGTCAACGAGTCCTCCTGCTTTTATCTGTGATGGGCGGCCCTGCCACTCTGAAACGAGCTGCCTTGGCATTAAGATAAGACAACTATAATAAAGAACGAGCACAAAACAGAGCAGACACAAACACATCCCTGCATATTAGCTTGGCTCTGGGTTTCATGGAAAGATGTGAAGTCTAATGCAGCAGAATTAGTTGGTTGAAAATTACACAATTACACTATTTATCTTGCTATATTTTGGCTATTTCCATTTTGAAAATAGAGTGATCTCTGTATTGATAGACACTTTTTGTGTGAATTTTTTAAAGGTCGCCCTTAAATCCCCCTTCTTCATTTAGACTAAATTAACATTATTTTATGAAAAGGACTCAATTAGGGGATTGTTCACCCTTGTTCAGATATCCTGTATAAATCATAAGATCTGTAGTTAGAGGTGATTATGTTTTTAAAAATCACGTTTTCTAATGAGCAACTAAAGGTTAAGTACTCAGGCCTGCGTTCAACCTCTGTTTTAAAATAAATGCAATTCCACATTACTGTTTTAAAACCTTACAAGGGCATTACCAATACACACACAAAGACGGCTTTACGGTATAAAGTATCTTATTTGCATTTGAGCTATGTCAAAAGCTTCTGACAAACTGCTGTTCTAATTTATGCTGCAACCTAAGCTGCAGGGGTTTTGCTGATGGCTCTGACAGAGACACATGACAAGTGTTATTAATCATGTACCTGCAAATCAATCGTGGCCGACATTAGGGAGCTGTTCATCTGGTCGAAACTTTCCAAAGCAGCCGTCTTCACGTTCACTTCTGCCTGCAACGACTGCTGCTGCGAATTGGCAACCTAGATAGATTGAGTCAGGAGCAGAGTCGCATCACGCTGTTCAGTGGGAATGTGCAGAAATTTGTACAGACAGGCACAGCAGGCCTGTGAGACTTTTCTGCATCACGTAAGACTCTTCAACAAATTCAATACTGAAAACCATATGCATTTATTTTCTGTTATGCGGAAAGGCGGTGACTTGATTGGACAACTGGGAGCCAGACCTTGTGAAACCCTCACTGTGTTTTGTTTTTCCAGGACTAGGCTGTGCTGCAATTGTGCTAGTTTTGCAGCTCAAGGAAATTACATGCCCTTATAAATATCGTTTCTTAAACTCTATTTATTCTCAAATAAAACTACATCCAATAAACACAGGAGAAGGCCCTTCTACACTTTTAGCTAGTTGTCTGCATGCTTGGATTGATCAGGGTTTCTGGGGTCCTGGTATCAACCAGACATTTGAAGGATATTGAACCATGCGCAAGACTGAACTAAGAAACCAGAAAAATGTCAGGAAAATATTGCAATGTAGAAATACTGAAAAAAATGTTAGCTTCCTTAACATTTCACTGAGAGTGAAAAATACAAATGCCATCACTAAATGGGCAGTGTGTTGACCGAATTAAAGTTTTTGTTCAAAGAGAATTGGACTGCTTCAAGACTGAAGCTGTGGCTACTTACGTTGATCTCCTGGGACAGTTTTTTGATAGACTGCTGCATGCCCCCGAACTCTCCATACATCCTCTGCCTCACCTTCTCCAGAGAATCTCTCACCTGCGTGGAAGAAGGTGACCACAAAGATGAATTGTCCCGTTTATTTTAAAGAGTACCTCTTCATTGTTAGGTACCCTCTCAAAGCTCTTTTAAAGTCACAATGCAAGAGGTGCTACCGAAATTGCTCTTGTGTAACAGGAGTAGACAGAGATTACCATAGATCTCATTGTTTGTCAGAATTCAGATTTTATCAACATTCTCTTTATTACAGTCTTCTGTAGTGGGTGGACCTTTTCTCCATGTTCATTTTCAGTAATAAGCAATTCAATTAAGAGGACAATTCGTTTTGTTTCATGTATCTGTTTAGCTGTTCACTTCTTCTAAAAATAAACTTGAATTGCATATTATTGTTGTGAAGAAATCAAATAGTCACGAACCAGATATTGTGCCTCCCCTCTAATTAATTTTTTGATTGAATGACCATGACCAGCATTGCTGAGTCCCTGGGTTCAATTTCAGACCTGCTACCTGCGTGAAGATTTTGTGTGGGTCTCCTGCTCCAGTGTCCTCCCACAGTTCAGAGACATACTGACTGGTAGGTCAATGGACTCTTGGGAAAACTGGCTCTGGTGTGCGTGTGGGTGTGTGTTTCTAAGTCTGTGTGCCTGGCGTTCTGTCTAGGGTGGACCCTGCCTCGCGCCTGTTGCTTGCTGGGATAGGCTCCGGCTCTCCCATGACCCTGTACCGGATAAAGTGGTTAGAAAATGCATGGATGGACGAAACATGACGTACTCGATCCAGTACGTAATTCTTTCCTTTGATTCCCCCATTTGTTTGAGCCCAAAAGCCTCAAAGGAGCAGCTAGACAACACAACACTAAGCTGATCTAAGCTCTTTCGAGCCCCAGCGGTGGGCCTGCACACTTGTAGGACTGCAGGCTCCTGGCTCACCTCTCGGATGTAGTTCATCTCCTGCCTCAGGTGATTCACTGACCACTCACACGCCACCACCTCCTCCTGGCTGCCCGTGTCCGTGCCATTCCTGCGCACCACTCCAAACACCTTGCCCTGCGGGCGGGTCTCCGCTGAGCCGCCGCTCGAGGTGCCAGACAGGTGCTGCGGAGGAGAGACGCGTTGTCAGTCCCTGCCTGCTCCCAACTCTGCTGCAGAGACCTGAGATTGAAGGCCAGCTTCCCGAATGGGGTTTCCTATTTCTGAAACCCAATAGCAGCTCTCTTGGCTATGGCACCACAAACGCGGGTTTCGGAGAACACAGCTGTGAGTGCAAACAAACTAAAGATTCTGCAAAAAACTGCTCTTATTGCAGCTTTGACAAAGCGTAAAAAAATACACACATTTTAGGTTATTTCTTCAACATTTAGCAACAATATATTCCACATCATTAAGCTTACTAACAACACTAATTAATGTTTTTTTCACTGAAACAAAAACATAATAATTGTGGTTGAGGCAATTTAGCAGGGACTTTAAAGTAATTATTTTCTTGTCTCCAGACCTTAAAATCAAGATTGGGGTGCATTGATATTGCTTTCTTCAGTAGTAAATACTAGTGAGCAGTAGGTAGCCATTGCAGTTTTCAGTGCAGGATAATGCGTGGTGACATCATCATGTTCTTTGTGCACGAGACTCCGGAGAGATCCTGCTGGGAGTGGCACACGGGGAGTGGCACTGTGTACAGTGTTCAGTGCGCACAGCAGAGCTGTTCTCTGACATGGCAGCATGCTCCACTTAGGGGAAGCCCGTACAGAAAGGTTGTCTGCATGCTAAAGCCTGAGTTAGCAATCAACAGTCCTACCAGCACAGGAGGCTCCCTGTTAGGGTATTTATAGCCATTTTTCCTCCTTCTTGTGGCAGTTTTCTCCTCCTGTTAACGAGAAAGTTCAATGTGAGAGAGACCGCATAACAGGGACCAGTGTATGATATGAAATCCTGCACTGAACAATTCATTCTAAATGTTAAAATCTTCCATTGGCACAGAATAACCAGTAACCATGTATGTAAATATATACACCATAATTGGCCAAGTCTTTTATCGCCTTTTGTAGAATTAATTACTGTTCTCTGAAACCAAAATGGGAATCGAGATGTTGAATCAATATATGGATACTGTATCTTCAGTACAGGCATGGATGCACCGCTGTGAGTATAGAAAAGTGAAACAGTTCTCATTGGAGAACAATAGTGTCAATGTTTTTACGGGCTTCAGACCTTCGTCACCTGCTGTCCCTTTGCAAAAATTATAGCTTCCTTTTAACTGTAACTGTTTGGGGCAAAGATTGCACTCTTGAAAGCATTATATGTTTTAGAGTTATATGATAATTGGCGGCTTTTAAAACAATGAAGCAACATCATATGTTGTTTTCACACAAGACCTTGCCAACTACAGTATAGCAACGCATATGTGACGTCCTCTTTGGCAAGAACAGGAAAGACAAGGATGTCATTGTGCAGAATAAAAAAACTTCCTACTTTGCTGAATCAAGAACCATATCAAGCTGTATTTTTAGCTCCCACTAGCTGTCAAGCACTATTGCCCCCTGATTGTAGGAACATTATCTTGTGCTCCAGTTTTCTGTGTTTTGCCAGAGGTTGGGCAGCCCTTCACTTCTGCTGAATGGTATTGGGCTGGAAACATGAGGCACTTGCAAGAACCTACGGCCCCTCTGTGACACATTGTTATCTAATCTAAATAATTGGTACTGGCTGTGATCATAGCCTTAAATAAATACAGTGACACCAGACACAACACACCCTTAACAGCGCCTTTTTCCTTTATTTATGTATTTGGAACCTAGACTTGTTTGAATATTCATTCACCTCTTCAGACAACTTGCAACTGTATTTTCACATTTTCTCAGAAGGACTATTAATTGTGATGTCTCAAACTCTCATAGGGCTCTAACAATGTGACAGTGCACACTTGGAACGAAGCTGTTGCTCTAAACGAAAGGAAATACTCAGATTCCCTGCTTGTTGTACACATTCATAAGATTATAAGATCACTTTATTGGCCATATACAATTTCTTGCATTAGGAATTTGTCTTTTCGCATACCCCAGCTTGCTCTCCATGAAACACAGACACACAGACAGGGAGAGAAGCTTGGTGTCAGAGCGCAGGGTCAGACATTTGTATGGCGCCCCTGGAGCAGTTGGGGTTAAGGGCCTTGCTCAGGGGCCCAACGGAGTAGGATTCCTCTGCCAGCCGCAGGCACAGATCCTTAGCCACTGTGCCACCACTCCGCCCATGAGAACACATCAAAGTTTGCAGTTGAGAGGCCATTCGTTATGTTTTAAGTGGCGAAGTGATCTGAAGATTTCATTCATCTGCTTCTTGAAAGAAGCAATGGAATCAGTTCTACTTGTTTCACACTCCAGCCACTGTTTGTGTGAAGGCATACCTCCTGGTCTCAGTTTTCAAACTACTTCCTCTTATCTTCCACTGTTGTTGATTTGAACCACATTTTTAAAGGTCATTCATTATGATTCCTTTCAATGAAGGCTCTCACTAGTGCCAAGACCCAAAGCAGATTTTAATCGCACGGACTTTTCCCATTTCTCCAGTGAGCTGGCTAATGATCACCCAGTGCCTTCTACTTCCCCTTTTAATCCTCTATCTAAATGTATGTGTGTGGGGGGTAGCTGTTCACAACGGTCTATTTCACCAAGTTTGTAAACCACACACCAATCAGGCAAAGTATGTCTGACTGGTGTGTGGTTTACAAATTCGCGGAATCCTTTAAAAGTAATATTATGAACAAAAACAAAACAGGAAGCTACACCCCAGGCAGTCATTTGGAAAGAGCTGTCAACACCAGTGGGGACTTCTTATCTGTGTGGGTGTCACTAACAGGTCCCACCTGTGAGATGAGTGGGCTTCACATAACTCAGTCATGGAATTCTATTGTACTGCATGGTAATGCAGTGGTTAGCATTCCTGCCTCACAAAGCTGGTAACCTGGGTATTCCAGACCTGGGGTGCTGTCTGTGTGGAGTCTCACTCCGGCTCCCCCATAACCCTGAATTGAATGAACCAGTTAGAAAATGGATGGATGGATCTAAGAGCTTTATACAATACCTATTCTACATGTCTATTTAAGCTACTCCATGTCTTCAAGTGAAAATCACTACTCTTAACCACAGGGTTGAAGGCCTTGCCTATTATGGATCTTGATGGGTTTATCATCCGTGGGAGTGTAAAATTACAAAAAAACACCCTTCCCTCCTGGGAATTGCCATCTTTCCTAGGTGATAGAGTCTTTCTATCTACAATATAAGAAGGCTCTGCTTTCTCCCTTTCTCCCCTGTGCTCAGCCATCTCAGCCAGCCTGCCTGGTTTTTCCTGTTTGCTGGCTGTTTTAAACAAGTCCTTTTGTTCAGCTCTTTCCAGACCTTAGCTGTAGTGACTTAGCCCATGCCTAAAGTCATTCTGAATCTCTTTCACCCCGGGGTAGTTCTGTCTCCTGGGGGAAGACGTCACTAGGGTTATTCATACTGTATAGAGCTATTTTGCAACTAAATACGTAAGACTGGAATTACAACCAAGGAAACCTGGTCTTAGAAAGCACGTCTTTTCAGATTCCTAAAACCACTGGATTTAGGTTTAAGTTTGCTTGCACGTTTTTTTTAAAGATCCCATTTTAAAAACCTGAATTGTATATATTTTTATAACAGTAAAGGATCATTTCAGGATTTCTTCAGACAATGTGCAAGGAGATCCCTATACTGTGTGAAAAAGCCTCAAGACGTTTACAACATTCCTCTACACTTGGCTTTATCTCCTTCCTTGCCATTTTCACAAATAGAGCTACTAAGGAAGATGTTGTACAACTTGAATCCTTAGTTATAAATGAAAGGGATGTATGTATGAAACTGGAAGAGTTTTGGAGGTATCTCCCGCCTCATACACATGCATTGGCTGGTGGTGTTTTATGTTTAAGAAAGAAGTCGAATTGATTAACAAGCCCGCAGCCTGCAGCTATGAAGAAAGAGGAAAGAAATGTAAGAAATATAAATAAATAAATGCACAGGCTGGCTTTTCCTCAAGAAAATGACATAAATCAAGTTCAATGTACCAGAACCAAAATATGTAAACAGTGCTGACTCTCTTTCACTTTTCTGCTTTTTACTTTCTGCCTGCTATCTGGCGAAGGCCCTGTCTTCTGCAAATGTCATGTCTTTGACTCGAACTTCAGAAATGGCTCAAATCACAACTTTGTGAGATGTGACACTGTGTCATGTGTCATTCATTTGCAACCAATGAAGTCATTTCTGCAGAGAAATCACTTATCTCCTCCCCTGTTTAAGATCAGTCTCTAGTATCCCAGTGCAAAATATCTCCTTTAGGTTTAATTTAAATCAGGATTAGATTTTCCCCAACAGAGAGGATTAGAGGTTGTTAAAGCATGGTTTTTGCCAGACTTAAGAGCCATATGACCTTGTCATTTTTGGGGGGCGGGGTGCAGAAAGGTAACTCTCACCGCTGAAGTCCCCAAATGTCCCCCAAATATGGTATCATACAGTTTAAAGGTAGAGAACCCAAAATGTCTATTTCACCACCCCCATGCATTTTTGGAAGGACACATTTTACAGGAGGAGACCCCTATTTTTCTTATAGTGACATTCATAAAAGCCCTGGCATACTCCTCTAGTTACTATAAATGAGAAATGTATGTGTAGGCTTTTTCATACTGACTCAGAACAATGTTAACATCTGATAAAGCCTCCTCATAAAATTTAATTGATGTATCATTACAGGTAAAAGCTGAGCAAGGATTCATTTGCATATGGGGGCTTAACCAGTCTGTGTTTTATACTGGCTAATCTCCCACACAATCCCTGTATCAGTAGAAGTTTATAAAGTTAATGGGCTGTAATAATTAATGTCATGTGCAATATGTCCTTTCTGCTCTTGAACACACGCCTCATTAGTTTAGAGCATCTCATTATCTCGGCTCATGTCTATCAGTATGATATAAGTGAATAATGGAAACAGCTGGCCTGATAATAGCTTGAATCAAACAAGGTGAAAATGGAGTTATGTCCACAGCACTGTCATTTGTAAATGCTACAATTCCTGAGTACAACCACAGCTAATTATTTTTGCCAACAAAAATGGCTTTCTCTGGCAGTTGTGGGTAAACTTAAAAATATATAAGAGCAAATGAAGCTCTAACTTTCATGACAGAGCAGGCCCTTCCGTTTATCATAGCTGACTGATGAGTACTGCTCCTCACATGTACACACATAAGGACTGCATAAGGAGAGACATGTATCCATATTACTGTGTATATGTTAAGGTATATTTTTAACAATCATCTATCAGTTTTTGATTTTTACAGTCTCCCACATTATAACTTCTTCATTTCATCTTCCCTTTGCAAAAGCCTTGCTTTTGGACCAGTAGTCTACAATAGTCCTATCCGAGGGCAATTGCACAATGGCACAGTTAAAAAAAACGGGTAAATCTTTCAGAAGATTCATTGTTTTTTTGGATGTCGCCTCTCTGGATCTCTGGAATGTTGTTTATCAGTGACATTTGAATCCGGTATCTGTGTAACATTTTCAACCAGGACTGTCATTAAGTACGCAGCACTGGTTGAAGTCACGCAAAGAACAGCAACAGAAACAGCAGGCAGGAGGGAGCCTGTGTCACACAATGTTCTGACTAAGATTGAGCAAGTGGAGCTCCCGCGCAGATGAAGAAGAAATGTAACAGTACACCAAGGCTGTATCATATCTGTACTGTTGAGACAATAATCTCTAGTTCTTGTTCTTAATTTACATTTTGTGTTTGGCAACTATTGACACATCTGAGTATACTAACAATGCACGTTCTGGTTCTTCTTTTTCCTTTTCAGCTTTTCGCATGGACTTAAACTCTGCTTGTTCCTTTACTAATACATTCGTCCTTTAGTCAGCTCAGCCAAAGCCCCAAGACTGGGAATATCAGCCTTTTTTTAAGATGCTGGAATAAAAAAAAGTCCCGATTTAGCTACCTCTTTCTATTACTTTTATTTTTGTTGTCGTTGATTGCCTTGTTTTTGCTTACAGCCCAAAATGAAAATGGCCGTCTCTTTGTGGGTACCAAGAAGATGGTGTACTTGATGGTGTTCAGTGGGGTGCCAGGAGGTGAGCTGGGAGAGCGCAGTGTGTTTGGTTGCTGTGTGTTCGGCCTGACCGTGGGCACCGTGCTGGAGGAGCACTGACTTACCCCCTCTGCTGCTCCTGTGTTCTTCCCTGGCCCTGGAGTCACGTCATTGTCGTGGAGGGTGAGTCTCAGCCTGCGCACTCTCCGCTGGGGGAACAGCCACACACAGAACAATCGCACGATTAGCAAACATCCTCAGCAATTTACTCAAGATACACAGAATAATGCTAACAGGAGTTTCTATTACCTAGTGAAGATACTGGACAGTAATGTTAATCTGTAATTATGGCATACTAGTATACATAAGGCCAGCATGGTGGTGTGGAGGTTAGGATTTCTGCCTTGCTGTGCTGGGGCCTTGGGTTCCTGAGGTGCTGTCTGTGTAGAGTTTTTATGTTCATGTGGATTTCTCTGAAATTAACCACAGTCCAAAGGCATACTGGTAGGTTAATTTGCTTCTGGGAAAAAATAAACCTGGTATGTGTGATGGACTGGCCCCTGGCAGGGTGTACCCTGCCTTGAGCCCATTGCTTGCTGGGATAGGCTCTGGCCCCCCCACAGCCCTGAATTCAAAGAAGCAGTGAAAAAATGGAAATGAAAAAATGTATACATAAATCTTTAAATGTAGGAGCAAGAGAAGGAAACTCTGTTTTTTGAACCACTAAGGCACTGATAGAAATAACCTCAGTAGCACAGACAATTTCTTGGTCTTTCCTTCAATAAGCAAGTGTGAGCGTTAGTCCTCTTAAAAAAAAAAGAAGCAGTACTGCATCAATACCTGTTCCAACCCTTCCCCGCCTTCTAAACTCTTTTCAGTTTAAATGCCACCACACCATCAAGTTTATCAAACTGGCTTAATTTTGTTCTGCCAAACAGAGTAATGGGACTTACATGCTGAGCACACACACCTACAAAAGCCATAGGTAAACAGCTGCATTGATACAGTTATATTTAACAACCATTTGTGCCAGTTACAGATATACAATGACATATATTTGATAAGCTGCTGGAGTTCAGAGTTCTATGTTAAAAACAAAATAATTATTTCATTCTTCACCAGAATGCTTACTATTTCCTGCAATCGCAGGAGCAAGGATACACACTGCAAGTACAATGTACTATTTCAAACCGGTAATATCCATTCATTAGCAGAAAGGCACTTTATCCTGCTAAGGGTTGCAGCAGCCCTCTCCCAGGAAACATAGGCTGTAAGGTAGCACCACACCCTGGATGGGATGGCTTTCCTTTGCAGAGCAAACACACACCAGCACATGTAAACACAAAGGACCCTGTTCAGCATTTGTGTTCGAAGGTGGAAAGAAATGGGAGACCCTGAAAAAAAACCTCACTGGAACATGCAAGCTCCAAGCAGAAGGATCCTCAGGAGCCAACAGCAGTGAGGCTGCAGTGCTAACAGCCATGCTGCTCCACACTGTAATATAAATGTTGGACAGTAGAACTTTTCTGCATCTTATTCAAATCGGCATCCGAGCCAGGAGGGGAGTCACATGCTCACCAGTCAGCTTAATGCTACAAACATTCTGGTTGCCACGGCTCTGGTAGGGACTCTGCCTTTACTTATTGAGACCACAGCGATCATTCAGAGCTAAAGCTATAAAACAGCAAAAATAAATGAGGATGTATGCACAGTATAATTGAATGTGTGCAATAGATTAGGGGCATTGCAAGTTTGCGAAACAATGAAGACATTCCAATGTCCTGATGCAGGAATAAATAGTAAATTTCAATTGAATGAACAGGAAGCATCTGGAAACTAACTTACTATCCTTCTGTGGTGCCCCGTGTACAGTATTTAAACATTCCAATTAAAATTAACGAGAGGCTAAAGCATTATACAAAAAAGTAAGGGACAACTTGGGTCCATTGCTTCTCTCTCGATCATTCACTTGGATATAAGACTAGTGCTTTCATGCATTCTCAAATGCTTCCAGTTCTTGGGTGCCGCTAGTCCTCGTGATCTGAAGTTGCCTTGTTCGATCACAATATTTCCCTGATTTAGAATTTAGAAGCTGTTGTTCTCGTGGGAACTGAAGACATGTCCTCAGGGAGAACTGTTACCAAAACTCATCTGACAGAACAGCACCAGCAACAGGGTGTTGTCATCAACTCTTCTCTCCATGGGTGTGGCACCACAGCAGAAACCAAGACATTTACAAAACATGAGGGTGCAGCAGAGTGTCAGAAATATTGCTACAGGCACTGTATATAAATATAACAACCTGAAATGATTCTTGTATTTCACATGCTTAAGTTTCGGCATGAAACTAGGAAAGAATATGTAAGTAATTAACTTGATTCTTAATCATTTTTTTCCAAAAACTGAAGGTGCATACACCTATACTGCCTTTTGGGTGGAAAAGGTGATTGTTCCTGTTTGTTAGGCTGTGAGAAGGTCTTTTAAAAGCACTTTCTACAGAGATCCAGATTACACATCATCCACGAGACCACAGAAAAACATTTTTTTTTCTGTCTTGCTGATAAACTTTTACATTACTGCATGTCTAGCAACAATCCCATCAAAAGGAAACAAGATTCCCTACAGCACTGCTCTGCAATAAAAAGGACTCGATTAGTTGCAATCTAGACCTCAGTTTTACCAACTGTTAAAACAAAGTCACAAGGACGCAAAGTTTGTACGCAAAGGGGGGAAAATGGAAAAGAACGAAGAGGAAAAGCAAAGCAAGCAGAGAAGGAGGAGGCAGTGGTGGGGGGTCAAATGTGCTCAGCAGATCCGAATTTTGAGACAGAAATGTGAGCCCAGGCTTTGACGGGCAGTGCTGTGCACCACAGCAGTATCTTGCTGCTGGGTTTCCCACACTTACCTCCCCGGCAGAGTCCTGAGTCTCGGCGGTCGTGACTGTGTTCCTGGAGCCGTACTTGATCATTTCTCCTCAGGCTGGAGAGCGACGTCGTAGCGCACCGGTCCCCTGGACTAAAAACAGCAGCTCTCAGGCCCTTGAGCCACCTGTTCTGTATCCTGTGGGAAAGCACGGGGGGGAAAAAAATACTTCCAGCCTACAAAGAAAGGCTCGTGTGTTTCCTCTAGAAAGAATTCCTTTCCCAGTTGATAAGGAGGAGACAGGCCTGGAGGCTGACAACCACAAAGAGATCCTCTCCCGGTGCCAAAAAGTGGAGCTCAAGGGAAGCAGAAGTGCCTCTACACAGGATAATCAGGACACTGAGCTGACAGAGGCAACACCTGGGTATCTCTGAAAGATAGTCTCTTAGTAGTTCTTCAGCAGAAACAATGCACCTCAGGCCTGTTCTTCTCAACAGACCTGTTAAGCTACATTTCACCTGCGTTGCTGGTGCAGTGCTGGAGAGTATTTTCTGAGGGTGGTGCTAAAGGTGACAGGTGCAATTTCCTAGGTGCTGGTTGGAAGGAATACATTTAACCACAGACTGCTGCTACGAAAAATATGCTATTAACCGCCTTCAACGTCTTTTTGGTCTCCAAATGTCATTCATGAAAAATTAAACTAGTTGTTCCCTTTGGTTGCACATTTTGCTGTGGTTATTTGAAAATATCAACTGATATATGTACAGTATAACAATGAAATCCAGTATAGGCCAAACAAGTAGATCAAATGTCCTTTTTTCTCCGTGTAAGTTTTCCATGCCCGTTTATTTCATGCAAAACATTTTTATTATCAAATGATGAGGAATTCAGCCTCTCCTCTTGTGCTCCACCCTTTCTCCTATTATTGTAGAAGGGCGTTGAGGTTTGAATATACTGTGTGAGCCAGCTTAAAAAAAAAGGAATTAAAAACACAGAAGAAAACGCAGTGACTTCTTTACTCTTGCAATGAGGCATAAATAACTCACCACACTGAATTAAAAAGTTGGCCTGCATTCCAGACAGGACAACCAGAACTAACTTGCGTCAGCGAGATTCCTTTCCTGTCATTGTCACACGACTCTGTGTCAGATCACAGCAGAAACTAGACAATGTAAAAACTGGTATAGTAGTTAAGCTACATCCAGCTCTTCACAGTGCAACAGTAGTTTGAAAACTCTGGCCAAAGACTGGGAGATACTAAACAGGGACTAGACTAGATTGTATAATAAAGAACTGGCTGCAATAACCTTTTTCTTCTTGTTTTTTCTTCACAACATCAGTCTTTAGTAAAATGTATGCTCAGCAGGCCAATCCAAACACACCAACCAAACAAAACAGATTTCTAGTGTGACACCTGACAAAATTCATTATGAAATAAGATTTAAACTGTGTAGGATTCAATGTTTTTGAATCCTAAAGGCACTTTTAATTTGAATGTTGAATGTAAGGGCCTTAATCAGTACATAGAAGTTATTGTTTTGTCATGTTTTTATCTAAATGAATAATGCAAACCTTTATGCAGAAGAAATGTATATACAAGATCCAGCCGGGTTTGAGTTAAGAGAAGGGCTGGGTTGAGGGTTATAGTCAGACTGTTCATTGGACACAGGTGAGAAGCTAAAAAAGAGCCAGATCCAATTTAACCAATAGCCTCTTGATATAACTGGATTCAACAGATCAAGAGCTATCTTCTTTAGATAACATATTATACACCATAAATGTAAGGCAAATGTGGAAATAATGTAATTCGTCATGGAACTTTTTAAGGAATAATTTACCAGTAACTCAGACATGCAGTATTGTGCATCTAAACAAACATTAACCAGTAGAGCAACTTTGTAACTTTCTAACTTCCATTGAACATACTAATGTGTAAAATGACCATAGGAAGTCCCAGCTGTGATAAAATACAATCTAACATATAATAAAATGTACTGATAATTGCTGAAAGAAGTCAAAATATAATGTAGTTCAGGTGGGTAGCTGCATCAGCAGGCGTAGGCTGCAAAGGAACAAGTAATAGGTTTATTCCATGCTGAAAAGAGAAGAAAGAAAACGCAAACGGTTTGGGCGTGGAGCCTTCTTCAAGTGTGAGAAAGACAGGCCAGTAACCAAAGATAAAATATAATGTAGTTTTAATCCTTTCACACCTCTGTAACGATCAGTTGAAGACGATTAGGTGGCTCCTACTTTAAGTCTCTGTCATGTTAATTTGTTCCAGAGTGTTTTCTGTTGGTGTCTTTCAAGAACGACCAGACAGAGAGATCAGTGCAACCAGAGGCAGGAAGAGAGGTACTGCCCAAGGAATTGGGCCGAGCTGCAGGTTTCAAACTCCTAACATGACTATGACTGCCAGCTGAATTTAAACCCATGTGTACCGCCAGTTACACTGAGTTCTTTATAGAAACCCGAATGTTCATGGCTGATTCCTCCCAACAAGTCCCATTAAGTTCAATAAACCTCTACACGGTATTTCAATCAATCATGCAATCATGCAATCAGTTGTATTTCTATATAGCACCTCCCAACCCAGAGCACTCTCAAAACAATTTACATAAATTATACATGTGAAAAGTAAACAAAAAATACAACAAAACTGTGATGTATAAATGTGAAACTAAAAGGAAGAAATAGATTATGAAGGGAAAGAACGTTTTTGTAATATTAATTTACTGTTTTCGTTGCTGCTGCTGTTGTAGTTCCTCTTATTACTGCAGATAAAAGTGTCCTCATGCGGTATCTCCCAGGCTGGATGATCAGTAACTCTTAAGAAAGACACTAACCCACGGGCAGAGAGGAGACTCGAGTATGAAGCCCGTAAGGACTCAGGATTCACGTTCCCTTGCTTTAGTGTGAAGAAGAGTAAAAAGATCTGTCGGGCAGCCTCTGGGGGGGCGCGGGGATGAAAATTGTAGAGGCGGCTGTGTAAGGAGAATAGTTGTCCTTGTGACGACGGCACACTCTCGCAATAAGGCTGTGTGTTCCTCATCAATGTTTAAAACATCCAGGAAGGCTACATATCAGAGGAGGCCGGTCAGTCCATGGTGCTGTTCTGGATCTGTTTCTCTATGGTCTCCACACCAGTACTGGGAGCAAACACCCCAAGAATGACCGAACTGGAAACCGAGACCCTGCATGTTCCAGTACAGCCAGGAAATTAAACTGAAAACATACATACATACCACTCATGTTTTGCAACACCTTGTCCACCATTCAGAGCAGTTGTTTTTTTTTGCTTTATTGCATGAGTACATATTGCTTTGGACAGCTGTGACACTTTCTTTTAATTCTCAAAGAAAACAGAGTTCAGACCAGTTTTCCTTGGGCACTGGGTGAACAATGTGGACAGCCAGCTGCCTTGATTATTTCAGCACTAAAGGACACATTTTACAAGCACCATACAGTATAATCAGGTTGGTGTAGCTGACAAAGGTCCAAAAGTACAGATATTGGCTAAGACTGGGTTAGCGGTCTGAAATTCCTCTTGGAGCAACAAGTGTGAAATAAAAGTCGCCTGAGGTGACAAGAAGTGGAAACCTTCCTAGAAAAATACACCCAATGTGTGTTCTGGCTATGTATGCATTTCCTTCGGCCCAAAATGAGCATCAACTCCTGTCGTATCGCACATCGCTGAGCTATTAAAACCATCTTTCTTTCTTCTTGTTATCAATCCATCAATCAATCATGTTCTTATCTAGTTTAGGTTGGTACCCGCGTCAGCATGTGCAGGCTGCAAAGGAACAAGTAATAGGTTTATTCCATGCTGAAAAGAGAAGAAAGAAAACATTTCCTTACACCCGAAGAAGGCCCCACAGCCGAAACGCTGTGTTTTCTTTCTTCTCAGCATGGAATAAACCTAATACATATTCTTATCTAGCACCTTTCAATAAGACCATTCTCAAGGCACTTTACCTAAATTGTACATAAATGACAAAAAATGCACAGAAGCAGAAAGAGAATAATAAGAAAATTGAATTAATCATGAAAATAAAAGAAATAAATAGGTTAGGAACTGAAGGTAGTTGAGGAAAATAAAAGGTAGAAATAGAAAACTAGAATACCTGAGGCATGATTTAAAACCAGGGGGTGTTTTTGGTATAGTCGGGAAGAGTATTCCAAAGAGGGGGAGGGCATCGCTGAATTTTCTACTTTTCACTTAACATGTAATAACAACTTAGAACATGCCTCTGGAGTGGTTGAGAAGCTTCAGCTAATTCAGGGTTGAGGGGGAGCTGGAGCCTATCCCAGCATGAGTGTGCACAAGGCAGGGTACACCCTGGACTGGACACCAGCCGATCGCAGGGCAGACACACAGACACATTGAACCCAGGGTCCCAGCACTGTGAGGCAGTGCTGGCAGCCACTGTGCCTCCCGATTATTTCCTCATTGTAATCTTATTTTAAAATTAATTGAATTTGTCATATTTTGCCCTGAGGAGCATTTTATTTAAAAAGAAATCACTCCTACTATATATGCGCGTCATGCATTTTTGAAACATTTCCTTCAAGCTTCACAACAAGAATTGATACATTCAAGGGGAGAAATGTTTGGTCTAAATCATGAAAAACATCTGTAGTGATTGAAAAATTGTATGAAATCAAGTTCTGTTCCTCCCCACATGATACTAACCTTTTAGAACTTCCCTTCTGGTGATATGAGCATGACAGACTTTTCCAAGAATCCTGTGATACAAACTGGTTCCTGTTTACAGACACGTTCTGCTCTTCAGCTCACAGGCTCTGATCTTTGAAAAGACACAGCAGTGCCCATGGAATGCTACATTCCTTTTTTATTACTATGCCTGCCATTCAAAGTTCCAAGGCGCAGCTCTCCAGAAACAAATCTGAGATTCATCTTCCCTTCCACCTCATGAAGGAATTAAGGACAGGATCTAAAGATGTGTCTCATGCAAAGAGCCAGACCATTACGGTTAATATTTGCTCTGAGAGACAGCTTAATTTTAGCAGGACAATGGCCTTCACTGCTTCTCTTAATGCTGGCAGCATGTGTACTGTTTGGGTTTTGGGAATTCCTATATTCTGAATCTACACCTGGTTGTCACATCACAGGGTTCATGGGATCCAGTTATATTTCCCTTAATGCTCCTGGGACTACAACATGCAGGTGCTCTTAAATTGCACATAACTAACACACAAGGCACTAAACAACCATATAGCTTCTACAATTACGCAGCCTGCCTCAGATTCCACTAACAACCCGGCGCCAAACACACAGGGATTCGCGTCTTGAAAAAATAAGTGCAAGTCTATTTAGCTTTTGTCTTTTCTAAACTGCATGGTAGATAGTTTGTGGAAAAACCTTCATTTCATATAGGACTGCTGCTAGAAACAGTGAAAAATTCACTTACAGTATCTGAAAACAGTTATATGAAGATTAATATCGTGTACTTACAGCAGATCAAACGAACAATCAAAAATGTTTGGTTAACCTTCATATACAGAAAGGATATGTACTGAATAATGTTACTGACGTGTTGTATTGCATTCAAACAATGCAAAATGAAAAGTTTTTATTTGCAAAATTTCTGCAATATTACGTTTTGCAGTGACCCAAAACTGAAAAACAATTAAGCCACGATTGTTTTTTAAATTACCACTAGGGGGCATCCAGGGATAGAAAAAACACCGTTTTCCTTCCATAAGCGTCAAGCGGGTTGAGCTAGCCAACTACATTAGGCTATTTGTTACATAGTAGTAATTTAAACTTACATTTACAGTATCTCTCTTTCCGTCACGAATAATCATATCAATCTCAAAGATTATGTTTTGCACCTCATGGGAAAAGAAAGTTTGTTTTGGCTTGCAGCACGGCGATATGAAAGAAAGGTAGACAGCCAATGACGGCTTTAATAGCGCACGGAGCCATTCAGTGCAAAAGCATAGACAGCAGTGAGAAATTGCTGCCCTTAACCATTTCTGTGTCACTGATAAACTTAAAAGTATTGCTTTATTGTGTTGTTGAGGGGGAGATGCAGATGTACTTTGAACTGAGAAGATATATATATATGTTCTCCGGCCAGTCATAAAAAGTACTCATTGGTACTTTGGTTAATAAAATGGCTCCTAGGTGAAGCTTTAAATTTGCATTCAACTCGAGAAAGTACTTGACCTGGTTTAGCAAAGGGATTATCACAAACTCAACAAATCATGCAACTAGAATTATTTGATTGAAAAAAAAAAGGCTAATCCCTCATGAAATGACAAAAGCTCCAGAATTCAGCCCCTCCTGGAGCATCCCGTCATACCGTTTATTGCCGAGACACAGCTCGGCGTTTCAAAGAAGAGGAATTCCAGGAATGGTGACCGTTTCAGCTACGGACAACAGAACTTCTGCAGCGTGTGACTTCGTAATGTCCGAGACGGAGAAGAAAAGGCAAATCTGTCCCCTCGCGTTGAGGTCACATTTTTCTGTGCTTCAAGGACGGGCAACAAGTGGAGGTGACGACCCTCGGAAAATAGCACAAGGTTGAGGTGGCACGTCAGATCTTTATTTTACCTCTTAATACAATGAAGAAATATGTGACCTTCTCCACCCCCCCCCACACACACACCCTCAAATAATGCATACTCCATCTTGGGTCCACTTCGACACAAGGGATTCATCATTTTCTCTCTTCAAGACATGTGATGGCATAATAATGTCAGCTGCTCTGACAGGATCCCTGGGAACCATGTCATACTAGACAATCATTGGAAGGGGCTTGATCTGGATACAGATGCAGCTGTTCAGAATAGAGAGCCGGGGATCCTTTAAAAACAACTTCTGGAGAACTGAAAGGAATTAATAAGAATTGAATGACCCTACCTACTCCATTAATGCAAGGGCAAATACCAGGCTTTTCTTGTGTACATAATGTATTTCAAGTCCGATATGCTCAATGCCTGTGCTCAGTGCACAAAGCGTGCATTTTTATTTGACCCTGGACAGCTTTAAATGAATCTTAAACCTTCCGTTTTCACCAAAGGATCATGCTTTTGGGAAAAAAAAACATGGATACAGCGAGTGCTTATGTGGTCCAAGGTGAATCACTTGGGTCAAAGACAACAGCGCTTCCTGCAGTTTATCACCAGGAGGATCCCAAAGAGAACAGCACAACAGGTTGGCTAATAATCCTTTATTTCCCAAAAGGTGTTGCTGCAGCTTTACAGTTCCGGACACCGAGAGGTAGCAGTGTAATTATTTTTTGACTCATTCCCCAATGGCTTATGGAGTAGCAACAGACCAGCAACGTTGCCGCCCGGCAGGACTAGTGGTGTCTATGTGAAAGCAATAGAATGAAGAACACACCCCAGAGCAGCACAGCTAGGGGAATGTCAGTGTAACATTGTGCAGTAATTGCTCTCAAATGGAACGAGCCAGTTTGGAATGTCTTTCCTCAACACTTCTGGACTTGCGGTATAATTGTGTGATGCATACCGCCAAGAACTACCAGACTGGGAAGTGCTGGTTCTTCTGGATTTTTGGCTCGGTGTTGCGTGACGCTTGTATTACCTCTGTGTTGAGGCCATCTGATTCTATATTGCAGGGCTGTGGTTAAAACCTGCTTACACAATGACTCCAGTTTGTCTGGAGAAACTGCTCACTATGAAGTTCTTGACTGAAGCAGCGACATTAACACTGACGATAACACTGGTTTGTTTTCACATGCTTCGGTGTCTGCCACCTGAAAAATTAAGATTCTTGTACAGAGATTCTCTTTACAAAAATAAGACCAAATGCCTCAATGATACTTTAAGGCTACACACAGGCACTTTATCAGTAGGGGATGTCTATGTGCTAGTCCGTAAGGTATTCCATTCTGAACTTTTAAAGAAAATTAGTCTTCATGCTCAATAACGGTTAAACAAATTAAGCTGTAGAAAGTCTCAGGTTCAGTCAACCATAAAATAAACACTTTAAGCATATGATGTAGTAACCGATACCTTTTCTAAGATAAATATATTTTTTGTTTATAGTCAAAAGGAAGTTTTGGTAAAGCATCTTCTAATTTCCTCCAGTTAGACAGGATTTAAAAATTCCACCTAAGCTTAATACAAAAAAAATTGCATGTTTAAAATGAATAGGAATTTAAATCTTTTAAATATGTACAAAATTATTTAAAACGTATATATATAAAACATGATCCCTCATAACAATATCCCTTACTGAAAAATCTCTCCTCCTTCATTTTTGTTTTCTATACAGAAAATAATAAATAAAACATTTAAGGCATTATGCTCAAAGTTGGCAGCACGCATATTCAAGTTGTTCAGAAATAATAATGGCATACAAAGAAAAACTGCTAAAGAACAAAATAAAAAATAAATGCCTACTTTTTGACTCGCAGGTTAATTAAGATGGCAAAAACGCAAGATAGGTTCAAAAGAGTAACAGAATCCAAACAATGGGCGGCCTGCTTGAAAACAGTCTCAATTGGTCAAAAAGATGTGCTGACTTGCATGCAGGCGATGGAGCAGACATGGAGTTAATAACTAATTCATTGGAAGTCGAACATTTGCTTAAACTCCCATAATTTTGCTTGGCCAAGTCCTCCAACCTCAAGTGAATTTGTCCAGTTTTGTGTTGCGTATAACGTAGATGCTCATTCATGGGGAATGATCTTGATTAGACAGTTTGTATCCGGTAGACGAGCTATAGAAATTGTCTCCATCGATGCTGAGGTCGTCGTCATCGTCTTCGTCGAGGTCGTTGAGGAGAGCTGCCGGCGTGCTCTTGCGCCTGCAGAGGGAGAGGCGAGAGGACGGTGTTCAGACAGATCGTGTGCACCGGCTCGGACAGAGCCCACGCGAACCTCGCCCATTTCCCACCAATCTCAATGTTCCAGAGAGGGCCAGCCACAGGCGACTGCAACGCAAAATGCGGTACCTTCACTTTTACATGGGGTAAAAACCAGCAGCGAACGGACGTTCGGATGTTCTTCGCCATCCAACGCAAACGCACGCGCGCGCGCGCGCGCCCGCCCTCGGCCCGCTCACCTCATCTCGTTGCGCAGCGAGCTCAGCTGCCCCTGCAGCTGCTCGTTGGCTTCGACCTGCTCGTCCAGGTCACGCTGCAGCTTCTTCTTGCTGTGCTCCAGCCTGTCGATCTCCTCCTCCGCCTCGTCCATCTGCCTCTTCAGGGCCTTCAGCCGCAGGGTCAGCTGAAAGGTGGCCAGGACACGGCGGGTTAAAAGCAAGCCATTCCCTCAAGAGGCTCTCTGTGGGTGTGAGCGAAGTCTCTCCAAGAGACCACTCTAACAGCTCCTTGCTGGCTTTATTTCTGAATTTACACATTAATAAACGTGCCAAGCATCTGTATCTTGGCCTTGGAGTCCACTGTAAATGACACCGAAGCGTCCGTTAACGTTACAGATGGGGAAATAAAGGATTTGCAGCTGAACAAAACTGGAAAGAGGGGGAAAAAAATCATGCTTCCAACTGGTTTGGGAAAGGCCGCTAGTCAGGCTGCTGGCCCCCAGTGACACTAGTAATCTCACCTGGTCCTTCTGGTCCATAAGAGTGCGATGCTCGTCCTCCACTTGCATCATCATTTCCTTGACCTTCCGCTCCAGTCTGCGATTGACCATCTGGAGGTTAGCGCGATCCCTACGGGAGGAAGGGCACCGCTCAGTCATCCCACCACGACAAAGACAGGACAGGCCACTGATGAACAGAGCTTGAAACCAAGAACTACACTATTGCTGTATAACACTGGGCATCTATATCTCATCTGTCATCATATACAGCATCTCAAGATACTGCAGTCCAGCATTCTTGTTGGGATATAAAGTAGGAATTACTAGTAGTACATTGATTTTTCAGGAATTAGTAATTCAGGAAATTCTATAATTATTTCCATTACAACATGGAAAGAATATTTCTTAATTTAATCAGAATTTTTCCCATAATTAAGAGAAGAAAATTTGTGCCAGCTCAGAGACAGTGACCAGATCCAGTTATTTGGAAAACCGATCTTGTATTAAATTCAGTTTGGAGTCTCTTCACAAACAGAATGTTTTGCTCTCCGATGTCTGTGACTGAAAGCAGAGAGCCACATGGAAATGTGCTTTCCCACTGCTAGATCTTTACCGCTCCTCAACTTCCAGACGCTCCTCCAGTTCCTGGATTCTGGACTCCAGTTGGGAGACCAGGCCATCCTTGTTGGGTTTCTGGGAGCCTTCGAGATAGGCCACTCTACTCTTCAGGTCTTTATTCTGGAGTCGAATAAAACAGATTTCACATTAATACTCAAGAACACCTGAAGGATGAAATGAGCATGTGGTATTGTATCTGAAATAAGACAACAGAGTGCACAAACCCCATGGGAAGCACTCCGCAGACTCATTAATTAAAAACCATATGGCTCAACCAGTAATGGACCTTACTCTAGTGATGACTGAGCTATAGGATCAGGGTTTGAGCTCTAGTCAATAGCCAAGTTAGGGTTAGGACGTACAATTAGCTGAGCACTATCAAGGATAGGGAGGGATCAGTTGACCAGGGCACTCTTGTCTCTATCACAGTGAACATCAGGAAGTGCTCAGGCACATCGTGCTGTTGTTGGGGGAAACTTCTCTCCTCCAATTGGCACTGAATCCCTGGTATGGGGCTGTGGTGCCTGTGTGTGTCAAAAGGCAACTGTCTGGAAGGTGAGTGTGTGGGAGGAGCCTGCCTACACTTCCTCACTTTCCCGTGTGCGAACACACAGTTAGCTAATTCATTTACAAGGTAGGTATAGCAAATGCAATAGGAGTTTCTAAATTGGCATCTGTTTATAATGAAGTTTATGGGAATGCAGGTTAATGTGCATGTTTTCCCAAATGCTGCGCCCATGTGGTGCAGATGCACTGAACACAGCTTGTCTAGAGAGGGAAGCATATTAATACATGGTTTCCTAAGGAAAGAGTGGGCTGGTTGTGTTTACCATGTCAAGCTATGTCAGTCATTACGCAATACCGCTCCTTTTTTAAAATGTTGATGCAACAGCACTGTGGCACCAGATAACTCCTGTACAGCTTCAGATAAAGCTGCAGCTGATGGGGTTTGTATTGTGTGTATTGGGGGAGGGTGAGAAGTTCCCCAATAGAAATACTCCCTTCTAAAGAAAACAGATGAGGTGTTCATTAGAAAAACGTGTTGTAAGAAGAGAAGATAAAGGTTGTCAGACTTACTGGGGGATGAAATAAAAGAGAGATTAAGAAGTGCTCTTTATTTCAGTTTAATGGAGTTGCAGTAGAAACTCTCCGTTTACCCCAGGCAGTAATGAGATGAATAGGGCACCTGACGAGGCAGTCTACCTGTCGTTCCAGTGAAATCTTGTCACACTCCAGGTCCTGTCTCGCAGCTCTCTCCTGCAGAAGTTCATTCCTCATCTGTTCGAGCTGTCATTGAAACAAAAACGTGTCTTTAGCTAGACATCCACTGCGAGAATCAGCCATCTCAAAAAATAAAAAACAAGTCCATCACAGCCACAAATTTAGTTCAGCTTTCCTTCGGATCTCCTATGAAAAGCTGGAAGATACTGCATTTTTGGAATTAATTGGAAATACAATCATATCTTACTTCCATTATGCATTTTTTTTCCAAAGGGTGAATAAACTATGAGAACAAAAATAAGACATGAAAATGAGTGATCCAAGATGGATCAGAGGAAAAGAAGATAAAAAAACAACAACATTTGTGCCTTGTCACACACCCACAATCCTCATAACCCACTCAGGCAGTTTCTCTGAAAATTATATTTCTGTTAGACTAGCGAGTTAAAGTTTCTTTTCGTTAGGCAGAAAGGTCTACTCAAACACAGAAAGGCATGCAAAACATCCCATGGGAAAAAAACAGCTCAATTGAAATTGCCCTTTGAAGTCACTAGAACAGCATTTTACCAGAAACCTTCCTACAGAGCAATACCATGGTAAGCTGTTTGAAGGTCACGTCGGCTATTTTGACTTAAATCTTAGCATAGATCTCTTTCTGCATAAAGCGATTAGCATTCTTCAGATTGTATTCTGCAATGCACTTCAGATTGGCTCACCGTTTCGTTTGAATTTGCACCTTGCAGACAATTAGAAGTTGATGGCATTGGACTGCAAAGAGACCAGATCAATTATTTAAAGGCTTAATTTTCTATTCGCAATTGGTCCGTAAACTCCCTAACCATCCCAGTGCAGGTTTTCAGTACATTCACATGGTTAATTTTCTAATTTAATTACTTGTCAATTAATTAAACAATTAAAAAAAACAGTTGTGCCACTCAATTGCAAAGGGATAGATTGGAAAGGCCCACATCTGACAGAGATAGCTTTGGGGAAATTCTGCTCGTGTCATAGGTTTCATTTCAATTAATGCAGATCTGCAATTCATTTAGCTTAGGTTGTGCACAGGGAAATGTGCAGTTTTAATGCACTAAATCTGATCCTCCCTTCGCAGGAGGCCGCAATGTGAATTTGCTTAGGAGAAAAAAAGATCAAATGTAATTTTTTAGCCAGAAGGGAAATAATGTCGCATCGTTACAACAGCGCAGGTACAACATGAATCATACTTCATGTTTGTTAGCCATGTCTTTCACACAACTTCTTATTTTGATTTTCAGTAACATTTTGCTGCTAACCAGTGATGGCACATTCTCCTTCAGCACACAGAGAAACAAAAGTCAACCTCCTAGCAAACCAGAATGGTGACGATGACCTCGGACCACAGTGAAAGCTGCCATTCTTCACTGGGATTAAATGACGGTGATTGAACAGAACTAATGGGGAAAAGGCATGATGCTGAATAATACAGGACGGGCTCTTTTTCCAATAAAGGAGCCCAGAATGGAAGATATTTTATGCCAATTACAAGCTGAATTGGGCATCCTCTTTTGAATGATGGCCTACAAACTGGTACATGCATTCAGGGACCTGACTCAGCAGACTGGAACTCAGCGCAGCAAATCAGCTTTTTATCCCGCATTCTGGGAACGGGGAGATTATTCCCATTTAGAGGAGACGGCACACCTGCTACCAGGAGAGGAGCAGGTGGGCCATAACCGTAACCTTGCATGATAACGCACCAGCGGGCAGCCAAGACTGTAACAGTCTTCCCCTCCTGTATTCGTCTTTGGCGTTTCCTTGGCAACCCCGTGCTTCTCATAGCAACCAGAAAATAGCACCGAGTTCTGTTCTGTATTTGTTTTGCTCTTGGGCACAGAGACGAAAATCTGGTTTGGGAGATGGAGGTGGTTTCTCCTCTTTCCTGTTTCCTCTTGCTTTGTTCGAGCTGGTTTCTCCTACTGCTGCAGTTAGGCTTCATGGTCTTTGGCTTCAGATGAGAAACTGCTTGTATTTCAACTTGTCTGTCGTGATGTTCCGTGAGACACTTTTTCATTCATCCGTGAAGCCAAGTGGATACAGAGGCCAATACTTAAAACACTGTCTATATTTCTGTTATTCTGTTCTGATTTTGTTTATGAAGCCCTATTTAATAGAAACAGAGCTACTTCTTGAAACAATGCCTACATTTAAAACAATATGTTTACCATTAAAAGATAAATAACTTGCTATTATCCATTTTTTTATGTTCCAAAAAGTGATGTGGAATTCTCAAGGTGTGTAGAGACACATCATCACAGCAGGCACTTATGGGATATGGAGCAGGAGATTGGAATATGTTAGGGGAACTGCTGGTTTCTCAAATTTCTCTTAGGAAATTTGTTGAAACAGCTGTTTTCATTGTATGTTCTTTGTAAAACAGCCCATTGTGTCTCCCTCAGTAAGTTACATCATTAAATAACAAAAACCTAAAGAAACCCTCAAAAGTATAAAAGTCTAAAAATATATATGTAACGACATTTTCTTTCGAATCTTTAAACAGCCAAGTTACCTAAATTCTGTGAAATGTTTCAGATGTCTGGCGTCTCAGCTGAATAAAGAACCTTTTGTAATTGATGCATGAAATTGGAGGGGTAGGGTTATTAATACTAACAGGGCATGTTGCCAAGCGTGATGATTATGCAAGATCCTCTTACACCTCCCTAAAAGACCAATTTCACTGGAGCAGAAATAAACAAGAACCCTCACTACTATCACAATGAAAATACTCTGAATATATGACAGGTCTTTTGCTACCATGCAGCCACGTCAAAGCCTGTTTTCAGGATGGACATCTCTAAACACAGTCTCTGGCTACAAAGGTTGTCAGAAACAGGGATCAGACTAGTTCAGGGGCAGCAAAAAAGCAAAAAAAAACAATCAGATTTCTTAACCTTTTCAACACATTTTTCAAGAGTTGAGATGGTAGAGTGGTTAAGGTGTTGTACTTGGAATCCAATGGGATTTTCCAATGCACGTTTGAATCCTGCATAACCCACAGATTTTTCTGGAATTAGTCTGGAGAAGAGGAACTAGATCCATTCCGGGGTTTAAGGGAATGTCCCACAAGGGAACTGAACCCTTTTAGTCTAAACAGAGAAGAGAAGGGGACTTGACACAAGTATTCAAAATCTTATAGGCAGTAATAAAGTCATGCCAGAGTGAAACTCAAAACTCAAACCAGAGGACACAAATGGTAAGTGGGGAAAAGCATTTAGAACTGAGAATAGGAGGCACTTTTATCCAAAGGGCTGTGGGGCTGTAGAACAAGCTCTCCACCTGATATCCAGCCATTTCTTAAAAGAAGCCAGGGTAAGGTCCTTAGATCAATTAGCTACTAGTTCAGCAGAATGGCCTCCTCTCGTTTGTAACTGTTCTTATGTCTGGCTGGCAATGTTTGTGTAATGCAAATCCAAAGAATTCTGTGCCCAGAAAGAAAGCAGCCTAACAACTAGATGGATATCAGATTAGGTTGACTGAAAGCAAGTTCTTCCTTGATCAGTTAGGTTAAAACCATGATAGATGTGAAGATCCTGGTTGTGACACTGCATGTGTGACACTGTCTGCAGAGATTAGTGCATTTGGGATCACAATCACTCACAACCTGTTCAGCCAGGGTGGACACTGGTGGTCCCCAAGAGCCAGAGAGACACCCGCTGTTCCACTCCACCCGAGCTCCTGTTGTGACTGCTTGGCAGCGGTCCCACTGGACCCGCTGGCTCCTAACCGGGGGGGTGGGTGGGTGGAGTCTTTACCCACCTGCTCGCGGCCCCGGTCGATCCTGTCCATGAGCAGGTCTCCGCTGTTCCTCTCCTCCTCCAGGTCCAGCTCCAGCTGGGCAATCCTGTCCTGTGGACGGGGGGAGGAGGAGGGGGGCATTGTTTCACAGCCAAGATTTTCACAAAACAAACATCATCTCCCGCACTTTGGCTTGTCAAAGCCCGATCTGAGGGTCCCGGGTCCTCATCTGGTTTTCATTCTGCTCAATCGGTCTATTGAACAAATAATTTGCTCCGCTAAATCATTTCTGTTTCTTTGGGGGGAAAAAAACAGCTTGGGATTTCAGGTTCACCCATAAAATTTGATTAGTGACTTAAAACCCGCAACCCTTCAGATCGTGAGAAGCATTAAGAAGGTCACATCTTTGATTCAATTAAGTCACTGAGAGCTCAGCACGAATGAGAACCAGCAAGGAATCAGGTTTAGGAAGCGTGTTTAAAAGGAACAGTGGGATAACATGTGCGTCTCTTCCATTGAACATTTAATTCCAGCAACTAAACATAATTGCCAACGTCTCTCTTTGGACTGTCAACTGTGCTTGTTTTAGCTTCCTTTGCCCTTGTTATGCCATCATCAGAATAATCAGCCGCACCTTGTGATATTTAGCAACACATTTCTTCAGCTAAGATGTCTCTTTTCCACTGACAGTCACAATGCTGAAATACACGGGGGCAGGAGCATTTAAGCATTTTAAATCTGACATCACTGGAAAAAAGCCCGTTCAAGCACCTGTGCCAAAGGATTTCTAGATCTGACCCTTTATATTAGTCCTCGAAAGTCTTTTTTTTTTCTAAAGCGGAAACAAAAAAAGACATTCCTGGTTAAATCCTCTACAGTTGAGCTCACATACGGTACCTCCAGCAGCTTGACTTGTCGCGATCTGTCGTCCTTGACGTGGGATTTGGCATCCAGCTCGATCTCTAGGTCATAAATCTTTTGTTCCAGTTTCTGTCCTCTGAGAACAGCTTCGTCTTGCTCCTTCTTGCACTGTCTCAGATCTTCTTCTCTGAGTGTCAGCTGTATTGAAAAGGAGAAGAGGACCACAGAGCTCCACAGGTCATCATATTGGCAGCCAAACAGATAAATTAACATGTTATTCACCATTAGACATCTGTAAAACTAGATGCTTCACGCAGATGTGCCCAGATTCAAACTCATTAACCACTCTATTCTGTGCATCACATGGTTCAGAATTTATTCACAGTTTACATCTTCCTTGGAGAACAGATAAAAGGTGTCATTGATGGCCTTCAGGGTTAAGTTAAAACCTCTTTTTAACTTGGACACAGAGCATTATCCCTTCATATCAAACAAATCTTAACATTTGTGTCTTCATTAATAGTACTACATATTTAAATTAAAGGCTTAGAATTTGCAGTATGTACTTTATAGTAAATTGCAAAACCTTTTAAAAACAAAAACCTTCTTTAGTTGGTATTTTTAGGACTCCTACACTTTACTACAGAAAACCAACTGTGCAATTTCATTTCTGACCACAAGATGTTGCCATCTGACTTTACCAGAAGTTTTATAGAGACAATATTTTAACCTTTTTTTTAATAGCTTGAGATGTATGAATCATTCCCCACTTCTAAATGTCTCACTCAAGCCATGAGAAATTAGATTTTATTTGCATTAAAACTCACAGATGTGCAGATATTGTGTTACAAAAAGACCTGAGAAATCTGATCTGAAGTACTCTAGAAATAAAAACGAGAAGAAAATAATGTTTCACTTTGCCAAAAACTAATGAGAGGAACGCAGAGTGAAGGGCAAAGTTCTGAGACCATGAGAACCTTCGGGTTTATAATCTCCTCTGGCTAATTATAAATCCTCAGGAGCCTGACTCTGAAGGTCTCAGCCAAAAAAGAAACCAGACAGTGTTTTCTGCAGTACCTAGTCTGATAAAAGCTGGAAACAAAGTGACATAATTTATTATGAAAAGACCATTTGGTTATGGGGGAACTGAAGTAGTTGTGAACATGTCTAGATGATGGAAAACAGTCCACACTGGACAAACCCTTTCAAAAACATTGCCGCACCCTATTTTTCCTGGATGCTTGATTCCACTTGCATGCAATTCTTCTCAGCTTGTCAGCACAAAAAGCACACGAAGAAAGATTCTTGCCAAACATTTGGAAACGTCTCAAGAGTTTTTCGTGGTTTTACAAAATTAGCTCTAAGACTTAGATAATAGCAAGGTCCATCTCGGTGATAAAGTCTTGATAAACATTTCCAACTCCTAAGAAAATAGTTCCTGCATGTTCTCTGTTAAAGCAGCCATCAATCTGATTCAGTCGTATGAAAGAAAGAAACAAGAAATTCTGTTCTCTTTCCCCTTCAAATGATACTTTCTTATGAAGTTCGCATATACAACAAAAACATTCCCAGGATTCCTCAACAGAACAAAGGTTAAAGAGCACAACTGTAACCACAAAGAGGAGGCACGGGGTCCAGAACAACACTGTGTGCGCTGACCACATTGTTTTTCATCTGTCATAAGAATAAAGGCTGCATTCCACAGGTCATCACATTGGCAGCCAAACAAGTAAAATAAAGTTCTCCACTGCTCTATATTCACAAAACTACATGCTCCATGCAGATGTACCCAGGTTCAATCTAATCTACCCCTCTATTCTGTGCACGAGGCCAAACACCACCGCATTTCAGGATTTACTCATAATTTACCTTGGAGAACACATGAAAGGGGTTATTAATTGCCTTCACCTTAATTTACGGCCTCTCATTAGCAATGGCACAGAGCTTTGTCCTTCCAATATCCTTCCATATTAATGTGGAACTTCCTACAGGGCGTGACCTAACACATTACTTTTACAGCGCATGGGCTGGCTTTAATCACAGTAATAAGAGGACTGCAAATCTTCTTGAAAACATAAAGGCCTGTGCCTAAAACATTAACGCCCAAAACATGACGTGAACTCTGCGTGTCAAAACGTTCACCAATGTTTCATGTGAATCTCTGATTAATAAGATTGACCTTCTTGCTTAGAAGATCAGAATGCCTGAGCAATGACTTCACTATCAGGTGCAGGGGTTTACAGAAGGCTGGGTGAGCACAACGGACTGGCCTCCGCATATTCTTGGTCACAAGCCTATTCTTCAAGGACACAGGCGGGACTGCCAAGCTGCGTCTCAAAAGCATACCTCGTCCTGAAGCTTCTTGGATGCCAGCCGGGATTTTTCCAGCTCCGTGGACCTGTCCCTCAGTTGTCTCTGCAGGTCCGTCAGCTCTTTACGATTCTTCTCCTTGTACTCGTCGATCTGCACCTGCAGCTCCTGGGTGGACGACTGTGATGCCTCCACTATCTCGCACATCTGAAGAAATCGGAAAGATAATGATCTAAAACGCAGACACCTGTACTGTTGAAGACATTTTTTGGTTTCAAAATGCAAAGTTAGATCTCTGCATTGTGAGGGGAAAGCCTGAACGGTGCTTGAACTAAGAAATTATGGGACGTCCACCTTGTTTGTTCAAAGGCGTAAATCTTTCTAATTGGCTAGGGTGGTTTCTACAAGTTTGTTAGATGCTTTTGAGATTTTTTTTTTTCTCCTGCATGCAACCATTCAAGGTCTGAAGAGAAAGTGTTGAAGATAAATCATACGTCACTAAACCTCTCTTCACCATCAAGACTATTGCACACACAATCAAACTCGGCCATTTAATTTACTCCCATTTACTAAATCTGTCATTACAAAGCTTAAATCTATGAATGTTACTGGCAGCGATTCACCAGGTGGGAATCGCCAATAATTTCTGCTTGCAGCACTCAAGTGGATGACGTTACAACTAACAGCCAAAACAATAGAGTTAGCTCATTTTCCATACCCGATAAGTGGTTTTTCCAACAATTTTTTTGTTAAGTGTACCTCCGCAGTTTATCGTAAAGGAGGACAAGTTTTCTTTTGTCTCCGTAAACGAAGGCTTGACTGATCCTGTTAACGTGCAGCCTCACCTCCTTCTGTAGCTTCTCCACCGTTCTGTCCAGCAGCCTCCTTTCATCCTCGATTTCATTCTTCGTTTTCTTAAACTGCTCCTTCTGGCTTTTCTCATCCTTCAGTCTCTCATTTAGCTCTTTGTGCTCGTGGGTTAATTTGGTTAAGTTTCGCTGCAACAGAGGAAAAAAAAAAGCCGTCAGAAAGCCCATTTTTAATTAAAGCGTAAAATGCGTAACTAGAAAACCGTGACGGGGACTCCCCAGGCAGCAGGAGTGTCACTATGGTAGGGCGAGCAGTAATCAGCCAGGGTCACATTCATCTTGCATGCGACCAGGCTCAATTCATAAGACAGGCTTCCTCACAGAAGTCTGCAAAAAAGCAAGTCCTGTGACTTGCAAGGTGCCTGCAGATCTTGCACAGACAGTCCCCAACTTGCTCATGAGTTTGGTTCTACAAACCGCTTAGCAAGTTGGATTTTACTTGGGATCCTTGTGCACATTTCCAATGTCAAACTTGGAAGATTGTCGGAAACCAGCCTTTCCTATGCACTGCTTAGCTTTTTTTGTAACAAAGAACACACTGTGTTCAACAACAAAAATACAAAAACAAATCATTCATGGATTAAGGAAACTCTACAGATAATAAAAACTCAAGGAATCAACTGCAGAAGGTATTTCTAAGAAATGCAAGAAATTTGTATGTTGGTTTTAATGCATCTCTAAAAAAGCAGATTCAGACACCTGAAGCTTTTACATTGAAGATGTGGTGGTTTACACTGGCTGAGACTTATAGACCTCGATGAGTGCCTGCGGACAGGTGGTGCTCCTTCAGTCAGAGCTAACTTCCTGCAAGGCACCATGGGAGCTTGCAGCACGTCAAAGAGTGGGGATTGGTAGGTGATCGTCTCGTCTCATGGGCTCATGTCTGCAGCTCCTCATCCTCGCTGTGCTGAACCGAAGCCTAAACCACGAGCTTTAGCAGTTGTCAATTCTGAACTAGTGGGTAGGCTGCATAAATAAAAAGGAGCTGGACAGGGTTCTACCTGAACTTCCTCCAAGCGATTCGTTAAGGCTCTGTTGGCGCTGGTCATCGCCTCCTCCTGTTCCCTCACTTCCACCAGACTCTCTTCCAGCTGTCGTTTCTCCTTCTGTTGAGAAACATACATTTTTATTCAACAGAATTCAAAAGCCCTTCCATGCTGCAGAACAAATGTGCATGTTCTCTCAGGACAGTATCATGGCTTTCTGATATCATCTAGCTTCTGAATCTTGCTTCATAATGAACAGTAAGACAGGTCCAACACTTTTCCTTATTCCAGAGAGGGGATTTTCCCAAACTCAGTTTCTCCCTACCGCAACTACTGCTACTGAAAATACAAGCAGATACCATGCAAACCAGCCATGAGACAACGCATGTTTGGAAGACCAAGTTGAATATTTCATCCCTCCCCTTAATTGATCCTGAACAAACTCGTCCTCTGGCTGGCACACGGCTGGTCGTTTTTATCCGGTACCTCCAGTCGGCCCATCCTGTCTGCCCTGCGGCTCTCCTCCAGTTTGGCCTGGTCGATGATGCGGTTGAGCTTGGCCACCTCGTTCTCCAGCTCCTGGACTCTCCTCCGCAGCTTCTCCAGCTCCTGGCCGAGCCGGGCGGCCTTGTCCTCGGCCGCTCTCTTTGCCGCTTCAACTTCACTCTTCTCCTTCGACACCGAAGCACGGCTCTGTGGGAAGGTAGAGCAGGGCTCAGGGAAAGGGCACCTAATTAACAGTCACTTCAAACCGCACATGGCATGGAATCAACTCCTGCGGAACCAAGAACATGCGTTAGAAACAAATTTCAATTGATTCCAGTCAAAAACAGATTTAGTCCAGTAACAACACTTGCCATTTTGCCATTTGAAAAATACATGCAGTTGATTGCATATCAGGGGGAATACAACACCGAAACAAGATTTACAATTACAGATCCACCTGTTCCTCATTAGGACAAAACTAGCTCTTTTTAGGGTCGGGGTAGTTGCTGCAGCAGAACTGCAACTCCTGTAGCTCAACTAGAGAATCAGCTTGTAATACTGCTGCAGGCCAAATACCCACCAGTCCTTCCTGGAAGGATGTCATGGTCTCCCTGTAGTCATTCTAACCCCTGGGGAGCTGGCAGGTGGAGGAACCGCAGTGCTCAGCCGGCCACACGAAAACTAGAACAGCGATAAGTGCTGCCCAGTCTGGCCCCAGCTGCGGATCATGGCCACCTTGCATTATTAATAATTCTACCCTTAACACACACACACACACACACTAGAGAGGCAAAACTAAATACACAAGTGGCCTCAGGTGCAGTTCAGTGGGCTCTTCTCATCTTGTGATCCCTGGCCTGGCGTTAGCCAGACGTGCTGCAGTACCACATGTGCTCAGACAAGCTCCGGTACACAGATCAAAACCCTGGCGCAGGCTTAACAGGACAGGGGGGGTGTAGGGGGGAGTCATCTTTTGCAAATGCTGCTCACTTAGCAGTTGCACTAAATGTTCACTTGATTTTAGAGCAAGTCCAAATTATAAAGGGAGCTGTGGGTAAGCCTTTAGACTCCTGACTTTACCCCAGGGGCTCCACACAGCTGTAGAAGCAGAGGGGCAGATGGGGTTTCTCTAGTCCTCTTTATGCAACAGAAACCTGGATGAGCTGTGGCGTGAGCAGCTGCTGTTGCCCCAAGTTTTACCCCCGTCCACTTTGACCATATTGTAAAACTGAGCTTCAATTATAGTCCGAAATCCTTGCATCCTGTTGCAGTAGAACATTTTTTATTCAAGAACTCAAGAAAACCTCGTTACCAAACCTTGATAACCTGCCGAGTTCTTCAGCAGCGCTACAACTTTCAAATGCTGTCAATGCAAACTGCTTCACACATAACAGCAGAGATTGTTTAAAGACTTAAGACTTAAATGAAGACCTGTCCAATAAATCTTCTTAAGCAGTGCCAAACCACCGAGAATGGCAATGTACTACCTGTCAGCAGCTCTGACCTGCCACATTTTTTCAGTTCGGTTTAAGCCTTATTTTCTCCCTCATTGAGCGTTTCTCACTAAACATGACAAGATTTACTAATTAGCAAAGGACTCTGGTGGCAGTGCTTTTTTTTTGTTAGTTTCTCCTTGGTCACTTTTGCCAAGGAAGTGGGGGGAAAAAAGGAGGGGGGCTGTGGGAGTTTTATGAATGAGCTGCTTCCTCCATCAGCTTCTCCAGCCTGGAGGGAAAAAAAAAAATCACTCACTAACGGACTCACACTGCTGACCAGCTCCTCGGCCTACCTCCCAAGACACAGCCTCGCCTCAGATTCCTTCTCTTCCTCGCTAGCCTGCGAGTCCTTGCGTCAGGACAAGTGAAGCCTTCTAACATCACCACACTTCTGCTGACTGTCCACATAAAAAAGCAACTGCAAAATGTTGCAACTTCTGCTGCATCAAATAACTTGTATAATGCAATCCAAGTACAAACAGAAGAAACTTTGCTTTAAAATAACTCTGGGTTATTTATTGTTGTAACATATCATCAGAAGGTTAAAAGACAAATAGCCCAAAAAGCACTTCACTGCATTTCACACTCTGCAGTACACCGATTTAACTAAAGCATGAGAGCATTCTTGCATTAGACCTAACAAAGTACTCAGTGTGATAGCTGTTATTGACTTATAAATCAACAGACTTGTTATAAAGTTTAACAAATCCCTGCCCTTGTTACTGCAAAGAATTTAATGACATTCTCTAGAAGTATTAGCGCTAATAGCTCCGTCAAGCTACAGGTGCCATTGATGGGGTTTATGGATTAGACCTAGCCCATTAAACTCTATAATGTGTCTCATGGCCAGCAATTAGTAATCACATGGCAGATTTACGTCCTTTTTGGGGCAGTACAAAGCCACCCCCACATCCACATACACTTATAAGGCAGCTGAACATTGCTATACGCTCATGTTAAGCGCCTTGATCTTGGACTCTGACAAGGTGACTGAAGTCATTCATAAGCAAAAAGGCAGATGATTAACTAAAACAAATCCCAGGTGACTGCAGCCTGCTTGACACGCTCACTCCTTTCTCTCCCCTACCACTGACCAAAGACTGAGAGCTGGTCTCTTCACATGGAAAAACTAAGAGGAGGGGCAAGTCAGCCTGCTGATTATGTTTGGAAGAAAACAAGTTGAGGAATGCGTACTTCAGGAAGTACCAGTGGTTCTCGATTTGCACGTTCTTAAAGTGTCTCAAGTATAAGTACTACATCTTCTACCTCTTGGGGCAAATTAGTTCTCACTTGAATGCGCTTCGACACGGCCAGGAACAGACCACTTGAGGGAATATGCTCTCCGCTCATCACAGTTGCACCAATAGGAGCAGAATCGCTGGGTGACGCTGGGGTGACAGCTGGGCAGAATGACTCAGTGATCTCCCAGCCACCGACTGTCTCCCAGTAGATCAGTCTGTAGAGTGTCTGTCTTAGCCTGTGCCTTATGCTTACATCATATAAAACCTAAAAAAGTCAGATCAACATAACCGTAAAAAGTAGGCTACTGTGTGAAACAAAAAAGACTTAAAAATAAATTAAACATTTAAAACAAAATCATCAACCTTAACATTCAATATCACAAAACAGTCAGCAATTAATAATTCTCTTAAAAACGAAGGTGAAAACGACTTGTGATGTTACTTACAAGACTTAAAATGAAGTGGCATTTCAACAGCTCACAGAGTAAAAAGGCTGAAAAAAGCTGTGCAGCTCTGATGTCTATGGGTACGTCACTCCTGCATTTTCCACACCATGAACCACAGCTTTCCCTTCACATTATTATTAATCCTACACTGATGGGCTGCTACTAATCTTTTTTGTCTAGAAAGGAGAAGACGTGATTCTTGTTTTGTCAGTAAATAAATGGTGAAAGAACAACCGGAGGAAAACATGGGGAAGGGCATTTATGCAGTAGGAAAGGAGGTACTTCTCTACACAAAAGGTGGTGGGGGTTTGGAACCAACTACCCAACCATGTTAAGAAAGGGGATCGGCTACCTTTCAAGAAACAGCCGGATGAGTCCCTTATGTGCTTGTGTCTCTTTAGAAATGCTTCTAATAAAATTCTAACAAATTATTTGTCTTAAAATGTGAGTGATGTATTTTGTAGGACAACACCAGTTTGTAAACTGCCATTACGATGCCTACAAGAATGTGTGTATCATCACTTAAACATGCATTTAAAATTAAATTCTGTTATACTGTACATGTTTGTCTGCAGTCTAGACATGAATATAAACAATGATTATACATCTAAGCTATCCTCAGGCCATAAGCCATTTGACTGTGTGCAAGAAAAATCACAGTGATATTTGTGTCAGGCATCACGCCACAGCAGAGGAATCTAAGAATGACGTGGAAAACAGCTGAAAGTCAGTTCTTCTGTTGTCACTGGAAATATGGGTGTTTAACTGAAGGCTTTCACACAGATGTTTAAATTGAGTTAACTGACCGAAAATGACCAACACAAGACTACAAAACACACACAATAAGTGGTTCTCAATCTGCACCCTGGAAAGCGAGTCCTTGTCTCTTTCTAGGCCCAGATTCACAACCCGCTTGCCCTCTCCCAAAAAGTTTAAAAACCATACAAATGAACCATGTGTCTACACAAAACCACCGATTTTGTCTCTGAAAAAAATATTAGCTATTTTAAGGACTTCCGTGGTGTTACATGGACCTGTCAGTGAAAATTCAGCGAGTGTCATTAGCCTCATTGTTTTCTTTTAAACAAAGGAAACGTCTCCTCAGAAACTTACAACACTCAGAATGAAATTCTACAGTTGTTTAGAGGGATCATGTGGGGTCCTTAAACTGTTTATATACAGCTTAGCATTCCAGGCATTGTATGCATTTTATTAAAACCAGACAGGTGCGATTTAAGCACTGTGTGTTTAAGGGCTAATACACTACGGTATTTTCTCGGTTTTCTTAGATCGCTAAAGGCAAATGCAGAATGAACAGCTTCTTGTTTGAGGTGTTAACGGGACTTAAAAGCGTGTAAATGTACAGTAGCGTAAAAGCGTAAAAGATATTCAAGACTTCAAAAGCTCCAAAGAAAACCTACGTACTGAAGAGTGTAGATGAAAATCCTGTTTCTCCACAGTATTGTGCGCAGTACGGAATAGGATTTCGCCTGACCTTGAGCTGCTTCGTGTCTCCATTACTCTTTGCCATCATAAAATCACCTATAAAAACAACAATTTATATTCGCGCAAGAGGCTATCCGGCGGTAGTGCGATACACTGAGATCTAACATTAAACAGTTAATAACGTTGCGTCGCAGATGCGTATTGCGTACCGCTCTTGAACCTGAACAGCATTTAATACAATTTGTATTTAATACAAATATGTTTTAAAACGGACACAACAAAAAACAAAAGTAACTTTCACCTATGTTTCACCTGCGATAAAAACTAAAAAGTATTTAGAGCTCTTCCGATAGCAAAGAGCTCACGTTAAACACTATTAATACCGTTTATATTTTTAGACGGAGATTGCAAGATATGTTAGGTTTGTTGTTGATTACTGATAGCAAAGATCTCACGTTAAACACTATTAATACCATTTATATTTTTTATACGGAGATTGCAAAATATTGTAGCGCTCTCGGGTTCAAGTGGGTATGCGAACGTGTTAGTTTTGATGTTGATTACGCATTTCAAACATAGAAGTGATGTTAGGTCACATAAATATGTCTAGGCTTTGCTTTTATTCGGGCTTTTTAATGTTTTTTAAACATTTTTTCGTCCTTTCAGAGTCACGTGAGGAAGACCAAGAAAAATGCCAGATTTCTCTTTTACAAAAAACTTATTGACATGCATCTCTGGAGAAGTATCAAATTGGGGGAAAAAAAACTTTCATTATGGAAATAATCCCCCGACATGGGTACAAAAAACCTTTCAGTAGTATCACGAACCTTATCCATTGGAAGTGAGTTTTGTGCACACAAAAGTTCGCGGAGAGTATATGGCGTCTTTAGAACTTTGTTTAGCATACAAAAGCGATAACATTAACCTTTCTTACTGCACATAACAACAAACAGGATTTCCACTACCCCCCAGCACTTTGCACTAAAGAACAAAAGCTTTGATAAGCACAACGTTTTCTGTAAGAGACCATTCTCTCCAAAATCCAGACTACAGGGTCAGTCCTCAGCGTGAAGCTGATAAACCTACGGAAGGCGCCAAGATACGGCTTTAAGCTATTTGCAGGTAACGCCTGTATCTTCAACGCTGTTTTAGAACATCTTCAGTTTGACGGGCATTTTCGCAAAATATTTTCAAAATCAAATCTGATTGAGAAAGAGACCAATGTACACTCACCCTTACACGGGCACAATACGCTCCAGTATCTGTTGCTTAATCGCGGTTGTTAATGAATTCATATTAATGTTCTAACACATTTCTCTGTCACTTATATGTTTGACTATTAAAACAGATAAGTAGTGACTTCTTAATGGTTTTCACACTGGGTTCACGTAATTAAGAATCAATCTTAACCCGCGTTTTTTTCGTCTTTGCAGCAACAGGTATAAGATCATTATGACGGACGATAAATTAAGGAGTGTTGCATGACTTTTACAAAAACAAATGTTCACTACACTGCTTTCTTAATTGCATAAGAGAGCACCAATCACAATCCACAATGTGGCAAACTACTTCTGGAACGTATAATTTAACAAGGACAAAAATATGAAAAGTGGTAAATGTAATTTTCTGCTAGGCCACCTGGAAATAACTTAAGCTATTTCTCAAAAGCGTTGCACCAATTTCTTCTACTTCTTGAAAACATAAAGACCACATCCATTCAATGGCTTACCCCCGCTGGCAATGAATAAGCCTTGGCCTGTTCAGTCATCTGCCAGGTATGCATTACAATGAATCTCTTCAAAACAAAAGGGGCACAGACTTGGGATTTGTTTAGTAAAGATGGGGAATTAAGGATCTGAGGAAAATGCTTGCTATGGAAATTAAAAAGCGATGCTTGAGAGGTGCTGGCAGTATTCCAGTTTCCATAAAAAGTCTGCAATCTAAACCAAGTCTGTAGAAGCAGCCTAAAGACCTTTTCTAATGGAGATTCCACCCACCCAGTACAACTGAATCCATGGGTGTTTGACTCAGCATACAAATAAAGACCTTTACAGCACAGAGTCGCTCACCAGCTCTGGTGGAAAAGCCACATTTAAACCCATCAAATTAAACAGGATCTTACACCGTGGGGGAGGGGGGGGGTTTACGCAGCTCAGCTGAGTGTAATATTCAGATAACATAAAATCATGGATTTGAGCAGTCTATAAAATGTTTAAGCAACGGTAGATTACAGTAGATTACAGCAGTGCTTTTTTTTTTTTACTGGATCTGTATTTGTGCGTGAAGTTCAGCCGGGAGACGACCATTCTGCTAGCCTGCCTGGAGCCGCCGCTGCCCTGTTCACGTGAATGAAACACGTTCTCTGGACTGTGGAGCTGCAGCCCTTTCACACCAAAGCTTCAGGGACTGCTATTGACACTTCTCTGACACTCCCGACAAGGTCACCTTTGTTACAGGGAGAGTGTGGCGCCGTTCCATTCTATTTAAATCATATTATCCAAGATGGAGAAGAAAAGGTGATGTGTATGCGTGTTTGTTTTTCTTTGGCGGGGAGGGGACATTTCACTGGATACTTGGATAATAGACAGCATCGTTAGACAGCAGAAGCCTGAATTGTTAACACATGCACTACAAAGTATGATAAATTAATATTTTACTGCCTGAGATGACTGAAAATTTTCAAAAAGATCGCAGGTGATGAACCCCCTCTCCCTCACAGGAGCAGTATTACTAAAAAAAAAAGTATTCAAGAAGCAAATAGTCGAAACCCCTTAGTTTATAGATGTTGTCGATGAAAACCACTGTTCAAGACTCAAGGGCGCAAACCCAAACATCAATTTCCCTACGGGATTAATAAAGTATTATCTATCTAAACCGAATCCCAGACAAAAGACATGTCCCCAGGACCCCACCCCACCCCCCCACAGTTGCTCCCCCAGTCTGATGGCCAATCTAAGATTAACGGCAGGATTTCAGCTATTAACTTGAGAGCCTGTGTTCTGCAAAGGAGTAATTGTGAATTTCTGAGTCCACAATCCCTTTAGCCCTGAGAGGATGTTGCATGGGCCTTCGACGCGTGTGAGAAACCAAATTTCAATCACCAGGAAAAAGCCCCACGGCACAGAGGAAGGAATGATTTCTGGGAGGACAATTTGATCAGCTGGAAAGAAGAAAAATGAAGAGGGAAAAAAAAAGTTCTCCGATCAAACGGAGAAAAAAAGCAGCCCAGGTGCAAAACATGAGGGAGGGAGGGAGTGGTGTTCTCCAAGGACGCACATAAGAGAAGAAGAAAACTGTGGCATGTTTCTGCTCCCATCAGAGGCGAGATCAGGTTTCATTTGTGAAAGGTTTCAATTGGACACCCAGTGGGTGTCTGAAAGGCTCACAATCTGGAAGGCAAGATGTCCAGCCAGGCACACACCCAGGAGTCTTCAGGCCAGGTCTTGAGGCCAGGGCAGAGCCCCGCGTTCACAGGCAATGAGCTGAAGCTCTCCTGCAGCCAGGACCACTGTTCCCCACCTTCAACCCTCAAGCTAAAGTCCTGTCTTTCATTTATGCCCCAAGAATCGCTAGAAAGTACAGTACTCTACAACTCAAGCAAAAAACTCGCAACTTTTGTGCACTGCCTTTCACAGGCCCTACACCCCAATGAGATAAAACCCTCTTGATGGGAACCAGATCTACACTTACTGACCTCCTGCAATGACTCGCACTATATTGTTGGCAGGGATCCCCCCCACGTACTCACACTAAATCAGTACTGTGCAGGAAGGCCCAGAACACAGCTTTCATCAGCTGAGGAAACACACCATCTTCCCCTGGACTCTGTTCAACCTAAACAAACTTCACAAGGCAACGCGATGGCCGCATGCCTGCAATGATGAACCCATACACACGCACAAAAGCAAACATTCACGTTGGCGATGAGAGAATGACATCCCACGCTCGATGGTGAGAACCTGTTTATTATCAGGAATTACATTCTCTGGAAAGAGAGCGGTGGAATCTTCTGGAAAGACCACAGGCAATGGAGTCTGAGAGGAAGAGAAACCAATTCCGTGACGTGCCGTGAAGAGGTATTTAACACCCACTGACGGCTAGGTATCCAAGAACAGTCTGTTCCTTGCCTTCAATGTTCGTCTCCTCACAACGGCCCTTTATCCGCTTCAAAACGCTTTTATAGACTGCTTTCAGCGTTCAAAACAGAACGGAATAAAACATGTCACCTCTTTCAATTTAGCTAAGTAAAGATAAAAGCACAATATTTTGAATTCACACTGAAATCCTGTTTATTGGGTCCATCACAGTCAAAGAAATGAACAGATTTTTGAAAGAAGTGAGTAATAACTATAGTACTATCTTTAACAGATTAATGGAATATGGTACAGAAAATAAAGAGACACTGTTTACTGTGTTACTGAACATCCACCCAGGGACCAACAAGAGTGAAAAATTAGACAAACCCTAGAGAACATGCACCCACTTATGGGCTCTCCAACTCCACTCCCGGAGGGTCTAACATCCTCTGGCTTATATTCCACCTGAGCTCTGTCACATAGGTTACCTAATTATTCAATTAACTGCATTGGAATATTTATAGCCAGGCCTCAAGGTGTTTTACAGGCAACTGTGAACCTTTAATACCGTCAACATTTTGAACAATCAATTTAATATAATCTTGAGAAAAACTTAATCTCCCAGTTACCAAGAAACTACTTTGGTTGGTTGTTTTAAAACAGTTTTTAGGTTGGTCCAAAGGCCCAAAGGCACCAGGCCCTTTAGGAACTTGACCTTGGTTTCCTCATTACTACTCTTGTAGTTTGATACATTACATGCTTATTTTCCCTCATCACTTATAGTACATCATTTTATTAGACACTTATAGACCAACAGAGCCTGTATTAATGTTTGGAAATACATTATTAAAATAAAACGTTCTTAAAGATGTAAAACCAGTTAAGTGTTATCATGCAGCACTATTAATAGTCCCCACTCACAAGCACACTGACCCACTTATTTTGAATTTGCCAGACCTGTTATTATAGTCTGAAACAAACTCATCGTTCATTAATTGTCACCCGCAATTATGGTTCTTTCAAGGGAAGAATACAGCGAGACCGAACAACAGCTCATTAGCGATGGCCTGCCACTGCAATTAAACGGCAAAGGGAGCAATTTAGTGCTCCAGTCTCCCACATTCTTCTCTGCATGGGTCTGCGGTATCAATGCAAATGTGATGAAGTAGAAAGAGGAGAGTGACATTGTGAAACAAAGCAGGACAGAAAATCACAGTGGGACGAGCCCAGGGACACTACCAGCAGCCCTGCCTAACAAGGCAAAAAAGAGCTGTTTGCAAACAGGTTTAACAGTCTACTTTCCTTCACATGGGATCACACTCTAAGTAATGCAAGCACTTTTAGATATTAAGCACAAACAAAAAAGGAACACTGCTTTTTAAATATGAATTCCAAAATTCATCACTCTTTAATTACCAAACTATTCTGAAGAGTCGTAGCAGCTCCTGCCTAGAGCTGTCCCAGGGTCAATCAGCTGGGCTTTGACGCGTAAATGAGCCATTAAAAAAAAAAACTACAGCTTGGAAACAAATACTTCATGAGCACTTTGCACTGCATCCTGTAGTGCAACTCGGAAACAAAAAGAAAACAGACATTTAGACCTCAAAGGCTGGAAAATATATCACCAAGCAGATTTTTTTGTCGCAGCTTCAGAAAAGGAAATCGCGTTCGGAAAAGGGCAATGACCTCAGCAGATGGGGATGAATGTTACCTCTAGTTACAGCACAAGGAAGCTGCCCCCCCCCATCCAAAAAAAAGCACAGGATATTGAAGACCAGAGAGCCTGAACAAACAGGAAGCATGCTCACGTGAACCTACATCAAAGTTTCACACCAGAGTCAGGGACATCAGTGGAAGACTCACAACATATGAACATTACGTTTCTTTTTTTTTTTTGCTTCCTGTGTAGTTTTCTACGTCCGGGTTAGACATATAAGACTGCAAGGTGAAGTACAAATGAACTAATGGAAAACCTAGCTTATGTACTCTAAAACAAAATCTTACTTCACCCGGGAACAATATCTGTTTGTATGGGGTCAGCAATTCCCATGAAAAGAGATGACTAGGGAGTTTCCCGTGAGAGGATGGCCATACTCCTGTGTGGGCGAGTCGTTTTTATTTTTAATAAGCAGCCCATCCTTACATTTTCTAACTACTTTATCCAGTACAGGATCACAGCGGAGCCGGAGCCCAACCTCACAAACAAAGCGCACAAGGCAGGATCCTCCCCGGACAGCACGCCCGTCCATCACAAGGCACATACAGACACAGACAAGCACACTCTCACACCAGGGCCGATTCTCACAGAAGCCAGTTAACCTACAAGCATGTCTTTGGACTGCGGGAGGAAACTGGAGAAACTGAAGGAAACCTACTGGAACAGGGGAGCACATACAAACTCCACACAGGTAGCAACCCCAGGTCTGGAATTGTTCATGCTAAACATTAATGATTAAACACCTTTGATCATATCCCAACTAATTGTCAGAGCACCAAAGCTTCCTCTTTTCCTCCTAGGCAATAATTACAGTGGATGACATTCTGCTAAAAAACAGGTGATAAATTCATCAGAATGTCACGTTATATTGCAAAGCCAAAGGCTTAAAGTAACTTTTGCTGTCCATTCATTTTACAGAAAAAAGTCATTTAAACCCATCAACAGGATCCCAGAAAAAAACATTAGTGGGAAGACTGACTTCACGACAGGAGTTCATTTTAAAAAGAAAAACATAACATTATTCAATAAATTAACACAATTGTAGAAAACATAAATCACAACTTTAAATCTTCCATTCAGTTCTGTAAAGTGTAAGCCAGCCTCTTTCTGTGAAATTCACATGGGATCACATTCAAAGCAATGAAAGAACTTCCTAGATATTAAAGACAAATAAAAAAGGAAGTACACTGCTTTTTAAACACGAATGTGAGCAAGTCTAAAATTCATCACTCTTTAACTAAGAAAATATTTGTAGTTAAAGCTACAAATATTCACGTGTGAGCAGCTGCTGCAGCCTCATTTCCGTACCTCCTCAGCCTCCTCCACTGACACACACAGCCTGCGCAACTCCTCCTCATACTGCTCCCTCAGCTTGTCCACTTCCTGGTCACGGCTGGACACTTCCTCCTTCAGGGCCCCCTTGAGGGCAGTCAGCTCCCGCTCCTTCCTCCTCAGCACCTCCTCCTGGTCCTCCTTCGCAATCATCATCTCCTGAAAATCCAGCTTCAGCTGCAACATATCCTGAAGAACATTGCAGGGGCAAAAAAAAAAACCTGCTACAAACTAAATTCCGTCTGACATTTTGATGGGTTCACAAAAATGAAGATCAGCCCCAAAAAATTACAGTTACACTCTACCTGAATGAGGCTAAAAACACAGTTGTAACTCATGCATCAACACTATAAAACACAAAAACACATGTATAGAAACCACTTAGCAAAGTAAAATACCACTTCTTTCAGCCTGAAGTTTTGCTCTTAGCTGTCAGTCAAAACTTTCTTGTTATAAATAATCACATTCCTGTAATGTTATCTGCACAAACAGTTGTAAAGGATTATGCATGTTGTTACGCCAAAAGAAAATTAAGGAGCTACAATCATGATCTTTAGCTGCATTCACATAAAGCGTTCCAAAAAATAAACAGTCAACCAGTCTCAGCACTGTCTAACAGTCAATCTAATTGTTCACCAAAACAACCCTGCAATTAAACATTGCTCTCAGATTGTCAGTCTTTTCTGCCAGGAGCTCTGAGCATATCAAATTCCAAGTACAAGGATTTGACAAGCAGTAAAACACAAAGCAACCTATTTTCCTAGCAATGTGGACAGTGGCCTAGGTGTGTATTGTAGAAGTTTAACTAAATACAGCATGCCATTTATAAGAACTACAAAACAAAATGTATTTCTGCTGACCGAAGCTACAAAACTATAAAGAGAAATTTCCTGATGTCATCATAATAAGTTTCCAAATGTGTCTACAATATCATCTCTGTTAAAGGTTTTGCAAAAGTATTCTGGGAGTAATTCATTGTTTAAAAAGCTAAAAAATTCCGAAACGGTCATGAATCTCCCTGTGTATAAGGAAAAACAAAAAAAAATGCTTTAAGTTTCATCGGAAAAATATAAATGAACAGAGCTGAGTAAAGAGATTAATAAACATTTCCCAATTTAAAAGGCGGGTACCATTTTAATTGGTTAAGCAAGTGCAGGCACGTTGCTACAGAATTCAGTCGTAGGAGAAGCCGTGGATTCAAGCCCTACCTCCAGAATAGCCTCTTTCTCCTGCTCATCAGCCCCGGCTGTCTTGGCGCTATCAAGCTCGTCATGCATCTCCGACAGCTGATCCTGGAGGTCCCGGATCTCCGTCTGATACTGCTCCCTCTCCATCTTTACCTGGAACAGCCTGCAAGGCACCATCCCGGTACTGAAGAGAAGCCTGGGCACATTGACTAGAGCACCAGTCACCCCCATCCCTGAAAACCCACACTGCCTGCCTGTCACATTCCCGCCAGTCCTAAGATTCTCTTATTCACATACAAAGCACTACACAGCTTGGCTCCATCTTAAGGTGGTAAAATTACATTGCTCCCTGGGCTCTGCATTGTAATGAATGACCCCTTCTAACCATCTCTCAGGAGTGACTGAAAATAGAGGGTGATGGGTCTTTCGAATAACAGGTCACCATTCTCTAGAGTTGCCTGCTGAATTATATCCAATCTAGCCTTTAAGCATGTTTAAATTGCATTCTGAATTTCATTAAAGTTCTTCATGGCTTGTGCTCTCCAGTGGCACAATTTTGTATTGTTTTGTGACACATCTAGCTACACATCCTAAAGCTTAGGCTACAGCTACAGCTCCAACTAGAGTTGCAGAGCTTTGGAATCCCCAGTCCATCGTTATCCTATCAATAGGCTGGGCTCTATTGTACTCCCTTATTAAGAGAATTAAAATACTGTTTTGGATGGGAGAAGCTTATGGGATTAGCCTTGCAGAAACTGAAGAAAATTCTGCAAGGGTATCTAAATTTTAGCAATACATCGCTTGGTGGGGCTTTGAACGTGGCCTGAACAGTTAACCGAGAAAACGACAGGGGGAGAGGCTGAGGACTGCAAGGACAGTCTGTCAATGAAAAGCACAGCTTGGGATTGTTTTTTTTTGCGGTCTCTTTTATTTACAGGACAAAGAGCCTAAACAGGATTCGCATGAGGGTGTTAAGGTGTGAATGCATAATGTTTCATGACTAAAAGAACATCCATGTAGAGTAATAATTAAAACAATTCGAGTAGGTAGCTGCATCAGCACGCGTAGGCTGCAATGGAACCCGAGATAGACTCCAGAGCCAAAACATCGTCTCTTTTCTTTTCCTTTAGCACAGACTAAACCTTTACCTCTTCCTTTACATAATTAAAACATTTCTAGTAGGCCATATGAAATGCAAAAAGATTAACACAGACTAACAAAAACCACAGACGGGTGTTGAACACCGTCATTTGCAGAAGTGTGAGTCAGAGAAAAACAAGCCCTATCTGTGAACTGCAGCCACAGGGCTGTGAAAGGACCTGACCGGCTCTTACTCCTCAACTGTGACCTGCAGCTCCTTCTCCGTTTTGGAAAGCTGCTCCCTGAGTTTGCTGCACTCCTCCTGACTCCGCTCCAGATTCTTCTGCAGCTCTGTCACGTCTGCCTCGGCCTTCTCCCTCGTCTTAGTCAGGCGCCTGTGGGTCTGAAATGAAGAGAAACTCAATGATGCCAATCCGAACAGCAGAACTAGCTGTACTGCCCTGCAGGGCACCGCCTGGTAACTGTGCTTCACATTGGCATCAGTGTCCCAGAATACACATATAGGCCAAGGCAGGCATGTCCATTTCTGCCCTTCAGATTTGCACAAGGCCTTATGTACGGAAGCCATTGCTTGTATAATAGCACAGAAGTACCAGTCCTCTTCTAGGTCTTCTACCTAAGCCTTTGAGGATTCAAAGTGACCTACAACACCTGGTACACTGCGGTGCTCCAGGCCCGGGACTGGCCTGCCCTGGTTTACCATTATCGGTCTTCTGGACTGACACGAGTTCTTACCTCCTCTGGACAGACGTTAAAATACCACAGATGAAGTGCAGCATTAAAAATACCTTCGTTTCTTCCTCCAGCTGCTTTCTCAGCTCGGTGACCTTTCTTTCCAGTTCGTTTCTCTGCTCCAGCAGTAGTTTCGCTTCGCCCGAGGAGTCAGGGATCTGCGACGGGAAAACAACGCCGACTCATTACACGGCGTCGGACGGGCCTCGCGCAAACTCGTTTCTCTGGGTCGTTGTGTAGAACGTGAGAGAAGAGGCCCAGTGCAGACTAAAAATGGTGAACTAGTGGAGTGATTTTCCAGAGATTTTACATTGGAAATGTGAAGAGTAGTCTAATAATGATTTTTTACAATGTTTGTAGTAACCCTTTCGAGCTCATTTTTCCAGCAGCCACTTCTTATTGCCCACATACTGCACATTTACTTTACTTTTACAGACATTCTCTCACACAACAGGAGCAATTAAACGTTGGTTCTGCTCTAGTGACTTAAAAATTACATCATGCAAACCTGGCAGCAGTTGTTACCAGTCAAGCAAAATATTTTGAACACATACAGTATTAAGAGCCATATGCCAGCTTGGCTGCTCGTCGAGCCCAGTCCCAGCCTGGAAACAAAGTCTTACTTTGTTGTCCGTCTGCACATTCCCTGCAGCCCTCGACTTTAAAGTCTGGATTTTCTCAAAAACCAGGTTGACCTTCTTCTTGGTGGTGTCATCATTATCAGTGCTCCTGAAAAACAAAATAAGCCCCGGCTTGACGACGCTCTGATTTGCAACTTCTATCTCTTTGCACCATGGATCAAACCCAAATCCTGGAATTTCGGCTTCCAGGAATGTCTTGAAAGGCTCCCCCCCCTCATTCCCAGCAGGTCGGTAGATAACAACGCTTTAACTCTTCACCCCTGGCCTTCGTTACCCTCCCTGGACAGAGCTTTTGAAAGCATCATAATACACCGATGGACAACGCTACCACAGCTGATACTGCATTCAAAGAGCCCAAACAAAATATAAAAAGTAACAGCAGGGGTCCACAGAATTCTACAGGTACTACTGCAAAACCTAACGAGAGATCTTTCCATTGGTAATGCACCCCTCAGACAAGAGGCTCTCTACAAACTACACCTTCCTGCAGTTAACTTCCTTGCCTTGAAAACACCTGCAAAATACTGTTAATCTGTTTATTGTTCCACATTCAGTTGAATGAGCAGGCCTTTTTTCCATCCTGCCTTCACATTTATGTGGGGTCCCAAACTGGCAAAGCAAAATACATATAAGAGTTTAGAGATGCACTTTGGTCTAGGGGACAACACCCAGGATGCACTTTGGCAGCATTCGGCAGTGTCCTCAGCCAGATGTTCAGGGCAGAATGAGAGGGTGGGGGGCTGTTGGAAGCAGACAGACTTCCCCCACAGCTGCAGAGGAAAGCCTTCTAGAACCCGCTGAGCTCAGTCCCACATCCAAGTGCGAGGTTATTAAATGATTCAAACACAAATAAAACCTGCTGACAAATGACTACAATTACTGCTGTTGCTGGTGCAGAGAAAGGAAGATATAAGATGGGTATCGGCAGACATAAAAACCTCCTTTTTGTGAAATTCCACAGATGTAGCAACAGATGTTGTGACAAGAGGGGCTCTCCCTTAATTAGCGGAGACAGTGTGTAAGGAGAATTAAAGAGAAACTAGCAGTTTCTTCAAGGCACAAAACTTCCCTCAGGGATGGTATAAGAGTTAAGATTTTCATTTCTTTGAAAGCCCAGTAAGAGTGCAAGCCTTCCTCTGCAGTTAGAAAGTGTTACGTTTCTTTTTGACGGTTTCTAAGGTCAGGGTGCTGAACTTAGACACCAATCCCCTGCGATTCTGTGAAATATTAATTTCCACCCTCAAAAGCAGTTTTTAAAAGAAGCGAGCTCTACAGTCCTGAAGGTGATCCAATGTTCGCACGATAAGCAGTAAAGGGTGGTGTGAGCACACACAGCTGTCAGAGCTGTTGCTTTGCTTGGTGAGCAAGAATACAGAACACCTCAACTTTTATCACTAACAGCCAGGTTCAGATAAGGAAACATAAAAAAACATGCTGAAAATTTTAAAATGTTTTCACATTCGATCGACTGTCATTACACTACTCTTTTTGCAATGAATTTCTCATTTTTTTTATCCTGCCTGGAACAAATACTAGTATAAACATTTCAAGAAGAGGAACATTAAACAAACAGCTATCAAAAAAAGCTACATCAGCCAACATGGCCCCTGTTTTTCTTTCAATCACTGTCACGCACCACAGAAGGTGCATTCTGAATTTGTGCGCAGTGTTCATCAAGAGATAAATATATACTGACCCGTCCTTGAGGTAATTGAATAAGATCTGTTTTGCAGTCTCCTCGTTTGTTTGTTGTGAAAGCTCTTGCTGACCTTTTAAAAGATCAGGTGTTGCCTGTGTGAGAAGAAAAAAAAGCATAAAATAACACAAAACATCTGACCTAAAACTTGAAGGCGACCTGACCATACATTGTAGTTTTTCCTTTTTCTTCTGCTTTACTGCGCCTGGTAGAGATTGCTTTGAGATGACACCATGAAAGGCCACCCCAAAAGATAAAACGGATTAATACAATTTGTCTGTTTCATATGAGAAAACCTCTGTTTCTATTTCCAAAACAAATACAGTATTCTGTATCTAAGTATACTTAAAAAGAATCATTTTCTTAGCACTTTCTTATAATCCCAGATTGACCCAATGATTATGATTTATCTTTGGGAAATCCGGTATTGAGAATGATTGATTTTAGCAGCAACTGGTTCACGTTCATTTCAACAATACCAATCACGCATTTCGTTTCAGAGCCCATACTGTACCTGCGTGTCCCTTTCTCCATCAGACTTCTTACTAGCCCCCCAGGTAGTCTTGGCCAGAGGTGAAGCTACTGTGGTGGACAGCACTTTTATAGACCTTGGCATCTTTTCCTCTTCATATCCCTTACTTTCAAATGGTAGCGTGGAAGACCTACATAATACTGGCTTGCTTCCCAGATTGGTTGGTTTTCCACTGCTGCTGCCTTGTGATGACCTGAGGCTGCTGTCCTGTACAGGACCTTTGTCGTCGAGTTTGCCGACATCAGAACTGCTGGGCTGGCCAGGCTGAGAGGCTTTGGCTGCCAGGCTCGAACCCGGAGCTGCCTTCTGCTGACGCAACTGAGAGGGCCTGAGCAGGCGTTCAGTTGATTTGCCCTGATTCTCGCGGAACCGATCCGAGTAACCTGCATCCCCCCGCAGGCCAAAGGGGAGTGCACTGTCCACACTTCTGGACCGTTTGAAATCTTCGGGATTGATCCTGTTCCTTCTCCCAGCCCGGCCCCTTCTCTGAGGGCTGTGCTTCTTGTCAAACTTGTCGATGAGCTCCTCCACCCCGGGGATGGAACCCGTGTCAATGTCGCGCCCCGTGCCAGGCACGAATGGTATGTAACGCCTGTTCTCGTGCCTGTTGATGTTTTCCGCGTAGAGGGCATCGTCTTGGTCGTCCTGCAGGAGCTTGTTGGCGGACGTCACCGACGTCGCGGTCGTGGACGAACCTGACGACCTTCGGGACCTCGAGGCCTCCAGCACTGGCCCGCTGGAATCGTACCGGCGAAGAGGGAGGATGTCAGGCCCTGGACTTTTACGCTCCAAACTGGAATCGGTGCTGCTGGTGGTGGTACTTGGAGATCCAGCAGTGAGCTTGGGGGTGTCAGCTGAACAGCTGGCAGCACTGGAAGACTGTGGGCCCACTTTCTCCTGGCACACTGGAGGACTGGGTTTGACCACTGCGTTATTCTCGGGTTGGGGGTTCTCGAACCTTGAGGAACGTATCGGGGAAGAAGCCCTAGGAGGCAAGGAACCCCCAAACCGGCTCCCTGTCTCGGCAAAGGAGGCCGGCCTCGGAGGAAGGCTGTGACACCCTTCCAAATTCCAGCTGTTATTCTCTGGATCGTAAGGCTTTAAGAGCTCTGGGTGCCTCTGAAAATTCAAGAGGGTGGAGGTCTTCCTTGGCGTTTCTTTAAACTCTGTGACCCCATTGTGTGACCCGCTGAACAGCATCTGCTTCTGAGATCTGTACTCCACAAAGGGGTTCTCCGATGACGAGAGCTTGCTTCCCTTAAAGTCATACTCATGGTAGTCATCGATAAATGATTCCCCCTCGTCTTTGCAGGGACCAGAATATCCATTCTGGGGCCTGCAGGGCAGTGATTCTCTTTCCCGGTTGTTCAGCACAACATAGGGATGACCGTCAATGCCCTGAACTCGGATGCTGACGCCATACGACCCAGTCCCGTTGCTCTGAGATCTTCCTGTGCGATCACAATGCATGTAATCTTGCTGAATTGGGCTGCTTGGAATACCACCAACTCTGTACGACTCCATGGCAAATCCCTTTCCACTGGATGAAGTCTACAGCTGCAAGCAAGAACATAATCTCATTATTAATCCGAAAAGAAAAGATGCTATCGGAATAACACTTGCTAAACTTTTGCAATTCTGGCCACTAATTTAAGTTCAAAGATGCAGCGCTTTAATAATATAATTCACTTTAATCACATTTAAAGCCCCAAAATGCTTGCTTGCTTAGTCAGTCACTCAGATCACTTTAAATTCTGTAGAGGGCACTTCTAGCCAACAATGTCAAAGTCAAACAGGTACCATATACTGATGCCACAGAAAAAAACTCACACAGTTAAACCTTCAAACAAAAAAAACCCACTACAGATATATTTTGATAAATAAGGTTCAAGAGGGGAGCTGTGAAACAAGTCCAGGTTAATTCCACATTGAAAATGAAAAAGAAAAAATGCAATTTTGATAGTGGAGTCTTCTTCAAATGGTTTATATCCTTGTACCTTACCTCTCTCCCCCTCACACTTGAAGAATGTTCACCAGTCAAAATGTTGCGTTGTTTTCTTTCGACTTTTCAACATGGAATTAACCTCCGTTTTATTTTGACATAAAAATAATGTGCTCTGAAAAATAATGTCAAACTTTTTTTATAGTAATGCTGGTTGCCAACCTAGAAGTACGATAAGATTAAAACGCAGATGTTGAGAGAATAAAAATAAAGAGACATGCCAGACAGGGGATTATGGGAATACATACACCCCCGTGTGAAAAAAGCTAAACATACCCAGCATTCCTGGCCCCGCACTGTATCTGTACATTATATTTGAACCCCCACACCCCTAACTGGAATGTAAGACTTGGCAGACTGCAGAGCAAATGAAAGATTTTGCACAGGTAACAGTGCATTAGAAAGCATCTCTCACTCACAAGTTCCAGTGGGTTTGCCAATTTCAGCTCTTTGTTGTGCTTCTATACCCAGTCTAACAAAGAGGATGCAAACTGCTTGGACAGAGTGGGACACTGTTAATCAAAGCAACTGGAACCTCAAGTCAAATTACCTCAAGTTTGCAAAGCAAAACCTTAGTGTGTTTTCTCAATAAACTACAAAGCCATACAAGATCAAAATACTCCCAGCAAACGTTTGTTCAAAAATGTTGTTAATTAGTAATTGCATATACTACAGTCATATGCTATAAGGCCATTTTTATTTTTGCAACACATCCACTGTGTTGTACCTGCTGTTGGGTCTGCAGGGTTTCAGATTCTGACTTTATGATCAATAACCCATACTTTATACAGTATGTAACAGGGCTCAGAGTAGTGATCTCCCACTAACCTTTATTAATGGAAAGCATGCTCCTAACACAATGCCCTCTGAATGTGTTTTTTTGATTGAGTCATTAGAGCCCCTGGATTCATCTATGTTAGCTTCCACCACTTGCTAGTTCTTTCCATGTACCACACCTCCACCTCCTCCTCCTCCTCCTCCACCTGTCCCGTCTCTTCAGAATTATCATCTCCTGCCATAACCTGCGCATTCACTAAGGTTGTCCACGTCAGCAACAGTAGCCGAGAGCCGCACTGCAGTGAGTACAGGGGATTTACAGTACATCATTCCAGCTGGCTTTGGTCAACGGCAGTGGACTTTGGGATTTCAAAACCAGCCCGGTAGTGGAAAAAGGGTAGAAAGTGGACACACTAGGGAAAGGCTGAAAGGCTGGCTCATGCCTGGTTTGCCCTGTATAAATCACATTTCAAACGCCTGCTGACCCCTAAGTCTGTGACATGTAACAGTACACTATGGGAACCAAGAACCCTCCACACAACATGAGCTTTGAAAGGTGCGGATAAGTTCCCATCCAGTCCCCCAGTGGTAAAGTGACTCAACAAAAAAAAAACAAATGCAAGCAGGTGAACAGACTACTGAATATTTGCTTAATCTGCAAAAAATACTACACTGTCAGAGAAATGCAATGGCACATCCACGAATTGTTTCATCTTCTTAGCTGTGAGCAATAATGTATCCTTCTAACTTCCATTAATGTATACACAACACAATGAAGAAGCAGCAGATAAAAATAGGTGTCTTTTACATACAGCGGCTTCTATACTAAAACAGAAAAGAGTACTAACTGTAACATGTATTACGGCCAATCTTGATACTTTGTTCCAGAATAGTCAAATTAATAGCTTCTCCTAGTCCCCAACCACTTGAGCTCAACTCTGCCTACACACTTGTAAATACTGGCTTGTTTCAGCCCTAGATCATATTTCTCTTAATTGAGTGGTTAGAAGATGAACTCTCAGCAAAATGTTCCATTATTGCCATGTCTGTTTCAACCTTTTATGCCTGGGCTTTATTTAACAATGCAACACTGTGAAGCAAACTGAAGACAATTATAGAAAGAAATCAGAGAAGGAGACATTAAATACCGATAACGCAGAAGAGAGCCTATTTTCCTTAATGTCTTCATCTTAATGTAATCACTGGAGTGAGGCTTACAAGTTGAAGCTGTAAACGTAGAGCTATATCTGTATTCAATCAGGTTTTTGAAGTGGCTCCATAAGTCTGTCAAACACTGTTTCCAAAGGGCCCATGTAATAAATCTCTTTGAAGTAATAGAAACGCAGGAAAATGTTGCTATACAAATTATTTTATTCTCTTCCGTTCTTGCAAGTCTGGAGTGAATGAATTAAATCTGAGCAATAGGCTCAGTATACAATTTTTACACCGACCACAAACAAACTGAAATAAAGTCCAACCATAAAGTTAACTCCACCATCTTTATGTGCACCTCAATTTAAAAGAGAAAATCAACACCCTGTAAGTTCAATTATATGAAATTTAGCCATTTTGAATTACTAAGAAGATAGGTATAACCTTTGATAAACAGGGACCAGCAGAAATATGTTCACTTACAAAATGCATTGAAAAAACTAAGTTAATTTAGAAAATAATAGGTACTTTTTAAATTCTGCATGCATACCAACCCAGTGCTAACAGTGCCCAAGGGCATTTAAAAATGCTCACACAGATGTCTCAGACCTTTTTCAAAGATCACTAGGGCACAAGAGCCAGGACACTCAGTGCATGACACCTATCCATGTGAAATTGAACTTGAAGTTCATAGATGCTATTTCTATGTTAATGAGGAACAGTTAAGAAACCAACTCTAATTTACATTTGCAAAGGTTCAATACGGATTCAATTTTGCTATATTTTTGCAAAAACAAACACATTGCTTTAAATCTGATACAGAAAACAAACCCATGCTTAGATTTATAATTTGGATTTCATTCCTCATTTGCCACTGTAAATCAAACTGCAGTCTGCGGTATCATTCATGTAAAGGCATTCAGGAGATTACAGTCATAATATTTCCATTTCAAGCTTAGACTCACAAATCACCTAACGCACATACATTTTGAATGACTAAGAAAAAGAACCCAAAACAAATACTTTTTGTACTTCTGCACAATGCATTTGGAGATAAAGGCAGTATAAGTACTTTGAATAAGCAATGTGCATGTATCGTCCTTTACACAAGAACATTTGAGGCATTAAATTATCGCAACAATTCACCTGGTAAGTCTGGTAAGAAAAATATCCGTTACTGACATACATTTAACCGAAAGCTCACACATAGTTATAAGAGTTAAGTATTGAATCACATATTGATTACAGTACATCTGATAGAACTGTTTAAAAAAAATGAAGTCTTTGCCCACTTTCTGTTTGCTAAATAAACAGCAGCCAGCAACCATATCACCCTGCAACTCACAACTGGCAGCCCACTGAAGCTCTGCAGGTGTGAGCCTGGTCAGTACCCGGATGGGAGACTCCTGGGAAAGCTAAGGTTGCTGCTGGAAGAAGTGTTAGCCGGGCCAGTAGGGTGGGTCTGTGTGGGTCCTAATGCCCGTGTATAGTGACGGGGACACTATACTGTAAAAAGGCGCCATCCTTCAGATAAGATGTAAAACAGAGGTCCTGACTCTCTGTGGTCATTAAAAATCCCAGGGCATTTCTTGAAAAGAGTAGGGGTGTTAACCTGACATCCTGGCCAAATTTCCCATTGGCCTTTTCCATTCATGGCCTCATAATAACCCCCATCTCTGAATTGGCTTCATCACTACGTTCTCCTCCCCACTGACAGCTGGTGTGTGGGGAGTGTTCTGACACACTATGGCTGCCGTCACATCATCCAGGTGTGGCTGCACTTTGGTGGTGAAGAGGAGTCCACATTACCTGTAAATCACTTTGAGAGGCGTTTCCAGAAAAGTGCTATATAGGCATAAGTAATTATTATTATATAATCTTTTATTTATTTTAAACTTCTGTTTTCATGTGCAACAGTCAATCACTGCTACCACAAGCCTCAGACTTAATAGTGATTTTTAATCACCCCTGCCACCGGAAACATGGGAGGCACATTGATCAAAGCAGCCTGAGGCTCAGCTGGCGATATACACCAGCTTTTTTACAACCAGCTTTTCTTCAGAGCTGAATCAATAACCCGTCTGCAAAAAAAGAGCTGAAGCGCGGTATTAACCATGGCTACCGCCTGCGTGGAACTGCCGTGATTTTTCAGAGGGGCGGTGAAGAATGAGAAGAGGAAATGTCAAAGTTGCTGAGGAAAACAGGATAATGGGCTAGAGCATTAAGAGTGCCTTGTTGCTCGAAATAACTAAATCTAGGCCTTCCTTCCTCCTGCGAGAAACAGCTATATGCAATGGCCGGCTGAGCAACAGCTCTGTGGGAAGCCTGCAGCCTCAGTGCATCTCAAAAACGGCCATTAAAAATGCACCACTCAGATCTCTGCTATTGCCACGTTGTAATTATGCTGCTGTGGACAATGATGCGTCTCAAAAGAGGATCTTATTTAGTAGGTGGAGAGAATCTGGCTCCAAAGGATGCAAAAGGTGTTATTTTACGTCAGGAAATGTAGGAGTCTGCCTTAATCATTCTGATGCTGTATTAATACAGCAACATGATAGGTAATATTGACATGTACATAAAACTGGAAACCACAAACTTCATCAGTTCATACATATGCTCACTATTAAAGTAGCCTAAGGGATCTGCTGTCTTATATGGGCCAGAGTGACCTACTGCGTTTCTACAATACATTTCAGAAGCAATTACACTGGGCTACAACTAGTAAAATCACATTGTTCAGTGTGGATTAACTGACTATCATACACTTGCTCTTTAATAACCTAGAAATGGATTAACTGGAACAATGTGGCTGAATTGCCATTTCCAGTAGCATTTGTGACAATTTTTAAAATCAATAAACCATGCAAAATGCAAGGGAATAAACATACTGAAATAATAAGCTTTGTACAATCCTCTCTAACAGATCAAGGCATCTGTACTACTAAAATAAAACAAACAACAACTCATAAGCAGCTTCTCCATCCAGCCATTTTCCAACCGCTTCTTCCAATTCATGGGAGGCGGGGAAGCCAGAGCCTATCCCAGCAAGCAACAGGCGCAAGACAACGGGACCCTAGTCCGTCTCAGGGCACACACAGTCAGACGAGCACACTCTCACATTAAGGCCGTTTTTTCCAGAACCCAATTAGCCTACCAGTATATTTTACCAGTACCCGTACTGTTATGCCCCCAAGCTCTGGAACTCTCTGCCCAAGGATATCAGAGAGTCACCTTCGCTAAACTCCTTCAAGTCCAGACTCAAAACCCTCTTCTTCAGAAAAGCCTTTACTGAACTGGTTCCATTCTTCACCCCTCTGCTCTTCTTAGTACCACCATCCACGGTCTCCTCTATATATTGTAATTGTGTTTTATCTTGTGTATTCTTCCTATTTATTGTTGTATTCTTCTTATTTATTGTTGTTGTCATCCTGCAAAGCGCTTTGAGAAGCCACCTTTAAAGGCGCTATATAAAATAAAGTTTATTATTATTATATTTTGGGACTGTGGGAGGAAACCCACATGAACACGGGGAGAACATACCAACTCCGCACGGACAGACTGAAAGGATACAGTGCTAGCCACTGCGCCACCGTGCTGCGCCAGTTTCTGCTCAATGCAATCAAAACACACGCACAAAAAACAGCTCTTCCTAAAAAACTATTAATACTCCAAGACCTGAGCCTAATACTTTCCAGTCCCCACAGAAGGAAGAGGAGAACAATGTGAGTGAGTAATGCTGAGGCCCTTATCCGAAGGAAAATAGTTTCAGCAGAGAAAAAACAAACAATAGTTGCTTTGAGCCCGAGTATCACATGGCTCCAGCACATAGGGGCTTTGAGGTGTTAACGCTGTGCTTTTCCTCACATTGTGCTCCGCAGAAGCACTGCTTTCTGTTTGGGAGGAAACAAGTTTGCTTCCAAAACCAATTTTTTTTTGCATTAGCATCCTGCTCGTGCACATTGCGCAGAGTGCAGCGGCGAATCACATGAGGGGGACGAGATGTCAAAAGACATCATCTTTGATCTTCCCAGCGGCCGCGCTATCTCATTTGCCATTCATCGCTGTAGCCTTGAAAAAACAATTCAAGGGATTTTCATCCACAGTTAAAGAAACGGTTACATCTCTGCGTCTGCCCCCACAACTCTTCCAGGCCCAAGACTGCAGCTGTTCAAGGTGTTGGTTGGAAAAGGTGTACCCTCCTCTCTCTCCTGGCCTAACGCACCGATACTCTGTAATTACATAATTATGGTAATAATGGCCTTTAGCTGCAAATTCTACAAAGCCACTGTAGGCTCTGTTCTGTTGCCGTTCTTGGCTACATTTTCTCTAATCCAGAGCCCTGAAATGAGAAGGTGGCATTTTCGTAAACTGCCTGTTACCAACATTAGTCAAAGAGCAACTTATGTCTAGGTATGTAGTTCTGCACAGAACTCTTTTGAGAAACAAACAGCAATTAACCATTTTACAGTAAGCACTGTACTGTCACTATTTCCAGACCACTTAACCCAGTATGCCCCAGGCCTGCTTGTCATCACAGGTTTTCTGATGTTTTTCTGCACAGGAATGTGAATAAATTCCTTAATTGAATCCCTAATTGGAGTGTTTTACTAAGACATCGCTGATATTTTCAACAGACCTACAAATATTTGCAGGTAATGCAGCATCATCCTTTTGCAGAACCTGGAAAACTATTCAATAAATCCAAGTAAACTAATGAGCATTCAATTAAGAGTTTAGTGGGGAGAAAATGCTAGAGATGAGAAAGGACAGGGACTTTGGGCCTCAGGATCAGAAACACAGGACACTTGATAGTTTGTCTTTTTTTCAATTAAAATAATACTAAAGATAAACAACATAAGGTTATTTGATCCAGAAGAAATAGTACATTGAATACCTGTTAACAAAACATCTGTACAGCCTATGTAGAAAATAAGTAGAATGTACACTTTTGTGTTTAATTGTCCAAACATCCCAACCTCTGAAAATGACTTAAATGCTTGCTAGTTTGTTTATTGAAGACAAACTGGAAATAAACTCCCGCGACTCCTTTAACAAATCAACTCCTGTAGAAAATGAAGAATTTCATTATCAGCCGTCGCGCAACTCTGAAACTGCACCTGTGAAACACAAACCCCATCGTCTAATCTCTCCACCGCGATTGCTGATTGCCTTCTCGGAAAACGAAAAATCAAGCACTATTTTCTATCTCCAGAGGATCTTGTCTGCCAACACCTAGGGTGGTCTCTCTGACGAAGTTTACTGACAAGAACCTTTTAAAGTATACAACATTGCCATGTCAAAGTTCTTTTCTGCAGCAAACACAGCACACTGTAACACTGCTGAAAAGGACGTTTTCTGCTACCCTCTTGAGCAAAACTCGCACCCAATGCCTCTTTGCCCTTATTAATTAGATGACGCTTTGAAGAATGTTAATCAGCACCGACAGAAAGCCTGTCTTTTTTCAAAAACAGTTCACATCACAACTCCAGCTCAATTTAACACCGTCGACGCCTGAAAAGGGGTGAATTACACTGAAATCAGATAAAGCGGAAAAAAAGTCTTGCCAAAACTACTTTCCCACGCTGTAACTAAAGTACAATTACAGAAAACAGCCACAAAACCCCGAAAATGCGGTGTATACTTACCAGTTTCCTAACGCGGACAAGCACATATAATGATTCAAAAGTTTTTTAACAGTAAGTTAGAAGTTGCATAGAAAGTGCCATGCCGCTGGCGATAATCACAGAGACTTGTTGCAGAGCTCTGGCAGGCTCGCTCTCTCCTACAGGGCATCCAGCAGCCCCGCCCCCCGCCTGGCTTTGCTTCCCTCTGGCCCCGCCCACGCCCGCCTGGCGGCAGCGCTCCGCACAGGTGACATGCGGGCCGCGTAGCTTAGCAACGCTGACTCTACGGGCGTTCGGAGAAGTATTTGGGTTAGTGTGCACACGAGCAACATTTTGATGGATGCGGGCAGTATGCTTTTGGGGAAAAATACTTTTTTAAATGGACTTTTAGGTGAACGTTATACTCTTGAAAGTTCACTTTTAATTTCACAAACCAAAGACAAACGCGCTGGCGGTTTCTGTGCTTCTTAAGGCCTGCTGCGCCACTTTGCGTCTCCCGTCATCACGCTTTTTCATATTTTTATCTAAATTTTATCTATATATTTCGATTTTCCCTGATCCACCTTGTATAGAATCTGGAAAAGTTATTTTTAAGGATTAGTTTCCATCACTGTCAATATGAATGACCAATCTGTAGAACTACCTACTGTATGTATCCTGTAATTCACTCTGAGGTACAGAGCCATTTCACTCAAGTAGTAGGGCTTTTATTTGAAAGTAAGGCTAGTAAATTCATTTCAGAATCATCTATTACCGTCGTCAAACAAGGCTTTTACTGTTTGTCGGTAAGACTGCTCTGAAGGACGCTGATAGCAACAGATGATTATTTTAAGCAAAACAGGAACACGTTTCCAGAGAGACCTGTGTGTGAGCTGTCTGATAAGAGAGGAAGGCAAGCTGGCTGCATTGTGTTTTCTGTACCTCCTGCTCAGATACTGTTGATCTTTTTGACAAAAAAAAAACATCACTCGCAGTATAGCATTGTGAATAAGCAGAAATGTTTCGGAACAATGCGATCAGAATTGGTGTTCAGAGGCGGTACCTCATGATGTGTGTTTCAGTTCTCTGAAGTTGAATCTTATTTCAAGAAAACAAGGACATGTTTTTTTTCTTCCCCCTACTAATAAGTTTCACTGCGCCGGTGTGTTTGTTAAACACGCGTTTTAGTTTACCCCATAACATCTTCTCCCTAATGTTCTCAAATGATATTTCCAGTAAGTATTTACATACACACAGAACAGAGACTAATTTCATTGATGTTCCCTCACCGCCCCGTCACCGTAGTTACGAAAGAGTAGTGCAGATACTGTAGCTCTGCGACTGAACACCTCTGAGCGGGTAGAGTTCGGGCAGGTGCCCTCCACAGCTTGGCAGATCCCAAATTTTTAATATTCCGTGTCCACTACTACCACGGGGGTTTTGTGTCGTGGGTGGGCCATGGCGACGTGCCGACTGAGCTCTGGGCTACATCATGAGCAGGCAGAAAGGTACGCAGTGTTCCTTCGATAACAATACATTATAGACTGCTTACACCGGTAAGAACTGAGGAATGGTGTCATCCCGTCCGCAGTGCTCATTATCTCTCACCAGCTACTGTTACTGCACAAAGTGCGGCGACCCGTATTACTAGGCTGTGGTGTGATTTCCCTTTTCTCAGGAGCATTCAGCAAGGCCAATACCGCCATCTAGTGCTCGATTACATTTTTGCAATATTACTGGAATTGAGGGCACACGTAACAGTGCATGACAAATCTGCGTAACCCTGTTCCTGGAGAACCACAGTCCAGCAGGTCTTGTTGGAAAGACTTTGAACGACGTGGGTTTAGTAAATGAACTTGGTTCAATTAAGCAAGGCTTAAAGCGACAGGGTGCTGGTATTTGCATTTCAGTTCATCTGAAAACTGCTTAATTAACTGAAGGAAACCGCCCATTTCAGTGGTCAGAATGAAAACAAGATTTTAGAAACGTTGGTTTAAGGATGGCCTATATAATCATCTGGATAGGGGCTCTGTATACTTCTCGTATATATCTGCCTTCCTACAGAAAAAAATGAAAAATTATTATTAATAATAATTATTATAATTGGCTGCACATGACCACTCTGTAGAACATTTCCAGTCTTCTAAAAATAAATTATTTGCTTTTACACCCACATTTCTAAGTGTAACCTATTAATACTTTGTGAATGCTTGCTGTGATTAATATATGATCTGTAGTGTTCAAACGAGCTCGCGATGTATGTATACATATTGCGCTTTTCATTGTTTCTTTCCTGACTGTTGTTTGCTGCCAAGTCACTTTCTAGAAGACCAGAGATGGGAAGAATTCTTGTTAAAAGCATGCGGCACTATGAGGTCCAACAAAGATGGTGTGAGAAGAGAGGGCCAGTAGTGTAATGTAATAAGCCCAGGTCTTTGAAGTGTGTTGTTATGGGGAGCAGAAAAGAGGTTTCAGAAACACTCAGTCAAAACCAGCTGCCCCTGCTTTGTTGTGCTCTGTGTTTTCGTTTCTTGATCTGTGGGAGTGGGAAAACTAGATGTGTAGGGGCAAACTTTAATCTTAACTCCTCGGCACTGTATAATGTTACAAACACAATGGAGCATTGTTCTCGGTAGATATGTCCCAGCTGGGCTGGACAGAGCATGCTCAGTACAGCGCAGGGGCTCTTCAGTGCTGACCCAATGCAGGCAATCTTTCACTCAAATATCTTAGCTGGCCCAGTTTGCTCTACGGACTTAGAAGAAGCACTGCATGCTGAAGTGTTAATGTGAGGATAATTTTTCATTTGAATTTGGGCCTTTACCAGTTTGTTACCACATCACATCAGTAATTTTGTATTCCATAAAGCCACAAAGATACACGACATTACACAGCTTCAGATTGTTAAGCTCTAGGAATCCGAAACAGAAATGTTAGATTTGTTTTGTGGTATTGGCAGGCATAAGGGCAAGCTTAGATTAAAAAAAGACTTTCAGACAAGCATTGTTGAAATCTTGCACTGTTCTGTCGTCTTCTGTAAATGTCAGTGAATTCTGCGAGACTGCAAATCCAATTTTAATGTTCTGTTGGAATTTTCTGCAAAACAGAGAAACAGTCACAGTTTCCTTGGACATAAACAGAAAAGACTACACAATCGAACAACAAAATTCAGAATAGGGTAATCTCAGCCTCTGTAAACTACAAAGCAAATAGGTTGTTACCCGACAATACAATATAGAGGGGCCCGTATTTTTGCTTAGAGTAAACAGGCAGCAGAAAGAGATACACCAGCCAAGAGCAGGCTGTCAACAGGCCACCCCGAGGACAGCCCACACGTGCAGGAAAGGTCTGTTCAAGGCATGGAGGCAGGGAGGAATTCAGAACTCAAACATGGTGGTCCTGCCTTTAAATCAAACAATCCAGTCCCTTTAGGTAACCGCAAGTAAACATCTGATGACATAATACAGGAGTGCAGAAGAAGAAATGAGCTGCTAGCTATTGGATGCGTTTGTTGTGGAAAAGAAATGTGATGGTCAGAAAATTAAGAGTATGTCTTGTGCTGTACAAGCCCCAGACCTGGTGTTGTATATGGCCTGTAAACAATAACAAAAAAAAATCTATTTATCACTGCTGCCAAAGTACAACTTGGTGTCTATCTAATCCGTTACAGGACTATCAAAATTAACTCCCAGTTAATGCACTCCCAGGAAACAGAGCTGTTGTGCATGCCTACCTATACACGCATACTGTAGTACACACACGCACACTCAAACAGATGAACTTCATTGTGCAGCTGTTGTAGGCTTTACAAGTCCAATCCTTGGGGACAAGATGTGGGTTTTGAAATGTTTTAATAACTGAGCAAGCAGGGCTTTTGTAAATGTAAAAAAATGTGTAGAATGTTTGGTTGTGTGTGAGAAGGAAGAACTAAAGCTAGGCACCTTTAAGCAGAATCATCTTTAGCCTCCTTGTTATCTGAGTTTTTTTCTTTGTGTAAACAGCCAGTGTCTTGAGGACTATGATCCTGTTTCTTGTAACAGTAAAATGCTCCAGGAGAACATAGAGAAGGTATTCTACCTATTTTCACTGCTGTTAACTTGGCTTTAAAACACAGCATATGGTCTCTCAGCCAGAAAATAAATAGCTTTGTGATGGCTAGAACATGTCTGTCACATTTGCAGCCCCCTCCTGTGTTCCCAGACAATTACTTTTAGTTACAAATCCACAGAAATATGCCACAAGCCGTTCTGAATGTTAATTTTGAAGAAGGGGACTAAAGTCAGAAAAAAAGATAAAATATGCTGCTTTTTAGGTTAACGGGATGAAAAGAAGCAAAAACACTTGAATTGCTATCAAAAAAATTCAGAGTTGTCAGGACAATGGCCAATTTCTTTCTCTAGAGCAAGTATCCAATGTTTGAGATTAGGAATGACTAAATCACCAGCTTTCACTCTTTGTAGGTTTTCTGAAGACAAACCAAGACGCTGCCCAGGACATCTTGTTTTGGTGCATTTTATGTATTTATTGATAAAGTAAAGATGCCGTTTTGCTCTGCGATTCTGGAAGAGCCTTTTGTTCTGGCCAGTCTCGTATCTCTCCTCGAATCTGACCTCGGCCGTGTGTTTCACAGCGGGGTCTCTGAACACACTGTTGTTGACAGTGGTCTTCCCAAGCGGTAGGTCAACACTGTTCAGGTGGTTGTCAGCACATACTTTGTCAAAGGCCTTGCCTGATATGACTTAGAACTGAGCAGGACAAATACATTTGCTGCTCCAAGTAAGAACACAAAGCATGATTTAAAAACCTCTTCAGTGACATATTCAGTAAGCTGTAGCACTGGTCAAATTTAATTGACCAAACATATTGACCAAAAAATATGTCCTAGTGGTTTTTACAATGTCCCACTTTAACACCAGAAGCACAACAGCAACCCTTTCAAGTATTTTCATTACTAGACTTAAGAGATTTCATGAACGCCCTTCTCAATTGTGTTTTGAAATCTTAGTTACATTAAGCAACATTAAATATTTTTCTAGTTTATCTTTCTCTTTCAGCATATCCATAATTGGCAGAGCCAATTATATACATCTATGATGAAACACACAGAAGGCTATCAGGTTTCAAGAAGCCTTTGGAGTCAAGAGAATACTTCAGAAATTGTTTTGTCTTGAATGTTGTCAACAAAATATACAGAGCATAATGTTTCTTCTTCAGCAGTACGGCAGATGACTACAAGAAATGACTTTATTTGTGTTAATTGATGCTTGCCAGAAGAACAAAGACATTCATACTTGATGTAAAACTGCAAAAGAACAAACATGTAATGGGTTTGTAATTAAATTATGCCACATCACACAACCTGTAACAAGTGAAATCTATGCAAGGACTGAAAAGCAGCACTGAAACTAACATGATTGCTTAAAGAAGCCAAGCATTTGAAATCCCTGTTAACTGGTAAAAAAACTGATTTTCACTACATAAATATATATTTTTTTTATTTATTGATAAAAGAATTTAGAAGTAAAACATACATATTTATCTGATCTTTTCATTTAGTTTACTGTTGCACATTTTTAGAATTATTTAAATTATGCCAGCAAGAGTGGGGTATAAAATAGTATATTAAAACCTACACATTTACAGAGGTGAGATGGAATCACTCTACTTGCTGTGGTGAAGGAGCTGGGTGTTCTTTGCAGATGATCAGTGTGCTGGGAAGTGTGGAGCAGAACTGCATGTAGGGTTTCGATCCCTGTACTTCTTATATTTATTGTAATTGGAGGTGAGAGCTTTGATAAGCAAGAGGAGGGTTATGTGTTCTGGCCTCATAGCTGGGTGAAGCAGGGCAGGAACACCACCTTTCAACACACCACGACTTTTCGTTGCCAACTGAGCAACACAGAGATGTGACTGCGTGTGGCAAAGAGGACACTAAGAGGTCTCATAGTAATACGAAGGTCTTTATGCAGCTGTTGGCTGATCTCCTGACATAATAAAACTGATGATCTTGAGCTGGGAAATCAAACCCACATAATTAAAAACGTTTAGACGGGTATATCAGCGTATAAATTAGAAAAAACATAAAATGACTAATACGGTTAGGAAAAGTTTCAAATTTTAATGGTAAAATCGAACTGCTCATGTCTGGGAAAAAATAGTGACTACTTGGTACAGTATGTTTCCAATTCCAATTCAGAAATGATTCAGCCTACTGTTTTCTCCTGAAGCACAACTGTTCCATTTCTCCTCAGTCTCAAGTCCAGCCTGGGTTCAAGCGATTCATTGTACTGAAGAATCCACTGGGAGATCTCTGCTCAGCTGTGGCAGTATTTCTGTGCAGCACATGGTTATTCTACTAATGCCATCATGCTCCAAGTCACATCAGACAGGCTTGGATTGTTCTGAATTACATTTTCTCCGCGGGAGTGCAGCACAAGTTTAAAGAACCAAAACGTCAAAAAAAGTCTTAACAGTTGTAATGAAAAAGACCTGCTGCAGCACATTTTTGACCACTTTACTTCTGAAAAGAGTGGTTTTGTACGATTGCAGGGTTGTACGTTTACTTTTAATGTGCTTCTTTTATTTAATCAGACGAACCAATCGAAAAGAGTAGGGGTGTAACCCCGGTGTCCTGGCCAAGTTTCCCATTGGCCCTTACCAATCATGGCCTCCTAATAATCCCCATCTATGAATTGGCTTCATCACTTTGTTCTCCTCCCCACTGAGAGCTGGAGTGTGGGGAGAGTATTTGAGAATATGGCTGCCGTTGCATCATCCAGGTGGGGCTGCACATTGGTGGTGGTGGAGGGGAGTCCCCATTACCTGTAAAGTGCTTTGAGTGGAGTGTCCAGAAAAGCGCTATATAAGTGTAAGTAATTTTTATTATTAATAGAACTATATTAGTACCATTTTAACGCACCTGCTGTGTGAGCAGCGCAAAACAGATTTTCACCTGATAATAAGCAAGCTCTGCGTGTAGCTGCCAATGGCTGATGAAGGAAGTTGATGCAGAACAATCAAGTTCTTGGTTAACTAATTCACAGATGTGCTGCTTTGTTGTGTGTTTAATTAATGTACCAAATACCCATTCTACAGCATGACATTTCAGAAGACATGAAAAAGGATAATGAAAATAGACACAGCTTCTAAAAAATAGGACTACATTAAGAAACATTATGCTACTATCATACTTTATTAAAAAATAGAAACATATTGTATTCCATAGTACTTTTATCATACAAACAACAATGGTCCACCAATATACTGTACTTTCAAAAGTTTCATTTAATGTCACACACTATAAATCACACTTTGCACAGTGTTTCTAAGCTGGCTGAGATCTGCAGTATAAAAAAATAAAAAGTCAGTCAACCATTCTACCACTAAAAACTAAGTGACACTTCTTTCAAAAACAGAACGCATATTACTGCGGAAGGGAAAAAGACTTCTGCTGCGTTTCTGTCTTTTAACAGTACGTTTGCAGCGACAGCAAAATACTTTGTGGTACTTCTGAGGGCTGGCCGAATCCACACGTATACACAGACATAAACAGCAACAGAGATGAAAAACCACAAGGAGAAAGAAATGAACGCACATAGGGTCTTGTTAAAAAAAGATGGCACATTTATTGCTACATAAATGTTATATACATATTGTGTTTTCTGTTACAGTGACAGAAAAGTTGAACCTCTTACTGCTGTTTTTAAATGTTTTATCAACAATACCTTGAAATCTGAACAGGTACAAATCATTATTAACCAACAATGGAGACTGGAGAACAAGATGAGAAGCGCTTCGTCTCGAAGATTTAGCTCGTACAATACTCCATACGTACTACACGGTATGCTAGAGCCCTACTATGTTCTTAGGATGCTATTTGTAAATTTCTGATATTAATGGACAGGTTATGGTAGATAACCCTACATTTTTACTACCTAATATAGTAAAATAAAGTAAGAAACTTTTTACTGAAAACTTTTTCGATTTCAAAAATCTAGAAAGAGTAATATTTAGAATTCAAGAAATTTTCTTACAAGATTATTGTATAAAATACTAACTACAGTGAAAAATAAGCCAAATGTTTTTTATTATTTTTTATTTTTTATGAAGGAAAGCTTCTGGGCATACGACAAAGTCTAATATAGCCAAAAAGACAAGCGAAGAAACAGGCTGAGGAGAAAAACGAAAACAAAAAAAAGGCCAGGCAGTGACACGTGAGCTTTGTCACGCAGTTTAAGCAACATGTTTTTAAGCGCATAAACACTGAAATGAAGAACAAGGCCATAAATATAGTCAGGTGGATACTGACAATGTTTTTTTTTAAAAAAGGGAAAAGAATCCACAAAACTTCACAAGTAAACTTGATAGAAATAAACCCCTTCCCCCGCTGCAAAACAAAATATTCAGCGTAAATGGCAATATTTGTTCTTGAAATTTCTTAAAATATTGATTAATAGTTGTTCATTCTGCTGTCGACCAATTAGAAGGCAAGATTAACACGTGATGTGACAGCCTTGACGTTGGAACCAACAGTAATGGAAGACAGCGTAGACGGAAGTTGAAGGAGCATGAGGCGACAGAGTTAAGACCAAGAGGATTGCGCTGTGTGATGCTCTCGTGGTTCGCTTTTTAAATACATCTCACGCCAGTACCACAAATGGCTTTGTATTGGTTTGGATAGTTAATGCTGCTAGCTGAATAATGTTAAATCCTGGCCACTGGCTAACCACCGTGGTACCAGGGAAGAAATAAAGCACACGCACAAACCAAAGACAGAAAGCTGTGACCATTGCTCTTTTCCTCCCAAAAACTCCTGCTCAAAGTTCGGCTTTGTTCATCAATCACTACCTGCCCAGGCGAGCCATGATCTTACTGGTTCAGTGGAGCCTGATGGCGTCGTTTGTAAAGCATTTGTGGTTGCACACAGCTAACACTTTGTTCTGTACTATATTTAGTACTCGCTGCTTGGAAAACAAAGCAATTCTAATAAATTAGAATTTCTTTCTTCTAATTCACACTTCACGTTACAAGCTTTACTATGAAGCCAAGGAAATGATTCTGCATACAATTACAAATAAAGCATATAAATTGTGGTTACTCTGATGTTTTTTAAAAGAAAGAAAATAAACAAAAAGCTACACCAGGTGATACGTAAATACAGTCACTGTACTGCTTCTCAACTGATACTCGAAGCAATCTTTGATACCACTGCAATCCGCTCATGGTAAAAGTAAGAATGGTGTTTATCGTCACAGATGTTTAAATTATGACCATAACAACTGTTCAGATAACCAGAGACAAAAAAAAACATTAAATAAAAAATGAAAAATCACAAAAACAGGAACAATTCAATTTGACATTGAAAACACTATATGGCAAAGGAACATATTGGACAGGGCAGCCTTTCTCCTCTAGTTAAGACACTAACAGGTACGCAGGGAATGCTAAGGGTTAAAAACATTGTGTTTTGCTCTCTGCATTTGAACAGCTTGAAAAAAAGACTGCAGCTGATCTTTCAGGGAAGCTACAGTTTGCCATGGTTCACCTGTAGAGTATCTGAGCTAACAGAAGGAGTTGGAGGCAATTTCAAACTGCCACATTCGCATACACACGCCGCAGTTTCAGCTGTTGAATTATCCAGTTTTGGAGTGTATGGGATAGCAAACCAGACTAGGTAATTAAATAGGTAGTTCCAGTATGAAAGCGCTGCTTCTTGACAAATTAATAAAACATGAAAAAAATCTTAACTTTAGTATTTCTCTTCTATGAGTCACCAAGCTGGTGTTGCAGGACAGCCATTTTAGTACTCCTGTGCACACAACTGGATGATGGAAAACAGTAGTGATAATGTTTCTGTGTAGTTTTAGTAAGTGGCCTAGTCACATGACTGCTTCTTAAATAGTTAACGAACATGGAACAGACAGCAACGCCGAAGCACTAAAAACTGTTGCTATCACGAGCCAGATGTGCCATATGGCCTCCTCTTGTTTTCAGGCTTTCTTCATGTGCTACTTTCATCTCTGACGTGAACGAACTGCAAAAGTTTGCTACACCAAGTTCATGACCCAAATTGGGTGCTGGGACACAGCAGGTCTTCACCCAACGCACATCGCCAATTTATCCTGGCACAGGCTCACCCCTCGGCCTACACCGCCATGACCACGGTATCGTGAGCAGTTCCATTCATTTTTATTTCTGAAGCCCTTGGCACTGGTCAGAATCCAACTGCACAAAGCAAAGGGGGACTTTCCAGAGACTTCCAAGCTAGTGGGTTTCTGGCAAACTGTAGATTAACTGAAACTTCATTACGTCAAAACAATATCATTTTTCCCTTTAGACATAGACTTTATAGCTCAGTAACATAATAAATAAAAATTTGTGTTTACAATGCATTCGTCAATTCAGTTTAGGCACAAGTCAACTTCCACAAGGAGTGGAGAGATCGCGACAAGTCTCTGATTGTTCAGATGCGACACACGCTGCTTGCAAACAGAATGATATGTGCTGAAGTCTTCTCGTGGGCAGAAATTTTCTCATCAGCATTGTATGTTTTCACAGGGAGCTGGATGTCGGCCAGTTTTCTTCTTCAATCACAAGATTGCTTTTCTGGATTTTTGCTTCAAGTGGTTTGTCTTTTCAAATTTATGTCACAAAGAGTTAATTCTGTCTGTCCTTGTGAAGCAAGGTCACCCACTCTTTATATTACAAAATTGATCTTGAGAATTCAGACCTGGAAAAGAGAAAGGCAATTCTGAGTTATAAGAGAAGTTTGCACATTAGCCGTTTAGCGTTTAGGTAATCACCCTAAAATTAAAATACATTTGTGTTTTTAGAAGTACTACAACTGTACTTAAAGCTCCATGTGCACTATTTGAAAAAAATACTGCCGGAGTTACCACCACAAAGGAAAAACATGACCACAACACAACAATTCAGAATTTTGAAAAGGCTGTTCAATATTTTTGAATGACGTCAATAAAAGCCAGAGAGGGGAGGCAGTGGAATGAAGATGAGCTAAATTTACCCAACATTTTTACAGAATATTCACTGGATACATTTGTTTGCCCTCTTTCGCTAAATTAGCCTGTTTGGTGTTGCACTGACTGTGTGTATTGATCATTCGTGTGGACCCACCTGGCTGGATTTCACATGTGGCCCATGGGGTTGGCGGAGTCTGTGAGCCCAGGGTGCACTGTGGGATGGGCTGGCTGGGGCTCTGTTGATACTGCCGACACCTTCTCCTCCTCCCGCCTCTTAAGGCAGGCTGCTTTGGGGTTGAGATTCCTCTCTGAGGTCCCAAAATGAAACAACCAGGACAAAAAAAAAATCACCATTAGCATTTGTGTTTTGCTTCACTTCACTTCCATCTATAAGTGAACTGCTGTGTCCAATCGCACCGCCCCATCCCTAACTCTCTGTAGCTGTTGCATTCACCAGTCCTTTATTTTTAATTCTTTTAATGTTCCTCTGCAAACTAAAGCTACTGTGAGATCTTAAAGTAGCCACTGCAATTAACAGTCTCTTCTTCCACATTTGTGCACTGAGTTAAAAAAGAAGTTAAATTACAATTACTCACTGATGAGGGTGCAAATCTGGTTCTAATTTTTATTTCTAAAAAGACCGGATTGCCTTTTTGTTAGGAATATTTCCTAGGAATGCACAGCTGGATGCCATAATACAAAAAAATATTTTTTTGGTAAAGGCATGTTTTTACCATGTTTTTCTAGTCTGTTCCTAGAGATTTTGCCCAACGATTTCATTTATGTTTGCTCATTTTAATACGACAGATTTTGGCGAAAGTCACCTCTATGTTTCTTCCCAAGAGCTGCCCTGACTTCTTATACCGGAAAGTAAAAAATCAGCTATTCTGCTGTTCAATTAGAATTGGAAGCCATGAGATTTGCATAAGCAGGCCTGAAAAGCACCATAAATCCCGACAAGCCAATTGAGCACCAAGCACTAGTTTGCATGTGGGCCCCCCTCCTCGTCATGTGACTCATCTGCATGTGCCGCTGGTGCATCACTCAGCAGCCCCGCATGCGGCGGAGCCCTCAGTTGCGCTCTCCAGCCTTTTCAAATAACCAAATTAAAGAGCGTATTACATCCCACAATACCTCACCAGTGGCAAGAGACAAGTGAATAACTCAATCTCACGGCTAAGATGCCTTATGGAAAAAGCTAGTGTTTTTTTGCACTTGAGGTTGATAAACCGTTTTAAATCCATTTTAAGGACCGAAAAATTTGCTTGCATCCCGCCAGCCACCAACAATGTCATGTACAATGCTACGAATCAGCCTGGTGGTGGGGATTACTGGAGAGTGGGCTGCCTCATGCAGCACGGGCAAAAAGTGATGGACTGACCTCTGACTTGCTGCTCTAGACTAAGAATGACAGCCACAGCCTGGTGCAGAATGAGCAGTTTCGTCTGGGGCTTCTCGCTCTTCAGGTGCAGCTGGCACATGCGCCCAAGCTCCTTGAACGCTTCGTTGATGTCTCGAACCCGCAAGCGCTCCCTGGCATTGTTGGCCATCCTCCTCTCACGCTCCCGCTCAGCTTTCTGCTCCGGGTTCAAATCCTCGTCTTCGTTGATGCTGCTGCAGGGGGCAAAACGACACTCTGTCAGGTCCAGAGAGAGGAGCCTTCTAACATGTGCGAGGGCTTTATAAGAACGCATTTGTGCTTCTGGTTTAAATGTGATTTACAGAAACACTATTACTTCATTCCTGATTTCACAATCAGGGAAGAAACAGACATTTTGTGCCATTTTGCATGTTTTCACTAAATGTTTCAGTGAAGCAACCTTCTAACACATCCTCGTTAGGATCAGTGTATGTCTATTGGAGCTATTGTAGATACCTTGTCCTAGTTCCTCCTCTGGGTGTCATTTTAATGTCTTTTTTCTCAGTCTCATCATCGGACTTCAGGTCGTCTGATGAGTTATTTTCGTGCGAGTTCTCATCCTTGTCCTTCCCTTCTGTTTTCAGCTCAAGTGGTCCAGCCCCTGCAGCCTGAGTGGTCAAACTCCCTGGAAGACCTGTAGGACATCCAGAACAGCATGTCTCGCATACAGCTGGACAGGTAGGCAGGCAGGCACAATGACCGGCGGCCACACCTCTCCACTGTTACATCCCCAACGCAGAAAAACTCAAAATGGCATCCCTTTCCTCGCTTTTTGAATAGCACAAACCGCGACATTGAAATCAATATTAATTTCTTGTTCATCCATCCATTTTCTAACCACTTCTTCCAATTCAGGGTCACAGGGGAGCCAGAGACTATCTTGGCAAACAAAAGGTGTAAGGCAGGTTACACCCCAGACTGGACACCAGTCCGTTGCTGGGCAGACACAGAGACACAAGCACACACACGCGCACTCACACCAGGGCCAATTTTCCCAGAACCAAGCAACCTACCAGTATGGGAACAAGTAATAGGTTTATTCCATGCTGAAAAGGAGAAGAAAGAAAACACAACGTTTCAGCTGTGGAGACTTCTTCGGGTGTAAGAAAGATAGGGCAGTCAGCCGTTTTCTTTCTTGTCTTTTTTAGCATGGAAGAAACCTATTACTTGTTCCTTTGCAGCCTACGCATGCTGACGCAGCTCCCCACCTGACCTACTTCAACCTACCAGCATGTCTTTTATAGTGGGAGTAAAGCAGAGAACCTTGGAGGAAACCCACGCAAACACATGGAGAACAGACAGCACCCCAGGTCCGGGACTGAACCCAGAGCCCCATCAGTGCGAGGCAGCAACGTTAACCACTGTGCCACCGAGCTGCCCAATTATTTCCTCATTGCACTCTTATTTAAAATGAACCGCATCTGATGTATTTCTAGATCTTTTTATCCCAATGCATCTTACATACAAGAAGATACCCAATTTATCCACCACCCCACCTGGGTGATACATGGCAGCCATTCTGGCCCAGTGATCCCTATACACAGCGGATCAGGTGCAGAGGTGAGACACCGCTTCACCAATGGCACCTGATATCCAGTAAATGTTAATGTTATTTCACCATTTCTTTTAAAACGGGAATGTGATATTAATGTCTATGCATCTCTGTTTCTGGAAAATTTAAGAACGTTTCAGCAGTGTATATATACACAAACAGACAATTAGACAGATATACGATACTTCAGTAGAAAAATAAATTGGTTTAACTGACCTCTGTAGTTGTCCTGATGGTTTATTTCTGTGCTTGAAGTGGGAATGGTACTGGGCAACACTGAGTGATTGTTGTTAAGACTGACAGATTCTTCACGATGTGCTCCACCCTGGAAATAAAATTAGAAAGCCACTGTTTAAGGAACAGTGCCTACTTTCTGTGGTTCTAATGAAAACATAATGCCAGAATATCAAGCCTGTGGAGCAGAATTTCCGATATTTTCACTCCGCCACTGTCTGCACACCAAGAGCAAAAACCCTAAAGATCAGCCTCTTCAGGCTTGTCATTTCTAAAACCCCTGTAAAATAAATTCTACACTTGGGAAATTTGTCACGAAGGACCCAGATTTTACAAACCACAAATGCTCAGTGGCTTCACAGTTAAATATTGCACCCTTGAACTCTGAAGTAAAAATTCCTGAAAGCATTTTTTATGGAGGGGTTTATTTGATAGCATTTGTAAATGAAACACTTCAAAGTATTTCCTCTTGACCTTCTCTCCTACAACATCCTTGATGGCCAGAAGGAGAGGTCTTTTACATTATTTTTTTCTACTCAACAGTTCACTGTGCCTAACATAAAAAAGAAAGAAAAACAGTCTGGTTAATACTGCAGTAAGGCTTCTGGAGTTTCAGTTATTCTATTAATAGACAATGTGCTTTGTACATTGCAATTTCTACCTCTTAAAGTGCGTTTCAATCAAGCCTTACCAAGTGTTTTTAAAACAACTTATTTTCTGTTTGTTTTTTTTGTACACAAGGTCTTTACTTGAACAGAGAAGAAAATATCAAATCCTAAATAAACCCAAAACTAAAAATCCTCTTTCTTATCAGGCAAATAAAACAAGTTTTGCACACAGAAATTATCTGCTATCTTTCCACTAAAACTAAAGAAGAAGAAATATCAACTACACTTACAGGACTTAAACATCACTGTGACACTAATATTGGACGCAGAGATCAGAAGACACTAATATTTAATATCTATTTTAATATTTATGTCTGGTCAGTACTAGAAGAGCCCTACATTACAATTTAAGCTGTCATGTTGACAGTCTATCCCAAAAACGCAAAGCTGAAAGGAAATAACTCAGTAAACTGGTGCTTATCAAAGTCACCCATGTTCTTCAGACAAAAGCTATTTTAACAACGTTATAGAGTCAGTTTCTTGCATTTGTGCTCCATAGATGCAAGACATTTTTGTACAACAGCAGTAGTCATTTCTTTTAATATCATCACCACTGTCCCATTGACATTAAATTGGAATGATTAGAAAATGTTACTCATACAGAGATCACACCGTTTTCAAGAGAGGGCTTTCAGTGTGTTTATTGAGCGAGTTGCTGTAAGACAATGCTGAAGCCAGTTAAATTGGAATAAAAGGTGACCAGCACTAAGTTGCACCTTGAAAACATTTAGATTTAGGCCAGATCTAATTCAATTCTAGTGTGTGAACTAGAAAGAAAGAAAACACTTCAAAAACAATTATCTGGATAAAAAACTTATGTATCTATAAGCTGAATGTAAGCATTTTGCTGCCTCATCCCTTTTTTTCTCAGCCAAGAGCACCAACATGCTCTCCTGTGTGACTCAGCCCAAGGACAAGCTAGACTGATACCCCAGCTGAGATTACTCTCAGCCTCTGCTCTGAGCCAGCCTTAAAAGCAGAGAAACACTAAGATTGTTCAGCTTCAGGTGTGCCATGTTTCTGCTGACAAAAAGACCTGAGCTGGGCATGAGCTCTCCTGCCAACAGCCAGACTAAAAATATGGAATACCTTGTTCTTCACTATTGGCAGAAGGCTGCATATGGTGAGATCTAATAAGTTCTCATTAGCTGTTCAGAAATTGGTTTTGGGGCTCATTTTGAATTTTGAAGAGGAATATAATTTACTGTCTAGAGTAAGGGAATATATTCTCAGGGTTAATACTAGCTTTACACAGTACAATTATACTGAATAAGGTAAGGTAGTCACAGTTAATGGAATTATCAGAGTATTAAGTCAACAGATTTAAGAAGGCAATGCTTTAAAAAAAATCAGTTTAACTCCTCTTCTTTCATATCCAGTGCTTAAACCAGACACTTGGGGGTGCTTTTGCACTGTATTTTACCACAGTGATTTGCAATATGAAATGTTTATCCACTCAAGCAACACATACCATATGTTATTATTTTTTATAGGATACCACAATTAGACCACTAAAGCATGATTTTCAGATTGCGTTTCATCCTTAGCTGTGTAAGCCTTGCAATATGTCTGTTATACTAGAAAAAGAAGCATTAATTTAGACATTTGCCATATTTCACTCTATTAAAATATGCAATTTAGTATGTATGGGTTTTTGTTTCAGAGCCATCTGTCTATAAAAAATCTGGTATTACCAGTCACTGCACACTACAGCTTCAGACACCTGATCTAGGGTGTTGAATATCTCCTTTTATTGAGAAGAACCTCAGCAATTAAAATCTGAAAACATACATCACTTGTCTTAACAAGTTATCTCTTTTAAAACTGCTGGATGATACCTCGAACACTCTATACCATGAATATGTTTGGGTATTTTTTCTTTTCTGATAATTGTACTTCGAGTCAGTAGCAGGAATCTTGAGCCGCCTTCCTCCTTAATTCAACTCTCCACTCGACAGTCAACAAATGGCTGATTTTCTGATATACATGGCTATGCTGAATCATTGCAAATGATTAAGGAGCAGAAATTTTCACTTGTTGAATTATACTGTATAACTCTAGCAATTGCTACCAAAGAACAGTCAGCTGAGACCCCCCAAAACATTTTTTTTAGATCTGTCAGTTGCCACAGTGCAAAACACCAAGTTCAAAGGGAAAACCATTTTTTAACTATTCAAAAACACTTATTGCACAAAGTTAAACAAGTGGATATACTGCAATATGTTCCATTTTGATGACCACCACAGACACCTACCAAGGTCTCTTCAGTAAAGTTAATCTATACCATAAAAATACACTCAGATCAGAATAATCCATTTCAAAAGGTATCTTTAAAATGCAACCTGAACTCAGCTCAAATACTGATGTGACGTATTAATAATGAAAAAAAATAATCAATTCTGCTCATAATGGAACAGGTGGAAATCGCCCTTCTGCTCTGACAAAACCCACAGCACTGTGTCAATCCTGAGATGCAATCACATTTTCCCCAGCTACAGCTATCTCATTTCTTGATATTTTTTCTTCAATGAGGGGGCTGAGAGACTTTTTTTTCCTCCCTTTCCTCTTTCCCAAGGAATGTGATTCCCAGTCACTGCTGGCCTTCCGTCACCCCCCCGACCCCTCCCCCAGCACTAATCTCTGCAGCTCCTCAGAATGTGCCCGCTGCAGACTCAACAGGTGTCCAAACAAGCCTTTGTCTCAGCGGAGGGGAGGGCTCAGTGTGGCCAGATAGGGTGGCATTTTAATTGTAGGGGCTCATCAGCATACAGCTGAGAGCCTCCTATTTGGGTGGGGACTGTGGCCTCAGACACACACTTGTCTAGATCTCCAGGAGTTGTAAAAGGAGAGAGGGAGAAAGCCACTCTGCCAAAATAAAAGCCTGGTGCAAGGCCAAGTTAAATCACTGCTCTGTATGAAAAAAGGGCCCTTTCCCACAGCTCTCACCTCACAAGTAAAAGCCCTGTGTGTTTTTTCAAGCACAGCCACAGCCTCGAAACCTGGGTCAGACTCCTAAAGTTGACAGCACAGGGCTGTTCTTTTTTGTTTGGAATATTTAAAAGAAACACTAGTGCTGTTTTTAGTATTAAATAAGGATCTTCTGGGACGACTGCCTTCAAAATCGAAAGCGCTTTTCGACGGAAAGTGTTTTAAAAGTGCCAGAAATGATTAAGAAAAAGATGCAATTTTAACAAACTTCTGGAAAAAAACAATGATGGCTAAATAAGAACAGGTTCCAAATCAAAGAAGGCCATTCAGCTGGTCTAGCCTGTTTGATAGTTAATTGACATCATCCAGGTGGATGCTGCACATTTGTGGTGGTGGAGGGGAGTCCCCACTACTTGTAAAAGCGCTTTGAGTGGAGTGTCCAGAAAAGCGCTATATAAGTGTAAGCAATTATTACATTATTATTATAGCTTATTGATCTCAGGTTCATCTCAACAAGCCATTTCTCAATTGTAAGGCTGAGAAGCCAGCTCCCTGCTCCTACAACCCTTTGTATAACCAGTGCATCCAGATAAGAACATAAAACTACAGTGGTGCATGAATGTTAGGGTGTATTACAGGCTTCTATGAACTCATTTTCATGAAGCATGTTTTCTTTTCTAATTAAAATGCAAAATTCAATTGCCATAGCTTCTTTCTCCCTAAAGCTTGTGAAGATGGCACGAGCTTCACACTCCTCATAATAAAAAATTCACGTACTGATAATTTTATAATCACTAAATCCTTATTTTATTTCTATTGTATTTTTTTATTTTACGGCCTTTAATTGTACTGATTTTATTGGGACTTTAAGTCAAAAACACAGATGACAACAACTGGTGGTTAACTGCTTCTAAGAAAATGTTGCAGACTTAGACATTTACTAATACAACAAAAGCTGGATGAAAATTCAAGCCTGGTGAAGGGGGTTTTGTGAATTATCTTACTGGTGTGAAAGGCAGCTTTAAATACAAGACAAAAAATAAACAGAACTGAGAAGGCAGGAAATGGTGGATTTTTTTTACGAGTTGGCTTGAAAATGAAACAAAAAAAAAACAATCAAACTGCCTCCATTTACTTTACACACATAAAATAAGAGTTAAAATTACTTATTTCCTAAAGTCGATTGCCAAGGCTAGTATTCTCTAAGGGGAATTTAATTTAATGTTTACTTTAGCAGCTGAGCTGACTTGCATAGAAACACTTGTCAAAAAGGAACAGGGTCACAACACTGCCCGTATTAAAAAAATCACTGTACTAACCCAAGAAAATTATTGGAACAACTCCACCTAACAAAGAAAGACTCCATCAGCAGATTGTTTTAGTGCACACAGGAAGCAAAACCTTCCTCACAAACATATGCAGGACTGGGTCTAATTTATAGGTTTTCGAAGAATGCGTTCTTTAACATACCTCCATGGTAAATGTAGACTCAAAAATGATATTTTTATAAAGTACAACGAAATAAGAAAGCTGATTGAAGAAGACCTAGATCTCCCTTCAGGCTGTAGGTGTCTTCTCGGGACACAGGTTATTAATTGAAAAAAAATCAAATCATAAACCATTTAGTTTAGGAAATGAATTTAAAATTCATTCCAGGTAAAGCTTTTTTTGAAATGGATCTTGGACTGTGCCTATTTACAGATTGCGTTTTTTATAGGCTCTGCTACTATAATAAAAAAAGCAATGAGAAAATGTTGTTCTCGGGGAAAACAGGCTCTTTTGATGTTTACTACCATACCTCTGTAATGAATATAAATGGCTTTCTGTTGTGTATGTAACCCAACCTGGAACCAATCCAATTACAAACAGAATGACCATACACCAATTTGAGCAACCTAATTATTTTCATGACAGGTGAGATTCTGCCTTGATCACAAAGACACCCTGCTGGTTTTCAGTTTTATAAGGGCACATTTCACAGCAGGAATCTGGGATTAAAATGATACGGCAAACATGCAAGCATGCAGGAAACCATTTACCATCATCGGAGGCTTTTTCCAACACGATCGATTTCAAAATCGGCAATCGCCAGGCCCTCCCTGAAGCGTTTCACTGAATACAGTTTTTACTTGCTAAAATGCGTTTTTATCTGTGGTGATTTTACCCCCCCCCCCATCTTGACTAGAAACGAGTCCCGCATTTTGCACCAAAAAAAAAAGAAGATGGACTGAATTATTTTATGCTGCCTGGGGATTAATCTAAAACTTGTTTCCTCTGTTGTTACTTCCACTACAGCTGTGCTCAAATCCCATTTCGCCTGAAAAAAGGCTGAAATTTAGAATCTCAAACATCGTGCATTACATTCCAGCAAACGCTCCCTTCAGCCTCCCAGCCAGCATCTGCACTTGTGTCCCTTAGCTGCAGTGCAGGAGGTGTACATTTTCCAGATGAGCGCAACTGAAACTTCACTCCATCTTGCATGGTTTTCCCATTCACTCTGTATATTGTATTTCAAGGAGAAAATTCTTCTACCAGCGATTACACATCTGGAAAATATGCAAGTATAAGCTAAACTGCTCTCTGCGGAAAGTCTCGGCTTTCTGCACATGGCCGTGGCCACACATCTCCCGGGCCACCAAATTTCCTCTGCATAAACATACTCAGAAATGCTCACCTCTAATTGAAAACTAGCTGCCGGAGCAGGTGGCCTCTGCTCACTTGAATGTTCCCTGGAAAGACACTTATGCAAGGCAGACTTTTTTTTGTCCTACTAAAAACATGGGAAACAGCTGAAAAACGCCTTGCCCTTCTGGGATGGCTTAATAATGGGAGGGCAGTTTGTTTTTTGTGCACGTACAGGTATTAGTATATACACAGCGTGTGAGAACTGATTTTGGGACAACGTCCCCAAGACGGTAATAAATTCTAAGAAGCAGGACCAAGGCAAACGCCTTTTTTTGACAAAATGTCTCACAGCGGCCCTCAAAGTGTAGAAATACAAACATCAGCACTGTCTGAGGCACGTTTTATTATATTTTTTGAATAAACTCTGGGACTGTTTTAGTTTTACAATTCTATCATTAACGGTAGAGTCATAACTGATGTGTAATGTTATTCTAAAGTAAGAAAAACAAGAGAACTGGCAGGCTTGACATCTCTGCTGAAACTGCTCTTGAGCAGCAGCTTGTGGTAGTTACCATGGGTGCCGTCCGACTGGATGCGACCAATCCAGATGCGGTGTAGTTTGATCCGAGGCCTCCTATTGGCCCATTGTGTGCTGGTCCCAGCAGGTTGTGCATGTCTCCGTGGCCCCCTGGCAGGCTGGTGGTGGGCCCAACAGCGTGGTTTCTGAGCACGTGGATAGCATCGTCCAGCCTGTCCAAGCGGTCCTCCATCCGAGACTGCTTCCGGGGCGCAAAAAGAGACAGACGCAGAAATAGCACAGGTTAATGTAAGCAAACAACAAAAAAAGAAATTTTGACTGGATAATGCATTCTTGACAAGACGGCACTAAAAACAAGACAGACACATTCGGAGCTGCTTTTAGGATCTAATAAGGAAGAGCCGGAGCCATTTCAGCCTGGAACGCATCTGCACATAAGAACACTGAGCTCCTTGGCAAAATGTAAAACCGGGATTTGGTCAAATTAAGCCATTTGCAATACTACGACTATTAATTTGGTATTATGTTTTATTAAGCATTTAATTCTTATAAGCAGATTAGTGTGCATCTAGTGCAAACTGAAACGGCAAGGAATAAACAAGCACAGCGACAGACATGAATTGAAGTCGGGGCAAGCCGGCAACACAGAAATAAAGTGGCGAAAAGTCATACAAGGAATGGAGGGGGAGGGGTGGGGAGGGCACTACCTAAAGGGAAATAGTACCTCGCAGACATCCTTTAAGAAGGACATCGCATCTTGCAAATGCTCATGAAGTTGCTGCTGAACCCGATTTTTCTGGCAAAGTCAAGATAGAACAGGAAGCAAAAGCACACATTTAGATTATTAAAGGAGAGACAAGGAAGGCAACACAGGTCAGCATCCACATGTTAGTCCAGCTATAACAGCAGGTGTGTGCTCAAGCTACCCTGAAAACAGTCCCGGAGCCCTAATGCCCACCTACCCCTCTAAGCCTAAACAAAAACCACTCAACACCGATTTCTAGTAGACTGAGCATAACGAACGCATGCCACCGACAACGGCTTGCGTTGACCTGGAACTGTAAAACGCAAATCCAGGCGCAGAGGAAGGGATCTAAAGACACTGCCGCGCACGCAGGGCAAATGCGTTGTGTATGCGGATGTTGAGTGGGGGTGTAAATGAAAAGTTATCTCTTGTTTTAGTAGCTCTGTGAAATCAGCCCAGGAATCCTGTAACAGTAGTTACTGCAACAGCTGTCCCCAGAAAGCAAAAGCCCGACGACTGCGGAACAGATGGCGAGAGAAGACACACCCTGTGTGTCGGGTGTTGTTCCATCCAGCCCCACCATTTGTCAGCAAGGAATGTACTTGTAACGCTACCCTGCCCCTCTCTCCAGCGATACCCCTGCAACACCAATCAGCTCTGCCGCTGTCAATTAAAACCCACTTAAAAGGGGGTCGACGGCGGCCTTACCAGCGAGTGCAGGGAGTTCTCGTAGTTGGGGGATGATGGGGTCTGTCCTGCCGCTCTGGGCCATTGGTTGGTGCCTGGAAGAAACAAAAAGCATCTTTCATGGACCCAACTATACCGGCAAAAAAGGAAGCACAGCTATACCAAGCCTCCAGACGCTCATGTTCCAGGAATATAGCCACTCCAAGGCCTAATGCACACAGCACACGAGACGCTAAGAACGTTTTTATGTTAAGTTTGTTTTTTCTTTGTGTGTGTGGAAAAGAACCATCTCCCTTGAAAAGGAAGGCACCCTGAGCGTTGTGTGCCCCCAAGCAGAAAAGCCAGACTCTTTCCCCTTACGGTAATTTACTTGCATCTCCGGCCATTTGTTAATTAATTAATCATTAAAAGGTACATTAGAACAATGAGGGCACTGTTTCGATCCCAATCCTTAAAGAGCCCAATGTGGGATCCTGGCTCTTCACTCTCCTCTGGCCTAAACGCAATGACTTCCACTGCCCCTCCCACCCAGTCCCCCTGCTCTGCTGGGGAGCTCTGGAAGGACATGTCAGATTCTCTGGAGCCCCTCTGCTTCCAGGGAGGGGACAGAGGGTCCATCTTCTGCCAGAAATCTGTTTTATATCCAGCTCCCCAACATCCACGTCCCAGAGGCAAAACAATACATATAAAAATAATTTATTACACATAGAAACTGGCAACTTAAAACAGGAACAATCTACTCAAGAACACAATGCTGTCTGAACAGATTCAGAATACATTTTATGGAGTAAAAAATGGTATCACTGTGAAGGACACAAAGCATTTTCTTTTGTGCATAGATCGTATGACACTGCTCATTGACAAATTTCAGACAGTTTACTGTAATATTACCAATGTAAAAGTATTCTGCATGTGTAAAGGATCCTAATCATAATTAAGAAATAAAAACTCATGAAGTATGAGTATGTAAAAGTTTATATAATGCAAAAGGAATGCACATCTGCAAGTCACATTTGTAGTTAGAAAGTGGAACTTTTTTTGTAATGAAAAAAGGCAGACTGATTTTTCCATATATAGATTGCATAATCCTACTGGCAAACACATCTCAACAGGAAATAATGTATTACACAAGGCCTAGAGTGTAAACCTTTTAAAACACTTTTCAACACCATGGTCTTTTTAAGGATAAAAACAAAACAAAATAAAAGTAAAAATAAAGAAAAATGAAATCCAAAAATACTTTTAAAAATGGTTTAAATATCTGGGAGAAATCTGCACCATGGTCATCATTTCTGAGATAAACATTCAGCTAATGAGAACTCACAGAGTACACATTTGTTGATCTTAATCTTGTTTGTGCTCTGCTTTCACCTCTTATTTTCACAGTCTGTTGCACCTTCGAACCACAGTGCCTTTTCAGAGAACTGCCATTAACAGTGGCAAAACTGTCAAGCCAAGGAATCGGTACGACTGCCAAAAGCAGGATTATAAGGCAAGTGGCAATCATTGAGCCCAGTTGTTCTTTCTGTTTATCAACTGCTTTAAAAAGGTGTGGAGTATTAGTAGTGGAACTATTACAATAACCCCAAGATGGCCTCGAATATCAATTCTGGCAAAAAAGGACTGCTAACAGGATACCATTGTGATTAGGACCCTTTTCTAATTACCTCTTTGAGCTCTGTTTCTTACAGCACTCCACTTGTCCAGAACTCAGTCCTGGTGTGCATAGATATTGAAATAAGGTCTGTATCCTTTATGCATTCTGCCTATTAATATACCTGTAAATTTATTGAGAATAAGTAATGTCGTTAATCTGGCAGGTATGTATTGTAACAATATTCAACAGCACATGCCAATATGCTCCAACAACAGTAATATGTTTAAAATATTTTTTTTATTTAGAAAAATCTTCAGTGAGGAAAGAAAAGAATGCATTTTATATGTTACAAAGTACCAAAATCATCACATCACGTTCAATAACTAATTCAGGGTCATGGTAAGAACCAAATTATATTTTCTGAAATTTTAGTTTACAACAGATATAACATCAGTCAGTTTTCACAATGGGAAATATAATCCAGACATAATGACATTTTATTTAAAAAGGTACAAACTTTGACTTCAATGAAAACACCCAATGTATTTATCCAGCACAGGGGACAAACTATCAGCCTTTCTCTGCTTTTGTTAAGGAAAATAATTTTTCTGACAAACTCTTGCTAAGCAATTTTAAATTTCAGCGAAGGTTTCCACATTCTTACATGAAATAGTCATTTGTTTAAATTTTTCCTATGATGGGAGAAGAGTAATTAAAGCTGAATTAAAGGACCAAATCCTAATTAACATTTTAGATGGATGGAGTTGAAGTTAATCTGTAGATCCTGCCAGATTATTTATAACCCACTAAAATAGCTGTGTGCTAATTAAAAAAAAAAGGTAAGAAAGCAACAGCCTATCAAAATGATTCCAAATCCTGGTAACTTGATTTCTGGTCTGTATCTTTTAAATGCAACAATCAATTAAAACGTAAAAAAAGAAAAACAGTTCTGAATTTTCCTTTGATATATCACCTATTTGAGCATTATTACAAAAGACCCAACAATCCCTTTGTAGTGTAGTAAAAAAAACATTGTTATGACTGCTGGCAGACATCAAAGTTTTGGCTCAAAGGGAAGATTTTAATAATTCTTTGTCAGACTCGGTCTATATTTGATAAAACATAATGGGGAAAAAAAGAAAGAAGGGCGATTTTTTTTAGAACACCTCCATGAAAGCTAATCAGATTAGGCCCACCTCAGGGCTCCTGGGAGGAAATGGAGCTCAGATCCAGGACTGGGCGGGTTCAGGCCGTAGGGCCCTGCAGCTCTGCTTCATTCCCACAAGCCCATTCTTGCCCACCACCACAGCTCTCGCACACAATATTCACCGGACCAACACAAACAGCAGCTTGCGTTTTCAGGGAGCATGAACCTGAGTGCATGACTGCGCTTTGTTTTCACATTCTCAAAGAGATTTCCAATGGCACTGTGAATGAAGTACAGTTTCCTGCCAAAAATACTGACATTTCACAAGGTGGCCCACATTGGACAGCAACACATTGCCCGCGTGCCTTTTGTGCGCTTTCATTTCTTGCGAAAATAAAAATGTCTTGCGGTAAGCAATTCAGAACAGTACAAAAAAAAACATTTGTAAATCAATGTGAAAACACAAAAATAAAAAGCATTCATCAATAAATCAGTGGATTTTATTATCAAGGGCTTACTGATGTGTTAGCACACCCACACCCCTGGCTAACAGAATAAATGTTGGCTATTTCAAGTTCACAAAATCTGTTTAATTGGCTTGGAGGCCTATATTTCTGCAGTTCTTAATGTGTACAGGACTGGAAACAGCCCTGCGGAATTGTGAAAATTTAATCAAAAGGTAAGAAGGATGAAAAAAACTGAAAGAGTCTGATCTCTACGCGTGTGTGTCCACATTAAAAAGCAGGTCTGGAGCGAGCCGCCCTGTGACTATTAGGCACAAGTCACTGCCCTCCGACAACAAGGGCCCCATTGAGAGAGGCTGTGCCCCTGCACAACTGCACTGCTGCCAGCAGGCTCACATTGCACTCTGCTAAAGCACCGCTCTCCGATTTCTTGTCCACAATGCTCCTTCCAAAAAATCTGGCGAACGGCACTTTAAATAAACGATTGAACACCGTATTCTTTTCGACCACAAACTCCCTCCTAGTGACCCATTGTGTACAGTCAGGACAGAAATACAGTACAGGCCTGTCAAGCCAGGTCTGGAGGAGGATTGTTTTTAAAGAAATTTCTCCTTTACTACAAGGATGCTTATTAGTTTCTCCCCAACATTTGCTGCAGCAAACGAAAAAAACCTACTATAGCCATTCGGGCACGGAATGCTAGCCTAGTAACACGTTTATCAGGCATGTCAGTGAGGAATCAAATAAAAGGAAAACCATCTTTCAGGTATGGTCACAATGTTACCAACTGGCAATAAAACCTGATTTTTAACAGCTCGGAGGGGGCATGTCAAAACAAACGCACCAGTAGCAGATGTAAAAACAAAACTCGCAGGAATCCTGGCTGCGTTTTGCAGGAGGTTCCACTGTAGAGCAGAGCGGCGCAGTGTGCAACTCAAACATCAGGAATGCACACACAGCGCATCACGCCCACCTTCAAACAGCATACAGCCATTGTGCAGGAGTTGGAGAAGAGAGTGATCAGCGCCGAAAGGGCTGAAGTTACATCAGCACTGTGCAATTCCAGCTCCCCCTGAACCAGTTTCAATCAATGAGCCCAGGGCCGGCCTGTCTGCAGGAGGAACAGCTGTGTCCTGGCGCGAAGGCAGCTGAGGACAGGGGCGGGAGACAGAGAGCGGGAGGAAGAGACAGCTGGCTGTGCCGCCGCCGCCTCTCTGGAGCCCTCTCCCATCACTACACAAAAACCTCCACACGCTTCCAGGTTCTCACCTTGAATGTCACACGTGGCTCTTCCCCCTAGCCAAACATGCCACTAAAATAATCATGATTACAAATCTAAACCCTTTAGCATAGCTGGGAAAATCTCTGCTCTCCCAACTGGTGGGTGGTGCACAAGGGCGCAGTTGGTACTTTATCCCAGTGGCTCCAGTCCACCCAGCTGTGTAAGTGGGGGATCAACATTGCTAGAGGGGGTGATCCCTGCGGTGGACTGGTGCCCTGTCCACTCATTGGCTCTCTAGTTCCCTTAACCCCACCAAAACCAGAGGATGTTCCAACGAGCTGCTGTGGCATGAAGATAGAAAGAACTTACCTGCTAACCAAGCCACGTCTAGAAACCAAAGGCATAATTGTTTTAATTAATCGATTAAAAAGCCATACAAGTGGATCAAACCTTAAAAAATCCTTAAAAAAACAAAATGTCAAGCCATGACAGGTGCAGACAATCTCTATCCAGCATGAGAGCAATCGTCTGTACAAGAGGCTTGCAGCACAACGCATCTCTCCAAACACACAGTGTCAATAAAATCAGTACATGCAAACCTTGAGGTAGTTGTTTTAAAACCATATATATTGACTGAACTTATTAAAGCAGCGTGATGTACCAGGAAAGGCTTGAAACACTCTTAACATTCAAAGCCCTGCAGCTGTGCGATCTGTTCGTGCTGGTGATGTGACCCCAGCCTGCTTGCCGACACCAGAGCACCACACTGCGCTGTCCCGCTGCCTGGAAGAGTGTGTACTGTACCTGCGAGAGGAGATGGAGACCCAACCGGCGTTGATGGATTAGATGGAAAACTACTGCTGGTGTGGTCAGGAGAATAAATCTGACAAAGGAGAAAGACAGGAATTTGTCAATAAATAACACACACAACTGTAAAAGCAAAATTTGTCATTCCTGATACTTTTTATAGCCTTTATTGTCACCCTTCAGCCTGCTTGTAGCCAAAATTGGCTCATCAATCCTGTGGCTGTTTTACTACCTGAGAGGCTATAAAGATGCTCACTGCATACATATGGGTCCTTAACAACACTGGGAAGCCTGTTCTCCAATACCGTCTACCAAATCCACAGCGCTCATAATTTACAGCGACATGAATATAGAAAATCTATTTCCCCTCATTTTTTTTCTTCTTAAATTAAGAACGATGCGCAAATCATGCAGCTTTTCTCTGGTGTGTATTATGCCTTTTAAGATTTGTAAACACACAAAAAAAATCATTATTCTCAAACAAGGCTAAGGAAACGCATTTCCACCCTTGCTGAAAAAGTAAAAATAGTATCCCTAATACTTGGAAGCTACAGCTTGACTCAAATCTCCATTAAATCCTATTAATATCATCTTAACATGCGCTGCAATATTACACACGCACACACTCTGCTTGCCTCTGTGGAACACAATCAGAGATGAGGGAGGAGAAAAGTGGAGAATGCCAGGCACAAAAAGAACATTCAGCATCATTAATCTCTCTTCTTTACTCATCAGTCTGAATGAGTTCTGTTGCTAGAGCAGCCACCCCTGTGCTTATCCCATTGTAATACTTTCCTTGGCAGAAGAGTGCAGCACAGGGAGATGATGTGAGATCTAGTTATTGATGTGATCTAATAAAATGACACAGTCATTTGATCCTTGCTATTAGCAACGGAGACGTTTTGCCAGATAATGGCAGGCTCTGCTTTTTTTTTTTCTAGATAAATGACCTGTCGGGTGTTCATCTGGAAAACAAAGCACGCCTCCGACAAAGACACCGTCAACGCACAGAAAGGCTCGGCTTTTTTTTTTCTTTTCAGATTTGCAAGGAACAGAGAAGGGGATTGCAAACCATTTCATGTATGCAAGAGTTGAAAGACCCAGATTAAATCTAAAAAATCTATGAAATGCCAGAGTGCTCTATGCTGTGTTTGTTTAAACAAAAGATGGATTATAATGAGCAAAGCTTCACTGTTTCTTCATTTGATAAGAAGGTGTTCCACCACATAATGGACAATATCTTCTGAAGACTAGGGTATTAGGTTTCTATCCATTTAATTAGTTCTACAACACATAGCACATCCAGCAGGATCAGTAGTAGAGAACAGCTCAATCAGAGGGTCTAAATCATCAATTTGCAGCTTACCAGAAAAGCCTATTTAGCTTTTAAAAATATGGTCAACTTCAGTTCTTTCACAACACTTCTCAATTAGTTCTCAACAGTGTCCCCCAGGGCACTAGAAACGCCTTACGTTCCGAGAGAAACTGGATGTTCATTTCCTGTAATGGCTTTTAAAAGATCTGGGGAACAACTTGGATGGAAAAACAAAACAAAACTGAGGTCTTAAGTTTTATTTGTCCCAGGGGTTTTAAAAACATAATTTTTAGGAACAGAAACTAATAGCACCACTGGTAGAAACTGTATGATCAAGGAAAGCTGAAGCCTGTATTTTAATATTTTAAACTTAAAAGATGTGTGATGTACCATGCTGTTAAGGCCTTAATTAAAATTTAACAACTAGTTATTATGTTGATAAATCAACGCTGCATTTCAAACCACATTTCAAACACATTAGATCTTAAAAAATCTTGATCACTGGATTCAGGAAACTTCTTTGCTCAGGTTTTGCATTTTGCTCTGAACCTTCAAATGAAAGCACTAAGCCCGCATTCACAGATATTAAATTTGTTGTGTTTCAAATGTCTTACATGAAGTGATGAAATAAGGCAATTTAGATTTGTCATGATTTCTGTATTTACCTCTCACAAATAACACTGTGATCATATTAAATTTCTGGCATATGGTGCTTACAAAAACAACCCTGCCAATCCAGCTCTGTGTCTCATACTGCAACTCATCATTATTTATTCATTTAAAATAGTACAGAATGTAAGGCTAATAACCCATGTCTAGCATACCTCACACAAAAGGTTTCTTACTACAAACTGACCTGTAAACAAAAAACACATTGTATGTGGTAATTATACTGTAAAGAGTCCTTTTTTCTCTTATTAACTGCATGGCAGAAAACAGTATTATCACCAATTAAAGCGCAAAGGATAAAGGAAATGGATACCTTTGACCTGTTTTTTTGCAGTTGAAGGGGAAAGAAAATTGCAAATTTAACACCTAAAATATAATTAAGGAAGCTGAATGCCACACTATCATTCAACAACGCAGCACTGATGGTAAAAATGGTAACTTTTTAAAAATGTTTCTGATACAAAATACATATATTTAAACCTTTTAGTAAACTCAGAGAAAAAAAAACAGAGGTGGAGGATTCTTTAAGGTCTGTACGAATAAGATTACCGGATGTGTTATATACTTTATAGATTAGAGGCAATTGTCCTCATTCTACAAATTCCAACTTCCTAACCACTTGGGCTGAAACGCTGCTCTGAGCTGTGACACGCCTGCAGCTCTATTACAAAGAACAGGCAATGATGCATCTCCCGCGTCCTTTTTTCTCCCAAAACAGAATTAACGTGACAAATGCATTCTGCGGCCTGCTTCGCATTCAGCTTATGTAACTGACTCTCGACCCGCTGCGCGCCCGGGCTGGCTCTCGCCGTCTCCTGCGCCTTCTGCTAGATTTAAACTGTAACACGACTCATTTTACAACAACAAATGAGACCCCGCCTCCCCATCGGTCACGCTCCGCTCCAGCCAGCGGGGTGCCAATAACGAGAGCCCCCTGAAAGAGGGTCCGGACAAAGGACATTCAATGGGCAGCCTGCAGAGCCGAACCCCCGAGCCCAGAGCCCCCCCCGTCTCCCCCAGCCCCTCAGTGTACATTTCACATCAGCTTTGTCATGCAAATAGAATGGAGTCTGCGAATACAAAAAGACTTAATTTGTGATTATTATTTTTTTTTGTAGTCAACTTCCCTATGTTTTCCTTTTTCCTTTGTGCCAAAAAGCTATTAGCCAGCGTTCCTCTCCCCCCCAAACACACACCCACACCTTAAAGGCGAACTGACGTGCAGTGAGTTCCGAGGTATGGCAAAAAAAATCAAAGCAAACTTTCTCAGGGACAGCGCTGGTATAACAAACAAAGTGTTAGTTAAATGCTCTCACCGTTTGATCTTCTGGGAATTTAAAGAGTGAAGTGTGCTTTGATTTGACATTAGGCACTGAGAAATACCAGATGTTTTTAGCCTTCACAAGCCCTCCACGGGCACAATCTTAAAGGGTTATTGTTTGGCAAGTGTTCAGTGAAACACATTAGAAACGGCACGAATACCCAGATTTTCCTTTTGCTTCTATCAAGGCTGGTTGATTATCCAAACTAATGCATAATCCATGGGCTTTGGGAACTCTGAGTAAATACTTTTATGTACAATTCCCTTTCTTGCATACTCTGAGATTAAGACCACAATTATCCAGGCTTAGGCCCAAAAAAACATTTGCAAATGTATTATCTGGCCTTACATGTTTAATCACATAGTATTCTGGATAGCGGTTAATACCCAGTCATAACAACAAAGGTCGTTTTCTTTGAAGTTTGAAGTAGGGCATTATTTTTGCGTGCAGTATCAATTTCTAAAAAAAAAGAGCTATCACATGCAAGAATGACTCAGTACAGCCGCCCTGCTTTGTTTCAAAGTGGGATGGCGAATGGTTAATTTATCAGCCATCCTTTGGTCTGAGTGCGCTTGATGAGGTTAATTCTGTCGGAAAATCCCTAAATGATTTTAAGTGTGTCCCGTGTAATCTAACAATTTAAAGCACCGCGATCAGCAACCAAGGCTGCAAACAATTTATGGTCTGAACAGTTTCTAGAGGCGGGAGAGGTGGGGACAACAAAACTTCCTACAATTTTTACAGACAGAATGAATCGAGGTGTACACGAGCATTGTGTGCGCGCTACGTCTTTCCTCTTCCAAACCTTTCCTGCGTTTGTCACGCAATTTTTAACACTTGAGGTGATAACCCCGCAATGGCAACGGTTTCACTTGCTCTTGCTGTTTCACCTGTTGTTTTGGGGTTTCTTCTCCGTTCCAGTATTTGAGTGAAATCTGTGAAGATGTGCGAGTGTGGGGTTTGAAATGCAGTGACTGTGGAATGCACTGATAGGCCAGATGGAATGCATCACCATCAGCTATGACAGAAATGATTTATGGAATGACCTGGCTGCTCCTGCCAAGCAGCAACACAGGATGACAAAAATCAAGTTACCGTGGTAACCAGTGCCCACCCACCAGTCAGATTACACATTGCCGGCCTTGATTTCCTCTGCCCATAAATTTGTAAACCTCTGCATGGCCAGTTTTTTCTACAAATGACCACTAACTTGGAATTTTCTGCACTGCTTAGGTGCTCTTATTTTATTGTAATACTGAAAGGGACTAGTCGGCCTCAAGTTGAAAACAGAACCTTAAAGGTTTTCACCTGGAAAAAAAAATGTCTCAGTTTAACACAGGGCTGCCAATTACCAGCTAAATCCCGAAAACACAATAAAAACCTTTTTAACCCTAATTAAAGGTAGGTTGTTAACTGGATAAGAGCTCACTTTATAAAACAAATTCACTACAAACCAATCACTTAATTTTTTTTTGCTTTTGTGAAAAAGAAAGTTTGGTAACCTACTTCTTCTAATTAGCTACTACATTAACTAACTACCTAACAGGATAGATGGGCAGAATTGCCTCTTCTCATTTGTTATCACTCATGATCTTCCAGCTTGAAGGACAGTGTCATATTTCAAGGCAATCAAAGGAAACTTCAATAGGAAATGGTGTACCTTTATTGTGCCTTATATGAAACACCCCCAAAGACTGGGTCTATTTGGAAAGTGCCCTCATGTGTTACAAGCTTCCAAAATATGAACAAATCATGTTTTATTATACATGCTTATCAACAAAGTAATCAGAATAAAATAATATCAAAGTTGTTCACGAGTACTATGGACATGAAAAAGGCTCTAAATATATGTAAATAATATCACTGGAAGAGTATATGCAAATTTAAACATATAAGCACAACAAAATCCACATACATGGAGAAATGTCTTTGGGAAAAAAATGGTTTCTTCATTAGCCCCAAAATACAAGTAAAACAAAGAAACGTATGTATTTGGGAATTTTTCCATTTGATCACACTGAACAAAAAGACAGATATAAATACTAGGATTTCTTCTAGCTTCGAGTAAAAAAGCAATCACAAACTGGCTTATTAAAGAACCTCCATCATCTGAACATTGTGAGTGAGATTTATAAAAAGGAAAGGTTAAGATTATCTCTCAATTTACGTGAGAAACGTTTGGCAAAACAATGCTTTAACCGGTTTTAAAATTGAGATTTGATTTGATTTCATTTTTTGAAGTAAAATGAAGTAATATTTCTACACAGACTGCTTTTGTTTTTCTGTAATGACAAAACTAATTTTGATTTGAATAAATATATTTCTGAATTTAACTCCTGATCTCTGCTGTCCTAATGTAAAGAGTTCTAAACAAGTGCATTTGTTAGCTAAAAGAAAACGGAAAAAAAAACTCTGTATATTTTGCTTGTAAACCATTTCATCAACCAATAAAAAAACTGAACACTAAGAAAATTGAGAAAATGTTATCTTCTCTACAATTCTTCTAAACGAAGCAGTGCAAAAACTGAGACAATCTAGACATTAGAAACAGAGGAACACAAATGTTCTCTTGCCTGTCCTTATGGAAGTTGTTACAGCATTGAACAGCATCAGGCATTACTAGGAAATTAGGTTTAGCAGTGGAGACATCAAACAACAACAAAAGGCTAAGACTACAATGCAGATAATTCAATTCACAATTATTGTGTAACCAGCTTAACATGGGCTTCGTCTCCCATGAATCAGCTTCTGAACTCCAGATAACAAATCGGCAATATGCATTTTAGCAAAGACGCATAAACACTGCACAGACAGCATCTATTTCATGCCTTTCAGGCATAGGGGCTGTCACAAACAAGAGAAGTGCAAGGAATTATTAATAAGGATATTATCATGCAGACGTCTGAAAAAAACACTGATAAATGATAAATAAAATCATATGAAAGGTTATGAACATGAGAAGGTCATTCAGCCATTCAAGCCAGCCTGTTTGGTTGTTGATAGCTAATTCCCCCAAGGATGTCATCCAGCAGTTTCTTGAAAGAAACCAAGTTATCAATCAGCATAATGATTGGGTAGCTTGTTTCATACTCCCACCAGCCTTTGGGTAAAGACAGCAGGAATGATTAATGGTTAGTGCCCTGGCTGTTTGTTTAACAATTGGGTGGGGCACTGCAGTCGTAATGTTTGATAAAATACCAGGATGTATAAAACAGAACAATTTTAAATTGCTCCAGAAAGAGAGTCTGGTCAATAAGAGTAGAAGTGACAGACAGATGAAAGACTGCTTTGTACTTACTGAAGCCAGAGCTTTTCCCAGTGCATCTCCAGTTTGCGAGCTTCCAGTGGCATTTCCCCGGTTTCCTGCTGCAAGGTTAAAAAAAAACATTTTTTAATTAAAATATAAGCATTTAAATATTAAAGCGGATAAAGCAAGCAAATAAATTTTATTTGTGAACTGGCATGCAACCCTAACAGCACACGCAAAGACCCTATCCTGCGCATCTGCTTCCGTAAGCTCTCCTGCTAAGGCAGGGGGCTCTGCTCCGACGGCGGTCTGCGGCCTACCCAGAACGCTCTCGGTGCCGTTGACCGGGGGAGTGTGAGAAGTGGTGACGTAGGGCGAAGTGCTGGAGTTGCGATGGAAGCTGGACATGGGCGGAAGACTGGCGTTGATCTCTGTTGGGGACACCGAGTGTGGCGGGTAGTTCTGGGGAAAAGGAAACATACACCACAAGTTGAAAGCGCAACTAAAAGCAGTTTGATTCTACATAAAACTATAACCGCAAGTATTTTCCAAATCTTTAACTATATTCTCTTTAGAGGAGTAAAACGCAGTACAGTCAGTTTCTACTGTCTGTCTTTTAGCCAGGTTAATAAGCAGTGTGAAGTATTAAAAATGACGGCTAGTCCTATTTATGTCAACAGATGACACAATTGTCGCTGTGATGCTAACAGGCCTCACAGGTCACCAAGTCTGTACCCAGAACTCAGGACAATTGACAGACAAGTATTACGGGCAGGAGACAGCTGACTCCTTGTCCAGCACTAGTCACTTTCACTGAGCGGTGAGACCAAGAGCTGGGAAGCAGCAGCTGCAAATTCATTCTGACCCCAGGTCAGCCTCAAGCACTGTGCAGTGGTCACCGCAAGCAGGCCGACAAGCAGCGCTCGGCAGAGAGATGGAACTCAGATACGGGCAGAGCAACAGGCAGAGGTGATAACCAGACACGGACGCGATAAGCAGAATATTCAGAGGAGCGAATGTACAAACTACGCCGGTCTGCCACACTCTCGCAGGAGAGGTACCTATTGGTGGGGGGAGAAGGGGAGGTGAACGGCTGCAGGCTGAGGATTTTATCATTTATTTACTAAGGAAGAATCAGAGGGGTGAGAAAAAAACAGTGGGCAATGCAGCCATTCCTTTAGGGCTAATTATAAAAAAAGACCCCCTTACCCTCACCACCCATGCTACACTCTGGTAAATGAATATAATCGAGTGTTTATAGCAAAATGAGGGTAAGATGCTCGGATGAAGGAGAAGGCTCAGAAGCGTAGGCTGAGAGGACAGATCATCAGAGAAGGCCCTTTGATATCTATGACACGCAGGAAAAATACTTTGAATAGAACCTGGCAACGTATTGACAAAGCCTTGATCTTGAACAGAAGACCACGAACTGAGAGTCCTGTACAGCGAAGCAGATTTCCAGAAGAGCCCCACAATCCCAGACCTCTTTCCCCGTGTTCACAAAGGTCAACCGCAGCTACACTGATGGATCCTGAAGCTAAAAATGATTTACTTGACATGTTCCCTTTAAACCTGTCAATACTGTTATTCCCGAATTACCACTTCACAGGTCTAACACAGAAAGGGATCACTTAAACCTATGGGTACAAATCCATTAATGCGTGTTAATTGCCAGATTAGATCTAATGCCCTTTCAGACCGGCTTTTTTCCACGGCTGAGAACCGATACAAAGATGTCAATGTTAGTTAAATCATATCTCAGCCCCTTTTATATTATCGCCGCGCAATGCTTAATCAATCACACAGATATTTTAGCATAGTTACCTTATAAGATAGCTGTAATCATGCACAAGAGAATTTCACAAATCAAAACATTTCCAGAACTGTAAAAATAAGTTCAAACCCTGTTCTTATTATACCAGTATCTCTCTTTTATAGAGAGAAAACAAGCAGACGTTAGGTCATTATTATAAGAAATGTGTCAGAATTAAAAAAAAAGTCAGAAGGCTTAAATCTCTAGTAATATTTAACATTCCAAAACAACCTGAAGAAATGAGCTACAACAATTAAAACTTAAGACAGCCGAAGATCTGTTAGATAGCTGGAGACACTTGCGCAGAGCCAAGTAAAGATGAAGGGCCTGGGAGGGCACACACAGAGCTGCCTTACCAAGCGGTCATGTGTATGTAGGCTGCCATAGCTGCCAGACTGCGACACGTGAGAGGACGAGCTTCCCAGCATTCCCCCATAGCCTGACTGGCTAATCCCATTGGACGAATTCCAAAGGTCAGAGGAATTGTGGGTCCCATCTATTAAAAAAAATAAGTAAGAATGAAGAAGAGTTCCGGTCCCAAAGAGATTTTACAATGAAATGAAAAAAAAGACATTTATCACAAAGAGATGCTTTTACAAGCCTGCGGCTCGTTCTGCTTCTTTAAAATTACAATTCCCAGTTATGTTTACACAGAGGTCAAGCTAAACTATTTTATCCCAATCAAATAGCTTTTTAAACCACTACTTTTTATGCTGCTTTTAGATATGATTAAAAGTGGGCTTTAACATTCAACATAGTGTTTATCACTCTTATATACAGCATGTCTTGATCTGAAAATACAGGAAAAACTCTGCTTTTAGACCAGGATAACACTGGTATCCTGAAAACCTCTGTTTTATTGCCGAAATTGAAACCTAGTCCTGACCACAGCTGAGAAAACACAAAGCTTCCCCCTACTAATTGTAAAGACCTTGAGTGCAATCTGATTTACGCTGAGCAGAAGGGCAAAAATTTCATGCAGCCTGAAAACAGGAGTCTGTCCTTGGAAACAAAAAATGCTTCATAACATACAACTTTCTTTCAAAATGTAATTAGAAATAGGCTCCTTCCCTACATGGACAGAGACATTTTGTCTGCTGCCGAATAGAATAGCTTAGATTTAACATATTTTCCAAAGCTATTTTCTGCCTTATATGTGTTCTACAATGGTCCAATTCTCGTCCATTGTTTCAATGCAAACACAAACCTACAGAGGAGCCAAACCATATATTTTGAATAAAGACCTCTGCCCAAATAATCTCACAGGGAAAGCATTTTCAACAGAACAAAACAAAAAAAAATTGTATTAATTTAACTGTGTGGCGGAACTAACAAGATTAGGAAAAAGTAAAAAAAAAATGACTTTTTAAGCTGCAGGAAATCTTTAGCAAAAAAAAAAGACACCGTCAGATTAAACATTAACAGAAAACAATTCTCATCTTCTTTTAAGATGCTTTCACCAACATCCCTACAGGAAACATTCGAAAGCAATCCGGGGGAGTGCTGTAATTTTACTTACCGAAGAAAGTGCTTGCGAACATGCCACTGGGAGGTTTGGGAGACGGGTAACTGGGAGAATCTCTGTTGAAGTCATCCGAGCTTGGCGAAGGTGCGTACACCTACCCAAAGAAAACCGGAGAAGTTACTACACAACATCTTGATCTACATAGTCAAAACACTCTGTGTGCTGCAAAGCCACACTACCTGCTTTCAGAACTTCCAGTGTACTTCTTAACACATTCAACATTCGCCGGGAACTGCTCCAAACCATAAGTAGGAGAAACATACATCTGGGGGTTTTGAACTAAGAAACACAAAGGCGGGAGGGCTCAAAATGTTTTCTATTGATGAACTTTAAAAATCCCATAATCTGAAGCACGATTATAGCAGCTGTCACATTCTGCAGGCCAAAGATCAATGCCGTTCTAAATCCAGATTGAGGATATTTCTTTCTAAAGAGAAATCCCTGTCTTCATCCTCCCCTCATGATTCATCTGCATTGGGCAGATTTTAGAAAAGAAAAATACAGCTAGCTTCTCCATTTGTTACAGGACCACCCATTTCTAGGGAGTGAAACGTTTCTTCTTTTGTATGGCATTGCGTGAGCATCTCATTTTGGCAAAAGACCAACTCCAATTATTTAGGGGAAAAAGTCAAAATGGAGGAGAGACCTCTTAAATTTGTGGCCAAAATATTCAACTTTAGCTGTCTGAGAGAAGTCAAGAGACACGGAGCAAAATCCCAGGATACTGACTACATCCTGCATTGACACCCGCCCATGAAAACTGGCAGGACTGAGACTCTTGTCACAAAGCCTTTCTAACATATTAGGCAAAATCAGACTTAATAACCTCAGTCTTTTTGCTGCTCCAACTCGTGTAACATATGCCGAAGCTGATGGATAATCCATCAATGTCGCAATGCAAAAAGACAGGCAGGGCTGTAGCAAAGTCACAGAGAAGCAATGAGAGCAGAAGCAAAGCGGTGATTAATGTGAGAAAGTACCACAGATCTCTCTTAGTTCGTTTCCCATTTCATGATGGACATTCAATGACACCTGGAATTAAATGATGGAACCCCTAAAGACCCTTTTATTAAAGCTGGCTAATAATTATAAAGTAAAACCAAACGCGTAATACAACCAAAGAAATACTAAGCAGCTGTTTTTTGGACTGTGTGTTTTTTCATTCCCAGACGATAATGAAATAAAAAATATCCTAACATTAAACACTTTGCAAAAAGCACTAAGGAAACCAAAACTCCAGAGAGAGAAAGACAGTCTGTTCTTTTACTTTGTTTTTGTACCTTTTAACTTTGGGTGAACATAAATGAAACTGCAAGTTATGTAGCTGCGCCCATGCCAGTCTAACCCTCAAGGATCAAAGGGGTTCTGTGGCAAAACACGACTGATGTGGTCTCGGACTTCATGAAATCCAGATGGAAGCAGAACTATAACTCCATGCCACAAAAAGGAGCATGTCTCTTTCAGTTACAATCAGAACACTGTGCAAATTAAAAACAGACCCCACATGTCACCCAATCACCTGCAGATCAACAGCAATCCCTGCATTTAACGAGCCACTCGTACCTTTCAATTTGTAATAATACATCATGATTAAAGATAGAAAAACATCACTTCTCCTTACAGGCGTGAAGCTGAAAGTGAGTACATTTCCTTTTGAAAAATATTAAAAATGCTCCAATCATTTAATATGTTGAACCAGACATGACAGAGAACATAACTAATCCCATGTTTCGATTATTTTGGGACATGCAGATTTTAAAAAAGGTATCTTAGAGAATAGCTGCATGAAGTTCACAGCCATCGTAAGCTTCCGAGTTCTTATTTTTGATCCTTTATTATTTTTAAGCAGTGTATTTCTTTAACATGGTGAAACAGTGAACATGAAATAACTAATAAAAAGGCTCTTCTGAGAACCTGTCACAGAGTCCTGCAGAGTTCCACAGCGATTCCAGACTCTAAGGCTCTGTCTGAAAACAAGTGACTGTCAGGTACAAACAGCCGTGATTTAACACAGATGATTAATTGGGTTTTGGAAGCAGCCAAGAGGAGCAAGACTGAGAAGTTAGGATATAGAAGCAAACCTGCCTCTTAAAAACAGTGTTTTTTTTGTCACATCCTTTAAACAGAAAACAGAAGTGCCACTCCTTGGTCAGACAGTATTGGGGGAGAAAACAAATTCAAAAATGACATAAGGCTATATATATTTATAGATTTTATCTAGAAGACACCTGATCCCCTCCCTGCAAGCCTTGATGTAGCCCATGGAAATGAACGCAGCCTTCACGCTGAAACATCAGTACAGAGGGATACAGGCACCCAGCCTGCCTGGCAGGGCAGCCTGGCTACACTACGCACAGAGGCGGCGAAGGTGAAGCCTATGAACTCAACCAGGAGAAACTCTCCTGGGCTCCTCTCTCACTGGGGCAAATGCACTCCCCCCCTCACACCGACTCGGAGGCAATCCCAGGTTAGACCCCAGCACTGGCCCCAGCTTTGTCCCCTGTCTGAGCCGTGATGGACAGCATATGGCACTGGATAAACTTAATTGTCCTCCTTACCCTTGGCCAAGCGGCCAGCCCATTAATAAGCCCCCACGGCACACCGGGCACCCGAGATACTCCAGTCTCTGGAGGAGGCTGGGAGCGTTTAGTTTATTTCTTCATGGGCGCATTTGTGAAAATCAATCAGTCACCGTTGTCTCAGCCTTTAACAAACCCAAGCAGTTGCTTTTTTGATGTGTGTGTTTGTGGGGATTCGCCTACATTTGATTTTTACCCCCGCTGTCTTTAACCTCACATATCCTCATGTGCCTTACCTCGTAATTAATAACACATCAATAACTTCGTATTATTTTAATATCAGATGTTTTACTACTAATTTTTTTATTCTTAACGGACATGCCCATCAGCCAAGAGGTAACTAATGAGACCAAAACAAGGAGGACAACAGCAAATGGGAGTCATTTATAAGGATCTGCTGGATATTGCAAATGTTCTCTTCTACCACATCCCAACCTCCTTTCCCTGAGACACCTGTATTTGATATGAACATTACAGCAGTGAGAACACGGCACAAGAGAAAACTATGAAACCATCAGCACGCCTTCATTCTGGAGGAAATCTGAAAAAAGAGTACTGCAAAACAAAAGCTCAACCAGAATACCTCAAAGCAATTGGTTTGTAAGTGACAACAAAATATCCTGTTCCTACAAGCCATTAGTTTGAATCATACTTTGCCTAAGGGTTTCTTCTTTTCTTCAAGAAAAAAGTAACAATTATAAAGACAGAAGGCACGCAGCCTAAACACAAGAGTCGTTCGCTTTTCAATTCCGTCTCTTCCTGATAAGACTTGTTAGCTTTTCAGTTCTGTGACTGGCATCTTGAAAAGGGGTGAAATTTTAAGTTTAAAGTACACTACTGGCCTACTGTTATCACTTGTTAACAGTGATGCTGGTTAGAAAAATGTGTTTTTTATCGAAGAGAAAAATGCAATACGTTTGCATTTTCTTTCTTTTAGAACATGATCTGGCTCTAAACACAATCCTAACTGGACTGCGAGTGTAAACAATGTGAAAGTTACCCAGATTGCCCGAACACAACGAAACTGGTTATTTTAAAAACGAAACCTGGTTTTGGAACATGTGATATTTAATTTCAAAATGAAATCCCAAGGTTGGTGGAAATACAAATATTGGGTTTTATCATTCCAAGAGTAATGTTACTGAACTTTTTCCTTCAATAACTTTATTCATTAAAATTCCCCCTTTTATTCAGGGATACTGAACAGGAAAGGCCAACACCTTAGATAAATATATACCCTGCCCTTCCAATCCACTGAAATATGCGAGTTTCTTCAACATCTGGGTATTTATCTAAGCAAACGTGGAGAGGACAAAGGAAAAATACTTCAGAAACCAAGGAGACAACAGCACCGTGAGCCAAATGACTTGCTATAAAACTACACAAAGTTCTTAGACCTGCACATATGAGTGTCAATAAACTTTAAAGCTGTAAGGAATAATAATATATAAATGAACATTAAATGCGTCATTTGATTCTCAGTCTCTGGTGATCAATGATTTATTTGTTATTTACCAACTGTTCTGAATCATAAAGTTCACTTTTGACCCGTTATGACCACATGCTATCAATTTTCTTCTTCTTCCTGCACAATACAAGCCTGGAAATACTTAATATAAAAAAGATCAAAGAGTTTCTTTTGTGGTGCAAGAACAAAGGCAAATGTTGTGATGGGGCATGCGGAAGGGAAGAAGTAAGGATAGATAGAAGTCATATTGCCCTCAGTATTTTTTTCTGGAAAATTCTCGCATGGACAGAAGTACATAAAAAAGTATAACACTTACGTTTTGAGAAGGACTAATAAACAAGTTAGTCTACTTCCAAATTTCTTTCTGCAGCCTAATAAATTTACATTTTAAAATCTAGCAGGTGGATAATATTCCTTTGACAGGGGAAGCCTTTTGACATTTTAGAAAAACAGCTTTTGGAACAAAGAACAGTGACCAGAGTACCACACACTAATTTATTGCCTTGGTAGATGCTTTAATGGTGTTTAAGATTCACAGATAAAATGCAAACTTATTAAATATTAAAATGGCATCACGCGGTGGTTCTTCCGACACAGAAAGTACAATGCAGGACCTGTTCCTTTAGCATATTTGTAACAACACAGACTTCTTTTTCTTTTAATCACCCAGCATATGCTCCGCGGGGAGCTAAAGATACCAACAGGCTGTAATGTTTTTCTTACTTTGTTCAACATGACTGCACATCTAAAGTCTCACTGATGTAGCACCTTACTTCTATTACTTACACCTGTGACAGAATCCTTCACAAAACTAACCATCTTTTGGCATCACTCCATACAAACGCACACACCAGGCAAGGCACAAAATAAAGTTTTCAGAACAGCACGATATCAAAGAGACTATTACTGAAATGGCTAGGAATCAGATCAGGCTCCCCATAGGGTCAAGAATGCCGATTTGATTAGAAACAGATGGAATAACAGCAAAGCTAGTGCTTGGACCTCAAACTGCAAACAGGAAAGTCTAACCTTAACAGTCTGACTGTTTCCCCTAATCATTCCCAGACTTGTACTTGTTATTATTTCAGCTAACTAAAAAAGGCTTTCATCTTTCTCTCCCTGCTGCACGAACTTGCCAATAAAAATAAATCCAAAGTTACAAGAACTCTATTTTCAGTCTATCAGACCTATATAATTTAAACAAGTTAAACTCTATAAAGAAGAACAAGAAAAAGGTATTTCACTCTGTAGCTATGTTTCAAGTTAGAAAGAAATCATAGGGGAATCTAGAAAAAAAGGAGAGAAAACCCACAAGACTATTTTTCAAATCACATTTCATTCATTAATCCATCGGCAACATGTTTTCACACACTGTGACACTTTAATCAGGTCTTCAAACAGAAATCCTGAAAAACTGTGAGCTGAAATATTAAATATTTAAAAGAAAACACTCTTCCACAAAGTTCAGGACAAAAGCTCACAAATACTTATAACACTGCTAAAGTTTTCCATTTTAATTGGAAACGCTGATGCATACAACAGCTATACCTGGCAAAACAAATATTGTAGGTGTAATGCTGAGATAAAACAGTCATAGCCAAGCCTCAAAAAAACAAAACATAAAAAAATCAAACTAGGCAGAAAACTCACTAAACACAGCACCCAATGACAGCAGTATTGTTCTGCTCTTTCAAACCTGCAGACCAGTGTGAAAACCTGTCCTCTCTGTCTCACACACACATAGGAAAAGAAGTGCACTTACCGTTTTACCATTGTAGTAATACATTAAGGAGTTGCTACCCACTCCAGGCACAGGGTAAGCGCAGTACATGTTGGGTTTAGCAATTATACAGTCTCAGAGTACAGCAACAGCACACTACCTTTTTATCCCAGACATACATCCAACCCGCAGAAAAAGGACTAATTCCTTCAGTACTGTCCCTCCACACATGGATCTACTCAGAAGGAACTTATGCAAATTAGGGCTGAACCATTCCAGGCAGCAGTGGAGGGGGGAGGGGGTTGATCTCCAAGGTTTTCTCTTAAGCTGTATAAGTGCTGATGCAAAGAGAGAAGGGGGGGAGTTGGGGGGGGGGGGTGGAGTTGGGACGACAACGACTCACGGGGTGGATTTCAAAGCAAAAAAAAAAAATTTTCTGGAAAATGTGAAGCTTTAACTAAAATCATATTAATTAATGAGCATGCTATTATTTATTAGCTTTATCTAAACCCACTAAAAGCTGCAGAGCAATAAACACATGGCTTAATCCTGAGCTGGTTAATCTTTTGTTTTTGTCTTAATTAAATTAGAGCGCTCGTGGCAGTATGAGACCGGGGCTGATGCACCTCCAGCGCCTACGCCATCTGGCTTGGTTTTAAGTTGCTCCCAAACTCCAGAAATTTCCCAATCAGTAATCAGTAATTGGACTCCGGACAATGAGGGTGGGGGGAAGCAGGATTTTTTTTAAGGACCTATAACACGTGTGAAACCCTCCTTTCACAATTTTATTCCATTTTCTTCATTCAGTTGTGGGCAGCAACGTGGTAAAACGGCGAAGACGCGCGGCTGCCCTGTAACATTTAACAAGAGCAAATGTTGAACTTGAAAACCCCAGAGCCCCAGCCGATCGGACAATACCTGTGACCTTCGGAAACAGGCCAACAGTGATATTTACTGATATTTCAGTGCTAACTGGAGTCCGATATTGCGGAGGGGGGAACGTATTCAGGCTGTGGTGTGCACTTGAAGCGCTAATAAACAGCACTAAGTCTTGGCTATTAACAAAAAGTTCTTTAAAACAAGCAGCAGCTGCAGCAGGCCGAGGTGTTACGTCAGGCCATTGAAACGCCAGGCAGCACATTGACACGCCACTTCCTCTTTCTCCCCGAGCCACAAAGGCTTATTTCAGCCCTCAGAGACCAAGGGGGAGGAGGAAAAAAAATAAAAAAAAACTTATTTGCAATAAGTAATGTCTTTCCCTAAACCTCTCTGCTAAAGCTTTTGTCTTCTTCAACTAGCAAGATGCAGAATCTCTTTTGACAGTCTGGGTTCTATTGACATTAGTGTAGCAAGAGATTAAAATCCAATTGCAATGATGCATAGCTCTTACTGTTTACGGCGAGGGCATTTAGGAATAAATGCAATTTCTCCAAAGCAGATGAAGGGCTTGAATAGTTTTATTGTTATGAAAAGATGAAAGCATTGTTCCTGAGCCCATATAGAAAAAGATGCTTTTTTTGTTGTGTGTTTTTTTTTTTATATTGCTGACTTTTCTGAGTGCTTTCTGGTTTCCAAAGCACTTGAGGACATGCTGGTACTGTTTTAAAATTGGATACGTTTCATTTGACGTGAAGCTATAACGAAAAATTGGTGTAAAAAAATTGTTTAAAGACCAAATAAAGTCGAAATACAACGTTCTCCGAGACAATACGAAGGAAAAAAATAAGGTACCACAAAAAAATCTAAGAAATGGTTTGGCAGATGCGGGTTTAAGATATGAATGAGGTTACAACCCAATCACAAAACAAAACCGTACTCTTAGTGTGGAACTGTGACGTTTTTCTTTAGCAAAACTTACATAATACGCATACCGCCCTCCCCCAACTCCGTTTAACAAAATCTGTTAAACTACATTACAAACTGTCACAGCTGCACTGTATTATTCTCCCTGGCCAGCCGAGAGAATCCTGTTACATTCAGAATGGATTCCACTCTTCTCACAGTGCCCGGGTCAAAGCAGTTGTTTGTTCCAGTTTCCCGGGCGACACGTGAAGGGTTAATCCGTGGCTCAGTCTGACAAAATGAGTCAGCTGGAGATGGAGCTTTTTTATTTAAAAAAAAAAACTTTAGTTGAGACAGACATGCCGTCAGCGTGGAGAGATACACTGGACCCACGTACACCGGGGAGCTCAAGTCTGTCCCGCCTGTGACCTACCTAGGACCCTGGCACAACGGCACGCTGTCTGTGCTCGCCGTGGGACACACAAACACACACACACGTCCCCCGAATCGGCCACCGCGCCCGCACCTCACTCTTAATCACATCTGAGCAGTCGCCTTTCCTTCCAGGTCCGTCTGGGTGTCGAAAACACAAATCCACCTAGGTCAATTCCATTAGAGACCAGAAGACGGATAACTCACGCACGTTTTTTTTTTAAGAGTCGAGGTTACTCATTCTTAATTGCTGAAACTACTTCCCCTAGCAATCATGTTTTTAATTTATTCAAAATGCAACTGTCCTTTCAATTTACAGTGGAAGAAGGCTGAAAACGTAGCGATCAGCTTTTCTCATGCTGTGTCCGAATTACGGCCTTTAAATCCAACTGCTCTGGGTCCTGAGTTACAACACAGAAATGTAGCTTCTAAAACTGCACACATGCGGCATTACCTAAAAAGTGAAACGTTAAAAATGACACATATACTGTACATACTCTATTACAGTAGCAATTTAAACAGGTCAGTGCTGAAGGCACATCAATGTATAAAGAAGTACAATCGTCAATCTCAAATCGTAGCAGCATAAACCAACTGCTAAGGATTTTTCAGACTTTTGAAAGCATTTTTTCACTCTGACCTGTTATACTGTATTGACCCAGTTCCTAACTCCTTAAACTTGCAGTGGGAAGCCTTGCATTAGGTAATAGGCAATTTATAAAGCTGTCTGTATAGTTTACCGTGTAAATATATACATCCTACATTTCTTCCAGACTTAATCCCAGCTCAGTCAGTGGCTGGCTGGCTGGCTTGCTTGGTGATCTTGGACTGGCACGTGACACCTCCAGGCTTGATCCCACCCGGACCAGACTGGACTCTTAAGTACCAACAAGGCCAGTTTAGTTCGAATTTGTATCTCATGCCTTATATCTTTAAGATACCATTGACTGGATGGCACCTTTTAGTAATTTAAAATACTTTCTTAAAAGTAAACAAACTACAAGAAGTGTTTTCAGAGCTGGAGATGCCCATATAATTTTATCTGTATAATACTGCATTATCTGATTTATTTTTTAGTCCACGGAGTACAAATGGAAAAGTAAATGATTTCTTTCTTGTCTTGAGGATGTCGTGTTTGTCACATCTGGCAGGGGTATTAACGCTGTACACGGAGAGGACGAGCGGGGAGCTGGACAGGTGTGCAGCTGCAAGAGCAGTGCCAGGCTCTGCTTTCTGCTGGGGCACCTTCGGCCTGGGTGGGGATAAGGCGCTCCAGAAAAGCCCCCCACCACCCCACCCACCCAGTCCTGCTCCCCTGCTCGCGCTAATACAGCTCTGCCACTGCACGGGGGGTCTGGGGGCCATCCTGCCTTGTCGCTCTGCCCTGGCCCTTCTGCACCCCGACGCTGAGCTGGGCTCTGCAAGCCCTAGAAGGTCCGAGCGACACGTCACAGATGCACAAAACAAAGTTAGATGCAGCTTTGGCAGATTGGTGTTTGCTGGACAGCTATTCACCACACTACTCAGTAACTCCCCTATACTTTGCAGCAAGAGTTGATGTGTCTGGTGGTTATCATCTGTATACGTGATCAAACCATATTTCCCCAACAATATCCTGTTAAAATTAACCTCTGCTCTAGTAAAGGCTTGTATCCACGTTTTCAATTTGTTACTAGTCCACAGTTATGACGAGCATTTCATTTATAACCATATTGCATTGCAAAGCATTAATAACTGTTTCCATCTGTTTCATTTCTTCTTTCACTCTAAGAGAATGTTAAAGATAAAAACTGTGCTTCCCTCGGCTGTTTGCTTTCCCGTGCAAGACTTCCGATCCGTTATCTCAGCCGTTCCTGACAAGTGTGCATTTCAATCCAAAACAAATCTAAACACATCTAACTCTGCAGAGAACACATTTCTGTTTTAGATCATTTGGGCCTGGATTACAGGCCATCTATCTAATCTGCTGCTCAAAAGACAATTAAACTGCAGACAGGTATGAGTGAGACCCAGCACCCCCCCTTGTGGATGAATGATAAACTGCAAGCCATCTAAATGTAATGAAAGCAAATCAATACAACCAGAAAAATTCCTTAACCAGAGCAAAACAAATGGCAAACATTATTCTTGATCTTCAGGGCTTTCATTACAAACTATCATGTACAAAAATTAAAGATGTGCATAGACATAGCATAGAAATACTTTATTCTTTACTATTTTTAATCTATTTTTTAAAGAACCTTTGTGTTTGACTCTTGTGAATTACCTCAGTGCTTTATTTTCAAAGTTAGTTTGTATGTGTGTGTTTTTAATGAAGAACTTGTCAAGTGTACAAATAGTAAGCTCAGTGAAAGAGAAGATCTTTACGAACAAAGAGAAATGTCTATTTGAAAGAACTGCATCAAAACTCCATCTCCTGACACTTAACTACAAAGGTATTGTTATGCGTTTCCTACTGCTGAATGTCACTTCACAAGAGGTGCTCTAAGCAAGTTCCTGACCTTGCATTAGATTCTGAAGTTCAAAGAAAAAAGAGAAATATTTACTCGCCTTATATCCGTGCTCTGCCTGTAGATGGCTCTATAGGCAAAACCCTGATGAACTACAGCTGCTTAACTAAGGCCACTGTTTAACAATGTTTGCTTTTTAACAATGTCCATCCACTTTTACATCTCAGAACCCACTGCGCAGATACTTCACAGTGTAGGATGCCCAAGCTGTTAAAATAAAGCTCATAGCAGACCAAGCATCTCCTTGTGTTGTCCAGTTCTTTTTGCACAGGGTGACTCTCTCTCAATTGAACTGGAATGTTGCTGGAATGATCCGTCAAACCCAAACGACAATCTTTTTGTCATTCACAGGCAGGGCTCCAGCACGCCGTGCTGCCTCAAGGGGAACAGAATATTTGTTTTATACAGTCCGAGTCCCATCCAGCACTGCAGTTATGCCAAGCCAAGCCTCACCCACAACACAAGCTATTTTAAACCTCTACCTTTCAGCACAGCACACCTGAGGACCCCAAGAGCTGTAGCTGTCCTGGTTTCCCTTGTCAAATGCCACTCCAACACTAGAGCTCATAATACCTTCCCATACAGCAAAGTCTGTAGTGTTCCTGCTCTTCTGTGAAAGTAGACGAGTGTTACTGTCTAACCGAAGGGCACATCTAGAAAACAGAACCAAACTCCGTTTTGATCACAGGACATTAGAGAGCTTTATAGTCTGCAAGCGTGAAAAGACTACTAACCAAAGGTTCCAATTTTTCCAGCTAATTTTTTTCTATATATTTGTTTGCTCAAAGGGGCACAATAAATGATGTCCCTTAGGCAATTCAAGATACAGATGTGGCGTGGATGCAGGCAGCTGGTAACCTGGGCTGTATTTGCATGGCTGGGAGGCAAATATTGGGAAGCAATAGTTACTGGTCTGATGGGCAAAACTAGGTCTTCAGGAATTCCACTTTAAGTCATTATTCCAGTTGATCCTTCGGTAGATAAGGAATTCACAGCAACAGGGTCAATTAATGAAGTAATCAGGATTCTGCAGTGGCTCCAGCTGGAGTACCCTTGGTCCCTACTATCCCTGACCTCCAGGTGGCACTGTCTCTTATGTTTAACTTAATTACCTAAAGAGAACCTCAGAAGTACAGCCTTTCCCACAGTTTTTTTTAAAAAATGAAACTGATTTGTCAATTCGGGAAGGCTTATATTGTGCGCCTATGAAAACTTAGTAGGTGCGTGAGAACGGAGGGAATCTTTTTTTTTATACAAAGGCACAGAGGGTGATGGGAGTGTTGAACAAGCTACCCAGACAGGATACTGAAGCCGAAACCCTGTCTCCTTGCAAGAAAAAGCTGTACGAGAGTTATGGATAAATTAGCTACTAACAATAACACTAGATAGATGGGCCAAATGGCCTCCCTTCATTTGCAATTTTCGTATGTATTTGTGTTTTGTACAGACACTCTCTTAGCTCCCAGTGGGATTTTTATTAGAAAGGCCAACTCCGAACCACTAATCAGCTTTTCCGCAAGAAGGAGCTGGCGACCTGTGACCCCAACGGCTCACGTTCCAGGCTGGCTCTCGTCACGAGTGCGCGACTGGGATTCCCTGCGCAGACCGGGCACAGCTAGCAGAGTGCCGCCCAGGGAAGGGCTGGGATTAGTGGGGCTGGTCACTGTCGGCTCCCGGCGCCACTGGGCGCCCAGGCGCGTGCCGGGCGCTGGCCAGCCCATGGAGAGCGAGGGGAGGGGCTGTCCTCGGACACCAGCGGGGAGCGGGGATCACGTCTGCAGACGAATGTGTTGTCAGGCGGGGAGCCTGTGCCTGCTCCTCGCTCACCCTGTGAGGCTGCAGTGGTTGTCTCTGTGCGCCAAAACACACAACATCGGGACTCCAGAAATGGGTGGACATCAAATCGAACAGCCACATAAGTTATTTACAAAAAGTACAGCTAAGTAAAACGTGTACAGGCTGCTCCCAACTTAAGAACGAGCTCTTTTCAGGAAAACATTCCACAAGACGGATTTTAATTGCACATCTTTGCTATTTTGCTCTTGGAAAGTACTGAGTTCCTATCCTGTCCTATTCTTTGCACTGCAACGCTCACAAGATCACATTTTTAATGTAACGAGTACACTGTAATCTGCAATAAAATGAAAATCACGGATTTAACAGACTCGGCAGCAATAAAAATAGCTCATGGAATATTAGTGGAAGTTATTTAAGGAAGCGCTATTTAAGGAAGCTGCATGCTACTGCGAGTAGTTCCCATTTATGTCGGCATATCCGTAATAATTTCCGACAATCGGATTTTTAAAATTGACTGAGGTTTTACGTACAGTAGAGCGTTACGTAACCTGGGGAGCCCCTGCATTTCTCCGAAATAATGCATCTTTTAAAATGACACTTGACTGTAGTATTTTATTACTCCGAACATATGCCTTTACCTGAGAGTGAGACATTGATCAACACATGTTCAGGAGATCATGTAGACCTCCACAAACTAGTCAAGACTGCCTTCAAAGAGCGACAATAAGTGCCAAGCGGGAGAACTGGGGAGCAGGCCAGACATTTTCTGGGTGATTTCAAGAGCTACTGGTCTGCCTTGAGGTGTGGTTTGGATACACCTGTGGGGTGAGCTCTCCGCAGCCCCATCGCTCTCCCTGTGTGCCCAGGCGTCCATCTCTCGCTGGCAAGATGCAATATTACAGAGCAGGCAGGATCATCAATCATCAAGGCCATATCTCAGGTTCAAGCTGCCAGTACGGCCGCTCCTCTCGCGTCAGTCTGATTTTTTATCCCGTCATAGCCTGAGCCACAGCCAGCAATCCCCCCACAGCAAGAGATCCTATGGCCGAAAAGAAAACCCGGATTTCCTCTTTCCCACATCAAGCCTCCAGAAAGAATCCTATCCCCCATGTGTACATCTTCATGTAGTTATCATTTGTAAAAAAAAATAAAATTAGAGGGGGGAAAATGCTCATACACATTAACTTGGAAAAAAATGGCGTTTGCATGTGAAAACGACATTTCCAAGATAAGGAAATGCAGACTATGGGTCCCCCTTTTTACACATTTACAGTTTTGTTAATCTGGCAGGAACTACCTATAACCGAGCTTTAAATCCGCCACTGCATAATGTACAACTGTTAAAATGTAAATTACCAAACTATTTTTAGCTACAGGAAAAAAATATTCCTGGCCTGGGGAATAATGATTGGAGGCATTGTGTTCATTTTGTTTATCAAGCAGCTATTCAGCCTCTAGTGGGGCCCAAGTGCTTATGCAAGCAAAAGCTTTCAAGAGTGCCTGCAGCTGCAATCCCGCTCCCAGGTAGGCTGCAGGTTCTGAGCACAGCTGCCCCAGGCAAAGAGAAACGCTTCATCTGCATCTGGAGAGCCGCGCCATTGCACGTTTCCGATCGCAACGTCTGCAGCTTTTTTTTTTTTTACTGGGGGAGACCGAGAGATGGGGAGAAATTCCTGCAAGATGCACTTCTGCTTTACCCAGACTTAAAAGAGAATTAAAAAAAACCCATCTGATTCCCTCCGTCACTGCTGCCAATGCACTTTGTTCCATTCAGCATTATACTGCTTTGAGTTATGACTCATCCCAGTGCACCTGCGCCCATGTGTTAAGTACTGACAAATAAAAGCCCTACATCCATTTACACAACAAAGAGATGTACCCCGCACGGCAACCAGGCTCGCTCTCATTCTCTCCCTCTATCTCCCCGTTTCTCTCTTTCCTTACTTGCTTGTTTTTTTTTTTTTGGGGGGGGGGGGAATAAAATCTTGCACTTCTCCCTTGCTATGCAAGTTTTATTCTTCCTATTTCCTCTCTCTCCCTCCCAGTGATGTAAGTTTGCAAATCCAGACTCGTTTCTAAACAGTTTCACTCCTTTAAAAGAATAAAGCACATTTAATTCTGCAAGAAGAACACTGCAAGAGTGGCAGATTATCACAGCCAATAGTGATTTTGTTCCCCTTAGCAAACTCCCTTCCAGCGTTTTTTCATCAAAGCCCTTTATTCCCAGGGGATACATTTTCAAGCAAGAGGGATCTACAAACTAGTTGCTTTTAAGCTTTTTCTAGTGCTGGGCTGAAGTTAGGAATGGCTTAATAAAGGCTTTAAAAATCCAGCAGGGCTTCACAAAGAACAACTGACTTAGTGATATATGCATATTAATAACCCCAGCCCTAGCAAAGCAAGCTGAGCTCCACACTTCCACCGAATCTTAATGTCTTCAGCTCCGCTGGGATTATTACAAATGTAAATTTCTAAGATTCAGAGCTATTAATCTCTGTCTGTCCTCCTGTTCAGCAACATAATGACTAATTAAACATCAAAAGACCTGTACTGGAGATCTTCTTTGACAGTTGCTGTCCCAGCTCTCCTCCCAAGAGAGGTATCGAAGAGGCCACAGTGTATCAGCCAGCTCACAAATCACTCACTGCCGTGTGTAAAAAACCAACAGCGTTTATGATCGAATCAAGGGCAGTGCACGAGGAGCAGCCCTTTATCGGCACAGGCGACACGCGCGGGTGTTTTCCAAAGTGTTATTGAACAGGAAAAGCGAAAACCGAGTTTAGTTTGTGGCACTGATACCAACAGCCTCGGCTGTGTGGCATGACCCAGATCTATTTATCACAAGCAGACAGAGAAAGTAAACCTCAACTCACAGATGAAGGCAATCCAGGAGGGACCTTCCTCACTTTCTTTGTTTGTAAGGGATCTGCGGAGAGATAAAGAGCATTCAGGAAGGCAAACATGAAAGACAGGTGAGCAAGACGAAGCCTTCGGCACAAACCCGTGTACAGCTTTCTGGGTGGGTCTGAAGAAACGATCGGATAGACACTGGGAACACCACAACAGCACGTGCCTGCTGCTACCCTTTTCTACTTTATTTTTCCCATCGGAAAAAACCCATCGGACTGCGTTTAACACCAATGTTTCAGCTGATCTTCATCAGTTACATTAGAGCCACCATGTTACAGAGCTGAATAATGAAGTCTAATTTCAGTACTTTAATTCTGTGCACCATTCTGAACTTGTCAAAAAGCCTCCGTATTGGGGCATCTACACTGTGTCTGTCCTTCAATGTCTGTACAGCTCTATCTAGAGATCTCCTAAGCGCCTAGAAACCGAAAACAACCAGTTCAAGCAGGTGAACAAATTGATGACAGAGAAGAAGAAGAAAACCATTCAGAATAACAGAGGAGGGTGGCGAGAGCACTTCCAAACAGGGTTTTTAAATTCGAGAAGGACGGTTGTTTTAATTAAAGATGACTAATGCTACATCTGACGGATGTGCAAGGTTATTGTTTGTTAATTCCTGGCTGACAGAGTCATAAATCCAGGAGATGTTTCACTTGTCACAATTTAGTCGAGAGTCGTTATATACGTATCAATTAATTCACCGTTCACTACAGCTTATACACATTAGTCTGTCTGTTTTCCAGCTCCAAAAAGAAATGGAGAACGTCGCGGCAGAATTCAGCGTGTTTTCGATCCTCCTGTCACCTGCCAGCCTGTCAGCCCCCTCGAATGACCACTGACCTAGAGGGGCGGAGTCCTGCAGAGGCCGTCTTCGGGGGTTTGAAGCAGAGAAGTAAAACGGAGTCCCAGGCTTCGCTGAAGACGACACCGGTCCAGGACTGGCCAGCGGCATGTCTGACCGAAGGCTGGACTGAAAAAAGAAAACACAAAGAGTACAGTAATACAACACCTATCTCCGGGAATGCAAGGGAGCCTAAAGCTGTGTGGAATACGTATCACTACGCCATATGTTCAAGGCGGTTGCTGTAACTGACTGGATTCTTGTCCACGAATCACCCTTAGGCCCTTTTTGTTGCAGGAGAAATTAAAAGAAACAACCCAAAATTCCCATCGTGCCTCATGGGTGGGGGGGTGCCGGGGAGGTACACTGCAGCAGACGAAGCGCACATGGCAGCGGTAATTTGAAGGCCTCGAGCAAAAAACGCACAGTGAAAAATTCAACTCTGGACTGTTTCAAACAGTTTTATAAAGGCCCTATATGCACAGAGCTTACGCCTACAACAGAAGTAATCCAAGATGTATATTCAGAGACACACTTTCAATACCAGCTCAGCCCAGGACTGCCTAGCCCAGCAGACAAGGGGCACAAGGCAGTTCATACCCTGGACACGAGGCCGGTCCACCGCTGGGCACACTCAATCTAGATAGCATGTCTTTCGAAAGGGGAGAAAACTGCAGCACCTGGGTGGATAAAACCTACACAGCCAAGGGGAAGACATGCTGCCTGCACGTAGACCGCACCAAGGTGGAATCAACCCGGGACTCAAAATACGTGAGTCAACAGCAGCACTAACTACTGCATGGCCAAAATAACCGTAGTTTTACAAGTGCAAAAAAACCCCAGAAACGACAAGAGATGAATAAACTAGAGTTATCTGTAAAGAAAAAAAATTCTCAGTATACTAAAGACATAGTCGTTGTGTCTTTTTCTGTTGGATACTCAGTACCTGCTGAAAACTGTAGTAGATGAATAGTTTCTCCAGACAGAATGCTGCCTGTTAATTCACTTCCTAGCTAAATTAATGTTAAATGTTTCCATATGTCACTGTTAAAAGCTTATAATGAGGACCGTGGCTGTTTTTCTTAAACACTACAAAAGTCCTGCTGGAAAACTTGAGTCATGAGCTTTATTTGTAAAACTGTAATGTGTTTCACAGTTAAAAGACAATCATACACAGTCATGCAAGGTACTGTAGCAGGCCTTGAATGCTTTGTGTCATGATTTTCAATTACAGCAAAGGCAGCAAATCCTTTGTATCAGAAGACATTCCTTTCAGAATGTGCTAAAATTCTTTTTTTAATTCACTCCTTAATATACACTAGTAATAACCTTCTACACGTTTTTATACATTATTTGCAAGAAAAAAGAAACCATAATAATATTTAGCTAGTTGGTGCCATCTCATTGCTTTCATCTAGCTACTATTTGAGACACGCTGGAGGTGAGCAGTCCTGGACATCAGGCGTACCGGAAACCAACTGCTCCTCTTCCCATTAAAGAAAGGAATTATTTAATGGGACTCTGGGCCAAGTCACAAAAGCCCAACCAAATGTCTACAGTAAACTGTGTAGTGACTCAGTCACCTTTCCTGTAAAAGAGAGCAAGGCTGCTATGTTTATGTTAAGGGTTTATACTGCCAAAGCAGGCTTCACTGGGCAACTATTTTATGTTCTCTGGAATTAGAAGCATTAAAACTTCAAAACAAAAAAACACACGGGGACAGGGTGAAGCAGAAAAAAAATCTCTGCACAGCAAATGAGGTGTGAAGGCTGGCAGGCTTGGATGCAGAATATAATGAGTAAAGAACAGACACACATATATTATTGGCAATAAGTGAGCAAAACCTCGTATTCATTTTGGTGGCTGGGCATTATTTTAACTGCAGAAAACATCCTACCATTTAGTAATTTACTATTTATTTTAGAGAGTACTATAAAAAGCAGGGGAAATGTCTTTTGCTAGTCTGAAGTGCCCCAGTCTTGTTTAGCACCATGTCCATCTGAACAACAATTCCAAACTACCTACTATTTGCAGAGAATTACGCAAAATGCTCTCTAATTAACAACTCCCAGCAGTGAACAGAGTCAAGGCAACAATTAATGGTAATGAGAGATCAAGAGAAAAAGGAGAAAAAACAGGAAAACAACTGATGTGGAACGAAATTGCTTTCTTTGCAATACATCAGATGAGTGTTTTTGTTTTTGAGAAATGTATGTTCCCAGATATGATGATGCGGTACAGTTGATATCCGAAAAACATTCTGATAAAAGCTGCACTGTCACCGCCATAAACTGTGCGTACTTTTAAGTACTACTACAAAAACTTGTTCAGGTGCCTGAACAGTTATGATCGGTTCAAGTCAGTTTTGATATAATTATAATAATTTAAAGGAGGAATCCCAAAAAAGTAAGCAATGCTGGGTATGAAACTTTAAACGCTTAGATACACACAGTGGTTCAAAAGCACAGCGAACTGCGGTTACAAATCAATACAAGCAACCCGACCTATTGATTTCACCACCTTGTTAAGTCTGCGGTGAAACACTATTGATTAGCACTGATCACGGCCTCCAGGCATCTGGAGACACAAAGAGAAAAATCAAAACCTCCCCTCTGAATGCGGGGCGAGGAGGAAGGTTAGTGGGTGGCTGGCGGAAGCCGGACATGGTTCACACCAAACCATCTGTCTGATCTTCGGGAGCTCCAAGCTCAGAGACATGACTGCAGCTTAACTTGACAAAACTCCCTAATATAGAATGTCTGAGCCACTAGTCTGCTAGACCCTCATCTTCTAACAAATATCCAATTACCAGAGAATAACCAAGTGAGGGGTAGCTTCCTTAAACACTGGCTGATAGCTCAGGATTAACATACTTACAGACCTCCTCCTGCATGCAAAACTGCGTAAGGTCACGATCACTAGGTGCCCTTACCTGACGTGCACGTGACAATCTGTTGCACGGAGCAGACTGGGTTGAACTTCACATAAAAAAGCAGTCCTAGTGCTTGCAATCCATCACTGACTTGTACTCATAAGCTGCACCTGTTTTACATGCTTTCTGTAAGCACTTAAAAGGGACAATAGGAGGGCTGTTCCAAAAGGCCGGGATCGAAAACAAAATTACAAGTCAAAGTTAATACAGTTTTAAAGGGAGAACATAATCAGCTAATTGTTTCAGTCTTTCAGCTGCAGCTGTTTACCATTTACAACGTACAACAGGTGAAATTTAACAGGACCAAAGAATGCTCTCAAAACATCTGACAAAGCCCTTAGAATTAGGTCACTGCTAATTTTTTACCAAACAACTTTTTCAATGCAGTTCAAAACAGGCATAATGTATATATAGGTTTCCATAAATATTGGCTGATTACAACGAATTGTTCTAGTTGTAACTAAATACAAAAATCAAATGTCTGCATTAGACACAAACTCGACATTTACAAAGAAAACCCACTGACTCATTGCGACAAGGACTGTGGAGAAATAGTGGTTATAGGTTAAGTACTCCACCTTGCCAGAGCAATTTGTTTCTAGGAGCTCTTGTGATAGAAGTGTAGGTGGTGACAGTATAGGACATAACAGCGCAAACACACCCTATACATGGCTCAGAGACCAGAGGAGAGGAGTCGAGTTATTACTCTGCAAAGCAGCTACCGGAAAATAAGTCTTAAGTGAAACAAAAGTTCACTGCAATCCTAACGTATGAATTTGAATAGATGGGTGAAAACTGCGCATATCTGGGAATGTGAATATTAACTCTCAGTTTTACAATGCCGAAAATCACAACAGTCTAAACGGCATTCTAATTCCATTTTTCAGACAAAGTCGAGGTTAGCAGCAGTAAGGGACAGCTGTTCTGTCCTTATTACGGCTCATCAGTGGAGCATAGCTAAGTTTGACCAGGACGTAGGTCTTATGGGTAACACCTGTCAGAGTTTTGATATTTCTCAGCAAGTAGAATGCAGAACCATCTAAAAACACTTCTAATCCCACCTCATGTGCATGAAGACAAAAAGGAATCAGAAATCCATCTGGACAGTTCTGCTTTTCAGCTATGTTAAACGGTGTGAGTCAATTAATATTCACGTTCCCATAACTCATAGTGACTGCAATATGACACCAGAAACTCAGAAAGGTGCTCCTAGTAAGACACAGAAAAGACCGACATGCATTAAAAAGCAACAAACGAGTACTGGAACCAGTTGCATTTTGAATGCTTCTCAGCACAGCTAATGATAATGATGACGTCACACACAGGCCAGGCAAACTCAAAAAGACTTCCTGCTGAAGTGGCCTGACTGTTTACTTTGAACACAGAAGTACAATATTTGCATCCTAGTTCGATACACTAAAACCGAGCCTGTCAGCATGTGGGAATCGGCTCTCTTTCCTTCAACATTCGCCCATCGGCAAGTGCAAAAAGGGAAGAAAAAGAACAGTGACAGGCAGGCAACTTCCCCAGCAGACAGCGGATCACTTGAGCAAAGGTGCCGACGTCTGGCTGGCTTTGTTCGCTCATTGCTTTAACTGTAACAAGGACCCATATGACAAGGATCAATATGAGTTCTTCTGAAGAACTATTTTCCTGCAGGGAAAATGCTGAGGATTCCGATGATCACACTAAAACCCTTAAAGGAAGGTGTCTGATATACGGTGAGCACAGGGCTTCAGGGTGTTGATTACAGGGAATCTTACTCAGAAAAGATTTTAGCTGAAGAGAGCTGTAAGACTCGAAGTGACTAAAGCGAGCACCCCAGAATATGACCCTGGTGTTTCTAGGTTTTTCGGAGAGGGTTGTGTCGGTTTTTTGTACAGCTATCTGAGGCCACATCCCGACACCCCACCCTCCCCCATCTACCGAGCTCCGAAGAAAAACACTCTGGCTGAATCCCGATATCAATGCCGACACTGGCTTTTATTAGCAGAACGGTGGAGTCGATCCTGCTCGAACAAAAATATTGAACACAAGGGTTTATTATGTCAAAAATCTCTCAAATCACAAGATTTCTATACAACTGCTCTTCAGATTTTAATCATCACCCTCAGTGCAGAAATGTCACGCAGGTTTGAGGAGATAATGACAGTCATCCGTCAATGGCATCCTAGCAGACTAATCAGCCTGGTCTGTCTCGCTGCCACAGAGAGACAGCTACCTGCGGAATCTCTCTCGTTCCCATACACTGCAACACCATCCCCTGCTATAACCAGCACTCCCGCCTCTCAGCTGTGTTAAATAACTGCAGAAGCGACTATACCCACTGAGAGCAAAGAACACATTCTTCAGACCCGTTGCGCTATCTTAATTGACACCAATTTTGCAGACAAAAAAATGTTTGAAATGTTTAAAACAGTGACATGCGAGACGCTGATTGACATCCTCCTAGATCTCTATGGGTGAAGGGTGTGAGGCACACCAGCACATACCAGAGGCATCTACCCTGCCTACATTAACAGTGGTGGGCTTCAACATCCTGGTGAAGAAGAGTTATTGTTGTGTGTGTCCTCCTAAGAGGACCTATTGGAAACCAATGCAAAAGTCATTTTTTTCTTATTTTCCTTCTCATGTCCTCCTATCCCAGAACAGAAATATTAAGTCATGAAACCAAGCATGTGCCTCACAAGGCCTAAGAAGGGGAGCTGTCTTAGTGATCCCACTTTACAGGCCCAATCCCATACAGAACAAGAGTTCAAGGCGTTAAAGCCATCCTCACTCTATTCCCCAGAAAGTGCTATGGCTAAGTGCTAAGTGCTGTTGCGTGCAGGTGAGTTGAAACATTCTGCACCCTAGGAGCTACAAGGAAGCAAAGGTCAATGCTTCAGTGGGGTCACAAGCCTGATGCTGCAATCACCAAGCAACAAAAGAAAGAAAATTCAGGCTCCTAGTTGCTTTCATGACTGCTCATCACACCGTTAGATTATGTAGCACCTACAATACGAGCAGGCTGTTCTATTCTGTGCCATTACAGGACTTTTCGCCTCACAACTACAAATTCCGATAAACGCACTGTCAATGCCATATTATTAATTATTAATAGAATTATTAACCATAATTAATTCACCTCCATCTTCCTAATAATAGCAGTTATTTCCTTGCATTGCTGCTGTGCTCTCCATCCCAGTGGAACCCGGAGTAACTTTACAAGCCCTGCATCCACCACTGCAGCGCATCTCCCACCTGGGCGGCGAGCAGCAGCCCCACTCCACGGCAGATCAGGTGGAAGATGGGCCTTCAGGAAGCATTATCAGGACTCGCAGTGGAATGGTTCTAGCGCCAAGGGGGCCTGACCTTGATCTAGAGGAGACTCGGCCATCTTATGCTTAGAATATACAATTAGTCACTGGCCCACCTACAGTACGAGTGCAACAGACATTTTCTTAGCACAGTCGGTGTTTAAGAAACAGCTTGACGGGGATTCCCACCTACTAAGTACTCAGTTCTCAGCTGGTGTGGTGAAGACCTGATAGCCCCACCACGACTGTAATTTTCAGCTTTGTGCACGAAAGAGCATGAAAAATGAAAATCACACCAAATACAGTTTGAAAAGCACTTTTCTCTCTTTTAAAGCTAGGGTTTTACACACGCGATGTGGCTGAACACTCAGCGAAGGGGGAGCTAAACAACAGAGAACAGAGAACAGAGAACAGAGAACAGAGAACATGACAGATTTTGCTAAATCAAAGTCACCTTATGAAAAAGTATTACCTGAAAGAGTGCTGCAGACACCGGCACCGTCAAAGAAGTGAGATTCCCAGCACACTTCTGTACAAGAGACACAGGGGCAGCAGCTTGCAGGAACACTTAGAAAATCTAACTTAATAAGACATGATGCATCTTACATCATGTTCAGATGATGTAATAACATGCTGCTAAATGAGTCACCTCACATTAGCTTCAAGACAATCACATAACGGATGGGCCATTACTGAGAGACCAGTGCAATAACACTAGTGACAATGCTGATAGATTATTTTTGCATTAAATTTTCTTATTGATCCTCAGCGAGAAGATACTGATGTGGACATCTTTATGAACAATATCCAAGGTAATCGAGCCGTAATGTGCAAAGTAGCAGCGCAGATCAGGGCTCTGAGGACAACAGTGCACATTCTGCAGCTCGTTAAAAAGCCTCCAATAATCGCTGCACCTGAGAAGCTTTGCTAACTGTTAATTCCACAACCGTGTGACTTTTCTTAAACACTTGAACTGCAATTACAAGAGCTGTGATAATGACTTGGAGCCTTATATAATATTAATAACCCAGTATTCAAGCCAGCTTTCCTCTGGCATTCTCCCTGGAACGAAGCATCTTTCTTTTTGGTTTTCCTGTTTTGCTGGTGTGACTAGACCAACTGTCTCTCTGTTGACTCTTTCAGCAGCAGCAGAACTACATCATTTCCACTTCAACAAAAAGCCTTTTCCAGCATCACCTTTTTCACGTGAAGCATTGCTCTTTGAAAGTGAAGTAAAGTTCTGAAGCCACTGTGTATTTCAGCATGATGAAAAATCCACTTAGCCAAAAAAAATTTGAACGCTAATAAAATTTAAGAAACTCAAAACAGGTTTCTTCAATTTCGATGGACTTAAATGTCCAAAACGTATGGAATCATTTAAAAAAATTCAACACCATTTCTCAGCATGTTGTTAGCATGAAGAAAAAAGGCAGAAATTAAAAGAAGAGTTTAACTGATTCACAGGAACGTTCCACCAGACACAGCATTCCTCCTAAACTGATCTCATGACATCTCAGACGCTAAGCAGGACTTCACCTGGTCAATATTCGAAGGGTAAACTGTTAAGAAAACGCAGGTTGCTGCTGGTTTGGTAGATCAGTAGGTGGCGCTATTCACAATCTGGTAACCAAGGGTAGTATGCTCTAGGAGATAGAGCACACTGCCCTTTAGATGAGACTTTAAACTGAAGTACTGACTTCTTGTGGGCATTAGAGATCCCCTACCACAGCTCATGAGCAGAAGAGTTCAAGCTGCTGCTCTGGCTAAACTCCACCCTTCTACAGTCTCCCTCAGGCTGCACCTTAATTCAGTAGGTGAAGCAATTTCTCATTCCACCACCTGCTCTGCTGTGTGTTGGGACTACTGGTGCACTTGGGGGCTGCACTTCGGCGGTGGATGAAATGGGTCTCCTCCCATACAAAAAGCACCGCGGGATCCTCCGGGATAATTAATAACAAAGGAATTCATTATTAATCATTTGGAAATCGGAGCACAGCACTACATTTCCACGCTCAAGCATCGATTTCACCGCAGCACCTGATGTCAGCAACAGGTGACAATGCTACAGGCACCACTGACTGTCCCCTCCACTGCTCTGCACGTCAAATCACATGTGCAACAATTAAGCATTTCATGAAAAAGGTATCATCTCACGTCAGACAGCCCTTCAAATGCAGAACGGAAAAGCTACTACACTAGTCTTCTGCCTGACTAAATTCCACTAAAAGTAGTGCAGGGCTGAGACACCAGATGAGGGTTCTCCTGCAGTGTCTATTTTTATACCGTGTTTAAGAACATGTGGGATCCGCAAGGGGGAACTACATCTTACAACAGCATCAAGTGAAAAGCCCACTGATCATTCCTAACTGCTCCCAGCACGCTTCATAAACTGTTCCCCATATCCAGGTACTCAGAGCCTTGTTAGGCCGGGGACTGGAAAAAATATCTGAGATATCTTAGGCTTAAAAAAAAAACAGAGCTGACTAGAAAGTGCTGTAAATGTTACATTCCACTTTTAAGAAGATCCACACTGTTCACCCACGTGGCGAACTCTTCACTGACCGGGGGGAGACTGAAGGGGCGGGCGGGGGGCTAGCATGCTGGGACAGAGCACCTATCCCGGGTCCAGCTGGAGGCAACTCCCTCTTCGCGACACGGTCCGAACGCGAAGGGAGCCGTTTTCTGTGACCGATCAGGTGGCCGCCCTCAGTTTGGGACGGGAGCGATCCTTTTGACATCACGGGGGAAGATTTCGGAATTAATGAGCGGCGCAGACACAATTGTTCCTTTGTTTGTAACATCTGTCGAGCTCAGAAGAGGAGGAGGAGAAGGGAGGCAGGGGGGAGCTGTTCATGGTGACCCTCATTTAATGGTGTCTCTGCGGAGATGAGCGCTGTAACTAATATTACTGCGTGCAGCCTGGAACTGTTTCTTCATCACCGTGAGGCCGGAGAGACTTCTATTACAACTCTTTTGCAGACCCTGTTTCTCATATTACAATTCTCCAATGGGCAGCCTGGATTCTAGTGTCCCTACCTCTCACCACTCAGCCCTTCTTATAAACATTACTTACAGTTTACAAACTCACTGCAACTTTCCCATGCAAAACAAACTCGAGAAAGATCTGAGTGGCAACAACTACTGTAATTGGTTTACAATGACCACACTAACAAGAGTGCTGTTGTAGCACTCCTCAAGTTCAAGTATTTAAGGTTGTCATTCCTTCCATAGGAAAAATGATCAATTAAGAATCTTAAAATGCGCATGGAAAAAAAAAGCACAGCACAAAGAAACCATGGTTCCTTCCCCCCCCCCCCCCCCAACAACGGAAGTTAAAGGTAAGTTTCATGCTGAAATTGGGAAGAAAATATTTTGGCTCTGGGGCCTTCCTCACGTAACTAGACACACCACAGTGGAAGCACTGTTTTTTCTGTTTTCTGTTCAGCTACCTGTTCCTTTGCAGTTCACCGCTCAAACCTCTATTTTTTAACTGGAGTGGTGCAGGTGGGTAGCAAATACAAAAGCAATCGTGTCACATACTTTGAAGTAATAATATGACCAGCCACAGTGGTGAGCGTCGCTGCCTTGCCTGACTGGGGCTCGGGGGTTCAATTCCAGACCTGGGGTGCTGTCTGTGTGGAGTTTGTCTGTTCTCCCTGTGTTAACGTGCGTTTCCCCCGGGTGATCAGTTTTCCTCCCACAATACAAAGACTGAAAATTGGCCCTGCAGTGAGTGTGGCCATGTCTGTGTGTTCCCTGCGATGGACTGGCCTCCCATCCAGCGTGTATCCTGCCATGAGCCTAATAATAATAATAATAATAATAATAATAATAATAATAATAATAATAATAACAACAACAACACTTTTCATCCCAAAGTGTTATACTTCTGCATTGCACCGCAGTAGCACAGGGGAACACAGTCAATCATGCTTCATTCTCAAGACCTCTGGACCGGCTCTGCCAGTCGAAATGCTGGTTTGGAGAGCGGCTCCTGCCCCAGTGCTGGGTCATTTCAGTCCACGTAAGGTACATGGGCGCCCCAAGGTTCGGGGAACGGGAGCTGGCTCACGCAACAGGACACCCCAGGGGGTGCCACGCACCCCAAGAAGCATGCAGTGCGGTTATACCCCCCACCCCCTCAAGACTAACTCCACCGAACGGGGCAGTGTGCCTTGCCGAGTGAACACTGTGGCTGTGACAAGAGGAGAGAGAGCACACTGTCGTCTACTTCAAAGGGTGTCAAGGACCTGCCGCGAAACACCCGCTCCAAAAGCGAACAAAACATGAGGAACGCATCGTGCAAAAGAAGCTCCAAAATGACAAGCAACAGGATTTACATTCCTTGTCTGCTGGCAGCTTGAGCTTCCCAAACAGTCTTAGAATCAGTAATGGTAATAAGGTGCTACTCACCTGGCATCCTGACACACCTGGTTCTCGGCCATACACTGAAAATGGACCTCTTTCAGAAGATTTACCTGAAAGTCACAGCACAGAAAACAAAATGCTTAGATGACATTCAAGAATTCAAATATACTAACGTTAAAATCAGTAACAGCTTTGGAAAAGATCATTCTCTCTATATAATTAAATACCACATTTACGCATTAATGTGATATTTATGATAATGTAGGAGGTATATAGAGAAAGCTTCAAAGGTATTTTAACCAATTCATATAATTCTGGTTGTAACCAATATATAATCCAATAAGCAGTGTGATCTGTAAGTGTGATTTCTTCTTAGTACTTAACACTACTCCACAGTTGAAGATGGACTCTAGGCTGTAATACAGTATGGGCAGCTGAACTCGCTCTTGGCACGATGAGCAGAAGACGGCCACATGACTTCAAGAGACAATCTAACCCTAGTCCTTTATTTGGTCACAATTTTATGATCACACCAAACAGCGATATAGCCTCATTAAAAAAGTATAATAATGCACTGCAGAACAGCTCCATTGCTTCACATCATTATGGAGATCCTTCAAGGATGCTCATCACCGAAATATTGATTACAATAAAGGATTCTCCTAAAGGGCTCCTTGCAAAATGCTTACATCAATGTCATGCATGCGAGTGGATTCTGCTGAAGCAATGTGCCATGAAACAGCCATCAGGCGAAAAACAAACAAAACACAGAGTATGCAAAATCATCTGAACCAAGATGAATCATGCTGCTCGCGTTATCTAAACTCAGCATTTTTCCCCTCTTGAAAATATGAATTGTACATGAAATGATAAACAGCTCTGACTAAATCATACATTATTCTTGGCAGATTTTCAAAAATTACAGGAGCATATGTAGCACTGAAACTAAATTGTTTACTCTTGGGAAAGGTAAATATTTTAGCAAGTATAACTGCAGCAGGGATATATATTTTTTTAACTATCTGATCTTATCATTTGTCATGCAATAGAAAGGGAATGGCATGAATGGTCTGGACCTATGCATATATATATACTGTATATACTGTAGCATGTGCACCGAGAGGCACATTTCAGCTCTGAGCCTGCTATTAGTACAAGGAAGCTGAACATGCTGGTACAGTTGCATGTATCATGCAATCAGCTACAAAAAATAAACCTTCAAAGGACAACTAAAACTACCCAGAACGAGCGAAGAAATCAGGAAAGGTGGTTTAACTGACAATTTTGTTTCCTTTCTGGGTTAACAGAACTCTAAACATGATCTAACATATCTGGGTTACCTTTCCTACGAAACGAATGCACATTTGGTTGAGGGTTTAACAACTACCCAGTTCCTGCCACCACAATGAGATAATGCATCTGTTTGATAAGGCTGATAGTCGTGTAAGAAAAAAAAAAGGCAGGGTGAGAGGAGCAAAAATAAAACCTCTTCCCCACACCGCAGTGCTTCATTTATCACCACTGAACACATAAATTCCATTCATTATGAATTAGAGGTCAATGAGAAAAAGCCACTAGGCAGGCAGAGCATTAATTGCGTATGAGACGTTCACACTTCCTCTTTGTAAATAACCTGTGGTACAAGCTGTTGTGTGTGAACTGCCGGGACTGTACACTGACTTGGAACCACACGCTCAAGGTAGCCTCCGAGAAGCCCTTAGCCTCCTGAGCGTTACCGAGCTAAACGAAGCATTATAATGTGTTGAGGGACTTACTATAATCTGCAATGCAACTGAAACTGAGGGGAAAACATCCCCCAGGATTCAAACTGTAAACAGGCGTTTAACTGTTTTAGAGCAGTTACATGCATGAGCAGACAGTGCTAAGAATACAGCTCCAGTAAACAAAGATGTTCCGATTCGCAAGTCACAAGTCGCCGCGCTCTCTGTCATCACAGTGTTTACATCATAGATGTACTTAAAAAAAGAGGAAGCTGGAGAGGCTCAATGTCTTTTAATTAGACTAAACAACAACCTTATTCTGACAAATCTCACTCAAGAGTTAAGAAAGTTGATCTGGAGGAAACTTATACTGTCCTCCATAGCCCAAGCAAACTCCTGTTTTCTTTGAACAGTTGTTTAAAAAACAAATTTATGTTTAGATTAAATGGATAATGTTCATGGTCAACTAGACAGAAGGGGGAAATAGACAGTGTTTAGTTTATTAATATTTTATAATGAAGGCAATTAATTTCAGTACATTCTTGTAAATTCTTCTAAATTCAGTACATTCACTGTACTATGTGAGGAATTCTACTTTACCATCAACATTGTGATTTCTATAAAATGTAACATCAATAGCACAAGCTTTTCAGCCTTTGAGAAATATCATCAATGACATTGAGCACATTTTAGTCAGCAGTGTCTTAGAATAGTAAAGCAATCAAATATAATTGCTGTTTCACTTCAGTTATAGTTTAACAAAAGGACAGGAAGGTCAGTTGAATAAAAACAGTATTTAGAGAACCTAAACAGCATTCTCTCTGTTCTCTCCCATTTTGGATTAATCCTATAGGTGTTTGTCCCTTATGGGAAACTTACTTTCCGGAAAATGCTTTCAGTTATGTGGAGCGACAACATTAGAGACATTTCATGTGTAAAGATGTTTCCAGGATCCCCACCAAAAAACGCCCACAGCAATTGAAAAATATGAAATTACGGTAAAGTCAAAAAGAAAGGAAGGAAAAAAGATAAGATATGTGGAAGTGTGTGTGTGTGTGTGGGGGGGGGGGGGGGTGGATTCCTCACTGTGGAAGATCTGCATCAATGAAGAAAAACCACTAGGGAAGTTAATCGACAATGTAAGACGGTCCTGCCATTCCTGCTGCAGTGTGCTGAAGCGTTACTGGCGCGGGAGTGTGCCAGGCGTGCTGCGGGCGGCGCGGAGGATGGCAAAGGGGGCCCGTGCCAGCCAGCGCAGCTGTGCGGCCCCTGCGCCCTCCTCCTGCCCCGCGTGCCAAGCGGCCGCGGCCCGGGCTGGAGATAAACCCCCGGGATCCCGCGCGGAGGTCGGTGACGGACGGCCGCGGCTCCTCCGACCCCGCCGTGTTATCTCGGCGCATTCTCCATCTTCGCCCCGCGCCGTGTTCAGGAGTGACAGGCATTCAGAGCAGCGAACCGCTCTGCAATCAATAACCACCCCCCCAACCTCTCCACAAGCCACCAGTAGGCTCCTGCTCTTGATAATAGAGAGCATCAGACATCATGGGGCAAACGGTGACAACAGTGATTCATATCGCAAAATAACCACATTAAAAAAGGGAGGGAGAAATACGTGCAGGATGCCAGTCAAACATCTGCACAGCCACCATCTCGCAGTACGGTCGTCTGTATTTAGTCCTGTGCTCAGTGCACAGGGTGGTATGCTTCAGAACTCCAGCCTATTTTGATTACGTAATGCATGAGTGAAATTAGCTACTTCCTCCGTTCTGCAGCAAACAAAAGTAGTCAGTGCCCAAGCCGAGTCTCAGGTCTAAGAATTAATATTCTATTCACAAAACACAACAGTACAGATGCTTGATTTTTTTTCCCCAGAGAAAGCTGGCAAGTCTCAGCGGAAATGCATGTAAATACTACAATGTTTGGAAGGTGCTGCTCTTGTCTGCTAGGATTTAAAATAAAACAAAACCAATATTCCACAGTCAACCACCTTTTCAGTATTTGGGCAGACGTTTCTGTTTTTCTCGACAAAACATTTTCTTGGAACAATTATAAAACAGTAACAATTATAACACTAAACATATCTGTAAAGGTGTTAGAAGACTGCAGCACAAAACCAAATCCAGCCCTTTGCACGATATACAATTATAGAAAATGGAGATGTTTTTAAAGGCTGGGGTTATCTGAATAAAAGCTCTTGTTTTTTTGCTGACTTCTCAGCACAATAACTAACTTGATCCTTGAATGGCCTAAGAAACCTTGGTTCCACCTACATTAAACAGAAATTAATTAAATTTTCAGCACTCTTTCTCCTTGAATTGCGCACTGATGCCTTCTTCAAAAGGGCAGCAGAGTGAGAATAGAGTATAGTATTAAGCTGTCACATCTCAAAGTTACTTTGTAATTAACCCATCAGCTAAAACCTTTTAACTTTGGGCTAATGCAACCATGGATTAGTGAACATTAAATGTGTGAGTTTAAAAAAAAACTCAAGGTAAGTTATTTTATTAACATCTACGAATTCCATACAAAATAGCACACAAAACTAAGAAATTCTTTCCACCCATGTTCTACCCTAGTGAAGCAAGATGGAAACCTTCAAGTCTCCAAGTACAGAAATCAAACTAACTTTTTGAGATATTTCAAGTGTTACCAGCTGCAGGTACCAGCTGATGACTAGTTGTTAATTCCATCACAAAAAAATGAGTAAGCCTGCACTTCAGCCTCTTGGTCACCTCTTGTCCAAGGATTCTGCAGCTCGTTAGAGCCAAAACAGATCATTTGGATCATCATCTCTGCTATTCCTCGCACACATTCCACAGAGGGCTACGTGCAGAGAGCGAAATGAAAATCTTCAAGGGGAACCGCAATCCCTATTGCTCAGATCGATTTAGGAATCTCGGTCACAAAATAAACGAATTGACAGCAAAGGAATTTTTACAAATTTCAAACCGAGCACAAATTCGTAAAACTTGTTAAAGCGCTCCAAGTCGCCACGTTGTCACAAACCCCTGGTCTGGCCACGGGCGAGGGTGGGAGTGCCCCGGAACTGTGACATGATGCAGCCCTTCCTGCTCACTAGTCACCGGGATGACTAATGAGATGTGAGGCACAAACGAATAAGTACAGGTTAGGCAGCAGACGTTTCACTGCAGAAATGTCCCAACGTGATCTGCGTGCAGAGCTAACAAGTAAGCAGGATTTGTCCGCAAAACCGTCTGGAAGGCGAGAGCAGTATTTCTATTGGATTAAAATAGATGTATTCACAAGCCTGCTTGTTTACAATGTAACGGGGCTGCTTTACATCACTGGAAGTTCGGTTGCCTCGTTCCGAATCGCAGAATACAGTGCTGCGCATACCTGGAAACTTAATCTATTCTGTGATGCATACTGGAGGCTTTACAAGTTACTGTGTATGTTTTACTCCTGTGGTTTGAAACCATCAAGGCCAATTCTTTCCAACTCTGACAAATATAAAGACAGCTTTGTAAGTCTCCTTTAAACCGGGCCGCCGCCCAGCGGACCACATATAAAGGTTCTGATGATGCTCCATGTGTAGACGCAGAGCAAGGAAAGCAACATGGCAAGAAGCTAGTAAATCCTTTACAGCACCTGAAGACCAAGCCAATCCCAAAGAGATAACCAGTAGATCAAAGCTCACTAACCTGTTGCAGAAGAAAAACTAAAGAGTTCAATGGATTTTTTTTGCAAAGACTTCAATTTTACTTAACTTCAGGATCAGAAAAACTGATTCCAATTATGATGGAACATTTTTTTTTGTTTAGCCGACAGGCTGTTATGTGCAGTGAATGATGGGGTGGAAAATGAGCACGTCACACCGTTCACACTGTAAGCCGAGAATACACCATCACCATCCAGCTGCTGACAGGGTTTAACAGCCTCCATAGCCCTGACATCAGTACGAATCCTCAGCCCAGCAGAAATAAGAGAACAGCTCCTTCTAAAAAAGTCCTCTTACTAACAGGAAAATAAAAAGACGAGAAAAAATGTTATAAATGAATTTCCAAAGCACACAAAAATATCACAGCAATGACAGTGCAGAACATTACCTATTAATGACAAATTTAACTCAGCTTCCCTCGTTATTTTAAGAACGTTCCTCGCACGTAGAGATGTAAAATTAACTGCAGGCACTTTGAAGAGATACTCTAATGTAACCTAAGCTACTATAATAAATCATACTGAAAATGATTATAGTAATGATTCACGATTCCGTTTTTTTTTCTTTTTTAAAAAACTGACTACACATTTCAAATAGTCAGACCTGAGAAGAAGCTATAAATACTGAACTGAGAAGAAAAAGAGAAATCGCTACACAAAGTGATTTTTAAAATAAAACTAAAACAGGCTGTGAGAAGTGCAAAGGTTTCAGTCGGATCCTCTGGCCTACAGATATTTTGTATTTTGAAGGGGCTGAACTGCTCGTGTTTTGATGCTCCATGAGGTAGTGATCTATAACTCTCGGGGGACCAATTTCAAAATCCAAGCAACAAACAGCCAATTAGTAACCATGTTATACAGCCTTTCAAAGGCATTCCATAACCTCCTTTGTTTATTCTTTGTGCTAACAATTCCAGAGCAAAATCTGCGCTTCCTAATTTTGGCCAGGAAAGGAGGTGGAAATTATGTAAAGCAAACCAAAATGGACATTTCCTGTATCCTTTTTAAGCATGAACCTGCAAACCGACCGCATTCCGAGCTACAGAGCATAAAAGCTACAGGAAAAACCATCTCCATGCTCCACAATCCATTATCCCTGTCAAGTTAATGTTCCATGTTGAACCATATGGCACGGGTGCACATTCAACAAAGGAAATTCCTTAAACTTGTTATAATCAGCACTTTCAGCCATCCAAAAAACTGACATAAACAGCTTTATTGTGTTTGGTGCAATTTTCTGTTAATATCCATGACAAAAACAGGAAACAAGGCAGGAAATGGAGGCGGAATGTGGGGGAGCTGGGAACTTAAAAGGCAGAAACACAAAAACACATAAAGACCAATTAATCACACTGGGGATCCACAAGCAAGCAAGTTTTTTGGTTTTTTTTTTATGACACACCTATCGACAATTTCAAAACTGTAAGAAACAATCTAAGCACCAGCATATCTGTTATATCGTTTAAGTTTTTTAACGTGGTACAAAATAACTATCATCTGCATCAAACCGTTATTAAACCATATTTAAAAAAAAAACGTCTGCCCCACTGCAGAGTCTTTGGTGTTTTTTTGACAGGTCTTCCATCGAAGCAATTAAAAGCTCATCTGAATGCAGCCTGGCGGTAGGTCAGAGATGAGTTAAGGCTCCCAGAAGCCCCCAGTACCTGGCAGTGCCCAGTGTATCAGGCTCATGTCAAAGTACAAGTAGAGCAGAACTGCATTTCGGCCCCCGCAGTGACAACAATAAAACGCTGAGAAAACACACTATCAAACCCTGAGCTCAGCATCAATTTCTGTTAATTACAGCCTTGTCAGGGACGTGATTATTCAAACAGCTCATGCAAATGTTAATGAGTCCTTATTTGCATATTTATTTTTTCCTTTGTTGAAATGTCATTGATTATTACATTCTACGATGATGAATGCTGCTGCTGATGCGCTCTGATATGTAATTAGTCATTAGGTGGAATGAATAGATCAATTAAAAAGAGAGACTGGGATTAAGAGAAATCAAACAAGGAATGAACGAAGAAAAAAAAAAAACAAGTCTTCTAAAGGTGACTCATGCGCCGAAAAATAAAAGGCTTCTCTTTAATAGCAAAGTGGCTGGCTCTCAAGTTCAGCATGGAAGGTATTTAAAAGTGAAATGCTAAGCCGATATCAGATTCTAAATGTGCAGCTGGATAAAAGGTAATATATATTACGAAGCACATAATTTAACATTAAAGCCCTCTTTTTAAAATCAGCCGGTACAAATCCCCTCCAAGACGACTGAAAGAAAAAGGGATTTAATTTCTCGTTTAGTTCTTTTCTACACCTCAGTGTTTCGGATTACCAGGGGATTTTTTTTTATTTTCTTCCCCCTATTTTTCCCCCCTCAGACAGATTATTCAAATGGAGGGGGGGGGGACTTCGGCCTGTTTGTGTCAAAGCCGTTTTTTAAAGGAGTGGGGTCGCATTTGGCCTCCGCAGTCTACAGCTTAACTATCCTCCAGCCAGTACTTGCTATTCACAGATGAAAAAAAAAGGGGGGAAAAAAAACACATTACTGCAGACCAGATGGGAACATTCCACATGACCAAACCAATCAATCACCTCGGTGGGGCGCAGGTGCATCACAGCCGTGCAGAAACACACCATTTCACAGTCTATCGGGCACAAACACATGGTCACCAATCAATGGCACCCTAAGGACCTCCAAGAGGGGGAGGCTCTCTGGAGCCCTACTGGTTCATGCCTGATGACTTCATAATCACACATCATTTCATTCACTGGAGGATACCAACTAGCAATCTAATAACCTTCCCCTGGAAATGATCACGATGCGCATATTAATAGCACGGGTGGCATTGATAGTGGAGTGATCGACCTCACAACGCGAGGCACACGCAGAGCCTGCAGATCAGAGGAGACAAACCTAGAGCCAAAAAAAAAAATGAAGAGGCGGAAAAAAAAGCTCCTTTATGTCTAGGGAAGGATATTCCATTCAGTCCGAGATCAATGACAACATTATTCATTGTGCCACATCAAAGTTTGTGTACCCTACGTGTATCTAACGCAAGGCAACCGTTAAACAATGAGACACCAGGCAGCTGAGATGAAGGACGAGGAAGGATGAGAAAGGTCAGGAATTTTGATCTAGCTCTTAGTCATGTACCTCCAAAAGCATATTCTATTACACATAAATCACAGTCGGCCCCAAAACAGATGAGGAATGCATACAATCGAGCAGCACCGCCAAAAAAAAAAAGGCATGTTGTGAATGGGGTTGGCAAGTCTCTGCCAGGGGCTTTACAGCTTAGGGAAAAGGCAATAAAAAAGGGGGGGAAAAAATGAACATCCTCTCGGTTAGTGATTTAATTTTATTTTACTAGGTTGCTTTTCCTTCCTCCGCTCAACTGAGCCACTGCAGCAGAGAGCAGCATGTGAAAGAATTTGATTAGCACAGCGCAAAGTGTCAGAGCCAACCTGCAAGAGCTGCTCGCAGGAGGCTGGCCTGGCGCGCGGGTGACTTCAGGCTACCCTGGTGACCAACTTCTGCTAAATCGGGGGAACGTTTAATGGCAAGCCATCCGTCGGCATCTCGTTCATTTAGCGCCGATTTCTGTTCCACCTGGCCAGACACTTTACTGCTCGTGCAGGCTGAGCAAACGCAGGGAAAGGTTGTGTAAATGAAGCAAAAACAAAGGAGGGTGGGGGAAGGATGATGGGGTGGGGGGGGGCTGGTCCCGCTTGGTAGAGGTAACCTGACAATAAGCTGCTTATACGAAGCGCAGAACCGCACGTGACGCGCAAGTGCAAGAATTAGTCAAATGAAAAACTGAGGGGATAAATATAGGCCACTAAAACACAGCTAGGCATCACATGCAATTAAACTTAGGCCACACCGCCAAAGGCTCAGTTGGATAGCAATGAATAAAAAAAAAAAAAAGATCTAATATGAATGAAAAGGACAAAGTGCAGTATTACTATATACTCTGGGGACACATCATCAGTGATTAAACCCTCCAGGTTGTATTATATTACACTGGGTTACATCTGTGGATTCCATGTAACAAATTATAAACAAAAAAAAATCCCAGTATTTATTGGCTGCTTGGAAGCCGAACATTCGCATTTGCAACTGAAAGCCAGCCCAGTTAAAGGCAAGTCAGGCTTGTATATCTATGAATAAGGTCGCCGTGTTAAGGTGCACTGTTTCCGAAACCACCTTTCACAGCATTTGGCCAGGTGCAGTAGGAACACCTGATGAGACAGCAGCTTGCAGAATACGTGTGCACATGCCCAGCCACTCCAGATTTCAGAGACTGACAAAAACTGTGTAACACTCGGTGCAACAGGTCAGGTACTCTGCATGTACAGGGGTTGCAACAAGTTTTCTTTTACCGCTTTATTTCATGACGGAAAAATAAAAATAAAGAAAAGGAAATACAGCTCGTGAACGCACCATCACAGATTACAAAGTGAAACACAGCAACACGACACACACCACTTTCCCCCCACGATGAACAAAATTCATTTTACGCAGCATGGAACCAGCTAAGGAAATCCCAGTTAACCAGGGGGAACACCCAGTGTCTGTCTCCAGAGCTGACATGTACAAAGTCTTTAAAAAGACTAATCCACGCAAGGCTCCTGGCCCCGAAACTATCCCTGGTCGTGTCCTGAAGGGCCTGCCCAGATCAACTAGTGGAGACCATCACGGACATATTTAATCTCAAAGCACAGTCCCCTCTTGCTTCAAGAAAACCACCATCGTCCCAATCCTCAAGAAAACCGGAGTCTGTGTACTCAGCCCTCTCCTCTACTCCCTATTCACCCATGACTGCACACGCCAGGAACGAAAGAACCTCCATCATCAAGTCACCCTAACCACAACCTGTTCTCTCTACTACCACCCGGAAAACAGTACCGAAGTATTCAGACCAAGACCACCAGGTTTCATAACAGCTTCTTCCCCCAGGCAGTAAGACTGCTTCAACAGCCAACCACAGCAGCCGCCTGCAGATACCCCAACGTCTGCTGGCGAATAGGCAACCTCCTTGAACTGACAGGTGCACCGGGGCCCTGCTGTCACTTGCACTCTCAGGACACATAAGAAGAGCGCTAAATACCTCCTATCCTTGTGTTACTTTTGCACAATCTGTAAATTGCAATTGTGTAATTTATTGTCTCCTAATGTTAATCTAATCCCTATAAATTCTATCCCTCTTAACAAAGCATTTCATTGCCGACAGCACCCCTGTATGTTGTACTGTTTGTGCACTGATGAATAAACCTTGATTGATTGATTGAAAGCTTCCTCCAAAATAAAGTAATCCTTTCCACCAATCACACCCATTGCGTCTTGGGAAAAGAAGAAGAGGTAGAACCAGAAAGTATGCTTGTTTTACATGTTTCGAACATCTACACAACTTCAGGTGGAACACATTAATAACAGGAACGGCAGAATTTCATGTGTGCTGGCCTCCCACTTAATGTGGGGATTCCACAGTTAATTAGCAAGTTAATAGGAAGAGAGATAACAAGAAGGCCTGGGAGCCTGGCTGGTACTAAGTCTATTACTCATAGATAGAGCGATGCAAAAAAGATTAAATAAAATTACACTGTGGATCAATGAACAATTAATTTCAACAGAACAAAAATTACAGAAGTTAAAATCAGTTAAATGACAAGTGATTAAAGCCCTGTAACCTTAATATTTCAATTTCAGCATCCCTGTCATCTGCATTCAGATGCTAAAGAAATCCACAGACAGGATCTGGTGCCATGACCGTTTAAGCTGTGCTGCAATGGTGTGGCTTGTGTTTCTGTGACACTCCCCAGCTTTTCTTGAAATGCCAAAAATTTCTTCCATTCAGGTTTCTTTTGCAATGAAGTCTTGGGATCACACTGTCCAACACGCCTACAGCACGTCAACTCCAGTTAAATCATTCAGAACGCATCTGGAGCCAGACAGACACAAGACAGCTCCGACACTCGGCACGACACAATCCGCTTAATATGAAAACGCCTTGTATCTGGGGAGCACTGACTGATAGCGACTGTGCCCTGCACATAACTTCCAGTCCAACAGATGCTTTATAAACGGGTATCGGGAGACACGGGAGTCGCATCAGCTATCACACAGGTTAATAGAAATAGGAGACTTCATTTGTTCTGACAAAGAATTCTTTCATAATGAATCACTGCCGTTCAATGTGCTCTTTTATTTAACACTCACAAAGGTTTGTATTGGCAACAGCAGCTTGTTTGTGCCAGGGGAAGAGGTGCTTTCAGCACCCAGAGAGGGTCTTGGACATTGAGGGGGGACCGGGGAGGGGGAAAGAGAGGGGAGAGAGACCTACACAGGTTTCGAATGCAGCTGACACATTTACCCACTTGACTCAAGACAACTGCATAACCGAGTTCAACAGCCCCAACCACCCACCCAAATCCAAACCCACAACCACTACATTCTTTGTGATGTAATAAGCATGGTATTCCTCTTAACAGTGCTTCCCCGCTGAGCCCAGTTAAGGTAGAATGCAGAAGTAGTATTAATTTGCTTCTTTCACATTAAGAATGCTTTAAGTGATTATCAACCAAAGCAGCGATTTAATTTATCACTATTGCCACTGCCTCCTACACCGAGTGCAATTAATACAGGCAGTAAGGATGTGTTGTTGTGCTGTCCTTTAGTCTGGTGCAAGGCAAAACACTGCATAGCTGAAATGATTGCAGCTCAGCATGATTTAGTCACCCTCATACCGCAACTGCCTACAGGACTTTGAAATCCATGCTTGCCATAATTATAACTGAAATGCGAGCAATACACTCAAAAATGGGTTTTGATGTGTCACTCGGCCTTCTACTAAAAAAGAGAGCATAACTAGAAACAGAAAGAGACAGAGGCGGAGGGGAGAAGATGTCTTCTGATAGAGGAGCCCGAGCTGTTCCTCCTTGCTGTCGCGCTGTGAGAATGAAACAGGCCGCGCTTTTGGCTTGGGGAAGAACAAAAAACATTTTACAGGAGGACACAAGGGCTGCCAGGCAGAGGCGGGTAAGTTTGAGCTATTCCGATCGCAGCCCTGGCACCTGACTATCCAAATCCGTGTCTTCACAGCGTTCGCACGCTCCCCGGCATTCTAGAATGTCTGCGCACCCCCCGTTCTAGAGCACTCCAGCGCAAGCCTGGCGTTCTAGAGCCACTGCAGATGTCACACGAGACGCGTGACTTCACCACGGCCTGGACCTCCCCTCCTCCCCTCTCCCCCCTTCCCTCCAGAAGCCAGCGGGTCTGGGGGCGGCTGGGAGCCACGCTCCCCCTGCCCTGCGCAGCTGATTCCGTGCAGCTGGGCAGGCCGGCAGCACACTTTACAAGTGCCTGGGGAGGGCAGGGCCAGCGGGGGGAAGTGTGCCCTTTCGGCTCTTCATGCTCCGCTGAGCCCAGCTACAGATAAACACACCCTGCAGCTCAGCAGAGCGGCGTGCTACAACTCCTCCACTTCACTCTGCCACCACCTCGACACTCTCTCCACTTGCTTCGACAACCTGCTTCTTTTGTTGCTAGTCTTGTTGATCTAGCACACCTCTGTGCCCAAGTCTTGACTTCTTTTCAGGCTTTTTTTATCCGATGCTAAAAAAAAATATGAAATCACACAAAGCCTACCTTATTATATTCAGGACACTCTTATAAACACATTCAGCAAATCTACTGTGAAAAGACTATTCACACTTCGGCGAACAATTCTACATAAGGGTCCCTTCTGTAACTTTGTTGCAGAAGTTAAAACACATTAGATAATAAATTTCCTTTTTGAAGAAACAACCTTTACTGATTTCACTCCACAAAACAACTTGCGCCAGTTTGCTTCTCCACTGGATGTTAGCAGAAAGAAAAGACTGGAGTGCATTGCTCAGTGTTTAACATGGTCTTATTTCTGTCTGTCATTCTCGCAATTTTCAAAAATCTTTATTCTGAGATTCACTGAACACCAAACTGCTACTACAGTTGCACCGAGCAGAGTGTCAGCACTGAACACGGTTACTGCTCCTCGAAAGCCACATTTGGTCAGAGGTCAATCTGGAACGACAGATTAGCCGGCATCGCAAACGCTCACAGAACAGACCACAAAGAGTCTAGTGCTTTAACAGCTGCTCACACATTCGTGAGCACAGACACACGCTCACACCTGATAAACGCAGCCCTTAATACCCTCCGTCCCTGTTGGGGTGGAAGAAGGAAAAAAAAAAAAACACCGACAAGGGGAGAGCCCGGCATTCCCTTTTTCATCCCGGGCCCGGTGGAATACAGCCTGGGAATCCCTGGGAGCTCGCCTGCTGAGGACAAGTGGAGCGGAGGAGCCGAGCCCGGAGATCAGCTGCGCTGCAGAGAGCAGCCTCCCAGCACCTGTGACCTGCGCCGGCGCTACCTAGCGCTGTGCACACCTGATCGCCACCTGACGACAATCACTGCCTCCGCCACAGCTGTCTGCACAGAAGAGGAGAGGAAAGGCTCTCAGGGGAATGCGTGGGGGAAAGAAAAAAAAGGCGAGCGGACACCTGCTTCAGTAACAGAGCACAGAGGACATTTACTTGATGTGGGATTTGGCGCTGTATGATAAGCCTTAAGGAATAATTTAAAAAAAGGGGGGGGGGGTGGAGAAGAAGTGCAACTAAGGCACTTAAAGAGATTGATTTTTTTTTTGCTGTTACACAAAAGGCAGGGAAAATGCAGCTTGGCTACACTGTCGCTTCTGTATACAAAAACCCTAGGCTACAAACGCTCAGCACACTTTGCATTGTCACTAAACGACTGCATAATTTAATTTCCTGGAAACCCATTAGGTTTCATCAAAAGAAGATGAAAAACAGATGAGAACAATTCTTCTGTGCAAGGAGAATTCATTTAGCACAATACCTAGCGAGATGAGGACTAACTGCAGCAAATTCACTACATGCTTCAAATGAGTATGCAAATGTACAAAATTAGTGTAGCAATGTGGTCTTTTCTCTTAAGAACATAAATTCTAAACATATTTTACTTACTTCTAGTTTTTAAGGTGCCAGAAACTCACTCATAACTCAACAAACCTTCCAATCCCTACATACTGTACAGCAGATGAGCATTTGGCTGTACCGGTCCTTCCAAAGGCATTTCCAATAATAATTACAATCAGTGGAGGCAGAAGTAAGACAGTGGTGCTTTGGCAGGAAACACTAACAGATCCAACCGATGAGCATGAATGGGTTTTGCACAAATTATTTACACCCCACCTAGTGCTTTAATTAACAGACAAGGTTTACTTGTATCTCAAGAGTTCCATGAATCTCATGGGAATATCTTGGGCATTTTTAGAACAAAATGAATATCCACATTCGACAAGATTCATTTTTTGACAAACCGAGCTTGACACCAAACACAGACACTGACACTGTTGGGTAGGAGTTACATCTATATTGAAAAATTATGTGTATGTAAACATATTGCAGTTTTCCCAGAGAAGAAGAAGGCTCTGACATTTGGGAATGACACACAGTATCTAGAATTTTTTCCAAGAGGAACGCAGAGACCGAATCATCCAACTATTCAGGATCTCCAAGGAATTTCTGTCCTTTTCTTTTTAATTTAGCAGGTCTAATACGGTTTTCCTCCCTGCTTTGCTCACCAATTTGGAATGTCCAAATCTAATTTCACCTCTCCACATGCAACCCATAAGTGAGCAAACAGGACCGAGAGTAAAGTGCATCTAGGGAATAGCTCTGCCCTAAAAAGAACAGCTGCTTTCAAAAAATTGGTAAACAAAACCATTCGCTGGCGATTCATTTCGAGGTATATCATCGGATCCGCTATGACACAACAAACAGATATGGCAGACAGGCTGATAACATCCCCCCAGTCGCTTCCACTGGCGCTGTGGTGGACTATGGGACGTGACACGTCTTTAAATCATTCCCACCCATGTCGTTTCGACGATTAAAAGGAGAAAAAGGAGGTTTGACTGCTGGAGTCACAGAACTGACCTTGAGAGACAGCAGTCGTGCGAGCATTTTATTCGTAAGATTAATTTATCTAGCTCATGCTTTTATGCCAATCGTTTATACAATATGCTTTTTACTGGAGCCATTGGGGTGGAGAACCCCGGAATAAGGGATCAAGGGAACGGCGGTACCACGTCACCCAGAATGCACACCCACAGCCCCAGCCACACCCCCCCACTGCTGCCTAAGCACTTCAGTCAGCCTGTCTCGAGGCCCACTTGGAACTTGAGCCCTGGAGGCCAGGCCTGACTTCTTACAGCCTATTAGCAACAACTTAATAGATTTTATCTGCCTGGAGATATCATGAGTGTTTAATAGGTTTTTAATTGTGATCCCTGAGATAACAGTTAGCCCAGGGACACGAGAGGCACCTGAGAATCATGTGGTAGAACAGGAAAGGAGTCCAAGAGAATGTAGGGAAATGCTGTGTCAGATCAGCCCTTCAAACCACGACATCTCACAGAAAAAGCTGTGGAGTTTCCTCACTTGGCGCCTGGAAAAGGCCTCGCCAGCAGATCTTAAAATTTTAAAACTGAATGTAGTACCGATCCACGGATATCCCAGATATATCACTCCAGCAGATTCTGTCAGTTAGATAAACTCATACAGCACAGGTCTGACACAAAGGATCCAGAACATATAAAATGGCAGCAAAAAAAATAATCAAAAACTAAATCCATGTGGCTAGACTGCGAGGAACGGTACCCATCCAGGCTCCAACTATTTCTCTGCATAGCCAACCTTTCCAACTTAAACCCCCCAAACTTCTCCTTGACTCACACATGAGTTGCAAGTATTGTAAATTAACAAGAGAGAAAGGACGTCTTCCAGCAATCATGTCCGTGGGCTTTAAGCGTCCTTGAAACAGATATTTCTGCCTGGATCTCTTTGATGTGAAATCATCGGCCTGACTGAAGAAGAAATCCAGTCTTGTGACATTGAGTTTGAATGGTTTTTCTCTCGGGCTACAGCCATACAGCTGCCAGTCACTGAGGTCTGATTCCTTGTTGCAGAACAGCGCTGCTTTCTTTGAAGTCCCTGTCTGTTTCAGGGGTGGTGTATCTCAGGGGGGTCACGTGCATCAATAATCAGCCAGGCAGCAGGGCGCAGAAAAGGTTCGGCAATAAAATTTGGATATTGTTTCTGTAGCAAAGACAAGAGATTCGTTTGTGGTGCGCTTTGTGTATTTTTCCACTTTAGATGTGATCATATGATGAGGTACGTGCATTCTTTCCTAGCACATTCTTCTTCACAGCTCATTCAAGGTGGCAATATTGTAACAACATGATATCTATTAACGCTCTTCGGCGTTCATATTCTCCGGGTCGGTGGGGGATGGGAGAAGGCACATTTGCTATTCAGCTGAGACGTTCCACCTCTAGTTTACAAATGACCAGCCAAAATCTACTTCTGGAAATGTCGCTGTGGCCCAGGGAAGACTGAACGAAATTCTGAATACCAGACAGCAAGAGAGCCCGCATCCGAGTCAGCGATGGGATCCTTGTGCTGCTCCCCGCCGCCCTCCCTTCAGCCCGAGCTTCTCCCAGCTCAGTGCTTCACGGGAGCCGAGAGCCTGCGAGATTCCCTGCGCTCTGTGCAGGAAGAGGCACTCAATCATCCCATCGTGTCAGGGCCAATAACTAACTTGTTGGCGTAAGCTTAGCAGAAGTCCGAAAACCCTTAGCTCTCTGCTAGTATAAATGCAATCAAGGCCCAGAACTGCCTGCCTCGTGTGCACCTCTCTCAAGAACAGTCTCCTTGTATCCTTCACCCTGAGACTTGACTGGACTTTAACAGCATGCAGGCTCACTGGATTAAAAAAAAAAAAAACATTTTTTAAATGCCTTTTCCAAACTCTTCTACTGTATTCTTCAAGTATTCTGTAAGCTCCCCGTCGAATCTAGTGAGCATGTACATATTAATTCAGTGCAAAACGGTGGAAAGATGCTTGGTATCACGTTTCAAGTCAGGAAAAACATACATCTTTCTGAATGGAGGGCATGAAAGAAGTACAATCTGAATCGGATACACTGCAAATATTGAGTATTTTCTAAATATATGTATTTATCCACCTTTCAAAAAAAAGTCACATGCTCTAGTCTAAATTACTCGAAACAACTCAAATAGGGAGATATAGTACGAGAGTCAGTGTAATGACTTGGGAAGACAAAAGAAACCATCCAGAATTGCACACAATTAAGAGCAGCAAAGAGAGCGGAATGTGGTTAAATTACCCCAACTACTGTAATACAGACGCATTAAAGATCTTATTCTTCCTCACAGACGTGGAGAGCTGTGCAGAGATGGAGTTCTTCAATCAGCCCTCCCTCCCCCCCAGTGACAAGGACGCTGCTGTAGTCCCATCTCAGCAATAGGAAGGCCTTCTCACTACACCAACACATCAACAGGCACAGTCTGGAAATCCATCACTTACAAAGCCGCATCTGAGCTCACACAATAGCTTCGCTTCCTGTGAGAAAAGCTTCGGAAAAATATGAAAGAGAATGGAAATTATCCTTCTTGCCGTAATTGTTCATTACAGAGATCATTATCGAGTCCACTTGCGTGAAATTCTTCTCCCGCAATTGTGCGAAAGATCTCACGAACAGGGCCTGAATAATGAAAGGAAGACTCTGACACCCTTTTGAATTTCCCTTAAAAAACACCACATTGCCAAATTGCTTACACTTCTATGAAGATGATTCTTGTGACTCCCATTCAGTTCCAAGGGGCTGTGTGCACTGCTGTCCTGTGATGAGGAAGGACTTCAATTACTCTTGTCAAAGATGACAGTTCTGAAGCTATGGATGTAATATATGCTAATACAAACAGAAGCAAAATTCTGCCAAAAGTAGGGGAAGGAAGACATGCGCCCGAGGGTGAACACTTCAGCTTATTTGCTGGCTAGCAGTCAAACAACAACCAACATCACAATTCAGAAAAGGGAAAAACAAATTTCATACATCACTTTGCCTCAAATTGACTTTGCAAACCATAAAATGCATGAGGTTTAAAGTATTTTAAGAAAGAAAAGGCAGTTTAAGCCTGATAAACAGTTTGGCTAAGGAGCTCTGTCCATGGGACTTAAGCACAATGTTGAAATTGAAAGAGGCTGCTCATTTAGGCCTATTCCTGCCACAGAGGAGAGAACACAGGGGATCAATGAAGATACAGCACTGAGCTCCAGAAGTTGACATGACACTCCAGAATGTATTGTGACAAACCATAAAGCTGCACTGGGTGGCGTAAAGCCTATGGAAAAAACAGTTCTCATATCCAAACTTGGAACTTCAAAGACACTAAAAGAGGATTGCTACATTATTTGTTTCCAAAGCAATAAATATATATTCTTGCATTATTATAGTGTCCATGCAAAATAAAACAGATTTACACATTCCCCATAGCTTTCAGGCAAGAAAATTATTTGTCAATAACTGTAATTCAGTTAAATGCTTACCTAAGGTCCTGCACCTTTCATCTGCTCAATATTCTTGATAGAATACAAAATGACACGGAATTTATTTCCAAATGTTGGAAAAAACACTATAATATAACGTTTCTATAATGTATAAATTATTTTTCAGTAACTGTAATTCAGTTAAATGCTTACCCAAGGTCCTGTCCCTTTCATCTGTTAAATATTCTTAAAGAAATACAAAATGACACTAAATTGATTTCCAAATGTTGGGAAAAACACTATAATGCAAGGTTTCACACCAGTTGTATTAAATATGCTATCTCACCTCATCATAATTCTATTTTTTTCTGAAAGCTGATACTCTGAAAAAAGTCAATGGAATACATTTTTATAAACTGTTCCAAAACCAAACATAAAAATAGTTTCAACAAAGCCTTGTCTTCAAATATTTATGCATGTAATTAATGTAAATGACCTGAACATAAACATTGCCCAAAACATTTTTCATATTTTGCATTACTGCATGGAGAACCCCGTATATATGAATTCTAAATACTTCATCAAGAGCTCAATACAGGAGGGCATTTCAAATCAATAACTCGGGTGCTGTTGAATGAAATTTCCCCCAAGAGCCTATACTCGCACACTCAGACCAAGGACTTACTGTTTTACAGCAACAAAGAAAACAGTATCAAACTAACAGGGAATTACACATTGACGTGTTATATTTTGGAAGAACACAAACAAGCACAGCATCTTATTTCCAGTAAATGACTATGAAAACTTCATCACTTAACTGTTAAACATTTCTTGTTCTGTATGGCCATTGCAAGGCTAATGTACCAGTATGAAATTCTCTTTTTACAAAAATTTAGATTTACCAGTTGTTGTTGTACGTATCTGATTAGGAATGGGCAGTTGTGTTTTTAAAGTCTCAGCTTGAAGCTACAAAACCCATTACTGCACACAGGGAGAATGAGGAGGTATGGTCAGACTCCTCTGACCAGCCTACCTTCAAGCAAATCATCTTTTAACACATCACAGACAGCGTGGCTCTGTACTGGAGGTACTGGAGGTTCAGAGCTGACTGGAGGAGAGGCACCTTGCTCAACAACAGCACCACACCCACTGTTTGAGGACTCCCAGTCACAGATGACTAGTAACATGACCCAGGCTCAAACCCGGGATCACAGAGCTCAACCGGTGCTCAGGTGAGCACCTTTACCAGTTTAGCCACTCAGGAAGCTCCTGTATGAAATTCTGACTTGATCTTGCCTATCACAAATACTAAAACAATCTGTTTTAGTAATCATAATCTGTATGACCAATAAGTACTGCAGTCGCTGAAGAAGCAAGATTCCTTATCTGTGTGCACATTGTGAGGTAATCTAAAGCTGGCTTTAACACTATTAAAAATTGCTTCAAACAATGAACCACTGTTACCATTCTGGAAAATTCCTATAACTGAAATCTAAATTAAAATTCAGTTTGCAGCAGACATTCTCCACAAAACACACACCTTTTTTATGTTCTGCTGAGAACCAAGCATCACTATTTAAAAAGTTCAGCGCAACCCCAACGCAATGTTGCCAGAACCACATCAATGTTCATCATGTCCAGAATTGGCACAAAAGAAAAAGAATGACTTATCTTTCTCAATTCTTCTCTTTCAGTACACACTGAAAGGAGACTTGCACATTTTTCTTTTAAATTTATCTAAAAGTTTTCTCTCCTGAATCATACACAAGACATCCTAAGCCCTACCACAACCTAACTTCGCAAAAACACTTGGCGATTGTGGCCACCAATAAGGAGCTTTGGGAGGCATGACAACTGACTGAAAAAGACTGGCACTAGCCCTTGTTTTTATCAACACTGCATTCACACAAGCACCCTGTGCCTTTTGTGAAACATGTTAGATCAGACAGAAAACGTACAGGCCTGGGAAAGGGTTCATCACAAAAAGTCACGAGCAGAAGCAGACTTGTTTGGTCACCGCAGCAACACCGTAAGCTGAAGTTTCAACTGACTTCAAAATGTCATTTGGCCAGTAACTCTCACACTCTCCCCCGTGTGCGCTCACAGGTTTCCAGCATTCTCCAAGTGGTCCTGTTATGTCATCCGCACTGCCTTCGCTAATTCTGAAATGGCTCATAACAGAAAGGCCTTGCACAGACAGGAGTACACTGGCAGGGGAACGCCGATTTAAAGGTAAATGTGCCACGTGAACTTGGAGTAGACAAAGAGCTATTCGACAATCAGGACAGCACGGCTATTTTTTAAAAGGCTGCTTGAGCACGTACCTTTTTTTCTGTGCAACTACTACCTAGGCAGTGCTTAGAAAGGCGGGCATTCATCACATCGACAGGAATTTGCACCCAAAAAATAAGAGACCATTCACAGTGCAGCCCCTCTCTCAAGTGTCATGGCTGGGCGGCAATGCTGACTCCTCAGGGCGATGCCAGGTAAGAGGATTTATGCTAGATAATTGGGTGCGCACACATGTCTGGCCCCCGCCTGGTTTGGAAAGTGTTGAGGGTTTGGAGGGCCATCACATGCAAGGGAGTAAACCTCCAGCACAAATACGTCAGGCCACATAACAGCTCACAAAAACAACTCCTTTCACTAACATCCCAGGAGGAGGTGAGACGGCACAAGGCAAGAACAAAGCATTCTGACAATTACCCATTTTGTTTTAAACAAGATTTAAAGAACTATTACAAGTTAAAAGTTACTTTAGGATCCACAGAGGAGCGCATTCTATATTATAAATTTGAAGCACTGCATAGCGATAATCGCCTCTTATTCTGTACAAAAAGAGACAGTACATGACCTTTGAAATTTTAAATACATTTCTATAGAGTAGGACATTCAAGTTTGTCTCGTAATTAAAATATTATGTCAAATAAATAGTCATTATCAGCCATCTGCTCTATGCTCAAATACTGAAACAAGTTCATTACCCTACACAATGGGTGACCTTTAATAACCCCAAGCTGTTTCGGCTTGTCATACCCTACTTTATTACATGATGTAAAACTTCTATTCAGCTTTGTAATCACAACAATTTTTTATGGACTACAATTGGGTTGAACGACAAAGAGCAATCCATCCACTGAACACTTCTAAAGCCGCTTCAGAAAAAGTCCTTATAAATCGCCGCAGATGAGGATTCTTTGTTATTATGAGTCAGAATCCCCCATGTACTACATGCGCAGAAATAAAGCCGTGGCACAGAAATTTGCGACGTCGGGGGGTGCTTTTCCAGAAACATTTTCCACCTGCGACAAGACCGGCCTCTCACAGCAGACCGTTAGACCTGACCCTGCTGCCTTCCAGAGGACAAAACTCCGGGGAAGTGCAGAAAGAAACGCTCGTTTGTTTCGACATTGGGTAAAACAACTTGCACCACGCCGCGATTTCAAAACGAAATACCTGCATACCTGTCACTTGATTTTAAAATCAACTGTACTGTGGCGTTTCGCCAGATCCTTTGGGTCAACTATCCAGTACTGGATAGCGAGGCCTGTACAGCTTTCGTTCACGTTTGTTTACGCCACCCCCCCCACTCCGTTTAATCTTGTGTTTCGAGACAAAGAAGCTGCAATATAGAAAGGTTTTGAAAAAGAAATTGCAGACCACTAGGATTTGGATTTAGGTAATCCACTTAGATTACCATGGATGGCTCTGTCTTAAAATGGCAATGCTGAGATCACAGAAAATAGGTCACGCGCACAAACAGCAGCCGCCGTTCCTGAAACGCTGCGCATATGATCGTAATGCTTAATTGTATTACATCTAACACACGTGTTCACCTCTTTCATTCCAAATAATAACCTTAAAGACTTGATTTAATAAGGTTGCTCCAAAGTAAGTAATTCCATGTAAATCCCAGATATTACAGCAAAATTCCATTTGATAAGAAAAGGCTCATCTCCTGGAATTGGCCAATCCTTCTGTCAGATAAGCACAGGCAATTTACACATGAAATCAGATTGTCTAATTCGTTGATGAATCACTATGCCAGTCCCATTTCCATATTTCGCAGCTTATACTCCAAGTACAATTAGACCACTATCAAGAAAAGGCAATCTGCTCCCATGTGGTCTGCAGTCACAAACTTTACGTCTTGCTTGAGATTTTTTTACTTTGCTCTGCACCCATCCTCCAGTCTGGACCTCACAGCGCGGCGAAACGCTGGAAAACGCTGCTGTACTTCTAACATACGCAAGCAGGCAAACCAGTGAACCACAACTGTACCTTGGAATTGAATGACTACTAATAAAAGAACAAACAGCACGATCACCTGGAAGTAATTAACTATGTGGAAAATCCCTTCTTACTCTATATGGGCTTGAACTGCTTCTGCCATAGCTGCCTCGGAAATGTCTGTTACAGCCCCATCTCCTTAACAAAAAACCCTGCGCGGGTCTCGCATAGCCACTGGCTTCCTGACGGCTGGGAGCAAGGCTTTTGTGATGGAAAATCATACTGATGGTGTGACCTGCACCCCAGGGGACGGTCAGCTTCCACAGACAGTACTGTCACCGCAGAAAAAAAAACAAACTCTGTCACTGCTCCCAGATGCGCGATGCGCCTTGTCCAGAGAGCTGGGGGGGTGGGGTGGGGGTGGGTGGGAATGGCTGTTTCCTGACGAAAGAGGCTTTGAGGGTCTACTTGGCAAGAATTACCTACTTACCCATTAGGCTGGAGTTCATGAAAGGTGTCGGGGACAATCCTTCATGGGACACTAATCGACTGTCAGTCAAGTGATCACCATAATGAGGACTGTCTGCAAACCCCTGCAGGAAGAGTATTACACAGATTATTAGCCGGTGCCCCTAATTGAGTGCGATGACACTCCTCTAATTAGTGCGCGTGACTGCAATTGGTCGATCGTCGCTGCAAACATTAGCTTTCCCATTTGTGTTGCGTCTTGCCCGGTGTTAATCATAGGTTTGTCGCCGGTCTGGTCTTGAGAAAAAAAACAACCAAAACCAAAACAAAGCCTTAAAGATAACAGAAAAGACCCAGCGACAAACTGGGCTTTCGGTTCCCATAATATTGCCGCAGACCGCAAAACAAGGTTAAACAGGTACTGCCTCATCTTTCATGTCTGAGTAGTGGTAAGGATTTGAAAAGATCCAATTTAGGGAGATCATATATTTATTATAATTATATATATTTACACAGTTTCCTAAAATTGTTTACACACGCTGGGAAGCATTGAGTCCATACATTCTACCAACCCACAGCCAGTAAACATGACCACAAACGATCACTCTGTGCTGCTGGCCTTGACTCCTGTGATGATTTCAATACAGAGACACTGTAGGGTACTCATCAGATCCCAGAGCCCACAACTGTGGCAGAGCACAGCGTGACTGCTTAGCAGTTCTATCCAAATAATAAATTAGTTGATTGCAGATAAAGGCTTACTGTATGTGTAAGCTTGACTGCTGCAGAAAAGGGTGTATTTACAACAGTATTCAAAATTTCAATTTTTTTTAAAAAAAGAACCATTGCCCACATTCGAAGAAAGGTGAGGGATTTTCTTTTAGTGTTCCCTGGCTTACGAGAGCACTGTTCTTCAGAGGGCCACTTACTGTCGCATCATTTCTGCAGAAGATTCTCATGCCACCAGTTTAGAGCATTAAAATAAGCAGAACTGCTAAATAGGCGTATATTTTTTTCCTGAAAGAAGACCACTATAACTTGTTTCACCCGTCAGGTGTCTGTAAATTCAAAACCTTTCTTCCTCCACTGTACTTTAAACAGTGCCCTTTCATGAAAGCTATCAGCTATAAGGCTTTGGCCTAAATATTGGTCACACTTGGATCTTTTAAAAACTCTGGGTCTCCTGCAATAAAAGATACTCTGTAGCAATACTAATCCTAACCTCTCAAGAAATCTGTCTGGACTCGAGACGAGCGAGTCTGGTGCAGGGCTGCGCAATCTGTTCCCCAAAACTGCATTAATGTGGATGGGATGAACAGCAAAATCGCACACAGTCATGGGGCTGCATTTCTATAGACTTCCAGAACTCCGGCCGTATGAATTCGACACAAACTAAAAGCTAAATCTTATTATCCGTCTTTTTTTTTGGAGGGTGATCGAATAATTTCACTGGGAGCAGGATGCTGGCTGCATCAAAGCAGTCTGCTGAGATTTCCCATTGTGCTTGTATGGTCACTGCTCCACGACGAAATAAAATAACACAACCGCCCCCCGCACCGAGGAAGTAGGGAAATAAACTGTGCAGGAACACAACAATAGCGTACAGAAAGTCTGGAAATTTCGTAACAGTAATTGCAGGTTGAATTCCTGTCTGGAGAACAAAGGCAGAAAGAAAGCCGTTCTTAAGGTTCAACAGTTCTTCATTTCCAAGTCCATTTTACAGACAGGTTTTATATCATAACCTAAATAAGGCATGGCCGCTGCCTGGATCCTGAAGGGGCTGACAGGATCCTGGAGGGAGACAGGAGTGAAAAGGCTAAGGAGTAGTGGACAAGAGCTCGGAGCAACGGCGTGCGTCCGCGCCGTCCGCCGGGGCTATTAGATCATCAATCACAGGACAGTCATCACTTCCCGCTCTCCGGGGCCAGCATCCAAGAAGGCCTTAATGGGAACGAAGCCGGGCTTCGCTCTCTCGGCTGCACGCCGTCAGCTCAGCCAGGGGGCCAGCAACTCCGGGCTGAATAACTGTCGCTTCACTGGGGCCACTTAAGGATGCGAGTCACCGCCCCCCCTCGCTATGCCACCTTAAAGTCAACTGGCATCGAGTCTCGTGTCCCAGGTGAGTCTTTGCCTCGGTTTACCCACTTCAGAGTCGACGAGGCGCCTGTGACGGACACGGGGGAGGCACGCTCGGTGACACGCGCGGAGCGCCAGAGGCGACGCCCGGGGCTGTCCTGCGGTAACCGCTGGCGCGGCCCCACGCGGCTCTCAGACGGGGCGCGGGCAGCAGCGGCTCAAGGCCAAGGCCGACTCGGCGCAGCAGCGGCGGCCCCAACGAGAGGAGTGAACTATCACACGTGCGCGTGCGTGGGGGGGGGGTGGGGGGGGAGCCTTTGACAACAGAAAAGGCTGGAGTTACTTCAGGGAAGTGCTCCTGTCTGTCTCTCTGCCACGCGGCATCAGTTACTGGAAATGCTCTTTTTTTATCTATAAAAGGGATGAGAAACGGGGAAAAAAATAACCAATTTCAGACTGTTTACTGGCAGCTGTAAAATGAAAGGAGCAGAGCTTAATGCTGTCCATCAGCAAGGAGATAACTCCATAGTGTTGCTGGTTATACCTACGTGCATCTATAGAATTTTAACATATTTGAATTGAAAGAATACATTTGAAATTATTTTTTTTCTGTTCATACTTTCTTCATAGAACAAGTTACATTTGCTGTGTTCTGTCTGCATTTCATATGTCAATGAAGTCTGGCCTGACCTCCAAGACCTTTGATTAACCACAGGCAGGAAGGTCACGACCTTTCACCTTCCACCAATGGTAACACTCTGCTCTGAACTCTGCAGCCACAGAGAAGACTATCTGCACCCTCTGCCCGAGCTCCATTAATTCAGAATATTTACTGCTGGTCGCTGGGATGAATAACTCACTGGTAGGCAAACAAATGCGGTTTAACAAACAGTGTTAAACTAAATGAATTACTGACAAATTCTGCTTCAAACAGACACAACCGTATACATGTTACTGGAACATTTCTCATCTAAGATACTAAAAGAAAAAAATAGGGGAGGAGATTGCTTCTTAAAATGCAGTTAATTTTTAATGACAATCAGTTTCATTAGTGTAACTTTATTTGGATAATTCGTAGTATGGTGAATATTTACATTCACATTACACACATATATTGGCAAATATTAGCAAGCAAAAATGTCCATTCAAATGGCATCTCTCCATCTTCCTCTAAAAAGGACCAAAAGCTGTAAACCCATTCACCCTTCATTACCTGTTTTGGGTACCTTTCTGAAATATCTCCAAGATAAGGCAGAGTTAATCAAAGTCATAATCAGAAGTGCAACCACTTATGCAAATCCTTCCTCAGAATCATATGAAGGACTTTTTTATTTCGCTGTAGTTCCAAATCACCAAATTTAGTCTCTGCTCATTAAAGTCTGAGGAGTCTGCTTCTCACACCACAACACAGTTTCTTCTCTTCCTAGTGCGAAGAAACATAAAAAAAATCGTAAGTGAGCTCTAGAGGGATGAGAGGGTCAAGAAATAGAACTGGTGTGATATCACACTTAGGCCAAAGGTACAGAGGCATCTGGGAGTACTGTCAGGGAGAAAATGCCATATGACAAGACCACAGACCGAAGTGCACTTCAGTTAAAATTATTTATTTAAGAAAAGGGACAGCAAAAGTCTGATGGCTCATAACAACCAAATATCCATGTGAGGTTCACAGCCAAATGTAACCTTGTTCCCAGCTTGGCACACAAACCCTCTAGGCTGCCTCCACATCCTATCTGACATCTCTTTACTTGAAACGCGAGTGAACAGCACACTGCGGCAGAACAGGAAAAGTGGGTATGTAACATGTACAAATTGTTTAGCATAAATAAAGAAACTTCAATGCTAAAATATTTAAAAGGAAATTTAACGTGAGGATTAAAACTGTGCCAAAACAATACCATCTGCAGCAGTGTTGACATGATGCAAATATATTTGTGCCAGTGCCTTAAGTATTCTCTCCCTATCGCTTCAAAGAATCATAATCCGTCCTCTCAGAACCCACCTCTGTGGGAGCACAATCTGGCACGGTTTCTGCAAGACCAGAAACAAATGCAAAGCAAGGGGCTTACTGCTCAATGAAAAGAAATTTCAGGTTTAAAGAGGCAGTTCCAAAAGTCTGTCATGGCGGTTTTCCTATATGCAAGCGGATGGGGGGGTGGGGGGGTTTGTGGTGGTTTTTCATTTTCATTTGGAATAATTTCTGAGATGTCTGTGAAGTGTTTTACAAGTTGCACTCCACAACCATATTCCAGTGTTCAAAAACGTAGGTAATGCAGGCAGACGCATAGTGGACAACAAGCACGCAGCCAATGGCTTAATCATTTGTTAGAAGGCGATTTCCAGAAAAAGCACAAAGGCAGGTTCATTATGTTCCGGTACGAGCCTAATCCCGTCATCACACATCGCACAGACGGGCATGGACGTCAAACTGGAGCGAATGATGGGAGCTTGAAACTTCTGGAGAGGGTGAAAGAATCAGGGAGATTTTAAAACCAAGGAACAAAGAACTACCAAGAACTTTGAAAAACAAACAATGGTGGAAGGGCAGCAGATTGGGTCTGTTACACATAACAAAAACATCCTGTTATTTCTGTCTCTTTCTTTCTGGCGCTCACTCACTGAACAAAAATAGCCCGATGTCATAATGGCATTTTATCCTTCAAAATAAAAGCCCCTCTATCAATAGGAGTGCTTGATTGTTTTACTGGATGTAGGGAGTGCTTGACAATGAGGCACTCCTGGAAGCTCAAAGCAACAAGTTATGGAAGCTCATCACATTGCTCTCCGCAGGTAGCTACAAAAATTGATCAAAGTGCAACACACTCGGGAACATTCCACAACTGTTACTGCGACTGCATTTGTTGATGGAGAGCTGAAGATGACTCTGCGTACCAGAGAGAGAGCAGGAGGATTAGACAGACAGAGAAGGCAGATCAACAAAAAGAAAGATAGAGAGGTTCACAAAAACAATCAGTTCATGCATACAAGGGGATTAGAACGTTTCCCTTTGCTTTCTGCAGTTTTGTGGCGCAGACCCATGGAAACAAGTAATGGAGAGAATGACAGTACATGGTGGTGTTGCCGTCCTTAAACTGGTTCCATTCTACACAGCAACCTGGAGCCTCAGCACTGTTCTTGAGACACGAACTGAAGCCGAGCTGTAAAACGCAACAAATGAATTTTGAATGAGATCATAGCTCAGAGTTCTTGAGATGAGTTTCTACAAAACTGCAAAAAAAGAGAAGGCTTCTCATCTCTTGACTTACGCCTGCTTCGTGAACCGTCACCCTCTCGGAGTTCTTGTGCTTTTTCAGAAGGGGGACAATAACTCGCTCAAGACTGACACACCCCTCCAAATTTTACGTTATTTATTTATATTTTTTGCACCATACATGTATGACTCTTCAGAGCTAATGGGTTCATGTTGTGTTAAATGCACTGTGCATTGTGTCCTTTACCTGCCTGCAGAGCAGATTCCCCCATCTGGGATGAAAAAGAAAAGTACAAAAACGCATCACAAGGACAGATGACTGCATTGATCGACACACTCGAGCAATTTTTTTCCCCCCCGCATCACACCTTCCTCAGCCCAGAGTGGCCTAATCATGGTGGCTCTCTATATGCAAAGAAGCTCAGCAAACAAATGTGCACTGAAATGATTGCGCCTGTTCATACTTTAGTGGCGAAAGCATCTGTCTGTTGACTTATTTCCCTTCCCAGTAGTGTCAGAAATACTGATTTATATGTACCTGAAGCAGAGATATCATGTGTCTCTATCTTGTAATTCAAATCAGCCTGTCTATGGTACTATAGCCTGTAGATGTTCATTCGGGAAGGGCACTGGGAAACAAACAAGGTAACGCCAGCACTGTGGATCTGACATTTAACTGATTTCTAATGAAAAGTGACAAGAGATTGACATTAAATGAAATTCATACAGGACAGCAAGAACAACAAATGTGTAAAACAAACAGGAATTATCTGTCCTGCTCTCACACAGTAAATCAATGAGAGTACTTCATCTGCATTTAGCTGGAGTATTAGCGCAGTCTCGTTTACTCGAGTATTATTACTTTATTCGCCTGTCCACCCAGCTTCCTAAACGCACAGAAACACACCGCTCCAAGACAACGCACAATGTTAACAACACTTTTCGAGAGTGTAATCAATTTAAGCTCATTCATGATTATTTAAAACCTCAACAAAAAAAAGCAAATAAATGTTGAATTAGTTTAGCTTGGGCTGCCTAAACAGCCAGCAGATTATATTATATATGAAAAGGTATTAAATGACAACAAATGAATATTGAAAGCAGCAACATCTGTTGCAGTTTGAATGCATATTTTCAAGCAGTCTGTGTGTGTATTTTTAAAATATAAATGTTTAGCCAGTAAAACAGTGGTTGGTCCCTTTCACAGGAAAACTTGAACCCATCTACCATTTGCCAAAAATAAGCACTCATTTTAATCTGCTGGTTATAGATTTACTATCAGTTCCTCTTTCTCTCTTTGTTTTGTTTCAGAGTGTAACTGTAACAGAAAATTCTGATTAGTATTCAAGAGATGATGAAGTGAGAAAGAGAGAAAAAAAACACACCCACATCAACCAAAATTAAATGAAAATACACAAATATTTCCAAATCCTGATGTAATTAATATTAATTACGTTTAATATTATATATATATTAAACATAATTATCCAACATGAGAAACTTGTATCAGTACAAAAAATCCCCCACTCAGTTTAAAAAAATACGCTTAATTGAATTCATTCATCTTCTCCTGATTCATGTGAAGAGGTGAAATAACAGGGACAGGTCTTGCTTGCGGTCTGCGAAGTTTAAAATTAAGCCTGAGAGTCTGAAAATAAGATCTGAATTTTTGGGGGGGGACAAAAGAGAAGAAAAAATAGTAATTTTCTGTGATCTTGTACTTAAGAAGGAAGGAGAGTGCGTATCTGCAGGCAGCCTTACCCTGGAGGATTCGTAAGAAGGACTGGGCTGGCCCCCGGTGCCCCAGGACGATGTGCTTGTTCTCTCGTCCATACCTGTCATTGAAGAAGACACACAGCCACATCAGTCCAGCAGGCAAACACCAACCCCACTTGTCCCCTATAGCTCATACAGGTGCAGAAGCCCGCAGGCAGAGGCAGAAGTGAAGCCACACTTACACACAAAAGATACCACTAGAAACACATAGGTGGACAGACACACTGACAGCTATAATTAGCTTGTGTCGTTAAAAAAGAAATCGCATACAAAAAGCACACATGGTAAAACTGCAGCTCTGCGTGTGTGAATCTATCACAAATGCAGCTTCTTTCACGCTAGACGACTTCAGATAGTCTTTTTCCACACCAGACAGAGTTCAACAAATAGGCATCCAGCCCCTTTTCAACCACTTCATCCAATCCGGGTGTTTAATTCAATTTTAACAGGTAACTGTGCAATGTTTTGTTTTTTTACTACCACATGTTTATTGTTCTCTACAACTTATCTGTTGGTCTGGTTGTTCCTATTTATTCTGTACCACTCTATAATGCGCTGTCTACATTGTGTGGTGTTGTCTGCTGTACTGTGCCTGGCCCGAGAGATCGGCGCGAATATGAATTCCAATGTACAGGTGTAAATGTGGCAATAAACGCCTCTACTCTCAGGGTCGCAGGGGAGCTGGAGCCTGTCTCAGTAAGCCATGGGCGCAAAGCGGGGTACACCCTGGATAGGACACCTGTCCACCACAGGGCCGACAAATGCGCACATACACACGCCGGGGCTAACTTTTCCAGAAGCCAATTAACCTACCAGTATGTCTTTGGACAGGAAAACCCACGCAAATAGGGGGAGAGCATCCACAAACTGCACAAAGCGAGCAACAGCGCCGATTCCACCCTATGTCTGGAATTGAACCCGGGGCTCCAGAGTTACAAGACAATCCGGCCAACCACTGCGCCACTGTGCCAGCCATTTGAACAAACAGGAATTTCACAACCATCTTTGGTAAATCTTCATCTCGCCCTCACAGCGCAGATGAGAAATCATATCACCATGAAATCTTAACTCAACCCAGTCATCAGACAAACTTCTGCCATTCTACCGGCAAATTAAACAATGGTCTGACAGTATTCCTGGAAGCTGATGACTAACGTGTTCAAGAAACTTTTTTTTTTTAAGTCTGCATGGCTAGCTCAATTATTAAGGCAATTCACCATGCTTAATTTATTTTGGTTTATATAAGTAACACATGGAAATTTCAAAGCACGCTTTACAAAAGTATACATTTAAGTTTGCTAAAAAGCAATTTAAACAGAGAAAGAGATTGGCAATGATTTAGAGCCTGACCCTATAAAAGCAGCTGAGCATCTTAATTTAATAAAACTCATTTTAAAATCACAATGTTGCCAAAGACAAAAAAGAGTATACTTTATTGTATGGATTCAACATCTGCTATGTGATGAACAAATGTAATATCTAACCCAGCAAATTACATTTATGGAGACTACTCAGTTCAAAAATATGAGTTTTCTCTCTCCTAATGTCCTTTTATCCAATATTGTTTGCAGGTAACAATGTTCCTTCCATAGATCCTTGTATAAGCTAAATAATTGTAAACCGGAATTTTGCAGAAAACTCAAGTTATTGATCGCACTTTTCATATAAATGCATTTCACTAAGAAGTATTATAGTTTATTCAATTTTTTTTCACATACAATCACTCACTAAAAGTACAAAGATGTCTTTTTTTTCAAAAATTAAGAAAGCAGAAAAAAGTTTGAAAAACACTTCATGTCTAAATTAGCTTTATATAATCCTAAAAAGACATTTCTCAAAACAGTTCAATACAATTTGTAAGACAAATAATCTCTATAATATTATTACATTTAAAGATATTCAAACACCCTGCAGGAAACACCCTTACATTTTCACACTGTTCCCAAGTGCAACGCTTAATTTCTTTAATTTGTTTGGATAATTCGGGGAAATGAAACAATAATAAATTAGAAGAATATATTCCTATAAATTTAAAGTGTTTTAAGGTGCACAGAATATGTAGGAATAGCTCTCATTTTAATTCCAGAATCAAGAGATTGTTAATTTCCTGTGCAAACGCTTCAGTCACTTGGTGCAGAGTTTTAGACCGTTAATTCCTGTAATGACACACACTTGTCTCTTTCTTACAGTAACTTCTGACAGATTTTCCTTCAATCTATACATTCTGCTCCCTTGTGCTTTGAGATGTGCCTGCCCTTACAGCGGTCTCTAGTGAACCTCTCATCAGCTCTGTGCAGTACCTGTCAGTGGTGTAGCGCTTTTTAACCCCTTCCGACTACGTCTCAAGCACAATCAAGGGCGGTTAACCAACAATGGAAGGACAGCCATGTGCACTGAGCTGCCTGGACAGCGCAGTGAAATGCCTGCTCGTCAGTTTCCTTGCTTCATGCATTTTCCAGGTACCTAGCGAAATATCTCAAAGCAACCACATCTCGAACCCCCCGTCCAACAACACGACTGAGTTACCCAGTAAAGTATGAGAAATTGAAAGCAGATACTGGGCATTTCATGTTTTTTATGAAAAACGGACAAAGAAAAAAAAGTTTCATTTACCAATTTAACAGAAAGGCCGTCTGCTCTGCCCCGAGAATTATCGTACTGCCCAAACCCACAAGAAAGCCAAAAGGTCTAGAAACGAAACTGGTTTTAAAAATGAATGACTTGGGTTTTGCCAATGAGTGCAAGTAATGAAGAAGTACCTCAAGTTCCAGAATTAGACTGGTTTTAAAAGCCAGGGTGGCCAACAGAAATAACGGTCAGGATGATCAGCACCATCTGTGTGACCTGGCTTCCTTACATTTTCTGTACAGAGTGAAGGTCATCTGAGACCCAGACATGGAAATCAAGAACCGAAATAAAAACTGACCGCATGATACTAACCCCACCACCCTGTCTGGAACAAGTATGTTATAACGCAACGCTCTGTCCCCACAGAGAAACCTCAAGAAGTACAACCTGTGCCCTCGAGGTCTGGGCCACTCCTCCGAACAACGCTGTCCTCGGGCCAACATTTCTTTCAGAGCAGGAGTCGGGACAATAATCAATGATTCCGATGATCGATAACTTTTCGCATCAATTAAGATTATCGTTCTGCAAAACGTATTGGCGAAAACTGTAATTGTCATCGGTCCATATCACAACTAATGGGGGGACCAATAAGGACGGAGCACAAGGTAGGGTGGGATAGGTCATCCTGGGCTCTTTCAGTTACACAGACCCTACAACTGCTTGTCCGCACTTCCTCATTGTCTCCCGTGTGCAGTAGCGGGGTCGGCAATCACAAGCCGAGACGTGAACAATACGCACTTGGCTACAGCGAATCGGGTGAACGGGTACACAAAAAACAGACAGCATCCGTACATTTAAAAGCGCATTCATGTTGAGGGGCCATGTAACCGAAGCCAATCACTTGGAGTCTTTGAGGAAACAGCAAAATTGGTAACTAGCTAATTAACAAATCGGCTACTACCAAACAAATGAGCTAGAAGAGCCGAATGGACTTTTTGGTTTTAAGTACTGCTTGTAAATAAGAATGGGTCTGGGCTGAAGAAGCCCAGTAGAAAGAAAGGTGCCTGCAAACTGTCTGCAGGAGGCATGTTTCATGCAAGTAGTGACATGTAGCAGCCAGCATGGCTCATGGCAAGCCAATGAGCTCAAACTAACACGGCCTCATTAAGGACTTCCAAGTATTTGTCTCTGTCTTCTTTCTGCATTGACTTGTAGCGGAAATACAATTAAATACTGCCCAAATACAATTTAGCTATTCAGCCAATAACTGAGAGAGTACAACTGCCAGATGGTTACTGACAGCCGGAAATATTATCCCTTATCCCGGTTTTGAAAAAAATGCTATGCTTGAAAATCAGCAGGTGGCACTGCTGGTTATGCAAAACTCCCAGCAGCTTTTAAAGGAGTGCAGCAACAGCAGCGCTTTCTTCACACACATGGATCCAAAAAAGCTGGAAATCAGCTTTATTTACAGAAAATAAAAATCATGAAACAGAAAATTCCCAACAGTAGAACTACAAGTTAAAAATGGTGAAGTAAGCAATCCAATGAACTGTATGAATAGCGGTAAAACATCACCTCATTAAATTACGCAAAATCCTATGTATATCTTTTATTTAAAGTGAAGGAAATTACATCATCCAGAATGAGTCAATGCTCTTCCCCAAGGACCAATAAAGAACTACAGTTTATGAGTAATACATTTTTTTCCTATGAAATCAATTATTTATATTTCTGATAAATGTTGAGGCTCAGATTTTAAGAAAACATAGGAGAACTTTAAAAAGCTGTAAGAAATCTCCAGTGCTCAAGCCTCTGGACATTGAGTATCACTGCATTTGGCAGCTCTAAAGAGAACTTTTCCTGTGTTTCTTCTGCTGTGACTCAGCTGCTTTAACCATCTTCTAAGTCCTTCAAGACAAAATGTCATACGATCCTGCACCCCGGATGTCAGACATGTACAAAGTGTAGTTTAGTGGGTGAAAGCTACTGGTTCCTGCTGTATGACCACGTTTTTTTTCCCCCCCATTGAGCATTACAAAGATGTGCAATCAACATCTTTCCCACTGGTCAGTCTAATTTTTTCTCCATGACAGAAGAGTGGTTTCTCACAAAACTTCCATCCATTTCCTGTCCCCGAAACAGATACACCCTGGACGGGACTCCTGTCCACAGCAGGGCACACAGACACACTCACGCAAGGACCGATTTCACCCACACGCGAATTACCAGCATGTCTGTGGAGTGCGGGAGGAAACCAGAGCAGCCGGACCCAACGCATGTGAACATGAGAAACACATACAGACTCCACGCAGACAGCACCGCAGACCTGGAATTGGACCCAGGGCCCCAGAGCTGCAAGGCAGTAATGTCAACCACAGCGCCACCCTGTTTGTAAAACTTAACATTCATAGAATTAAGGAACGTCTTCTGTTTTGTTTCCAGTTGTTGCTTGTATTCTGAGTTTCCTCTTACGTTAACATCACAATACACATTAGGGGGTGGCTACTATCTAAAACTGCAAAACCCTGAATTCATTTGTGGAAATGTAAAACGACAAAAAAAAAACGGGGAGTATAATTAACGCTACTTTAATAAACCAGTAAATAAGTTTCTACTACAGAAACTGCAAAAAACCATATAGAACGTGCTAGCGACACAAATTCAATCATAACCGGGAAAGGAACGGTACATCAAAACCCGGCCAATGACATTACCCTGAATTCTTCAGCCAGGTTTCTGACCAATGAGCAGAATCTGCCAGGCACACTTGTCTCAGAACGTGCACTTGACCCAGTGCAGACTAATGGCGACTACAGAAGACGTGCCAGAGCCTACCAAACACTCTCTCCCTCAGCTTGCTATGGATCAGAGCTGGAAAAGGTTAATCAAGTTTTATTAACCCCGACTACCTGATCATCGACATTGAAAAATATGAATACACTGAATCTGTGGAGTACTTTCAGAACACAGTGATCACTGACCCCTGAAAAAATCCAATTTTTCACAGTTTAATAAAGCGTAAACAAAAACTCCTGAAACAATTCTTAGTTATACAAATTACACCCATCAGAAAGTTTTAAGGACCAAGATTTTAACAATGCATTTTTACACTTGGGAGATTGTCTAAGATCATTTTCCCCCCAAAACATACTTCACGGAAAGTAACCGTGCTTTTCTAGAAAATAAAAATTTAATTCAGAGCCCCACTCTGTATGAATTTTTTTCAGCTTTTCGAATCAATAATTCAATATTACAGACGCCATATCAGACTTCCCCTCTCCCCGCCCCGAAACAAGATGAATCAGAAGTCACAGAAATACACTTCTCTGTTACAATTCATTATCGACTCCGGGGATCAGCCCTTTCATTTCATGACCATTTTAACCCCATGTGGTTCCTAATTTTAGCCAGGTGCGCAAGACAGCGTCAGCTCTACAGATGCAAACCCCTCGGTACCTGCAGCCATCTTGGCTAACTCCTTGAAGACGAGCTGCACGCTGGACTCGGGGGTTAAATAAACCTCACACACGCGCGTCCTTCTGTGCAATCAGCTCTGGGCCGGCCTGCAATCTTCTGGGCTCCATTCCAAGACGAACGTCAGCTCAGTCTAAAGCATCCTTAGCCACATGCTTCCCCTCCCCCCTCCCCCTCCCAGAGGCCAACGAAATCTTTCCTCCCCAATCTCTAAAATGATTAGCAAAAGACGTAGGCCTGAGCATATAAAACAAAGGGAAATTTTCAGTCTATTCCGAGAGCATTAGTTAATAAAGTTGTCGCATTGTTCTCTCCTTGCACAGAACTTATTAATTCTGCGTCCTCTGCATAAACCAGTGCCAAAACAAGTTCATTTACATGCACTGTCTGTCAAGAAGAGGATTTAAATGTGCGTTTTTTTTGGCACAGCCCCTGCGCTGTGTTCTCCTCTTTGTCTGTTTGTTGTTTTAATGTCTAGCAGCCACAAGAGATCTTTGTTTAACTTTTCACTCTTTTATTTCCTTTATTTAAGGATTATTTATGCATTTAATTTTTTGTCAGTTTTTTCAGATCATTCCAGTCACATTAGAAATGACGTTCTCATGTAAGCACTGGAGGCACAGTGTTGAAGTGGCGAGTCTTGCTGCCTTGCAGCGCTGGGGCCCTGGGGTCCGTCTGGACCTGGGGTGCCCTCTGCCTCTGCCAGTTTACTCCCAGAGAAACACCCCCACGGTCCTAAGACACACTGGTAGGCTAACTAGGTCTGAGTGTGTGCTTGTCTGTGTGGTGTCCTGCCCAGGGTGTATCCTGCCTTATAACCCACTGCTTGCTGGTTAGGCTTCGCCTCCTCCGCAACCCTGTATTGGAGAAAGCGGTTCAAAAATGAATGGACGGCCTTATTGTTTTTAAGCAATAAAAAAAGAATCAAATCGTCAATATGAGTACGATATACTTCCAAGCTACAAATACAGTCAGAAAAGGTCATTTCTATTCATACAATTTTTTACATTCAGATGCCAGTCATTTACCTTTTTGCTCACAACTTCCAAAATAGGAGGTGTTCCAACTTAAACATCTGTGTACTTAAGTGAAAAACACATCCCCAGTTTTCATCAGCCATGGTTATAAAGACACAGCAAGCAAACACAAGAGCTTTATCAGAGCACACCGTCCAATTCCGCACCAAAATTCCATTCCCCGGAACACTTCTCATCGCATTCTACTCAAGGAACTCTGTCGGCTCCCAATAACAAAATTAGGGTCCCGCACAACCTTCATGAAATAATAACTACAGGCTTCTCATGGTCTTTTTCCCCCCCATGACTGGAGCGCAGGTCTGGGCAGCTGACAAAGACACGAGTTTAACGAAATACTGAATTCCATACCTCTGCAACGCTCTGGATCAAGAGTGTAGGGTTCTACTATCAAACCTTGTTATTTCTGGGATGGTAAAGCACAAGTTGAAAGCGTTCAGCTGAATTATGATCAGCTATTTCTCTTCCACAGCAATCCAAGCGTTGAAATCTGCTCCTTTTTTTTCTACCGACGACTCCTCTACCGGAAAAACTGGTGCTCATTTCAGTGAAACACTTCAGCCTCACACTTGGCCAACGTCGCTGTTATATCCTGCTGATGTGTTTTTTTATACATCTGTTTCATTCTGTTGCAAATAAACCTATTGTCTATTGTGCGTTCTGACAGCATAATTTGTCAGATTGCATGTGCGTGTAACACCTACATTTTATATAGATGCCATGGGAATTTATTCCGAACAGTGATTATGCCTTAGATTCACTTCCTTTTGGAGAGTGTCCATGTTCTCCTGCATCATGCACAGAATTGTTCTGAACGCTGTATAGCGGGTGATTTATTTTCAAGCTCTCATTTTAAACACACTTCAATCTTGCGCTAAGGGGCTATGAATGAAACTCTTTAACAATGGGCTGCATTCATGAAACGTTTACCATCGAATTAAATCAGCACCCACTTTTTTTCTCATGAGAAAACCCACAAATCTTTCACACTACAAATTTAAGAGGTACTGAAACACATTCAATGATTTTTTTAAGACTTTTTTATTAAGGGCAATTTTGCTTCCTTATTTAAAACTGAACTTATTTTGTCATATTTGGCCCATGTGTATGGCCAAAGACCTCCATGATCTAAACACTTATGTTTTTATCCACTTTCTAATAATAACACAGATGGCAAAATTATCGCAACGTGGAAGCTGTATATGGCCCAAATATCTTCAATTAAAAAAAAAAATCATTAAGACTAATAATTAAAATGGTAATTATAAAAAATGAAAACTCAATTACTGTTTAAAATAAATTTAGGCTGAAACCTGATTGGAAAAAGTTCTAGGAAGGCAAAGACCGAGACCAATTTTCTCTGGAGTATGTAATTACTGAATAACAGTTAAAAAAAATTATCCAAGATGTAAAGAAGAGTCTGGGCATTGGTATAAAAACAGACTTTCCTTCACTGTGTGAGTTTGTATGTGAGCTGCAATAAGTTCAGATCTAAAGCTTTATGAAGCCTTGGCTGTCTTTATGAAGTCAGCACTAGGTCCACACACTTCTATATGACAACCAAAGATCGTTTTCCATTTACCCAAGACAGCACATATCCAATAAACAAATTAATCGGAGAGACAGAGAACGGATTTATTTTTCTCATCAGTTAACCATTTAGAAGAACATTCCAACTATACAATAATTAAAATCCAGTAAAAAACCACAACAAAGGGTGAATGTTGTCCAGAGAGAAAAAGCATCCGTCAGCGATCCCTGTAGATAATGAAGTGACACTCTCTCTACCTGTTCCTCACAGAGCTGGTGTCCCCAGGAACGCCTCCAGGTCGGCGTTTGACAAGCACGAACGTCTCTTTACCAAAACAGGGGGAGAGAAAAATAAAACACAACCCCCTTTTCGCAGGATGGAACATTTGAAAGTATTCGCGAAAATTGGCCAAATTAAAAAAAACTGCTACATAAAACTGGAGAGGTAAACGCCAGCCTCTGCCGAAAGGCCCATTTTAAGGAAAGCTTACGCAATGGAATATGAAAATTAAATATGACAGGCATAATTGGCTATGTGGATGTGCATTCACAACGACATGTGCAGGGCTTGCACGTGCTCTGAAGTCAGGCGAGCAAGTATGCAAAACAGGAGCAAGTCCCACACTCAAAGGGGATGAGGCTTGCCGACCTTAGATGATCTCGGTGTTAAAACAAAACGGGCCTGCAACGCACACAGAGCCTTATACTGTACACACAGCGTCCTGGCAAGCTCCTCGCGTTATCCTTCACCTAGTGTCCACAAGACCTGAAACGCCACACGCGCTGGCTTCTAACCCTCCTTTTCCAGCAGGGATCATGACGCTGTGCACCGTCACGAGCGCACGGCACCGAGCACAAAGCAGCGCCACCTTGAGGGGAGGGCCGGCTTGTCTTCCTCGGGTGCCCATACTCTTCCTCACCTCTCGGCGGTCCGGGCCACTGAAGCCCTGGAAGGCCCAGGAGTGGAAAAACCAGCGCACTGCTGGCAAACCCTGAAAAACGGCCTGTTTTGCTGCTGCTGAAAAAACACTTCGCCAGACGTGACTTCATGAGGCAGGTTCCAAGTCATCTGACGGAATCTGGCTACCGCGTAACGCTGGGAAACGCAAACATTTGTTTTAGGCATTTGGAGCGACACCTACGAAATCAGTGATGAGGATGAAATCGATCGAGGAGAGAAGCTCGTTAGTAACGGGTAACGTCTGTGGTTGCTAAAGCATTACAGTTTCTTTCCTCGCAGGAAAATTGAAAGAAATGTTTTCCCCTACACATTCCTTCACCACTAAGCACCAGTAATAAATAAGCACATTTATTTTTGCAATTAATATGACTTTTTCAGACAAATGCACATGTACATATATTACACATTCACATATATAAATGAAATATTAAATATAATACACACAAATCCATCCCAACTCACCAGTTTGGCAATGTAGGCAAAACTAAGAATTTCGCACGACAAATATTGGGTATGTTTAATAAATTAGTCAGTGTTGTCCCAACAGCCGAAGTCTAGAGTTTCTTAAATTTACAAGGAGTACAACAGCAGAAAGGAGATTAAATATCTGGTGAGATTTACAAATTAAACACTTCAGGAGAAACAAAACATGGATTACTACCCAAAGAACGCTGTAACATAAAAACCAAAAGACATTTACATCATGATTTCAAAAAGCTGAAATGTCGGGCAGGGCACAAGACGTGTTGAGAGAAATTTTGTCCCGTGTCTGTTTGAGTATGTAGAATCTGCCTGTCTGCAGACATAAGTGAACTCCGTGTTGGTGGAAACATCAAGCTCTGTGCCTGTCATGCCAGCCTCTGTGGTATTCTAAGCAATTTCTCCAGTGCACCTGTATTGATGAAAGAGAGTTTGTCAAGACGATCAAGATGTCTTCATTAAACACAAATCGTGCTCCTGAGCTCAGTCATCTATAATGGGCTGTCAGAGAAAGGAGAATCCTAGAATTTTAGAGGACACAGTGCATTGAAGAGAGCACAGTATTAACCAGTTATGCTCAAAATAAAAAGGTAAATTACCGGTGGACGATACCGTTCTGTAGCTTTAGCTAACATAAAAGTTTCACACCAAGAACTATACCTTCAGGGGATTCAACTGTGAGCACAAGTTATTTTAAGTTATCCATGTTCTATCTGGTGTTGCTTTCACCACGAGTGACGTGATCTTAAGTGCTTCCCAACAGGTATTTTCCCAAACTAAGCATGCATTCTGAAAATTACCAAACATGGAGCGAAACAAATAACGTCTTTATTTATACACACACAACAACACAGAACTGCTATCCTCTCAAACTTGGAATATAGATGTAAATCTGTACTTTTTCACACCCATTTTATAAGCTTGTTCTCTTAAACTTCAAACATTACAAATTCACAAGAGAGAGAGAAATAGACACGCAGAGCAATGCAAGAGTAATCCATGGTCATTTTCATGATGCTGATTACTTGAATGGGTTTCCAAGTGTGATCGTTAAACAGCTAAAATTACAAATCATTCTTTTTTTTCTCCAATACTACTTTAAACCATTTTCAGCCTTGCTCGTCTTGCAGACTGTTTTACAGCTTGCACTCGACAGTTCTATAGTTCTAGCCCTTGCAGACATCCAGAGGAAACATATCCCTGAAGAGTTAAATTGAGGTAACCAGGATCTGGATTACACAAAAACACCAGCAGATCTCCTACAGTCTAAAAATTTATCTTTATAATGGACATTTATTAAACTCGTTCTTTAAGAGACAAGGGTAAGCTTGTGTAAGCTGGTATCTAGTATCCTTGGATGTCTAGGGAATACTGATGTGATTCTAACAAACCATCAGGCATTGTTTAAATTACCTGCTACCTCTGATCTCAAATTTGATTGTGAAGATGTACTGTATATATCATAGCATTGCAGAAGTGATAAGCATCATCTCCCACACAGCCTGAAAAGGAGACAACTGATTTACAGCATGAGATAGCCCCATGAAACATAAGAGGCTACTCCTACCCTGCAAGGAGGGTGCCCAGAGAGTGGCCGCATATTTCTATGCTGTTAATGGTCACACACAGAGAAACACACAAGGGTTAACGAAAATGAGAAAATAATGATCTCAGTCTACTCAGCGAAGGCCAGCAGAAATTTAACTTCTGCTGAAACAGCAAGTTAAAAAAATCTGCCAAGATTTACCTAAGCAGGTTACTAGGAATTTCCTAAGAAGACCAATTCCCCACAAAATTAAGTGTGCAATGGCATGCTTCTTTTAAAGTAAACTCAGTATTTGTGGAGGGGTCATATTCAGGTGGTACAGCAGAAAACACACAAAAAACAAAACTTAAATTCTGGATTCTCAAATCGGTGTTTGGTGTTCAAAAGGGGCAATTAAAATGTCAAAATAGACTAACACAATAAAGAAACGTGCACCTGACCTAGCAGAGTCCTGATAGATCTTGAACTGAACAAAACGATGTGTCTCATGGAGGAAAGGGAAGGATGAGGCCTTCATTCGACTCTCTGTGCTCTAATGATTCAAAACTACGCAAATAAAACGCTGGAATAACACACAATAATGTGTTAAACCAGATGTTTTTGCAATTGCTGGACACTGTGTCCTCACTCGCAAACAAAATCTGTTTGTCGCCGCCAAGAGATTATTTTATTTTCACATTCTAGAGCTCTGCTTCAGCGTGTTTAGAGTTAGAGTTTCCAACAGCACCTGTGTTTAGCCCATACTGGTACCCAAAATGCTCCAAAACAAACCAAAAACGTTTATACAGTTTGAGTGACAACAACGGAGCATCAATTAGAGCCAAGAAACAGCAATTTTACCCAATTTCAAATCCAATGGCAAACATTCTGGTGGGTCTGTTAAACTCTCTCACAAGTTATTTAGTTATTGGCCTCCTTCTGCTTTTACTTAAATATTTTATCAAGCACACCTCCCTCAATCACATAAACAGGGACAAAAGCTAAAACTTCCCAAGGTAAAAACTACATTTTCAGAAATTTTTCTAAGGGTTAAAGGGTTCAGGATTGACAAGGGCTTAAAAGCCCTGTTCGGAACCAGTCGGCGAGTCCGCAGCCTCGGAAAAGGACCCATTCAACAGCATTGCCCTAAAGGATACCTGAATTCACAAGTTTAACCTCTCCAGGAAAACCAGAACCACAGTGCTACCTTCATGCTCACAAGGATTCTGACGTGACTTGCGTTCCAGCTGGACTAAGAAAAAAAAATTTAAAAGAGAGAAAGACCTGTGCATGTGCCAAAGACGCCACTCAAAAGCGCCTCTGTGTGGGGCCAAGCTTCCACACAAATAAACACAGCAAAACCAAGCAAGTGGAATAAAATACCTCCAAAACCCACAGCACAGGAGGAAATGTAACACATGAAAATCACAACGTTTTCTCATTTTTCAGATTAGCGCACCACTTATCCCGAGAGTCTGCCAAAGGCCTGTTAACTGAAACGCGCTGGCTGTGCCGGCAGACGCCAGGAGAGACTACAGTTATCATCCGGGCCGAGTCTGCCCGCGGACGACACAGAACAGCGAGCAGAGTGACCCCGCATCACACTCTGGCAACGCTTCCTTAAAAAAAAAAGCAGTGAAGAGCGTTACAGCCACCAATGCGCCTCAGTTGTCGCATTTGGAGAAACATAAATAGCTCATATAAATCTTATTGCCCAAACGGGAAAAATAAGAACAAGATGTCAGTTCGCACACACACACGCAGGACACACATTACGCCTGATAGTTATATTTCTTCATTTCTGGCAATCTGCAGTACATAGCCGATTCACAAAATGAGCCGTTTGTTTTATTTACTACGACAGACTAAACCAGACTCCGAACAATAGCTCCGGGTTTCCCCCAACAAGCAGCAGAGATCAGTGTACAAGAGGCATTGGTTTAAAACCACAACTGCGGAGTTCAAATGTTTATTTATAGGTAAATTGTTTCCTATTTGGTTCTTGTAAGCTGTTTTCCCCAATGTTGGACTTCAGCAGTCTTTGCAACTTGCCTAACGTATGTTTTTTGTGTGTGAACATTTGAGCTCAGACGGACTAATCCCCAACTCTCATTCCCTGCAATTTTCACACTTCCTTCCTGCACTGAGCGCCCGCGCCATATGTTCAGACACCGTTATTAAAGGAAAGGTGCTCTTTTGATCAATGGCTGACTCCTCCCCTTCCCCTAAAAGTGGGCCTAACTGTGATTAAAAACACAACCACCCCAAGACTACTGAGTGACTAGTGGGCAGAAGAAAAAAAGAAGGCAACAGATTTTTAATAAAAATGATCAAAATGAGTAAAAGATAAAGACACTAACAAAATCTACAAGGATCTTTCTTACCTACCACGTTTTACACCAGAAACCTATCCACCAGGTTGCTTTTTTCATTCATGTTTCATTACACAGCAAAAGTGCCTCTTGAATTTTAGATGTACGGTACAAGCATGCAGATTAAAAGCAGCATTAAATATTTTTAATATACGATAACTTTCAGATGGTCTGTACAGAAGGATACACATGCAGCACAAAAGGATTAGCTTGCAACTATACTACAAATCACTTCTAAGCACTGCAATGTTTATTACAAGAAATTATTTGTACTGAGCTGCTCATTAGTACTGTTAATGAGGACACAGCCTTATGACTGATATCAGAACACACAGCAGTGGGTATTCATTGAAAACGCATTGAACAATTCTGAAAACTCTTCGGAGAAATCTGCATAGATGGTACTATTACAGCACCTGAGCAATTAAAAAAGGAACATTTTCTACTATCAGAAACAGAACTTGATTTCTAATCATCTTATATATGCAGCTAAGCCACTGCATCAAGTCAGGATAATGGCATTTCCATCATCATCATTATCCGCAGTAATGAAAAGACTGTAATAGCAGCAGCAGATACACACTGCTCTGACGAGTGCACTGTTTTATTTCACAAAGTGCTCGCCCATTCACCCCCCACCAGTCACAACCCTGTCAGCGCCCCAACACAGTGGGGCAGGACTGTGCTTGTGCGACACCGAGGTTCGAAACCGAGATCTTCTGAGCGCCCGTCTTGGACCCCGGGTTCCTCACGTCTTGTGATCTCGAACACCGGTGAAGTTTCATGGAAGGGAGGAGAGGAACACCTTGACTTTTTATGCAACTTACCACTCCCCACCTTAAGAAAGAAAATAAAAGGCTATCAGGCTGACGTTATCTCTGCCCTTTGTGCATCCCTCAGCTCTGGTCTGAAGGGGGGTGTGGGGCTCCCAACGTGGAGAAAAACTAACAAGAACAATTCTTTTCATATTAGAAACTTATCATCACCCTTTCCTATTAGAGGCAGTACTCCTGTGATCTCGTACAACTCATCTTCCTAAACACAGCCCAGAGATTAACACCAAAAACAGTCATTTGCACCCCACTACTGTCAGGTGGCTTGTTTTCTCACTGTCTCGGCTCAAAAGGGGGACAAATGCGGGCATCGAGAAACCTTACAGCTACCCTTAATAGGTCTGCTCTCTTACGTACTACGATGCGTCGATCTAAAATAATCCAAACAAAAATACCAGATATATCAGCAGGTAAAAGTTTGATCATAAGATGCTCAAAACCAAAACTACTTTGTCAAGATTTTCACATGGAGGGGTGGAGTTGATTACTAAAAAATGAGTTAGAAAAAAAATATGCGACTTTGCAATGATTCATATGGAAACTACATTTGTAGCTTAGTTCATTTTTTCACAGCTAACTGTTCAAGAGCACACTTGTGCTCCTCGTCCACGCTGACCAGGGGCACGAGAACAAGTGAGGAAATAAAAAAAGTGCAGAGGATGCTAGATTTTATGGATTCAGACTCCTGCGTCACACCGTTACTTACGTCTTTTAAAACCACTCTGTACATTATGCAAAGGGCCTTTCTCAATATGGCTTTATCAGCAGAAGTGAATAATCTTCTCTATTATTGCAACGACAGCCATGGAAACAAACAAACCTGGGGTTATATAAATGTAAAGTTGATGGCTTTACAAAAGACCAAGATTTAGTACAAGCGCATCATCTGTAATTTATTATTCCAAATCCCTCAAAGACAAATTAAAACCAGGAACAAATCAGTTGAACAGAATAATCCGCAAGTATTTTTAAGGCAGAGATTTAGGTTCAGTTTGATTGGTCTACAAAGCTGAGGACCTATTTCAGAACCTCCTATAAAATAACGAGCCTGATCAAGTGCGAACGCAAAACCAAATTATCCTGATGCATAGCAGAGCCTTAACCACTCACTGTTGGGATTATACAACAATGCCTTCCACTCATCAGCATTTTCTATATCTGAAATGTAAATCCTGATAAAAGCATCAACCCTCAGATCATGCTACGCTCAGCGCTCACAGTGCCTGTTTCACGAACGCAACTCTTAAGACTCTTACAGGAGTCATTTTTGAAGAAGCCGGCACTGAAATACTCAAAATGCCCCCCTTTTTTTATATCAGGTACAAAAAAACGTCCCAGCTGTGTTCCTTAAACACGCTTTATGTGAATGTGCAAACACAGACTTGACAATGTGCGATCCCACTGACGCCTATCTTAACATACCACAGCAAATTAATAAATAAGGCAAAGCACACCGGGACAGAGAGAGGGAGCAGTTCTTTCACACAGGGTTCAGCCACCGGTATTTCTGGCAGGTTCCACACTTCGCTCGACTTCGCCTCTCTGTTTCACTTCTGTTCATGCTCAGCGGCACTGAACGCCCCAGTTAGCTCGCCGTTACCGCTCGGCTTATCCTGGAGGTAGGCAAACGTCGCCGCCGGGAGACGGGGCTGGAGGACAGCTCGCACAAGAATGAGAGGGGCAGGGGGCGAGGGGGTGTGGGGGGAGAGAACACACGGCGGGAGCCCGCGCCTGCCCAGGAGGACCGGCGACACAAACCCCGAGCGAGAGCTGCACGCGCCAACAAGGGCATCACAGAAGCGTGCGAAAAAAAGCGGAGGGACCAGAAAAATAATCTCAAGTATAACAAACGTTTTGGTGAAAAGAAAACAAAGAAGGCACCACATGTATGCCTCTCTTGCTGTGCAGGACATTCTAAAACTGTGCAGCAGCCCTGGTCCCGATCCCTCCCAGGATGAAGAGGTTTAAGATGAGCTTCTTGTCCGAGTCTAAAAGTCTTTTTACGTGGCAGGCCCATTGCACATTGTATCAGGACAGGCCGCAGCAGCACAATGGAAACTACTTTCGTAAATGCTTCATTTGTTTGAACAGTTTCTGCTTCGCACACAGTCGGGCCCCGAAACCCCCCAACTGTGGCAGAGGAGGCGCCCCGAGAGCACACTCTCCTGTGTAACGGACACAGCCGGCTGCTGCCGCCTCTCGCCCACGAGGGGAAAGATCAAAGGACCATCATGCATTGTTGCAGCTAACCTTGGAGCCCCCACGTGTTAAGTATTATCGAACCTACCGCTCCTCAAGGCACTGACAACATACAGCAAGCCAGAATTTAGAAATACCCAGAGGCTTTAAAATCATTAGACAAAGACTGCAGCCCTGTCCCCTGAAACATCCTCAGAGGGTAACCACAGTAATTAGTTGTCAGTGCTAAATGAGCCAGCCTTTCACAGCTTCCTCCTTAACCGAACACGCTTTGCACCCTCTCCCAGCTAAAACCAGCTCGGACACATTCAACTTCCACCGTGAGCGGCGCCCGCCCACCTTTCAGTAGTGAATGCTGTGAATTCTTACTCTGTTCCGAGAGGAACCAGGGGCCAAATCTGCTCAGGAAACTTTAAAAATAAAAAATAAAAAAGGTGTCTAAAAATGACAAACGCATCCCCGGACTCTACAAGCCCTCCGTTGAGTGTGCATCTTTCCCCATTCTGTTTAAGCTGCAGATAGGGCAGAGTTACGTACTGACCTCTCAATCTGAAGGCAGGAGTCTACCCTAGCAGAGCCTGTCAGTTTGAAAGGCAAACTAATATTGCAGTCACTCTCCAACACAATGCTCTTCAAAGTCAATGTGCATCATCTTACGAGATCCCGGTATGTTTTTTTTTTTTTGTGGTTGTCAGTACTTGCCTGTACATGCGCGTTGGATTGATTTTCTTCACCGCTTCTCATATTCCGTTCGAAGGCTCACACTTGAAATGTTTCAGAGAAAACAAACCGTTACGTTCCTGTGTCGCTTCACACCTCCGAACCACCCAGTCAGTTTACAAAAAAAGCTCTTATGTTGAGCACTTGAGCATCAATCCTCCTTTACTACTGAGTGCATCTGTGCATCACAGAAAAAGACACACAAAGGAACATTCTGCTAATTGTCACCATTAAGGCTCCTTTCTGTACAAAGTGGCTAGTTATGGGTCTTGCCATTTAGATGGACTTTTCCTGCAGAAAACGGTTTACTCATTTTTAAACAGTGCTGCTGTAACTACAACAGACTAAGGACATTTTAGAAAACAGACCCTTCCGACGGATCAGTTTTATAGAGTACTGAAGATATTTTTCTTATAAACGTAGCAGGATTTCGTGGTTTGGATATGAAACACAGGTATTTAACGTGTACTGCCAAACTCTCTGATGCTTTTTAAATCAATTTTCATCTCACACTGACTTTAATCCCATTGCTTTTGCATAAAAAGACTGTCAATTCAGCAACTGCAATGAAGTACGAGTTAAGATTAAAACTCAACCTGTACGGAGCAGCTACTTCATGTTTCAGCTTTCTACATCAGTAGGGATGTCAGCCAGCAGCAAAGGCAACAAAAATCCAATACTTTATATATTAGGTTCTGATTCAATTGTAAATATTTATAAAACAAAGATCTGTTAGCTGCATAGCTCTAAGCAAAATCTGATTTTAAAGCTCCACAAGAAAGCAGCTCCTTTCTGCTTCTCAAAATCATTAATAGATTATTAAATTCGATTTGGAATACCAGAGAGAAAAAGGTACATGCACATCTGCCACTGATAATTCTGAGGAGATAAAAATCATTAAAAAAAATAAAGTCTTACACAGAAGTCTTGCTTTTGAAAAGCATTTCATTGCTAAATCTTCACCGACAGAACTGCTACCATAACAGTGCTAATTACATTGTGGCCAAGGGCTAGATAGCTAGTACATATCCACCTGTCAGAGTGAATTCTGTCTATTAGCCAGAAAGACAAGTCAGAAACCAGACGTTTCTCCATTCAGTTTATAGATTTTTCCAAGACAGAAATGCTAACATTGATTTTCAAGAACTATATAGTCTTCTAAAGGGATGTGACTTCATAATTCAGAGAAAATGTTTAAACAAGGCAAAAAAAGGTTGACCAAACAATATTATTATTAAAAGCTATACGAATCCAGCAAGAACACGGACTGGAGATAAATTCCAGAGTGCCATTTTCCAACTGCAATAAGATTTCAATTTATTGATCTGAATCTCAAAGTGTAAAAGGTTGAAGATCATATATCAAGCACACCAAAAACTGCCTATACCATAAAGGTACAGATTGAATAACTCACAGTATAATTTTGGTACTTCCAAACTAGGAGTTACTATGGGAAGACAGGGTTTCTGGAAAGATGTTTTTAATTACCTTTAAATTATTTTTTCACAAAAAATGTTGGTGATGGGTTTTTTCCTGCAATATCTTTACGTATATGAACCTACATAATGAAATAAAGTGGATTAAATTGCTTCAATGTACACAGGAATGATGACTCTCAGGACCAAAAATATATGGAATGAGAGACAAAAAAAGGCACAGTTGACAACCAAGGTCCTACAGAGCTTTTCTGGGTATGCTGTTTCTTGACTTTATCCAAACCTTTAAAAATTAAACTTAACTGGGTTTGACTGCCCTAAACGCCCAGTTGTTCCATGCACTTTGTGATGAATTCTTCACAGATGTCTAGGAAGTCCACTGGCCAGTGCCTCTCAAGTCACAGGGCTGATCACCCTTGGCCCTGAAAATTACCACGATGGAAATTACCACCAGACCGCAACCTCAGAATTTCATAAAGAGCCGCGGTCAGTAATGGTCACTGCGGATCCCAGAGGGAGGGGAAATAAAGCCAGAGCTCTGAAGGATGGAGCAAAAGAGAACGCAAAACGTGGTATTTCTTGTCCCGAGCACCTACAATGTGGCATTTATGCCCAAAACATGAAGCACAAAAAAACGAAACAAAAAACATGGTTTATGATATCTTGTTAATATGGTTTGAAATATGGTTTGAAAATGGCCGTTTTGTCTGATAAGACTTGATTCTTACCTGCCCTATTCACAATATTCACCATTAACCATATCGACAAAAAACATATACAGGAAGCAAGCAGTCACAAGATAACTCTCCCTGTCAGCTCCCTTTCTTTAGGGTCGTCGACTTCAGTAGAAAAACAACAACTGGTCAGTGGCTGAAAGTTATGGGGATGTGCGTAAATGCTACTAATAATGATACTCAACCCTTATAAGGCAGCTGGGGTGAAGATCACTGATGCAAATTAACCACGGCATACACAACACGCACAATGGCTTGCATACCAGGTCTGTGCTGTGATTAATTCCATCCGGCAGTTGATCTTCTGCAAACGTCTCATTTCTGTGATCTTGGTCGAGCCTTTGACGTCCTACCTACAGAGACCACTCTGCAATGCGCATCTCAAGTTCTGTCATCATCAGCTCGTCTTCTCGTTCCAGCTCATCTTGCGTTTTGCCACCTCTTCCCCCCTGCGTTTTCTAGCTGCCCCGTGCCCTAATCCTGCAGTTCCCTCGGCCTCTCTAGCTCATCAGCCTCTAGCTCTCCTCTCGGTCCCCGCTGGCCCCCCGATTCCAGATCCCACACTCCACACCTGGAGCGGTGCCACAGCCCCACAGCAACTACTGCAGGCGCCAGAACCCACCGGGGAGAAGGAAGGAAAATCCAGAAATATCTCCAGCCACAGGGAGAAGCGCCCAAGAGCCCATGCTCACACCAGGACTGTCCGAGTGCTCCTTCAAAGCTCAAGGAACGGTCTCCCTCAGCTCCGGAGACCACAGAGTGAGTGCTGGGCCCCGGGAAAAGAAAAGGAAACTGCCTGTTCCCAACTACCGTAACACGTTTCAGGACACCGGACCCATGCTGCAGCCTTATCTCCTAGTCCTACATGGACCCTCACGGAAGGCAGTCAGGCCACGGATGACTTTGTGTCATTTTCTCCTCACACCTCGCAGAGACTGAAACAGCATTTTTAAAATGTTTACGAAAACACAACAGAAACCACACACATGAAAAATAATATTACCTCAAGAGATTCTGCAAGCATTGCTCAAAACATGATGTGGATCCCTGATGAAGGTTTCAGTCCCCAATCTTATTCTCTCATCTTTAAGCAACATCCTGACACTGCTTACCTTCTGAGAGCCCGTTACATTATTTTTGCCTTAAAAAGGGTTTTAAGCGTTATTTTCATAAAGGATTTTGGTTAAGATTTAACTGGTACAGTGTGATGGGAATGAATTCACAAAGTTTCAGAAATCTATGCTGTAGGCTATCGTTTGCTCTGGGTCATACACATATCTATTGCCATTATACTACTCACAACCTTTCACTTTTCTGAAAAAAAAAACTCCCTGTGCTCCAAAAGTGAGAGGAAATCTATTTAGCAGCCCTCAGAGCAACATTCTGAGGGATTTGGAAGACACTTTGTGGTGTTTTCTCGCTAAAAAACAAAACAAGTGGCACTGCAGCTCAGCAGCACATCTCTGAATACAGCCCTGAGTTAAACAACTTCCATTCCTTTTTAGATTTCAAAGCTGTCAAATTTAAAAACAAAATACTATATTTCACATATTCGTAAGAGCTGAAAAGACATTCTAAGGAAAAGGCAGAATGCTTCTGTCAGATAAACTGCCTCACTTAAATTTGAAGACAAGGTTATCAGATAAGTGCAGAGATTTTATCTTGAACAGATGGAAAAAAAATGCAAAGTGACTATTATAGTATTATTTCTGAACACACAGAAAGAAGTCCTCCTTCAGGGATAAGGAGAGGCTTCTGAATGCTGGCATCACTTACGCGAAACGCAACGGATGAAGCACAACGTCTCAGGTGCTGCCGAAAATATTAGTGGCAGCAACATTTGCGCCAGCAAAATTGAACAGGAGGCCCAGAACATTTGCATTATGGCTTCATGTCGACCCTCCCTCCATTCATCTTAACAGTTCCTTCCCTTCCGCCCCATTAATCCCGTCAATCGAAAAGCCTCAAACAGGAGACCTCCTGAGAGGCCGCGCTGGTAAAGGTGCACTCAGGCGATCCCGGGTTCGAGCCTGGGTCACATCACGAGCCGACTCCAGTCCCCCAAGCTGCAGGATAAACAGACTGGGTTCGGGGTTTTCTCCGCTCTCTGTGACACAGTGGGCCCCCCTGGGGTCCCAGGTAACTGCAGCCACGCGGCCCCGTCAGTGAGGACCGTGCCTCTCCTCCGGCCGGCGCTAAGCCGCCTGCGACTCGAGAGGCCAGGCGGCTCCCTCGCTCTGCCCCGTGTGCGGCTGCGGCGTCTGCAGCCGAGGAGGAGGCGAGAAAGAAAAACTGGCCATTCCAAAATCAGGTGGGGGGGAAAAAACGAAAAACAAATGAGCAGCTCAAAAATAAGAAAAAACAGAGGGAAGAGCCATTTTGGGCACAACGTGACAAGGCTTCTTATAATAAACTTTACTTTGAGAGATTTTAGTCAAGGTATGGCCTCCGGTCTCTGCTGTTCCATATTAAAGAGAACCAATCCACACCTTCAGCTCAGAGATCAGCACACTGCAGGTGCCTACAGTGTTACTGGCTTGCTTTTCAGCACTATACAAGCACAAGTGGCTCAGTCCTCCCCTGCAACATGTGTGCGTTACCTCCTCCAGGCACACATCAGCACCAGCCGTGCTCTCCACCTGAAAAAACCTGACCTCCGACCTCAAGGATTTCCATGCTAATCACTTAGCTGGGACTGGAAATCCAGATGTGGAAGTCTGGAATATCTTAGCATGTTTCAAGAGAAGCCACAAAGCGCCAAGAGAAGGAGGGCTGTTCATTCAGCGCCAAAACAAGCTGAAGTTTTACAACTCCATAAAGAGGAAAATCCACAAAAAGATTAGTATGCTGGGGTGTACTACCAGCCCTTATCAAACGCCATTCACTATACAATACAGAACTCAAATTGAGGGCTAAAGACGGTAATCCAGATCCCTCAATTTAATTAAAAAGCAGGCCATGTGTCAGAAATGTTATGTCCAACATTAAATCTGCTGTACAATATCTTTAGTTGTAAGGGCTTAATCTAATTTTACACCCATTAGCTGTGCAGGAGTAAAAGAAGCTTTTATCGTTAAGTTTCAGAAGTGTACATTTCAGATTTGAAAGGGTATCTGAACATCTTAAATATTGTTATATGATCTTGCCCTGTTTCAGCTCCATTTCTGAAATGTCTATGTTTTTGCCCCCTCTAAATTTTGTGAGGTTAAACTTTGAACTAAATGTTTCAGGAGTAAGGTTATTGTGACCAAACTTTGACCACAATAAGTAGTTACAGTACAGTGTTAAATATCTATATTTTCATTTTCTAACCTCATAGTAGTACTCAAAGAAGATGCAAAAGCTCTGCCAAGTAACCTGCCTTCAAAGGACCTTCATTGCTATGGCAACAGCATGTTTCTCGGTAACCAAGTCTGAGGCGACCTATGATACATAAATGAAAGATGTCCAAACTCTGACTGAATCCTCCCTGCAGCAGCAGGCACATTCTGTCATAAAAACCTACCAATTTCCACCGGTGGGATTGCACTGCATCAAAAACCACAGTAGCCAATGGTTCATAGAGCAGGTACTGCAGGTTATCTAAAAATAAACAGCTGTTCCTGAAAAAAAGACTACCTTCTGCATCACAGAAAAGCTTAAACGGAAGAAGGCTTATTACACTGGAGGTGTAGGATAGCATGACTTGAGAAAATACAAATATTAAGTTTCGGTGAGAAGATTGGTATCATGAGAGGAAAATACGGAAATTCTGGGATTGCTTCCTCTTGCTATTCCTGTGTACGAAAGCAGTGATCAGTTACGCACGGACAGTGCCATGGATTGCAAGTCCGGCATTGGAAATCTGTTTTGATATGCCGTGCAACACACAAGGCCTTTAATTTTAACATGGATTTGCATAAATGCACCCTTGACAATCAAAGCTTAAGTGTACTAAAATAAGCAAAATGGAGACAGAACGAGATGTACCCTGGGCACTACTGCTTCCTAAGAGAAAAATTATAGGTTTCGCGCAGAAAAAGTCTTTAAAACCTTGTTGAAAATAAATCAAGCTGCTATTTAGAAATAGGGCAGATCTGCTTTACATTAATTCAATTTAAAAGCAGCACAGTTAGATGGAGGAAAGACTTAGTGGTTGTTTTATACAAGAAAAAAAGAAACTTGCAAATCCTTTAAAAGGGCTTTGAAGATAAGCAGTCCTGAAGCAGGTCTTTTTCTACTTTCTATGCGTCCATGCATCGCACCACATACACAAAAACGGGATTGTTTTTGTTCAGGAAATTATCTGAAAAGAGCATGTTGAGTGCAGTTGATAGTCTTTTCCACAGGTTTTATTTGGGGAGGGAAAAATGGCTTACATGTAATGATAATCTGCCACCAACCCCTTGATGAATATGCTAATTCTTACTCTAGCTGCTCATTAATAATTAATCAACACATGCTTTAGCAGGGGTCAGAATCCTCAAAGACATACAACTTCTTCAAAGCCCAGTGGGACAGATCAGAAACATTTAACCAAGCACCACAACTCACGAAAGAGGAGGAAGCTCTCCTCTGTGGCACAGGGCTTTGCCGAGTGGACAGAGGAGCTCCAAAAACTCTGCCGAAAGAGCAGCCTGACAGATACATTTTATAGACAGGAAGCAACTGTCCAGTGGAAGTAAAAATCCAGATGAAATCTCTGAAGACCCAACTCATCAGACGCGTACTGTAACAAATATCACTTTCTCACTACATTCCAACCAAATTGCCCAGCATTTTAGGTTTAAAGTCATAAAATGATCCTAAAATATGGGTCAGCAAGCCTAATTCTTCTCCCTTTTAAAAATGATATACACATTTTCTGAAAAATGTCTACTTTTGGTCACAGGTTGCTGCTGGTGCTGCGTATTGGGTACATGCAATCAGAAACGTGGATTTCCCAGTGTTGTGGGGCTGTCCGATAATCTTTCATTCACCATTTTTCTTTTCTGTCTCTGAATTTCTTCAGCTGTGCCCATATGAAGAGGAAGTCCTAGCTGCAATCCTAGTGCCTCCCAATCAGGGATAGAGAGACCCTGGGCTTCATTTACAGAGAAGATGATCAGACCTCCAGAGGCACAGCACCGATTTCTGAACATTATGACTTCCGATCACAAGAATAACTGAACAACCATGTTCAAAATGAACCCTGTTATTAATCACATAGCTTTATCATTAACTCAATTTGCATCTTTCACATTTAACAAAAACCCAAATTGCATGAAAACAGTCTGTTAACATCATACAGCTGTTTTTTTTTAAATACACATACCAAAAAGAATTTTCATTGAACTGCTACAAATAAGTCACCCTAGGGTTTCTCCATTGTTTATAAGTCACAAGCAAATCATGTTTTATGCATTTCATTTCCATGAGTCATGTGAAAATTATTTAAAGAAGTAAGATATGTCTGAAACTTGGTTTAATTTTCCCTTACACTGGGCAGCATTCAGCATTCAGCACATTCATTCAAGACATTAAGAGCAGTCATCATTTTCACAGAACATAAGCACAGAGTCAGGAGCAAAACAGCTCAGCAGAAGTTTACAAAAGTGTAAAAGAGCCATATCAACAAAGGTAACAAAAACACAATTAAATTTAAATAAATGTATTCTCAGTTTGGAGGAATGCAATGAAGTTAGTTTGACAGCACAGCATGAAATGTAGAAGATCAGGAAAATTTAAGACGTAAGACCTACAAAACAGAAACATCCTTAAACTGCAACTGGAATAAATTGCCCTGACGGCAGCACTAATGGCTACAAGTGACTTTGCTGTCCCTGCGTGTCGTTGCCAAGTGAGCAGACTGTCTGCTGAAACAAACGAAGTTTAAACCACTCCAAACCTGAGGCATGAAATAAAAATGCAAATATGAATATTCCCTCTGTGGAATTCAGAACCGGGAACTTCATGCTATAAAATCCTGAGTTCATGGACCGCAAGGCTGATATACATCTGCCACGTTTATGATGTGACAACTCCTTCCTGTCAAGGGGTTGCTAGCAATCGTGAGCCAAGCTGTGTTTTTCAGACCCTCCATCTATTCTGTGTAAATGCCTGCTGATGGTAGGTTTTTTTTAAATCTGCTTACACATATGCAAGAAGATCCACCTTTCCCCTTACAGTGAAATTGACAGAGGATGTTCTCAAGCTTTCTTTTAAAACCGTTGTCTGTCTATAATCCTATAACCTGGCAACAAAGTGAGAACTGCTGTAATATGGTACAGACATTTCATACTCTGCTCTGAAGAATTAACAGCTTCCAGAGATAATGAGCATTATTATTATTACTGCTGCTATCTTTCCTGTGGTGCATAATGTATTTATTTTAGAACAGGATCAGAACGCCAGAAGCCTGGGGCACTAACGTAGACAATCTACCTGACTCTGGCTACCCATAAACCACTCCCCTAAATCAGGAAGGATGGGGAAAAATACAGTAGGCTTTAAAACAGCCTTCAAAAGGATTTGGCAAACAGATACACAGGAAGTGTGGCTAATTCAAACTTATACTGGCTAATAAAAGGCATACCAACAGTTTACAAAGCAAACAATTCAAAGAGAATTTGTCTCACCATTTAAGGACATTTTTTAGTTTTAAATTGAACACTTCAGTGTTCACTTCACTTTCATTTAACACTTTGTATTGCAATGTATAAGTAAATGTAATTGAGTAAGTGAAATAAAGTAATCAAGGCTAGTCTATGCAAGTACAAATTGTCAAATGCCTGTACAGGACAAGTCTCATTGCTCATGTGAACAAACCACAATATTTTAGAGTACTGCATATTTTATTAATTATTGAAACTTTAAAAAATATTACATTCAACTAAAAAGTTTGAAGAATAGGCATTACAGAAATTACCAATTTATCAGTAAACTCTTCTAGCAAGCGTAATTTGTGCATCTGTTTTTATAAGTTCCAAACCATGAACGAGACAAGCCCACATATTATTTTTTCCATTAAGAAATTTTAATTTTTTCTTCAAATAATTACAGTCCACATTCTCTCAACTCTTCCACCAAGATGATTACATTACCATTCTTCAGTTTAACCCACTGTAATTTCACAGCTCTGAAAGGGAATTTCACCTTAAAACCATTCAAGGTTTCATCATCAATGAAGACACTGTTTCTCAAAAACACATGCATAACACTTCTAAGGAGTCTGAAAAACTGCACCTTTTAAAAAAAGTGGAATGGAAGACATGATGGCAGAGAGAGAAATGGATTCACAAAAGCCTCTTTCTTCCTCTCCTGTCTTGGTATTCAATTATCATCTACCAAAAAAAACTCTGCCCTTTATACGACAGATAACTGTATTTACAAGCACCGCTTTGTCACCAGATACAACACAAGTATTGAAGGCACAGAATGCTCAATTGTTGTCTTATTCTAAGAGCAAATCACACAATAAATCAGTTTAGGTCTAAGGTTCTGAAGCGTGTGTTCTCAAGAAGGAACTCTGCAAAGAAAAAAACTAAAATTATCCCACATTTTTTTTTTAATGACACTTCTCAAAACAAGACTACGTATGCAAAGAGTTAAATATTTTGTCAAAACTAAAAACTAAATCGATCGATAAAACTCCTCTCTGTCACTACCATTCTTTCATAACCGACCTCTTGTTTTTTTTTACTGGAAACAGGCTGTGACATGCACTTTAGCAAAGCACAGATGAGCCGCGAGTTTAAGAGAAACGTAAGGAAATCAGAACGTATGCTCAGAACACAAAGACTCTAAATGTAGTGTGAAGGCCGCAAAAACGTCCCTCCGTTTGGGGATTAAAGTTACAGGAAATCACCGCCTACTTGCAAACAACTTAACCCCAGGGAAGCATATACATAAGAAAAAGTGTTGAATGCAAAGGGAATCTTCCTACATTTACAACCCAAGTCAAAAACAGATTATGACTGAAAACAAAAATATATTTTTAAAAATAAAAACTTGCAGTCAATACCTATAAACCCTTTGCATGCATGCTCTTAATTGCTATACCAATAGGGCAACACGCATTCCTACTATCCACCAAGTCTGATCTGCTTCAATATGAAAGGCAGGAGCTCTTGGCTAAGAGTATTTGATTTGTCTCTGCATTGTTTTCATAACAGGGACAGATGTATTTGTCTTAATAATCTTCCACCCATTTTTCCAGAGCAGAAATAATGAAATGACACAGATATACCCACACCCTTCCAATATTTAAATTAAACATGAACAAAAAAATGAAATCAGCTACCGCTGTTCTGCAGGGATGTAGGGTCTTTATTAAAATAAACTTTAGCATCTAACAGGGAGATGACCAGCCAAACATCCTTCATATTGTGTGTCACTCAGACGCATATTCCCTTCACAGGATGTTCCCAGGCCAGGGGAACTACCGCAGTAATTGTATTTAATGCAGCAAAGCAGGAAAAGACCCCTCTTCTGCATTAGCACAATAAAAACAACAATCACGTTTTGACAAAGCTCATGTCTGTAACACGCCAACACATAATAGCAAATTCAATGCGAGGTCTACACTGTATTTCCTTTACACGCATTTTAACAAAAAGTAAAATTTAAATACAGAAAAAAAGAAAGCAATTGTTCTAGTCTGTGATCTAAATTTCATTATTTCTTGATTGTGCTATTTTTGTGAATTATCTAATAATTAAAACAGGCTGGATATTATTTCTAGTTTTCACCACGTGCTAATTTACAGTACAGTCATTAAGAAATTCACATTAAAGGTCTCCAATAACATTGCCGGCATACAGAGTTATTCATTTAGTCTGTAACACAGATCAATACTTCAGATTCATTGAAAAGCTCTATGTGAAAAACATATACAGAGATATTAACACATGCATGCACATAGCAGACATATGGCTCTACACAGGCTAAACAACTTTTAAAGACAATGAAACTCTTCAGTACATAAGAACCCTTTTCAGTCCTTAATGCCCAACCAAACCCAATATTAAAAACACTGCAACAGCTAAATTAATACTTTCAGATGTCAACTCATATAATTCTAGTGTACAGTACTACTTGTGCTTTCACCCAACAGCCTTAAAGGTCAAGCAGTGCTCTTCAATATGGTCTGCATTTATCCTATTCACTTCCAATAAACAGGTACTGCGCACTTGAAATAAACACAGACATGCCCAACTTTTGACAGCATTTTCAAGCACGATGAGACAGTTTTGAAGATGGCAAATGTACGCAGTATGTACTGTACCTCTCCACGTTTTATTCAGCAAGGAAACTGTTTAGCAGTATCTCCTTGCCCTAACAGCATGCATGTACCATGCCAATTCCAGGTGGACATATAAGGTTTCAAACACCAGATGTGCTAACTGAATGCATGTATAACGCAAAAAAAAAAACTGTACAGGAGAATGATGAATACTGATTACGTTTTTTTTATAGGCTCCTAATTAACACTTACAAAAAAAACAACAGTAACTTTCTCAGTTGTGCCCGGGGATACAGCATGAATCCTTAATTAGTTACTGATCAACTGTAAGACACTGCAACATCTAATTACAATAGCAATTAATAAAGGAAACAGTATTTATTACTATTATTATTATTGAGGACAGCAGTAATACAATATCATAAGAGGGCTACATGACTATGCATGTTTTTCCCAAAGAGAAAAGCCTATTAAATCACAGGCTCCACATGTGTTTCTACCCTACCTGATGCACTGAATTGGCTGCTTCCCAGGGTAGTAGGTCTGTTTTTTCCGCTGTTTACAGGTGGAGAGAACATCTAAAAAACAAACGAATAGAGAATAAAATTATACTTTAAGTGCCTCACAACATGAGCTTTTCCTCATCCCCTACATCAGTGAACAACCTTGTAAAAATACTTCAAAAACACAAATTCTTCCTGACATGCATTTTACATATAAAGCATATTACAAGACCTAATTAAAATGGTGTATTTTCAGGTTTGTTAATTTTTAACAAATCTGAATTGTTGCGATAACTTTCTCATACCACTTGGTCTGAAATCGATCCATATTTTAACACAGATGTAATATATGCAAAGCGTTTGAACACTGTACACATCGCCATCCTTTTATTTAATGAATAATATGGCAAAAAATGAGTCAGAATCACACGGTTATTTCATGAAACTATGCAATGAAACCGACTACAAACCCGAGTGTGCATGAAGGAGAAATGGAAACTCCTGCTCGAGATCTGCTAATATAAAGCAATTTTCTGTCCGTTTAAAAAAAAAACTGCATATGCCTCAAGGAAAGTAAAAAAAAATTTGTTCTCTTAAATGCTAGAATGCATTCTTCGGTCATTTTGCACAGAACTACCTTGATTTAAAAAAAAAACAATCCATCTTTAAACACAGCACGATAAACCCAACAAACCTTAAAATCAGATTATAACACGTAGATTGGGTCAAAGCATTTTCTTTTTCCTTATCTAGATGGAGTGACCCAGAGTACAGTATTTAATCTGAAGAGGTCTAGACGTTACAACTAAGTTCAGGTGTCTCGCAATGAGTCATTAACCCAGAACCTACGGGTGGACAACTTCCAGTCTGCCTTGTAAACGGATTTCCCTTGGAAGAGGAGGAAAGCAGTATGAAAAAAGACAACATGTAACGTCTGTCCTACCGCGCTAAAATCCAGCAGATCGCTGAGCTCCTTATCAGTTCCAATAGCGGCAATCCGCTGTTGAGGGTTCATCTTGGGCTCCTTTAACTACACCTAGAAAACAAGCACGGAAAACGAATCTCCTTCATTTTAAGGTTTTGTTTTTTTTTTACGAGACGTAGACCAGCTACAATCGGGACGACCAGTAGCTCTTTAATCACCACTAAAATTAAAGGCTTCTCCGCGTTATCCTCCCAACGCCGAACTCCACAACACGCTAAATAAAAAAATCAGCTAATAACACACAAAACTTGATTTGGTTTGCGGGTGCTTTCGGCGATCACCGCTGTGTCCGATTTTTTTTTATTATTTCACAGAACATACATCACGCAATCCAGTTCGAAAGAAATATAAATATTTAACCTGGCAATTTCCCACAAACGTATATTCTTCATGGGCAGCAAAAACTAGCCTAGCACTTGGCAATAGTTGTAACAATAGAATCGACTTTCCGTGTGGACTCTGCGCTACGTGTTTACCTCTCATACTGCTCCAAACACAATTGGAAGAGCCAAAACCCGTCTAGGGAGTTAAGAAGACACATTTCTCACTAAAAATCGATATAATGCAATGCTTCAACCCAATTTGCGCTGGACGGTTTAAATGCACGCCACAAGCTCCCGAGAAGTGACATTCGCATCCGCAACATCGGTCTGCGTTGATTTTGGCCAATAAAGACACAGGAGCAGCCCATTGTAGAATTTGCTTGTACGATAGCAACTAACTTTCTTTCACTCGGTGTTGTTTTTTTGGGGGGGATAAACGGCACTGTGCACTTGGACTTGGCTACACTCTATAGAATGGGTGGTCTGGAAACTCGCTGAGACTGTCTCACGTTTTTGGAAAAGGCTTTTGGCTGAAACCGTGCAGCGCTAAAAACAAAATAAAGTAAAGCCATGCCTGATTTTTTTTAGGCGAGAGAAAACGCAAGAGCACCTGTCGTGTATCCCGCTTTACCCGTTATGCCCTTTAAATGTTCGAATGCAATTTGCAGTAAAAGTAGTCAACCAAATGTCGACCCGTGCCTCAAACCAGCTCCGGTCTTTTCTTGTATCCCAACTTCTTTCACCTAGTCCGAACCCCTTTCTCCCAACTCACTATATTTTTTACCTTTTTCCGTTTACAAATCCAACTAGGGCGATCGGAGGTGGAAAATCGAGCCTTGTATTCCTTCTTCGCGTCTGCTCGTTTTGGGAATCAAGGAGTTTTCGGTAATATTTTTCGCCAAATATTCCCTGAATGTAACTTACGAGTTTCCCTTAGGCAGACATTTTTGCTTCGCAAACCTCAGCACCACGTTGACGCTGGGTGTTGTATCCTTCCGCCAAGCGGAGCCAAAGATGTTTCTTAACCCCTCGGACCCCGGGGGTACATCTGGGGTGACAAGCCCTCCCCCAAGCGAAAGAGACAGCCTCAATCCTGCTGCTGGAATTACACGTCCTTAGTCGGCGATTAAATTCATTTCTGAGACAACCTAAATACTTAGGGACCCGGTGAGGTCATTTCTTCCATTTAAAAAAGCGTGGAGTTACCGTGATCTTCTTGGCGACCAGATAATCCAGAACCTGCGTGTTCAAGATTTTGATTTTTTTTTACCTGGCAGGCGATGTGAATGAACAACTGCAGCCTTCTGACGATTTAGCGAATAGCGTGTGTGCACTGGTTGTTTTGTAGAGGCATTCACCCATGCTAACATGCTAATGTATCAGTAAGAGTCAAATGTTCCTCTTAGTTTCTGTTTTAAACTTTATACTGTATGTAACGTCTCAAGAGCTGAATTCGATTAACCAGCCCAGGGTGACCTGCGTGGTTTGGTGCCCTTTTAAGGGTGAGAAAGGTGCTTTCAGTGCGGTTGTACAGTTTCACAGAGAGGAGAGTGGACCAGTATACCAGCAGTGTGTCTTAAATGACTGTGTAGAAAGCAAATTTTAAATTTTCCTTTAAAACTGAAACAAAGGATATACATGAACTCCACCAGACAATTCCGCATCAGATCTCTGGATTACAGGAGCAGTGTCTGCATTCAATCCGCCCAACCGTTTTTTAACATTAAAACATTTGCAGAAGTAGTCTTCACTATTATGAAGGACTCAATGCAAGTCCAAAAATCAGCAACTGAAGCAGACAGCGGGGCGTGATGGTTTTCGTTCATCGGTTGCAAACACCGATAAAAACACCTTTTTCGTTAGAAAAAGCTTGAGTTATACACACACAATTTCTGAGTACATATCAATAGGCAGCGCCTTCTGTGGGATAAGACCAGAGTAAAAAGTCAAATTATTTTCAACCTGGTACGTTGACAAATACATTGAAAAATGATTTTTTTTAATTCTACTGTTGCACTTTGTAGCACCACAATTTGCATGCATACAACGCATTAAGTAATCAATAGGCACTCGTTTTGGTGATGGTGCCAGAAAAAGTTAGGGGGGTTTTCTAAACAGATTTTAGTAGATATATGCGATTGCATTGGACAAGCTTTCCGCTCGAAAAGCTCGGCTCTTGTGTTGTATCCGGTGCCATTCCCTGTCATTAACTTTCTGTATAAACAGCAACATAAAGTTTCCTTTTTCTCCACCACTAACAATAAACTGGAACTATTTTTCCTTCCGCTAATGGTGAGCCAAAGGGGAGTGCTGTGCTCAATGTTTTGCTGTCAATGACTGACAGCGGATTACTCGCTGACTCTGTAGTGCAAGCAAAACCAATCAAGAAGGACCCTTCCATCTCCAAGGTTTTTCAGATCGAATGGGATGGACTTTTCAAAGGGATATTTTTTTTTCAGGGATCTGTAAAACCTGCGTTGCAAACACCAAAAGGGAAACAGAGCCAAATCCTCTGTATCATCAGAAATGGTGATGTTTTGCATAATTGATATTAGTTCGGACTTGGCTTAGTTTGAGCGGTTTCAGAATGTGGCTGGGGTGGAGTGTTTTGGAAAAGATAACAGCAACAGTTGGACTGTGTGCAAATACTACAAAAGGCCAGGCATCCTAAAAACAAACTGTGTTATGGATAGCAGCCATAAAAGTTTGCAGAAACCGATTAAACATGTGTTGAAATATTTTTGTAAGCTGTAGTAAAGTGTAACGCCTTTTTTTATGTTTAACCTTCTAGGTGTCAACATCAGACGCACTGAACTGGAAAACATGTTTGCTTGGAAGATTGTAATTCAAGAATCTCAAAAGGTGTTGTGTGTCGGTACTCGTAACTGCTGGAACATTGTTACATTTGCTAGAAGAAAGGGTCTACTTCGGATCTAAACTAAAGTAAACTTTAAAAAGAAAACTTTAGTTTACTTTTAGTGAGTACATTAAGAAACTGGAAGCTGCAAATTAGATTAGTTCTATGATACACTGCAAATGGAAGAACGGTTTGCAAAGCTTTTAACGACCTACTGTAGATGAGAGTGGTTTTCCCCCTCTTCAAGTAGTTTAATGGGGGTTAGTATGTTAAGGGTATATTTCGCATTATATTGTATTTTTTCTCATCGTTTAATAAATGTGCCAAGAAGCCGCGGATGTGAATGTCCATGCGGTAGCCAAGGGGATGCTTTGAGAGCACGACCGCCGTTTGGGAACAAGGACAGAGGACAACGGTGTTAAAACGATGCTGCTGTAGAGCCTATATACTTTTATCGCGGTTTCTTGGTTCAGACGACTTTGTCTAACTGTTCCGACGTTTAACGAAGTATCGAGGGGTGTAGGAATGTTATCAGTCAAAATCTTATCCGTCGCTTAATCTTATCCCTTTTGCGCTCGGAGAACCTTCGGCTTTTGTGATTACAGTTTTGGATAATTAAAAGTTGTTGTCTGGCGGTGGGTAGCAAAGGGCAGGTTTGTGGCGTGCCTGACAAACGACCAATAAATCCAAATTCCGCTTGTAAGGAAAACGAAAACTAGGTTTTCTGTGGCGTTTGAGCGCACGGCACAAAAAGGGTTGAATTGTAAGGTAACTTAACCAAGGGGCCTTCTGATATTTAGGAAATGAAGAGCTTGGCCAGATAAATGCCCCTGAGAGTTTAATATTGTTCTGCAGCTAGCGTTTTAGGAGTCTGTAAACGCAGATTCCTGTGAAGAAATGGCATGCAAATTATAGCTCGCTGACAGAGCCTCGACAGTACCACATTCAAGGGGTTTCCGAGGTTCATTTTAGTCATCGACAGAGGAAATCCGTTGAATTTGTCTGAAAGGGTTTTCAATCGCTGTTGCATGTTTCAGTGTCTACGGTGTTTTCGTAGCTGCCACACGTTTTAGTGCTAAATTCCTATGAGAAATTCCAAAAATAATCATCGTAAGAGGGAGCTCGCTAGCTGTCGTTTTTAATGTCTTTTTTAAAAAAAAAACAATTGAAAGTAGCCAACCCACGCGAAACGAGAGTTTTGTTAAGCCCAGCCAACGCGATCCAAATACAGGAAGCCTTTAGGACGGCTTAATGCTTGAATACAGGGTCTACAACAGGCTGTTCCACTGCCAGGTGTAAACCGATTCCATTTGGGAAATACAGATGTTTACCCAAGGAATGAGATGTTTTGTGTCTTTTAAAACGACAATTTCTTGTGTACCTGTACGCCGGGCGGTTGTTTAAAACCATATTTGTAGCAGATTTTCTATGCTAATTTGCGTTTATATTCTTTCTCTTACCTATTACAAACTTTTACGTTTTTGTACATTTTAAATATTCCAGCTGTTTCGCCCTACAGAACGCCCAATGCAAATAAAAAAATCCTTGATGTCACACAGCGAAAAGAGGGAATCGATGGTTTCGTTTTGCCAACCGGCAAGGTTTTTCTGTTTAAAAAATTTGGAAATGAAACAAAAAGTTATTTTGTATTTGCGTGTAGTTACACACACACAAAAAAAGTTTCGCTTGGGGGTCTGGTCCAGTTTAGTTACTGCCCTCCTGAGTGCAATTCCTGAAATAATTTTCTCTATTGCGACCACAGCATTAAGTCTGACGGTAAAAGCTTTTGTTACTGGAATCCTGGGTCTTCAGCCGTCAATCTAAGTGCTGAGTCACTGCGAGGAGCGCAGTTAGCACGGCAGAGGTCGACCCCAAACAAAGGAATGACGTAAGAGAATTGGATTTTTGACAATGGATATTGTAACAATGTAAAGAGGATGCGACAACTGCGTTTTAATTGGCACAGATTCAGTCGCAACAGGGGTAGCAAAAGCGTTTTATTTTGCCTATATTGTCAACTATAGTAGAAAGCTGAAAAGTTTTCGAGTGCTTGTTGAGAAACCTGTCGCTCACGTTGATCAAGTCGAAGAATAACTTTTTTTTTCCACTGCTCAAAGAATTAATCGGAAATTTTTTGAAGCCCAGCACAATTTTGATTATTGTTATAATTGAAATGGATACATGTAGACGTAGAGACGACGTCATTCTTATGCAAAATGTTTCATAAAATAGCTTTTAGCAATGAGTCACCGGAAAACACACGTACTGTAAAGGAAAGTTGGGGAAATTGTGGAGCTCGGATGTTCCTTTTTTAAACAGTCCTTTACAGATAGCGTCACATTAGGAGGACTATATTTTCTAATTCTATGTACATTTTAAATCCGCCACCCATAGTGGACTGCATAAATTAGTCCTACGCGTCCAATTAAGTGATTTTAAATATGAAAGGCTTGACTATAACTCAGTATTTACTGCACTTAACCGCAAAAACACCTCACACACCATCTACACACTCAAAGAATAAAGGCAGAACTGCACACTATGATTTCTTTAACTGTAACTCATCTGAAAACAGTACTAGTTTATGGTTCGTGTACGGTATCGTCTTAACATTATTTTTTTACCTTAAAAATGTGATTACAAAATAACTTTGAAATAAGTAAGATGTTACAAAATAACTTTGAAATAAGAAAGACGTGCCGGAAAAAGAAAACACTGTACTTTGGGACACAGATAACCATTGGTCCATTCCATCAGTTCATTCTTTATTGAAACATTGAATTAAATGCTTCACAAAATGACACACAATTACTTGTGTAGCACGAGATTTTGACAACCATTCGAAAATCTCTGCAATTACCAGACCGAGTTGTATAATGTAGTTTAAAATGGTAATATCTGCTGGTAGACATCACAGTTGTAGATACACACGTATTCTTCCTCTGCCAGTTACTTCAGTTCGTTTTGTCAAATTCACAGTGCCACCTGTTGGGTAGCTCAGCATCACTCACCGTGTTGGACGAACTGTGTCAAACTGCATCACCTCTGTTTCAGCGCCCCCTGGTGACAGGAATTACACACATAGAAACAGATGTCAAGTTATTTGCACTCCGAACAAAGCTAATGAAATGAATGAAAACTTCTATTTAACTCTTTTTTTTTCCTCCACGCTTTCACACAACATGTTCTCAGGGCTAGCTTGTACTTTTTTTGTACGTGAGCCATTAAAGATTGCAGTTTGTGAGGTTGAACAAACACTTGTAAATCAAGGCTTTTTTTCTTAGCGAGTGGGGGATCTATTCAATGACTGGTTTCAATGCGCGTCCGCGACACATTTTCCACAGAGAATGTTTGCTAAGAAAAAAAAATCAACAGTAGCAAATAATAACCTTGTCAACAACAGTATCAACCACACCACTCCTGAGCTACAGGCACCCTGGTGTCACAGGTGAACTCGGGGTAGATCCTTTCATTGTTTAAATTTCATCCAAATCGTAACCAGCAGAGGAATGAAGACTTAACGGGAACTCCCACAGGTTCTAAAACCATTAGAATTAAAAGGGATTTCCTTTGTAGATGTCCTCAATTATTATTTAATTAATGTAAATGAAGTAACAACAAAGGAAAGCCTGAGACACAAGGTATTGAAGAAAACAAATGAGACTAACAATATGGAGCACCTCTTATTTCCTCAACTAATAGTTTCTTAATCAAATGGTGAATTCAATTACGACTACAGCCTGAGCCGTGAGACGCTCGTGTTCACACACATTTTGTATTTCACCCAACAAATTGCCCACACAGTCCTCTCTTTTGATTTTGTCACCGCCTTGAAGTGCATTGTCTATCTCAATAGAGCCCAGCAATGACATAATATGGATCTGATTATAGCTCCATCCATCAATTTAATTCGCAATTTAAAGTTAAATCAATCACATTCTGTTCCATTTTGCTTTAAGAGGGAGTTTCAACTGGCCTGGAGATTCACATCTTAAAGGCAAAACGCAGGCAGGCCGTGGGTAACAGCAGCAGTTTATATGCACAGTCCATATTTACCGCAGGATTAAATCAGAACTACAGATTAAAGCCACAATGGCCAGGTCTTTTAAGAAGACGGGATAGATTTGCAAGATCTCAGTTTGTTCCAGATTGTACGAAGTAATGCAGAACGTGATGTAAAACTGCTCTCTGGTGTATCTTAGTAACACTTTGTGATGTTACTGCCCTAAAAATATTAAGTATTAATATGGATTTAATGGAAGCCCCTTTGAATTAAGTAGAATATAATAACATTACAATACCCTGCTTAAAGCTGTACCAAGTAAATTACTTTATTACTCTAGAGGTATGCATACATGAGTATGGGATGGTGATTTACATTTGTGAGCTTGTGTGTTTTAATGAACATACAGGTTTATTTCCTTTTCCAAAACTTTTTGTTACCTTTTGACCCTAACCAGGAAGGCTGTCAGAATGCAAACAGAATGAAATAATTAGAGATTACTTATCCTTTGTCCTCATTAGAGCACACACACTAAGGGCAGAAGCACACATCCAGGATTCCGACTGGTGTGATGAGTGGTGTTGCCTCTTTATTGATTTTTCCCTGCTCAAATTCCTGTTGTCACTGTGCAGCTGCACAGTAATACAACACTGAACTCCGAGAGCATAATTAATTATTTTTTTGCTTCATTAAAGAATATCATTTTGTTACAATGAGTTTAACTATTAAAAAGCAATTTATTTGCCTGCACGTCGCATGGAGATGAAGTGTTTCTCCTGGTTTGTATAAGTGGGAGAATGAGCATAACAGAGACCCAACAGCTAAAGTGCTTCATTTCTTCACTAGGAGGGATTGAAAAATAAAATCATAATGGTTTCTGCACAATTTAAAATAAACTGCAAGTGTTTCTTTTTTCATATACCTGTTTCTTGAAAAATAAATAATTTCTGGGCAAGTTTAGAAGGTAAAATATAAAAAACATTGCACTGTGCTTGTGCAATTTCGACCTCAGTTTTAAGACAGCGCTGCGTAAGAGATTGCGGATTTGGGTAGCTTGCAGTTATTAAATGTGTGTAATATAACATATCATAAGAATACAGGAAGAGTCTCCTGAAGGATATCCAAGCTAAAAGAGGTTTCCAAGAATATTGACTGCGTTGGTATGAATAAACTGAGAGCAGTGCAGTGTTTTTATACAACACTGAAAGTCATGCAAGCTTTTAGTTCTTGATTAGTTTCTAAAATAAAAAGTAAAGAATGTCTACCAGGATTTTTATGCTACCTCAGCTTCCAAGACCAGAATCTGTGTATACTGGCTCTTGAGTCATAAATGATGGATTTCTGTTTTTTGTTGTATTCAGTCGTGTAATTATTGGACACGTTTTTACAATAGGATACTAGACCAGCACTGTACTAAAAATAGAAAAAATGGAATCGGAGTGACTCCTCCTTGCCTGGAGTGATCAGCAACGTGTGTTGGGAGTGTAGCAGTATTTCCATTCAAAATGCATTCATTTCACTGAAGGGCCGCCATCACCACTATGTTTCCAGTAGCTCTGGTTCCTAAAACGTTATCTGAATTATGTACCACACAGTATAAAAAAAAATCCTCCTTTCCTTTTCCATTGTGTCTCACTGCGCTCATGCTCCATTCATATCCCAGACTTGGACAGCCCCCCACATTTTTGAATACTCATCTAATTATGACATGGACAGGTTTAACAAGATCATCAATAGCCCACTAACAGCCCACAGTCACTTCTATTATGTTTAGTCAGATCTGGCCGTAACTCACTCTCACTAAAGCAGCCTCTGCCCGGTGATTAATTCCTCCAACATTCATCAGCCTGTGACACTCCTGGCCATGCAGATGGAGGAATCGGTGGGATCATAAGAACTTCCCAGGCTATGGGAATCTACAGCAGTAGAGGACTGCAGATACACATCATGAAAATATATACTTAGAGCAGCAGTCAAGATATTTAAGCTGTATCATTGAAGACGGCACTTAATATAAGACCTGCCTTCTTTTTAACATTATGATCTGGATTAAAAAAAAAAAAAAAACAGAAGCAGCAATGGTCAAAATAATTTTCAAAAGGGATTTTTTATCATATTTTGTTTTGTGTGCTTCGGTCACCTCCCTTTTGTTTAAATTCAGATTCACAGCTGAGAATGGTGGATGCTGTTCTGAGTTCCCCCATTCAAACTGGTTCACAGCGCATGATGTCCGATGTTCCGAAGCTCACGATGCAGAAGCTGAGAGGTTAATGGCATAATAGTTTCTTTTAGTTTTCTGCTTAGGGAAAAATTGAGTCTTACCAGCAGCGCTAAGCAGATTGTTTTCTAAAAAGTGAATATGGCTTATAAGAATTTAAATGAATATTTTCTATGAAATAGCGCTCGTACAGCCAAGCTGTTTGTGCCTGCAGATTTGCTGGGTGTTGTTGTATTGCACAGTTGTCATGCTCAGTCTTGGAGCTCTAAAGTCACAGCCCTGCAGGATTTATTAGTCACTTAAAAACCTCTGTAGAGCTCATTCACACCAATTATGTCAATAATTGATTTAATGAAGTGATAAGGAGCTCAGGTGGAACAAAAACCTCAAGACTATTTCACATCCCCAGACCAGAACGAACTGAGTGTGGCTGTTCTGTAGAGACACCTGGAATGAGATAGGAGGCTTAAATCAGAATGACACTCAGTCAAATCCACAGAAAGCTCTACCGTAGAGTTATTGTCACTGTCCTCTCCATCACATGGAACACAGCCCTTCTAGCCAGGGTAAGAAAGCTCTCAGCATTACATCCTTGAAGTCCTCTTCGGATTTCAGATCCTACAGCTCCACTGCCTACGGCGTGTGTGTGTGTGTTTGTGTGTGTGTGTCAAAAGCTGTCACCCCTGGGCATTACGTTTGGAGAGCAGCAATTCTCTGATGGCGTGATGACCTGATGTGTGTCTCTGTGTGTAGGGATAAAGTGACACAAAATGCCAAATCAGAGAAACGAGTCTCATGGGAGAAAAGGCTGTTTTTTTATTCTCTTGTGAATATATACAGTGGCCTTCAGTTCCTAATACAGGTGTGAGACTAAAAGATTTATCAGATCCACTATGAGAAAGACAAAAAGCACAGGGTGGAAAACCATGAAAAACATTGAATAGTTAAAAAATAGAAGTCTATGACTTCTGTATACAATATACATGCTTTGGGTGACCTACAGCCACTGAACAGATACTTCCCCAGGCCACAATTGATACAATTAAGCTTTTTTTAGTTATACTGTTGAAAAGTCCTGTATTTGGAAAGTGTCTTAGTGTCTGTTCCAGAACATCATATGCTTGCAGACTGGTGCTGCTTTCCCCCATTGTCCATCACCCCACTGAGGCTTGCACCAGTCAGTATTTTGAGCTGGGTGCCATTCACACATGATGGAAGTGTCAGGCATATCTCTTTCTGCTGTGAAAACGTGGCCGTTTTTAGTTCTTTACGTAATGGAGCTGGCCAGTGAGTTACTCCTGCTTTTTTTCTAAGTTGTTTCTGCTGTAAAAAGAAAACTTAAGATGTAAAAAAGGGTCTAGCTTTAGTTTTACCCCACTGGGACTAGTATAATCTCTGCACTGTGCCTCAGGCGCACCCTGGGGTGTTTTTGGAAACCAACAGTCCCAGTTCTTCATAATATTTCTGATTTTGACATCATCGGTGCAATTAAAACTCACCTCACCCAGACTGTCCGGCTACCAGCCCCCGTGTCAGGCTTTTCCACTGTGATGAGGTTCATGCACAGGCAATCAAGAATGTGGCAGAAAACCACTTCAGCACTGAGAGAAACAGATGCAGCCGACTTGAGACAAAAGGAGCATTGAAACAAGGTACTAGAATTGCCAAGAGAGAAAAGAAATATAGTAACAGAGGCATTAACAATAATCCAAAGCATTTTCTTCCGTACTAAAACAAAAGAACAATAAAAGCGGTATGTAGTTTCTCACAGGAGATTAATAATTCTTGATGATAAAGAAATGCTAAATGACACCTTCACACAGGTTTCACGCAGGTTATCAGAAGAGTGCTATAGAAGTCATACCAGCAGCATGGATCGAGCACTAATGGTCAAGTGTAAAGCTCATGTAGAGCAGAGGATAGGATATTGGACATACAACTGGAAGGTGGTGTGTTTGAATCACAGATAAGCTACTGCTGTTGTACCCTTGAACACCTGAATGGCTCCAGTAAAAAAAAACTGCTTCTGTGTAAAAGGGTGTAAATATAAGCCGGTTTGGACGAAAAACAATTATTTAAAGAGGAGGTCTCTCAAGTTTCTCTCCCCTGTGGTTCTGACAGACCTTTACAAGTGTAAGAAAAGCAGAGAACCGCTGTTTGGAGGACATTATCTTCCAGGATCCTTTCTGTTTACATAATGTGGGAGGAATCTGCTGCTCCGTTACACATTTTATCTACAGAGATGAAATCAGGATCATCTGACCACTGAGAGTAGAGATGGCAAGAATAGAGCTGATGACATCTGCCAGTTTAATTTAGTGAAAACAATCTGGGGATACTTACCGACCACATTTCCTTCTCATGTGGCTATGAACGTCAGTATATTTCTAATAGACAGACAATTGAAGCAGGAGGAGGTAAATTTCTGTCTGGGCTGTCTTTGCTGTTTTTAGCTATGAAACAGACCTTGCCTTCAGACTTGGCTCTTGCTGATAGGAAATGTTACCTGTTTATATTAGGTTTATAAGAGCCTGCTTGAGTGACTTTTATCTCAACTTCAGTTGATCACACATTTGAATTCTCTGCTTCTCACTTTACAACACAACACACAATAAATAGTTTGAAAACTGCTCAGCGTTTTATGATAGTGACTAAAAAGAGGTTTTGAAGCTTGTAAATTATCCATGTGTGAGGTCTAAATGGACATATGTAGCAGCCTTTGGCAAGGCTGAAGTATCAGTAGATAATGAAAACTACCTGTTAGACAAACAACGGGCAAAGCTGAGGGCTGCTCATAACCCTCTGTGTTTTAGGAGTCTAAATAAGACATTTTAAGAAGCCTTTCTTAAAAGAGATGAATGGATTATTTCCTAAAGATTATATTTAAAGCATTTCTTTATGTATGCATTGTTTCAGTTTCATATTTCATTACTTTGCAATTTAATACTCTCAGAAGTGCCCAAATGGTCCACATAACAAAGCATATTTGTAAGCCCCAAACACCAAATTAAATGTACTGTTTTGTGAATTTAGTGAATTTCAGTCCAGTGTGGAACTACAGGTTTGAATATAAAATACTGTAATGTTATTGACATTCAAACTGTATCTCCTTATGTACAGTATATGTCAAAGAACGATCTATGTTTCTAGAATATTGTTTTTAACTCCCTGAAGATAAATGTTAACTTCCTGTTACCTCTGGAAATACCACGCTTACAGATAAGGGGCTGAAATGGGAGAGGCAGCAGAAAACAATCTGTCTCTCATTCTTACTGAAACCTTATTCTTCGCCTTGCCGTTTCAGTTCATGGCTTTGCATTTTTATTACCGAAGAATCTACAGACCAGTAACTTTCAAAGCACAAAAACCTTTCATGTTTCTCTCTCTCATGTAATGTAATTGCTACAATGAAAACAAAGTCTAGCAGCTTTGCATTAAGACAGTAAATTAATTCAGTATCAGAATGCAAATTAAAAGACACTTTTAAAACAAAAAGGTTGAAACATAAATTTTAACTGCACTTGAAGCTGCTAAGTGGAGCCATACAGATGCTTCCTGATCTCGTGATCTATGTCTAGATTTGCTTTATTTTTCCTGATATGATGTTGACTTGGTCCAAAGTTATGGAAATTTATAATAGAAATCATGGATGGGAGACTTGTATTTTCCACCTTGCTCTGCATCATGATGAAGCTGCATCATTCATGGACTTCTCCATAAAATAGCATCTTAGGTCACACTAAAAAGCAATCGCAATTAGAGGAACTTCTGTATGCATTGAATACATACTGATAATGACAGATCATCCATCCATTTTCTAACAGCTTTATCCAATACAGGGTCGCACTTTAGGAGGCGGAACCTATACTGGCAAGCAATGGGCATGAAGATAATAATAATAATAATAATTGCTTACACTTATATAGCGCTTTTCTGGACACTCCACTCAAAGCACCACCACCAATGTGCAGCATCCACCTGGATGATGCGACGGCAGCCATAGTGCGCCAGAACGCTCACCACACATCAGCTATCAGTGGGGAGGAGAGCAGAGTAATGAAGCCAATTCATAGAGGGGGATTATTAGGAGGCCATGATTAGTAAGGGCCAATTGGAAATTTGGCCAGGACACCGGGGTACACCCCTACTCTTTTCGAGAAGAGCCCTGGGATTTTTAATGACCACAGAGAGTCAGGACCTCGGTTTTACGTCTCATCCGAAGGACGGCGCCTGTTTACAGTATAGTGTCCCCATCACTATACTGGGGCATTAGGACCCACATGGACCACAGGGTGAGCGCCCCCTGCTGGCCCCACTAACACCTCTTCCAGCAGCAACCTTAGTTTTTCCCAGGAGGTCTCCCATCCAGGTACTGACCAGGCTCACACCTGCTTAGCTTCAGTGGGTTGCCAGTTGTGAGTTGCAGGGTGATATGGCTGCTGGCTAGTTCAGTTCAGATGCCAGTTCAGTGTCTGGCGCACACTCGCACTGGAGCCAGTTTTCTCAGACACTAATTAACCTGCCTGTACTGTACGTCTTTAGACTGTTAAGAAACCAGAGCACCCAGAGGAAACCAAGGCAATTAAGGATGAGAACATACTGTAACGACCGCGGGGTTTTCGGTAGGGAATGGAGCACGCTGACACACCTCTTAAGTGCGTTGGCAACACATGTATTGGCCTCACGCAGCTACTGGGTTCGGCACACGCACACGCGGGTACAGCACTAACACAAACACCACAGACAGACGCAGAAGGGAAGAGGACGCCCCCTCTATTACACACAGCTCACGTCCTATTACATATACAGTCCGGTAACCCAAGTCCCGCCCCTCAGGCGCTGTATGCAGCCCGCCTTGCGTGCGCATGGCTACGGGGACGGAGCGGTTGCCAAACCGCCCCACGTGGGCGCTACACTACAAACCCTACACAGATAGCCCAGATCTGGACCCAAACGCAAATTCCCAGCGTTGCAAAGCATCAGTGCTAATCGCTGCCTCACTGTGCCGCTCAGTGAGCGACAATTATCGTTTAAAATAAATTATAGGTATATATTATATTGTAGTAACGCTCCGGGGTTCACGTGGGTATGCGCCCTCGCCGCTGCCGCCTCAGGTCGGCCCCTCGACCCTGGGCCTCCGGCGTCACTCAACAGGGACCCAGCCACTTGAGCCAAAGGGAAATCTCCCGTCAGCCCGGCGGCTGCGGTCCCAGCTATTCACAGGGAAGGGCGGTGACGTCACCGCGCTGGTAAGCCGGCTCTCACAACCAATGGAGGCCGTATGCGCTACAATATTATAGTTATAAAGGCGAACATAACTGTCCAATGGGGCCTTTCGATGCGTCTTGTGCCCTCGTATAGTGTTTCCTGTTAATTGATTATGTTTATTTTAAAGGACACAATATGAAAATGAGAGAATTACCAACAGAGAATATCTAGCTTCAGCCACATGCAAGCGCGGCTATGGGTTTTGCGTTCGTGTTGCTTTCTTGTAGCCGCACGTGACCAAACACCACGTGCAACAGGGAAGCGTCTTCGCTCGTTTGTAGGAACAGATTGAACGCGTAGCCGTGTTCGCCTTCTACGAACAAGAAATTCTTGAAAAAAACGGGTAGTGTTTTTTTCTAAAAACTGTCTTTTTGAAAATGAGCTTCACTACTGCGACCGTTTGCGTGCAAAAGTTTTCATAACGCTTCAAATGACGTGATCTCCCAGTGTAACTACGTCACGTTTTGAGATTTATTTTTATATTACAGCCCACATCGCGTCCAGTTTCCAAAATGAAAGCCTACTAGACCCGATGTACGATGCAGTTTGGCTATTGGCAAGAAATTAACCTTTGCTGTACACCGTTTTGCGATTATGTAAGTGTTGACATTTCTAGGTGGTGCCAAACGCGAACGTCGGAAATTGGGTCCGTTCCCAATCTACGCCATTAGGCAGCCCTGATGCACATGAGCCATGTTTAGCTCTCGCGTTCACATGTTGTGAGCACTAATACCGCGTCGAATAAATAACAGTTACAAAGTAGCGTTTTCATGTTATGTCTGGGTGGGGGATGGTACAATGTCTCAGGGATCCCTATCCCCAGTTCCCGGGAATGAAAAATAAACCCGAGCTGACCTGAAATTACCCATCATCCACCACAGTGTTCAGTGCAAACTCCCAGCGAGCAGCCTTGGTGCTGGCGAGATAATGCAGACTGTCAACAGCAAAATGCTTTTCGCCTAATTACTCCTTAAACACAGACGGTAAGACCTCATTTCCTCTGCATTCGTACTTTTAAAGACCTTGGGAGCATTCGCGCCGCACTCCTCTGGTCTCCTGCGGCAAAGGCGGGGGTAAAAGCAGGTCGGGATGCCTGTCTGGAGACTGCTAGCTGTAGCTGTGCTGGGCGCCATGTTTGGCTGATTGTGTGTGCAGCTGATTTGGCGATTTTACCAGGCGGCGAGTTTGCGCCCAAAAACAAAAGTGGAAACGGCCCCCGCGCCTTTGGGTGTGGCGTGATCTTTTAAAAACGGCGCACCTGAGGCCTTCCGTCAAATAACGAGCTGTTGGGATTTTTTTTTGTCACGTCTTTGCTGTTGGCTCGGGAGAGCGCACATCTCTGCTATGTTTTTTCTGTGACGGGTGTTCCGAGCCGTTGCCTTGAGAAACCGCATAGAACGGAACGGGCAGCGTGTGAGCCGCTGCTCTCTGCCTGTGAGCAGGAACTGTGCGCTCGCCGCCGACCCGGTGGCGACTGCCCTCCCTTCATGATTAAACGTGACCCAGGACTGTCCCAGTTCTCCCGCGACTGTGAAGAAGTACCGGTGTCTTCATTGTTGCGTTCCTCTCCTTCTTTGTTTGTTTTTTTGTGTGCGTGTGTGTCTGGGGCGATGTGCTTCTGCAGTGAACAAAAGAGACAACTTTCCAACGTTTCTTTCAGGAACAGCGCTTAAGCTGTAAACCGTCTGCATGGTTCATTTGTGTACAATGTGCCTAATAAATAAAATCTTAGGAAAAATGTTGTTTCATTCTCAGAAAGGCTCAAGTAATACATGTGGGCTTGGTTTTGTTATTTCCATGGATGTATTTGAAAGGTGTGCACCTTGTGCTTTCATAGTGTCGGTGATTGTTTTCCACCACATCGTTTTTCAACAGGTCCATAAATCTGGTTATTCGCTATTCACAGCGTTTCCTGTAGAAAATAATTCCAGTTCCCATGATCTATTTTATGCTTGGCTGTTCGTATCTCCCCAGCTTACAGGAATGATTTCACAATTACAGAATACACCTCTTGTGTTCCCAGTAAAGCAGTAGGGAGGATTTCTCTGTTTAAATCACGTGAGGCACAGAAATCCTGCAGGCCTGTGTGCTACAGGTAGAACAAAGACTTGGGCTGCAGCAGCTGGGAGCTGCCTGCAGTGTTATAATGCAGACATGAGAATTAGAAATCGTTTTTCTCGCTCCTCTCGTCAAAAAGCCACTGGTTTGTAGCGTGAGGGTCGTGCCAAGCCAGAGGTTTTCTCCCAAGAAAAACACGGTGCAAGAACAGGCCTTTGCAGGGCAAGGACTGGGAGACAGTGTAGAGAGAGTCGCTAGCTCAGCCAACGTGGTTTTGGACTGTGGGAGGAAAGCAGAGCACCAAGATGTGGGAGGGGCATGCAAACTCCACACAGAAGGTTCCACGGGCCAACCGGCCTCAACCCTGCGATCCAAGAGCTGAAAGGTTGCGGTGCATACCGCCACCCCTCTGCCTGCCTCACACAGTCGTTTTCTCAGGTGCGTAGTGTCACCTCTTCCTTTGCCAGTGGATAACAATAAGACCACTGAGGCCCCGATGGTGTTTTTTTTGCTTTCACTTCCGAAAGGACGACAGTGGGACAGCATGGCTCCCTCTTCCAGTGTCTCTGAGGGGCAGGCTGAGCTGCGTTGTTCTGAATTCACCCGCATGGGCTTGGTTTAGTACAGTGGAGAATTCTTCAGGTACAGTCTTCCTGTGCTTTCAGATGGTAAAGACTGATTAAATTACCCCCCACTCCCCTCGGGGAGGAATGAAGATTTTGAATTGATGGCTGCAGTAATTTCAGGCTTATGATTCCATTTTGCGAACCTTAGTCTCGTCATTTTGAAAAATCATCGGACCAGGACAAAATAACACATTTCACGTACAGTATATATACGGTACCACCTTTTAGATTTTTGTCTTTCTTCTTATAGCGACGTTAGAAGGGGGCTCTGCGGTTCTGACAAACGGAAAGGAGTTTGGTCGTACCTTTGCACAGTATACCTGCAGGCAGGCAGGCTTTCTCTACTGGGGACCTGCAAGCACGCAGCGCCGGTCACAACCTCCCCTGACTTCTGATCTGCCCTTTCAAGACATGGAAAGGGATTTCTGGACTGGAGCCGGAATCCTAACACTAGACGGAAGGAAGCGCTTTACATTTAAAAAAGTTGTGCGGATGTCTTTGTTTTCCCAGTCATAAAGTTTCACAAAATAAATGCTCCTTATGCGTATTCACACTGAGCAGGACAGGCCCTGTCTTTCCTCTTCTCAAAAGTCCCCGTCCAGAAGCCTTCCTGGTTCTGATGGCCGTGTGAACTTTCTTCTTGCTCAGCTTCGGAATGGCGGAACTTTTCATGGAATGCGAGGAGGAGGAGCTGGAGCCGTGGCAGAGAAGGATTCCGGAAGTAGTAGACGACGACGATGACGACGACGATGAGCCCATTTTTGTCGGAGAGATCACCAGCTCCAAAGCATCCGCCAACTCCAGGCAGAGTATGCAGTTGTACTGTTCTCTTAAAATGTTGTGCATGCCTGTGACCTGATTATCATTCTAGAGCAGTCCCTCGCTGGAGATGGGCACGAGTTCATGCTTGAAGAATATCTTCTGCCTCAGGAACACTTCTGAAGTAAGAAGCTGCTTATGTCTGAAGTGTTCATGCACACTGAGTCCTCCTGGATTCAGCGGTGGAGCTGCTTCAACCTCCTACCTGTTGTTGTTCACCTGAGGTGATGGATTGCATTTTATCAGTTATGACCTCTAACTGATACTGTCCATAACATTATACCTGGAGGGGCAGTCATAAAAAATGTCTAGTCCCTTAGAATTAATTATGAATGTAAATCGGCTATATTCAGTGTTTAAAAGGTAGCGTTATAAAAGCAAATCTAACAGTCTTTTAGGTTGTCTTGTAGAAATGTGTTAGGGATGCATGGAGTGAAATGTTTTTCATAATACCGTTTTCGTGTTTTTTTCCATGAGCGTTCTTGACTGAAGTGTTTAAGTATGAGGATGACATGGTGTACCTGCTGTCTCAGTCCCTGGGAGTTATTTGTGATGAACGATGTATTTATCTGTTAACAGATAGTGCACCACAGAGGTTACCTGTAGATAATGGAACTCCTAACAGATCGACAGCATCTTACAATACCGGTATTTTTTTTTTTTGGAGTGATTTCTTTTTGGGAATTGTAATGAATGACTTATTCCGGCTGTTAACTCTTGTGCTTGTATCTAGGTCCTGGCCCTACCTTTAAGGCTGCGAACCAGCACTACACGGCGCCCGCGTCTGCTCCGAGTGTCATGGCTGTCTCGGCTATTTACCAGCCCGTCTCGAGGTCTGCCGGAGCTTCTGCCACCTCCCAGCCAGCTCAGAGGCCTTCCCCAGCACCCTCGTCGGCACAGCCTGTGTGCCGGGGCATCCCTGCCCCCATAGTGCCTCAGGTAGCAGTCAGGCCCCTGTCTCCAGCTTCGCAGCCTGTCACCAGGTCTCTGCTCATTCCTGTGACCACACAGCCCCTGGACCGAACCATTCCGATTGTGACCCAGCACGTCTCCCGCACTGTGACCGCAGTCACGGCCCAGCCGATAATTATAAATAATCAGGTAGTGGTTACATCCGTTCCGCTTGTGTTTTCATGCAGTTCAATGTGGTTGCCAATTTTACAGAACAGTGGCAGTGTTAATGACTTGTGCCTTTAGTATGGGCAGGACCATTGCTGAAGTTGCTGGTATTCAAAGAGCACAGAACACCCAATACCTTTTGTGCCTTTCTTTTTTCCAGGGCTATATAATGAGTTCGCCTCAGATATCCGGTAGCTCAACATTGATGCTGGGTATTAAAGCAAGTTCAGGTGGGACGCAGTATCCAAGTGGAACATCTATCGCTGTTCTTCCAGGTACAAGTCTTTGTTTTGAAAAATACGTTTTGTGCATTACCTTTGAAAATTTTATTTTGGTGCATTCCTTGCCTTATGAAAGCAGTTTGGGGGCTCCGGGCGAGTTATCTCTGGTCATTTGTGTAAAGATCTACTGTAGTTACAAGGCAGTGGTGTGTTTTGAATTTGTTTCTCAGATTATTTGAAGCATGTTTGTTATTTGCTTTTCCTATCAAGGGGTTTCTCCACAAGTAGGCAGACCTGTTCAGCAAATCACTCAAGTGCATCAGGTCACCCCCGTAAGAACGGTGTCGAACTTCAGCCATCGACCTCAAGTTCAGGTTTCTTCCACCATTCAGAGCAGCATCCTCAGCCTCGCGCACGTGCAGAGCTCCTCCCAGCCCAGCTCTGCGAAACTGCAGCCCGTGCAGATGACCACCACAAAGCTGCAGCCGATCCAGTTGGCCTCTGCCCCGCTGCACTCCTCCCCGGTCATATGCGCAAAGCAGCAGTCTGTCCCAGTGGTTTCCCCCCAACTGCAGCCAGCACCCCAGGGCACTAACAGAACAGGTACGGCAAGAGATTCATTCAAAGCAAGGAATCTGGTGAGATTTGCCAAGGATGCTTGAAAGACTTCTGTTTTTTCCCTTGTAGGCAATAGTACAAACTCTGCTGCAAAACGCTCTTCGGCGTCGGACGGGAACGGCAACGTTCCCAAAAAGGCCAAACTCGACGCAGGTATCCTCACCCTTCTTATCTGTTTCAAAGTCCCCATCCTGTTACAGAACCATGCCTCGGGAGCAAAGCAGGCGGTGCATTTTTGTGCTTTCATAATATTGTTTAAGGGCTGTCAAGTTTGACAGAAATTCCTTTACAATGTTTGACTACTGAATTGTAGTCTGAGCCTCCTCTTCCCATGGCCGTCTGTTATTGGATCTTTTTTTAGTCTGACAGAGGGCGTCTCAGCATGTGCATCCATTGTCATTAGAAAGCAGTTGATGTTTTCTTATGAGCTTCTAAATTAAAAGTAGCTTGACAGGGTATCATATACGGATTAGGGAAGTTGCAATGAGTTTTGTTTTATAAGCCATCAAATGCCTAGTAGTGTGTAGAATCTTCGGTAATCTTGAAATATGTGATTATCTTAATTCCCATTATTATTATTTTACTCTTCTTGTAATATTTTTTTAATCGCTCATCTTTCAGGAACTCCTCCAAGTGCATCTGGCAATGTTAAGAATGGGGCACCCTTTCTTAAAGCGTGTCCGAAATGCAACATTCATTTTAACCTTCCTGAACCTCTGAGAAACCACATGAGGGTGAGTATATTGATGTCTCCCTTGGCTATTACCACATGCATTATGGGAAGATTTGTCCCATAGAGCCGAGCTGCAGACCTTAGTCTGGGTATCCAGAGGGAGTGCAAATCTGAGACTCCCATTGTTTTCTCCACCCCTGCTGAATGCACACAAATCACATGGGTTCAGCTTTACTGCCAAAGGTTCAGCACCAGGGCAGCCTTGTGCTCTTCAGGTGCAGCTTGTGTACAGGTGGATGTCGCCAGATGGTGAGATTGAAGGACAAGCAGCCATGTGTTTTAAAATGTAAAGAGAGGGGAAAATCAAGACAATATCATGGAGAGACGCAAGAAATCCAGTCAGAGCACTTGTCTCAGAAATGGTGTATTGTTGGTTTGAGTGAAAAAAATGGTGGACATTCTTAATTTTTTTTCTCTCCATTTTTAGTGTGAATATTGTATCATGGCATTCACATCTTCCCAAGATGTGTGTATTTTCAAAAGACAGATCGTTATACGATCATATTTCTGATCAGTATTTCTGGATATTTAGATGTACTTCAGAGAACATGTATTATGGCCCAATCCATTTAAATAATTAAGGCAATTCATTCTTACTGTTTTGTCTCTGCTTGTTAACTGGATACATCATTAGAGCGGAGCTTGAAGAAACTGTTGTACACTTGAACCCGGAGGTGTACCAGGAGTCAGTTTTGATCTTGGAACCCAAAACTGAGAGTGCAAAGTAACTTAATCATCAGCCCTTTTCTGTTCTCTTCCCTTAGTACTGCTGTTACGAGATGATGAATGTGTACTTCCCCATGACCTCCAAGCAAGAGACGCCAGCCACACCTGTCAAGTCTGCTGATGCTGAGAAAGGGAAACTCATTATGCTGGTGAATGAGTTCTACTATGGAAAACATGAGGGGGACTTCGGTCTCGGCCAGCAGGAGCAGAAGACTAACACAACCTTCAAGTGCTGCAGTTGCTTAAAAATCCTCAAGAACAACATAAGGTGTTCATTTACGTCAATTCTGGGACCAATTAGTTCTTAATGGATTACAGTAGAAAGTGATTCTGGCAGTGAAGTTAGGCTAGTAGAAATGTTCTAGATCCATGTCGAAGAGCTTGGTTCAGTCATGAGCACAAAAGAAAGCATTTCAGGTAGCTAGCAGTCGCTCCGAAGAAGCAGTTTTTTTCCCCAAAGTTTTCTTTACAGTCAGTTACTTGCTTTTCCAACCACCGATCAAGTTTATTTCAGAAGGGAGTTTGAATATTGATAATGGGTCTTCTGCTAAAACCGTTTGCGTCTCTTCAGATGTGTAGTGTTGGGCAGTTTGCGTGTTATTAATGAGAGTTTTGTCCTCCGTTTATTTTCTAAGAGGTGTAATGTGATGCTTGGTAAAGATAAGGAGATGCTTGACAGCTGTTGCGTGACTGATTCTTGCAGCAAATTAAAGGGAACAAGTTTCAGGACCGAGCTGGAAGTCCACGGATGTTCTCCGTGGAGAGTGATTAGGCTGAGGAAGGAGAGAAGAGCACGCAACGTTACAACCTTCATTACAGTTTTCTCACATAGATTGATGACATTATCAGCAGGCTTCAGCTCAATTCCCATTAGGGACCGGCGATGAATAATAGTTGGTAGTTTACGCAGTGTAAGAACTGTTCTTTTGATTAAATAACTTTACTCTCAAATGCAGCAAAAAGCCTCTGCAAGCTGTTTTAATGGGTAGACCCGTTTGTATTGTAGTCTCTGTCTGGCAGTTAAGGTCATAGTTCTTTCGCATAAAAATCCCTTTTAGGGGAGCTGAAGTAGCAGAATGTAAAACTGAAAAATGGGCCATGCCTAGCCAGGCCACAGTCGGCAGGTAAAAATGGAGAGGCTTATACCAACAGTGGAAGTGCAGATCATTAAGAAAAGCAAAAGGGTCTTGTAATTGCAGGTATTATAATGGCTATTATACGCGCTTAGAAAGAGAGGCGCAAGGAGGAGCAGCGGTAATTTATCTTTTAAACCGCTGGGAACTAATGCGCTGTGTCAATGCTTACAAAGGGTATGCTCCTCAGACCTGAGTGTTGTATTTCTTGAGAACGGCCATCTTACTCATTACACTTCTATAAAATTAGAAAGTGTGGGAGTAGGGGTCATAGTTTGGTACATTTTTGAAGTAGGAATAAAACCTAAGCATAGTTCATTTGCTGTATATTTAGAAAGTTGCCATTTATGCTTTGCTGACGAAGTACTTTGTTTTTTTAGATGAGGTTTGAGTGAACAGGGCCATGAAATAATGCTCGTTTTTAAACTTCGACGAACTAGGTTATCCTGCGTATCTAATTTAAGTAGCTGACTTGCGAGTGTTAAAAAGGAAAACGAGCTGCGGTTCGCTTGAGGTTGCCTCTTTTGATGTCGCTCTTTGCTTGAGCATTTGCACAAACGAGCGCAATGCACACCTGTCACTCCGGTCACGGGCGCTCGAGTGGTACTGCAGACCTTTTCCTTAATGGCATTCGAGGCCGCATGTTCACACAGATGCACGGCTTGTCTTTTTGCAGGTTCATGAACCACATGAAGCACCACTTGGAGCTCGAGAAGCAAAGCAACGAGAGCTGGGAAAACCACACCACCTGTCAGCACTGCTACCGCCAGTACTCCACTCCCTTCCAGCTGCAGTGCCACATCGAAAGTGCCCACAGTCCGTACGAGTCAACTAGTAGGTCTTTCAGATGATTCAGTGCAGCAGCAGTAGCATCCTTTGTAGGCCATGCTTTCGCGTTTGTTAAAAATGTCAAATGTTTAAAAGAACGGCTTGTTATTGTAAACACATTCTGCCCCACTCTTAGGTTTTTTTTAAAATCTTTTCCGTTCTCTTTTGTCTTTTTTGTTTTCCAGCCAATTGTAAGATATGCGAATTAGCGTTTGAATCTGAGCAAGTGCTGTTACAACACATGAAGGACAATCACAAGCCGGGAGAAATGCCCTACGTTTGCCAGGTAATAACCGAAAATGAGAAAGCAGCTGGGAATTGGAACGCCTGGCTAGACATGCAAATAAGGGAAATCTGATCCCATAACTCTTTTTACTTTTTTTTTTTAGGTCTGCAACTACAGGTCATCCTTTTTTTCGGAAGTGGAGAATCACTTCCGCTCTGTCCATGAGAACACAAAGTATCTCCTGTGTCCGTTTTGCCTTAAAGTGATTAGAAGTGGGACCCCTTATATGCAGCATTATATGAGGCACCAGGTAAGGCTGAGAGTCTTCCTTTTTTCAGGGGGTACGCCACACCCTGTTCATTTCATCGGAAATTCTGAAATTACCACCCTTGGAGTACAGTATTTTGCTGGCTCTGTCAACCAAATAGAGGTTTGAGGATTTGTGTCCTGTTGACACTGGTGTTCGCTCAAAGGGAAGGAAGTAGGACGGGGCCTGATAGGTTTCTGCTCATACAAGTATTGAACACCTTCATCTGTCATTTTTTGTAAAGAATTGCATTCAGAGCTCGTAGCTCAACAATTTGAACAGAGTCAGCATAACTCGTAACTCACTTGTGAATTGCTCTGTTCAGTTTAATTTTGAACAGGGATTGATTATTCGTCCATCGAGCACCTTGCAGCAATATATAATGGTTTGACAACCGAGGTGTTTTTTCTTTCACTTGCTGTGAATTCTGAAGCTAATTCTGACTGGTTTCTTGACAGATAAATAATGTCGTTTGCAGTGTCTATACATTTTTTTTTAAATGACCATAAATAATTGTATTTTTTTCAACTTCGTTTTTAAATATAATTCAAAAACGGTCATTTGCAAAAACAAAATGCATTTTTTGAAAGTCTTCAAGCTGTAAATTAGATATATTAGTTTTTTTTCATTACTCATAAATTTAAAAAAATCACGATCTTTATGAAGATATATAGTGGTAGACACTATAATGAGAACAAATAGAGTTGATTTTTATACTTATTTTTTATTAATTGTGGGATTGTAATATTAAGTTGAGCCTCTGTATAGTATTTTCATACAGTGCCTTGCAGAGGTATCCATCCCCTTTAAAAGTTTTCAAGTTACGCATCTTTTTTTGCTGTCTGTATTTTTATTGCAAACTCACATACTTAAAGACATTTAACATACTTAAGACATTTGCTGACAAAAAACTAATTTTAAGTAGTTTAGGTGGGCAGCTGTGTCAGCATGTGTAGTCTGCAAAGGAACAAGTAATAGGTTTATTCCATGCTGAAAAGAGAAAAACGTTGTGTTTTCTTTCTTCTCTTTTCAGCCTGGAATAAACCTTTTACTTGTAATTTTAAGTATGGTGCTTGCTTAAGTAATCACACCCTACACATTCATATTTGGTAGATCCAGCTTTTGCTGCAATAACAGTCTACCAGTCTTGCACACAGCTTAGGAGTGATTTTCACCCATTCCCGTTGGCAGATTTTCTCCAGCTCATTCATGTTTCTTGGACAGCGCTTGTGAATCACAATTTCAAATAATCTGTAATCCACCAACATTTGTAAACTGTTAAGGGATCTAAATATTTTTGCAAGGTGCTGTATATGTACAGTTTGTACATCTGTTGAACATTAAAAAGTGCTTAAAGAATTAAGGATTGCCTGTTGTTGTTTTGCACATTGCCTGTTGTCTCTGTCTTTCTTTTCTGATACAATTGTATTGTTGTTTGTACTGCTTACCATCTGAGAGCTAGCTAAATAGCATTTCGTTATACCATATACCTGTGTATGAGTATAATGACAATAAACCTGAATTTGAGAGGAGCAGGTATATGTGCTGCTTGGACTATTGGCTGTCATTTTGGAAAAAAATGAGAGTATAAATTTGACATGTTGGCTTCAAATGATCTATACACAGTACAGATGATGACCGTGTTTGTGTATTTGTAAAGGCTAATTTAAAATGAATCAGCTCTTGTTACAACACGACTCCTTTGGCGTACTTCAAACTTAGATGCACTCTTCTTTTTCTTATAAGAAAAAAGGGATTCATCGGTGTACGAAGTGCAGGTTGCAGTTTTTAACCTGCAAGGAGAAAATGGATCACAAAACTCAGCACCATCGAACATTCAGAAAACCCAGATCCTTAGAAGGGCTTCCTCCTGGAACCAAGGTAGTCTGTGAATTTTTCCAACAGTGTCTCATTCTCCTTTGATTTGGTCACCTGGTGGCCGAGAGTCATCCTGTCTTTGCTTTTCCTTCAGGTTACTATACGGGCTTCTTTGGCGTCCGGTAGCTCTCCTGCATCTCCTAATTCCAGCAGCAAGTCCATCATAAGCATTATTCCCAACAGCCCTAATGCCAAACAGTCCCACAAATCCCAGTCTAGCCAGGCAAGGTCCAGGTCCTCTTCCCAGAACAAGAAGCAGGAACGGCTGAACAATTCAAAACTTTCAGGAAGATGCACACTGGCTTTACGGAACTTGAGGTAAAAATTCAGAAAAGCTGTAGTTTTCCTTTCCAAGCCTCTTCCTTGGGAACTTTTATACCTGCTGCAGCCTGAGGGAATTGTCGTTATTAATGGCATCGTAGTAACTCTGAACTTGGAAGCTGTTCATTGTGCAGAGCAGACTGGGAGTCTGGAACAAACTGCCCAGCCACTAAGTTCAAGCTGGTTCACTGTGATCCTTCAGGACGCAGCTGGGAAATATCCACAGATCAATCGGCAATAAGTTAGTAGCAACCGAATAAATATGATGCATGAAATGACTTCCTCTCGTATGAATTATTTCTCAAGGTCTTACTCTTTCTTAAGAGTCAAAAGTGCTTTTGCGTTCTACAGGTTCCTTTTTCATAGGACAGGCTTCAAAAGAGCTTACCTTTTTGAGGATAAATATGTATGTGATTGTGCAGATTGTTTGCAACAGCCTTTCTAAATTTTTTCTTTATTTAGGAATCACCTGGGAGTTCAGAAGTGTGTTGAGTGTTACACGGAAATTAAGGACTTCCCTTCTCACTACCCAACATTTGTGAATTGCCACATGTGCACGTACCGGACAAGCTGCACTAAAGCCTTTGCGAACCACATGATGAGGTATTGCTCAGCTTTGGTGTGATCATTTGTTCAAGTCACCTTAAAGCTTGTATGCTAAGCAATAATACAGTGCATAACCCCCCTGAAAGGAAAACCTATTTTTATGTATCAAAATTTAATATTTCAAACAAAAAGCAATACACGCTTTTCAAAATGTGATTAAAGCGATATGTTACTAGAAGGGCTGATTCTTACCTGGTTTGTCATACAGAGGTTAATAGTGGAGCTGATTCGTGCCCCAACCTTCAATCTGCATGCCATCAACCCAGCAGTCTGAGTGTGAGGTTCGTCATGATTAAGCAACATGATTATTTGATTATTTTAGCAATGTCTTCAGTTCCTCGTGATGCCCGTGGTCTTTTCCCTTTGTTGCAGCGCTGTAGTTTCAGATGAGACCTATATCGTATGTAAATTTAGAAAATATGGAAACATGCTTTAGCCCAGGAAAACAATCTAATGCCCCGTAGTGAGCACTTTTTTAATTAACATGCCTTTTGCTCTACATTTCTGCTCCACAGAAGCTAAAGGATGGATAATTGTTTTTTATGATGTGATTTTGTGAAGCAGCTGGCAGTACTTTTACCAGCTTTTCTGTCATCACCAGGTTTCACACTGCTAGTTCCAGAGACAGATTGCAAAAGCGGACCAGACCTCCAGGTAGTCTACGGTATGAACGAATACAAATTCTAATGCATATCCTCACACCTTGTTTACTTTACATGGTTTTCTTAGTTAAGACATTGAAATATTTTTGATAGTATGGTGCTTAAGAGTGTGAGTTTCCAGTAAAGGAATTATTGAGATGGATCACTCCTTTCACATGTGTGTGTGTGTCCTTGCCAAAATATAAATAATTAACAGTGATTGCAGTGGTTGGGCATCTGCCTGCATTGTTTTCTATTCATTATAAGCTAGGTGTTGAGGGATGTGGTCATCAGCAGAGCAAAGTCCTCCTTGGTTAGTGTCTTACACAATGCTCCCTATCTTGGTCAGACGTTTAGGGCTTGGCAGGAAGCATGTCCCCCATTGTTTGCCAAGCCTCTTTCTCTGTGCTTTTCCGTTTCTTTCCCAGTTGCGGTGTTGTGAACTTACGAATATAAATGTTCTTATAAATGGGGTCGTTCTGAAATATTAAAATGCAGGTGATGAAAGGCTGAAGCAGGTAGTGCGTTTCTCCCATGTGAATGAATCTTTTTTTCCCCGCCCGACACTCTGGGCACTTTGAATGAAATGCCGATGTTGTTGCAGGGGGCTCACGCTAGTTTGCCTGAACTGCGACTTTCTAACGGACTCATCTGGTGCCGACAGCATGAGCAAGCACCTCACCGACAGGCAGAACCACACCTGTCAGGTCATCGTCGAGCAAGGTGTGTGCAGGTGATTCTCAAGCATTTTCATAAGCACAAATTTAAACGGTCTCTTTGCGTAGGGGAAAATAAACTTGTCTCAGATGTGTGATTGCGTTGCTAACTTTTAACCCTTTTATTTCAGAAACGGCTGAAATTTGCACAGGTGAACGAATCAAAACTGAGTAAGTATTTAAAAAAACATTTTGGGTTAAAGCTACTTTTCATATCAGTATACATTATGAGGATTACACACTGGAAATTTTGAAATTTAATGTAAAATTTATTTATTTTTTTAGATTGTAACCTCTGCTAAAAATAGGTATTGATTATACATTTATAGCCTTGCGCATTGGAATAAGTCAAGAGGGAACAGAGTACTTCTGAAAATATAGGAACATCATTTATTTTTGTGATTTTAAAGATTGTGCTATAACAGTGTGAGTAAAAACAATACACATAGAAATACATTGGACATTGATAGTTAATAGCCCAGTGCATTTGAAAATGACTGCCACAGTGATTTTTTTGCTATTTTCTTGAGAATCCTAAAAATACAGACTTAAACATAATTTTCTTTTGAAAGTGGCCCTGCACAATGTAAAACTATATGCACATAAGAACATTATCCTTACGAAGAACTATTGTCTTGCTTTCTAAACATAATGTAGTCGATAAGAGTTTTGAGGAAATTGTTTTTAATTAAACAGTATTTGCTTTGGTGATCAACGTAATCAGGTACATAGTGTTTTCAGCCAATGACAATGGCTTTAACTGAGTGAAACCTAAGCTGTTTGGAGTTGAGCTGCTGCATTTGTTATTGGAACTACTGAGTGTGATTAAACACCTTAGGAAGATTCCAACTCCCTGACCTAAAATTGCTTTGAAAGTTATTATTGGTTGTAATTTTTTACCCTTAATTCATTTTTGTGTGTGTGTTTTTAATTGTTGTGTATATATGGCTTTTAAAAAGACCTGCAAGGAAAGATAGCTGGGGGCCTTACCCTCTGAAATCCTCCACTTAATTAATCATAGTTAAGGGTGAAAGTAATGGGAAATAATTGTACAGTCATATCAGCGGGGTCATCCATGGATTTAAATGGCAAAATCATGCTAATGGATATTATCGCTGCTCTCCACCGAAACTCTAAAAATACAAATGGCCCAGTAGTGCTGCAGCCCAAATCCTGAAGTGAAATTGGGAGCATTAATTTATTTTTATGAGTTGCTCGAAACACTTTAACGTCACCATCCTCCTGAGATTCCAAAGCAGGAAAATCAATGTAGTTGCTTCGTATGCTAAGTGCTTCTTGTAGGAGCAGGGATTAAGGCTCATTGAGGTCATGAATCATTTACTCCATGATTAATAACACTTCAGCTTGGATGTGCGAGGATCCCGTGTGGTACTTCAGCAGATAAAAACGGGCTTTAGTGCAGCATCGACAAAGAATATACAGTTAGCGGTGCGTTCTGAACAAAGGCTCGTGAAAGGTTACATTTGTATTAAAACTGATGACTTCACAAGGTTTAATGGAAGGCATGGACTTTGCTGTCTTTGCACTAGCCATTTGTTATGTAAACAGAATAAATGAATCATGCTGTGTCTTGAAAAGCTTCTTTCAGTGTTGCCTTTGTACAGTGATAGGAGTTATTTAGAATTTTTCTGTCAGTATGGGCATTATTGTTTACAGCAAGAAATGCATTCATTTGCCTTTTTTTAAGGCCGCGGGACAGTCATGCTGTTCAAGAGAGAGAGGATTCTGAGGTAACCATTTCGTACTGCACTTCCTTCAAAATTGCATAATTGAAATCTCGCCGAACAAGAATTTTGTCCAGAGGTGGTCATCCCTGGTCCTGGTGAACCGCATTCCAACAGCTGCTGTAGGTCAGCCTAAATTCACTGATTTTTATAACTGACTGCAATAATTTGCTTTTACCACTTATGCAGGTTAGCAGGTACTTTTAAAGGACATTTTGGTATGAAAATACCTAATGCTTTTTTATCACAAATACTACAGTTGACTGTAATTAACTAAATACATTTTATTAAATTTATTTTAAAAATGTATACATGTCTGAACAAATGAGCAAAGGATGACCTGTAAATCCTGCTCTGTGGGTCTCCAGGACCAGAGTTGGTGACCCCTGATTTTGACCATTAATGTTCACCATGTTTTTTTTTTTTTACCGTTAATGTTCACCATGTTTTCTTTTTTAAAAAACTTTTTTTTTTTTGTAGGGAGGTAAATGCACAGATGAGTTAAATAAAAGTCCGACCAGTCCTACACATGTTGAACGGTAAGCAACATTTAAAAACATGCTGAAAGTAAGAAGGCACTGTTGCGTAGTCCCTGGAATGTACCGTATCTGTGTGTGTTCATGTTTCCTCCACCCCAGGAATGAGAGGGTCGACCCTCCAGATCCTGGAGAGGCGAAGGAGGTTGCCGCTGGTGGGAAGGTGGTCTCGGAAAGCAGCGATCGGGGAGCAGCTTTGAAAAGGGAGAGGGACCACAGCTCGCCACAGCGAGGCAGTGACGTGAAGACGGAGCCCTCCGCAAGTGACCCAGCGCAGGACACGCCAGGCCCCCGGTACCAGACGTCGCAGGACATCTCCAAAGAGGAGCCCGGAGCCAAGGCGCCTCCCAGCCCGTCCGCCAGCGAGGAGGAGGAGAAGCCGGACTCGGGGGGCAGCGTTCCCTTCGAGCAGTTCTTCAGGAAGGTGGACGAGCCCCAGTCGGTCAGCTCCGACGTGAGCGAGCAGGGCAGCAGTCACCTGGAGCCCCTGACGCCTTCCGAGGTTCTCGAGCACGAAGCCACCGAGATCCTCCAGAAGGGCGGTGTCGCGCCCGCCGCCGCCAGAACCCCTCCCGCCAGTGACCACGCGGAGGACAGCGGCGACACCTCCGGCACGGACCAACCACAAGACGGCTAGCCTGGCGGGGCCGGGGGGCGGCGCAGCAGACTCTTTTGTACCTGTACTGATGAGGCTTTTTTATACATTTCCCAGAACTTTTTACGAAGATCTGAGCTTGTTGAAAAAGCATGTCGGCCTGAGACTTTTTAGGTTCTATAAAATTTGTATGGCAAATTTTACTATGCACCTGTATGGGGTTGTAATCCTGTCAGGCTATAAACTGACCTATTTAAACTTTCAGTGAAAGTTGGACCACAAACATATGTCAATACTGTATGTTGTTGTGCAGAACATGAATGAAATTGTGTATATACGTTCTCTCTGCTTTGGTGTTCATCTTTTAAGTGTAGATATTCTTTTAGTATGAATTTAGAAGAATGGGTTATAAAGAAAACCAAAGTGGGATAACTCCATTTGGGACACATTTTTTCATGCTGCTTTTTTAAGAAAAAATAAACTGGTGTGTTTTGCCAAGTGGCAGCTACTTCAAGCTAACTATGTTACAGTAAGTGGCTTTTAGGCATGCAGCAGAGACTTGTATAGTGTAAATTGAAGTGCTATGTAGTGGAGTTCTACTGTGTACTGTATATTGGAATCTCTTCAGAACCTTAAACTTAGTATTTTTGCTACACATTCAACAGTAGGTGTAGGAGTGATTTTTAGTAGACTGCTTTGTTCTTGGACTTGCCTAAAATGCTTCCGTATGTATTTTTTTTTTCCTGTCCTTTGTATTTATCTTAATTTTGCCATGTTTGGGGAGGAAAGCAGTTTCTTTTATTAAGCTGTGATAAACCTTTTGGTGGCAAAAACAACACGAAAGTTGTATTAAGTGGTATCTTGCATGCAGCTGTACATTACACATTGTTACAAAAGTGAAAATAACAGAACCATGACTAAAAGGTTTATTAACAGAAGTGAAACTAATAAATTAACCTGAAAGAAGAAATTCAGTATGATGTTAGTCTGATGGAGCGTTGCTTTTAGTTTAGTCTGAATGCCTCAGCTCTCTCTCTCAATATGCTTATTGTTATTTTTGTAGTTATGAACTACAAAGAGGTATGGAAAGAAAGAATGAATGGAAAGAAAGATTAGTTCTGTCAATAAACCTGACAGGCCCCTAATACAACTTTGCTGGAAATGTTTCGGTTATCATTTTCTTTGGTTTTCCAGCCCTGTTTTGTTACTTTATTCTGCTAAAAATCTAGTCCTGTGTAATTTTTTAAATGGTACAGCTAAAAGAATAATGTACATCTCATTTGCACAATACAAATGCGTGTTTTTGCATAAAAAAAGAAACACTTATTACCCCAGTTTAGTCTTGTAGCACATTTTACTAGTGACATGTGATATTGAAAGTACTTGTGTCCCCTATGCTAGACAAAGGATAGGTGGTTACTTTTAAGTATTATTGACAGAGGTAAAGTTGAGGCACAAGAAAACTTGGTTTTGTAATAGTAGATTCCAAAATTATTTGCCTTTTATTTTTTCCTCCTCGGAGTCTTAACCCCATGACAGTGCCGCTGTGATGTCACGTCTGGTTTCCTGCTTGGGTCGCTGCCTCAAGCCTGGGGTTCGAGGAGGCAGCCAACAGCCTGCAGCCCTTCACAGTGTTTCTTACATTTGACATTTCAGTCAGAATGTGTTTTTCCTTAAAAATACACCAAGGTTTTTTTTCTGTTTAAGTTTTAATTACCCTGCACTGACTGGTATTCATGAGCATGACTATACTACCACAAAGGGTTAAGAAATTTCATTTTATAGTGTCTTGGCCATTTTAAAATGTCCGATAGGCAGCCCGAACATAACACTGTTTGAATTTCTTCCTAAAATTATTATTTTTAAATATGTGCAGAATAAGTAGTTACAGTATACTAAGCCTCTTCAAACACAATGAGCACATCTGTGTTCTGGATTTGCACTGATTGCTGCTTCGATAAGGTAACTGTGTCAAAAAATAAAGGGTTGGAAAACAATTAAGTTCAAAAATGTTTGTCTTGCAGCAGGTCCATCTAATTTCACTGCCTGCAAGCTACAATAATGCTAATGCATCTAATTATACGAAATAGAGCTCTGCTTTTTGTCAAGGTTTATTTACTATACAGATTATTTCTGTAGAGGCTCAGTGGTTTAAATGGCAACCACATGGGTAATTGCAAAGTAATGCATTTGCTTTTCAATTTAGCCATGTTTAATTCCATTTACAATTAAAAGAATTAGCAGTTAATTTGGAACTATTGTTTGAAGTGGTCGTACAGCATTTGCATTTGCTGGGAACAAGCGTAGAGATAAATTCTTCAGAGTCAGCCAGTCTGTTCGGTTTTGTTTTCCTGACATCTGTATTAGTCAGCCTAAGCAAAATACATTTATGATTTAAAAATCTGTTGTATGAATAATACATAACCGTTACACTATATTGAGCCAATATGTAATGAATCAGTAGTTTTTCTTGTCTTTTTTTTAGTGAGGAAGTGTTCAGATGTTTGATTGCAAAACAAGTCACATAAATGTAATGGTATATCTTTGGTGAAAATGGTGGTTCTTGAACATCTACTTGTGGGGGATCAAGTTGCAGTATAATCATGGTTTTGTGAAACAAATGTCAGCAAAGGCGTGTAGAGGTCAGCGAGATGGTTTATTCACTCTATTATTAATAAAGATTTTCAGGAGATTTTGAATACATTTAATTCAAAGAGTAGCATCCTGAAGATGAGTAAGGGCTTGATACCATCTTTCTGAGTTTTTCATGAGTTCATCCTGTCATAGTGGATTCGTGTTGGGTGGATTCATAAGAGCATCATGGTGGCATGGTGGTGGGTATGGCGGCCTCGCAGTGCTGGGGTCCTGGGTTCAATTTCAGACCTGGGGTGCTGTCTGTGTGGACTATGTTCTCCCAGTGTATAGTCCCAAGACATACTGGTATGGTAATTGTTTTTGGGAAAATTGCTGTGAGTGTGTGCAGGCCCGTGCCTGCCTTGTGATGGGCTGGCGGTCCATCTAGGGTGTATCCTGACTTGCACCCGTTGCTTGCTGGGATAGGCCCCAGCCCCCCTGTGACCCCCCCTTGAGTCACGCAGTTAGAAAATGGATGGATGGGTTCGTAATCAAGAGCTCTCCCTGCAGAAAGAAGGGTACGGCCTGAAAAGATGCACAGTTGTGATGCCACAGACATGACAAAAAAAAAATAGAAACCAAGGTTGGTTTGTTGATCACAAATCACAATTTGCTCACAGAGGGCTTTGGTTCAAGCTCAACGGGAAATCTTTCTCAGGACCAAGAAAATGAGATGGACATCACGTAGAAGGGAAGGGTTAAACAAACCTGTGTCTGGGTTGCTGCTCGCCCATTAGTACCTTCGATGATGTGTGCCTCTTGCCTTCCAGCGTGTTTGTTCTGAAGGGAAAGAAGAATCGTGAAATGATTTCTGCTGGAATTAAAACAGATGCTCAAAAATTGGAATCACTATTACACGCTGAATACCTCTATGCATTAATGCAATGCAGATGTTACTGCCCGGGTTGGAGTCATAATCATTAATACAGTAAATTAGTCCCAGCTTATTTTATTCATGCAGTGGAATATCCAAAATGTTTTTAAAAAAAAACCAGCCCAGCTGCTGGTTCCTTTACAGTATGTGTAGTAACTGATATGTGAAGGAGGCATGAATGCTAGCATACAATATCTGATGATTCCATCCTCCTTTGGAACATAATTGCTTTTAGTGCATCACTACCTGTTGTGTTCCTTGATTTGACATGTGCATGCAGCTGTATGAGGGGAGAAGTCTGTCTGGGGACATGTTTATCAGCGCCAGGCTTTTCTGTAACCCACAGCTTAAGGAAACTCATTAAACGACTGGATCTTGAAGTCTGAGGCACAAAACAAGCTCAATCCGTTAAGGGAACAGGGAAAAATAGCTGACACAGGGCGTACTGAACATGTTGTAAAGTAGTGCATTCCATGGCTGTGTAATCAGTGATGTGGCTTTCCGAGGATGGTGCCACACTATTCATGGTGTTCAGAATGGGCAAATATGATTTATAATTACAATAATCCTCCTGATGCTTGTGCTTCAGAGACACAATTAGGCTTGTGCAGTTGAGAGAGAGAAGGACAGAATGTGAAATGAAGACATTACTCAGTTAATTGCTGACAGTAGCCCTTGAGTCCCCCCCCAATTCACAAAGTAACGCGCCACAAAAAACAGCCTTGAAATTGATAGACACTTAGATAAGCAAAATAGTTATCTAATAGCCAGCTGTTTGGTGGTTTATATTTCTGATTGTCACTGAAACGACGGTGTTATCAAGAAAGGCGTAGCCGGACTGTTCAAACAATTATCTTAGTCTTGTGTCCTACTGACAAGAAAGGGGAGAGAGAAAGGGGCAGTTTCAATGATGGGCGCTGGGTAGGAGCTTCACTTCAAGGAATCCATTATCTGTAAAGTAGCACTGCACAGTAAATGTGTTATTGTATTGTTTGCAATATTCCTCTTCGATTGTGTTTTACCTGTTTCTATAGTGTGAAGTTGAGTTTGAGGTAGAGAAAAAACATGAAAAATTCACAGATAATGAATTCAATTCGCGTGTTCAGTTTCTCCTCATGGTTGCATTGCAGAATTAAGATCGTGCGGTTCCCTCCACGCAGGATGGACAAGCTTGCGGGCGCTGAAGCAGCTCACACGAGAGAGCATTCTCAGTGTTTTGTAAAGGAGCGCACAGAGAGGAAGGAACTCCATAAACAAAAATTTGAAGTTGGTTACTCAAGAGCCCCACTTTCCTCTACAGTTCTCTTGCACCACCTGGGCGACTGGGCTCCCCCGTCATCAGACAGGCACACAAGTGGTTAGATCTCTGCCGTCTGGCCCATTAAAGATTGGACTGTTGCGCCACCTTGTGTTGCTTAGGCGGGGTTGCACAAGATCTTTTTTTTTACAAATTTGTTTTTGCATCCTGTAGAACAAGGTATAAACGTCGTTAACAGTTCTTACAGGATGGCAAAATAATTTAGGATACATTTAATTAACAGTCTGGGCACCTTTTTCTTCTGATCTGTGGGAACTTTGCGAGAAACTACTTTCAGTTTGTCGTGGGATGTGCAGCACTGTATACCGTTTAACGTCTCCAATGTACAGTTATGTAAAAATGTGGGGGTGTTTGTGTATTGATTACGAAAAGAAAATGATACGCAAGAGAAGGATCAAATCTTCAACTGGGACCAGTCAAATCTGGGTTATGTACATTTACAGATTAAAAGAATATTGTTCCTTCCCGCAGCAGTTGTGGTTGAGCTGCCGTCAATCCTGGTGGATTTATTTAATCCATGTCGGTGAATTTACCACGCCAAACAAATTGCATTTTCAAGACCTCGGAATGCACACAGGCTCCGAAAAATTCCATCATAATTTAAAATATAATCGGATACATCTCCCAGAAAATTTATACATATATTAGTAATGGCGATCTCTTTTCCATTTAAATGGATTTATATATATAAATATAAAACTGATATTTTTAGCCCGCTTTCGGATAAAATATGCAAATCGATTATTTTGTGGTAACAGTGAATATGATGGCTGCATAATTGATAGTATTCGCACAATAAAACTGCCTTGGAGGTGATCCCAGCCGATCACCTTAAGTATGCTGCTTATGTGTGATTTGTGTGCTTATTACTTCCTGTTTAACAAAATCAGTTTGTTAAAACGAAGCTAAGAACTAAGAACTGCCCATTCTGCTACTGACTTTGTGAATGACTTATTTCTCTCTAGCTTATCTGAGACAAAGGTCTTTCAGGTGTAGATTTATCAAGGACACAGCAATGCAAAACGAACTCATCGCTGGAGTTTACTTGCCAGAGGAAGCAGATTTGTTTGAGACATACTAATCCTCTTTTTTACTTTTGCCTGCACTTGATAAATGCACTCCCCCTGACATATTTAATCCCAGTTTATTGTTTCACCACTCTTAGTGGTTTTGCCAGTGAATGTGCTTTTTGTTCTAATTCATTTTGACCTTTAACATTGCGCCCTTTTATTTTTGTGGTAAAAAAAAAAACATCTGTACAGTAAATGTGTACCGTGCGACGTCTGACCTTTTCATTAAAAATATACCGAATTTTATTCGCAGGAAATGAACAGATTTTGAAAGGGAAATTCCAAACCCGAGGCTGCCCAGGAGGCGCCGAGGCCGACGGTTAAGTAACCAGAAAGAAAAGGGAAGCATTTGATGAATTTGCAGTGAAACAGTACATTACAGAGAACATCACAGTAAAACCCCATAGCGTTTTCTGGTAGTTTTTTTTCCCCCCACATTTAACACCTCGTACTCTTATTTTCCTGAGGCGTACTCTGTATCGCAACAGGCGTGCGCACGTAGCGTGAGATGTCTCTAAAATGTGTATCTGGTAAATGACAGCACGATGGGATCGAAGCGTGTGTGCACATTGCGATGGTAATAGATCCAGCACGCCGCTGCTTGGAGTATTCAGATCTGATTAGTTTCTCAGCAGCTGGGCACGGGGAGGGTTTTCTCCCCCGTCTCCTCTGCCGCACCTGCAAGTGTGAGTACAGCCTTAAAGGGACAAAAAAATCCCATGAAGTCTTGTGCAGAACAGGACGGGCAGGAGGTAGGGTGGGGATCCTCCGAGCCATGAAGCTCCAGGGAGCGGTATGACAGGGGGTTGAAGTGTAAGCAAGCTGGAGAGGGATTTAATTCTTCTGACAACTGCCAGTGGTGGAGTCTGTCATAGACACGCTGCGTGCTCGCATTCAGGGAGAGGAGGCGAACCGCGCTTCTAAAAATAGCGCCGCACGCTGACGCGGCCAGCGCCTTTTAATTACAGCGACTCACTTCGGAGCAAACAAGACATCCCTGGGAATTGAATTGCTGGATGAATTTGCGGCTGTTCACACTGCCTGCTGTACTTTCACCGGCTGCTTTTAAAAAAAAAAAGCGCGTTGCCCGATCCAGCTGCGGACTGGACCACAGGATGTGATGGATTCTGTCTGACTGCTGTCATCTCCGATTTACCAAAGTGTTTTGAAGTTTCGAAATTATCGTTTAAGTTTGTTGATTTTTTTTGGGGGGGGGGGGGCTGATAGCCTGCACTGCGCCCTGAAAGGTTCCTTCTCCCACCCTTCCAGCTGTTGTCTAGTTCCGAAAACACGCACACGCGGTGTATTTCTTTTACCTTTGAGAAATCCGAAACCCCAACGTGTAACAACATGAGGAACATACGTTACTCTATCCCCCACACGGCACTGAGATTGAAACACTCTCTGGCACTCTGCCTCACACCCTACAAAATACGCCATGATATTTTTGACGTCTCAGGCGTTACTGATAATATTTGACCATCTCTATATCAGGTATTTCAGAAGCATGATCATCCGTCATGCTTCATTTAAATGTGTTCTTAGGTGACCTTCACTGTAACATCTTCATACCGACTACACATGGTGTCTACGGCTATAGTCGATCTCAGTTCTGACTCTTATTCCAGAAGACACAGCAGATGGAGGTCAGGTTAGGGTTCACTTAGAGTTGATGGTATTCAGAATATTAGGGTTAGAGATAGAGTTGGGATTAGGAGTAGGGACAGGGTATAGATTAGTGCTAGAGTCATTTTCAATAATGATTAATCTGTAATGCTTTTTTGGCAAAATGTTTCTGAACGATTGTGAACATTATTTTAGCGCCATGTGTAGTTTCTAAGATGCTGTTACCCTTAGCACATGAATACTAAAGGACCTATTCAAATAAAGCATTAACAAAAGATCTTTCTTCAGAAGAATTCAATAATTAAACAATGAAACATATTTAAAATCAATACACTGTAACCCTGATTAAAGAAAAAAATAGCATTTCTCCTGTAGTGCCAAATCAAATAATAAAAAAAATCTGGAATCTCATTCCAATTATTCCTCCAGTCCTTGTATTTGGGGAGACTCAGGGAAAAATAGTTTTACTTTTAAAAAGTCCTTTTTAATTCACTTTGGAAAATGAAATTGCTTGCTGCCATGGATCTGACAATTTCTTTGTTAGCCTCTTAAAATGATGTGTTCAGAGTAAGAACATGCCAGAAGTGTATCTGCTATCGCTTTCTGGCCTTTGTGTAGATCCTGCAGAATGTGTTTGTACAAATACTCTCCAGGCTTGCATTGACAAACACACCCTTCCAGTGTAAGAAGAAGACTCAACAGCCAAAACATTTAGTGTTTTCATGTTTTTCCCCCTACCTTTCTACTTTTTATTTCATGTGTTGACAAATCCTTCCGAGCCAAACAAGACATCTTGATACATAGGTGCTATTCTCGAAGACAAACGTGAACTCTAGATGCTTTTCTAGATGTTTTCTTTTTATATCTGGGAAACAAGGCGGATTTTCCTCCTGACTCATAAACATCAATTGGACAGTTCTAAGATGAAAATTGACATGTGGTACTGGAAATGGGGTCCTTTTTTACTGTTACGGAGGGATCGTCTTTAAATCCAATCTGAACGGTGACACAGATGTCGATTGTGACTGCCTGTGCTCAAGCCACATTGAACAGACGTCCTCTGCTTTAACTCAGAAATGCCACATTTGTTTTTCTGCGTGTGTGTGCTTTATTAATGAAGCACCATTAATTTTTCCAAACTGTTTGAACTAATGATCTCATTTTCTTTAGAGAATAAATAAAAATATGACATAGGTAGGAATAAAAAATGTGCGATTATGGCTTAGAAACTGAATAAATAAATCTTTTCTTTGCTGAGATTCTTTTCAAGTCATTAATGCCTTTGAAAGTTCTTGGCTGCTCTAAAGTGGAAGCTTTGATGTGGCACTACACATTAATTCCAGATTTCCTGGCATAGGCCTAAAACATTGGATGCATTTCCTAAGTAATCTCAAATTATGCTTTTAAGTTTAATATTTATTGTTGGTCATGCAAAAAAAATGCTAGGGCACGCTCATTACCATAAAACATGGGAATGGGGAAAGAAAATATTCCATCTTGCTAATGTCTCTATAGTGCTATCAAAGAAAACACATCCCAGCAACCCTTGCTTGGAACAACATTTTATTCATTAAGGTACAGCAGGTGAAAACTCACTTATTAACTCTGTACTCAGAATACATTACAGTACAATAGAGTCACTTTTCCTATTTTTTTAGGTGCAGCAGGGGTGAGGGTTGCACCTAAACCAAGTGTGCTTATCTGTGGTGGCTGCCTGTAATGATGGTCTGTGGGACCTTGCTATTTTACCTCTGAAGAGATTCCCTCAGTCTATTACACTGTTGCTTATGAATAACGTCAGAGTCCAGTGTGTTCAGACGGGCAATCGGCAGACAGAAAAATTCGCTTTGAAACAATATTAGGCGATTGTAAGTCACACTCCATTAATTTCAATTCTAGGTGGAATTGCAGGCTTCAGACGGGTAACCTGCGAGATGTGTCAAAAGCACGTGTCTCGCTAGCTCCCAGGCGGGTGTGTGAATCCTGACAGCTGGTGACTCTCTCAGAGAGGAGCTGCGCTTCCATATCTCCTTCATCTCCGACACCTGTAATGCGATTCATCTGTTTTGTATCACTGCTCCCCAAGCTCATTTAAACCTGATTTGCATTTCTCAGTTTTATTTTATTTATTTTCTCTCTCTCTCCCCCCACTTTTTCCTCTCCCGCTTTCACTACCTGTTTGCATTTTAAAAACACGAAAACCGACACCTTCAGCACTTGCCACTTCCAGCAGTTACAGCTCGGAAAATGGCTAACATGGGAATCTGATAACTGGTCAGTCTACAATCGCAGGTTCGAGCCACAGTCATGTCATTTCCCCAACCCTGTGGTGAGGACAGGTTGGAATAGTTGATTGGGGCTTTTGGCTCTTGGTGACACAGACACCACTGTGGTGTCCCGGGCACTTGCACACATCATTTGGTGCTGTTTTTGAGTGATGTGCATCTCCTCCAATCAGCTCTGAACCTCCGGTACGGAGCTGTGCTTCCTGTGATGTGTTAGAAAACGATTGGCTCAAAGGTGGGTGGGGTTGGAAGGGTCCACACACACTTCCTCATTCTCCCCTGTGTGCGGCCGCAGGGTTTGTAATTGCAAGCCAAGAAGCCAAAAACACATCATTGGCTATTCCAGGTCAGGCTGGCATATCAAAATAATTGTTCTTTTTTTAAAAAAAGCTAGGGAACAGAATTTGTTCTTGGTGTAGATGTAGAAGAGGCAGATTTCTGACATCTTTTGTCAGGATTTCAAGTAGTTTTGTTCTTTATCGATACCATAAGCAAAGATGACAGTGTATGTTAGTATCCAGGTCATTCAGCTCCCAGTGGCAAGCCTGCCCTGTCTCCTTTTCATCTGTATGGTCCTGAATGACTCTCTACTTCAGAGATAGTGGCATCACATTTCCACTGGAGCTCAGGACTTCTCCCAGTGGACCCCCCTGCCTACACTGACTTCCCTTCCTGTCTATCAGCTCTGGCACTGCTTCTAGCAAGGGCTTTGGCACATGGAATGTCATGAAATTAATAGCAGGGGCTCTGTTTTCACAGGATCCCAACTCTGAATAATGCAGTCTGACACAGTGCCCCCCTTGTAGTCCAGCGTGTTGGTTTGCCAATGCATGAAGTAGAAATGACTCTCCCAGAAGGCTTCCCATGACAAATAATATACAGTATGTCAGAGCTGGCATGTTGCTTTACAATCAATAGGAACCGGTTGTGGGTCCATTTTGTTTCACTGCATGAGGTCTGGTTTGGGATGCTGGGTGAGACCCAGCTCAGTTAAATGGCTTTCTGAATCAAAGCCTTGTTCTAACTGGACTGGGCTGCATCCCCACTAAACCACAACATGATCTCGGCTGGGCACACACTCCTGTTTCTTGGACTGCAGGCGTGCCTGTCACATGGCCACGTACCTGCAGAGGCAATGAAACCCTGTGGTGAGTGTGTGCCGCCAGAGTCTACAGTAAGCCTATTAAAGGTCATTTTATTTTTGTGAAAGAAATGGATTCCAAATAGCAATTATAATGATGAAACCGGAAAAAAAAACATTGCAATCTTTTGTGTTTCCTCTTACCAGTGTTCGCTCCAGTCCCATTATCAGATCACCACTGCACCTTCGCTCTGCGTGAAGGCTTCCCTGCTAGTGACACATCCCTGTCAGGAGGCCTTGGCATCTGAGGATCACAGTCAGGCCTAACTTTACCGAAGTAAGATTTTCTTTGACATGCTTTCATTGTGTGTTTGCTTTACTTGTTTTTTTTTTTCGGAAAGATTGCAGCAAGGCTAATGATGCGCTTTGGGAGGCAGCATTGCAAGAACTGCTGCTGTGTGGCGATGGCGACACACAGAAATCCCGAACAGAGTGACATAATAATAAGTGGCTTCCTTTGATCTGAGCCCTGTAACACTGAGCTTTTACATTCTTCCTTTACAAAATAAAACAAAGAGGAATCCTTGAGAGTTTACTTTCTTGTCTCTGGTGTGATTCTTGACGGTTGTCGCTCAGTACAAGGTGAAGGGATGAAAGAAAATATTATATAGCCTGGAGCCATTTCAGCTATTGATAGAAATCTAGCAAAAAAAATGTCAGGGCTTTAAACTAGATGCCTTGAGAGAGGTCTTTTAAGTCATTCCATTGTTTCTCTTTCCTTGTGCGCTATTCTGAAGCCAAACACACTTGATTTGAAAGCTGTGGCTGGCTGTTAGAGGTGTGAACTGCGACCTGTCACAAGCCAACATAGTAAACCCACACTCCTGTTCAGTCGAAAATGAACTCTGCATTTTCCTCACATTTCTCATTTGTGGATTGCACCTCAGATAGTGATGGAAATGTTCTATTATCTATTCTTGAAGAACATCCTGCAGGGTTCTCAAATTCACTTTCTAGAATCAAACCTTTGTCCTGGTTCTTATACATATAGGTCACGCTCCCTCATCTGTTATTTGAAGATCAAAATTGATCAATGAAACCAGAGGTGTTTCAATAAAGGGAACACTGGTCCTTGAGGCCTGAAGGATATTCTGATTTTTATTAAAAATGATCTCTAAATTACATTCAGTAATGCTTCATTGGTCATAGTTTAGTTAAATGGTTCCTGGCCTTTAGGCACTGATGATTTAAAGAATATAAAACTCGCTGCAGGACCAGGATTAGAGACCCTTGCTCTAATACCTGCAGGATTCTAGCACTTAGAGACCAAGTTTGCCTACTATTTGGTGTCTTCTGGTCTTTGTTCTGCCTGAGCTGTCATCGGCTATAACTGGTGGAATCATGTAATTAACTATAGGCATGTTATTACATTATGGGTAACACCAACTTTAATGATCTGAACATTTCCGTAACAAATTATAAAAGATGTTAAGATAAATTGTATGTATTTCCATGAAAATAATTTGAGTAATTGCCAATTTGACTACTACTAGGCTGGAACAAAAACTAGAAGACACCAGGCCCTCCAGGAATCGAGTCTCAGACCCTGGCTCTATGGCAATATACATGACTTCAGAGACATTAAACAATGTGCAGCTCTTGATGCTAGTTTCCCTCTGGGTTTTGTAATTTAGTCTCTGCTTTCTGGTCACGGTTAATAAATTCAGACGCTGACCTGTCACTGAAATTTTGGCAGAGATAATTATGGCCAAATGCCTGTGACATCAGATACTTCCAAACTGATTTGTACATACATGCTGTATGGTTTATGATACTCTGCACTAAGATGATAGGAGTTGCTTGTTAGTTGTTTTCTATTCCTTAAAAATGGCAATTAAGCAATCAGCACCTCTAGTTATTCAGACCTCTTGCCTTTGTGCTTTCTGCTTAGTCTTTAAACCCCTGCTGGAAAAGCAGAAAGAAAAAGAGGAGACATTTATAACCCCAGGACAGGCATCAGCTGCACAGCCAGTCTCCCATTTCCTAGAGAAAGGTGAAGCAAAAACTTGTCACTGCTCTACACAACCTCTTAATCTTCCTGTTTATTCTGGGCTTCATTAAAATCAATCTCAGCTGGGCGGCCTGTCACTCAGCCCCAGCCTGGCCGGCTGTCGGCTCTCTCCAGAGATCATCCTTCATCCTGATAAATGGTCTGTTAGCAGAGTTCAAATTCAGGGAGAGTGCCTGAACAACTATACAGACAAAACTGGACAGTTCTCGCGGAGATGTCCCAGAGGAATTCATTAAAGAAGACCCATTGAAATAAATGTAAAGGGGGAGGAAGCAAGGCCATAGCTGCAGAAGATATTCTCCTTTGGATACAAGGAGCTGATTGCTATCTGACAGGGACTGCTCTACAGCAAAGGCAATGTTTCTGTTTCACTATTGCAATACGAAGAAAGAAGTTGTGTTACAGCCAAGGACCCTGGGGCAGGGAAAGAGAGTGCAGTTTAATGCAAATACACTTTTTTTCCAGTGAAATGTTAAGTCTCTTCCTGTTTAGTTACTGTATTGTGGGTAGTACTGTGCTCTACTCTGCTGTGCTATAGTGGACAACGGGTTGTGGGCTTGTTCTTTAGAGGTGGAGTGTGGGTAGTGAGAGGGACCAGCAAGGCTGTGCAGAGTCTCTGGGGATGAAGCTGAGTGTCTGCTGAGCTGGGAGGTGTGTGAGTTGAAACTGGTCAGAGGACTGGTTGGATGACGCTGCAGTGGCCTGGTTGGTGATGGAGAGTGAGCCCAACAATGATGGATGACACGTTGGGCACTTGCCACACCTTATCCCGGGGAATGAGGCCGCCTAAAGTTGTGGCAGATTGACCCAGGGACAGAGGGTGAACTGGGGCAGCTAGGGGCAGAGTAGCTGGCACCTCTTGTGCAGCTTGAGCAAGAACAGTAGGTGGCTCCAGACAGGTGGCTCCTACAGGGCAGTTAGAGAGGAACTAGGGTCTCCAGAGGCAGAAATCCAATTGGTGGGCATCATGGGAGTGCAGCTGTAAGGAAAGGAAACCTCCTCAGATTAAAACTGTACTAGCTGTGCAATGGGAGTGGGTTGGAGAGGTTAACCAGGATATAATCCTAGGCTCTTGATTCTGTCTGCTGTTACAGCCACTGCAGTGGCATTGTGGGGAGAGGGGGTATTATTAGAGAATTATTAGAGAAGGAATCCTCCCTCCAGAAGCAGATGCTGGTGAAAGCCAACCATCTTTCCAACCCTCAGAAAGGAAAGTGTGTTCGCTTGTGGGCATGTTTCCTGAAAGCGCAGCTGGGAAAGGGGAGCAGGATGAGGGCCTCTTCAGTGTCTAGGCCCATTCTGGCAAACATGCTTGACATTCCCCAGGAGAGTCATGCAGAAGGGGCCTTGTATTCCTTCAGCAGCATTGGTGAGTCATGGGGACTTGGCATAAGACAAGCTGCAGAAGAGTAAGAGGACTACTTGTAAGAGGACAGGATGGGACTTCAGTCTAGGCTGCGAAGCTCCAGGAAGGCCTACAAACTTTGGGATTTCCTGCAACTTAAGAGTCCCTGTCTGGGGTTGTGAGGACCGTATGATGACCCACACAAGACTTCTGTGCATTACACAGCAGTTGTGGGATTCAGGAATAAATTACAGCCTCAGGTGGGGGCCTTAACAGCGGGCCTTGTGTCACGCCCTCTGCAGCCAGAGGGCGCTCCTTCTCTGTCCTGTCCCTAGTTTCCGGTCTGCTGTCCTTCCTGTCCCTCTCTTTCCCTTGGGCTATATATTTCTGGGTCTTGCACTCTGTCCTGGCTCAGCATTGACGTTCGGATGTCCTGAGACCCGCCTAGCACCAGGGCGCCCCACGTCCGCTCCCTGAGGGCATAGGTTTCTATACGGCATTCCTGAACTCTTTGCACTAATTTTTCCCGTCTCGCCGCTACGCATATCTTTTTCCGCTCTCCTGCTCCCCACGGTTAGTCCCTTTGGACGTCCGTGACACCTTGTCAGGGCTGACAGAACATCCAGATTCCACACCAGGAGTGGGAAGAAGACCTGGGCCCTGAGCCAGGACTGCACCAGGGATAATGGGTGGGTCTTGTGGTCATTAGAAGTGCCTGCTGGAGAGACAGTGAGGCCTTGGGGCATCAGGTCTTCAAGCAATGGCAAAGTAATGGCCACTGGTCCCAGGGGGAGGAGGAAAGACTGCTGTTTAATGTAAACAGTCCAGTGTAATGTGTTAGTTACATCATCACTGTGTTACTGTATTCATTTGCTACAGTATGTGTTACAGGGATCTCTGCTATCTAACCATGCCTCTCAGTTATGTGACTGGTGACCGCTGGGACAAGATAGCTTGGGGCATGTTCTTCAGAGACAGGACTGAGCTGGATACTAATGCAGACAGGAGTTACCATTAATGCCCCTCTGGGAGCAGAAGCTGAAGCCTCTCATCAGCGACCCTGGGAGCATAAAAGAACGTGCCCTTCCTGAGGTCAGGGAGTCTCGGAATAGCTCTTTTACGGGTGCGTGTTGCATCCGTATTGACATTTGTGCCTTCCTTTCCTGACTAAATAAAGAGCACCCTGTCCTTTGAGCTGAGGCTGGAGTTCTCCAGTGTCTTCTTCGTCAGAGTGCACCAGTGTGCTTGGTTTCACTGCACCACGAGCAGGATGATGCGGAGATGCCAGTTTTTGCCTTGCTGACACGGGGGGGGTGCGGCTGACAGCTGGAGAGGAGTTCTGGGTTCCAGCAGGGGCCGGCTGCAGACGGCCGAGCTCCAGCAGCGGCAGAGAGGGGCCAGCAGCTCCTGGGGTATGTCCCAGAGACTGGCAGGCATCGACAATCAGAGAAAAAAACCCAACTGCAGCACTGAAATGTGCCCAAGTATATGTGGAACATTCATGAACAAATGTATCAGAGAAGGAACTGTTGAGGAAAGTTACTTTCAAAAAGTAATCCATTCTAGTTACAAGTTACTTGTGTAATGGATTACTTTGTAAAATGAAGAAGAGGTTGGGGGGAAAATAGTCTTAAAAACCATCAATTACAGTGACCAATGTATAGTGTGTTTATGTGCTAGGTTAAGGAATGCATTAGCTCTTAAGAGCAACTTCCCTATTCTTTTAAAGTAATCTCTTACACAAGTTTTTAAAAGTAAAATTCTCCAGGTGTGTATTACTATGCTCTTTTATGATAATAATATTTAATTAAACAATTGTTAAAAACATCATAATTCTCCCGTAATAAAGTAGTAGTTTTGCTCCAGCCCAGAGGTGCTGATTTCTTCCTACCATGTGACAGATACAGTATTTAAAAGCTGAAGGAAGAAAGATGTCATGAACTTCAAAGCATGAAAAAAACATGATGAGGATCTTTTTTTGTCGTTTTCATCACATGAAACGATGCACTACTGTGAAAATGGAATTTGAAGAAAAGAGTTTCTACAGATTTGAAAATTCTTAGTTCTTTAAATTCGCGTTGCATGTTAGTCATTCTTCTCTGGTACTTTTAACCTGGGCTCAGTGCACTCTGGGCGGGCCCCTGACGGTGACAGGGTGCACACATACAGTACTGTACTCGCAGCAGACACCATTCAGCATGGACTTTGGGGTTGAACAAGAATGGAACAAGTTGAACAAGATGTGCTAAGTGAAAGATGTTGCTTAATCATCATTAGCCACTATTAAAAATACATTTTATATGAATACATAATCTAGAATCTAGAATATTTACTAGAATATTTAGTATTAGCACAATGTCTTAATTCTATTGCCCTTATTTTGCAGTTATCCAAACTGTATTGCAAACCTGGTGGTTTCCCTCATTTAATTCATACATCTTCCTGTTTTGCACAGATTCTGTGCTAGACCCTGTGCAGTAATGAGGATCAGCTGTTCTTACCACATGACCAGTGATATCTTAGGTTAACATTAAAAAATTAACCAACAGCGTAATTATGCCCTGTGATGGACTGGCATCCCTTCCCAGGATATATCCTGTCTTGCACCTGTTGCTTGCCAGGATTTGACAACTCAGGCTGGAAAAAAAACTAGCAAGACACCAGGCCCTCCAGGAATTGAGTCTCAGACCCTTGCTTTATGTTGATCTATATGGTATCAGAAATATTAATGTACAGATCTTGATGTTAGTTTCCCTCTGGGTTTTGGGATTTACTCTCTGGCTCCCTCGCGACCCTAAATTGGAAGAAGCAATTCGAAAATGGATGGATGGAATTCTGCTTTGTCTAGGCGTTAATATATTTCGGGTCAGACGTAGGTCGTCGGGCCTGTCCTGCTCATCCTGGATTCAGTGGGCCACGCTGGCTGTGGGGTAACAGCCCAGCTAACCCGGAGGCTGGAAGTGTCCATGCCACCATCACGCCCTCCGCTCATTACTGTGTTTGCATTGTGTCACTAGTGGCATTCTGGGTGCGTGGGGGCATGTCATTAGGCATGTTGTACCCACCCCGGTTCTGGATCTGTGGGGGCATGCAGGGATCACGAAGGCCAACCTAGTAGTTAGAGAGAGTCAAGGGACCCTAGGAGATTTCATGGCTACTGGTGAATGAGGGTCTCTCCCCACAGCTGGAAAACAGTCTCTTGTGCTCTGTGTCACTGCTTCTAGCTTTTGGAATAAATACAGTGAGGCAAGTTCCAAGCATTGGGGAAAGGGTAGAATTTCTTGGGGACTAAATATCCTTAGTTAGTGTTCAATAAAGCGTGCACACACTGCACTATAGTATAACTGATGCATTGTGATGACAATATGGCGACATATTGAAATATAACACTTGGGAGAATGCCTTTAGCAAACCACATGCAGAATACTTAAGCCTTCGAACATCCATATATGTCACATAGTACAGAAGATAAACAGGGATGGGGACAAGTTGCATTCTGATGAATTCCTTCCTTAAGGCACCCATTTATATAAATCAAATGCTGTAATATTGTTTGATCATTTGTTTGTGAAAAATCATTAAGACTTATTAGCATAATTATTCCCAATGGGGCTTTCTGTCAGAGAAGTGAAAAATGACATTATCAATATTTAAAAGACAAAATAAATCTTACAGATTAATCGGAGCGATGTTCTGCAGGTGCTGTCCAGATGTATGATATGAGGGGCGTTTTACTAATTAATATAAAATTTGATGATCAAAGATAGATTATTGCATTAATTAACTGTTCATCCTTTGATTGCTTAACCAATTAGAACAACTTTATAATAGTTAGAACAACTTTATAATGAGTGTAGTGGCAAATTCTGGGTGGTTTTAGTCCAGGGCTTCAAGTCCACCCAGTGCATTCAATTATAGTAGATGTGATCTTTTTTAATTGGTAAATAATTGTGATTACTGAGAAGACCACTTGCACTTCACCATTTCAGCCCTAATTCTACATTTCTTGCAGTGCATCATGTCAAAATATTTTTTATGTCACCACAATGTAGACACCAGAGAGGTATGAATTGGTTATTATTGGCTTTTACTTGAACCCTTTGAGCTTCCATGGTGTGATTTTCTAGACCTGGGGTCCCCAGCTCTGCTCTTGGAGACCTCCATATAGAGCATGGTGTACAGATAAGCATTCAAGTATTATTTTCTTAAGACCTGGACCAATTTAATTATTTTCTTCTAGTATTTTTTTTTTAATGAAGCGATTTAGAGATTATTTGGAACAACTGTACGAAACACCTTTGAGTCTTAAAGGACCACAGATCTCTTAGCTAAATGAATTACTCACTTAATTGTCAAGTCATCTCCAAGTATTCCCAATCTGTAACAAACAGATGAAGATTGGAATGACCCAACCCAACTCGGCTCCTAAAGACCATTGTGTGTGCTGTTTATTTATTCCAGCTGGGAATTTAATCATTAGTGCTGATTAATGCCTTTAAATGATCTGCTTGCACATTTTTGTTTGCCTGCTTTTGCAGTAATTGATTAAAAAAAATACCCTGCTTCCAACAATGTCAGCATAAAATCTATCTGTAACCTCTTCTCAACTTGCTTATTAAGAGCTTTCTTACTTATTTCTATCTAAACAGCGCTGAACAAGTGATCAATTTGTGTTGACGTGGAACAGGTGGGAATGACACTATCAGACTCCCAAAATGTTTTTTTCCTCTAGATGTCATGCTTCAGGTAACGTACCTAAAGTTCTGAAGAAGTGAAACTACTACATGGTTGATACCAACAAAGATTATATTTCATATTTTAAGAGCTCAAAGCACATTTAAAAATAACCCCCCTTCCCCAAAAATTGAAAGCAATTAGACTGTGATTAAAAACTCTCAACAATTAAAAGGTTCCGCAGGACCAGTGCTGGGACCCACTGTCTTGTATGATAAAGTGTTTTGTGTATGTCAACGACCAGGGTCTTAACAATGGGTCCAACCAAACTAGTACGGTGAAGCTCTGCGGTGTATTAAGAGTAAGGGCACGCACTTTTAACTTCGTTCGTGGATGGTTCAACATTAAACACATAAGACGATCTATCAAGATTACGTCTAGATAAAATACTTATGGGGGCGATTTCCCCTAGCACCTAGGTGGTACTATTGAAATGCAACACCCCTTGTTTCCTGCGGTGAAAAATATATTCTCTTCCAACCAATCACCTGCGGAGATTTTCCTTAGCCAATCACAATTGCTGTTATTGCAGTGCGGAAACGCGCGGTGTTACCAGGACGACAGAGTGCAAACTCTTTGAGGATGAGACAGGACTGGGCATAAATAAAAAGGAATATTTTTAATGATACCTCAAACAAAATCATTGAATCAGCGAAGTAGTTCATAATTATGGTAAGGGACTAATTCATATTTTCGCTTTGTGAATTATTAGCGCAGGGTTGGTCATCTCTGCACTTGTACATTTAGAAAAATGCGCGTTTTACCAGTGTTTGTAGCTATATTTCGTTTCGCTTTACAGAAGTTCTCGGAAGCCTGTCCGTAGTCTGCAGCTGGACAGCCCCAGAAATGAAAATTCTATGGGTTTCCTAAAAATATTCAGATTCTAAAGACCTGCAACAATTTAATTGTGACGAGTTACATGAAGGAATGTACAAAAAAAATCTGGAGACTATTTAACGAGTGCCAGCGTCTCCTTAATTTAACTAGTGACTTGCTTATGTACTGTAGTCAAAACCTTTAAAGTGTTCCTAATGTTTAAAAACAAGTTAGATATGCCTACGTTAACATTACTACCTACGACTCTTATTTACAGAAAAATTAGAAAAAAGTGTCCTCCTTGTTTTCCTGTTGCGAAATTCTAATGTGTTACTCTTTGGTTTTAAAGTTTTATGGCCTAATGGTAGAAATTGTGTAAAATAAAGAAACTGTTTAGAATAAATTAATTATACCAAAGAACATTCTGATGGATTAACAGGAATCAATTGCTGTCAGAACCCCACATATTGAAAGTACAGTTTTACATTAATATCGGGAAAGCCATTTTCAGATAGTCTGTATGGGTGACCATTTGCTGCAGCCTGTCTCGGTGAACATACCACACGGAAGACCTTTGGGTCCCTGATGGTCTTTCTCACATACTCACGAAGGACTTCCCACTTGGGCTTGCTCGTGTTTCTGATTGTTTCGTGTGAAGCGAGAATTTGGCTGTATTACTGTAATACTATTCAGACATCAAGATGTATGCGTTTTTTTAATTATTTTTAGGCTTCAATGAGTCAGCGGCGCAACATGACTCACAGTCAGCAGCAGAGGATGATCGCGGAGGCCAGGAGACAGGAGGTGATCCGAGAAGACCAGATGAAGCACATTGCCCAGGGGAGACAGATGCAAGCCCATTTAATGAGTGAGGAGCGACTTGAGAAGAAGAAGTACCTGAGGAAGATTCAAGATGAAAACCATGAGAGGCAGATTGAGGAAGCACTTCTTAAGGTGCAATTTTTCCATCCATTCTCTAATCACTTTATCCAGTACAGGGTTCTTGGGGAGTTGGAGCCTATCCTGGGCATGCAATAGGCGCAGTCCTGGACAGGAAGCCAGTCAGTCGCAGGTCACACACAGACAGACAGACATGCACACACGCACACCAGGGCCAGTTTTCCCAGAAGCCATTTAAACTACTGTTATGTCTTTGGACTGTGGAAGGTAACCGGAGCACCCGGTGGAAATCCACATGAATGCAGGGAGAACATACAAACTCCACACTGAACCCGGGGCCCCAGCTCTGCGAGGTAGTAATGTACCCCTGTGCCACACGAGTTGCAATTGTTTTAATTTGCATTAGAGCACATTCCTTATGTGAAAGTGACTGCAGATGCCCCGTTTTAATTTTTTCAGAAGAATGTTTTAAGGCTTTTTTGCGATTTCTTCCACTTTAATTAAGGCTGAAGAGGAAAGAATCCTCAAGGAAAAGCAGATTGAGCAAGAAGAGAGAATGGCTAAAGAACTAGCACGGATAAACTACGAAAAGCTGAGGGATGAGAAAATCAGGCAGCAAGTCAGGGAAAACAGGTAGGTCTCACAACTGTAATATTGGCAAGATCTGAAGCAATTGTGGAGATTTCTTTAACAAAGAATTCAGAAGAAACTAGGGAATGTACATCCAGTAATGAAAATCACTTTCATTGAACAAGTGTCTGCCTCCTTAAATTGGACTTGAGCTTTCAGATCTTAGTCTCTGTTAATCATGTGCACCAGTGATTAAAGGAAATGTGCAGCACTTACACACACGAGGGCAGCGTGATGACCTGTGGAAGTGGCTGTGGGCAGCAGCAACCAGCTGTGATGCACATTGTCAATTGGTGCCCTAACAAAGACCAGTTGAAGGTCTAAGGGCCTTGTCTGCTGCTGTTGGTGTTGCTGATTCCCGCCTTGACAAGCATAGCATGTGTAAAGGGGCGTTCTTTCAAAATTAGACAGGTTATTGTGGACTGACTGATACATGGTTAACATTGGACTTTGGTTCACAAGAATGCCGTCATGTTTCCTGTCTTAAACTGCTCGGGTACAATGATGTCATCTGGTTTTTAAATTATTTTTGCAGTGCTGAACTTCGTGAACTGGAACTCAAACTGAAGTCTGCTTATCTGAACAGAGAACGAGCTGCTCAGATTGCTGAAAAGGAAGAGCTGCGACTTGAGGCCATGGTTTGTTCTCTGTTTATGATGATGATGATTTGCTCTGCACATTTAATGTGAAAGGACAGACTGTTACTAGAAAGTATTGAGAGAAAACCAATCCCATTTTTATTCTGTTTCTGAAATCAGAAATCCAGTAATAAAACCTTAAAAGCCTAAAAGCAGAAATAAAATATTTACATCAAGTTAAATTATTTGTATGCTAGCTTTCTTTTGGTGGCATCAGTAAAGATGGGAAAAAAACGTATGTAAAGCAAGCTGATGTTGATTTGCCTCTCAGAAAATAGAGGCTGCCCTTGCGCGCAAGATGAAAAGTGAATATGAAAAAGCCTCTGTGGAGCAGGAGAAGCAGGAAAAGAGGCGCTACGAGGAAACGGTCCGCTATCAACAAGAGCTGGAGCAGCAACTGGAAGAGCAGGAGAGAAAGAAACAAGAGGCTTATGAAGAATTTCTGAAAGAAAAGCTTATGATTGATGAAATTGTTAGGAAGATTTATGAAGAAGATCAAATGTAAGTGTTAACGCCCAAGTATTTAACCTTTTTTTTATTCTTGTGATGGTGTGCATCATCGTGTGTGCTTTGCAAGGTTTCATGTTTCATACTTTTTTGTAAATTAAAATACATTAACATAAGAAAATACAACATAAATGGTTAGATGTTTCCATGATCTATGTACTGTGTGGTACACTTGATACAAAGCCCTTTGTTTTGCTTTTTTGGGCCAACAGCTTTGATCATATTTACTCTGAAAGCATTTTCATTCGTGATCTACTTTAATGAATCGTTGTTTTAGCTGCCGTAAAACTTCGTGTTGATCATCCATAATGTGAATTTTTCTAAAATCTTTCGCAACATGAAAGCAGTAAACATATTTACTCTTAAATTGTGGAAATTCACTTTGCAGGGAGCGACAGCTGATGTTAGAGAAGCGGACAGCTACCCAGAGGTATATAGAGGAATTCAAGAGAAAGCAAGAGGAGTGGAGACGCATTGAGCGGGAAAAGGTGGAAGAGGAGAACAGACGAATCCTGGAATTCGCCAGATACCAGCAGTCTAGGGAGGAAGACAGGATGGCAAAAATCAGACAGAGGGATGAGATAAAGCAGCACCTCCACAAGAAGGTACAAATTGATTTGGGTTCAATTTTGTTCTGTTATTAGCTTTTCATGAAATGAGTTGTCTTATCTTTCAGCACTAAGAGATTTGCAATTTGGTACTTTTTCTGTTTGATTTCAAGTAACATCTATAAAAAGCCTTTTACCATAATCTTTTATGAGCATTTCCTTTCGCTTGTTTTACAAAATTCATATTGTTTTACTGTCCTTCATATTGCTTTCTAGATCACAGAGGACATTGAAATGGAAAGACGGCAACGTGAGGAAATGGACCGCATACGCGAAGAGCTTTGTCTAGAGGAACAAGCAGAGGCTGAGAGGCAGAAGGAAATTGTAAGTAATGTAATACCTCCTTCAGTAGAACCCTGCCATTGAAGCATACCGAAGCTGATGTTACATTTCTAGCTTTTTTGTTTAGATAAGATTTGATGTAGGTGCTTTATGTGGAAACAGTTCAGAATCTAGAGAGTAGCTATATGACTTTTAAAGCTGGTTAGGTTTCAGCATGTAATAGATGAATAAGCCTGGTTAGTACATGGGTGAGGTGCATCAAAGGAGATGCATTTAGGAAGTTGATTCTTCAATAGCTTCTATCCACAAGCAGTGAGACTGGCGAACACATTTAGCCATCCCCCCCAGACCACACCTACACCATCACCATCTACCTCTTTATGATTTCTTATCTATTGCACATCTCCAGTCATTGTTTACACGTCTGTATTGTTTACATTCAAACTGTCTACATGTTTACTTGCACATTGTCTATTGTTTTTTTGTACATTGTCTTGATGCACTGTTTGCACTTTGTTTTGTTTTTTACACTTGTTTTACAATCGAGAGACTTTCTGTAAGTAAGAATTCCATTGTACCAGTACCGGTTACATATGGCAATAAAGTTCAAGTTCAAGTATTCTTGGTTTCTCATTAGATGGGGCTCTTCTTTTTTTTTGCCTTAAGATGATTCAATGATTTTTTGCCCATTTTGTGTATGTTTTTTAGGAAGCAATGGAAAAGAGGATTAGACAACGTCTGGAAATGCAACAGACTTTCCAGGAGCAAATGGCCTTTAAGCAAATGCGGCAACAAACAGAGAGGGAGGAGGAAGAGGCCTTCAGAAAAATGATGCTAGCCAAGTTTGCAGAGGATGACCGCATTGAGCAAATGAATGCCCAGAAACGTCGGATGAAACAACTGGAGCATCGCAGAGCTGTAGAGAAACTCCTTGAGGAGAGACGCCGGCAGTTCCAGGCTGACAAAGTATTGATAGCGCTGCTTTTTAAAATGAAAATAAGAGAAAAAGTTCTTATCATTAAGTTTTTCTATTGATCATTATTTCATTATAACCTAGTTCTTTCATTGTTCTAATACATTCATTTTTACATTAGAGAAAGAGTGAAGACTAAAGGTCTGATGGTAATGTCTTTGTAAATTTATTAAAAAGCACTGCAGTATTTATTTCTACTACTGATGGTTGCTTGTTTTATAAAGAAATCTATAAGCACAGACCTAAGTTACACATAACTATTTTAAAAATGTTTGTTTTGCTGGGGAGCACAATTTGTCCTTTTTAATTTTCTGTGTAGGAACATGAGCTTAAGGAACGAGAAATGGAACACGAAAGAGAGGCTGTACGACGTCAGATCATTGAGGAAGAAAGGCAGAAACTCCTCAAGCATCATGCTACTAAATTGCTTGGCTACCTTCCAAAGGTAAGGAAATGTATTTTCTGAAAGGAGCTTAATTGCCATGTATCACAACCAATTTAAATCTCCTTTTGGTCCATGAATGTCACCCAACATGTATATCATATATGGAATTGTTCCTAGAAAGAGAATATTGTCAAGAAGATTTGAGTTTACCTGGTCATTAATGTTCAGTCTTGTGTATTGGAGCTTTCTTTCTTGTAATATTTGAGGGCAAATTTTTTCAATCTTTTGGAAAATGCATTAATATTAATAAATTCAGTTTGTGTAATTCCTATTCTACTGAAAGATGTTTAAGTGTCGATTCTGAATTACAATGGAATGCTCTCTAAGTGAACAGTAATAAATTATTATATATTAATTATAAGAGTCATGATCACCACATACAGAAAGTGTGATATATGGGGTAAAAACATCTTGAGTGCTGAAAAATGCAACGTTGTGTCTGTTGATGTTGTAAAACAAACCATTCACATAAAACACTTATATTCTAGCGTTGTACCTTGTCTGTTACATATATGACTTGATTCTATATTTATTAACCTCTTGATGTATTCATGACATGTTACCATCTTCCATAATTTCCTTTTGTTTGGTTTATTAGGGTATATTCAAAGGTGAAGAGGACCTCAAACTTTTTGATGAAGATTTTAAAAGGAATTTCCAGAAGCGAGATGTAGACATGTTCTCTGATGAGGGCTGGGGACAATGAGGACTTGCCAGTAGATGTCACTGTTGTGCAACTACATTCAGTTAAAAAAACTATTAAATTTTCTTCCTAATGGGTTGTATCTGTTTTTGCCCTGGCTAGTAGATAGACATGCAGGAGCTGAAAATTGACTACATTAAATATATAACAACTTTGATAGAAGAAATGACCAAATATAACATTGCTATTTTCAAATATTTTAATATTAAACTGTTTCATGTTCTCCCATTTCTGTATATAAACTGCATTTTGCAATCAGGCAATCAAGATTCGTAACAACGTTTTGAAGTAGCAGAAGAAGTTTGTTTTTAAATTGAGATGAATGTCATTTTTAATGCTTATGGTTCTTATTTTTCTATTGGGAACATATTGTTGGCAATGTACAAGATCAAGGTGCCTATGTTAATCATGATCCATTCCATTAATGCTGGCATCCCTGAGGAAATCAGTCGAGAAACACTTAGGTATCAAATATTTATATTCCTGCAGGTCAATATTTCTTATACCTGTGCATTTATTCCTACAATAGAATGTGGATCATAACAGAACATTTAAAAATTCAGATAATAAATTATTTTATTAAAAGCTTTTTTGTCAATGGAATTTTAAACTACACATTTTAATGCTGTAGTGTATTTACAAAGACAGAGGATAGATCCAAGAAGTTAATAATAGGTGTGGATAATAGTAATTACAAATCAGCTATTACACATGAATAACATTAGCAGGTCAGTTTTCCTGTCAGAGTATGAGATGTTTTTAATTTCACAGAAAAATTAGCATGTAGACAATACATGTGTATATAATAAAATGCGATCCAGTAATGCATAGCTTGAATTGTTGGTTTTGTTTGTGTCGTACACACTTTATTTACATGATTAAGACTTCCCCCAATCAAGAGCTTTCATAAATTCCTCTTCAGTAAAAGACAAAAGTTTGGCTGCTTCAATGTGCATCTGTTTAAGGAAAAACAAAAGTTAAATCAAAGGTCATTATACAAGAATATTGCACAGATTCTAAACTGATATTAATTAAAACACAGTATACAGACAAGCAAACAATCTAAATGTGAATATGAATTCACTTAATGTAAAAAATGTTTCAATTACTGTACATACACATTTTGTGAAGAATTTCTGCAACTGCAGTTTGTGTAACTGAATTTTTTAAAGATACTAATATTTATAATTTAATCTGCTTTACCTTTTGTCTCTTTAATATATCTATCAGTTTGAGTTGTTTCTTAAAACCTGCCATCAGTTCTGCCTTCTGCTTTTCTAGTTTCTTATTTTCAGCCTTTAAGAGTTCCATTTTTTTCTGTTCTTGATTGGCAGAGTCCTGAAAAAGACGATATGGAGAAATTTGTAGTAAAGATTAATAAAATCTAGTGTAAAATTACTAAGGTTAATTACCATAAACCTGTGATGTGGAAATGCTACACAATTTTATACAAATTACAGAATAGGGTCATTTTTCTAGTATCTTTTGACTTCCATCCATCCATTTTCTAACCACTTCATCCATTTCAGGGATGCAGTGGAGCTGAAGCATATCCCAGTAAGCAAAGGGGGCAAAGCAGGGTACACCCTAGACAGGACACCAGTCCATCGCAGGGCACACACAGACGTGCATGCTTACACCAGGGCCACTTGTCCCAGAAGCAAGTTAACCTACGGAAATGTTTTGGAACTGTTGGAAGAAACCCAAGTGAAAGCAGGGAGAACATACAGACTCCACATCGATAGCACCCTACGTCCGGAATTGAACCTTTGCCCCAAAGTTGTGGGGCAGCGATGTTAACAACTGTGCAATTGTCAGCCTTTAGACTAATTTTGCTTTATTTTTTACACTTATTTAGATGGTGTTTACAAAATTGCTCATTATTACATGATTCTATATTGGCTATTCTTCTAAACTTTTATTCTTTATATACTTTTTTAAAAACATACCCAAGGCTAAGACACAACTAAGTTTATAGTGTATAGTGTAGCCCTAAAAACATAATAGTGGATAAACTGTAGAAATCCACCAACAAGGCATGTGTAAGAAACTGAGGGTAAATTTTCACGCTGTAAAGTTACACCAAAATGTAGTAACACAAATTGAAATAACTTAGTATTTCAATTCTAAACATAAAAACAAATGCCACATTAACATCTTGAATATTATAATTCAAATGAATGTTATGGTTTACCTTGCTGATTTGCTTTATTTTATTTAGTTCCATCTTGCTTCTTTCTGCCTCCTCCAGTGCTCGGTTCAAACGAACTTCTGTGGCACTGTGATTGGTTAAAGTTTGTTTCTGTGTTCTCTTTAAGCCTTCTATTTCCTGTAGATATAGAAAATAGATCACGCTTTATTTCACCTCTGAGTTTAATAAATGCAATGACTAAAGGTAGGACTATTGACCATTCACTATGTGGTTGATTAATAGCCTGAATCCCTAGACTGGTTTTCTTAGTAATGTTGCCATTTACATCTTCATCAACAGCCATTAAAAAGGATTGTCTAAAAGATTGAGACGTAACAGAGTTCCACATTTCTTAAAATACAAATACAGTTGGAATATGAAGGAATGTTTTTCAAAAAATACATGTAATAGAATTTAAAATGAAAATCTGTAATATTTTGTCTTGTATTGGGCTAGAAAATTTACAATTGAAACTGAAAGATTTCTTAGTTAAAGCTGTACTCAAGGTTCAGAAAACGGTGAGTGTTCGCAAACACTGTTGTCACTGACGTTTTTCTCTGCAGCAGACTCCCATAACATTTGTGAATAACCTCATGCTGAGATGCAGAAAAAAACAATGATGTCATTATGCCACCTGCCAAGGATCTGCCAGGCAGACTCTATGACCTCCTGAAAGTGTTGCTTCATCCTTATTAACACTGATCACAGAGAAAATGTATAGGAAAAAACAGCTACAAAAATTATTTAGACTTGCAGCTTGTAGACATGTCAAACCACAACAGAAATTCCTGCAACACCAAACAAAATACTGACCGTAAAAAATAATTAACACTGAATAAAAAATATTTTGCCTTTATAATACCTACTTTAGAGTGGCATTTGAAACACAATCTTTGGGGAACAAAAAAGGTTTTGTAACTCTTGTCAATGCATTTCATCTGCTTTCATTTTTGCCATAAAAAACTCTTTTTATACTTTTTACTCATGGAAAAAAAACACACATCATAATCCCTTTTATGTATTTATGTTAAGAATGACATGAGAATTGTTGGTACTTGACATCTAATATTCCTATCTGCTAAAAGGAAAACCAAAACCATGAATCTACCTCCTCATCTTCCTCAGTCCCTGTGGGTGATATTATTATACAACCCAGCTTGAGATGACTTACCCCACCCTAAGTCAAGGCCAGGGCAACAGCATACTGGGATTTCTCTGAATTCCAAAGATATCTGTCACAGGCATAAGTGCTGTGCTATCACCAACTGCAGCAGGGGTTCACTTTACAGAGCCAAGCTAATCATGTTAATGAGGCCATGCCAGGCATTCTTCTGAGGCGGGTTTTATTTCACCCTTCATTAATAATCTTGCCTAGGCTGGAGAATGAAGCCTTTTCTCCCTCCTTCTACAGAGCCTATGAGAACATACCCGCTTAGTTTATTATAATTAAACAGGAGTATGATAGCATTTTTATTGGATTAAAATACCATTTCCTTGATGGAAAGTCATTTTTAGCTTTTATATTCTTTTTCCTCTTCATATACACCATTATCTTAAAGTACACAAAAATACCTTTGATATACTTAAGATCACATGAATTCGCCTCCAATTATATGAGTTTAATTAAAGTAGAAGCATTCCTAAAAAATAAAAGACAAGTACAGCCCGTACTTTCTGTTAGTGGAACAATTTGTTCTCTGAGTAATGAATATGTAGCATGTTGTTGGTGGGTGGAAATTTGATAGATCCCCATAAGGTTTGTATTTAGGGTTGTGTTTTCTTAGGCGTACTGTACCTTCTGTAAAGCAGTGACCTGTTGCTGCAGGCCTTCACACCTTCTGTTGGACTCCTCCGCCAGACGTCTTTGTTTTTCAATCTGGGTTTGCTGGATATTTGTTGTTCTCTGTAATCTTGAACGATCTTCCTCTAGTTCCTTCACTTTGGTGCTTAAATTGGTGTTTTCATCATCCTAGAGAAAATATAAAAAACAATGCATCACATTGAAATAAATGCATCAAGTTGAAATAAAATACAATGCATCACATTTGCTTAATGCCAGATGTCTCTTGTTTTCTTGCTAAACATAGGTTATACAGTTCATGGTTATCTCTATGTAAATCTCTATGAAATATCAAAATGGTAGAAATTCACAAGTCACGGTTCTTATTTTCTGTTCTATTAATTGTACATTTGAGGTTGGATCTTGCTTGAATTTGAAAGTGCAACCTCTGAAGTATGACTAGGTAACTGGCTTTACTTCCTTCACTGACACGTAAAAGGTTTTTCTCAGGTTTAGTGAGGTTTAGGCTCCATTAAATCATCATGACCAGTTGCAAACCATACTAGCAAACCTGGTAATACATCCCATGATCAGAGTTATGAATTTATCCACCTTTTTACCTCCACCTGATCATCAGGTGGTCATCTGGGAAAAAAAATGGGAAAAAAATTTCCCATTGGCCTTAACCAATCATGGCCTCCTAATAATCCCCATCTATGAATTGGCTTCATTACTCTCTGCTCTCCTCCCCACTAATAGCTGATGTGTGGTGAGCGTTCTGGCGCACTATGGCTGCCGTCGCATCATCCAGGTGGATGCTGCACATTGGTGGTGGTGGAGGGGAGACCCCATTACCTGTAAAGCGCTTTGAGTGGAGTGTCCAGAAAAGCGCTATATAAGTGTAAGCAATTATTATTATTATTATTATTAATCTGATAGGAATGAAAATTCACGTGTATGATCCTGTTTACCTTAATTACACATTTAATAAGATAAGTACTTGACTGTGATGCCTTCCACTTGGAATTTACCCTTACCTTTTTGTTACATTCGTGGGCAAGCCTGTTGATCTCTTCTTGCATTACCCGTAGCTTTGCTTTAAGAAAGCGAATCTGAGCCTCTGACAACACAATAAAAGTACACAACAGTTATTCCCTCTTTTTTTAAATCAATAGCAGGGAGGGAGCCTACTGTTTTAAACAAAACAAAAAGGTGACTTGCTAATACAGTTGTTACTCTTGCACTTAGACACAGAGAAGAAATCTGACACAGAACTGAAGCCCAGAAAAAACAATTGTAATCATCCGAGACAAACTTGCTAAGAAAAATAATCTGAAGTGATACAGAGGGAGTAACTAATGAGGAACTGAGAAAATAAGATAACAACCAGCTACCGTTAAGCACGTTATATGTCAGAGATGCCTTGAGCGGTTTAGACACGTAGTGAGGATGGGAGGGAGAAAAGAGCTGAAAACCACATTGTGATGAAGGCCAAAAGTGGGGTGTTGGAAAAAGAGGAAGACCAAGACCAACTTGGAGAAGAATAATTAAAGTCTATCTTGAACCAGCTGGACTGGCCATGTCAAAAAGGCACTGAAACACACAATGATGCTCGCTCTTGAGTGGGTGTTGTGGGAGAATTGAAAAACTGAAACAAGACAGCAGAACAAGTACCCAAATAAAGATGTCAAATAAGCAGAAATGTGCAACACATTAAAAAGACCTTGTTATACAAATGGATTAACACCTTTCAGACAACAGAAAATGTATGATTGGTATTTGCAGTTCTTCTGTGATTTATAAAATGAATATTCTCTTATTTGAAAATATAAATTATAACATTCCATACTGATGAAAATGGTTGAATGTTTGTGTGAATACCCTAAATGTTTGCATTCTTTCTTTTCACAGTAGTGTCTCTCAATGCTTAGTTGAATTCAACTATTATGGAACCACAAAGTAAGAAAAGGTAAAGGTAAATAACTGGCATATTATTTAGCAATTCTTTTCGATCTAGTTAACCATTATAGAATCATGAATACTTTCAAGGATGATTTAATAAAAGAAACTAAGAAATTTGAGGAAAGCCATACCTGCAGTCATTTCACTGCCAACACTGGGCATGATATCATCCTCTTCATCCTCAGGTATGCCATCTTCTTCCAGTTTACCTTCAATTTTGCTTATTGTCTTAGCCAGGGTGAAATCTTCTAGGACTGCTACTTCATCAGCTGGGCATGTTCTGGCTGTTCTTAATTATATGAATGTGGCTTATGTTAATTTGCATTGTCAAGATTTAAAACGTTCAAAAAGAAATTCAAAAATGCTTTGCTTACAATACGTCGAGGATTTTTAAATGCAAGTAGGGGTTGCTAGATTCCTAACAATAAAATTAACTTGAAAAAAATGTAAACTGTATATCTTAAAATCTGAAAAATAGCAAACCTCAAAAACGTACTTTGACGCTTTCTTGATTCTGTTGCCTGAAAGTGTTCTGCTTTCAGTGGTAACCTTTGAAGTACCCCTGTCCTTGGTCAGTGCCTGTTAAATGGAAGATGTGTGGTAACACTGGTAATAGTGTGAAGAACAGATGTTATTTTACCATTTGAGCTTATTATAAATATTTATATGTAAGTGTAGAAACACCCACCAAAATATAAAAGCACTGACTACAAAGACATTTGCTGGGTTAACATAATTTCAGCACTTGATTCTGTGCTATTGCTAACTGAAACAGTTCCTTTGGTTAAATTTAAGCCTGGATTTAAGCAATTTAAAGAGACAAAGCAGTACTTAATGTTTTGTCTGTCTGGCATAGTAGTATGGTAATAAAGGTCTCCATTCATGGCCTTGGTTTCCAGTTGCAGGCACATATATCAACAAGCCATGAACTGACAACTTAACAAATCAACCCACACATCTGTGGATAGGAAAGCTCTCAAGCCACCTAACTTGGTTTCCCTCCACAGATTATTTCATTATGATCACTGGGGTCCAGTAAAGTCAGAGTGGAAAAAATAAAGTCTCCCATTAAAAGGAAATTTCAAGGAAAAAATAGTACTGTATCCAAAAATGCCTTGACTCCAAAGTCTTGAAACATTTTCATTACTATGTACCAAAATTACAATATTGGCCTTGTTTTAATTGCACAATGAATCAGTTTTATAATTGCATATACCTTTGCCGAAGGCTGCTTTGTGGTAGGTGTTAGCAGACTGAGATTCCTACAAAAAAAAGATTTGAAAAATTAGAATGTTAGATTGGTAACTTTCACAAAGAATTTGTGGATGAATATCATCCTACTCACAAATATAAAGCTTTCCTTTTTAAAATAAAGGTCTTTGAAACTGTGAGAGTATGGGTTTCTGAAATCTTTATAAGACCACAAAAGCCAAAACAGGCTTCCTGTTCTAGCCCATTGCTTTCAGGCAAGCAGATGAAGCAGCACATTTGCAATGTGTAAATAATCCCTCAGTAATGGTAAAGTTTAGTAGTCATGTTTAATTAAATAGTTGGGATTTGGTAAATGTAAGAAAGAAACACTAACATATCAAAGTAATAAGAAAAACAAATGTCAGAATCTAAGACAAGTTTGTGTGTGTAACAACTTAATGCCTACTTTTTTCTTATCTGATGGCCTTGAGCCTCTAAAATCTAACTGTGGTCTCATAGGCAGTCAATGGGCAACATCTGTTCCCTGTGCCAAAAGCTAACTACACCCATGAAAAAATGGAAAGAAAAGGGAAACTTGTATTTTGCATCTGGAATTCTTCCATAATATTTTAATCAAGAAGTATAGGGAAAAGAAAATAATATAGGCCAGGTTTTGTCCAAATTTAAAGTAAGAACTATAGTCCTCCAGTCATTGTACATGTATTGATTTAATTAAACTCTCTCAGTAACTTATAACTATGTATTAATACGTCACCTGAAGGTCTCCTCCTCGTCTTCAGTGTCAATATCTAAGTTTGAGGAAATTGGCCTCGACAACATTACGTTTTGCTCCCTCTGGAGAAATAAAAACCCAAGCAGTTAAAAAGCATTCTGGATTCTTCTAACAGGATTAATCTGAATGCACTTCTAATTAAAATGCACCTGCAGACAGTATGTGACATTTAGACCAAAAATTAGAGAAGTTCAAACTTACTAAAAATATACTATGTCCTACAGTTAATTTTAAATTTTGGGAATCGTATTAGATGCATTGCACTTAAATACATTTTGTGAACCAGCAGATAAGCAAAACAAATTATTATGATTTTTTCGTATTATTTTACCATTTCTGTTACATTAGTTACCTCATGTTTGGAGAGTGACGTCTTCAAAAACAGGGTAGAAACAGAAGATTTGGCAATTTCACCTTTCACTCTTAGACATATTATAAAACTTGTTTTTTGTTCTAACATAATTCCCATTTTTTTTCATTTCTTTTTTTTTGTTTTTTCAATAATGTTTACACTAAGGTCAGCAGATGAAATGATACATATCTTTTATCTTACCATAACCTCTTCTGCTTGTCGAACAAGTTTGGCGGTTTTTGCTTCCAGCTCTGCATTTAGACGCCTGGAAAAAGAAGAGCTTTGACAAACTGATAAAACATAAGACTGTATTTGGTAAAAGACTATTGAAGTGAATTTTAAAGCTCGGATCTCCATTTACACATACGCAGAAACTCTGAGTGTTTTTCTGTGGGCGTCTTATGAAATGAAACAAAGGAATTCAAAGAAAAACTGAACAGAAAAGAAATCACAAAAGAAACCGAGTTAGGTTGTCATGCACTACTAATTTTAATTCATTTCAACAACAACATGGGTTCTTTACTTATATTCCTCTTCCTTGGCCAGCAAATCTTCTTGTGGTTTCCTAAGCTGTGCTGATGAGGGCCGATTAACAGGTTTGGAATAGTGGGACATGTCCAATCTGGCTGACAGAGGCTTCTTCACCTAAAAGCACAAAAAGATCATACAAAAGGAAAAACAAATATCCCCTTTAGCTTCTATTATCTTCATAACAAGAGTTGGTCAACGCTATTTTACATACATACCAATAGGAAGGAAAGAAAAAGATTTATCATAGTAGACAATAATTATCTTTATTCTTACCAGGCATACCATTTATTCTGAGTAACAATTAATGTTTAACAACATGCATATAATTCTATTAATTACGAAACCATTTGATGGTATTAGGGTATATTCTTTTTGGTGAAGACTGTTAAGGCTTTCAATAGACTATTAGGGTGTTTTGATAGCAAAAAACCAAAGGTACTTGCTTTGCAATCAATTTAAATTTTAAATGATTAAATTACTTCTATGCCCATCTCAGGTTTTTCATCACTTACGTTTTAAATTATTATTTTCCAGAAAATGTAGAGTTTTATGTATAAATCAGGGTAAATAACATGTATCACTAAATGCAGCTGACGAAAAGCAGAATCCGTTTATTTTTATACCATGATTACGTTATTGTTTCAGTAAAGGCATATCATAACCAAACAGGAAGAGTAACTAATTATTGAGAGGGACAGTTGATAACTTCCAAAAGGAAAGAAAGAAAACTTTCCAATAAACTAACTTAATCAGTGGCAAACGTGCATTAAGTTTGTAAATTCCACTGGGATACGGTGATCACTAGCTCCCGATGACTCAATTGACCGGTTCACCGAATAAGGAACTGCTTTCCCATGTTGTTAACTGCCGATTTCCACTCAGTCTGATCATTTCAGAATTGCAAACGATTTAAAGAGGAATAACAAGTGCTCCTCTGTTTCAGCTTTAAAATAAATTTAACTCCAAACAGTTAAACGGTCAACAGTCAACCAACTACAGCATATTAGTATTAATACCACCTTATCTTATGCTACAATTTGCAGTATCTTAACATCTGTAATAGCTGATTCACTGGACGTCGTTTGTACTGTAAGTTTGGATACATCGAGTCTTTAGCTCTTATTATCAAAATATAAGTACAATTTACTTAAAATCTCAGAAAAGACTTACTCTTTGTGAGGAAGACCTGCTTTTTATTTCCGCCATTTTTCAGTTCCTTTAAGCGTCAATGTTGCTTAGCGACACCGGACCGTTTCCCTTCCTGGCCTGTAGACGTCACCACTGTCACAGTTTGTTTTTTTACGATCTTATAACTCTCGCGACGTTGAGCTGTGAAGAATGGGGGGAGGGGGGAGTTGAAATAAAGTAATCATTTTTAGCGTTCATGAAATATAGTGAGTATGTCAGCAGACGTGTCCTTTTCCAATTGTGGTACCGTGATTTCCAACTGTTCCCATACAAAGTTAGTACAAGTATACATGCAAAGGAACAAGTAATAGGTTTATTCCATGCTGAAAAAAAGAAGAAAGAGAACACATAGTTTGAATGTTGCACATGGGCTCTAGTGTAAAGTAGTGTGTTACTGTACTGTCGTTCTCTATTTTCGCGTTTGGGGTTTTTAATTTCTTATGTAGTGTCACTATTTTCAGATTTTTTTCTGAGTATGCGCAACATTTTCACTGCCTTAGCAGCCATTACTTCTACTGCAGAGATACTGCAGTGCAATACTGTACACTGAGCATCTCTCTTTGCAAGGACAGCTACCTACCCTTACTGGCTATCTACCAGGGTTGCGAGTGTCAGTGGGGCTGGGGCTGGGGCCACGTATCCATTATCAAAAGACTTCAGCTCGGTTCATTTGTCATGTGCACAAGTGCAATGAAATGCTTGTTTTAATGTATGCCCAATAACAAAGACAATAAGGAAACACCAAATTTAATCACAGAACAGCAGCGGCAACAACAAAGCTGCATAACATCCAACTTAAATAAAAGCACAAGCAGTGAGCAAAAAAGTGTGAGTCATTGATGGAGGTAGAATTCAATTATCTGACGCTGCAACTTGTTAAGGCTACAGAAAACTAGTTTCAGTATCACAAGACCCAACATAGTCAACACAGACACAATAATTGACACCAGTTTTCCTTACATGCACGTTTTCATGATATTCAAAGAGCTGGACAAGATGATGCCTCTTCAAGAAAAGTAAGGGGGATCTTCACTATATCTGAACATGCTTCTGTCTGCTTCGCCGATTCCTACGGTATCACAACAGATTTTCTGGAATGGGATTGGACATAATCTCAAACTACAGCAGCTAGTGTTGCATTGTGTAACTGCAGCATCTTTAATCTGGTGTTGAACTGTTTGCCATGAGAAGGTTGGCCAAGGTCAACGCCCGCCTGTGAAAGAAGAAGTGTATTTTTGTGTCTAAAATAACGGATTAAAGATGAGCAATCCTTAACAGTTTAAAAAGGGCAGAATTAACCTACAAATGCGGGTTAGCGTTTTACCTAAGTAAAATTACATTAACTTTCTACCCCCCAAACAAATCTGTTGCGAATGAAGGCCTTGCATGGTAAAATAAGAGGTCCAGGTTGCATGGTCCAGGTTTCCCACAGCAGTTTGCTGCCTGGTGTAAAACGATCAGCCTCCTGCACGGGCGTCTGCGTCAGGCCCTGCACGGTGTACGTCTCCTGAGGCTCCTCTCAATGCATAGTTCATGTCTGCCTGAGTGAATGCTTGGCATTATTTTTGTGTTGCATGTATGCTATCTCTAATACCAGGAGAAAGCTTAATATAGCAGAGCTCTCTCAATATAGTACCTTTCCCTGGTTTCCAATTTTCTGATCTCCTGACAACAGGGGGGAAACAGAGTTTCTGCAGACCGGGGATTGATGGGAAGGAAATGTGCTCCTGTTATTAGAATATTGCTATAATTAGCACTATTTTTAAAGTTTACCGTTGTTGACGGGGGTACGCCTTTGTCTTTCCGGGAAGAATTATTGCTGGAGGGTGGCATGTTGGTGCAGTGGTGAACACTGCTCCCTCCTAGTGCTGGGGCCCTGGATTCAATTCCGGAGCTGGGGAGCTATCTGCATGGAGTTTGTATGCTCTCCCCATGTTTCTGTGGGTTTCTTCCGGATGGTCCAGCTTCCTCCCATAGTCCAAAGTCATACGGGTTATTGGCTTCTGGGAAAACTGGCCCTGGTGTGAGTGTGTGTGTCTGTGTGTGCCCTGTAATGGACTGGCATCTTGTCCAGGGAATATTCTCACTTCCTACACACGGTTTGTATTATACCTCTCCCATAAAAGCACAGAATGTCTTCGGATATGGTTGCTCACAGCACCCTGGGCAGCCATCAGTGTGAAGATTGTTGCTCACACTGGTTTTGAGGGCTTCGATTTCTATCCACCTACCAAAGCAGGAGTGGCTGGGTGAACTGGGGTCTCTAGATTGCCCCCGTGAGCTTGCGTGTGCCCTGTCATGTCAAACAGGGTGGAAAGCCCTCCATGCGCGCCTGGTTTAGGCTAAGGCTGGCTCAGGATGAAGCAGTTGTGGACAACAGACATCAATTTTTAGATTTAATCAGCATTCATTTATTTTCATTACAGTCTATATATATGGATAGATATGTTATAAATATGTATTGACCGTGTGACTATGCCAATTTGGGTGGTATTTTGATATTCTACAAAAATATAAAAATGCTTTGTCTTATCTTAATACTAGAATAACCTTTCATCGACGGCTATTCTAACAGGTGACAAAATGAGAATAGCACTCTGCGACATGACATTATACTCATTCCTATACACCATTTTACTAACTTGCTTAATACATGTTCGGATTTTAAAAGGAGGTTGGAATCATATCTGTGCTCCGGCATTCTATTCTGAAATTATTACCATTTTCTTAATTAATGTACTTATTGTCTTACTCGCAATTTACCTGTCTTCTGCATCTATGTGATGTTAGCATTGTTCGAAAGGCGGCTGGGGAAGTAGCGTTTCGGTTTCTGAAGCCAGTAAACACGAAGATGATGTTTTGAAAGAGGTGGACCGCCGCGGCTCCCAGCACAGCTCTCCCCAGCTCTCGCCTTTGTAATGTTGCCATCGCCAGTTGTGCAGTGCGCCTGCGTCACCACTGCCTGGCAGCAGTCTCGTATCAACAGCGGCAGCCGTGCGATTAGCTCTGGGCTGCAGCGGAATCTGGAGAAGAGCGTGTTTTTGTACTCGTCTTTTTTGTACATATATAAGCGTTTAATATCATACGTATAGCCATGGTTTACAAACGATTCAGGAGGTGGATTCGAGGCTAATTCGCACGATAAGAAACGGGTGGGTCCGTGATGTGCCATACTCGGGGAAGAGCCGCTTACTCGAGGTCCAGGTCGAGGCCTACTTGCTAGAGATTCCCCTCCTCCTCCTCCTCCTTTCCTCCCGAAGCTGATCATGATGGCTGAGGATCAACGACAACCTGGTCAACATCAGAAGCCCAACTCGGGGACCGGATCTTTGCCCTCCCTGGTTCCGGGGCTTCAAGGGGTCGAGGCCAGCGCTTTGCAGCACAAAATTAAAAACTCTATCTGGTAAGGACAGCGCGAACATGTACATGTTTGTGTGTTTGTTTTTTTTCTTGTCTTTGATCGACGAAAACACGGAATTTTGCCTTGCGCCTGGCCGGTGGCCACTGATTCCCCGTTGCCCTTTTTAAATTTGTATCACCCCACGGTCTTATATTTAAAGGCGTGTGTGATTTGATCGCGAATATTGGCCGGGTGATTGATATCGCCTGTCATTTGAACATGTCAGAAATTGCGGTCTCGAAGCGTGCCAGTGCAGACAGGTGGGTAGGTGCCTCCCCGTGCGAATTCATGCTCCCACCTTCATTTATGCCTAACGCTGAATTTCAGAGCCCAGGGTGGGAGACGGTGCGGAACACACACACACACACATTCGTGAAGACGGGAAGCCACACGCCGATAACCCGGCTGCAAGCGGTGAAATAAAGAGACCCCCCCCCGCCCCGCGAAACGGTGCTTCAAACCCCCGCTGCTTTCTCGCAGTAGAACTGAGGCTTGATTCGGGCGGTCTGATCGATAGGTAAACCCGATGTCAAAAAGGGGCCATTTCTGTGCGCAAATCACAGCTGTGGAAAGCTGAGCAGCGAGCTGTAGTTCGCGCGGAGTAGCACGACCATGCCATCACAACAGAGGGTTTCTAATAATTCTGTATGGCACTGCAGCAGAAAACCCTCCTTCTGAACGGGAAGGATTAGGAATAGGAATTCATTGCGCAACGAAGATACGCTACGGTGTCAGATGGTATCGTATTTTTTTAGTAAACAATTTCGCTCATGAGTGCACGCCTTTACTAGAATCAGTGGGACGGGGTGAAACGATGTCACAGTGTTTAGAAACCTCTTTCCACCATGGCATTAGCACAGTCTTGTGCTCCAGTTACACTTCAGTCGTTTTTTAGCATCGTGTTGAACACGTCCTTCCTGATTGATAGTTTTTTTTTGGAAGGAATAAGTGAATTATGCACCTTGTACTGAAACCGTCGTGACCTCTAATAATTTCTCTCCATCGATTTGGAGTAAAGACTGGTACATAAAACGCTGCTCGTAAACAGAGCTGTTGTTTTGTACACAGCGAGGCGGCGAATAACAACAGGAGTGTGGAGAGGATTCCCTGGGGTTTTCGTTACTCTGTTTTCCGCCTCTGCGATCTTCAGACACCAGGGAGAAATTTACCGGCCGCTGTTTTCCCACCAGCGGCCGTACAGAGGTCCACTTGCGTGCCTTGCTCGTACAAGACAAGTGTCCTTGCGTCTGAACTGGCTTGTTTTCATCTTTGCTGCCCTTTTCGAGCTCTGTTAATACACCAGAGTCGCCTTGGATACATGGGTCGGCCAAAATAGCGAGCACTAGTGTGATACTGCTTGTACAGGAATACTCCGTGGAACGAAAGCTGCATTGAATTGGAAAAAGACGCCCATTAAGCAAGCGGAGTTGCTAAATATATGCAGTATGTGTTGTCCTGTGTATCTCATTGCTGACGATATGTGGGCGATGTGAGCATATGATCCTGTGGGTGCCCTCTGGTGTTGATATCTCCCATCAAGTTTTCTGAGTGTCTGGCTGTACCCAGCAAGACAGGGTTAAAGTCCGCTGGTATTCCACTGGCCTGCATACATATACCAAACCAGAGAGGGTCATGACTGTGCCAGGAGACAGATGACTTCAATGTTTTGGCGCCCCAGCATGTGGGAACTGCAGTTCTCACTGGGCCTCAAGCCAGGGCTTGTATCTTAGTGTGACCAGGACTGGAGCTATCAGCCCGTCAATATTGTCACTCACCCCACACACTGGTGTCTGCTAAATACTTCTTATGGTGGGGGTGTCATTCCTTGTTTCCGCACAGTGGTCCCATTGCTGTATTTCAGTTGGGTTCTAACTGCTGTTGGCTTGGGTTACTATAGGGCCAGCTTTTGTGATTTGCGTGCTCCTTGTTTCCTGAAGGGTTTTCCTGTAGTAAGTAAGCTCTGAAATGTTCTTCTTGTTTGCTGGCACAGGATTCTCCCCAGCCTATGCAAATCCCGTTTGAATTTTGTTCTGTTGTGTTTGTCCCGGCTTCCTGCTCCTATTGCGCTGTGATCCGTGTGATTTCCAAATAATGTAAGAGCAGGTTTGTGTCTGTCTGGAATTTACATCCACTCATCGAGAAATCAAAGTTGAATGCAAAAGCACAAACGGGCATTTGCTGTTTTATTTTAATGTCAAAAAGGCATGAGCCTCAGCTCATTTGATTTTGTTCTTGATTATTATGCCTTTATTCCTGTGGAAGGTTCTCCCTGCCAAGAAGCACTCGTTTTTTTTTTTCTTGCAAATGACTTGAAGTATTCAGCTTGGAATTGCTGAAACAGAAATGTTTTTATTCTGCAGATACCGTACCAGAGAGTATCTCAGAGAGTCTCTAAATGATAAAAAATGCTTCTCCTTTTGCACCCAATGGCTGCCCATGGTGCTCTCTATTTGAATCGTTTTCTTGGGAGAGCCCTGAACTATGTTATTGTTAACGCAGTAGTGGAATATTTAAATGGTGGAACAAAGAAATCTTTTGACATCTGTCTATATCAGTGTACATAAATTTCCATCCATCTTTAAGCTCAGCTGCTAGTCTGAACAAATACCACATTCTTTCTCTGGGATCACAGTTCCCTTATCCTGTGACTACTGCTGCCTTTGTCCTCCATTAGATTCTATTACACTCAAGTGTATAGATCGGACAGTTTTTATTAGCTACTGCTTAACTCGTGAGGGCATTTCACATCTGCACTCTCTTCTGCCTTTGCACTACTGCGTGGTCAGTATCACTAAAGAAGCTCTGATTTGATTATGTAATTTAACAGATTGTGGCCAGTTTTTTCACTTATGATCTTATAAGGAGCCTATTAATTGCATTTTAGACTGCATTACTTATGTTAATTATGTATTTTTATTATGGAGATTGTAAGGGGTTGCCTTATAGAAGACATAAGAACTGTCAGGTTCAATGTGAAGACATAAGAACTGTCAGTGTTCAATGTGAAGCATTTCATCCACCAAAACGTTAGCACAGGTCTAGATTTTCATGACATATCTGCAGTAAGAGGTCATGAAAAGCCAACAAATGCATCTTGAGTGCAACTTGCATATTTTCATCTTTTTGTCCTGCTGGGTTGTATACGGGGCTATAAAGAAATGCCACTGTGGCAGACTGCTCATTCCACATAAAGGAATTATAAAAATATATGTTCATACACCTTTTATTCATTAGGAGGAAAAAGTGATCGATGTCACCAGACTAAATTAAAAAAACGTATTCAGAGTGCCAGATCATGTTTATCTGCTAGTTTTATTTTTTTCAGTGTTTCGATATCAGTAAAATGTGGGAGTGCATGGATTTGTGGCTTATTTGTGAACTGTTTAGTGAACAGTGTTTTTCAGATATTGATGTGCTATGATCATTTAGTACATTGTCCCGTTTCTCAGCTCTGCTTCGAAGGTCTGTATTAACAATTGACCACCTGTTCTTAGGTCTCCAGTTTTATATTTCCCTACTTTTAACATTGTTTATTCTGCTGTAAATATATACGTCAAACATAAAGTAGCCAGTTGTAAGGGTCTCCAAAGAAGAGGTTCTACAGTATTAGGCAGGATCAGAAACATGTCTCTACATGTCCACGATCTTCACACTGGTATAAATAGTGCATGATGTGTGTATTTCCATAGACAATGCATGATATTAAAAGACCTGACTTAATTGCAGGAATGTCATGTTTCTCGATTAAATGGGCTATTATGCAGTTATGACATATGACCTTAGGTGATTTTTTAAATGTCTTTTAATATTATACTTTTACAATATAATTTATATATATTTTTTTATAATATCTACATATTTTGTATGTTATATATATATGTCGTATGTTTGTGACGATTTCTAGTTTCCTGACAAAGTTTGATGCATCTGCAGTTTACACTGTTTCAAGTCCTGGTGGCTGTGTTGGTGTAATTGAAGAGCAAACAGGGCTCTTGAGATATACTGTACCCTAGGAGAAGAGTGTGGCTGAATTAGTGACAATTTTACAATCCAAGCTAAAGGGAAGTATCTTTTTACTTTTAGGCATAACTAGATTTATGCATATTAATCAATATTAAGGGAATAAAACCATCTCTTTCAAGATGGACATTTAGTATCATAACTTCCATTTACATTTTAACTACATAATAGAATGCAGGAACCTAGCTTTGCAGTTATTCCAATAATACTAGGGTACCCAGTGCACCCGAAATCCCAGGAGGGTGTAAAGGTGATTGGCATAAGAGGTTCAAATAATTTCACATTTTATTTAACATATTAAATATGTTCACTTGCGTTTATGTTGACTTACTTAAACATTTGATAACATGTTTTGTGGCCAATATGTAGTTTGACCTGGCTTTGTGTAGACTGGGCGCACCCTGTAAAATAGAGTTGTCCATTCTTGCACGGTAATTCCTTTATCTCGTCTTACAACGTACAGTGCTGAGGTTTAAATTAACCCCTCCCATTGGCTGCACGGGCACTGTATTTCTCGGGGAAACATTAAACATTTGCTGAAGGGCTAAGACGCCTAGCAACAATTAATCCAATCATGAGGTGATTATGGAAATTAGTTCTCTTTTCTAAATCTGGTAATATGATGGTACACAGTAAACAAGCTGCATTTCAAGGTAGATGCTAAAGGCAGTCCGTTTTGGTAGGTTTGGGACTGGTAAGTTGCTTAACGTATGCGAATTAATGCTTTATGAATCAGAATCCTTATCTGATGTTAAGCAGTTACTGCAACCAGAATGGGCTGTGGAAATCCGATCTTTTGGAAAAGGGTGAAAATGAGGAGGATTGCTTTAAAAATCCTTTGATCTTATTAATGTTAAGTTTGACTGTCCAGAAGAAGGCTACAACCTAAGGAGCCGCAAAGTTGAAAGCTAACTGCACGCAGTTGTATTTACATTCTTCTTATCTTTTTACACGAAACCCGGAGACTGTATTTTATGATACTATCTGACAGTGTACAACTGTGTCAGAGTGAGATGAATAGCACATGAATTTGTGATTGCCCTCACTGTTTACTGGCTTCAGTCATTGTCTCTGTGTGAACATAGTGGGTTGCTGTTGGGAGGAAGTTGACATCAGGCCTCGGTTTGGTGGCTGTTTTATGGAAAATTCTTTATTTTCTCTTAAGCAGTGGTTGATTCCTGTCATTCCCTGCAAGTGTTTTACACTGTACTCATGATGCCTTGTTAACCGATTTAATAATTTATTGATTTATTTTACATTTCCATAGGCCGTTGTTATGTTTATGAAGGAGTATGTTGATTATGACCTACGTACAGAATGTTTAAACAGATTAAGGTTAGGTTTTGCCTTTTGAATTTACTCACTTGTGTGAGTGAATCATGTGAAGTTAATTTACCAGCAGTATTTATTTACAACAGCAGTGATTTGTAAGTAAGCACAAGAACACCACACTGATTTCCCACAGAAAACATCTACTAGAGTTTGGTAGCTTGTCCCAGACTCCCACAACTCTTTGTGCCTTGTTCTGCATTTTAAATGCACTTGCATGTAGTTTCTGCTTGTGTCCTTGGAGTCATGTTTCGCTGTTGATTCTGAAGCCTGGTGGGGGTTTTGAATACGTGGATCAGGTATCAAGTACTCCATGAAGTCTTCTCTGTTCAAGACTAGGTATGGTTCCTCCAGACTGTCGATGTGTAGGATGTGCTTTAAATCCCTGCACTGATTCTAGAACAGTATTTTCTTTCTTGTAATGTGGTCACCAGAATTTTATATAACATTCTAAATGAGGTCTTACTATTGCATTGTGCACTTTTAGCATCCCGTAATTTAAATTCTACACTTTTATCCATGTATCCTACCACTTTACTTTTCTTTTTGCTTTCCCACATTGTCTGTAAGAAGTTATGAACTTATATGTCTACTTAAACACCAATCTGTCTTTTTCATGTTTTTTAGAACTCTGTTTTTCCATAATTTTATGTATATGTTCCTTATCCTGTGTGAATCTGAATTTCTCTATTTTAAATGTAATCTGTTGGGCGTTTGCCCAGCCTTGATTTTATCTAAATCCTTTTGAATTTAATTTACTAATCCTCCATTTTTTTGTGTTGTTGACTAATTTAGTAACTATACCAGAATCTTCTATATCATTGATAATAATAATGTTGCTTTATTAGCCCTATACAATTTCTTGCATTAGGAATTCATGTTTTCTCATACCCCAGCTTGCTCTCCATGAGACACAGACACACAGACAGGGAGAGAAGCTTGGGGTCAGAGCGCAGGGTCAGCCATTGTACAGCGTCCCTGGAGCAGTTGGGGCCCAACGGCAGAGTATTCCTCTGCCGGCAGCGGGATTTGAACCGGCAACCTTCCAGTCACAGGCGCAGATCCTTAGCCACAGAGCCACCGCTCCACCCTGATATAAAGTAGGGACACATTGATAGATACACTCGGAAACTAGGAATCACAATACAGCCAGATTTTGGCTATATTGAGGTATTTAGCTATATTATTCAGGGTGTGAGAAAATATATTTTCTCTGAGATGTCAGAATAATTGAATTTTCCTTTGTGAAAATAAAAATAATGTAATAAAATGGGCCTTTCCTAATACTGATTGCTGAATGAAAAAATGGATACTCTGTAAAATGTGCTACTAATTTCGTCTTCAGTGTGATTCCACGAAGTGATCAATCCATAAGGTTTAGACTTGGAAAAAATACAACGTAGGTTTTTGTCTCTGGTTTCCTTGGTGTTGAGCCCTTTGTGCTGATGGTTCAGGCTGTAAGGAAGAGATTTGTTTACAGACAACTAAAATCGACTTTTGTTTTCTTAAGGGTTTAATCGGAGCCTGAAATCAATATTTAAAAGCCTAATCCAGACAGATTAACTTGAATAGCGCTGTAAAGTAATCTGTCCTTGAGATTCTCTAGCAGTCTGTGGGCATCTCTGCCAGGGTCTGTGGAGATTTGAAAAGGCTGCTTTGCACACAGAACAGAAATCATGGCAATTAATTCCCCTTTTTTGTCATAGATGGAGAAAAAGAACGTTTTTTTTTAATTCATTACAATTCTTAAGAATTGTAGTTCTTGTAATTTGTAGCAGTACACATACTGATTTTTAATTTGCTGATGCTTCTTGTTCATGGGTTGTAGTAACTAAAAGACAAAGCATTTTATATAGGAGAAAAGTTAATTAAATCTTGCAAATGAAGTAGTTTATATAGTAAACTGTGTGATTTGCACATAACATGGGAAGCAGTAAACTTACAATTAATAGCGCATCATTACTTAAAATATAACACATGGCAACTGAGGATTGTGTGAGCAGTAGTACAGAATTTGCTCGCTTGAGATGGCAACAAGGTCCTGAGCAGGTGAGTTTTGAGGACTGAGAGAGGTGGTATGTCCTAGGAATGGGTCAGAATTAAATTTTTAGTTACTGATTTTGGTCTTCCAAGCTTTCACGATGATAATGATTTTTGTCTTAGTAGCGAAAGCTGTAAAAACCCATCATCTGAAGCTGTATAAACCTGTGCAGCCTGAACATCGCATCCACAGGGTACTGAGGGGAGAAGTAAGCCCAAGGAGAGCAGGACTTGGGATAAGGCTGCCTGTATTTGTGAGGCCCTATTGGGTTTCAAATTCCTGGTCCACCTTGATTTTAACGGTTGCTGTGCATCACTGTGTTCAGTGCACACAAGAATCGGCACCAGTCACGCAGATTGCCTTTTTCTTTCTTAAGCTAATTTCTTTCGATGTAACATTTTCTTTAATGCAGACATGCATCGGAATGGCAATTTTGCTTTTCAGCTTAATGGTTTAGGGGGCCACTGGGAAGAATATTTGGGCTTTCAAACTCTCATGTTTTTTAGACGTGTGCAAATGCAAAAATGATATGTTGGTGTTTGTCAGAAATGACATTAGGCAGGACTGCAAAGTATTTGCTACAGCCAGTGTGGATGCACTGTGCATACTGTGACAGTGCAGTTGTAGTTGCTCTGAAATCATCATTTCTTGGGCCGAATGGTGTGCGTGTGTACGTACTGGCAGACTGTGATGTGTCTGATGTGATGGACCACCCCCACCACCTAACCCACTGTAGTCATCCTGGGAGGGAATCTGTGTTCATTACTTTCTCCAGACGAAGAAATAAATGTCTTGCTCTCCCATGATCCTCTTCAGCGCATGGTCTTGTGTTTGCGTTCTTGATGTACATCTCTGAAGTGTGGGTCCAAAACGCATCATACGTGATTCACATAGTGGTAAGTCAAAGAAAGTGAGAAGCCTTTTTAGTGTGGTTTATGAACTAGAAATTACAGAGCATATTGATAAAGGCAAACAAAGTAAGGATATTTGCAAAGCCATGCTCTTATCTCCTTCGACTGCGAGTACAGTTCTTTTGCGAAAAGACCAGCTAAAAGATGTTTCCCTGTTGGTGGTATAAAATTGGAGCATATAACATGTACAAGAGATGTCATTATGCAAAAACCATAAAGACTTTTGACCCATTGTATCAATACTACTGGTTGTAATGTACACTTAGCAATTTGGTTACCAACTGTTCAAATGCACCAGAACACTACCTGCTCTCAGCTGGTTTATGTCCACTTATAATCCCTTACACTTATATGTTGTTATGTTATACAGTTATGAGCAGTCAGAAAGAATGGGAGACTTTTGCATGTATTTTAATGGGAATTTAGTGCCTCTTTTATGAGTTAGGGATGAGTGTTTTTTTTGGCCAATGCGATCAAGGCAAACCTTCTCGGCTCTCTTACTGGTGTGGTTGATTACTGCCTCATGTCGGAGGAAGATGGGGAGATGGAGAGGAAGACCAAGGAGGGAGGAGGGGTAGAGAAGATCTGACTGGATGGGATTTAACTCTATTCTGTTTTATTATTCTGTTGGAAGTAAAATTGCTTGGCAGAAGCTAGTGGCTCCCTTCCTAAAGAGGAAATGCACTGTTGAGCTGCTCACTCTGTGAAAACCAAACTGTCCTAAGGAAGCAGTGCTATGCCTAAAAATGGTATGGGTGTTCCCTGCAAATTAGGTGCAGGTCATCTGAGTTGTATATGTAGAATTACAGAGAAATTTAATTTAAATACAAATTCATTCTTGGTGTCGGAAAGAGGTCTGTATGCTTACAGCTGAACATAGTACACCACTGTTCTTGTTTGGAAGCTTTGTAGTGCCTTGCAGCGCTGATGCTCTGGGTTCAGTTCTGGACCTGGGGCGCTGTCTGCGTGGAGTTTGTGTGTTCTCCCTGTGTTTTGTATGGGTTTCCCCCAGGTGCTCTGGTTTCCTCCCACAGCCCATAGACATCCTTGATGGCTGGAAGGTTAATTAGCTTCTGGGAAAACTTCTAGGTGTGAGTGTGTGCCCTGTGCTGAACTGGAATCCCATCCTAGGTGTACCCTGCCTTGCGTCCGTTGCTTGTCAGGATAGGTGGTGGCTCACCTGTGACCCTGAATTGGATGAAGTGGTTTGAAAATGAATGGAGATACAGTTTGTTCTGAAAACATTATTTCTGGTACTGAATTGCTTGTTACACATACCTCATCCCTTTTTCATACAGCTTTCTCTTATGCCATCTCTCATCCTTTCCTCATCCAGTGTTATTAACAGTGGACATTGAAATAAAAACAAACCTTTTCTGCACATTACATGTTGTAGGTTCCTCATTCTGTTATTATTGTTCTGTCTTTACCTGGTTAGTTTAGTAGTTAGTGGTTCGCTTTGTGCTAAAAGCTTAATTATATAAAAAAAGTACAATGTAAAATGTCTGTTCTTTTGCGGAGAGTGTGCATGTGTTGTAAAAGCTTCGTTTATTGTTGTTGGCATCAGGCTTGGTAAATTCATTGGAGACTAAGCATAGGAAACTGGGACATTTCTATCTTTGGGTATACGTTACGTCATTGCTATCTTTAACTGGATTTCTCAGAAAGAAGGTGTAACTAGTTGATAATAGGATAAATGGAAGCAAGTATTGAACTTAAAGATCTGTCTCATCTGTCTTATGTTTTTTTAAAAAATATACTTGAATTCCATGTCACAGTTTCATGAAGTCATGGAGCCCTGTTTTTGACTGATAATGGTGATGGCATGTGTGAGCTTAGATGAATTTGTGTTGATATTCATTTTGCAGCCACAGCTCTTCATGGTAATCTGTGTTTTTTTGATGTTGGAAGGATTCGTTTTACAGATGAAGAGGGTATATGATGGTCATTATGCGTAATGAGGAAAAATACACTGTTATCTTAAGCTAATGCTGTAAATCTTATTGTATGGTTTGGATAGCTGAAGTATATGTATATGATCCAACAAAAATGCGGTAAAAGGTGTTATTTGTGGTTAGATGAGACCAAAATGTAACTTGGTAGTCAAAATGACAAACATTACTTTTGACACTCTCCCACACATGTTGTAGTGATGCTTCTTCTCAGCAGGGACTGGAAAGCTTGTTAGGACTGAAGGAACAAACAAACTCCTGTCCTTAAACGATCCCCAACCGACATTTGCCGATACTATGGGCCGAAACTGCATCACCATAATGTGTCCTTTTGATACTTTCCCAGAAAAACTTTCAGATGTAGTTACTGCCAAAGGTGTTTTCACCAAATATTCAAGTATCATCTCTATAGTCTGGAGGCTTATGTAGTCATCATATATTTTGTTTCTGTTTGGTTTCTGCTGACAGTTACTGGCCATACCTTAACCTTTGAAGTCCTCAATTTGAACCTTCCGGTTTTTAATAAAATATTAAGTTTAAGAAGTGTATGCATCAGTTTGTAATATCACAAAATGGGACACCTATAGGTAGGGTCTGAAAACTTTTTCAAGACACTGTAAATACAACACCAATGAAAAAGATATGTGCTTGGCACGGGCGTGGATGAGCACGACCTGGCCTGTGGTTGACTGTCTCACCTGCCCCATGCTTTAGACTAGAAGCTTGACTGAGAGTTCAAGAGTCTACTGTTCTGTTCTGCAATAGGTCTGTTTCCATTTCCTCAGGCCAGTGATTATTTAGGGTTGTTAAAGCTCTAGTCTGTAGTACAATATGTCTTTATCTGTTCTCCGTAGTAAGTGTGCAGGTGTGCACTGCAGTTGAATAAAGTCAAAAAATAAATAGCATTATGTAATGTATTTGAAAAGAGAAAATCTAAAAGGAAATATTTAACATATTATTTCTGCCTGTATCCACAGGAAATAGTCACTTATTTCCACCTGTAAAAGAAGGCAAGGGTATTTTTTGTTAAAGCTGTAATGCTGTGAAGATTTCAGACCGCGTATGTATGTATGCCCCTGCGTGTGAAAAGCATACTTGAACACGGGGGCTCATCATGGTGTGTGCAGTGTGGGGCTCCCCTCTAAAGAGGATGCTGGGCGGGCTGGAGCAATGAGAGTCAAATACTGTACCTTTCCCAGGGATATAACAGCAGTGCAGTCCTCGTTAGGAACCTCAGCCAATGCCTTTTTTATTACATTTACCTTAAATAAGCCCAAACATTACAGCTAATAAGATGGTGCATTACTTTGTAAAACAACGAAGTGAATCATCTGCTCATATGATCCGTTTTGATAACATATTATTGCTACATTGCACATGTAAGCTTTAGTTTCAAAGGAATATTGATTAATATCAGACTAGAAAAAAATGGAAGTGCTTTTTTTTCCATATTTCCAGTGCTTCAGTGTGTTCATGAGTCTTTTAGGCAGGGCATTAGACACAGCATTGTCTTTGTTATTATTTTGCATTGTGTAAACATTAAAGTTACAAGAATAGACTAGATATGCTGACCTCTAAAAGAAGCTTTTAAAAGTAAAAGACTATTGAGCAGATGTGCTATTGCTATTGTCTTTAAGTCACTGCAGAGTTGTACAAATTACTGAATCTTAAAGCTTTAAAATTTGGGGATGGATAATTTTTGCAAAACCTGTAACAGTGTTGTAACTGTGACTATGGTTGTTACTTAAAGGTTATGTAGGAAGTGCTGTACTTCAGGCATTTGATGCAACCTTTGTACTCTGCTTTGGTGAGTTATAAATGCAGCCTGGCTGTATTTACTGTACTTTTAAGAACTGATGAATGAAACAAGCTATACTAATGGCTTTTAGTGATCATAAAATGCATGGTTTATTAAACTGGTTTGTCATTAGAAAGTTGTTCAAAAAAACATAAATTCTTTGTATAACTGAATATTTGTTTGACATACAGAAATTGGTTAATATTTTAATTTTATGTGCTGCTTCTGTCTGTCAAAGCCAATATATATTGTTAAATCTGCTTTGTGACAAGAATTTGTTTTTCCTGTTCTTACTAACAGTTGACCTTAGAATAATGTATAGCCATGCTTTTATTCTGTTTGTTGAACCCTGAAGTTAGAATATGTGATGTTTAGGACTTGACTGGCTGATAAAGTTGGACCCCATACAAATAAACATGTGTGGTTCCATTGAGACTAAGACTTTTATTTTCTGTTTTACATCCTTTGCCTTAGTAAAATAAATTTACCAAGAGTCAACATAAAGTCCATCATTTCCACCCACTTCTTAATATCATTGTTGCCCTACAGCAGATAAATTCACTGTACTATTTCTGATCATGGGAAGCTAGGTTTTAGGCATCTTTTTTCTCATTATGTTTTTGCTGCTTTAAGCTCTACTAACAGGCTGTGGATCAATTTCAAATGCACAATAAGAAAGTTCTGTCTATCGCAGCCAGCTCTGCGATGGCTGCGCCCCTCCTTGTGCCTGTTGCCTGCTGGAATAGGCTCTGGCTCCCCTGCGACCCTCTTTTGGATAAAGTGGTTAGAAAATGAATGGATGTGCAGCTCTGCCCTCTCTGGGATTAGAACAGGCAGGTTGGCTTCAGAGGCCCACAGCCCCTCTCTCCCAACAGCAGTGAAGACCCAGCCTCCCTTCTCTGGAGATCTCTACCCATTTGAGGTTGCAAGCATGATGACATGGCTTTCTGTAACAGGCTCAGTGCCTTAGAGCCCTGTTACGTTCTCCTGTAGTCTGAGTCACACCAGGCCGCTGGGTACCGCTCGACCCCTGAGAGAATCCCGTCGCGGCTCTTCACAAGGCACATACAGCTCCCAAGCCACCCAGCGCCACTCCTCCGAAACCGTGGGAGGCTTCAGTGCTATCCAGGGTCCAAGGGGCTGCCGTCACCTTCTGCACCCAGAACATCTCTGTGGATCTCTGTGGTGGGGATTGAGAGGGCAAATGTCTTCCTGTTCCGAAAGCTCCATGCTCGTCAGCTGAGAGCTGCGGGCGGCAGGTAATTTTGTGCAAATGGAGAAATGGATTAGATGAGTAGTTCTCAAACTGGCGCGGAGCGCCCCCAGGTGGTACGCCAGATGACCCTGGAAATTTACAATACATTACATTCATTCAGTATTTATTTACCCAATGTTATTTTTATTATATGTGTGTGTGTGCATGCTCATGTGGTCATTGAGATCTTCTGTGGTTCCTAGGAGGAGATGACTTGTAGGTGGTACTTGGGAGGCTTTGGTTTGATCAGGGGTGGTACTTGGTCCAAAAAGTTTGAGAACCACTAGATTAGATTATTCAAGCTAGCCAAAATCACATTTTTGCCTGTGTGCTAATTTGCTGGTATTATTCACGATTTTGTGGAAGCATCACACTGAAGCAATCTTTCTTATCCTTAGTTCTAAATGTTATATACAGGAGACAGAAATGGGTTGTAGGTTAAAGACTGCTTTTGCTTGTTTTCGGATTATACTACAGAGGCCTTAAAACTGCATGCAGGCAAGTTTGTGGGTGCAAAGCTGGTTTATTGAGCAGCAGACCTCTTACTTGTAGACGTGGGTAATATGAATGTTTTAGGTCAGGGGGAGGCAACATTTTTGTCAGACATTTGTTTTGAACAGATGTCTTAATTGACTTGATGCATTTTTATATTTTACTTGCCTAATACCTGAGATTTTGTAAATGTGTAATGAAGAGCATTTTAACAAGCACAGGTCCATTGCTTATTATTTAGTTCAGGCATTTTATGAAGTTTGTGTTGTAGTTCGTGGGTCCTAGGTCTTCCATGTGCCATGAAAATATATATTTTGGAGTCTGTCAAACTCTAGATATTTGGTGCATGTAAGTGCTGACTGTAAAAATGGAAGTCTGATTATATGCAGTAGCTTACTGAAAGCTGAAAGGTACAGTATGTGTCCCTTCTTAAAGTTTGCAATAGAAAAAATAGCAAATTGTTGTTTGGCAACTGAACAGAGTTGAACATTGGTTTTGTTATGAAGCTCAGAGCCATTTTATCCATTACCCTGTGTTATCTTATGAACTGCACATGGTTTATATCTCTCAATTATGAGTGTCTTTAAAATATTAAGGCCTGTACTTGCCCAGCTGCACTTTTAGAGTGTGTGGAAAATATAGAGCTAAGTTATACCACTGAACAGCGTCTTCATGAAACTCTCAGTACACTGCACACGTTCTGTAAATGAGCAGAAACAAAAATGTTGTCTGGCACACGATCATTTTAAAACTCAGCCAAAAAGGCTTTGCCGGTCCTTTCTGCATTAAATAGCATATGGGAGACAGTTGGTAAATACAAACTAAACGTGGTTGAGAGACTGTTTAAAATGCATAAATCAAATAGGACTGGATTTGGAGAAATAAAAAAGACTGTTTATACCTGTTGCACAAACAATCAAGCAGTTCCCACTTCATCTTGAGCAGTGTTATTGTTTCAAAATGCATTTTATTTGGCAGAAGGCAGCTGGTTTCATCACTGTGTACTCTCAGACAGTCAGGGATGGCAAATTTATGCCAGTCTTCAAATGACTTTGAGGACCACTGGGGTAACCGTAAATGATAGCTCAGGTGCAAAAAATATAAGCTCTATCATTTGTTTGAGACAATGGTTAAATGTGCATGGAATCGCACATCTTGTCAATTCACCTTTTGAATTTTCCAGCTCCTTTAACACGGTTGATCACTGCATTAGAAAATCAGAAGTGTCAGCCTGTCTGTGATTGAATACGCATAATCTTACCTGCCTTCAAGAAATTAATTAATAGTTTCCTTGCCTGAAACTTAGCTTTAATGGATAGTCCTAATAACGCTTGGATTTGGTGATCTCTTCAAATGTTATTTGTCATAGAGCTTTCTTCCTTTGGTGCCATGTCAGCATCGGATGCCTTTGTTGAAGTATCATATCTTTCCTGTACTGTACCCATTTAGTTTCATTTTCCACACCGAAAAGAAAGTGGGTGAGAAAAGTTTAATTGTAACTTGACAACTAAACAAGAGTTACACTTCAGCTACTAAACTTCCTTTCTTCCCTTTTAGTCCGTGGAAGAGTCTTTGAAAATGAAATTCAGAAATTCCTGTGGGTCTTTTGGTTTTCCTTCTGGAAGTTTGACTTTATATTTTTCTCTAGCAAACAGACGATCCAGGATTTGGCGAGACGCTGAATTCTTCTAACCCATGCACCTTTATGTTCGGTCAGTAGTTACTGAGGCTCAGGGTTATTTAAAAAACCCAGTAAGCTTTCAAAACCAAATTTAATATTGTATCCCTAAGTCATTAGCTGAAAACGGCTAAAACTATCTCGTCTACATATCCGCTGCATTTCATGAGAATCCAGCAAGTCTTGGGGTGTACAATGAGCTGTTATGTTCAAGCCTGTTGTGTGCGTAGGTTGTCTTGAGCTTCATGCAGTACAACGTGTCTGACCGACCATGTACACTATCAACGCGGGACACGCAACAGTGAGAATAATACGTTTGTACTTTTTGAAAGGGGCCTCCTGTTTATCTCCTCTTCCACATCCCTTGTCCTCACGTTGCCCACGGAACAGCTGTTTGGGGGCGTGGCGATGGCATCAGCAGAGTGCTGGGGGCCGGTGTGTTGGTTGGCACGTCTTTGCAGTGGAAGTCTAAAGAACTGCAGCCTCCCCTCCTCCTTACTGAACACTGGACTGATGTGCTTGTACACCGGCTAAATCATGCAGAGCCTGACAAAGGACGGTAAATGGCATCTGCTTCCTAACGGCACTTGCTTATTTGATCTTGAGGCAGTTCCTACAACCTGCACGGGGCCGGTTTCTGTCCGTTTGTTCCCATGGAGAGCTTTAAAGGCGCAACTGGAGGTTGTGGGAAAAAAACTGGGGCCTCGGCTTCTTCTGTTCTTTCATTGTCTGTTTCTCCACGTTGTCTGAAGCAGAGACTCCGTTTGGCAGTGCAGCGTTGGCTGGAAAAAAAATATCAGATAATAGAGGGGAAGAAAACTAAATCTGTGCACGAAGTGGATGAATATCTTCAAAGAGAATGCGAGATGAGCTTTACCACTGGCGAACACGATGCTAATTTCGGAAGGCATTCTGCGCTCATATGTAACAGAACTGGTGCTTAACTGACACGTTCTTCCCTAATAAGAGATTGTTATATCATGAAGCTCTTCTGTTTTTTTTTCTGTCATTTTGTCTGTCAGTGGGTTTAGCACTGTGGCAATTTCCAGCACATGCCTGCCATCTCAGAAAGGTTGCCAGTTGTTACTGCGTGAAAATAGATTGATGTAGTTGCCTGTTTTTGCCACAATAAATAGGTTTGATGTCACCTATTCTGCTTATACCTAGTGTGATTGACCTGTTATTTTAAAAATGTACTATATATTCCTGAAAACGTTTGGATTAATTTGTTCACTTGAAAAGAGGGTACATACTGTATCAACATTTAACCCAACAAAGGATTGATATATTGCATTAATTCTATAATTGCCCTTAATATCTGAAATACTTTGCAGATAAATGTGCATTGCGCTGGGATGTTAAAAAAAACTTTCATTGTCTCGCTACAGTTTCTGCCTGTACTCTTAACTACAGGTTAACCTCTGTGCTTGTCAACCTGAACCATTCAGTGATGTTGTTAAATCCTTTTTGGCAGCTTATTAAAGTGTGCGACGATGTGTGTGTTGCAGCCTTTAATTATAAAGCCAGACAAAATAAATTATTCATTCCTTCACGATCGTCTCCTGCAGTGCTTTCTTTTTCTCGATCCCAGGACATTAGATGTACAGCCGGCTGCAGATGTCTGGAGTTCTGGAGCTCCTCTGCTGTTTTACTTGTTGCCTTGCCTTTAAGCCACTTGTGTTCCCCTTCACTCTCTGGAACTGCACTCTGAGAACCCACTGCCAGAGTTAGGATTAATGTAAGTAAAAGCAATGGAGACCTAAGTGGTTTCCAACAAGCAATGTGAAAGTAAATACAACAGCTTTATTCTTCAGGGGAAGTCAGTATTCGAGGAGCTGGACTCTGTATTTAGTGACATGCTGTGTTGGACTTTTTTTTTCCTCTTTTTTTCAGCAGTTTTTTGCAGTAAATCTCCTTTCATCACTTTTACAGCTTCACAGGTGCTGTTTTTTTAATGAGTCCAAAAGGAGGGGGTGGGGGTGCAACAGTCCATGATCAAATTTTCACTGTTCTCTAAAGGGCAGTAGTTTGTAACGTGTTCATTTCACTCGTATGCGAGTCCTTTGTGTTAAATCTGAAGTAAGACGCTTGAAGGTATCACTGTGAAAAGACTGAATTAATTTTTTAGAAGTGATAGAACAGTTCGGCGTTTGTTGGTGTGGCTCCTTAACGCTTTTTCCAAAGACTTCGGTACCTCCTTACCAGGGGGAGTATCTGTAATGTCAGTGAAAGTAGCTTCGTGTAGGCGGAAAGACTCAAAATTGAAAATCTGGATCTTTCAAGATATTATACCTAGTGGGACTTACCTGTTGGGTGACAGAAATATAACCAGGGTAGTCCTATTTTGGTCTCTGCCTGGGCAGTCTGCTTGTAAGTCTAGATGTGGTCCTGAGAACTGAAATCTTAAAGGGTGGGCTTGCTTTATTAAAGATTGAAAGGAGCGGGGTCATGTTAGCATGTGGTTCTCAGCCTGATACATTAGTATGCTGTGAAAGCCATTCAGAAAGCTGCACCTAAAGATTAAAGATGGATTTCATCTGCAGAAGAAATATTCTGTCTTCTACATTCCTACGCCTAATCTTTCCATTGCAAGCGTTGCACAAGTCCCAATATGAATTTATTGTTGTTGTTATCATCGTGGTCGTTGTCAGTAAACATCGCAGCTGATACAGCCTGTACAATGTGGTAGTAAAACAGTTTAAATTATTCAGTAGCTGCAGCTCTGTTTCCTTGCAGTAGTTTTTGCCAGTTAAAACCGTGAAGGCTGAAATCCCTTTGAGAATGCGCTGCGCTTCTTCAGCATCTGAGAGAATAATAGACTAGCAGGACTCGTCCTTGCTGCCAGCACAGATTGCAGGAAGGACTGGAGATGGTTTTCTTTGACTTAATGTGCAAAAGAAAATCACACAGCAAGCACCTGATGTTTCTGTGCTGGTTTGCTTTGCACATGAAGCTCTCACTATATCTTCTACTTAAAGATTGGTTTAGTGTTTTGGAGATAGAACTAGTTTGACTTGCAAGAGGCCACACTCTGTGCACAAATGCATCACACTCTAATGGGTTTGTGCCTAGAGAGAAAATGAAGCACATCAGTCTTTTGGCTGAATAGTGGTGTCTGAGAAACCAAAGATGTTGGTTTCTTTTTAGATGTATTTCATTTATTCAGGAACTAAAGTTCCACTGTGCTCATCTTTGGAAAGTATCTGTTTTTGCTACGGTCACAAAATATTTTGTGAAGGGCTTGTGTTTCATAGTAAAATACCAATGACTGTTAGTTTGTGCATTGGGGTAACACTTGTATTTTTGGGAATTAGGGCTTCTAAGCTGATATGGACAGATGTACCGTCAATCCAAAAACTCTGAATCTGAAAAACCTCTGAAGTGCTAAAGCTGACTAACCACATGTTATTGACAGTGTGTATTATTTTAATTAAGCTTTGTCTTTTTTGAGCTCCGATTTATTTTTAAGCCATCATTTAGCTGAAGGGTTACAACTGCTTTGAAAATAAGCAGCAAAATAACAACATTAGTGTAGCAACCAATAGGGTGCCAGATAAGGTTTAATGGTATTACACTATAAAGTGTTCCTGTAAAATTAAAATTAATCATTAGCAGCTGTGTTGTCTTATACTGTGTTTAAAACTCCATTGTAAAGAATAAAAGACCAAAAATCATCTGTTTTTACTTTATTCAGAAGCGAGTAAATTCTTATTGTTAGTGGCATTGGTGTTGCAGCTGAGATATTTCATTCAAATTCTACTATGCTACACTAACATTTTTTAAGGACTTACAGCTTTTTGCTTGTGGTAAAGCAAAATGGGCCAGTTTATTTCAGGCAAAGAGACAGTACTGGCAGTAGGTGACCTGCCACTACTATAGAAATGATCTGGAATAATAACAGAATTCTGTTTGCAACCTATTTTGTGTAATCTGTGGTGTGCTCTTCATAGTGCTTGTTTACTATAGTGGTGTTATAGTATTAAATTGCTTCCCTTTGGGGGGAAAGGGTACTGTAAATTGTTACAGTGGGGTACTGTAAATATTAGGCCTCAGTATCCTGTTCATGAGATACACCTCATCAAAGGTCACCTATTATTTTAATTGAATATATTCTCCTGCTATATTGAAGCCATGGGGCATTGCTGTATCTGTCTTGGCTATTAATTAGCTGATGTACCTTTGTACCCAGTTAAAAAACAAAGAGCTGTATCCAGGTGAATCTTACAGAAGCAATGGTAAGTGGATAGTAATGAAATTTGTAGGCAAGAATGGTGCCTAGTTGTAGTGAACTGGTGCAGCGCTAACATGTATGTGTTAATTAACAAAACTCACCTATTAACTTATTTGACTGAGCTTACACAGGCTGCTAAATATCAATACTGAAATGTGAGCTTTTAAAACTGAGAGACAAGAGAGCCCAACTAAACCTCAGAGGTATGTTCTTATGCCTGGTCCTCTTCAGAAAATCCTTCTTATGTTATACTTATCAATTTAACAGTCCCACCTGAGTGACACACGACAGCCCTGTGCACCTGCAGCCCCTCTGTACAGCAGATCAGGCAGGATAGTGAGAAATGACAACACTCGTTGCACTAAGCAGAACTTAAGGAAGGTTTTAGCAACAATATAGCAGCGATACTTTGTATTCCTGAAGAACAGCGCACTGTCAGAAAATGAGTATTTTTTTCCTAACAAAAAGAATGGAAGTGGAACACCATGGAACAATTAAGGAACACAGTCAGGCTAGCAGTGATGGCCCAGCTGAAGGATAAATTTAATTCAGAAATCAAAGTCAGCAAGTTCATATTTCAACAGCTGTCCCAGCGACTTGGCCTGTGCGGGGGATCGCAGTTCAGTTTGTCCAGGATAGCCAGGGCTTTACGTTAAGAAATAGGATCCATGCTGGATGGAGAACTGAAACAGAGAGGTGTCCTGAATGATAAAATTCCACTAAAGGTGGGAATGATTCAGCTGAATCAAGGGTGGAACAGAAGAATTTGTGGTTACAATAAAGAATCAGGAAAGAGGAAGCACCATCATTAATGCCTTGTTCACTGCTTTTATTTCCTTTGTTTATAGCCTCCTGACATTAAGATTGTCTTCTTCGAATTCCAGAATTGAAACTAAAGGGCTGTGTATTGGCAGGCACACACTGGAATGACTTGTTCTAAATGTCCACAACTGATTGCCGGTGCAGAAATGCCTTTGAATCACTATGAGCATTACCTTACTCTGTATTCCTTATGTTAGGCTGAAAGCCACTTAGGAAAATGTGAAAAGTGTCCTGTTTGAAAATCATCTACAAATGCTCTTTCAGGATAGTGTGGTAGGTTTAGTGGAGTAATGGAAGTGGACTACAACTGGCCGATCCACTTGTCAGACAGTCAGTGAACCCATTGATTCGTTTTGTAGAGGCTTTCACAAGACAGCTCCAGTGGCCATCTGTGTGGATCTCGTGTGTTTTCCCCCTGTTCGTGTGGGTCTTTCTGGCTTGTGTCCGATGACATACAGGCTGGAGTTGATTAGCTATTGTAAATCGTCCCTGGCACCCTGGGCACTGCAAGAGCAGGAATGAGCCTTCAGTCCTGCCTTGTTCCCTACAGTGTCAGGATAGGCTTTAGTTTGCCTCAACCCTCCCCAGGAAAAAAGGTATTTGGTTCCCTCAGATGATTGACCTGACACCGTGTTGTACCTCAACTAGTTTTATCCACAAAATGAATCTTTGTTGGAGATGTAGGCAGTGGCGTAGGGTACGATACATCTGAAAAGAACAAACGAGATTGAGATTTGAGCCAGCTAAGGATGAAGTTCATGGTCATACTTGTTTTTCTAACATTTTGCATGTAATTTAAGAGTGATAAAATGGGTCTTTTGTATGCTTTACAAATCAACTAAAACCTCTGTTCTGTGTCAGTTACAGAATAAGTAATGGTCATGAATACATGTTGTAGGGGATCAGAAATGGGTCACTTTTAAAAAGCTGCATTTCCCAAACAGGATGTCGCCAGACTGAATATTTACACTCTCACCATTTTCCCCCGGAAAGTAGATGTGTGTGGAGAGATCTGTTATCACTACTGAAGTAAGTAAGTGAGTGTTTTTGGCAATTGACATGATATGGAATTGACCTGTAGTTAAATTGTTTTCAGTCTTTCCACTTTAAAGCGCCCTCAAGTTTGTTTCATTGATTTCAAGTGCTTTGTGTTGTATGTTACAAGCACAAGGGGTGGAAATCTGCAGTATCTTATTGTAAGTTTGAGCCAACATGGCACTTGCTCACACCTGTTCTGACGGCTAATCAAAACCGTTTTTCCAAAGTCTGCTTCCATAGGTCATGAACAAGCACACACAGTCAGGTGTGTACCCTGTTAGTCCTTTTTTGTATGGCTATTGTGCAGTGCTGAAGGTTTTTGCATCGGATTATACATTTTTACTGCACTCTCTGATAATGCTAATGTTTTAGGATTGGGTACTGACCACCCATCTTCCTTCTCAAGTGCAGTTTTGCACTTCTAAAATAAAGCATCAAAGAACAACAACCATGGACAGCAGAAGGTGCAGTGCGCGCTGTTAATGACTTGTGCTAATTGAATTTGGTAAGTGCATTGGAATCCACTTCAATCCCTCTAGCCAAGGCAGTGCTCTGCTGGCCGGTGTTAATGGCTGGGGAGTCCTCTGGTTGGAGACAAAGACCTTCAAGTGAAGTTTCACACTTACTACTCTAGCCCAAGGCTTGCCGTCGGCTGCCTGAAATTCAGGTCGCTATTTTTTCACCCCCCCCCAATTCACACTTGAGATTTAAGGCAGCCTACAGCATTCATGCTTGTGACTGAAGAGCTTGCCCAAATTTCAGCAGACTGCTTTTCAGAATGTAACCACAGTAGTACTGAATGGCCAAGTGCTCTGACGTCCTGATGTGACAGTACCTGTACAGCATTGTGAACGAGGTGGATATTTAATTTCTCGCACCATTATTAGTACTATACCTGCCCATATCTTAATTTTACCTGGTTTGACAGATCTCTATGTTAGCTGGGGTGCACTTCCCACTTTCGTTTTTACATCATTCAGTATAAACTCTGAATTACTCTTTTGAAATATTTTATGCTGATAGACTTAAAATGGGTACAATCTGTTAGAATCTCTACCTATTAAATCCTATTAAAGTGCCCAAAACTGTCATTTCTTTATCATTTTGTTTTTCTGGTTTCTAAATGAGTAGCTCTTATTAATGGATTAACCAACAATTTGGTTACATTTAAAGCAAACCAACTGAATGCGGACAGGTTTGAAACTCAGAAACTGGTACCAGGTTAATACCAGAAAGAATTCCCCTTTGCCTTTTTAGGAGCTGAAAGCAAATTTACAAATACGCCCCAAACAGAAAACTGAAATCAAGGGCCTCATGATGAGGAAAACCAGAAAACGGAGTGTTCCAGACTTGGGAACCACTGTGCTGTGATATAGAAAGGGCTGCTGAGATCACTGTGGTTTAGACCATCTCTAGTCCTGTGATTTCTGCCTGCTCCAGGTTAGGAAGGTAGCCTAAGGTTTGGTCAGCCCAGAACTGCCTTTTCCTCACACTTCATACGCTCAAAGATGACCCTGATGACTCATGAAAGATGATGCGCAGGTTTACAATTTCCTCCCCATGCTCTTGTACTAATGTGGACTTCTCAATGGCTACGGTCTCCGTTTTCCTTAAATGAATTTTTGTGCGCACTTTAGAATTTATAGGGCGGGCAATTTTCAGCAGCCTGGAACTGACTATTGTGTAATCATGGTACCAAATAAATTATTTTAAATATATTGATTTGGTCAGGATGTTACTACTCAGTGAATTTAAATATTGTGGTTTGTGAAGCTTCTCTTAGCCTGTATTTTAATGAGAATATTAAATATATATTAGTAACAGTAACAGGGTTTGTTCTCTAAGGTGTCTTTGTATTCGTCTCAAAGCAAGAAGAAATTCAAGTCTGGCAAGAACTGATTCATTTATAATATTGTTCCACTGAGCTCATTGTGTGTTTTCTTGGTCTTAATAAAGTGTACCAGTGTGGTTTTTTAAAGAAGTGTTTCTGATGTGGTGCAGAAGGTTCAGCTCTGCCGTAAAGAAATTAGAAAATTAAATGAGCATGCTGCTTTTCCAGTTAGCCCCCGTCCTTAATCTTTTAAGGGTCCTTTCTCCATGCGTGAGGAGCCTGCAGTTTGTCGGCCGCGGTAGTTTCCTGTGATGTGCGCGTTTCTGCCAGTGCTTGTATTGCTTTGCCTTGGGGCAAGATGTGGTCTCCACCCCAGCCCAGCAGCTGACTGGCCTGGCAGTGCGTGGGGGAAGCTGACTTTCCTTCTTTCTTGCAGAGCTCCGTGAGCGGGCAGGGCAGGGGTGTCCGAGCAGCCGCACCCCAGATCGTTCAGGGTGAGGGCTGCCGATGGACGCGCTTGAAGGCCGCGGTGCCCAAAGGCCCCCTCCCTCCCGAGGATGTCTGTACAACAGAGGAAGAAAGAACTGGACCTGCGCCTCTTTCCAGGGGGGTCATTCAGAGCAGCTTTGATGTTCCAGCCTTCCTGGTCTCTGCTCTGAGCTGCGCCGTTGTGCACAGTTGCTAGGGTTTAGAGTGAGCGAGCAGGCAATCCCCTTTCTCCCCAAGGCGGCCATATTGAGCAGACAGACAGAGAGCAGCCTGGGCTGTCCCTTCCTGCTCACTTGCTGTTTACATTCAGGCCCTGTTCAAGAGTGGGGTGCAGCAGTCTGTGGCTCATACACTGAGATATAAAGCTGCTTTGTAAGCCTAAATCTCTCCCCCAGAAAACTTTTACTTTTAGAAAATGAAATCTTAGCATTTCCTAAGTATTTGATTTATTTGCTCTGAAACCCTGCAATCTGCTTAAGTTGTGGTTCTTTGAAGGTTGGATGGTAATGGTGGAGGAACAGCACAAGGTGAGTGACAGTACACAGGCTGTCCCCTTTGTACCTGGCAGAGCAGTACAGCGCATTTGCAAATGTCAAGGGTGCAGAGCGCAGGAACCTGTTCAAGTGGCTATAAAATGTTTGCAGAAACTTAGTCTGCTTGCTTTTTCAACACCACCCATTTTTCAGAGGAACAATCTGCTTTCTGGTTGCTCTGGATTGCAAGCATATTATTTTTTTGCATTTCCAACAGCTTTGTGCGGAAAATGAATGAAGTAGCACTTGAGGTTTAAATGGGAATGATCAGTTTGTCTGGATTACCTTGACTTGGTTTTGTTGTAAATTGTGAGGACATCAATTAAATAACACAATTTTTGTGCCACAGCTAGTAACATTAGTAAATATTGTTTATCTTGCTTTAGTTAATGTCACCTAAAAATATTTAGTGTATAAAGACACCATATATGTTTTTGTGTAAGCAATTGTTGGTGTGATCTCAATATCAGAGCAGAAACCTGTGTCTCCCCTGGTGTGACAGCATTGTTGATGACACCTCAGTAAGAGGGATGTAAAGCATTCACATGGAAGTAGGGAAGGACAGTTTGATTTTACACATGCTGCCTCAGAGCTCCTGAATCTGGTGTTCCATTCTGAATTGGGGTACCTTCTGTGTGGTGTTTGTGTTTTAGTATGGGTTTTCTAGAGTTTTGTCCCACCTTCCAATGTTGGCCAGGTTAATGGGTGCCCCTTAATTGTCCCCATATGTGAGCATGACCTGTTTGTGATGGACAGCTGTCCCGTCCAGGGTGTAATTCTGCCATGTGCCCTGCACTTTCAAGATAGGCTTGGGGTGGCCCTCACCAGGAATGAATGGGTTTGGCCCTGCTGAGATTTGAATATAAACACATAGTTCTTTGTGGATCATTTATTGCATAAAATATACTTGCTGAATTCATCATTCACCTAAAAGATAACTTTAAAATCTAGTAATTGAGGGAAATCAAAACGGCCCTGTCTTTCACCTGCAATAAGTCTTTAAGAGTTTATTCACCAACCTGACAGCACCAGCAGGAGAACAGGAAGATTAGAAGACAAGATCGACTTAAATTGATTAAACCGTTCAGCTCAACCTGGAAAGCTACAGTAAACAAGGGCGTATTGCTCATTGGTGCTGAAATTAATAAGTAATACACAAATGAGAGATTACAAATCACTAAAAGCTGTTTATTTGTGATCTGCAGGGAAAAGTCGTTTCATTACTTTTTTAAAATGCTAAGTCTTAAAAAAAAAAGAATTCCTATTTCTTTTGAAACAGCTCTGCTTTACAAAAGGTGCTTAAACAGGAGATGTCTTAAAAAAGTCATGAATGATTACCCTGGAGAATAATCCTTGTTCCCAAAATGATTCTTTGTTTGGAAAGGTCAATGAAAAAATGTGTTTCCATTGCTTTTAATCTTTATTTCAAACAAGCAGATTTTCTTTAGGTTAAGTTTTACTGCAGAGCAGTTCTGAACTAGCAATGAGTAAATGGAAGTGGACACCACTTTAAACTGGAATACAGGACTAAGAAACCTTCACAGTGATGCACTGATGCTCCTTAGAGAAACACTGATTATCAGGCCATGAACTGTACTGATATCACCCACTTGTTTAGGAACTTTCATTGCTTTGTGACATTGCCAAGAAGCAGGTTATCAGGGGCTTAATATACTGACTTGAACCAAAGTTTGTAGACTTCTAAAATGTTTAAGAAGCACATCCCACAACAATATGTAGCACAGATATGTGATTCCCTGAGTTTTCATGGGTTTGTGTGATGCTGGAGGTGCATCAGTCCTTAAGCTGCATCAGTGGTTTTGTTTATCTGGGTGTTGATGATGGGGGAAACTCTCAAGCTGTCTCCCTAAATCCCCCTATTTTTTCCTGGCCTTCAACATGTTTAGTCTTACAGGAATTAAAGCCTAGTGTAAATGATTAAAGCTTAGTTAGTTAATTCCCAATCAGATGTTGTCTGTATGACCAAGAAAGAGAGTTTTATTGCTGTTGTGTAATTGCTATTTTGTGTTGGTAAAACAGTCATAACTTGTAAAAATGTGTTACACCTGTCCAACCTCGCATAGCTTTAGTCAATGCTTTTAAAGTGTTATATAACATTGATTTTACTGTCTGTTTTCCTTGAAAAATGATCAGTTTATGTAGAAGTATTTGTTGTGATTTTTGTACTCAAGTTCAACTGTTTAAACATTAAATGGTGTTGTGACTGGGGGGAGAAATCAAGATTTCTGGAAAGCAGTTTAGCATGCAGTTGTTTTATTGTATTTTAGATAGTTATTTAAGTCCCATTAACAAAAGCTGTAAAGGTCATTAAATGCTCTCGATCACCTCAAATGTATTGTTTGTCATTTTGGAAACTGTTCCAGTTCCCATTGCTTTGTGAACATGGCAACCTGCCCTTTTAAACTAATTTACAGCTCACAGCAAATGCTTTAGTTTTTTGTTTTGATTCACAACAATGTTAAAAGTTATCTTGCCAAACTATGGTACCTCTCAGATCTCTACAGGGAGTCTTACAGGATTACCTGATCGAAGAAGAGAATGCCCCAAAACTGATTTCCTACCTTTTCTGGCGGAATCTTTTCCTGTTCAGTTGCTATTTTCGTTTTTATTTTGTCAAGCCTTTTTAAAGAACAGCTAGGTGTCAAAGTAAGAGCTGCACGAACTGATGACCGAATTCACCTCAGACAGTGGGGGGGTATGGGCAGCCTTAGGACTGGGGCTGTTTATGCTTTCACTGCAGAGCACAAAGCAGCCACCCATGAGGTTGTGCTGAGGTAGTGAAACGAAGGAGTCCTCCACTTTTCTGGTTTGTACTGGCAGTTTAGCTGTGGTCCTCCATCACTTTGGGAGTTTCCCCACTCTGCAGTGACCGTCAGCATGGGGACATCAAGAGTCTGTGTAGTAGATCTACTGTAGGAGTGTGATGCCCTGCAGGCTGGGCAGGTAGCACATTGTGTTCTTGTATCCTTGTGTATAACTGTGGCCCTCAGACAACCATTTGAAATTTGATACATTCTCCTGTGTGAACACACTAACCTGCCACAACTGTTCTTCAGGCATTTGGGCCTGAGCCTGATATCAGACCAGCAGCAACTGATTCCACCTTGATCTCTTGCATCTGTGTCTCAGTGAGGCGGCACTTTGTGGTCTGTGCTGAAGGGTCACATTGACTATTCCTAATGTATTTCATTGTCGTTCTGAGACACTACTGCCCTGCCAGCTTTGAATTACCATGGGGCCAGAGGAGATGACTTACAATACCTATTTTTAGATTGAGTATGGTATTATACCGGCTTGTAAAGTTTCTTCTGCTGAGACTCTGAAGGCCCAGCTTGATGTTTAATGCTTTATTTTTGCCGTGTCTCTTTTAACATGTGAGTGCTCTTTGGGTGGGGAGAGGTGATATCTTGTGAAGTTACTGATTATTAATAAACACTGTCTTTAAGTTTGCATAACCGCAACTCTCCACAGTAGTAATTTTCTTCTTTCATTCTTCTCTTTCAGCAAATCCGTACAATCAAAAGTGGAGAACATATTGGTGAGTAATGCTTCAGTTCTTTGGTTCGAAATGTTTACTCTAATGTCAGCCATGAAAGCCCCACAGAAACACCCACTGTGTTTCAGAACAGCACTGTGTCTGCTGTGTGTGTACGGCACACTGTTACACATTCACTCTGAGGCGCGGATGTGGTACTTTAAATGCCTCGATCCACATTCTGCTGTTCTTTCCATCTTGGAATTACTGTTAAATTTATATCCGTGCTCAACAGAAATAATATCTTTGGCGTTTGTCACCACAACATTACGTTTGCCACTTTTTTTTTTGCTAAATGCAAAATTAATTTTCCCTTGCCATGAGGTTTGGGTGACTTTAGACAGAGGCTCGCATCCACTTGAAACAAAACAGCATGAAAGAGGCTAGACGGAAAAAAATGACTGGTGGAAATCTGAAATCTATTACTTGATATTCTACAGGTGGGTAGGTGGTTCTAAAAATTAGTAATACATCACAACCAGAGATGCATACAAAAGAGTCTCAGCATGTCTTTGTGAAGAATATTATTTTGAAGTTGAGACATATCTGGGTGTTGCCACAAGGAACAACAAAGTACAGGTTGATCCTTATTCAGGAAGAGAGAGTAGTTTTGGCTTCCAGTTAAACACAAAAACAGGTCAATATATGCGTGCATATCAGTTATATAGTCATGTTTACAACTTGCACTTCGTGGTCTAACCTTATTTCTTTGGTATTGTTTTAATCAATTTATAGATCATATAAAACACCTCTTCATTACCTTTCATTACACACTTTAATTTGCTTAGTATACACTGCATTACATCTCACTGTGATAGAAATCTCTGCCTTCAGGATATTCTCATCCCTGTTGTGCTGTGTGTTGTGAATGTAAGTTCGCGAAGGTTTTCTTCATGGGATTATAAACCCCAAGAGTTCATTTGTAAATTTCACACAGAACCTTTGAAAGAAATATTCTTGCTAACACTTGGTCCTTTTAGCATTGTTCAACAGCCAGCCTGGCTTTTCTTCTTGGGGGGGGGGGGGGGGATTTGAAACCTTTAATGTGCATGTCTTATTTTGGGGTACACAACCCTCCCAAGATAAAATTCTATTACTGGCATGATGCAGCCAGTAAGATGCTTTACAGCAACGCAATGGTTCAGATCAAAGAGACCGTTTCCCGAAGTGAAAACACCGCTGATGGAAGCGAAGGCCAGTAGATCTTGAGCAGTTAAGGTTAAAAATATAAAAGAACAACTTATTAAAAAAGCTCTTCTCCCCGGATCACCAAAGAAAATGCTTTAGTCAAAGCAGTACTTTCTGAGGAAGAGTTTTACTTCCCTACTCTTGTTATAAATTTATGAAGTACATTTTACTTCTCAGAAAAAAGTCTTGTCCTTAGATTTTTCTGTCCCTTATGTATAGATGCCACGCCATTATATGTTTAGTTATATATTATATTGTAGTGAATTCGGGTTCTCGGGCTTGTGCCCTCCCCTCTCCCGCCCCAGTTCGTCCCTCCACCGCATGGGCGCGAACCCGGGTCTCCGGCGTGGGGGTCTTGTCGGCTGACCTTGCTCAGCCCGGGCGGCCCACATCCCTGTTATGTGCAGGGGTGTATTCGTTTCAATATGTTTAGTAACAGTATTTCTTATATATAGATATCCCTGTGTGTACTTTGTTTTACTGTGCAGGTATGACTTATTCCCCTCCCTTCAAAGCATCACTAAGTCATTCGGCTTGATTTTGTTGAAATTTCTGTCTGTGATATTGGCAGGGCTGCTTGAACGAAAGGAAATGTGTCATGGAAGTACAGTAAACCCTCGATTGAACAGACTGTAAAATCAGAAATACCAGACTTCCTGGCAATAATGGGGAAATATTCAAAGAATAAAACAAAGTAATAAAAAGATACATGTTTAAAATTCAGCAATATCAATGGTGCCCTTAATGGTAGGTCACTTGCTCACGATGTGTGTATTTATAACACTTGAAATAAAGTGTGTTTAGGATTAAATGTCACAAGAACAATTTTCACTGACTCAATTTCAATTGTGAACAAAAAATTCAAAAGATTCAGAAGGCATATATATAGTAAAGTATATATCCCATATAAAAGTGTTTTGTGCTGAAAAAAAAACCCATTCTTGATTAAATGGACACCCCTTCACCACATTAGACTGTTAAGACCAAGGGTTTACTTTAGTTCATGTCCTAAGTACTTCAGATGTAAAGTACTGTATATATGCGACTTGAATAAAGGTAAAACGTCAGGACTGGGAGTCTTAGGCGTGGTAGGTGCTGGAGTCTGTCTGCGAACAGGCTCGACCCCAATGGTCCTGGCTGGCTCTGCTCTGTTATTGGATGTTGCAATGTTACCGGGGTTCTTGCATCAGCATCAAGCATTAATGTTTTATTCGCCAGTTGTATTCCACAAGGGCTCCATTTTTATCACCAAGTTTGTTGTATTTCAGCTCCTCTGGAAGTTTAGAGGAGTAAAAAACAACACAGCTCCTGAAATTTGCATTCCTTGACTTGTTTGTTTGGATTCTCTGCTGCATTTTTTTTTTGTAAGAGGTGCCATTTTCACACCTTTCTTTGCATTTCACTGAAAAGCACGCGCGTTCTTTTTTCCTCACATTTGGCTCAATTAAAGACACAAATCTCTATATGCTTAGGTATTCATTGCTCGAAAATTCAATTTAATATCGGTTATATAGGATTTTAAAATAGCTTTAAATGAATAAACATCACGTTTTGCAAGGGAGCCGGTGAGTCGAAGCTCTTGTACAGATCTAATAGCTCAGAAACGGGATCGGGTGTAGACATGGGATCTCATTTATGTGCAGTGAGCTTTCTGTTTTTAAAAAACAACCAAAACCCACCACGTTTTTTCAGTCTTATTCGGAAAAAAAACATTTGTTTAAAATACATCAGCTTTATTGAAAAGGGGTCTTTTTAGGGCGATATTAGTGTTTGGAGGCGAGTCTGCACAGGAATGCCTTTGAAAGCGAGACTATAGGAATGACTCAGCCCGTAGTGGCAAATCTGTCCACGCTGTGATAAAGAGCCGGTTGTAATGACGGCTTGGTTTCTGAAGTGAACGGCCTGTATGCTGTAGTAAAATGCAATCGGATCACACAGAGGACAGAGGGGGTCCTCTTTTATCCCGGTTTTCAAATTCCCGAAAGCGCAACGTGCATTTGGCAACTGCCTTAGAAGAGCTGAGTGAAACCAGGTCACGTAAGGCTCGTATGTAAACGCGAATATAAACGTGTGTCTTTCCGCATGTTGTCTGGTTTTGTGAAAGCGGGACACGAGGTGTGCGGTTCCTGAAGACGTAGCGCAGGGCGACTGGGGAGCCTTTGTTATCTGCGAGTGCGAGTGGGTGTGTGGTGTCTCTGTTTACTTTTTCTCCCCCCCCCGAGCCTCATCCGGCGCTGTCCTGACCGTTTCAAACGCCGAATCCCGACCGACAGCCAGTAGGCTGCGAGAGGATTACATCGCTTTTATTTACCTTTTTTCCCTCACTACCGCTGCTTAGTGGCTGATAACTTTAGCCATTCATGAGCTTCCGTTCCCCTAGCAACAAACAAGCGAATAGAAAAGATGGGGAAGACGCATCTATTCTTAGAAACCAATTGTAAATGGTGGGGAGATTCAGGGCAAAAATGCACGTTGGCAGTTTGTCAGTTTCGCTCAACTGATGTGCTAGCTCTCCCTCTCCCTGGCTGTCTAAGGGTTAACGGTGGGGCGATTTCTGTTCCAGGGACTCTCCAAGCGCCGAAACAGATCCCCCTGCTTTCCAGACCGTCTGGCTCTCAGAGGTCTCATCCCACAGTCTGTATCAACCACTTAAAAAAGAGCTACTAAATCCGCGTTGCGGCAAATTCAGTCACAATGCAGAGCACGCAGTTGGCTTTTCTGTAAAGACACCACCCTACATTAAATTTATTGCCCCTTTCTTGGTTTGGTAATTTGGCTTTGCAGTTGGTGGGAAGGTGTGAATGACAGGGATATCTTAAAAGACAGCTGTTTAAGTTTTCGAAAATGTAAAAATCTATATTGTTCTCGATGAGTTTAAGTGCGGAATGCCTAATTTTAAAGAAAACAAAAAAAAGCTTTAGGAAAAAGGTTTCATGGTTTCAGTAAAGCATGTACTAATGACATCTAGGACCTAGCATTGAATGCCACATTCCTAATTATGATCTTGCAATTTCACTTATTTGTTTAAAAAATATTTGAAATTAGCCTTTATGTGGCTGTTTCTACTTCTAGCATTTGCTTATCCTAATTTAAGACAAGGCTTTAAAAATGTGTTAATATAAAAGTTCCGTCAAGAGCATTTGCTCATCTTGAATATGTTTCCTAAAGCAAATGATAGAAAACAAAGCTTGTTTACATGGTCTGAACTGTCCGTTTTCCTGGCCTGCGGATTAGGTGTTGCCAGGATTAATGGTACCTCAAATGACACTGAGCTGAGGGGGGCTGCGGTAATTGAGTACGTCTGCCAGCCCCCACCCAGTTTTTCTACGTAAAACTCATTTCACACTGGACAGTAATCCTGAGCTCTTACTAATTGATTTAAAATTCCTCTTCCCTTTTCCTTTATCCTTTGCTGTGTTACTCTGTGCTGCGCGGTTGGAGGAAAAGTAATTGTAAACACAGTACACAGCCAGTTGTCAGGTCACTTAGGTAGAAGTGTATGCGGTGGGTTATGACTTGTAATGAGTCTGTACTGTTACTTTTCCCAGACCTCATGAGTTAGTGTGCTGAGAAGTTCAGTTGGCCTCTGGCTAGTTAATTTCTTGCCCCATGGCAACTACAAAGGAGAGTATAGCTTTGTTTGGAAAATGTATAAAGATCTTCCTTTAAGATTTAAGTACATACTTACACTTTTTAATCCCAGATTTAATCATATCAGTTTTTCATCTTATTGGTTTATAATCTTTTGTCTGTGTTTCACACACACACAAAAAAAAACTGCCCTTTGTAGGGTGATGGTGCAGTTATGAGGCTTTTGTCATCCAGTGATATCCTTCATCCTAACCTATCCTATTTTTCTACTATCAATATACACTGGCATAAGGTTTATGATAAGGTGAAAGCTGGTTGTTTATTTATGGTGAGCACCTAAAGGAAACTGATACAAGTACAAGTTGCCAGCATATCACCCTGCAACTCACAACGGACAGCCCACTGAAGCTCAGCAGGTGTGAGCCTGGTCATCTTTTGGATGAGACATAAAACCAAGGTCCTGACTCTCTGTGTTCATTAAAAATCCCAGGGTGTTTCTCAAAAAGAGTAGGGGTATTTGGTCAAAACCTGGCGTCCTGGTCAAATTTTCCATTGGCCTTTGCCAGTTGTGGCCTTGTAATAATCCCCATCTCTGAACTGGCTTCATCACTCTTCTCTGCTCCCCACTGAGAGGTGGTGTGTGGTGAGAGTACTATAATAATAATAATAATAATAATAATAATAATAACAATAATAATAGCCGACACTTATATAGTGCTTTTTCTGGACACTCCACTCAAAGCGCTTTACAGGTAATGGGGACTCCCCTCAGGACCTCGGTTTTACGTCATCCGAAGGATGGTGCCTGTTTACAGTAAAGCGTCCCCGTCGCTATACTGGGGCATTAGGACCCACGTAGACCGCAGGGTGAGCGCCCCCTGCTGGCCCCACTAACACCTCTTCCAGCAGCAACCTTAGTTTTTCCCAGGAGGTCTCCCATCCAGGTACTGACCAGGCTCACACCTGCTTAGCTTCAGTGGGTTGCCAGTTGTGAGTTACAGGGTGATATGGCTGGTGATATGGCCAGGTGGGGCTACATACTGGTGGTGGAGGGGAGTCCCCATTACTTGTAAAGCACTTTGGGTGGAGTGTCCAGAAAAGCGCTATATAAGTATAAGGAATTATTATTAAGTTCACTGGAGGTATGAGTAAAAAGGTAATAATGTTTTGGTTTAGCGGCAGGGACGCTGTCCCATTCCTCTTGTAGATCCTGGACAGGTGTGTGCCTGTTTGCTGGCCTCTCTAGATGCTACATTGATGTTCAGCGGGGCTCAAGTTTTGCGGATAGGGGCATCCTTGGCACAGCTCTCACAGTTCGTATCTTGCAAGAAAACCAGTGTGTTTTTCAGTTATCCAGCTGGGTAATTGTCAAGTCCGGATGAGTAATCAGAAGGGCATCAAGTGAGATCCCAAGACTTGATTGGTGTAGTACGGTGTGGTCAGTCGGTGGCCATCGGTTACCACAAGTGGAGTTCAGGAGCGACTAGATGCTTCCGCACGGTCCACCACATTTGGACCTCCCCATTGATCTTGGCAACCCCCCAATCTCCCAGATTCTGGCCTCTCACTGATGGACGGTGTTGGTTGTAATGTTTTCCCAGAATAGTTGGCTGGGAGCACCTCCGATGGCAAGCTCGCTGTGAGCTCGGCAAGATACCACTTAATCAGTTAGAATTAGTAGCTCTATTCAGTGCACATTTATGTCTGTGTTTTCACCAGGCTCAGTGTAATCCTGCAGGTTACATCTCATCACCTGTGCCCAAACACAGATTTAGGGTTTGTACAGCAGTCAATCACTTGAGTTTAAAACAGGACAGTCATATGCGGTTAATTCATCAAAATGATGCTGGAAACATTCAATTAGTATTAAGAAAATCATATTGTGTTTTTATGATTGGCTGTATTTTTTACTTACTGTACCTGTACAAGTGTTCTTTTTTTGAAAGGAATGTAAATGCTCTGAATTTTAATCAGCCCTAGATAAGGGTGTTGAAGGTGCGGAGTGCTGCTGCTGAAGTTTCACTTCATTTCTGGTGGTAGGGCTGCTGGAGGCGGTACCATTGATGGGGTTCGGGGAAAAACATCTTAGTTTACCTTTAATTTACCTTTAATAATGAGATCTGCATTATTAAAGTGATAATTTAATCATATTTCAAAAGTAACAATCACTCAGCATTAGCAAATAAGAAGCAGAAGTATCTGAAATGTGCTGAAAATTGAATAGCTTTCAGTTTAATCCTTCATTTCAGGAGACCGCCTCATTTTGCCTTTACTCACAATCCTCTTTAACTTAAATATCAGAGAGGAATAAACCTGGTGTTTGTGCGCGTACAATATTTTTTGAGTATTGACATACACGTGAAATTATCAAAATTGTAAGGTTATTTTGTCAAAAACGTAAACAAACTGTGGGCATTAACCCCGGCAAGTTTGTGTTTACCAGCATAATATGGTGTTGCTGCACCACTCTTCCTAAAAATACAGACTGCATGTTTTATTTTCCCAGCCCAGTGTAGCAGAGTTATGCCTGGAGCTAAAGTCTCTCGCCTGTTTCCCTTCTACTCCAGCAGAATTTAAATTATTCCTGCTCCTCCCCTCATCTTCCATATTCTCTTTGAAGCTCAGAGTTGGAAAGGCTTTTCAGTGTTTGTAGCTCAGGGCCCGACTATTCACTTTCTGAGTTTTAACAAGCACCAACCATGGCTTCTGGTGGAGAGAGAGGTTTTGAGATTTACGGTTGCATGGTGTTTTTTGTGTGTGTGTGTGCATGCCTGCTTGTCTTTCTTGTTTTGCTGTGTTTCATAGTGGCGCAATGCGCAGGTGGAGCTGGTGTTCTCTCTCGTGAACTGAGCGGGCGGGTACCTCTGGGCTGCAGCTGGACCCTGACCCTCTCAATCAGACACATTTCCTGGGAGCGTCGAGACATGAGCTTGCCGTATCATGAGCCCCACCTTCATCTGAAAATTATCTATACATTTCTTTTTTGCTCTCTGCAGTATCCCCTGCCTCTTCAGTTTGAACAACCTTCTCCACCCAGTGAGTCTATGATGCAACACTTCGATTTGTGAGATGTGAAGAATGTTGACTTTCTATATAACAGATTTGCACTGTCTGTACTATTGTGCTTGAAAACATTTTCTAAATGATATACCCGTTTTCTCCTTCTTCACAAGCACCAAACAATTAATCTATACTTTTTTTCCATTTGCTTTCCATCTGACTTAATCTTGTCCCTGTAGTATACTGAACACAGTTGCAAAATTGTCATGTTTTCTGCTATAGATTAGAAGTTTTAATTTTTAGTACTTTTTTATGTTCGCTCTGTTTATTCCTTTTTAGTTTTAACATGACATTAAAGATCAAATCCTGCATCCCTCTTTCCCCCCGGTGCTTCTCAGACAATCTTAGGAATGCCATACTTTATGAAGACTTGACTTCTGGATTTTGGAATTGTGAAGTGAAACAGCGATACACCCCTTCATATTTTAAAGGTGAATTTAGCCAGGCTTCGTGGATTATTAAAGGAAGAATAATAGAGCAGTCTGCTGTCTGAGGGGTTGAATGACATTCTCTGCCAGAAATCCCACAGAATTGCATCTGCACACAGTTGAGGACTGGGCCAAAATGGGGAGTAAATAGCAAGATGATAACAGTGTTACAAATGGAGTATTTCTCTCTCTTTTTTCCTTAATCTCCTGTTTCCATCCATAATCTCATTTTCAAGACCGTCCTTGTTCCTCCCTGACTCTTCCCAGGGCTTGCAGGGTGTGTCGGATTGATGAAGGCAGCATCTTGTCTGCGCTTGGACAAACCAGGTGGCAGTTGTGTTCTTGTGCTCGCAGACCCTAGAGAAAGCCTGTGTCAAAGAGGACAGTCCTGCTAGGGACAGCCAGTGCAAGCTTTTTTTGTGTCTTAATAGTGGAGTGAAAATTCTTGTACTGTTGCAACTCTGCAGCTGCAATAGAGAGACCTTTGGGAAGACTGTAACATATATAGCAGTGTAATAGGCTGTTGGGTCTCCATGTGCAGCCAGGACAGCCTGCATGCACTTTGGCATAGAGTCTGGAATTCTGTGTGAGGGAGACGGCACCATTCTTCCATGAGAAATTCAATCAACTCGCGCCTGGCAGATGAACGAAGTAAGCACTGTCTCAGAAGATCTCACAAGGGCTAAGTTAGGTTCAGATCTGATGACTTAAGAAGGCCATGACATGTGGAGAACATCATTCTCATGCTCATCAACCCACTGGGTGACCACATGTGCTCTGTGGATGGGTACATTGCCACCCTGGAAGACACCCCTCCGGGCAGGAAGGAAATGCTGCAACATGGGTTGAATCACTCCATACCTTTGACCTTGCCTTCTCAGGGAATGAGTGCACCAAAATCATGCTAGGAAAACACACCATTGCAGAACCAGCAGAACCCTCCAGACAGGCTCTGTGGGTAGGGGCTTTGTCATCCTGGAAAACACTCCTCCTAACAGAAAATGTGGCAACATGGGGTTAAGATGATGTTGTACTGATTAGCTTTGACCTTTCCTTCTCAGAGAATGAGTGCACTCAAACCATAAAACTATGCCGTAAACATGCACCCCACAACAGAGCTATCGGTACCCTTCGTTGTTGGAATCAAGCACATTTCTCTACAGTCTCTTTGCCTGAGCTCTTTTGCACCACTGGACTCACAAACATGCATGGTCAGCTGGGAGGAGAGGTTTGTGCACTGCAGCCCGCCTAAGGTATCCTTGGTGGCCAATTTTGATGAGACTGGCTGCTTGTATCCCCAGGTTGAAATTTGCAGTCAGTTGATCCGTAGTTGCGTGTCTGGTTTGTCTTGCACTTCAAATTGCAAATAAATTGCTGAAGACAGAATTGAACTCCAGTTTTTGTTTCTGTTCTTTGTGCTCTTTCATAACACCACAGTGTTGCATGCTTTTCTAATTAACTGGTTTACATGAACTTTCAAGTGCCGCTTTCTGTGTGCTTGGAGGCTGGCACGGCAAGGGATGTAGCCTGTTGGTTGTGCTTGATAGAGAGCAGTATTTTTGGAGTCTCCCTGCAGATCTGTGGGAAGCCATGGAGTGCTTCCTTTCTGTTTTACCTGGGCCAAATCAGCAGGCCCCTCACCTCAGATATTTGTTATAATACTCCAAGAGAGATTTAATTGCTATAATGTGTGATTACTTGTCAACAGATCCTGCTGGGTCATTATTTTTACCATCATATACAGCGGTCTGTGGTAGCCGGTCATGCCAGGGGGATTTCTTGTCTAGCAGTCTGCAGGTGAATGATAGTTCAGTGTTCAGGACCAGAGCCTGATCAGTCATGGCTATCACTGATGAATCCGATTAGTTTTCTTAATGCCCAGGAGCAATTTCCATGTGTCCTGCCAGTGTCAAGGTTATCAGGAACTGATATTATCAGGTTCTGGGTTAACTATTTGGCAGTCTGATGTGTTGGGCAGTAAAATTCATGTTCAAACCAGATTTTTCAGACAGGTTAAAAGTAAATACTATCAGTCATTCCTAGAATTTATACAGGGCATTGTACTGCTTTGCTTGATGATAAGCTGCTACTCAGTGCTGGGATTTCAAAACCAGCATTTTCTCAATATTTTCACTGGCTGCACCTCAGCAGGGGTAGCACACACTTATTGCCAGGCATGATAAAGTGGTCAGAAGGAGTGGCATTTAATTGTTTGGAAATACAAGCAGCTTTGAGCATTCCAGAGTTTGAGTTTTGTTTGGTGGCTCAATGCATAGTTCTCTGTAGATCCAGAATATTAAAAAGAGGCCTAAAATTGTGCCTCCAGGTACAAGGCGACCCTTTGCCAGTCACAGTCACTCAAGTTCTGTGTTCTGATACTGCAAAAAGAAGAACAGATGAATGAAATTAGGGCAAACCTCTGCCTTTCTTGGTCTGATTGAGTCTAGACATTTTGAAGCATTGTATTATCGTTCTGCATTCATACTATTAAAAATGTCCCTGAGCAAAGTTTTATTCACTCAGGCAGTAGCGTATTCTAAATGTTAGCTTTTTTTGAATGTGCTTAACGTTTACTGTCTGGTGTATCTGCCGGTTCATGTTTGTCTTTACCATTACATAAGCAAGCAATGTCTAGCCTGCAGATTAGTGTGGAGAAAGTAGTTTTACTATGGGTTTCCATAGCTGTGTATGTACAGATGCTTTGAGCACTGGTTTGAGATACAGCTCAATCTTTGCATGGTGGTACAGGGATGCAGTAGTGTTACCACCTCTAAATGAGTCTCATCAGATCTTGGAGGCTAAGCAAGATTGGGCCTGGTCGGTACTGGTTTAGCTCCAGGGAGCTCTTACTGCTACAGCCTGGTTGTCTTGGTTTCTCTCTAGATCAGGATTTTCAAATCAATTGTACGAGGTGCCATCTTTCAGGTGATAGGTTGAGCTGAGGTCTTGACCACTTGGCCATTAAAGATTTCGTAAGAGTAGTGGTAGTAATGCTGGTGTCTTGGGAGAATCTCAGTCTGGGTTGGCATGATCTGGACCACCTAATGTTCTGTTCTAACAAGTGCAGTGTCTCACTTCTCCATCTGATCTCCTGTGTAACAGGGCTGCTGGTGCAGAATGGCAGCCATGCAGCACCCAGAGTGGTGCTGTGGTGGACGAGGTGGCTCCCATCCTCCATGTAAAATGCTTTTGGATCCTTTGGAATGTTAAGAGCTAAAAAAATGCAAGGAATTATTATTGTACTATATGAAATTATTGAGTTGCAGTCTATATTTTGAAAGGTCCTTTTGCTACTTTGCCACCCAAAAAAGAACTGCAGTGTTACAGTTTTCTTGCAGCTCAGTAGTGTCGCAGTTAGCAACTTCTGTCTCACGGCAAGTCCTCCAATTTCAATTCTGGCCTTCGGCATCTATCTTTTAGGAGTTTGCATGGTCTCACCATTTTGTCAGGTGTTTTCACTGGGTGCTTTAGTTTCCTTCCATCTCTCAAAGACATGCTGAGTAAGTACGATCAGATCCTCTGACTTGGCTCTTTCTGCACTGTGATTGACTCTGTGATGGATGGGAGTTGGGACTGGAGTCCTGCTTTGTGCCCTAAGAACATTTAAAGGTTACAAACGACAATCCCATTAAGCCCATTTGGTAAACGAGATCACTGTTATGCTTCTGGGATAGGCTTTGTCTTAACATGATTCTCAAATGGACTAGTGTCTTTCTGACAGCAGATGGATTATGATTGCACCCCATAATGAAATAGTTTGCAAAGGAACCTGAAATAAAAAAAATCATTATCAACAAAAGTAATTACACAAGTTTTATGTTTATGATGTTTTTTAATAAAAATAAGTGGAAGAAAATCACTGAAATGTTTTATGTATATTCACTTACTCTTTTTCTTCCAGCAAGATGTTGAGAAGTTTACAGACATCGAAAAACTCTACCTCTACCTTAAGTTGCCTTCTGGTCCCAACAATGGCAATGACAAAAGGTAATTTTGAACAATGATATTTTTGACTAACCTTACTCTTTCATGGTTGTGTTAAGTAATAACCCTTTATTTAGAGTATTATAGGTTGCCGTTTGCCATGTTGCCATTATATTGTTTGTTCTAGGAAAGGACTGATTTTTATCACTACAGTGATGGATGCACTTGTTAGACTTGATAGAATTGTTTTTCCTTCTTAGATTATTCTTTAAATAGTTTTAAACTTAAAAGGTTTGGGTAAAGCTGTTCTTGCTGTTGGATATGTATCATAATTTATTTGGTCACCAAAAAGAGCAAAATTAAGGGCTTTCTTATTCTGCAAAAGTATAAGTCCTTCAGTTGTATGCCATACTGATGTTGTGGAATATTTATTTGTCATTAATTGTATATAGAAAGTGATACTTAAACAAGTAATGCCCATTTCTCATTATTTAAAAGGAACAAGACAAAAATATAGTGAAAAAATCAGGAAGAATACATCACCTCATGTTCATTGATTTGTGAACATTTCAGTTGTGCATTTTAAACCTATCCTCACAGCACCACCTTCAGCAGGTTGCTGCTGAGATTTAAAACACTGACATTGTTTTCCTGAATGTGAACCACACCCCAAGGGAATGCATAACTGATGGATTTCTTTCATTATTGGAGTTTGTATTCGTTAGCCCTATTTCCCTGTTTTTCAGGCTGTACACTAGTCCCCCCAGGCTGCTAACGAGGTGCGGTTGTCTGTGTGTATATAGTGGGGAAGTACATAAGTGGACCAGGCTGGTCTTGTCTGCAGTGTGCATTGTCACAAATTGTTACACATATTTTTCACAGTTCCTGCAGCCACCCTTTGTGGGAAGTATTTTATTTATTAATTACTCAGCTTTTTTCCTTTTCTTTGTGTCATCTCACTTCTGCATTTCATCATTTATCCATTAGGCCTGAGAGTCAGAAGTGTCCTCTAAGCCTGTCTGCTTAAGCATGGTATATTCCTCTGCCACATCATCCCAATGTCTTCTGATCCTTGGGTGCATGACTGTCAATTCCCCCAAAAACCAGAAATTTAACTGCTCAAATCTTTCAGAGTGAAGATCCGTGTGTTTACGATAAAAAAAAACATCTACAGTATTTTTAATATGAAGCTTCTATGAAGCTCTTTTTCTCGTGATCATTTTCAGAAGATTGCATAGAAATCCAGCTAATCTTAGCTTGCATCATAAGCATGACAAAGGCTTTGTCATCCCAGCAGTTATTGTTTGCACTCACGTCACAATCAATCAGATGGAGAATGAATGGCATACATAATCAGGATCATGTATGTGGTACAGATGTTTTTCTTTTGAAGCACCATTGAAAAGTTGTGACCTTCTCTCCAAATCTAAGGTCTAGGTTGCATCTCAGACATTCAACCTGGCGCATATTGGTTTCATAATGTGCCTTTTTTATAAGCCCTAGACAGAAATTGGGGCTGTGGCTTCTTGAAAGTGCTTGTCAGTAATATTAAAAAAAGAACTTTGCCAAAATGACCTACAAGAGCATTTGGAAGTTTGGAAGAACTGGACCCAGTAGTTTTACAAAATACCAGTAAACGCCCTATAAACCTGTCCTCTCCCCACAGTGATCAGAGCTCCATGTCTTCAAGCCGCACACAGCAAATGCACGCTTTCAACTGGATCCGCAATCACTTGGAAGAGCATCCGGAAACGTCTCTTCCCAAGCAGGAGGTGTATGATGAATACAAGTGAGTGCTCATTACCCACCATTGTAGGGTTTAGGAGCTCGTAAGTAAAAACAGATTATTTAAACCTTTCTGGCTGGGCAATCTGTGTAGACAGCATTAATTATTACAGGATGTAGTTTTGCCCGCTTGGCCCGCAGTGTCTGTGCCAGCTGCTTCTCTTGTTTGGGTGGTACCAGTGAGAGAGCCCCACCTGCCTGTGCTGAAATCAAGGTTACATACCGCAATAGGAGAATGGAATTACAGAAACTGATGTGATCTGATTTGAGATAAAAATCTGCAAGAAATGCTGTGTGTACATAAATACAAAAATATTTTTAAATATCACATGAGAGGTATATTCCTTTTGTTCCTTTGATGAGCAGTAACTGAATACATTCTGCTTCTGCATGAAACAGTGGTTTCTGTTCTGTTTGAGAGTCTTGTGAGGAAGGAGTCTTTTTACTAATTCTTCTTCCTGTCCCATAGCAAATGTTTTACATATAAAAGGGTGTGCTAGAATATTTTTCTACCCAATTTAGGTGAACAAACCACAAATAAAAGCAGACACTGAAAGTGTGCCACAGGTTTTTAGTGCAAAACACAGCAAATTGTGCTGAAATGTCTAGAATTTTCTAAAGTCTAGAGCACCTTTTTATATATTTTTTTATTTTCTTTCCTAAAAGGAAGTGTTCATGCTGAAATTAATGAGTATTTTATGACATTTTTTATATTGTCTTTGCCAGAGTATTGTTTAAACTCGTGTGAGTAGTCGCCAAAACACATGTAACAGTTTGTGTTTTGTTTCAGGAGCTATTGTGACAATCTTGGCTACCATCCACTGAGTGCAGCAGATTTTGGAAAGATCATGAAAAATGTCTTTCCGAACATGAAGGCACGCCGTCTGGGCATGAGAGGCAAATCAAAATATCCTTCTCTGGAACTGGTTTCAATAATCCCTCCCCCTCTGAACTTGGTGGCATAACATCTGTTGTTGCAGTTCATCTAGACTGTAAATATAGAACTAAAAATCAACATATAAACCATTTGCCTCAAGGAACTTGCTGGGCTACTGGGGCAATTAGGAAATCTGATTATTGTTAACATTCTTTTAATGCTGCTTGTCTGAGTTGGTATTTCTAGAAATCTGTGTGTAGATTTTTTCCTGAATGCAAATCTTTCAATTTTGAGGAAAACGACACATTTTAGAGTCATGTGGCGGTTTATTATCTTTCGATTTTCTTTCTTTAAGAAATTATGAGGGTAAAAGGGGGGGAATTGTATGTAAGCATGCAAATTTTATTTTTACACATACGCATAGCGTTCTGAAATAGATCTTGTTTGTTTTACTGGTTGCAATAGCAACTGAAATTCAATACAAGTCCCATGTAAATCAAACCAACTTTGCATGTTTAGTGGTGTAGCTTACAGAAGAATATAGCTGTCTTTTTTTACATCTGAATTTATACTTGCGCAATAACACTCTAGTTATGACTCATTTGAAGTGATTGCACCGACTGCATTTGGGTGTCTTATTTTGTCAGTGCTCTGTCCTCGTTATATCTCATCAGTCACACCTCATTGATTTGTGCTATTCTTTGTAAAACAAATGACATTTTCAAGTTAAAAGTTGTAGGTCTTCAGCTGTGTGCCTGTGTCGGTTTCCAGCTGTTGATGGTAAAGTAATTCATCAAGTTACACACCTGAGTCAGACCTGATATATTGCTGTGAAGTTTGCTGTGACGCATCTGACAAAGTCAGCTATTTAACCTTCTGTGAAGATCTGAGTGTAGATTATGAGTAGCCACTCTTCTGTATAGACTAACGGTCCATCACTATGGCTTCAGTGTCCTCTAATGTTTTTGTTCACAGGAGGGTTGGCCAGTACACATCATTGCAAAAGTTTATTCTTGGTTATTTATTACTATTAAATTAATCTGCACCAACTGGGTCAATTAAGTAATTAAAGACCTATAAAGGAGGTGTAATACCAATTGGTTTAATGTCATGGAGCAAAACTCCAGCATAGAACTTCCAAGGTTGCCTAATGAAAGTCTGAGGTCTTTAGCTGTAAAGTGTTTTGGGATCATTAGTGAGGCCCTCTGTGTGAGTGATGTCTGGCTCAGTAGTAGGTGTTAAAGCCCTTGAGTGCACTGTGCTGTGATTGGCACCTTGCATCCCTTAAGCACTTCCTCGGCTTCTTCTTGTTAGCTGTGTCAGACTTCTGTCTGCGCACCCTGGTGCAGAAAGCATCATTTGTTAAACACTGCAGTGGCATATTTTTCCTTTTTTTAATACAAAAACAAATTATTCGGCAAGCAGCTTTCAGAGGACCTGTATGCTTCCTTCAGCTCTTAGGAAGGACCAGATGTGCCTCTCCCTTTTCTCTCTGGGCGTGTATTCTTTTTCTGGGGTTTTGTACAACTTTTATGGTATCCATACAATGATTTGGGAATCGGTGGTGCTGCCCTAGAGTGTATTCGACCTTAACTCTTTGTCACGTACTGCTACAGTGGACTGAGGAAGAAGGCGTTTGTCCACATGCCATCTTTGCCCAATTTGGACTTCCATAAAACAGGTGACGGGGTAAGTTGAGTTACTTCCTGCACAAGGGTAGTGGTTGTACCTCATTGCTCAAGCCCCTGGTTGAAGATGATTCCCAAGAAGTATTGGGGCCCGATTTTAAGGATGGAGAATGAATGCGGCACAGTGGCTAAGTGGTTGGAATTCCTGCCTCACAGCGCTGGGGTCCTGGGTTCAATTCCAGACCTGGGGTGCTGTCTGTGTGGAGTTTGTTTGCTATATATGTCTATGTGGGTTTCCTCTTGGTGCTCTGGTTTCCACTCACACTCCATAAACACACTGGTGGGTTAATTGTTAATTGGACTGGTGTCCAATCCAGGGTGTAACCTGCCTTGCGTCCATTGCTTGCTTGGGATAGGCTCCAGCTCCAGTGACCCTGAATTGGATGAAGCGGTCATAAACATGTTTGGAACATGATTGGATGGATGGTTGGATGATGGAAAAGGTGAGAAAATAATAGTAATGGTTTATATAACTAATGGTTGAAGAAGTTCTGGTGGGTAGCCGCGTCAGCATGCATAGGCTTCAAATGAAAAAGTCATAAGTTTATTCCGTGCTGAAAAGAGAAGAAAAAACACAACGTCACCCGAAGAAGGCTCCACAGCAGAAACGTTGTGTTTTCTTTCTTCTCTTTTCAGCATGGAATAAACCTATTACTTGGTCCTATATAACTAATGATAACAGTTACATGTAATAGCAAGCATTTATACATAATAGCACAAATGACAGGAGAGGCACTGCAGCGGAGGGAGGTAGCGCTCGGGACTGAAGGCCTCTGTGTTTCCCAGTGCGAAGTGCTGGAGCCCTCGGGGCAGCTGCAGAGCGCGGAGGAGGAGGTGCGGTCGGCTGCCTGCGGGCTCGTCTGTGAGTGGGCGCAGAAGGTCCTGAGCCGGCAGTTCGACTCCGTGGAGGACCTGGCACACTTCCTTCTCAACAGCCATTACATTGGTACGAAATCGGTGGCAGCTCTTACCGTGATGACGGGGGCACCCACAGGTGAGACACTCACACGTGCTTCTCTGGTTCAGGCTCACTTACCCTGCACGCCCAGTGGTGCGAACACACCTGTTGGTGAGAAGCTTGGCACCACTGAAGGTAAAACCTCACCCAAGGATGAGGGATCACTGAGCACTGAAAACCCAGACACGAAACAACACTGGTTTTCAGTGTTTAAAGTGTTGAATGTTAAATGATGCTTGAAATCTCTCTTGGATTCTCGGGTTTGCAAACAGTAGTACCTCTGTAGTATATCATTTATGAGCTAATTGACAATTAGTGTTCCACTTTTATACACGTGAAATCTCAAACGCCTCGGATGGACATACAAAATGGACATGCATTCCTTGTTCCACAGTAGTAGTTAATTTATAAACTTTGACCTTGAAAAGATGGTTTATATTAGGGGAAGAAAGTGTAGTGATGAAAGCCAACAGGTGAACCGAACCTATAAGGGCCGGATATACAGGGAAACTACTGAGTGAAGTCTATAGCCAGGGGACTTACAATGTTCTTTTGGATTCCAGCTTGTGTAAGGTTAAACTGCAGCCCAGTATCCATCCAGTGATTTTCCATGTGAAGCTCTTTAGCAGCTCTTTCCAAAACACACCAGCGAGTACACCACTATTTGCAAAGTATTAACAGTGGAGTTTTTTGCATTGCAAAGAAATTGAACAATTTCAGATTTTATATATATATAAGATATAAAAAAATATTCTGTAGGTTCACATCATTTGCCTAGTAATATCATTTTTATTTTAAACTGCTTTGATTCCCTTTATTACATTAACTAAATTATTTTTCATCTGCTGTTACCCTTTTGGTAATGTGACTTTGAATAAAACTCCTTTAAATAGCACTTTAACCAATAGTGTTTTTTCCAGTCCAGCTTAAGTGTTCTTTGAAAAACATTGAAAACTATTTCAACACATTTTAATTGTGGTCACCAAAATCTTAATAGCAGAAAATGTATAAGCAAATTTGAGGAAAATGATATGTCCTGTGGAAATCTGTTCTGCTAACTTTGCTCAACAGACTATTACGTTATGAAGTTGTCTTCTAAAATGGTATATTTCCATCTAGTGGTTATAACCAGAATTTCAGCATGACTATGGGAACATTTCATGGAAAATTACTTTGCACACTACATATAATAGCATTTGGAAATGTCGCTTAATTTTTATCCTATTACAGATATGCTCCTCTGTCAGTTTTCCCTGAATTAATTTCATTCTTTATGCTGTGACCTCCACCAGCTCGCACTTTTTAAATTAAACTCCTCTGTGAAGTGCATCTTGTTTAGCTCAGGCTGTCTCGCTTTTTGTGCAGGGGTTCCCGAACAGCGGCGTTTGCCTTTTTCGATAAAGGAAAAGTGAAATCTCTGTTGTTTCGTCCATGCAGGGTTGAAGACGCCTACGCAGGCTTCGGCGTTTGTGCCAACGGCTGAAACCAATTCATTCCAGCCCCAGGTGAAGACCCTGCCCTCTCCCTCGGTGGATGCCAAGCAACAGCTGCAGCGCAAGATCCAGAAGAAGCAACAGGAGCAGAAACTGCACTCCCCTCTGCCAGGGGAGGCCCAGGGAAGGAAGGCAGATGGTGGGGCGCCAGGTGGAGCGGCCACTATTCCAAGTGGAAGCCCAGCCCTGCTGTCCCCTCAGCCAACGATTGGCATCGTTGTGGCTGCCGTCCCTAGCCCCATCACGGTAGCGTACCACCGTTTCTGCTCTCTTTTCGAGCCGTGTGATTGGCTGATCACAGGCTGCGTTGGAGTAATGTAAAGATGATGTGAAGTTCCCACTAGCCTCGGTTTTATCTTCTGCTTAGCCTTTTCCTATATTTTTAGTGGTCCTATAAAGTGAGATGACTCTTTGACACCTTGCTGAGCTCTGAAATGTGAAAGGGGTTATCATTATTCAATGTGTTGTCTTCCTTCTCTGTTCTCTCTTTAGGTTCAGCGAAGCAGACAGCTGGTAACCTCACCGAGCCCTGTGGGTGCTGCAGAGAGCAAAGTCCTACCTGTGAACTTTCAAGTGGTCACGCAGCCCATGCAGCCTGTGAAACAGTCCCCCAAGACTCCCCAGAACATCCCTGCCAGCCCTGTGGGAGATCGCTCAGCCCGGCACCGCTATGCCCAGATCCTCCCAAAACCCTCGGCCAGCAGCGCCATCACTCTGCGCTCCCCTACCACTGTGCTCATTACCAACAGCCCCATTAAGACTGTTATGCCAACACCACACATGAGCTCCGTCAACGTGGTGAAGATGACTGCAATATCCCTGACGCCCAACAACAGTGGCACCAACATCAGGCCTTCGTCTGCTGGCAACAGTGGGGCGGGACCCTCGGAGGAGCCCAGGCCTAGCCCCCAGGCTAAAAACGGCCCTGTGGTCTCCCTTCAATCTCCTGTAGCGAAATCCAGCAGCATGACCACCACTCCCACAATAGAGATCAAAATGGAGCCTGAAGCCATAGCTGATGACAGCCAGGCCCTCAGCACTGACAGGCTGACTGTGACTCAGGAAGCCACCGGTGGTCAGAAAAGTGACAGTGAGGGTGGTGCTAAGCTTAGGGCCGCGAGCGACCCCACCCCTCATGCCAAGGGATCTCCAGGTTGCGGCGATTCGAGACTTGATGGGACGACAAGCACCACATGTGATGCAAAGTCCCTTTCAAACAACACTGTGGCGGCCTCTGCTGGCAGCAATAATAACGAAAGCACTTTGACTCTTGCATTTTCTAATCAAAACACCAGCATGGCTTTGTCGTCCAATAGCAACACCGCTGCCAGTTCACCTAAGGAAAGCTGGTTGGGCTCCAAAAACCCTAGGAAGCGCTCCACAAGTTTAGTGTCTGAGTCCTCCACACTACCTGTCAAGAAGGTGTTCATCTCCCAGCAGCCATTTGTGTGTGCAGAAAGTCAAAAACCCTGCATCAGTCCCGGGCTTAAGAAGATTCCGAAGGTGGTAACACCAGCCAAGCCTGAAAGTACACCAGCAACTGCTTCTGGCAAAGTGACGGTGAAACTCAATTCCACTGCCCCCACCCGAATCTTGGCACTTTCTGACACTCCTATTGCCACCACCAGTGGCTTCCAGACTGTTGTCAAACCACAGACACCACAAGATATCAAAGTTAAACAAGAAGGAGCACCATCCAACATGGATACCAGCATTCTACCGCGTAGCAGCTCTGATCAAACATTATTGCAGCATATCACAAGTAACACCCAGGTTGTGTCCGTCAGCTCAGGCATGCTTGAAACTTCAGAGACTAATGACTTGAAGAACTCCATGTGGGAGGCTGGGCAGCTTGAAGGTGTACAGCAACAAGTTTACTCTCAGCATGTCCAGGGCCACAAGCAGGTTCAGACACCAGGGTTGGAGCCCCTTCCCATGATGTCCCAGGCTTCAGCTTCCAGTCAGTTGTCCCTCCATCCAGATATGGTTGACTTTGCAGGATCTCAGCCCAATGAAAACTATTTTCCTTTCGATGATGAGATGACCCAGGACAGTATTGTTGAAGAGCTAGTATTAATGGAAGAACAAATGAAGATGAATAGTAATTTGCAGCCTTATAGCAGTTGTATCGATATATCACTGCAGGGTCCGTCAACGGTTACCCAGGGGACGATCATGTCATCCCATCAAGTGGTTACATCTTTCTACCACTCAGCCCACAGCAGCAGCACGCCCATTCACACCCCCACGCCCACCCCGACTCCCACCCCTACTCCTACCCCAACTCCCACCTCAGAAATGATAGGGGGAGGCCAGGGCATGTCTCGGGAAAGCCCGTGCTCACGGATTGCCCCCACCACTCCAGTAGACAGTGCCCTGGGCAGCAGTCGCCACACCCCTATTGGGACCCCACACTCCAACTGCAGCAGTAGTGTGCCCCCCAGCCCGGTGGAATGTAGGAACCCTTTTGCTTTCACGCCCATCAATTCCAGCATAACTGGGTACCACGATGCCAGCATAGTCTCCAGTAGCCCTGTGAAGCCCATGCAGAGGCCCATGGCTACCCACCCAGACAAGGCCAAATTGGATTGGATGAACAACGGGTACAACAGTGGAGGGGGAAGCTCTGCCATTTCAAACAACAGCATAGGTATCCTCCCCAGCTATCAGGATCTCGTGGATGACCACTTCAGGAAGCCACACGCCTTTGCCATTCCTGGGCAGTCCTATCAGTCCCAGTCAAGGCATCCTGATGCGCACTTTGGACGCCTGACGCCCATCTCCCCAGTGCAGCACCAGGTAGCTACCATGGGGAACCTCAACAAGCAGGAGGGTTTCGCAGTGCCTGCACCCCTGGATAACAAAGGGACGAGCTCGTCGACGAACAGCAACTTCCGGTGCCGCAGCGTCAGCCCGGCTGTCCGGCAGCGGAACCTGAGCGGAACGGTCTTCCCGGTGTCCAACATCCCTCGATCCAGCGTCAATCCTTTTAATACTCCTGTGACTCCTGAGGTGCTCAACATTTTCGCCAACAGCCAGTCAGATGGCAGTGCCAACAACATGGCTCAGAGGAGTCAGTCGGTCCCATTAACTGTGATGATGCAAACGGAGGTCCTGCCGGTGCAGAAACAGAGCAACAGCAAGAAGATCACCAACGTGTTGCTGAGCAAGATGGACTCGGACAGCGATGACGCAGTGAGGGGTTTGGGAATCAATAACATGCCCTCAAATTACACGGCCCGAATGAATCTCACCCAGATCCTCGAGACGACCCCCAGCTTCCCCAGTGCCAACCATCAGACTCTGGTGAACGCCAGCCCTTCTGTCTACGAATTCCAGAAGCCAAGTTACCTCATGAAAAACACCAGAAATGAACAGATCAGCTTCTCTTCTGGGGACGCCGAAGCACAATCAGATTCTGGAGAGCAGCAGGAGCAGCAGCAGGATCCAGAGCAGAATGCGCAGCAACTAGATATCAACAGCACTGTCAAGGACCTGTTGGGGGAAGATGGCCTTAACCCCAGCTCACAGCTGGTGGGCCAGGTAGCGTCTGAACTCAACGCAGTGGCATCTGATTTTCCCAATGACATCAGGTTTTCCTCGGAGCTCTCAAGCAGCATCAACGACCTGAACACTTTAGACACAAATCTACTGTTTGACCCCACTCGGCAGCAGGGACAATATGAAGATTCTACACTGGAAGAACTCAAAAATGATCCACTTTTCCAGCAGATTTGCAGCGAGACTGTGAATTCTACAACTTTTGACTGGCTGGAGAGCAAGGACCAGCCTACCGTGGAAATGTTGGGCTAATGTTTTGTTTGTTTTCTGTTTTTCTCTGTTTTTGTAATTATCCACATGAACGTTGTATAGCACACTGCATCAGAATCTGGACACATTTCATTTGTCCAGTGAGAAGTGCCACCCTAAACAGAAACAATCGCTCTTACACATACATTTGAAAAAGATTTGCTACATCAGAGCATATTGCCGTTGGTGTGTACCTGTTCCCTCAATCCTTTCCTCAGGAAAAGGAAGGAGACATGAAGCGATGGCAGTTATGAATCTGTACCATATAATGTATAAAGTTGAAAGGCATATTTGCATTTGCATTGGAAATATGATTTTTAGTGTAACATTTGTGTGGTGATTGGATGGCTTTTCTTTTACCCTTGAACTTCTCTTTTCTGCTGTCAGACTGTTGAACTCCTAAGATCATTATTTGTCAATATGGAATTTCATGAGATGTTTCCAGCACAAAATCAATAAGCTGTTTTTGACTGTTCTTCATAGGATTTTTTTTTTCCTCTAAATAGGAGTTTAAATTGGTCGTATTTGTGCCGACAACTGTAATTTCTTGAAGTGCAGTCATAATCTACTTAAAAAGCCCATCACGCGAGAGCTTGTGACTTACCCATTCTTCTTAAGAAAATTTTTCACCTAGGGAGAAACCTTTAATGGAAACCAGGATGCCTGTGCATTCAAACAAATATTTAAAAAAAACACGTCTTGTACCTTTCAGCTGAAATCCCTGTGAGGTGAGTGGCATTATGTGGGAGAAAAGTTATAAGCAGGTCTTTTTGCTTTTGTCTTCATAGCATTTCAGGTCACCAAGAGCATCATGTTGCTGTCAGGTGCTGAATTAAATACGAAGATTTAGTGACGTACCAAATCAGAGGCAAACCGTTAAGTATGTCGCAGTCTGTGGGAATTAATGAATTATCAATTAAAACCTCTACTGACTAGCACTGTTTATGTTTGGGAAAGGGAGGTAATTGTTTATAGAGGAATATTGTTTTTATTTTTCTAAAATTGGGAAATTGAGGGAAGAATTTGTAGCTATTTCTGTCTAGAACAGGCAAAACGTTCAAGGTCTTTGCAGTTGCACTCATGAGTTTCAATTGTGTTCAGTTTGTACAATTCAAACTATCTTTGAACTACAGAGATGTAAGGCAGCTTTTACAGAACTACAATAAGATATACTTTTAAAAGGATGATGAAATAATCGGTTAAATATTTAAAGAATCTTCATTGATTTGGTTGAGATTAAATCATTTTCTTGATTTTTACATTTTTAGAAGATGCAGGATATTTGCCAGCCTATGTGTATTTTGCTTTATTATGCTCATCAATAATCCCTTTGCAACTGTGCACATTTTTAAACTGAATTGATCTATATAGCGTTGTTTTGCTATGCACACTGAAAAAACATATAGTCCAGATTGTTCTTAGGGTAGTGAAAAAATAAACAGTGTTGTGTTTATGGTGCTGGGAGACATGCGTAGATTGATTCAGACAGTACATTCTCAAATTTGACTTTTCAGTCTTTTGAATGAGTTTATGCATTAATTGTAAATTCTCGAAATGTCTCAGTATGTGTGGAGAAATGAGGCTTTAAAATGAGAATAGGTAAGTTAAATGTAAACCAGTGTGGGTTTAGCAAATCTGCAAAGTTGGAAAATCTAAATTCACATTATCATATACGGAATTAGTTCCATATCATTTAGCTGTAAGATTAGGAGAATTTTCTATTTTCTACAGAGTACTGCCTTTATTTGTCACACTGTAAATTTAAGATATTTTGTCCCTGTGCATTTCCCCACTTACACGTTGAGACAAGAACACAGGAAGCATGCTAAAGTACGAAGTCACCCTGATCTCACACTCAGCTGTGGCTGAAACTGCAGTATGTGCATTTTGTGAGCAATCTGCAGCTGGATACTCTCTATTGCAGTATTGTCTCCCTTCATTAGATAACTAAGGGTTCCAAAGTAATGAGGAAGACTAAGTAGCAGAAAAATGTTTGATTTCTGTCTTTAATGAAGACAACCCAGGTAAAACGTTTACTATGTTTTATGAGCATTTCTGCCTCAGGTGTGTTATAGGTTAATGATGCACAGGCACAAAATATTACGTTGCTACAGTGGATATGAAGTAAAAGGAACCTATGGTTGCTTGTGTGACACTAACTGAGATTAGTGACAATGAAGGATAAGCAGCAAAGATGCCTGACTGAACTCCAGCCATTTGTGTGATTGTAAGGATCATTGTTTTATTTCCCTGCTTGTAGTTATAATAAGAGAATCTGACTCCCCTGGGCATTTCCCATTGGACACCAACCTAGAAGTTTCTCGTTTGGTTTCGCGATGGAGAAACAATTAAAATGGGCCTAGTCGAATTTTCAAAACCAAGATGCGCGGAGATGAAAGTTTTTAATTGGTAGGCTTCTTGATGCAGACCTTTCTTGATAAAAGCTTTCTAGCTACGCTGAAATTACAGTGAAACATTGTCTTCCTTGACCACCTAAGGGTACTTTGCAAAGTTTGACTGTTGTGTTTGGTAATTTTATCAGCTTGAGACTTAGGCTTTATCACGATTTTGTGTGTTGCAATACGGATTTTTAGACTCAGTACTACTCAGCCTTATGTCCATACCAAAGAAAAGCTGTTAAACTTGATACTTTAGGAGATGGACTCTATGGTTATCAAGTGATTGCCCAATAACTCCCGCTGTCCACTATAGTAAAAGGGTGATTTGTTTTAATGTACACAGTTTGACAGACTTCTGGTGCTGAGCTAAGGTAAAGGCTTCTGTAGTAATGGGTATTAATAAACATAACTTTTAAAGTGGGCAGCTTCTCTAACATTTTGCTAAAAAGCATGTAGAAATAATGTAGCAGGTTACTAATCCTCTCAAATTGGTATATTGTTCTAAGTTTTTCATTCCTCAGTAGTCCTGAAAAGAATGAATTGAGATACTATTTTAAGAATCATACTTCTGAACATGTTGTGCACCTTCAAAATATAGCCTGCTGACCATTTGGATCTGTAGCAAGCTCAGTATAGTGAGATTTTCAATTCTAGTCCCTTATTGTATACAGAATAGCTTCCATTTGAGCTGTAGTTTGGTGATTGTCTAATTTTTAAGAGAATATTTTAAAAAGGTAATTAAGATTTTAAAAGGTTGCATATCTTCTATGACAGATTTTGTGCCCGAACTTTGCAGCAGACACTGGAAATTCAATGTTTCAAAGTTCAGCAAGCTTTCTGAGGTTCAATTATTGCACTAACCTTTTTAAGAACCTAGGGTTTGGCACCTCTTTTAGGACAAATGCAACAATTGAAGCCTGCAAAAAATATTTTTATAAAGAGCTTAAATGATTAAAAAGGTGAAGTGTCATCAAAAAATGACAACTTTAATTGTCTTATGTAGCAATGTGCATTGATCTCAATGAGATAATTCTTTTACTCATTCTCATACATGAGAATACAAAACAGGATTTAAAAAAGAAAAAAGGTTTTCTTCACCATGTTGATACATGATCACAAGTGTGCATGTGTATTGAATTCTATTGTACAGTACTAGATATTCTTCGTAACCACTTTCTATGCTGTAATTAAGACTGGTTCTGTTAACCAGAGAGGTTAAGTTACTCACATAACAAGTTACTTATGTTGTTTGATGTTTACTAATTCAAATTAGTACTTGTTAAGTATGTTCAGCTTTTGAATTCTGTTCTGTTGATTTGGTGTTTTTCTTTTTACTTTTTTTAAAAATCTGAAACAGTTTGAATTTATGTGAGTAAAGTTTTTTTTTTTTGCTAAAAACCATTAAAGTAAGCACTGATGTCTGGACCTTGGTGAAGAAGGAGCTAGGTTTTCTTCTAGGAATGCACAAGAGCTTCATTCAGTAGTAATACAAGTTCTCCCATGCTGTAAGTTTTCACTGCTCCGGTAGAACCCCTGTTACCAGCATTTTCATTTAGAGTAGCTGGATAATCTCCGTCAGTGTTACTGTTGTCCGTTGTACAGCTGAACGTACAGTAGTTCAAAAATGTTGCGATAGCATTTCAGCAGTTTTTTGTTTTTCTTTTCTTTTTTAATTGAAAGTGCTCACAAATGTTGAGGTTTTCTAAGTGGTTTTAAAAACCAATAAAACTTTTTTTTTAAAGAAGCTGTATTTTTTCTTGCCTTTTTTTTTCTTTTGGTATTACATAATCCCAGTGAGTATTTCTTGACATTCTCCAATAAGAGGAAGAAATTGAGAGTAGAATGCGTGTTCCCCTTTGCTCAGTTTTGTGGAAGACTTACAGGAAGACCAGCACTGCTTGGACTGAAGGAGTGAGCCACCATTATTAACAGGCAGCTATACTTGTGTGGCCACACTGGACCTCATCTTCCAGATACTCTACAAATAAATATTCAGACATTTCAGAGGACGATCTTGTGTCAAATGTTCAGTTCAGTTTATTTGTCATATGCACAAGTGCAATTAAATGCTTATTCTAAATATTAATTATAAAATGTGTTATATATACAGTATATACAGGAACAATGGTAATTTATTTTGTGGTTTTAAAATAAGGTTATCACAATTTGAGTAAAATGCTTGGAGCATTTCATGATAATTCCTGACACGATTACCTTTTCCCAAACTGGAATGTAGAGGATCTCCATTGGTGGTTTGTGGGTTAAACTTGTTCAGTATAGAACAAAACTCTATTGTAATACATTACTTGGAAGTGATCACAGTAATAAACACTCTGCACCTTTAGCAGGTGTCATCTTTAAAAAAATCACATTTTTAAAGGTAGATGTTCTGTTACACTAATTCCTGCACTGCTATAAAGCAATCCTAATCAAATGTTAACCGAAATATGATGAGAATACAGAAACGGACAGATTATTGAGCTTCAGCTTCAATATCGGAGCACACTACACACCTGCTGTATACCATTACTGAAATTACACCAGTATCATGACTGAATTATATCTACAACTCATCCCAAATCAAACTGTCTGAGCAGAGTTTGCTCTGATGTTGCTGTGGTGCTGCTAGGTTCTTCAGTAACATCTGTGAGGAACAGGTAAAGCTGTTATTTTATTACTCATCTCCTATTCCACGGCTGGCTGCCCCTCGCTACGACGCGCTTGAATCCAGACACAGTCAATATATACCCATGCAGACCAAAACTACCTTCTCCTCGGTCTAGAGGTTTTGTAGGAGTAGTGTCCCCTCCCAGCCACTTAAACGCTTTAGGATATTTTGGGAACGAAAGCGCTATACAAGTACATCTTTCTGGGGAAGTTCACTGAAAATATACAAAATCTCCGGTTATTAACGATATAAGGATGTTCCAGGGCAACATAACAAGCCTTTCGCTCGGATTTCACCGCAGTTAGTCTTAGAAGCTGCTGCAGGAATTAGTTTACACAGGATGGCGCTCCGGGACCTGCTTCGCTGTAGACCATCGCACCAGGAAATGTGAGACGTCCTCGCAGTTGTCACTCTCCTTTTTTTTCAGAAGGGGGAGACTCGAAGGCGCAGCTAGTTTGTAAACACAGATTGCGGCGGATCAGGAACGGGCAACAATGCAGATCTAGCGCTGCTGTCGCCATCTGTCTGGAAGGGAATGACCTCAAGAGCGGCCGAGTTTGAAGTTGGTGACTTCAAAGTAGATAAAGTGAGCAGCCTGATTCTTTGAAGAACTCTGTTTAGAAAATGATGCCTGACAAAGATGAACGTGATGTTGCAGCGAAAAATACAAACGTTACGTTATTTTTTCCTCCTTATGGCTCTGTTAGGCAGCGCTGTGAAGCTCTCTAGTGCCCTCTGCCGGATAACTTGCATTTCCAGTTGAGCCACAAGCCTTGCAGCGATGCTGTCAGTATTGTGTCTGGCCCAAGAACAAAACTAATGCAAATATACTCACTTTTAATATTAAAGTTTTGTCCAATAATTTTTAAGTCTTTGAATCTTTTGTAATTCGATCCGATGAGTAAGCCACATATGAATTTCATTGAATGCGCATTTGACACTACCCTTCTTGAAAAAAATCAGAACATATCTCAATTTAATTTATATTGAAATATAGTTTTAATGGAGCAGCATGGTGGCTGCTGGGGCCCTGGGTTCAATTCCAGACCTGGGGTGCTATTTATGTGGAGTTTGTATGTTCCCCCTGTGTTTGTGTGAGTTTCCTCCCACAGTCCAAAGATATGCTGGTATGTTAATATGCCTATGGGAAAACTGGCACTGGAGTGAGTGTGTGTATGTTTGTGTCTGTGTGTGCCCAGGGTGTATCCTGCCTTGTGCCCATATCTTGCCAACTTAGGCTCCAGCTCTCCTGCAATCCTAAACTGGATGAAATGAATGAGCACAGTTTAGACATGTTAATTATAAACTGCTAATATAGCAGTTAAAGCCCGAGAGCTTTGTTTTGTGATATTTGTTCTCTGCTTTCTAATCTATATTTTTTAGCTTTATGTTCTCTTTTGAGTGATAATAGTTTTCTGTCCGTTCAGTGCTTTACTACAAAGCAAAGGCAATTGTTTCTTTCAACTTCATCATCTTTTGGCAGTTGTTGGATAGATATGGCTGCTTATTGCACCCATCTTCAGAGGAAGGAGGAAAGGCATGCTGGGATGTCCTAATCAGCCCAAGTCGAGAGGCGCTGGCATGAGCACAGCAGACCAGTCAGACCAGTAGGTCCCGGCTCAGCCTGTAGTTGTCTTCTATGAAGAACCACCAAGACTCAGCCCAGCCCCTCTCCTGGAACAGCCTGCTGTGGATTCTCTCCAGAGCACTGAGAAAATGAGCAGATTCCGCAGTTGTAGAATGCATAGTAAAACTCAACATCCCGCAACACATTAATAATAGTCATTAAGTTATTGTATTTTATGTAGCACCTACCATCCCAAAGCACTTTAGATATAGGAGGGGACCCACGTCATCCAACCCTGATGTGCAGCCCCACCAGAGTAGCGGGTGACGGTGTTTGTGTGCCAGCCACACCACTGCACAGCAGATCAGGTAGGGAGACATTCTGCAAGCAGAGAGTGGACATGAGCTAGGACACTGCTCTTGCACATGGTGCCATGCAATCTTTAATTCCAGGCAGGAGCTTTTTAACGTCCCCTACACCACTGTGTCCCTGGCCAGGATACTGGGGCTTTGGCTTGGAAGCTTTTTCACAGGGAGAAACGCCACCTCGTGGTCACAGCTTTGACAGACACATCTTACTTCTAAGTATAACATACAGCCGACTTTGTCCATGAGTAATGAAGTGAATCAAGCTATGAAGAAAGAAATGTGCATTCCACATTAGATTAATCGCAGCCAGCTGTTGTGAATTTCCCTCTTCCCTTTCACCTGCTTGAATGTGCTAAAAGATGCTTATACCACTGGTTCTTTCTACTATATAGCACTTTACCACTACTATATAGTAGTGTAATGTTGATTATACCACTGGTTCTTTCTACTAAGCATTATCCACTTCTAGTGTTTTTAGGGGTGATCTGCTGATAGGAGTTTCATGTCCAGCTTATACCCACAGAAGTAAACGAGAGTAAACAAGACCATATTAGCCTCTCCTAATGGCTCTTCAGAGCTTTTCTTCCACTGGGGTGACAGTGTCTGATTGTCCACTCAGAGGTGGAATGGAAGTTCACCTTGAAGGAGGAAGTCAAGTGAGCTTTTACAAAAGCAAAATCGAGCTTCTGATCGAGTCATTTCTGTGGCATCCATTAGAGCTGGAATCTAACGTGGAACCAAACATACCCAAAAATGGGTACGGTCAGGCACAGAGCATGTCCGTGCATGTGTAGTTTTCAATCCCATATTGCTGTGGTATGTAAACAAAGACTCCAGAGCTGTGAGAGTAGAAGAAAGACTGTCTGCTCCCTGGTTCTGCACAATGCAGAACAATGCAACACTCTGTCTGGCCAAGAAAGGAAATGTCATAGGAAGCCAGCAGAGTTTTGACAGAGGAAAAGCCCTCCATGACTAAACTGCCACCAGAGCAAAAAAACAGCCACTGTGCAGACTGCAGGAGAGATCACGGTAAGAAGCCTGCACTTTTTCAGGCCAGTTGTTTTTTGGTACACTCCGTGAAGAGTTTGTTCAGAACACAACAGGAAGTATTTCTTGTCAGTGAAATGAAATAGGAAAGCGTTTATTACAGTGAAAAAGAAATAGAAGTCAAGTAAAGAGATTTTTTATTCTGCCTCCATAGCGTGGCTCACCAGTGTTATACAATTATTTATACAGAGACCCTAACCTACTGTAGCTCCCCCCAGAAAACTCGTCCCTTCAAAATCAGCATGATTTTAATTTCACTTGAGCCTTTTTTGTCTGATTAAAGCTGTGATTTACTCAGCTTGACCAGTTCCAGCATAGCTCTCTACATGATGCTGGTAGTGTTTTAAAGAGACTTAAAGGAATGGCCTGACTATGTTATTCGATATTCGAAACCATGTAATCTTCGTTTACTTCCTCAATTCACAGTTGCAATTAATCTTTTCCTGCTGGAAGGAGCTAAAGGAGTTAACACCTTTAGACAACAAGGGAGGTGTACTGTATGCTATGTGAAATTCTCAGTAGAACTAAAAATAAAATGTGGACCGTTCCAGATAACTACTAAGAGATCTGAGTGCTCGTAACCTTCTCCCTAGATATACACATTTTTATACTATTTCATATAATAATCACCAAACATTACGTTACTGAGATAATGAAGAAATCAAGTGAAGTACTATACTGAATACAGGTGCGACCTTCCATCAGGAAACCGAACTCCTCCCGAGGTTACATTTCCTAAAATAATTACATTTCCTTTCCGACGTCTTCTAGATACAGAAATACACTTCTGCTGGTTGTACGGTCCACTCTGACGCTTTCATTTAGAAACGCAATGGAAACGGTTTGGGGTATAATTGCATTCAAAACGATAATAAAGGTTTAATCCTCCCACACCGAGGATCTTGGGGACAGGCGGGGATGTACTGGAAAGCGCCGAGTCGCACCAAGAGAGAGACTGCAGGATCTGAGCCGGAAAATGACACAGGCGAGAGGAACGAGGAAGTTACACGGCAGCCTGGAGCGGAAAGGACCTTCTTCCTGCGGACGCCACCGAGGGGCGGGCAGAGGAAAGGATGGACACAGAGTAGCTCGTCTGTCAAATCAGCAGCCCGGCACGGTTACATGAAATCGCTGAAAGCGGATGAGAGAGGCAGAGAGATATTGGTGATTTTTTTTTTTACTTCTCTTGCTTTACAACAGATAAAAGACCGAAACGGGCGCGAATGTGTTTGAGCTGCGACGATGGCTTCGGTGGCAGAAGTGCGTGGTCTTCAGACCGACGAGGTAACGATTACATTGTGATTTTTATGAACGCCTTCTCTGGTTCATTCTTTACTTTTAACAACTTTGTTTCATGATAAAACGTTGTTCTTGTATTATTATCATTTTTTAAAAAAAATAATTATGTTAGATTAATTACGTAGAGGCCGTGGCGTTTTCTGGAGTATCATTTTTGTAAAATAAAACCGAAGGTAGGTTATGTTGAACACGTTTTCCACAGCTGTGATTGGCTGTCAAGGGAAAGAAGGAAATTCTTCTGAGCATTTAAACATCCATAGACCTACTCAAGTTCGTTGGCGATGGTTGTTAGAAGTATTCTTTAAGTGGGTTTAAATTTTTAAAACAGAACGTGATTTGTTGAGAACTCGGAAAGTGGCGAATTCTCACCTCGACTCAGTTGGCTAGCTAGTCTGTTGAGTGTTGTTCATAGCCATTAGGTGGATAGATTAGTCCGCTTTTCGGACACTAATTGAGATCGATACAGTGGAACCGATCCTCTAGCTGGGAGTCTTTTTGCAGACATGCGTGAACAGACGTGTTTGCGGAAGCCAGCCGAGGGTCCGGGAGTCCTCAGTGTGTGTTGTGTGGGAGAGGCTGTCCTGGACTTTGCAGGCCTTCTCTGTGGAGCAGAGCCCCGAAACAGCAACCACTTGTCCGAGCTGCTGACGTCCAGGACAGAATAGCTTCCTGCGTCTTTTATCCTGAACATGTCAGAGGAAATGCAGCTCTTGGCAGTATCTCTCTCTGTCTCTCAGCGTTGACAACGTGATACTGCAGGGCCCGTACTGTAACATCCGCATTCTTGACTGTCAAAACCTTAAAGGCGTCTTTAGATATAATGAGGGCCTCCTTTTTAAGTAGTTTAATTTCACTTTCTCTTACAAACTGCCTGGCAGTTTGTTGATTAGTCAGGGTGCAGTGTTGTGAAGGGATGTGTTTCTAAAATACCAAGTGCGTTTTGTAAAGTACTGTACAGTAGGCCACACATCGTTAGGAAAAATGTTTCTGTTTAGCCTATATAATTCTGGGTAGTTGAGTTTCAGATTTTGTTCAGCCCTATATTGAATAAGTTGTGAAATGTTTTTGTGCCTGTATGTACTAATATCTTTAAATTGTGTAAGATCATCATTCTTCCATCTCAGAAATACTGCCAAACTACATCTTATGTTGTTTCTGTCTGTTGCAGAAAAGCTGTTCAACATCTTTTGTCTTTTCTAGAATCTATTACTGCAGTGCTCTACTCTCTGAGGTATCTAAATCCAAACTAAGCAAACTTCAGCATATCCACAATTCGACAGCCACAGTCCTGACTAGGTCGTGTGCAAGTGACAATACTCCTGTACTGGAGTCCTTGCACAGGCTTCCTATCAGGTTTTGTGTCGACTTAAAAATCCTCATGCTCACCTATAAGACTCTACATGGCTTGGCACCTCAGTACATGTCTGACTTATTGTCTTACTCCCCACCTTGCAATCTTCGTTCATCTGATTCTGTGTTTGTGTTAATTTTATCTCCTGTCTATGATACTGTTTTCTGTTGCTTTAACTGTGTTTTTTTTTACTGTTCCTGTTAGGCACTTTGAGAAGATACTATTAAAGGCACTCTATAAATAAAGTTTATTATGACTTTGGCTTTTGCACAGGAGTGTGGTCCATGTCAGCTGTAGAAATTGTATATATTCCTGCGGAGGTCCTATATATTTGTAGCTTTCCATATTGTCTTAAATTAAACTGCACGTTAAGAGATGTGAATTGCATTACTGCATCATCAGGGCAATGCTTTGGAAAAGGCAGCAGTTCCTAACACTGAATAAAGGATTTATGCAGTTTTATTTGCATATGTATCTACAGTACATTGCCTTGAAAAACAAAGCATATCTTTTAATTGAATGTCAATATGCTGTACTGTCATTGCAGGAGGACTCCAGGATCCTTCGTGTTAAAGTTATTGCTGGAATTGGCCTTGCAAAGAAAGACATTTTGGGAGCCAGGTAAGTTTGTTTTCTTATTCATTAAAAAGTTGCAGGTAGTAGAAATGAGTATCCTGAAAATTTGTAGTGGGTGCATTAAAAGGTTATTCCAAATTGATTTGTAAGTGTAAATTAATACATTTATTACACAGCTCAGAAGATTGTCATTTTTTATAGAAGAACAGCTTATTAACTGTTGTTCATTGACTAATGAAGAAGTGGCATCTTCATGATTTTCCAATATAGACAGAAGAAGTTAGTGTATTCCTGCTGTATGCTTCACATATGTTGTGTTCTAGAGACAGTTGTTACTGTTGTATATTGGTAAACACACCAAAACATTTATTGCAAGTTTCCCCCCTGAATGAACAAGTTTGGGGTGACTATTTCATTGACCTGAGTGTATTCATAGGTGATTTATAAGCTAATTGTTCAGAGTTGTAATTTTTGTATAGTCCCAGACCTACAGTATTACAGTGCAGTAAGAGGGAGCAATATGGAAAGGTAATTAGGGGATCTAGACCCATAACTATGAGGTTGTGGTTTCAAACCCCTGGCGAGCATTGCTGTTGTATAGGGCACTGCATCAGAAAAAAAAGCCCAGTCATATACAAGGAAACATGTAGGTCTGTTTGCATAAAAGTGTCAGCTAAGTGAATAACTGTTTACACAGCATGGTTTGTTGTCAGGAGCCAGGATTTTATACAACTTGCCAGTGGAGAGATTCTCTCCTGTTGAAGCCAGTGGTGTTCAATAGAATAGAACCCAATACAGTGTTGGTGATCTGAATAGTGCAGCATTTCCTTTAATTCGCTATTGAGATATTAATGGTGAAGTTGAACTTAAACCATCCAGTTAGGTTGTCATCCTTACTTATATACCGTTTAAATTTTCTTTTGGTTTTCCTTTCTATGTTTGTGCAAAATAGGTTTCAGCTGTGGTTTTGTTCTGTAGAGCTGTTTAGCCATGCTCTCTCCCAGTGATCTTACGTTTGCAAAGCCATTGTTGCGCAGGCCAGCTGTGGTTTTGGTGCTGTGGCAGATGCTTTAGAAAACAAGTAACATATGAAAAACATTGGAAATGAGCATTCTTGATTCATTATCAGTTCATTAATTGCCCACTAAAATTCTTAGAGATTTAAGTCTGGGTTCCGTGTGTAAAAATGTTTTTATCCTAGGATGCTGCTAGTGCATACTTGTATACATGCACAGCTAGTGTTAAATTCTGCTTTATTGAATAGCTTGTTTTCTGGCAAGCTCTTGACTTTCAGGGTGTAATGCAATGCTGCAGCACTTGAAATTCAACTGTGCCAAGTAGATGACATTGATTTTTCAGATAGCTACACTGAAATAAGACAGATTTGACAAATTTGGGAAATGAGGGTTTATTCCATGGTAAGACTCACTTGCCAGTCTTACCGAAGTGAAATCATGCTTTGTTCATTTCTTTTAAGGGTTAACTTCAGACCTTTTTTGCAAGATTTTAATTTTGTTAAATGTTATCAGATATGTTCAATTGTATTCCTACTGTAGATGTTGGCTTATTTAGTATCTGATTCTGGGCAATTAAAGAACAAGGTAGACCACAAGCTTTGTGCTTTTCACTGATGTGGAAACCAGTAGATATTGTTCATTTTACAGTTAGTGTTTTTCTGGTGAATTTCTGACATGTACCTATTGTTTCCAGTGAAAGTATTTTTGTATTTCTAGGGTCGGAATTTTTTTTTTGTACTTTGTTACACAGGTGGGCATTGTTGCCTTGCAACACTGGGGCCCTGGGTTCAGTTCTAAATCTGGGGTGCTATCTCTGTGGAATTGTATGTTCTCCCTGTGTTTGCATAGGTTTCCTCCCACAGTCCAAAAACATACTGTAGGTTAATTGGCTTCTTGGAAAGCTGGCCCTGGTGTGAGTGTATGCGTGTCAGTGTCTGTCTGTGGGTGCCCTGCAATGGACTTTTGTCCTGTCCAGGGTGTACCCCACCTTGCACCCATTGCTTGCCAGGATAGGCTCCAGCTCTCACACAACCCTGAATTGGATGAAGCAACTAGAAAATGGGTAGATGTTACCCGGGTTATTATATTGATCTTTGATGTACTGTATTTTCATCACTGGGTTTGAAGAAGTACAAGCGATTATGAATGGTCATGGCCTTGGCCATTTTAATTAGACTTCTGTACCTGGTCAGAGTGTATTTGTTTTCAGATTTTTTTGACATTATCGCTAAAGGAGAATAATCTTAAATCAGCAAAGTGTACTTTGAAATGAACAGAACTGATCATAGACTTGTCAGCCACTGAATAGAGACAAAGTCAAATATTTTCCATTGTGTCTTTCCCAAAGCTTAAATGTTTTCTCTGAGTTTAGGCATGATACATTTAAGGTTTGTGTAGATATTTGTGTGAGGTTTTGCATTTATCTTTTCTGTTTTTTGCCATTTTGGAGTTTTTTTTTACCTCTCTCCCCTTCAAACACTCTAGATGTGCTATGTTTCCTTCAAGAGTCACTTTGAACTGTCAGGTCTACTAAAAAATCTGAAACATCTCAAATATGCCACCACACATGATGGTGTAAAACGTTCACTTACTTGCTAGGAAGTAAATTAGTTTACAAGAAACCCCTGCCAATTCATGTCTCCCTGTTTAAATGAAATCAGACTCTTAACAGTCTAATTGTTACAAAGTTACAATTTAACAATTGCTGGAAAGCACATATAATAGCAGACCCACTCATTTTCTAGACTTACAATAGGGCTCCACTTTGTTTGGGGGGACCTCCTGTACAATTTGAGGACTCCCTAGGGATCCTAGAGTTCTTGCAAACATGTGGAGTGTCTGTGTGGCTGTTACCCTCTTCTGCCTTTAGATGGCGTTGTTTTCAGTGATTGTCAATGTGAAGCATCTGCTTCATAGGTTAGTATTTCTGCTTCATAGGTTAGTTAAAAAGATTCAGATGCAGCTTCTGCCTTTTTTGAACAAGTAAATATGATTTGTAATGGAGGCAAAAAGCCACTCGTCATTATTTTTTACATTCTAGTCGCAGCACAGTTTTTATTGTAAGTGCCCCTGATGTTTTGGAAATCGGCTCTGTTTTATACCAGTGCAGCACTGAAATATTGTTTTTGTTGTACTAAATGAATCATGGGATTGGTTTGATATACATACAAGTTCAGGGACAGAGATATTGCAGACACGTGCAAGTTCATCTGCTTTGCAAGTGTTTCATTCACATGTTATCATAAAGAATAGAGCAACCCCTGTTTTCTGGTTCCTATTTTAATGTCTCCTGAGCTCCCACACCTTCCCACATGAAAAGGCCCAAGGGGTTTTTTCGTTACAGTCTCTTTAAAATATTAGAGATCAGGTGAAATCAGTAGATTTTTGTGACACAGTAGAGCTGTATCACAAAAATATTTTACAGTAGAAAGTCAGGTGCACATAAAATACATTGAAAATTGGGATTGCAGTGTTTATTACTTTTTTGTTATTTTCACAGTGACCCTTATACAAGAGTGTCCTTGTATGATCCAGTCAATGGTGAACTCACCAGTGTCCAGACAAAAACCATTAAAAAGGTAAGTAAATACTCCCTGCATGCCACAGAATCTGTACAAATAAATCCTGTTAGAGAACCATGGCCTTTCAGAACAAAAACACCTCTTCTTTTCTGTTGAAGGGGAGACTGAGAGTGAAATGGTTTACTTTCTCTGTGGCATATTTTTTCCATAGATACTCTGTCTATGTAAACTGTGTAAACTCTGGAAAGGCGTGCACCATTGATAAGACCTGCATAATATGCAGCTGGTTTTATCACTTGCCAGCATAAAAGGGCTCATTTGTTATGATGAAACAACTCAAAAGAATACTCTTTTTCAGACTTTACTGGGAAAATTATCTTTATTCAGAAAGATATTTCTGCTTTCTATATACTTTTTCTACATACATTTTTTTTCCACTGGACGTTGTTGATCAATTGATTACAGGTCATTTTTAAAGTCCCAACATGAAACTAAAACAAGACCGATATAATGTAAAGAGGTGTATATATAATAATATACACTGAGCATGAGTGTGACAGACCAGACCTGTAACTAAAGTGGCTCCAGGAATCTGAACAAATGAAGCTCACAATGGCAATATTGTACTATGCAGCAGGCTTTATTTTAAAACAAATATACAGTTCTTTTTTGACTAGCGGATTTTAAAGCTGCCTACCCAGATTGCTAATGAATTCCAACCCAGACTAAAACCATGAAGCCCTTATATACACCCATGTAAGACTGTGCCTTCTAAGCCCTTGACCAATCATATTAATTAATCACCACCTGGCGAGCCTACTTACAGGGAATAAGAAAGCCTTTTAGGGTCTGTGGTGGCAGGCCAGCTGTCATTGCAGTCCCCTCCAGGAAGACTGGCCTGCCACAATGAGGTTGGAATAGTTGTTCAAAAGACATCTTGAAACACTGCTAAGGAATAAAAACACTATTTCTCTTGCTTTTAGACTTTACATCCAAAGTGGAACGAAGAATTCTTCTTCAGGGTAAGTAATCAGACAGGCTTCAAAGTGTGAACATAGCAGTGATGTCTCAGAGGAGCTGCACTGAAATCATGCTTTTATTTCTGAGTTTTTGCGATGTGCAGTTGTCTAAGGATGGCCTCTTTCTGTCTTTGGCACAGTGTTCAATGTCACAGGCCTACTTTGTTGTCAGTTGTTTACAGTTCTGTGAGCTGTTTAGCTTGGGCATGTGAAAGTATTCTATTTTCACTTTTAAAGCATAGAATGCTCAATCTGAGATGTCTGGGTAGGAAGTCTGTTTAATAAGAGGTTACACTCTTGAGGAACTCCTTTGACCTGTCTAGCCTGTATGGTTGCTAATATCTAATCATCCAGCCATTTCAGTGCTATCAATAATATGTCTGGGTAGCATATTTCAGATCCCCACAGCCCTTTGTATAAAAAGGTGTCTTCTGTTCTCAGTTTTAAATACCCTTCCACATAGTTTCCATTTGCATCCTCTGGTTCATGTTTCACTGCTGATTCTGAAGTCCACTGCAGCAAGATGAGAAAAAATGATCTTGGAAAAAGAAATCTTTACACATTTCATTCTGAAAAAATTAAGGAAATTATTTTTCTTTGATTTCCTTTACAGTGGATTAAAACATAAGAAAGGTTTGAGGAGCCAAATGGTCTTATCTCATTTGGAACCAGTCTGGTAGTTAGCTTATGCAAGGCTCTCATCCTATCTTTTCTTGAAAGATACCAGTGTATCGGCCCTAGTGACACAGTTGTGTAGCTACTTCCAGACTCCCAAAACCCTGGTAGAAAGTATGGAACGTTGCAAAGTGCAATCCCCTTTTTGTATTCTCCTTGGTACTGTCTTTGTTGCAAGTAGTGTAATACTGCCAGCAATTTAATATATTTTCATTGGTGTTTGTCCTTTTCATAAAATATTACTCTACGCCATGTAAAATGTATTCTTTTTGTGTGAAATTGTCTTGCTTATTTATTAGTGACACTGCAATCAAAGTGTTGTGTTGCTTTGTTTGTCACTGACTGGACCAGTCTTATTCCGGGGTCTGAGCCTTGTTTTTGTCACATAAGACTGCAGGTGATGATGTACATTAAAAAACATTTACAGATCTTTTCCTGCCAGCTAGAGATTTAATAAAACTGTCTGAAAGCACCTGCTGTGTAAAACATTATATGATTACATTCTAAAGATGGACTCCATTACACAAGCCAGGCTGAAAGCAGGGTTTGTAGGCCAAGCAATGTGGAGCAAAATGTGCATTCCTTTGGCTTGCAGTTAGTCGCAGATGGATACAGCAGGATTTTCAAAATGAAGTCTGTAAATGTTTTAAATAATTCGTACTGACGTTGTAGATATCTTGTTTCTACTTTAAAAATGAGCATGCCTCATCTTCCACGTTATCGGGGGAAGATGTATACATTCCACATCCATAACCTCAGTCATTTCTCAAGTAAATACAAAACATTGTATAAGTTTGCGTAACGATTAAATTTATGTAAAAACAAATTGGTTTAGGACAGAATCAGGGAATTAAAATGAAGTTATATTTACAGCAATCCCATTGGAATTCTAATGCAAGTGGAGTACACTTGTTACAGATATAGATTTGATATCTAATAACTTTCAGAATTAATGAAAACCGTTTCTGTTAATCGAAACATGAAAGAGTCCTGTCACAGCGTTCTTCACCTGACTGAAACATATGGAGGACCTTAGTCTTAGTCACAACCTTAGTCTTTTTGTTGTAGTTGTGGTTGTTGAAATGTATTTCTTTTGCAACCATCGAAAACAAAAAGAGGAACAGAAAACCACATTTGCTGAATAGTCTTGCAATTTTAAAGCTAGCTTGTGAAGATGTCAAGAATTTATGCTGTCAGTTGAATCCCCTGTAGCATGTATCCCCTGTAAGTTCCCAGCATTCTGCAATCGTCTGCTTACAAGCATGCTTATTTGAAGAAGAACACCCCTTCCTGTGGAAAGGGTTAGACTAGGGTCTCACACTTGATGCTTGGAGGGTGTGGTGTCTTCTGTTTTTTGTTTTGCTCCTGTTCTCAGTTATATATTTGGTCTAATTACTTAATTGGCTTCATTACTGTAATAACTCTATCCAGGATCTGGTGCGGTTTGTAAGTGTACTTTTATTGAACTTAATGTCTTGTGTAACCGGCCCTAAATGACCTTAAAAATCCTATATATGATTTAGTTTTGAAAATAATTTGGCTAATTGTTCAATTAACTAGTCACTTTAGAACAAAAACCCTTAGTCTGAGACTCATGGGTTAATGTAGTGTAGCTCAGTGGCTCTCAGCCCTTTTCCTGGAAGAACACTTTCTGCCGTTTTTCATTCAGCTGAGCTCTAAATCACCAGTTTTAATTGATTTGTTTAATTGTTGAGATTTAACGATGTTTCTTCGGTCGATTCAGAGACTCAAAACACACCCTGCTACATGGCTGCTGCTTTTCCCAGCAACATCAGCGCACAGAACTTCACATACAGTACTCTCAGCTTGCTTGATATTATTTCTGATTAAACAGAAGAGACGTTGATCAGTTTATGAACAGACACAGGTGGGAGTGACACTACTGCGATGAGTATATTTCCAGAGGTCCAATTGGTTCCATTTCGAGCAGTTCTGAAACTCAGCAGCTGGTACAGGGTTAATGCCAATTACAAATCTCATTTGACCTATTAAGAGCTGAGAGCAAAGGGAAAACTGAAATCAATGAGCCTGTGATTAAGAACCCAGCTGGAGCAAAAACTAGAAGACGCAGTGTTCCACCAGGACTAGGGCTGGGCACCACCGCTGTGGCGCAGTCTTTTTTCCACTAATGTGAAAAATGAAGCCCATTTCCGTTAAAAAGCTTTTGGAAATGTAATATTATAGCTTGTGTGGTTTAAATCTCTCACCATCTTCCCTCTGCTTTTATGGGCTTTCTATATTTTAAAACATTTGTGGAATTGTATTTTTCAGCTTTTTAAAAAAGGAGATTTGATAAGAGTTTTTGAAATGAGTTGGGGGATTACGGTCCTGTGATTGCTGCTGCTTTCGACATTGAAAGTTATCGCAGTCGTCTTTGCAAACAAGGGCAACTCCCTGAGTATTAACATGTGGAAGAGATCATTTCCTTGCTTGTTTTCACTGCTTTCTGATTAATAAATGCGATAATAAAATGAAAAAAAGTATTGTTGGTGTCAGTAAGAGTCTTGCTGGGCTCATTACGAAGTGAAAAATATATATGTCATGTTCTCAGTTCTACTTTACACATACACAGTAATGTATATGGAGTGGAGGTAGGATGTTTCCTGAGGCATGATTTGGACTCCATTCAAAAGAAATTCACCCAGGACTTGCTGAAGGATATGTAGGTTGGATCTGAGGCTAGTTGGACTTCACAAGCTAAAATATTTTAGGGACTGGCGTAGAGTTTCATGTGTTGTTGGATGTATTTACAGTGTTCTCTGGACATGCTGAAATTAGGCTGCACGTTAGCCAGATAGTTTTATAATGATTGCCATGTGAAAGGATGTGGTGTCTAGGCACCACATGGTTGTTTGAAGAGTATTAATCTGTGTTCGGGCAAATAGGATTAAGCTGGTGAGATGAGCTCTTGGAGTGTCTTTGCCTGCAGTGATCTGTATTAGGACTCCTGCTCATTAACACCGTTTAAGGGGGATTCTGGTGTAGAGGCGTTCAGTCATAATCCCACAGATGGTAGCCTCACACCATTGGCTTCTCGGCCAAACACAGACACCAAATGTCTGAACCTGCGGTTCCTCTCATTCTCATTCTGGTATGTACAGTTTCTAAGATCTAGATTCTGATGAGATACTGTTGAAATTCAATTTTACAAAAGACAGAATATGTATAATATGATTAGCATACACTGAAGAACTTGCAAAGGAAATTCTAAGAAGACATCAATGAAATTAAAGATATTAGGGCATTCACTTGTCACACTACATTTAATTTAGACATTTGGATTATTTTTGCAGGTAGAAAGAGACAGTACAAATGTAAGATTGGATGTGTTAAAGTTATGAAAAAGACTTAAGTGTTCATGTTGATAGATCATTCAAAACTTTAAGACTTTTCTAGATCTAGAAAAAAATCATGTCACAAGAATATATACTTAAATCTGAAGTTAAAATTGTACAGTACACTAATAAGACTGCATTTGTATTATTGTGTACAGTTTTGGTTACTCTTGAATCAATAAAGAAATGTTCTGCATGGACAGAGAAAAAAAGGCGAAGAAGTAACACTGAAAATTCTAGCATTCAAAATTCTTGAAGGCCCTAACACAGTTTTCATAAAAAAATGAAAACTGTGTTAGGGCCTTCCTCAGAGCTGGAAGCTAAACACAAACCAGAGGGCACAAGTGTAAACTGTATATAAAACTGAGAACAGGAGGCCTTTATACAAAGGGTTGTTGGGGTCTGGAACATACTATCCAGCCATGCATGGCTGGTTGAAGTCGGTACTCTGGCTTCTTTCAAGAAATGCTGAATGAGATCATCGAATCGGTTATAGCTTCAAAATGGTGTTGTCTATTCCGTAACCCCTTTTATTTTCTTAGAGTTATTTATTTTTAGCTTTACAACAAGATAAACATCTGTTTATTTTTTCCCTTCCTTTTGGGTATGGGAAACACTAAAATGCACAGCAAGCTGCTGATAAAAGGATCTGATTCCAGAGTGTGTTCCCTTTAAATTTTTAATAATGGTAGTATAACTGTAAGAGATTAACAGGTGTGAAATTCAACATTTTTATGTCCCCATTAAGCAGTCAGCTATTTTGGTGTGCTTGTTAGAGTTCAGATTTGCATCTGGTCAAAGGTTTAGGGTTACGCATTAAATCGTACAGTTTTAAAGACATGAAATAATGCCAGTGTGGTAATTATAGATTTAGCTGCCTGAGAGCTACTCTGTGTCTTGTAGTGTCAGTGAAGAGGAGTGAGTAGGACTCTTGATTCCTAACTGGAAGGTTGTGGGTCCAAATCCTAGCTGGGGCACTGCTGTTGTACCCTTGAGCGGGGTCCTAGCTTCAGTAAAATTCCAACCCTGTACAAATGTACACGGCTTTGAATAAAAGTGTCAGCCAAGTAAATTAAATTATTCAGAATACTTCCATTTCTTGGCCAGCAACCATATTACCCTGCAGCTCTCAACTGGCTACCCACTGAAGCTAAGCAGGGTTGAGCCTGGTCAGTCTGGTCTTCCCAGGAGGGAAGGCACCCTTCCTGTGGTCTGTGTGAGTCCTAATGCCCCGGTATAGTAGTGGGGACACTATACTGTAGTGGGTGCTGTCTTTCGGATGAGATGTTAAACCGAGGTCCTGACTCTGTGGTCATTAAAGATCCCTGGGCATTTCCCGATAAGAGTAGGGAGTTATCCTAGTGTTCAGGCCAAATTTCCCCCCAAATTGTCCCCATGTATGATTGGGTTGCCCCTGCCCTGCGATGGACTGGCGTCCCGTCCAGGGTGTACCCTGCCTTGCGCTCGTTGCTTGCCAGGCAGGCTCCGGCTTCCTGCAACACCGTAAGGTATAAAGTGGTTCGGCAAATGCCATGACATGACTTCCATTTCCTCAGTGCACAGTAGCTGTTAGCAGTGAGAAAACCGAATCACCAAGTTGAGAAATGACCAAAATTTAGTGGCCAGACTTTTTTCTGGATTGGAGGTCTGTGCGAAAGTAAGAGAAAGAGGAGCCATACCTCATGGTGGACAGAGAAAGTAACCCTGAACATGCTTAATGAACATCAACATGTTGAGCTGCTTGTAAACTCCTTATTTACTCTTTAATCAGTGTAAAGCCAACTTCAGGGTCTTTCCTCCCCCCACATCCCAAATAATGATATAATTCCACAATAGCCACCTCAGAGGCTTCAGCCTTTCTTTAGGCAGAACACTGTTTGAATTTGTGGACTTTTGGGATGCATTTGTCTTGTTTTGGGTACTGAATGGATTGAAATGGTCTCCTGCCTTTCCAGTGCTTACAGATAAATGCACTGGTTTGGAAATTAACTTGAACGGTTTCTTTTGTTTTGTTTGTTGTCAGATAAATGTTAAAAATGTCCACCAAAGGGGTGTAGGCCTAATATTTCATTACAGTGCTGTCTTTCTTTCTGCCAGTGTAATATTTATTTTCACATGCGTCTAGACAAAGTCTAGACAAAATAACATGAAAGGCTAATGTTTTTTTTTTAAATTTTGCATAGTGTCCACTACAAAACAGGAATTCTGATAATAGAATTTCTTAGAGAGAAAGGAAAATGTGAAGTGGATGAGAAAAAGAGTTCATGTTACTCTCTGTGTGTATAAAACAAAAACGGTAGCAAATGAACATAGAGTATGTCTCACTTCATACTGTTTCTTTATTGTGTTATTGTCTACCTGATATTTGTTTGAAATGTATTAAATTCTACTTTATGTGAAAAACAAAGATATGATTCAGTACAGGTGGCACAAAGGCATTGTGGTTAGCATTCCTACCTCGCACTGCTGGGCCCTGGGTTCAGTTCTGGACCTGGGGTGCTGTCTGCCTCGAATTTGTGTGTTCTCCCTGCGTTCACTTGAGTTTCCTCCAAGTGCTCGGGTTTCCTCCAACAGTGCAAAGACACAATTGGCCCTGGTGTGAGTGTGTGTGTGTTTCTGTGTGTGCCATGTGATGGACTGGCGTCCTGCCTTGTGCTCATTCCTTGCTGGGATAGGCCTGCAGCCCTGAATTGGATGAACTGGTTTGAAAATGGATGGCTGATTAAATACATACATTTGCTATTCACTGCTTGTGTACAGCATGTAAATACCAATCTCTTTCTTTCAGGTTCATCCCCGAAAGCACCGCTTGCTCTTTGAAGTGTTTGATGAAAACCGTTTGGTAAGTTTATTGTAAACCATAGTCATGTTTTCCATTCACAAAGCCCATTATAACTCTTCATTTTTTATATATTTGTATTCATGTATTTGTTGCTGTGACTGCGGATAGAAAATTGTGTAGTTCTTCCTGCATTTTATTTTTGTTAGGAGTTTGAGAATAATTATTTGAGAATAATTACACGTGCTGGACTTTTCAGAAAAACTGACACCTTTCACACATTAGAGTGCTATGCAACGAATTAGATAATCTGGCTGGATAATTGACTGTAGTTATTTTATCATCTTTTTTAATGTGAAAAATCATTTAGTAATACTGTCAGATTTCTAAGACAATAACTACGTAGTGGAGTGTGCTAATGCTGTGAACGTTTTTAGCTTTTCATATCCTTCATTACAAAAATATTTCAGGATTTTGAGTATGCTAAAAATAACATTTTCTTTGACTTGGTGTATTTCTCAGGCTTGATTTTACAACAAGGGTGTGTTTTTGTAACATCTAGAAGCAGTTTCAAATACTAAGTTTTTGGATAAATGTCTCTTTGTATATAGTAGCATGGAGTTCTCATCGGTTGTGAATTAATCAAAACCTAAATGAAAAATATAAGGTTTAGAAGTATATCTTTTTTTTTTCTTGTGAACCCATGGGCTATGCCTAAAAATATCTCAGCTATTTGGTGTGTTAACTTGCAATGAATGACCCAGTATACCTTTTATTGCATTTTATTGCTACAAAATGCAGGTAAGGGAAATGGAATATGCTCGGGGGTGTTATTAAAAGTGTAAATTAATGTGTTGTCAGCACATTAAAAGCAGTAAAGTATGAACATGAAATGTTTTTTTTAATGTTACTGGCCACTGTACTAAATTACCATAAAGGTTAAATAAACTCCCACATAGGAAGATGGCGTTCTGTTTCTTATTAGCTAAGGAACCTTTCTCACTAAGAGTTAATAATAATACTGTTCTTTTTTATTCCTCTTTGTCAGTCCTATTGTTTAATATGGCAAGAAACTTTTTTGCAAATATGCAAGGAAAAAATCTGTAAGGGGAATATACATGATTTAATTCACAAATGCTCTGCAGCCTTGAATAATGAACAGATGTTGAAAGTGTACGTGGAGGAAAAATTTATAGATGGAGTTTGGGTCTCCTCAGATGTTACTAGTGTGTTTGGACACCCCAGATTTAAAGAAAGTTGTATAGGCTGTGAGATATTTGGAACCATTCTCAAGAGGAAAATCCAAGTGGTGGTTGACAAGTCTGGTGAGAACATGGCAAGCTCTTCAGTTTCCCAGCTCCAACATTTGGTGTTGGCTTTGATTAATACTTAAAGCGGGCAGGTGGTTTGCCAGTTGTGGAATGACGGATATTTAAGAACACCCTACTGAGAATCTTCCAGGGCTCACTGCATAATAAGGGGGTGAGCAGTCTTGACGTTGCCTTTAAGTGAAATGGCTAAGGATTATCAAATAGGGTTCCGTTATGGGATATTTCCATCGGCTGAGTCTTTTAGAGGTGCTAATGGGTACATCAGTGTTGAGTGCCGTGTCAATTTGTGTCAGGAAGTGTTGCTTCCTCTCTGTAGGGTTTAAATATGATTCCCAGTTATTTAGCTCAGACAAAAGAAATATAAGGATATACAGTAGCATAAGTAGATAGACAGTAGAAAGGGTTTCAGATGTCAGTAGATGTGGTGAATGTTTTCCTAAGATATTCCGTAAAAAGAATAAATTATTTTTTAAGGTTTTGAATATTCATACTGAAAACGTTATTTAGTTTTATGTTGGGCTTTATTAGGGCAGTGAAATGGATGATTTTCAGCAAAACAAGTTTCATAGCTGGGGTAACTCATTGGAGAATGCTTAGTGTAAACATCGCTACTTCAAGTGCTTTATCTGTTCATCAAAGGGCTTCACAGGAAAACAGACATCATTTTACAAGCGTAGTTTGTTTGCAGTTAGTAATAACTACCAGTAGCTTCCTGCATATTTGCACAATCCCAGTGGTTTCCTAGTATGGATAGTATTTGGGAATTCAATCCTTGGTTTGATACTGAATTATGCTGGACCTCATTCTTCCTGATTTCCTGTAATTCTATCCCAACGGGTAAAAATATTAGTGGTGTTACGGCGCAGCAAAGAAACTTCAGACACATTGCTGCTTAAAGCAGTTCTAAAGACTCGGCTGGCCTGGAGCAGAAGAGAGAAGTACTGTGGCGCTTGAATGTGAAATGCTAGAAGATTGTTTTTTTTGGGCTGGATTCGTTCGTGCAAATTGGAGAAGGTATAATTGAAGCGAGGTTTTGGCTTGGGTTCAGTACAGCAGCTGAGCTCTGCCTTTAAAGTTGCTACAATGCGGTTCTCTGTGACTGAATGTACCTTGGCTCCTTAAAGATACAGACCATTAGGATTTGTGCAGTCTCAGGAGCTATTCGTTTGGTTGTGCTTACACTTCAGAGTTCATCTGACCTCCCTGGCTAATAACTTCAGTACAGCCACGAGAGGAATGTAAGTTGTCACTGGAGCTATTTCGGCTATGTACAGCTACTAATGATTGTAATCACAGAACAGGATCCGAAGCAGTTGCTTTGCTTCTTTTCAAGTGGGTTTTGCTATGCCTTCCACTCGCTTACAGGATTAGAAAGTAAGACAAATGGCACAGCGGCTTCGCTTGCATTTTGCAACCAGAAGGAGCAACACTGACCCTTTATCGGAGACCTGCAGCAATGGCGTGGAGAAAAACTTCAGCGTGTCCTCCCAGAGCCCTTCAGAGAGCACAGGGCAGAGTTTGATTCAAATGAAGGTAACTCCAGGGCAGCTGGCTTTGCCTCCCTTGTCACCAGAGTTTGGAAATTTACAGCGCTGCTCATCTGTCTTTATACCAAAGGTAAACAACAGCAAAAAGAGCACTTCTTTGCAAATTTCCCTGCAGCCTCGCAAACTGAACGGAGAGCTGGAAAGTTGCATCAGCCCTGCGGCTGTTCATGATGGCTGTTTTATTCGTGCTTCAGGTGAGGGAAGAACTTGTTCAAACAGCAAACTTGTCAGTGATGACACAGGTGCTATTCCTCACTATCCCGCTGCTGATCATGCTTCCTGTAATGAAGGTGAGTTTGGATCTTGTCTGACTGGTACCAGGAATGAAGGCACCTCTTTCAGCTCTGGCGCAAATGAAAGCAGCACAAGCAGTGGGGATTCTGCGTCATGTGCGAGCCCAAGCATTGATGGAGGTTCCTGCAGCAGCAGCACAACTAGCGATGCGGGGTACTGCAGTAGTAGCAGTACATTTTTCGAACCTGACATCCCTGAACGCCCAGCAGGGCCTGAAAGAACTTTCACGAGACGAAAGGCCAAGGTACCGCTGAGGCGCTGCTCCTCCTTAGTCATTTTCCCACGGAGCCCCTGTAACACGCCGCCAGCCTCTCCAGTTAGCCCTGGGCCTGCACCGATGCGTGGTCCATACCAAACCTCCCACCAGTTCTCACTGACTGCCGGCGAGTCTGCACAAGAGGACGATCAGATTGCATCCAAAGGCTCCATCGCAACAGCGCTCAGTGGCTTGCGGTTGTCTAAAAGCAGCTGTCCCACTGTGGAACTCAGGGACATAAGGCCACTGCATCTCAACACACCAGTGCCAGATAAACCCAGGGAAACTGACATTGGTCAGGACTGTACAGCTGTTTGTGACCGATCAGAACGACACGCGAGCATTTTGTTGCATTTCTCTCGGCAACGGGCAGTTGCCCAGGGGAGCGTGAGGACAATGACACAGGGGCAGCACAGCACTTCTGAGCAAGCTGTTCAAGGGCCGGGACTCGAAACTGAACCGCTGTGCCGCCACATTAAACTCGTCCGAAGCACATCGGCATATCTCCCCTTGCAGAGGAGTCCTGACTACCAAGTTGGCTTTAGGGCAGAAGACAAAAAGGAAGGAAACCAAGGTCGTCATCATGCTCTGCAGAGGAGCCTTTCCCTTGAAGTGCCATATCAACATATTTCATGCCATGTTTCCAATCCCAGGAGACATAATTCGAAGACGGGACCCCCTCATGTACACATTCATTTGTCCCCTGGGGCTGAAGGAAGGGTCTGTGGTTCCCTGAAGGAAATAAACAGAAACTCAAAGGCTGACAATGATACTGGCAGCCCTGGCAAAAGGGACAAGGTAAGCTGCTTTGTTCATGTTCCTGGTCTGTACAGAAGAGTAAAAAGGTCTCGAGGTTCAGTTCCCTTTGTCACGAGACAAAGTTTACATGTAATCTTTCAGCACAGTCTGGTATCATAAATGGGAAGTTGTGTTTTAGATAGCTATGTGAAACAGTTGCCCGTAAAACTGTTTGCCCAGCTGTCTAAATGGGTACCAGTGTAAGGTGGTGTGGGAAAATAACATCAACCGAAAAATAAATACACATTATAGTTTCAGAATAGTATTAAACACCTCTGCTCTTTTATCTAACATTCATGCAGCAAATACAGTAGAGTGCCTGCCGTGCACCGATTATGTGCACCAGATTTTTACTGATCACTCATGAGAAGAAAACCGAGAACAACAGATGGTTACAAGATGGTGAGGAAACTGTTGATAAAGGTTTATGGTGATTGAGTCCGTCTTTTGGTTCTGCCACAATGTCAGTGTTAATGTGTCATTTTGACTTGGAAAAGAAACATTTCATTCTTAGTCGCTGCAGTTTAAAAACCACATCCCCTAAAAATTTCAGAAACCTGCTGAAGTGATAGGAGAACAAGTTGGTAACTTTTGTACTGTGCTCTTACCTCGGTTGCTGTTTGCGGTTCTGCATTTGATTTCATTGTAAGAACAAAGACTGCCAGCTAACTCTGCAATACACAGACCGTCTGTGAGCTACCTTCAGGTGTGTGTCAGTGGCGTATCCTTCGGGAACAGAAACCGTAGCCACTTTTTATGTCTGTGATTAACCTCTTGTGTTGCAGTTTGCAAAGAATTTGGTTAATAAATGACAAAACACTTAAGTTGCCTTTTGTAAAAGCAGCAGGATAGAGTAGGAGCTGTAGCTCAGTTTTAATGTTGATGCAGTTAGGCTATACACAGCTGCTGCAAACATAGTTGAAATGTTTTTTAAAGAAAAAATGTAAAACTAGTACACACTTGTTAGAATACTTATTTTTTATTGTGATGTTTTGGGTCTTTAAATTAGTAATAAACCCTTCTACAGTGTTCCTCCTAAAGTAAAGCAATAAATTAAAAGGAGTAAGTCTTTAGCCAGTGGGAATGCAAGTACTGTTTCTCCAGTTAAATGTCACAATTCAAAACATAGGTCCTGTATTGTAGAATAGATACTCAGGCGCTCTAGTGCAGTTTTATCAAGGAATAGATTTATATCCCTTAATTACACAGATGTGAAATATGAGCATTTGCATAGTTACAATCGGCTCCTATGAGCACTGGATATTTGAAGCCAGTACCTGTTGGTTAAATAGCTGTGAAAGTAATTTTACCTCATCTAGAACATTAAACAATACCAATGTGGACAAACATTTGATGGGAGTTGAAAGTTCAGCTTTATTAATTTTCATGAAGGATGTTAAATACTTAAATCAACCCCTCCTGATCCTGTTTTGGAAATGAAGTAACTAATGTGAACACAGATGGCTTTCCTTTATTATTCTGTTAACACTTTTTGCGTGCACACTTCATATATTTATTCTAATTATAGCTGTGAAAAGAGACCCCGCCTATAAATAAACAGCCTCAGAAGTATGTCTCTTGACTCCAGATAGTCTGGCCCATCACAGCGATACACAAGCCCTGGATTCAAATTTAACAGCTTGATATTAGAGTAGCTCTCAGCCATGTCAGCCGTTTGTACACAGGGGTCATGAAATTATATCAGGGCCTGGGTGATGCAGCCCTGTGTCTGTGGCACACTAAAAGGGCTGCGTGCTGCTTTTCCCATGTGTCTCCCTGCCAGCCCATGGTTGTAAAGCACTGGGTAACAGACTTTCTGTGTTTAACAGCTTGTCACGACCTGCTGCATTAGGAACTGGCTAGAGGAGTCACTTGCATTGCAGTTGCAAGTGCTAAAATACAGTTTAAAAATGTTGAACAACTGCTCAATGTTTCATTTCTATTTCAGACTTCTTGTAAATAATAAAATAATAAAAAGATCCTATCCTATTGCAGGATGAAGTGATTCTTATTTCTATTCTTAATTTTTATAGCAAGGGTGTGTGTATGGTAGTGTATGGAGCATATCTGGAGTTTTGTTATGCTCTGTAAAATACTGTTTTAGTGTTGTCTTTGTGACCTAGAATGAAGTCAGCACCTTAAGAATGTTTTTATTGATAGGACAGCCTATAACATTCATGTTTAAGATCTTACCTATAAATCCTTCAGGTCTGTATGAATCTTCCAGATTCATTACATCTGAGTTTACAGCTTAAAATGGTAATATTGGGGAAAAAAGGCAAATTCCACCTCTGTTACTGTTTATATTGTTTTTATGGTTTTTAGCTGAAATGCTCTGCACATAGAAGATCAAGCGATCACAGAGTGTTAACAGTTACTGCCGTTAGATGATTACTGCTTTAGCAGGTTTGAATTCCTGTGTTTTCTGTGCTGAAACTTCTGCAGTAAAACTGCCTGTTCCTGGCAATCTAGCGTGACGAGAAAAATGGCACTGCCTTTTTTTTTTTTCCAGTGCCCTTACAGATCAGCCATGCAAAGAGCCCTTTGTTGTTTTAAATTGGAAACTGGCCCCAGTCACTTTTTCTGTGGCTACTGGGAAGAAATGTAGTCTGTCAGCATTGTGCAGAATGTTGATGTCTGGGTGTTTCAACAGGAAGAGTGTTGGTTTTTATAAGGAATCCAATGAAGGCTTTATTTTTTTAAACAATAATAGTGACGATCAATGATTTTATCATTTCTATAGGAGTTGATACTTTATATTTCTTCCCAATAAAAATCTTTCAGGTTCATGCTTTCAGCGTTTACCCTAACAAGGGCAGAGCGATCTAAAGACCACCATTTCCTCTTTTCCTCCACCTTCTATTCCTTCTTAGTATTATGTATACAAGAGAATAAAAAGTAAACACAACAGGCCTCGACATTCTCTTCATGCTCATACCATTGTTGTTAAATTTTACTAAAGATCTCATCTGAAAATGTCTGCATTTATTGTTTAGCCTAGCACTGTAAATACAAAGACTAGTTAATGTTTATCCTGGTTTTTTTAAGCTGAATACATGTTAATTAGAAATAGTCATGAAAGAGAGGTACAGTGTGAGTTAATTTAGGAATAGTAGGGTTTTAATTCTTAGAAGTTACAAGTTACAATTCTTAAAAGTTAAAACAGTTTCAAATCCTGGCTCATCACTGCCAATAGTATTGCCTTCAATAGAATATATTTTTCTCTTACTAGGTCATGGGATTTTTTACTTCTTGAAAATAAAGTATGTTGGCTATAGCACAATATGTTTGTTACTGTAATCTCTGTTAATTATTTCTAAGCTCTCTGCTTTCCCGTTTATTCTGTTTCATTCTGTATTGTATCTCTTGGTTATACATTGTAATGTATATTTCTTGGTGCTTACTCACGTTTAAGAGGGTGAATTTGCACTTACTTTATTGCCTCATAGATTCAGCTGTTTTTCTTTGTCACACCTTCAAAGAAGAGACGGAACTTACAGACTTTTAGTTGACAGAAGAATATCTGCATTGATTTGTAAAATAAATTATTTGAAATGCTCTAGGATTTATATGTGATCTGCTGCTGAAATGGCAATTCACAAATAAATTTATGTACATATTTCCCAATTTCTTTTTTTTTCTTTTTTCCCTGCTGAAATGCTCCCTGAAAACAGTTCCTTACCACTTACTTCCACGTGCTTTTTGGAACTGAACTGCTTAATAAGCATCTAACAAAGCTGACTTTGTCCCAACTTTGCTTCCCCATCTTTCTGTGAATTTCCTTCCTCTCAACAAAACCTTGATCTACCCTGACAATTCCAGTACCCCAGCAGCCCACTCCCATGCTTGTATCCTATCCCATTCCCCTGCTCTTTCTAAATGTGGGGTCACAGGATTGCTTTTGTCCTTTCTGGGCATGCTTTGCCCCAGATGCATCATTGGTGAAATTTCCTCTTCTTCTCTTTTCTCCTTCTCCTCGCTCTCCCATCTTTTCCTCCACCTTCAGCTATCATTGTGACTGTCCACTGCAGCTCCCATTCTGCCTAGCTCTTACCTTGCTTCTTCTGTGGTCTCATGCCTGTAAGCCCAGAGAATGTGTCAATGCAGACCCTACACTCTTCCCTGCATGTACAGCACCTCATTCCTTCTATCCACCCAGTTCTCACCTTGCCCCCTCCTCCCTCCCCCATGTCTGGCTCTCCCTCATGTTTTGGCAGGCTAGATCTAACCTGCACTTGAAAAATGAAAGAGCTCTAAATTGCTCACTGTCTTGTCACTGTCTTCTACCAGCAATCTTTGTAAGCTTGTCTCAGACTTCTCCTTTTTTCTCATCCCTCTTTGTCTATGATCTCCTGATTCTGTCTTCTCCTGAAATCTTCGCCTTAACTTTTTCTTGAAAATGCTGACATCTGCAAGCTCTTTAACACTTCAAAACGCCTGCATAACACCTTTCTTAAAAATGTCTCCCTCCCTTTCTAAAACCTTCAAATGTTTCTATCTCCTCTGTCTTTCTATAGCACTCACTACATGGTCCTTGCATGTCTGGTTTTCATTTGACAGAAACTAACTTTTCTGTTTCCGATTCCTTTCATTCAACTGAATTTCTGGTGTTGCTCACACATAGTTCTCCTGGTCTGCTGTAACCACCTGCTCTCTATTTCTTACTCTCTATCCACTAGTGTCCTCCATGTTTCGATAATGGATCCCTTTATATCTATACTCCTTTTACCTGAGTCCTCTCATCTCTTCCCATGACTTTTGTATCACTAAAATTGATCATGTTCAAATATGTCTCTTTTCCCTTTTGACACTCATACATCCTCCCATATCGCTGCTAATCTCGCAGATTACATCTCTTGGATGCACTTTCGTCATCTTAAATCGATCCTTTTAATGCCAGCTCCCCTTGTCTGCTTCAATTACATTTCCCACTGCTTTTTCTGAGCAACATTTACAGAATCTGCCTCTTATTTACTAATTATTCTAAACAAGTCTTAGTCCAAACTCTGGTACTTTCCTCCATAGACATCTTCCACCCACTACAACCTATCCAGATTCTGTGGCTTGCCTTGCCTTTTCTCTTTCTAACTTTGTCATGCTGCTACATTACTCCATAGTTTTCCTGTTGATGTAGGCATCTGATTCAAAACCCTGATTCCTGACAGTTCTGTGTTATTCATGTCACAGTTCACTCAAGGGGGAATGCAGATTCCACCTCTGCACCCAACTTCGAGACACTTGTCTTTTTAATGCCGCATAACACCATACCAGAGGTTCAGCGCACATTGGAAGAGAGGTGCATCCCTCAACAAACAGCACCACATGTCTGCCAGTGCCCGGGAGGCCACTGGGGTTTTCTGAGAGCCAAGAGTTCTCTGGCCAACTAATCCTACCCTAGCCTCTGTGGCGCTGTGCCAGGTGTGTGCTGCGACTTGGGGGATATCTGTCACAGCCATGACCCCAGCTCGACCACATACCCACTACACTTCTCTTCCATCAGCTTCTTCCATTCCTGTGCTGCAGTGACCGACCCACAGAAATCTGCACCGCTCTGTGTCCATCTTGGACACCTTCTCAAGTCTCACCTGTTTAAACAACCCCTGTGATCTCACAGATACTTTCTGAAATAACTTCCTATTGCACTGATGTTTTTAATTCTCAACTGGTAATTGTTCTCATTCACTGCAAACTTGAAATATTGTCCAACTGATTTTTTACTTTAATCCTGAGAAAGTCATTGGACTGACAGGTTATGGGTTCTAGCCTCTACTATGGACACTTCTGCTGCACTTTGATATGTTACCACAGTAAATTTTTGCTGCAAGTCATCTGTGTGGAGTCCTATCTAGGTGTTATGAGTTACTGGTGCTCTGGTATGGACTTTACCTGCATATCCACAGTATTTGTATACTGTTTTTACCACTTCCATTTTGTGTGAGTGGAACTTGTGTTGCTCTTCCAGGTTGTGAAAGACACATTGTTATTGTGTTAATTCCACTTATTTTTTGTCTGATTTGTTCTTTGTGTGATTTCACACACAATGTAAATTTAGGATATATTGTAAGTCTGCTGTGCAAGTAATGAGCAAAACAGTACCTGTGAAAAATGTCACACGACAAACTTTTGTTTTACTGGCATGGTTAAAATTTAACAGGCAAATAATAAAAAGCGGATTTCATTTGATACTGGACTGTATTTCTGGTTTGCTAAATGTTAGCCAGCAGTGCAGACTCTTGAGATTCTACTGCTAACCCAGTGGCACACAGTGTGCGTGGATGTTTGCAGTAGCTGGGCAATTGGCAAGAGACCTATTGTTTTCCTGCTCTGCTTGATAAACGGTAATCATGTTCTAATGTAAATGGCTAACAGATGGCTGTGTGTTCTAATGCATTATTGCTGGTTTAAATGCACAAGATTGATTTTTCTCAGTTGCCATGGCAGATTGTGATCACCAAAGCCCTTAAAAAATTAGGTTTGATATTGCTTGTGCTGTATTCGTGTTGGAGATAGGATGGCATAGCAACAAGTTTGCATTGTATTCAGCTGTGTACTGTATTGTATTCGGCAGTTCTTGTTTTCAGGTATTGAAATTGCTGGCTGTTTTCCATTTAAAAAAGAATAACACTTTGAAGGGTGACCGCTTTCTTCAGTCAGTGTGTCAGCACAGTATGGAAAGAATCTACAGTAGATATCTATTTTTTAGACTATTACATTAGATGTAATGCATTCGATTTCTTTGAAAGGCCCATTTTACACCTGTAATTCTGCCTTGGGTGGGTAGAATGTTTTATGATAATTGCATCTGTCAGAGTGTTTTAATTACCATCTTGAGAACTTTCCCACAGTCATTGATCATTAGCCTGTCACAAATTACAATAATGTTTGAAACACAGTAACATACTGTTCCTTATGGTTTATGGACCTTGTCTGGCTGACTTGCAGAATTGTAAATGTTTAATTACCTAGCTGCTAATGGTTTGCGTTTCCTGCGTTTTACTGTACCCATGGTTTTATAATTAAAACATTGACATGCCATTCCTTGCCCTTTGATGCTATTAATTTACAGGCACATTCTTGACAGTGTTTAGAAGATGGTGTTTATTTATTTTTTCAGTATTCTTTACATGGCAAATCTTGGTCAAAATGTTGTGAAGCAGGTTTTGGTATTAGGAATGTTTTTACTGTTTTTATTTTAGAAATAGCCCAAATTCAGATGTATTTAAAGTCAAAAGTATAACATAATGCAAAACGTATAGTATATGTAAAATGTAATAGTTGTCCTATGAATACACAAACTTTTAATTGCATAGTAATGCTTTATTAAAATTAGCTTGAGTTGACTTTGGTAGACTGGATTACAATAGTATATTTATGACATAAAACCAGTCACTAGTGCCATAGCATGGTCTGTTATGGTGTCCAAATATTGTGCATCTCGCAGGGCTGTATGGGAGCACATATTCACATATTGTATGGGAAGGGTAGTATCTACTGAGCACTGCCACTAGGGAAGGTAAAAAGATCATACAATCTTACTGCTTACACACTGTTTCAGCTGAATGTCATGTGTCTCTACTGTTGGCACGTTTTATGTTTTGTAGAGAAGTTTATTTACCATGCTGTACATAAGTCATTACCTTTTAAGATCTCTAGACATCTGGATTTGGGCTATATTAACATCATTGTGAAGCTGATTGCAAAGCATTCTTTTTTTTAAAGATTGGTTTTCAGATAGCTTTCTGGAACAAAACAGATTGCTTTATGTAGTTGCTGGTTTGGCTTTTAAAAAACAGAGGCCCCCAGCTAATTAGAAACTTATGTTGATGCTAAACACATTTCATCGTGACATTTTAATGCCAAGTACTTTTTTCGGTTATCTGATTTTCATGGATCTGATTTATCTTGCATACAGACATTGATATCAAAGGTCTGGCTAAAAGCAAGAGGAATTTATCGATTATGTAACACTATGAATTTCAAAGATAACATCAGTGGGTCTTTTTAGTGTTTTTATTTCTTTAGTACCATCTTTCTCATTTATACCCTTGTCATTTGAGATTTATTTTCAGTAATGTGTGCGTTCATTTCAGTGTACATTTGCAAATACGTTCTTATTTTCCCAATGAGTTTTTTGTGAACGAGCTAAAAATATTTTGATCCAGTATTAAAACATTTAAATCGGAAATCTTATTCATTAACCCAAAGAGATGTTGCTCTGTGTTTTTCAGCAATAATGTAATTTGCTTGTGGATTGAATGTGAATAATATTGTTTTATTTTAGATATGTAATTCTCTAGTAGACACCATAAATGAATGGCAAACTGTAATTGATCAAATCTTTTTTTCTTAATAAGCAGTGGCATCCTATGTTTGTCTTTAATCAGCCACAGGGTGTTACAAATTATATTGTCCTCTTCACAGAGTTTGCCTTGCTATGAGGCCTGTGAAAATGTGTGAGGTTCTTTGCAGAGAGCATCCTTACCAGTCAGATATCCTGCAGCAGTTGAAGTAACAAGCAAAACCCCCCTGAATTACATTAACACAGGATACAATTTATTTCAATATTTGTTTTGAGTAATTATCATGAGCATTGAAATGGAAACACCGTTATCCACAGGCTCTCTGCTCAATCGTTATAGTTTGTGACGCACATTGAAAAAAGTAAGAGTACTGTGCAAAGAGAGCTTTGTTTGCTTTTTGTCATATTTGTGGCAGTGTATTTGGGTAATCTGCTTCTAAGAGAAGTTACTGGAGTTCAGGGCATCGATATTTCTTGTGAATACTTTAAGTAATTTAGAAGTTATTACATCTCATAAGCATCCTTCATATTGTGGTTCAGTGTCATTTAGGATACATTTGGGTGAATACTTATAATTCAGTTTTTGTGTTTGTGGGTTTTAGATTTACTATTTTCAGTGATCTAGCCCTGAATCAGATTTTGTGAATAAGTTATTTTTAGCATTCTGGTAAAGTCTGAACAACTGAATGTGGAGCCTTCAGTGTCTATTTTTATCATAGAAACACATTTATAGTAGTGGGAAAAAAACCTAGAAGATTGTGTTACTGCCATGCCAACATTTTTTTAAGCATCCAGGTCAGCACAAATAAAAAGGTTTACTTTGCATTGTGACCTTCTGTTAACTTTAACTGTACCACTGGAAGTGAAATATATTTTCTCTTTAAACTTTAAATGCTCTTTATTGAGGCCAATTAGAAACATCTTGAGGATACTCAAAATAAGTTAAAATGATAGTGTAGATTAAGCCTCCAAACAAGGAGACTACTGGCGGATCTTTTTTATGGCTCAGATTTGTTTATGTAAGCATTCTTACTTTATAAAACCATTTATGCATGATTATTAAAAAATAAAAATGAGAGCTATAGCTTTATTAAAGATCTGATTTTGGAGCTTGTTGGTAAAATTAAAATAAAAAAATAATAAAATGGGTTAAATGTGGCTAACCCGAGACTCATGTGAATACAAGACAACTCAGAAGTAGATCTAGCATTACAGACATTTTTACTTTTAATGGGCCTTATCACGTATATTCAGAGCTCAAAAAGGTTTAAATGCAGTCCAATGAGTATTGCTTAATGAAGTATTATTAATGATTCATTCCAGGCATTCAGTTCAACTTGTCTGTGTATGAACTAAGCTGTATTCCTAATATATTATTGTGCTGTCTCTTCCTTCTAGTATTTTCTGATACACATCCTTAATTATATCCTTCTGTAATCGGTTAGTACAAAGTATGACTTTTTATTTAATAAGAAATGAACCTAGCTGGATAATGCTTGATCAAGAAGGGCATTTATTTGAATAAGTGTGGATCAAATAGCATAGCTAGTGTGCTTTGAGGTGGAGATATTAATTTCAGTTAGTTCACTAAGTAAAAGATTACCTTTACAGCCTTGGAAATGCATGTAACCAGCTGGAAACAGTTTGAAAACTATTTGTTTCAAAAAACATACCAAAACTAACTTGGTCTTTCTCTCTGTTTTCCACTGTAATCGATTTTGAACTAAATGTACTATCACTTCATAATTATCTCTGACCTGGATGCAACAAAGGATGTTGTCTGTCTGGTGACAGAAGGGCACTGGCAGTGTATTATGATTTACTTAAACCTTAGAAGTTAAGAGTCTAGATTTGTCTGGTGAATTTGTGGTCTTATTTACTCAAGTAAAACACATTAAAAACAGAAAAAAATGAAAAGAAAGTAAACTGCCAGACTGCGGTTAATATCCTGTGGTTCTTAAGGATTACTAAGGGAATGTTGGTTAAACCTTATAAGTTTGCATTAAACCATGCCAGAGTGCTTGGAGGAACTTTTGTACTTGCCAAAATATGGGATTGTAAATATCTGGAAATATGACAATACACAATCTTTATCATGTTGTTAAATTGCTTGGCAAGTACATTGTAATCTAAATGTCTTTGTTTTTTTGCTGAGCATTTAAGAGCTTGTGTTTAGTTTATAATTGACAATGTTACATGCACAAATATACAGTATGACATTAATGTAAATAGCTTTAAGCATTTTTTACTGCCCTCTCAATAACAGGGAACAAACACAGACACTCCCTTGTTGCACACAAATTGGCTGTATACATTAAGCATTCTAGCTAGGCTGGGGGGATTGTATTTTTCTTGGCTACTGTGCTCAGAAATGGCAGGACCGACTAAATAAATCTTTTCATTGCTGAAGTTTGGCTGTATGATGTGTTAAAAGTATTTGCTTTTCTTGGTATTCGATGTATGCCATGTGCAGGTTTGCTATGTTTCCGAACTCATTGTATAACTCACAATGTTCAGCTCAAGGTGGAAAATTAAACTTTTTGCATATATTGTGAGCGTCCTTGTGTTAGTCTGTTCCATTTCTGAATCTGATATGTGAATACCATTTGTTGATTATTTCAGCTTGTTCATAATAGTTTGGAATATAAAAGTTTTTTTTTTTTACTTTGTGAGTGTTTTTAGCTAGTGAACAACATATTTGATATTGTTAGAAAAAATCTGAAACTGGACACCTGATCAACTGATTAAGGAGAATGATGACATGAATAAATGCTTTTCATCATTTCTGACAGACTCATTCCTATAAGGCTCATGCTTTTCATGTCATTCACTCTTCCTCCTGCCTCAAATCTGTTTCAGACCTGTCGCACTGCCCCTCTGCCTCGAGTCCCTCTCGAACCTCCCTGACACTGCCCCTCTGCCTCGAGTCCCCCTCGAACCTCCGTCACACTGCCCCTTTGCCTCGAGTCCCCCTCGAACCTCCCTGACACTGCCCCTCTGCCTCGAGTCCCCCTCGAACCTCCCTGACACTGCCCCTCTGCCTCGAGTCCCCCTCGAACCTCCGTCACACTGCCCCTCTGCCTCGAGTCCCCCTCGAACCTCCGTCACACTGCCCCTCTGCCTCGAGTCCCCCTCGAACCTCCCTGACACTGCCCCTCTGCCTCGAGTCCCCCTCAAACCTCCGTCGCACTGCCCCTCTGCCTCGAGTCCCCCTCGAACCTCCCTGATACTGCCCCTCTGCCTCGAGTCCCCCTCGAACCTCTGTCACACTGCCTCTCTGCCTCGAGTCCCCCTCGAACCTCCCTGACACTGCCCCTCTGCCTCGAGTCCCCCTCGAACCTCCGTCGCTTTGCCCCTCTGCCTCGAGTCCCCCTCGAACCTCCCTGACACTGCCCCTCTGCCTCGAGTCCCCCTCGAACCTCCGTCACACTGCCCCTCTGCCTCGAGTCCCCCTCGAACCTCCGTCACACTGCCCCTCTGCCTCGAGTCCCCCTCGAACCTCCGTCACACTGCCCCTCTGCCTCGAGTCCCTCTCGAACCTTCCTGACACTGCCCCTCTGCCTCGAGTCCCCCTCGAACCTCCGTCACACTGCCCTTCTGCCTCGAGTCCCCCTCGAACCTCCGTCACACTGCCTCTCTGCCTCGAGTCCCCCTCGAACCTCCGTCACACTGCCCCTCTGCCTCGAGTCCCCCTCGAACCTCCGTCACACTGCCCCTCTGCCTCGTGTCCCCCTCGAACCTCCGTCACACTGCCCCTCTGCCTCGAGTCCCCCTCGAATCTCCGTCACACTGCCCCTCTGCCTCGAGTCCCCCTCGAACCTCCCTGACACTGCCCCTCTGCCTCGAGTCCCCCTCGAACCTCCCTGACACTGCCCCTCTGCCTCGAGTCCCCCTCGAACCTCCGTCACACTGCCCCTCTGCCTCGAGTCCCTCTCGAACCTCCCTGACACTGCCCCTCTGCCTCGAGTCCCCCTCGAACCTCCGTCACACTGCCTCTCTGCCTCGAGTCCCCCTCGAACCTCCGTCACACTGCCCCTCTGCCTCGAGTCCCCCTCGAATCTCCGTCACACTGCCCCTCTGCCTCGAGTCCCCCTCGAACCTCCCTGACACTGCCCCTCTGCCTCGAGTCCCCCTCGAACCTCCCTGACACTGCCCCTCTGCCTCGAGTCCCCCTCGAACCTCCGTCACACTGCCCCTCTGCCTCGAGTCCCTCTCGAACCTCCCTGACACTGCCCCTCTGCCTCGAGTCCCCCTCGAACCTCCGTCACACTGCCCCTCTGCCTCGAGTCCCCCTCGAACCTCCGTCACACTGCCTCTCTGCCTCGAGTCCCCCTCGAACCTCCGTCGCACTGCCCCTCTGCCTCGAGTCCCCCTCGAACCTCCGTCGCACCTCATTCAATTTGTCAAAAAGGTGTTATTTGCTTCCTATGATTGCGTGTTTGAATTTTTAAAACATAAAACTGAAACTTTGGTAATATATGCAAAACATGCTTATCATCATGCTTAAATTTGAAATAGACCAATAGCTAATTTGATTCTTTATTTAATATGCTATAAGCTAATTGTTCATGTTGTTATCTTACTTATATGACAGATGAAGAGTTTTATAAACTTGGCTATTCCATCTTTTTTAACTGGTTTTATTTGATTTAAATGGCCCATGGGGGAAGAATATTTAATCTTGCAAGTTCACTCACTTGTTAGTGTGCAGTTATAGACAGCTGTGAATGCAATCAGGCTTTTTTAAAGATCCCGTGCATTAACCTGTGACGGCTCCGCTTCAATGGGCCTACAAGAAGCAATGACTTCAGGCAATATTTTGCACAGCGTATTTGAAAGGTCTTCTCCTGTCCTGGGAAGACTTTTTTTTTTTAGTATGCTGCTTTTTTTCTTTCCACCTGTGCCCCAAATGACATGCTTGAATGTGGGATGGGTCTGAATGTACAGTATGTGCTTAGAGACCATTTTATACAGTATTCCTATTAAACCCTGCAGGACTGTGGCATTCCAGGATCGGGAATGGGTGTCAATGATCTGAAGAGCAGTGGACCCCTGTAGGAGTCAACTGAGATGGTTTTTGTCTTTGTGTGTCTCATGAAGATCAGTGTTTGCTGATCTTCACTGTATGAGTGTGATGAGCTGCTGAGGTACACATAATCTGTTCCTGGAAGACTCAAGTTTGCTGGTACCAGTCCCTGCAGAATGGGCCTTTTACACCTCAGGGCACCGCAGTGACTCCGATTTCTCTTTCAGACTCGGGATGACTTTCTGGGCCAGGTGGATGTGCCTTTACACCAAATACCTGTAAGTTTTTTTTTATATGAAACAAATTGCGTGTTGTATTGAGACTGCAGGAAATGGTAGAATAAATATAACATCTTCATTCCTGCCTTTTGTCCTTTCTAAGTTCATACTACCTTCTCTGTATCCTAAAAAAGTAATTTAGATGTGATTTGAAATACAGTTACCATACTTGTGTGTCAATTAATTTTAATATTTTCAGTCATTTTAATTAAAGAGGTGTTGCAGCACTTCTCTCCTACAGCGTCTTCATTAGATGCTTTACTGATTTATCCCATTTCAAGTTTTTTTTTTAAAAAGGTGCTTTTATCCAACACCTTTTCAAGTGTGATTCCAGAACAGGTTAGAAATCAGTCTATTCACACACACTTTGGCATACCACTGAAATACAAACCATTGTTGTTCACAGCCACTGGTGACAAGGAAGTAGTTTCTTTCCACATCAAGACTCACCCTGTGGCCGTCGGTGTGATAGCTTTATTTTTATTCTCGTTTACACGGTAGTATGTCGACAGTGTTATAGGTTTGGCTGTTTATCTCTTATTATAGTTGTAGCCCCATAAATTAACGGTATTTTCATTCTTTTCGTTTAATTTCAGATGGAAAATCCTAACATTGAAAGGCCATTCACATTTAAGGATTTTCTACTTCATCCAAGAAGGTTGGCTATCCATGATTCTAGTGAACTTTTTCTTTCTCGTGTTATGTTGAGCTAGGGCTGCCTTTTTCATTTTTCAGTTTGGTGCAGAGAGGTCTATCTTATAAAAACAAAAATGTGTAGACCTAAATTGCAGTCATGTACATGTAGATATATGCTTTGACTTTTTGAAATGCTTTTGTGATTAATGTATTTGAACAGGAGATTGCTCCTAGGTTTACAGTATTTGCAAAATTTGAGGATTGTGGTTAAAATTCATAGTTCCTTATATGCCACAAAAGCACATTTTGATTCACATTAATGATTGTCACTTACCTTCCCTTCATGGATAATATTATAATATTCTAAAATTAGTCTAATACATCTTTTTCTTTGTAGGATTGCTTGTTATTTTAAAATGTGACTTAATATTTTTCCAAAGTACCTTTTTAAAATTAGATTATGGGAATATTTGGAGACATATCTTAGAGAGGAGCGATACAAGGGTATACAACAGAGTTTGTGATGTTCAATCTGCATTTTTTGGTGCATTTATAATCGCTAATTATTTTTTGCTACACTCGCTCAATTTGGAATAGCCAGTTGTGTGTTTTCCACTTCCAGTTATGTGGTTTCGCAGCTTGCAGTTATGAAACCCACTCATGGGAGAACAAGGAAGTGTAGGCAGGCTCCTCTGCGCCGATTGCTCGCCACTGCTTAGGGACTCCACGTCACAGTGACGCAGACCCAGGTTCAAGCCCGGGATTGTAGATCTCAGCCTTGGCTGTGGCAATCTCCTGGACCAGTTGAACCTCTGAGAAGGCCCTTATTTTTAAGAGAATTTCAAAATGGCAGTTACATATTTGTAGGTTTGCATAGAGATTGCAAATATGCATGTAGGAGAGCACACTTATGAACTTACATTGAGTTAAAACCCCAGTTCTCCATGACATGAAAAATATAATGGCTTTCCTGTTTATTGTCAGGAAACCTGTAAATGCATTGTTCAGTGGAATACTTCCAGCTGTTCTCTGGTTTTTACATTTAAATAAATTCATATGGCAATAGTAGTCTGTATTTTTCCTTGGCAGTAGTAGTCTGTATTTTTCCTTTTTATGAGAAGCTTTGCTAATTATCTTCAGAAGTTTCTAATAATGATGGGAGTGTGTAGTTAGTCTCTGAAACCACACCCCAGAATGCTCTCACCTAATGTGGACCAATGTAACTTCTGAAACACACCTTGCTAGAACCAGTGTTTTTTTTTGCCTTAAAATATTGTCTTATTCTATTTAGAACTTAAATGTAATCTTTGTGCTTTCATGTTTTGAAAATGTTTAACATGGAAAGATGTTCTTTGCTTGTTTTCTTAATAAAGTCACAAGTCTAGAGTGAAAGGCCACCTCAGACTGAAGATGACTTATTTGCCTAAAAGCAATGGTTCAGAAGAAGACAATGCAGAACAAACTGAAGAATTAGATGTGAGTTCAATATGTTATAGTTTACTGTATCATACACCACATTTAAGCTGATATTGTTTACTGCTTTACTGTAGGGGAAGTGGGGTGTGTTAAGCTGCTAGGGCATGTTGATTTGTACTAAATTTAGCCTGCTGGTTAGACCTGAATTGCCTGAAAAGACTTCAGCAGAATATAGCTGCTTGTGCGTGTCACAGTGGCATGGCTGTTAGCATTGCCACCCTGTAGCTCCTGGGTGCTGGGTAAGATTCCCAAAATGTTCTTTGTGAGATTTGCATGTTCTCCTTGTCTCTCTGGTTCCTCTGGGTGTTCCTGTTTCCTCCTGCCTCCCAAAAACATGGGTTAGGTTCATTGGTGTCTTTATACAGTCCCTCTGTGTGTCTTCACACACCCAGTGATGGACTGCCATTCCATCCAGGGTATGGTCCCTTGTGCCATGTGCTTCCAGGATAGGTTCCTGGTTGCCACAGTCCTATGCAGCTGTTTTACAATGAATGGATACATTTCCTGCCCCTGTGAGAAAGTCACTGATACAGTCATGCCATGTGCCATATCGCTTTTACTTTAATGATTTTGCATGGCTCTTTGTGTGTCCTTTCAGAAATGCATTTCAATCATTTATGTAGCTCTTAAGAAATGGGTTAAGACTTGTTAGTATATACATGTTACTTATATACATATTTACACCAAATAGTTTCTATTGTACCCCTAGTCTGGTTACAACCTTAAAAAAATGTTCTGAAAAACAATAACAGCTAACAAGCAAATGTAAATATTTAACATTGTAATTGTTGTATTGTGATCATATCCTCATCAGTCTTGTTTTAGTCCTCTGATTTAGTGTTTTCCTGTTTGCAGCCTGGGTGGGAGTTCTTGGACCAACAGGATATGGCAGGCACATGCCAGCAGCAGCTCCCTGCACTGCCCCCTGGCTGGGAGGAGCGGCAGGACAACCTTGGCAGGACTTACTATGTCAACCACGACACCAGGACAACACAGTGGCACAGACCCACCATTCAGTATGCCTCACTTCAAGTTACAGTGTAACCGAAACATTGCATTGTAAACTCTGAAAGACAACATACTAAAATTATGAGGAAGGCCCCTTCATTTCTGCATTTAAAAATAGTTTGAAAAGATGAAGGGCAGATGTTTTAAAACAAATCCCTTTGTCAAATGCACAGCTACTAATTACCTTTTATTCATGAATAATTGATCTTCCAGTTTTACTACTGTTTGAGTAGATTTTTTTCCAATTGGAATTTGCAATAAGAATATTACTTAATGTGGGCATATTCTTTCTAGATATTTATTATTGTATTTATTTGATGTACTTGAAATCTTAATTACAGTATGTAAATTACTTGTTATATATATATAGTGATGCCACATGGGAGAGGGGAAGGCAACTTATAAGACCGCCCACAGTTGTAGCTCATCAGCTCACAGAGAAGTCCCTCCCCTCTGCATTCCACACCTGGGGGGGCAGTAATATTTATATTTACCATACACAATCAGATCAGTTCCTAAGCAGGACCTGCTAAAAAACAGATTTAATGCAGAAAGATGCAGTATAGCTATTGCCTTGCCTAAGCTTGATTACACAGGAAACATGGCTGTAATCTTTTATCATGTATGTGGAATGGTGCAGAGTACTTTTGCAAAGGGTGGGAAACTTCACAGCAGAAGGTTATTTATAGAACCCAGTGGAGAAATTTTAGAATGTGAATTGAAAGGTAGGTTTAGGTTATTTTTTCCCCCGTCTCTTGGCAGAGACAGTCAGGCAGAGGAGGAGCAGAGACAGACAATACACCTGGAAGCACAGCACGCCTTCACTGCCCGCCGTCAGATCTCCGACCATGTGGAGGGCCATGACAGGAGGGATTCACCTGACGTAAGTGCATTGAGCTGAGAGATCAGCAAATCATCTCTTGAAATACCAAAATGGGATGCATTGCACAGAGTCTCTAAATGTAGCTCAACTAACAAAGATGACTGGATTATTTCCAAGGTCATGTCTTCCCTCAGCTTGTATCTGTAGCACACTCCTAAGTGTAAAAGAATGGACCACAGTGCAGTCTCTGTGGATTATCTGTGGAAGTAAATGTTGGGTGTTAACTACAGTACCTGTAATTGTTTGATGCATTACTGTTCAAAGACACATTGAATATGAACATTTTTTCTGTTTTAGTTCAATGATTATTGTAAGAGTCCTCAAGAAAATTCTACCTTGTGAAGTTAACCGCTACAGTTATTAAAGTTTTGATTGTCAAAGTAATGCTGTACTTTAAGCTCTAAAATGTTATTTACCCTATAAAACCATATTCCAGATTTTTTTCCTCTCAAAACCAACTGATTTTGAGAATTTTGTCAGTAATCATGACAAGCAAATTTGATAAAAAAAGGGATTTTCTTTTTTTTTTGCATCTTAGAGAATGAAATTTCAATTGATGGAGATGATCTGCTGATTTTCTTCCAGAGCTGGGAAATAATAACTGAAGATGAGGCTACGATCTATAACAACCACAACCAACGCTCGCCACCCCCACCTCTCTCCCCCATGGAACAGCCCCTGTGTGACGTTCAGTCCCACCTGGCCGACGAGCTGGGCCGCAGTCTCCAGACCTCTGCGCAGGTAGCTGGTGACAGACGCACGTCCCTCCCGGTGAGCATCTTTTCACTGAATAATATACAGTTCGCCAGAGGACTCCTGTCGCAAGGCCTGAGATTTCAAGGTTTCTGTTTCTTAGCTATGGGGTCAGGATGTTTAATCTGAAGAATGGAATGATGGAAACCTTCCGTTTTTCTGGACATGTTCAAAGGGTGACTCTTTAAAGCAGGAAGTCCTTCACACAGGAGCATTTATTTCTGTTCTATAAAATGCAGGTCCTGGCTCTTATTTAGCATAAAGTGCCTAGCCATTACAGTGTTAGTGAACTCATTAAAACCTCAAAGTAGGTGTCCCCATTTCCCTTTTGTTTAGTGTAATCCATGCCCTTGTTCCCATTAGCATCAGAGCCATTCCAGCAGGAGAGGAAGTTCACAGACTCCCACTCTCGAGGAGCAGCCCACACAGCCTGTGGTGAGAGCACACTGCTGGCATAGCTGGTAGTTTCCTTGCTTGTGCTTCTGTGAGGACTCGCCATCCTATCTAGGCACAGAACATGTACAGGTGCTGCACAGTGTCATAGCGATAATGCTGACATTTACAAATGATTTCACTTTAAAATCTTTCTGTGAAATGTGACCTTTTAGGAAGATAACTAAAATGAATGTGGTGTGATAATGACTCATGAGTGAGGATAGGATTGTGTCATCTCTCTAGCCACGGATATTGAGAACTTGGGCACCTGCTGTGAAATCCATTAGTAAATATCACAGGCTGTGACTTGCCTGTGAAATTTGCAGTGACTATGCCATGATATTCACATATTTGTACTTTAACAAAAGCCTCGATCATTAGCTCATGCTAAGCATTCTTATTTTTTGAACATTATGTTTTTTTTGTGCTGAACAGTTCATGCCAACATCAGCAGGGCTGCCGCCAGGTTGGGAAGAAAAGCAGGATAGTAAAGGAAGGACATACTATGTGAATCACAACAGCAGAACCACCACATGGACTCGTCCTGTCATTCAGGTGAAGTTGTGCCCAGCACAGGCTTTGCAGGAGCATTTAGCAGCGCCAAGAAACCTCTAGAAAATCGTTTCAGATAGCTTTGTGTTTTTCCATACTGTGACAAACTATGCAGTTTAGATAAAGGATGGTATTTACAGGGGTAAGAATCCCCTCGGAGAAAAGGAGTGCTTGTTTAAAAGTTTTTTTCAATTATTGATGTGAGACGGAAGCATGTTGCTCCTGAACTACGTAGGCAAGCTTTTTTCCACCATTTACAATTAGCAGCTTACATACAGAAAATTGAAGAACGTTATTTCTTAATGAAGGTGGCTGCGTCAGTATGCACAGGCTACAAAGGAACAGGTAAAGGTTTATTCCATGCTGAAAAGAAAAGGGACAAGGTTTTGGCTCGGGAGCCTTCTTTGGGTGTTGACACTAAAGAAGTGAACATTAAAACATAACTTTGAACACTGAACATAAACATTTCTTTACGTTCGTGCACTTTCCGTTTGATTTAACGTTTGTTCATTTTTGTGACAGACGACTACAGAAGCTGTGCAGGCCACCTCCTGTACCAGCCCCACAGTGTGCCAACCCCCACTACTGTCTCCAGAAGCCTCTCCTCAGCATGCTTCCAGTCAGAAGCCCCTTTATGAGACTGGGTTCCTCCCTGCGGGCTGGGAAATACGAAGTGCACCCAATGGCCGACCCTTCTTCATTGATCACAATACAAAGACCACCACATGGGTGAGCACTTGTCAGAGCCAGATCAGTACAGTGCTGCCCCATGATAACGGGGTTGCTGAACTGATCCCGTTGGGTTTTGTGTTATAGCAAGTCTGACCTCTTTTATCGTGAAATGATTTACAATGCCCAGAAGGCAAATTTACATTCCACATATAATAGAAACTACTGCTCCTTGAGTTTGAAATTTAGCATGCCCCGCTTTCAGTGTTTTTGTAATAATAAGTATCCACAAAATTTCCTTCTGTTTGATCCATTATAAAATAAAATGTATACTGTAAATACAAACCGTCACTGTAACGCTGCCTGGGTAAGGTAACTTGAGAAGAGCCATAAAACTCTCTTGGAGAACCGCTGACAGACAGGTGTTTTTTTTCTGTTATGTCTGCACAGGAAGATCCAAGATTGAAAATCCCAGTCCAGATGAGGAGGCGACTCTCTCTGGACCCTGCCGATCTTGGACCGCTCCCGGTACGACCCTCTTGAGCAGACATGCGCCAAGTTTCACTCTGATTCCTTGCAGTCTGCATGCTAAAAAAGACATTGCCAAAAATCGGGTTCAGCTCTTAGGCAGGTGACAAAGAAACCTCAGAAGATCAGAAGAAAATGTTTGCATTTTAAACTTTGGGCTCCATTTATAGCAGCACAGTGGCAAATTGGAAGCATTGCTGTCTTGCTGCGCTGGGATTCCGGACCTGGGGTGCTATGTGTGTGGAGTTTATATGTTCTCCCCATGTTTCCTCCTGGTGCTCTGGTTTGCTCCCACAGTCAAAAGACATGCTGGTAGGATAACAAATTTCTGGGAAAGACACACAATGTCTGTGTCTGTGTGTGCACTGCGATAGACTAGTGTCCCGTCCAGGGTGTATCCTGCCTTGTGCCCATTGCTTGCTGGGATAGGCTCCAGCTCCCCCTTAGCCCTGAATCGAATGAATTGGTTAGAAAAATGTATGGATGGATGGGTTCTATTCATGAGCACTTTGAACTTATCTGTGCTTGATATTACCAGTGAAAATAAACTCTTTATCCTTTTTTCTTTTGGCAGCCTGGGTGGGAAGAACGTGTTCACACTGATGGCAGGATATTCTACATAGATCACAGTATGTATATGTCATTTCAACTTGCTATGAGAACAGTCCTTTGTCCTAGTTTCAATTGAAAATTGATGTAATGTCCATAAATGTTAAATTTTCTTTTTATAGATACAAAGGCTACCCAGTGGGAAGATCCTAGATTGCTGAATTCTGCTATAACAGGGCCTGTAAGTCTGTTGATTAAAAAATACTAATCAATTTTCATTTTCTATTTTATAACTAAATAATGATGGCACATTATCACCTCTATAGCCCCAACACAAGCATGGAGGGGTTGTAGGTTGTTCCACAACCAGTCTTACTGCCATTCAGTAGCAGTAGTATTAATTGGAGTTCCAATGCAAGCTCATAGACACCAACCAATTTTGCTCTTGCATGGTAAACTGAGCCCAGGTCTGGAGATTTTCAGGCACTGCGTGAAGAATGTGAATCACAGTCGGCTTGTAACCTAGCCCAGGCTAAAACCACTGATATCTCAGGTGGCAGGCTGTGTTCAGAGTGATTACCTTTAACTATTGAAATTGAGGTTTAATTCTTCACTGTACTGTTGAAAGCTGAATTGAACACTGAATTCAGAAGTAAAGAGTAATTTCATACAGAAGTCTTCCTGCATTTTGCTTCTTCCTTGATGTTTTAATTGGAATGACATTAAAATGTACAATTCAAAGAGCTTCGATTAGAACCACAATGTTTTTGAGGAGTGAATTTAATCTACAGTTTGTCTCTTAACTGTACTGTTCCTAGCAGACCACAGAAACATAATCAGCACTAACCTTTATGCTACCATGCTGCCTGGAAAGCTTATTGTTGACTCAAAAATAAAATATGTCATGAGGGAATTGTGAGTGTTCCTTTTGAGAAATCAATAGGATATCTATCAATGACCAGAACTGGAACTGTCGTGATCACACATAACTTCTCCTTGAACTCTTTTCCATTAGGTTAGCTGTTAGTCTATTCAAATAAACTTAAATGTAATTAGATTAAATTAATTGCCTCTTATGCGTCTACAGCATGTTAATGATCTCCCTCCTCAGGCTGTGCCTTATTCCAGGGACTACAAACAGAAGTACGAGTACTTCAGAAAAAAGCTGAAGAAACCGGTGAGCTCTTTATTATTGTAGATTTGAGATAAAATGCATTAATCTCTTAAATATACTACTTTATTTTTCTCTAATTTGCAGTTCTTTCTCAGTTCATTTCATAAAGAAATTCATAAGTTCATAAAGAATGTTTTCATATATCCCAGTGAGGTTTTTCTCGAGTCTTCACTGTCTAGCGCCTTGCCCACCTAATTAGCTGAATAACGATTTAAGTCACAAACAGCGCAGAAGGTCTTCAAAAAGGAATGTACAACCCTGACAAGAGTATTGTAAATGTTAATGGTTTATTTAGACTGTTTTAAGGCCTGTATATATTAAGGTTGTTGAATTGAAAAAAGTGAGTTCAGTCTGCAGTATACAGCTGTTGTAAGTGTTTTTTCCTCACATGTATGGATTGATACATTTTCTGTGTTCTTATACTCACAGAAATGACAGAAGCATTCTGAAATTTATTACGAGGTAGAATTTTACTTTCCATTTTTAGCTGGCTAGCTCTCACAGTTAGGGGCAGAAACATTTAGTAATTCAGCACCTAAAGATTTTCCTCTTTAGTCCCTCTTCATTGTTAACACAAGCTATGTGTGAGTCCATAAATAAATCTGACATATCCTCTTCCCGGGCACAGTAAATAGATTCAATGAAAACTACCCAGCTGCTCCCTAGCCAGTTCTGAATTATCCTCTGTCAGCTCTCTTTACGGCTGCTCTGTCTCGCAGGCTGATATTCCCAACCGCTTTGAGATGAAGCTGCGGCGCGCCGCAGTCCTAGAGGACTCGTACCGGCGCATCCTGTCGGTCAAGAGAGCCGACTTCCTGAAAGCCCGGCTGTGGATCGAGTTCGAGAATGAGAAAGGCCTGGATTATGGAGGAGTGGCCAGGGAATGGTTCTTCCTCATTTCCAAAGAAATGTTCAACCCCTATTACGGGCTGTTTGAATATTCTGCTACGTAAGTATTTCAGTGTTAGTAACAAGATGGCAGTATGTTTTAATGTTTCTGCTTGGACAGTTTACAATTCTCATGGGGCGCTGAAAAAGTCAACTCGGTACCCGTGTCAGCAGTGAAACACCAACTAGAGGTCATAACTGGAAACAACTGTACATGGAAACGCATTTAAACCTGAGAAGACATGCTTCTTAACCCAAAATGTTGGGGGAGAATGGAACAGGTTACTCATCCACGTTGTGGAACCAGAATTTGACTTCCTTCGAACAACTTTTGGATGAAATCCTTGGCTTAATTAGCAACAATCTAAAAATAGCCTAGATAAGTCAAATGACTTCCTCTTTTGTAACTTTTCTTAAATTCTTACTGTATATGCTGACATGAATGCCTGCAAAATATTGGTACTAGTTTTCAGTGAAGCTGGATATCACATGACATATTTGTTAATAACTTATTTATATTGGTTTAGCCTCTGGAAATGAATATCATTCCTGTGTACCTCAGACTCTACATAGTACACAAAGTAGCTAGGTGAGCTGTAAAAATGATTAATTGTACTGCCCTGGAAACAACTTAATGGCTGTACTGGGGCAATTCTAATGTTCTGTAGACAAAAAAAATGCTTGTCAACAAATAAGGCTGATCCTTGCCAGGCATTTGCTAACCTCCAGGATGGCAGAGGGATTTAGCAGTATATCTACTGTTAATTATTGTGAATGTCCTTATTAGCTGTTAGAAGCCTAAAGAAGTGGATTAATGTTTTAAAACCTCCACACTTTTTCATACTGGGTTGAGATAGTTACTGGACTTCCTTGGTTTAGCCATCTGAAGTCTTAAACTTTACTGGATTTTTACAGAATGTACATTTTCTTTTAAATAATCATGTTTCTTTTTCATTAATGTATTTAGCTCCTAGGTCCATGTTGGCCATGCTTGTTTTCCTTAATGCTTGTTTTCCTCTGTGCAGGTATTCACTTGTGAAACACGCATGAGTTTCAAGATAGCAGCAGGATGTTTTGAGAATCCCTCGTATAGCTAGATTTTTTTCGTTGTCCTTGTGAAAGTTGACAGTTAAATAAAAAGTTATTTTTTGTTTCTTTTGCAGTGACAATTATACCTTGCAGATCAACCCCAACTCAGGACTATGCAATGAGGATCACTTGTCTTATTTTAAGTTCATTGGCCGTGTGGCTGGAATGGCAGTGTACCATGGCAAGCTGCTGGATGGTTAGTATTGTTATCTGTAGAGTCAGTATCAATAGCTTGCCTACCCAGGCCATATGCTAGTATCTCCAGAAGTGAATGCAATTAATCACACTCTCTTTCTGGTTAACAGCCTTCTTCATCAGACCCTTCTATAAAATGATGCTACAAAAGCCAATAACACTGCAGGACATGGAGTCAGTGGTGAGTGTTGAATGTTACATTTTCTGTTTTCTTGATTGTGTTTTCTTGTCTTTTTTTCAGCTGAGTTTTAGAATATGCATTGTACAATTGTATTTGTGATGTTTTAGGACAGCGAGTATTTTAACTCCCTGAAATGGATTCTGGAGAATGATCCCACTGACCTCGACCTACGATTTACTATAGATGAGGAGCTGTTTGGTCAGGTATGTCCTGCTTTTTCAAACTATACCATTGACTGTGTTTTGCTGTCTCTGCAAGGCATGTGGGAATCCAATTTTCAGCTTGTCATAATGATAAGCTTGCCTATCTTTTTCTTAGTTTGACCTTATATTTATATGTAATTTAGCTTCCAATCCACTTTTACAGATTCAATATTATGAACTCTGCAGTTGGGGGTTGTGGGTGTTTTTTGCGTGGTATTATAGTTTGATTGATACATATTTGAGTTGTTAGGATTTAAACTAGGATGCACCACAGCAAAAAACAATAGTGCCAAAAGTGCGTCTGTGCTCATCTTGTTTGCAATAATGGTGATTGATAATCCATCATCAATAGGCTGCTGAACAATAGTTCTGTTTCTGTCTTCATTTCAGACTCATCAGCATGAGTTGAAACCTGGAGGGACTGACATCGTTGTCACAAACAAGAACAAGAAAGAGTACATCCAGTATGTACAGCATGATTATCTCCTTATCCGGCCCATAATTAGACTGGAAGCTAAGAAAGTTGTGTCATGAAAGATACTTTTGTTGTTTGTTTTCACTAACATTACCAGTTATACTTTGTGTATACAATATACAAAACTATAAACTGTGGTTGTACAAATCAGGATGTTTGCATGTTGTGTTTTTTGTATTGCAGCTTGTGTTTTTCCAACACAGCAGAGAGAGGCTTGTTTTCTTTGCAAATAGATTTTTAATAACAGTCTCTCTTTTCTTGGTAGCCTGGTGATGCAGTGGAGGTTTGTAAACAGAGTACAGAAGCAGATGTCTGCCTTTAAAGAGGTAAAGAGCTCTATGCTTGCTAAAACCCCAGCTTGTAACAGTTGTATGCTGCCACTTCATACCTTACCTTAAACCTATGAGTGCTACACTTAAGATATGCAATGGTACTGGCTTTGCAAACTCCTTACATGCCATACCTTTTTGCACTGTAGCTCAGACCATGGGTCACTTGAGAAAGCATGATATTAAAATCAATGCTTCCTTGTGCATCACACACTTCCTGGCCAAATAAGGAATAAAATATTTTGTTGTTCAATAATTTAGCAAATATGTGACCATCTGAACAAGTAATCCATAACGGTTTTTATATTCGGCTAAATACATAAGTATAAAATATTCTCCTGTTGATACAGTAAGACTGATTTTCTTATTCCATCATGCAGTTTGTTACTTGTGGTTGTATTTGGTGGTATTCCTTCACCATCCTGAGTCTTAGTGTACTTTTCTCTTTTATTTTAGGGATTTTATGAGTTGATACCCCTGGATCTCATCAAAATATTTGATGAAAACGAGTTGGAGGTATGCCCACCAATCTCATTAAATATTAGGGAACAAATTAAAATTTGAAGTATTTGCCTCCATAATGCATCCATTTTTGCATTTTCCATCCACGCAGCTGCTGATGTGTGGACTCGGTGATGTTGACGTAAACGACTGGAGAGAAAATACGAAATACAAGAACGGCTACTGTGCCACACAGCCTGTCATCCAGTGGTTCTGGAAGGTAAACCTTTACCACACAGAGCTCTGTTGAACTGCATTTGCCACAGTCAGTTAAAGGACACATGGTCCGACAGAAGTGTTTCTGTTTAGTTTAATGACGAGGATCATCTTTATATAGCATCTTAGCCTTACTGTATATCAATAAATAGACCGCTGTCAGCATAAAAGGGCAAGGACAGCAGACTGGGAATGGTTTTAATCTTGCAGACGGTGTTGCTGATGGACGCAGAGAAGCGCATTCGCTTGCTGCAGTTTGTGACTGGCACGTCTCGACTGCCCATGAACGGGTTTGCAGAGCTATACGGTAAGATTTCCCAAGCTTTCCTACTTTCCAAACTTTAAAAGCCCCATAGGTGGCAGGTGGAAAAAAAACCTGGGTATTCACTCTTGGAGTTTGCAAAAGGGTAACTTTCTTAAGAAATAGTCTTGGGCCTGCCATGCTAAGGCAGTAAAGGCTCTCACCCAAAGAAGAATTTGAGCCTTTTATAATCCAGGTGTGATTGCTTCGAGCCTGGGTCATGTCACGAGCTGGACTATGACCGGGATTCCCTCAGCGGTGTTTGCACACCACTGAGGTTAGGTTGGGATTTGTCTTGGAGACACAGCGCCCCCTGCAGCCTCTCGAGCGCTTGCAGGTTTGCAGTACTGTCGGTGAGGGAGGCACATCTCCAGTTAGCTCTGAACCTCTAGTACAGGGCGCTGTTGCCTGTGATGTGTTAAAGATGATTGATTGGAAGGTGGACAAGTCAGAGGAGTCTGACCACTCCTTCTCCTTCCCCCTGTGTGCGGTCACAGAGTTCATGGGGTAAATGTGAAAGGCACACAATTGGTCATTTCAAATCAGGTTAGTAAATTGTGCAATGAAAAAATATATATATGCTCAATATGGAGGATTTAATTTGCTCTCCCATTTTCTCTTTGAAGTATTTTAACTTTTGATTTGTACAAATTAGGATCCAATGGCCCACAGCTATTCACCATTGAGCAGTGGGGCACACCTGACAAGCTACCCAGAGCTCACACTTGGTAAGAATTTGGAATTCAACACTTCCTTGTAAGTGATCCTCATTTGTTTCTTATTTGACGACTGTTTATTTTCTTTTTTGTTTTTAAGCTTCAACCGCTTGGATCTGCCTCCTTACGAGTCTTTTGAGGAGCTGAGGGAGAAACTTCACCTGGCAATAGAAAATGCACAGGGTTTCGACGGGGTTGACTAAGTTGTGAAGCAGGCTTCAGTGTGGGAGAGTGTCCACTGGAATGCCTGATATTGTTGGGAGACCATAGCGCTGAGTGACGGATCAACAGGACGTTATCCCTCTGGAAAGAGTAGACCTACAAATGGCTAAATATGATATCTCATTTTAAGACAGAAGGGGCTATCTTGAAACCTTTAAATGAATTCCTTTAATTGCTTATTTCCTTTATATCTGTTATATTTTTGAGGCCACTGTAAACACGATCTTGTTTATGTCACTGAATGTCATTAAAGCTGACAAAACACTGTATGTAAATTGTAAGAAGTGAATTGAAGAAAGTCGCGTTTCTCACACTTGCCAATGTTACTGGACATGGGGGAGGCTGTGTTTACTGTGTGTAAAGCTCTTATTTCACGTTTACTTGTTCAGCATTTAGAATTTAATGGCATGGCGTTGTGCTGTTCATTATAAAGCAACATAACTTTATACTGCAGATACTATACCTTCTGACGTTTCCTCTCATTGGGAGTACCATTTGAAATGAAGAAACACAGAGAGTCTTAGCATTCTGCTTGGACAGTATATAATATGCTGCTCTTTAGAAAATAAATAAATTGTTGCTGAGGATGGTACACTACCACACGCATTCCCACAGTTAGTCTTTTCACTCTAGTTGCCAATGCTAGATATCAGATTAGGAGCGTTGATCTTTCATAGTGTTGGTCTGGACACCATGCAATGTGTTGCGCTGGTCCCTTGTCAGAACCTATCTGGTAATAGACATATGCAGTGAACATCAGCTTCACTATTTGTCTCTTAGTTGCCCAAGTGTTTTTTAAGAAGCAGGACATTCCATTTCCTAATTTGTGGGTCGGCCTTTTTGATTTGGAGTGAACCTTATCCCCCATTTCATTGGTGACCCATTTTCTTTTACATTTGAATGTAGGCATTAATAGATGAATGTTCCATTAATAGATGAATGTTGCAGTATCCTCAACAGAACCATGCATTTTTCTTTTTTCCTACTAAGCTGTGTCAGGGGAGCAGAGATATTGGATTCTACAAGAAATTTTAAGGATTCCTCCCATTCTTTGGTTCCTGAAGCCCACAGCTGAAATGATTTCCTTCCTCTTAAAAAAAGTAATACCTGTTATTTCCATCTTTTAAAATGTAATAGTTTCCCATTATATTATACAAATCATTCTGAGACATCCTCTGAATAATTTGCAATGAAAATATACGTTTACAAGTGTCTTATGTGTTTACAAACTGCTAAAAATCTTACACTTTCTAATCTTTTAAAAGTTTTTTTAGTGACTTCTTATAGAATAAAAGAGCACTTTTGTTTCAGTTATTAGATATGTTTGTAAATGGTCTTAAAATTACTGTCAAATTCTTAAGCCTTTATGAACAGACTTGTAAAGTGTAACTTATAATTGAAAAATGTCCTGCTTTTAAGTAGTCTATATTTGACTGTTGAGTAAATGTTTACATGTAAACATTGTTGAGTATAAGCACATATTTCTTTCATTGGTTATTTACCAGGTATAAGACTGTTAAATTGTAATGCCTTTCTTCTCTGTAATATATATAACATAACACTTTGTTTATCAGTTTGTAATATATCAAATATAAACATCTCTCTTCTTAATCCTGAAGGAGAAATATTATCTGATGTGAAGAAATGTTACTTAATTACAGGTGTTAAAATGTAAATATTTCAAAAACCATTCATTGCATTGTATTGTCATTCTGACAAAACATGTTACTGAATGTGCATTTTTTTAAAGAAAATAAGTTGTGGAACAATCATGTGTTCCAATACCTTGTATAAACTATTTTAAAGCTGCACGCCACATTAAGAGGTGGCATATTTTGGAAAATGAATAAACTGAAGAAATACCTGCTAATCCTTAATGTCTGAGTTTTCTTTGTTGGCCAGTGTCACATGTGGGACAGTACAAGGGCGTGGCTGTTAGTGTGGCTGGTCCTGGATTGTAGCCCAAACGGGAACACCTGAGTGGAGTCCGCATGTTATCTCCATGCCCATGTGGATCTTTAGTGCTGGTGCAGGGATGTAGTCCTGTTTTATGTCCTGTGTTTCTGTGGTAGGCTCCAGGATGCTTCATGGAGCCTCCTTATCATCCTTTAACAGGAATAAGAGTCTTTCTGATAATGAATGGATGAATATTTACTTCTGTATCTGTCATTGTGAAGCTTTTTCATGGAAAAATACCCTGAAGAATAAAACCATGATGGTGATTGTTATTCCTTATAGTAGAGAAAAATAGCAATGGTTGTGCTAATAACACTAGCCACAAGTGTTAGAAATTTGTTCCAGAAATCTCAGTGTTCCAGTGAAAAGACACTGGTGGGGGCATATCGTGCTGCTGATTCCCTTGAAGCCAAGTTTTATTACGTTTCTCTTGTGTTTGCGGTGTTTTGTGGGCCGTTTGTGGTCTTTTCTGAGGGGCTGCCACTCTTCTTCTGTTTTGTGGTCCAGGCTGTATTGAGGCTGTCTTCTGCCTCCTGTTATCAGCATCTCAGAAAGACTGCTGTGGTTCCTGCTGCAGCCTGTGTTTTGCTCCGCAGTGGTTGCAGACTGGTCGTGCCACTCTAATTTGGGGTACCCGTAAATCTGCAGTGAGCAGAGGCTGTCTGCCGCTGGTCATCCCCTGGGCTGTGTTCCACAGGCTGACTGCTGTTTGCGGTCCCAGTTTCTGATTGCGGATGTGTGTTCTTCACTGCCCCTCCTGTGTACTGTTGTGCACTGCTGCTGTGCTCGTCTCCTGCTTGCTTGATCTGCTGCCAGCTCCTTGGTTCTGCTTCAGCTGTGGGCAGTAGTAACTTCCTCTTGTTGCTCTCACTATAGTATCAGTGTTTGCTGCATGTAAAGGACAGCAGTGACAGACACTCTATATCCTCTAGACTGGCTGTGCAGCTTTGGATCACTGGAGGCCGTGTTTAACTGTAATTTTTTTCTCTTATTCTCATGATTTAGTTTGTTACCACTCATTTTGTTTTTAAACAGTGTAAGAGAATTGATCACAGTCAAAGCCTGTGAACTGTACACTGTTGGCCTGTAAATTCAGTAGTGCCATTTCGTCACATTGTTCTCATATTGATTGTAGCTGTCTATGCCACCTTCCCAAAATTTCTTCAAGTGCCATTGCCAGTTCTGAACTTTTTGGGAAGTCTGTGCAATTTGCTCTGTTTAATATCCCATTGTTAATTCACAAGCCTCTGATTCTCATGCGAGTTTATTGTTGATCGGAAAGTGTTTTCTTATGTCTTACTGAAATCTGCCACCTACCAAATTATGTTTTGCTGGTGCATGAAATTGCTTGTACTGGAACTGGCAAAGCTGGAAGCTCCTGTGGCTCTGGCGAGGATGGTAGTTCCACAGCCATTCGTCACAAAGATCCTACTTCTGGTTATGATTCAGGAAATAGGTGGAATGTCAGAAAGCACTGCAAAGAAAAATTAGCAACTAAAATTTGTTGACCACCCAAGTATTCATTCCCCTGAGTCAATACTTTCTGGAAGCACCTTTAGCAGAAATGACATTAAAATTACATTAAAAAATTGTAATTCGACAAAACGGACCATCATCGAAAAGAGGTAAATACTTTTGCAAGGCATTCTTTGTACTTGTGTTGGTATGTAAAATGTGACCCATGATTTGTGCTTTGTTCCTGCACCTCGACAGAAATCTACTTTTTCTGTTTTTTTTCCCATGCTTGCTAACGACAATGGTGAGTCCTTGAAACCTTGTCTTGTGCTGAAAGATACAGGTCTGCTGCTGTCACACTTCTTTTAAACACATGTCCTGTTCCTAATTTTCCCTTTCTTGAAAATATTCTTGATCCAGTGCTTACAGCTCAATTGCATTATTTTTTGCATCTTAATAGTTGTTTTAGTGTTCAAGCAATATTACAGATCATATTATAAAAAGTAATAATTATTAAACTTATTACTAGTAAAGTACTATATCATTATTTGTTAGGGACCATGATCTTCCACCAGATGGCGATGTTTCTCCAACATGTTGAGAATGCTCACCTATATAAAGTACAGTACCCGAGATAAGGTACTGAAATCCACTTTTATCTTTTCAAATAATAATGATATTATGGATTATATCCATAATAAACTTTTAAAGTTTTTAAACTTTGAAACAAAACGTCTCCTAAATTATGTGCAGATGAGCACTTGCAGTTACCACAGAAAGTCCACATGATGGCTTCAAATTGCACGTCCTCTTGTATTCACCCAAGCATAACACGGAATGGCGTGTATTGAATCCTTAAAATTCAGGGATTATTGCCCTGAAACTTATGATAATATTTTGAAGTTTTTTACAGCCTTTAACGGAGATAAAATAATATTATGCAGTTAATTAATTATAAAAACATTAACTTTCGGGTTAATTTTCATATCTCGCAAATATTGGTGTTTTTAATAAACTTTCTATAAACATTCTTCTTGCCTGTTGAAGTGCAAAATCATGTTTTGCCGAGAGGAGAGCAAGCTAGCAGTTTGTGCTTCGTTAAATTATCTGCAGTTACGATACTGTTTTAGTACCTATAATTAATTAACTTTACAACTAGAAGCAGTTTACCGCTATACTTGTAAAACGCTGAAGACACTTGATTACCGAAATGTAAATGCAAACGTAAGAACTAGTAAAATATAAAGTGTTTGATGGTTGCTTTAATCAGTAATGCGTGTGTCATTTCTGCATAAGATTGTCATTGACCAAATCTTTAATATATCCACAATATTGTGTAACTGTATCACATCGTTAAGTAGGAACTGATCAAATAAAACAGAAGAAACCCAGGTGGTCCTAGCTGAGACAGATTTACAAGAGTTGGTTTAATTTTGTAAATGCACCACATTCATTATGCATGCCATGTGAAAGATGCCCCGGATCGATTCGGAGCCGGATGGGCAGAGTAGGGGATGCTCCGGGTCCGTAAATGTGTTCGCGTCCTAAAATTAACCTTTTTACGACCCAGTTTTACAACGAAACTAAACATCTTTAAACAGCTTCGACCAAAATAAAACCTCTCTAAATAAGACCTCTGTCATCATCCGTAGTGTTTCCCAGTTTCGCTGGAGGTGCTTTGCATGCGTGTAGTGTGTTTGGCATTTGCCTGCATATCTTACAATAGGAAATTAATTATAACGTTGGATTCAAACGTCGGACGTTCTTACTGTGCAGCACTGTTTTATGAATCACTCAATCTTGCTGTTTTCTGTGGCAAATTACATCAAGCAAAGATGAGTTATTGCATTTGATAAATTCTCTGCTCGTCACGTTTGCTTTCAATTACGTATTTCAACAATTTTGTATATTTAATGTAAATTAATTGTGAAAATTGATTTGTCACCGATTTACAGAGCAAGAGCAACTTATAAGATTTATCTCACATTAAACCACTTTCACACATATATACCATGTATACTACAACTATTTTCTGTACTTATATAAATGAACAGGGACAATTAATCTCAGCACTGCCTATGTGGATAATTCATTAAAACTGTTCATCACTCTAAGCTATATTTTGCTAGCCGTACACGAGGCACGCCCCTGACTGCACTTTCATAACTGGGATGAGTCTTGCCTCAGATAGTTCAGAGCACGACGGAAGTAAAACAAAATAGACCTGTAGTTTGAAATAAAAAGTCCGATTGCGTTAAACCATTGCTCGACTCCGCCTTTCCCGAATGGCAGCTCTCCCTCTCCTCCACCACCACATGTGCCTCAGTCCTGCTGGGAAGGGACCACCCTCTCGGGGGCGAGGTCACAGGTCACGCGCAACTCCATTCAGGCCCCCGGACTCTGTAACAAAGGTGGCCATGTGGGGTCAGTGGGGATGGGGGGGTTCTCAGTGGATGACACCGCACCGTCCAATAGGAAAGGGTCCTAACCTGCCGGAACTCCTTCCACTGAGGCTCCTTTAACATTCATAACATGATAATGACTTTTACTCTATTGATCGGGCCTCAGACTTGACCTGTGTCCGGGCGGCCTCCATCCCATTTGGCCCATTCACAGGAAGGTACCTTCAGTTGAAGATATCTGAGGGGCCGTGTTTCCAGACCCGGTGAATTGCAAATTCCAGGAAGAAAAAAATAAAAACTTGACAACTTTTAAACGACTGTCTCCTAGAAGAGGCGAATTGGGAAGTGTTCCTAATTTCCACGTGCTTCTTTCCATCGGGTCTGTATTCAGGAATGTATTCACTCGTATTCCGCTGCCTAAAACAAGCAGAGCACATTGCATCCCAGTACTTGTGATGTTTTTTGGATGAAAAGCATTCGCATGAATATGAAAACAAATGTGACATGGTGGGATATCTCTCAGTTCTGTGTTCTTTAGCTACAGGAGTTGTGTGTGAAAGAGCCCTGAGACCCTCTTCTCTTTTCTTCAATTTCCCATTCAGGAAGTAGATCTGTCCATTTTATACAGTATATTAGTTGACCAGAGGGAAGAAGAAACGCACTATGCTGCTGTTGTTGTATGATATGTTTGTTCAATCCAGATTACTGGACTAAATGAACTTTATCTTGCTGGTAACCTTCACTTTGTTCCTAAGAAGTTTTGTGTACGTGAAAGTTAATTTTGTAATTCATTCAGGATCATTTTCTAGAGGAGCTGAACAAATGCTTCCTTAACTGGAGCTTATTTTCTTTTTATATCTGGGAATTTTGTTTGCTTCAGAAAGAATTTCAGCACCAAATCTTACAACAGGCATTGTACAAGCATGTACTGTTTTTAATTAAATGTTTTTTTTCTTTTTGTGCAATATGTATGTAAATCTTCTTGCACGTACATAAGGAATGGTTTTGTCGCAGGAGATATTACAGCTGGGCCTATTGTCCGTCTGTTAAATAGAACTCTGTTGACAGAGGTCACTTTCCAAAGAAATGGATAGCAGATCAATATCAACATTTACTCAGCAGCTGTCAGGGTACTATCAATATATTTTATAATTACCCACCCCAATTTTAGACTTTCTATCTTGCATTTATAGGATCTTGCTTGACACCTTGTGTACAGACAGTACTTCTTTAACCTGCAAGCCTTCCTTACAGCACAGAACTCATTGCAACTTCAGACTCCTGAAGACTGGTCTTCTTGATCACTTATTGCTTATTTGTTTCAGGCTTTATTGACTTTGTTTAATTATATTTAAAATATATTTTCTTTTTTGTACTAATTCAAATTAGGTCTCCACTTAAATCCTTTTTTAATTTAATTCCTGAAGACAGCCTACTGAGATCGTCTTTAACCCCTGGGAATCAAGTCAGGATCTGCTCCATGATCCCTGATATAAAGCAGTGGTGCCCAGCCCTGATCTTGGAGGAGCACTCTGTCTCTTCTGGGTTTTGCTCCAGCTGAGTTCTTAATCACAGGTTCATTGACTTCAGTTTTCTATCTGGGACATATCTGTAAATTCAGTTCTTAAAAGGTCACAAGGGATTGGTAATTGGTATCAACCCTGTACCAATATCTGAATTTCAGGGCTGCCCTCACTCACAGGTAAACCTGAAATGTAACCAACTAGATCTCTGAAGAAGTAAAAATAACACTGATAAAAACATACAATATCATTCTCTCCCGTGTCTGTGAGTAAGAGCTGTTTAGTCAGAGATTACATCAAGCAGGTTGAGGAGAGGATATGTAAAGTTCTATGCACTAAAGGTACTGGAAATTGAATCCTTGAAGTTGGGTATTTTTGACTCTCAAGATCAACTGAAGAAACAAACTAATAAAAGTATGAATAAGAAAGCAGATCAATTAAGTCATCGGTTAGAACTTGAGATGCAGAGCTCTGGAGGAAATAAAAAACAGCACATACAACAGTAAAATGTTCCTCCAGGACCAAGGTTAGGAAACCATGCTCTAAGGTTAACAATATCCACCTTGTCTCTTGGGAAGTCTATATAGTCCCAGTCGGTACAGGCAATGTTCTGGTCTAAGAGTGTATTCGGTAAACCACACACTGTAATGATGTCTGTGTGTTACTTGGTTCCATCTGATTCCCATTTGGTTGTAACTTCAATATGGGTGCACTACAGAGCACTGTTCTTGCAAGAGGCTCATGAGTTCAAATACACGCTATGGTATGACTGTTGTGCCCTTCAACAAAAGAGTTTTCCCTTAGTGGTCTAGTCCATGCAGCTGAACAAATGGGGACCCCCAATTCTGGGGTTTAACCCTGTGATAGACCAACCTCCCATCTGGATGGAGTGAAGCTGGTTCTATGGCATGGAAATTGGGATTACCTCTGCCATGATGACTCACTAGGCTGGAGTACAAGGACGGCTTCAGTTTATGGGAGGGGAGAAACTTCAAACTGAGTTATGAAAGACATTTGGGTAGCCGGTGTAGGGTCAGGTGTCTGTGAGAAAATCAACTCATGTGCCACAGTAATAGCCGTGCTTTAAAAACATCTGCTTGTACTGCAGGAGAATCATCTCATGAATGAGTTTTGCAATCCCTCTGAAAACTAGACTTTATGAAGAGTGTAATGTTATTCCAGAAAATACTCTATTGAGTTTCAAATAAACCTCCTGTACAAGCTTTAAAAATTCTGAATGACAATGAAGGAAATGCTTTATCTCGGTCTTTTTTGTAATATCAATTACATGGGGGTAAATGAGATTAGAATTAAATTAAACAATTTCTGAGGCAGCTCTAAGTAGAAGAAAGTTACATATAAGAAAGTACCTGTTAATCTCCCCTGGCACACTGCATCTGAGCCTGAGCTGTGCAGTCTAGCTAGACTTCATGTTGCCTCTCATCTTGTAAAGCAGGTAACCATATAGTTATTGATTGATCGGTTGTGTGCAGTTCTTTTAATAATTATTGTGTCAATACAATCAGCCCACTTAACCTCAGTTTTAACAGTTTTGAGTTCAATATTGACTCATTTAGTAGCAGAGGTTGTGTTAAATAGGCAACTAATGTACAATACTTAAATATAAAAAGCTTTCTATGTCTCTCTGCTTTACAAATATAACACAAAAAGCTCAAAAGGCTTGTAGAGCTGGTGCTGAACTGAATAACTAATATTATGGATTTAATAGGTGTTTAGCATTGCTGCCTCACAGCGCTGAGGGCCTGGGTTCAATTCTGGATCTGGGGAGCTAACCCGTGGAGTTTGTATGGTCTCGGTGTTCTCTCCAGAAGCACAGGTTTCCTTCCACAGTCTAAAGACATACTGGTGAGTTAATTGTGCCCTGTGTCGGATGGGCGTCCTTGCACCTGTTGCTTGCTGGGATAGACTCTGGCTACCCTGTGACACTGAATTGGATGAAGAGCTTAGAAACAGATGGATGGATGCATCATGTAATCCTAGTGCATATGCAGGCAGAGTGACACAAAATGAGACCTAAATTACTGGAATTGACAGTACTCTGCACCTGTAAAATATACAGAACATCAGCTTTTCCTTCTCTGTTTTGTCCTTGTCCTTCTGTTTGTACTTGTATTATCACTGTGTCATGGGTGTTTCTTTTAGTAATGTAGGGCTCTATATTATAAACCAAGTGTTGGAAATCACTGGTTATTATTGTGCATTTAAAATTGAAAATGGCAGTAAAAAAATCAAACTTCCACCTCCTATTCAACTGTATCATTGCAATCTAACACCTGCTGAACCAGAGAATATTATATTCTGGTTTTTGAATAAGACATTTTGACAATAAGAAGTAATTGAAGACTAGAAAGACTTTTAAGCCATGGGATCTATCTGCTTGCGCTTTTATGAACTGGTTCCAATACAGAAAAATCTCTTTTTGTAAAATGGTCAACAGGGCTATACACAGAATTGTAAATGGAGTCTTACTATTAACAATTTACAATTTTAAAATAAAACATACAATCCAGTTTTAACACAAAACCTTTAATTTACATTCAACATTTTTAATATGCTGTCCTAACATTGCTTGATTTTCTTATTGCTTCACCACATTGTCTAGAATATCTAAATGATACTACAGTATAATACTTTTCCATTATTTTCATATGTAGTTTCTTCAAGCACTGCATCAGCATGTAAGGCTACATTACAGTTGTGTACAGTGCATTCAATTTCAACTGTAGGGGTTTGCCCTGCCTTGAATTTGGGATAATTCCTTTGAATTTACTTTGACAATATTTGTTATATCCTCCTATTTTTATATAATGTTTAAACATGACTATTTTACCTATTATCATATCTAAATAATTATAAAAAGATAATACTCTCATATAAATTAGAGTGAACAGTGGTCATAATATATATCCCTGAGGTACCCCACTAATTACATCATTCCAATTTGAACAATTTATCTGCACTTTGTTTTATCCTTTAACCAGGTCTCAATCCAAAGAAATTCATTTTTTTGCATGCCAACCACCTGCAATTTTACAATAATAATAATTAATAATAATTGCTTACACTTATATAGCACTTTTCTGGACACTCCACTCAAAGTGCTTTACAGGTAATGGGGGATCCCCTCCACCACAAGTGTGTAGCTTAATGTCTTATACTATCTGTTTGATTGTTTCCCTTGTGTCCAGATGGGTTTTCTCTTCTTTCTTTCCACTTTCTTTAGATAGCGAGACTTGATTAAGATGACTAGTCACTAGTCAAGATTACTAGTTGACTAGATTAGGTGTCTCTAAACTGTCCCTGTGTGTGTGCCCTGTAGTAGCATCTCATCCTCCACAGGTGTTCAGATTTCTCCTGTGCTGGGTGCAGGGTGTGCTATGCTGCCATTATTACTTCTTCCTTTTTTGTCTGCCTTTGAGAATTTGTTCATTTCTCATCACGCAGTGCACTGCCTCTGTCAGGCTCCTCATCTTCCTGATTGGCACTCCTGCACTTTTTAACACTGAGTGGTCAGGAGAAATCGTAAGGAACCAAGGAAGTGATCACATCTCACTTGGCCATTGCTGCACAATGTAAAGTGACATTCCTTGCATTTTCATCAGATTATGTTCAAAATGCAGCTTCTATACAGTGATGGCGGTACCAATGGCCTGTTTCTGCAGAGGAAAATGTCAAATGCCACCATGACTGAAACAGACAGTTTTCAGCTGACATTCACAGGTATATTTGTTTTCTAGTACAATGTACAGCCAGGTAGGCAGCACTCAATTTAATTCTGTAGTACAGTAGTTGGCATTGCTGCCTGGTAGCACTGGGGCACTGGGTTTATTCCTGGACCTGGGTTGCTGTCTGTGTGGAGTTTGTATGTTTGCCTTGTGTTCATGTGGGCTTACTCTGGGTTCTCTGGTTTCTTCCCACAGTCCAAGAACATACTAGGAGGTTAATTGACTCCTGGGAAAATTGTTCCTAGTGTGTGAGCGCATGTCTGTGTTTGTGTGTGCCCTGCAATGGACTGGCGTCCCATCCAGAGTGTACCATGCTTCACGCCCATCGCTTGGCAGAGTAGATTCTGGCGTCTCTGCACAACTGTGCTGGATATAGGCCTTGAAACAAACTTCATTTTAATCAACAATCATGGAAATGCCTTGAAGATCACAGTGAGAATGATTTAAATTGACTGAAGAATTTCATGTTGTGAATTCAAGTTGTGAATGGGGGAAATATTCTACTCAGGAACTTGTAGTAGTGTCTTGCAGTGATGGGATCGACAGAGACCATATTAATTGGGATACATTGACTTGGATTAGAGTGTTCCGTTGAGTCACTCCAAAAGCAAAATCTCTTATCCAGTAGTGAAGATTATAGTGAACACTATGAACATAAATTTCAAAGGGGAGAGGTTAAAAAAAAAGATTGAAAAGTTTCACTTTTTTGTATCCAGTTTTGTACAAAAAAAAGATAAAGCGCATGACTGAATTAGATGTTTTTATAAAGGTAAATATTTCTGATGAACGGCTTATGCTGGGAATTAATATTCATGTAAGAAAAGAGTGCAGTACATAGCAATATGTGAATTTACAAATGGAAATGGACATATTTATCTTTAAATCATACGTGCGTAACAAATATATCCCATACATAACAGATAATGAAAGCTTGGTTTCTTAAAAGAAAATTAAACTTTTTAAAAATATATTTATTCGTGAGTTGAGGTAAACAGGGCAACTGAGGAGAAGAAAAAGCAACTGTATTTCATTCACAGCCTCAAACCTGACACGCTGCTTCGTACCTGAATGAGCTGTTTTTTTTGGATGGGCTGTTCTTGACTCAGGGAAATTGGCGGATTAACTCTTTCTTTTTCCTTCTTCTGCTATACAACACAGTGCTGGGGGGGTTGTGGGTGTATCTACGCTCAGCGAAAAGTAGTCCCCGGTGCAATCAGTGGCGCTCTCAGTTGAAAGCAGGCTAGCAAAGAGTAGTGTGAGAGGCAATAGTAGTAGAATTTAGCATGCCTAAACAGCCGGAATAAATGGCGTCTTTTAAACGGAAAATATATCAGCGTATGCTGTTTTTTGCGGTATTTCTTCCTATTTCAGGTAAGTGTATTGGATTGTAATTGAGTTTTTTATTTTTATTTTTAAAAAGGGAGATTTTTCTTTCTGAGAATGTGCATCAGTGGGAAGACGAACTGACCATAGGAAGTATCTCTTACCCCTCTCGCTGGCCTCTTAAGATGACTTATTTTGACCATAAATGTATCTTCCTAAACTACTGGTTGTAACCTCGGATGGGAGCCGAAAACAGTCTTATCAGTAAAATTAAAGTTAAGGTCACTGTAATAATGACTTTTTTTAAACATTTAACAGTGGACACGTTTCCTATCTGGAAGTGTCCGAGCAGGGCAGCGCAATGGCCGCGCTGACCATTCAACGGGGCATCTATTGTCCGATCTGCCCCATGCATTCCCAACTGATTTTAGTTCAATGATTCAGTCCTTTTTCCAGGGTTTTTAAAAATCAAAGATTCCCTCTATTCTGGAGTCAGCAAGCATTATGCAAATAACAACATTAGTGATACACGTGGATTTTATTTTTTTTCCCCCAGAAATTCTGTAGTTGTCTAAATCTAGATTATCCCTTGTTATTTTTACACTATTCTACATGTGGAGCTCAGTGGTCAAAGCTTTTTCTCTCTTTGAAATCATTATTAACTTTGTGTAGCTTTACTGAGAATATTGGCTTTAGCGCTAAACATGTAAAACAGTACTGTACATCGATTAGCATGAATAATGCAGATCCTTTTCGCTGCGCACGCTTTTCTTTAGTCGTTTTTGCTGTCAAAGATGCAGTTATTTTTTCCTGTTTTGCAAAACACATCGATTGAAGTAAGAAAGTTGTTTTTAAGTCAACTTGGAAGTTCCTGTGGTTCGTTTTTATTCGAATTGTCAGAGACTGGACTAAGTGTGTGCGCGCGGACGAAATGGTTTAAAACTTTTGACGTAGCCTTTGCATTATCGATAACATTGACAAAAATAACGAAAGACTCTTATCTTGTATGTGGGTTGATTAAAAATGTATCGATTAATGCGATAGCGGCTCAGTTTTTAGCCTGTGTGCTGCTGCTGTTCATTTTGTAGATCGAATCCCTTGGGAATATGCAGTGTGGCTCGGAGTGGCTCAAAAAGCTGTATATGATCGGATTAAAATTCAATTGAAGATTTGCACATGGGACACAATCCATGCTTGTGGTTGCCTTTTAAATTTAACGTATTAAAGGAATATGTGCAGCAGCACGTAAAGAGAAACTGTAGTGCTGGACCAGGGTTTTGGTGTTATCTTAATTTGGACAAACTACGGATGCGCACGTAAACACGCCGCTGCAGCGGGAGAAGTCGGGTCTGTTTGAACAGCCGAGAGCCGCGAAGCACGTGCAAAACACTGCGTGTTAGGATACTCGCTCAGATAAAGGGTGTTAATCGTGTCTTTGCATTTCAAAGCTGAGCAATTAATGCCCGCTTTTTTCGCACCTCGCAATTCATAATCACCTCTGCGGGTTTTAAGGTAAAATCCTAGAGGGGACCTCAGAGAGCGAGATAACTCCCTAACTGATGTTGCGGGTCGGTCCTATTGGGAATTGCCTAAGGACGCAGGGAATGTGTTTTTAAGTACTGAAAACGCTGTTCTTTTTTTTTTTACTAAAGTTGTCATGCTATGCTTTGGGGCCAAACATAAAATATCAAATTGTAAAACTTTTTTTTTAAATCAACTTCGTAGTGCTCGGGTAACATTTGTTAAGGGAAACGTCCGACTTCAAAAAAAGCTTCACGATTACTTCTCGACACGCCCGTAAAATGAGCAAATAGCTTGGCCTCAAATTCTTCTCCCAAAGTGATGAAATTTTCCATTTCAAGAATTCTTGGAATGGTAACCTGCTGTTCCATTAGCAGTAGCAATTCAACTGTTTGCTCTTAGCGCTTTTTTTTACACACTAGCGAAACTGTGCATAGGTCTGCTTCTAACAGAGCTTCTTTTTCAAGAAGGGCAGCTTCCCATTTAAATGGAGGCAACTTTTAAAATCCATGCTGAGAGTTCAGTGCAACAATGTCTGAATTAATGGGAGGCCACTGAATCTGAGACTTCACAGCCAGTGGGCCTATGAGGCATAAATAATTAGATTAAATTGCCAGTAGCACAGAAAGGAACATAGAGATGGAAATATGATTACAGTATCCCAGCGTGGTAAATACTAAAGATGGCTGAAGTCTAAGCCCTGTGTTTAAGCTGACCTTTGAGGCTGAAATGCAGGAAATCCCACCACCAGCCAGGCTGAAGCTTAGTGAAATGTGTTATGTAAGACCGTGGTCCCCTGTTGCCTAAGACTAATTCCACTTTCTCTGCTTTCCAGGTGTTTTATGTTTTAGTGAGCTGTTTTTCATCAAAGAGCCCCACGATGTGACTGTAATGAGGAAGGACCCCCTGATATTAGATTGCCAAGCGCACGGCGAGGCCCCCATTGCTGTGAGGTGGCTGAAGAATGGAGTAAAAGTTGTGGAGAGTGAACGCGTCTATCCTCTCGCCAATGGATCTCTTTATATTGCGGAGGTGGAAAGCAGGAGAGGGGACAAATCGGACGATGGGTTTTACCAGTGTCTTGCTCAGAACAAATATGGAGCCATCCTGAGTCAGAAAGCTCGCCTTACTATTGCAAGTAAGTAGCTCTCTGGAATGCCTTTCTGTCCCAGATTCAGTGAGTTTTGTGGGCCTTGTTATTTAGGCATGCCGATGACCTAAACAGCTGAATGAGATTTACATCCCTGTTCACAGATACAGGTCAATGTGCTTGGTACTTCACTCTTAACTTCAGAAAGTCAGTGATTTAAAATGCTGTCATTTCTGTTTTGTCAAAAACAGGGTTATCCACTATGCTGAAACTCTGAGAATTTAATAAACTGTAACGGAATGATGCCTAGTGTTCACAGGAATCTGAGATCTGCCTTTTCATTATGCTTCCAAATAAGTTCCCTTAACATTAATGTTAATATTTAAAATGACAGAAATGATGAGTGTTCTTCATCCCCTCCTTCATAGATCAATGATAATGACAGTGTGTTAGTCGCATATTCAAATGTAGTGTTGAGCTAAAGTTAATTAGCCTAACACATGCATGTGCAGACATGTATTAAAGATTTACTTGTGTGTAGTTTTTAGTACACACAATACAGTTTTTGAATTGCTGTAGAGTCATAAATTTCGAAGCTGCAAAATGACTCTTTTAGGTAATAAGATAAATAAAGACTTAATACATTAATAGACATTCTGTGATTCAGAAGAAAATGAGAGTTTCTTGTATTGTTGGCAGGATGCTATCATTTTCTTTCAAGTTTGCTGTGATTAATGTTGGTGGTGGACTGAATAATTTCGCTCTTCAGAAATGCAATGCCCAATGTTGCGTTTTGGGAAGGTGAATTCTTTATACTCCTTCGTGATAGCTGAGGAACTGAACACATGAGGGAGGATAACGCATGTGCCTCTAAAAAGTTAGAGCTCAGATCCCAGAAGTTGCACTGCGGTAGAAAATGCAGCCATTCATGTGCAAATGAGGTAGCTGCAGGTTTAAAAGGTTAGAAGCTGTCCGGGTCGTGGGTTACCCTAGTGATGAAGAGCAGATGACCCCCATTCACTGGCCACTGCTTTCATGTTGCTGCCTCACAAAGTAAGTGATTGCCAGGAATTGTTCTTTTGGAATGCGTTTTTTTTTTCATATATATATGGGCAGGCCTTCCCTTTGGAGAGGCTGTGGAGTTTTATCTCCCGAGGACATCAGAGATGGTCTTTAGGGACCTTCGTCCCCACTACCCCCAGGGCCGTGCTCTCTGTTGTTCGACCAAGCACAAAAGAATTTGCCCGCTTTTCTGTTTCGCAGTCTTATTTCAGGGAAACCCAAGCTCCCGGAGAACACCTGGGTCAGAAAACGGACAACCTTTGCGTTTTTGAGCCTAGGGCAGGAGTAAAAGAAGGCAGGGATGTGTGTAGCAGTCTGTAGTATTTTTAAAGTCAAACTTTTGTGTCTCCTTAGATAAGTATCCTTTTTAAAACCTTAAAATATGACCAGTGTAATTTACTTCAGTACAGTAGTTTTAGCAAATATATTAAATTAACTTAGGAAACGGGTGTTTTGAAACTTCAGCAAGAACCAGGGCCACCTAGTGTCTGAAACGGTTTAAATGGCACCTTGATAACAGCCTTTAAGAAACACAATTTCAAATCCATCTAGATGGCCTGCAGCGATACATTTTGCAGTATTCAGACACCTAGTGCTACATTTAGTGACTACGAGCTTTGATATGGGACGTCTGTGTTGATAATATCTGAAAAAATGTGTATTAAGCAGAAAGTGAAAAGGATTAAGCCCATTAATTGCTAATCCTTCTAGTATGCAGCAGACAGGAAGTTGGTTGTTTATTTCCTTTCCATAAAAGGTGGAAATTGGATTCTTTAGAATGGGGCCCCACTGTGACACAGCTCTGCTGGTCAAATCTCAATTAGCCTGAAGCAGTCTTGTCTCTTAAAAAAGTTTCTGACCTGAAACATCTTGTTTTTCAAACCACTGAGCAAGTTAAGAACTGGCCTCATTGTGATGAATTCCTAATAGCAGCTGGGATTTGTAAATTATTGATTTTAAAAGTGTCAATATTTCAAGGCTCTGGATATAATACTTTTTTCAGTTTTTTTGTAGTAAAAACAAGGGCAAACATTTTAGAAGAGGTAGTGCTTTTTAAATTATTGCATAGAGAATTATGCTCAAGTTGCTTAGTAATTTTTGTAAGGAACTCTGCTATGTCTTTGAAGAAATTATTTCCTCATTGATGGAAGCTGGCTATTGTCCCAAGTTGATGCTGAAAGTGAAAAATCATATCTGTTCATTTTGACAAGAGTTTCTGACTTTAAAGGTTGGGAGAGTGAGTTTTCAAGCTGGATAATATGCTAAGAATCATGAAAAATACATTTTTAAAAGCTTTGAGTTGCTTCATGTTGATGTTTTTATGAGTATATTTTAAGTATCTTCCAAACTATAGATTATTTTGCAAGCATTGTGGAGTAGCAGTCATTTTGTCTTTGCACTGAAATTCAACACTCTGTAGCTGCAATTGAGTCTAATATCACAACAATACTCTTTGTCTGCAGAAAATGCCACACAGCCTTGTAAATGCAGTAGTAGTAAAAGTCAGAGTTAATGAGCCTTAGATTACACTGCAGATTACTGGTGGAAAAACAAATGTCTTTAAACACAAAGTAAGCATGTGAAAAATATATAGCACATTTCAGTGTGTTAATGTTCGGAGGAGTTAACATTAAATTATTTTTATAGGATGTTGTGTGTGGTGTTTTATTAATTGAGGGGGTGTGCTGTTCTGTGTTATGAACTTAAAAGGTGATAAAACCAGCCAGTGGAGTTTACAGGCTTGTTTTAAAGGGACACTTAGCTCTGATGGACGGGTCTATCTGGAAGCTCATAAAATTTGCAGGTACCTGAGAAACTTGAGTGTAGGATAAAACAAAGGTGGTGATTGGGAGTCTGCTGTCTGACGTGCCCTTCACTTTCTGTGTGTTGAATTCAGGAGGGAGTTGTTAGGGAGAGAGCTTGGTAGTGGGCTCTCACCTAGGATTCATGTGTATCTAAATTGATGGACTTTTATTGCACTGTCAACTAGCGAAGCAAAGAACACTTCCATTGGTGCAATTGTTTTGAGCTCTGCTACTCTGTGGAATTAATAAAAAGCTATTCAGCAAAGCCACTTTTGTCTGCTTGCCCCTGACTGTCCCTTTAGAAAGGGATTCCTTTGTGGGCAGTTGTTTGTCCAGAGATCAGTGACCAGGACAGCTGGGCCTATTGATCCCGGGAAGGGCAATTAAAATGATGACAAAAGAGCCTCTTTAGAATTTGTTTTGAAAAAGTTGTTGAAACTTATTGCTCTCATATCTTAAAAATAATATGTCTTCATAGTATTTGTGTATTACAATTGAGTGTATGCTTTCTTATAATTTAAGGCAGCAGTGTGGGGCTGTGGTTACTAGCCTGGTGCATGACTGCAAGTTCAACTCCCATATAGGGCAATGCTGTTAAGCTCCTAAACTAGCCACTTTGGGTAGATTATGCCAGTAAGAGGCCATGCTGTAGAAATGAGTACTCTCCAGGTTGTAATTATAGATGAAAATGTATTCTCAGTTGACTTTTGGTTAAATAAATCTTGATTAAAATGTAGTCCGTCCTATTTTTTTCTGAAAAGGTTTTCTTATGTTCTAGTTTTGGGTAATGTCTTTTTTTTGGTCAACATACTATAGTGTGTAATAGTTGACCAAAACCTTTTAAGCATACCCATGAATTTGAGGTTTTCTTTGATAGAAAGATCAGTTAACATGGGGGAGACTTTTGTAAATTGTGCTGCAAACATTTCTCCTAGAATCCTTTGTGATCAGTCATCCCTGTAGATATGGACCTTTTCTGTGAAATATTTTAAATAGAGGACTTTTGTTTCTCTTAGTGAAAAACATTGCATATTACCTTTTATGGGGGTGAAAATAGGTTTCTTTTCACTTCTGCTGTTCTGCTGTTATTTTTGTCATGTATTTTTTTCCTCAATCTTAAAAGATACCTTTAATGTTAAGGAAAAAAAACATACCTCCCAAAATAAAATGTAAACCAAACAAAGGTGTGTCTTTCCTCCGTAATATTCACACTAACGCTTTGCCCAGGAAAATGCCAATGCAGTCTTCCAGAGTTAGTGTCACTCCCTGATGTTTTGCCATTTTTTTAGAGAAAATAAGTACTGTGAGACTGGCCAGAGGGAATAAATGAAAATGGTTATTACAAGCAGGAAACCTGACATTTGGTAACCGGTAATATATGTGTCCTGAGGGCAAGTCTAACTGAATGAGTAGAGGCTCCTGTGTGTGTCTTCATGAACAATAACATGTGGATTTTGACACTAAATAGGATTACATGAAAGGTGTCAGTGGGTGTAGACTGACTTGCCACTGGTATGGGAAGCTTAGAGCATCTATTTGTTTCCTTAAAATTCTCATAAACATATTGCGGAAATGTTCTTTTTTTAAACCCAGGATAATGAAAGTGTTTGGTGAGGAGTTGCTCTACAACTTTCTGAGGATTCATTCCCTTAGTACTTTACTCCTCCATGTGCCGGACTGTTATTACCTCAGAAAATTTCTGCATGTCTTTCCTAATGCAGATATCTCAAATGTTTTTTTTGGGACGCTGACAGGTTCCGAATTCTCTGGAATGCAAAAGCTCCATAAATTTAAAATGGAAATTTTAATTCCTTAATGACATTTTCCTGAGTTTTATAAGTTACAAAAAAGACAAGAACCATATCAATAAGATATATTGTGGGCTCTCTCTTTAAAATGTATCTTACAAGTCTAATGCATCATCATGGCTTTCTTCTAACATCTTTAATTAAAAGAATTGTTTTGCGGATAAAAGCAGAAATCATTTTAAATTGCAGAGCCTTCATTTATCATTCAACTCCTCCGCCGATCATGTTGATTAATACTCTTGTAAACACCTGGGAGGCAATGTGGGGGATTATGGGTTTTAATCACAGGTGAGATTTTGTGTGTTAAAAAAAGTAATTGCAATTGTTTTTTCTAATTGAATAATAGCATCAGTCAAATGAATAATAAATGTAGCTTCTGATATTCCTTCCTGGTTATCAGATCAAATTAAATGCTTTTGCTTAACAAGTTGGGTATCAGAAAAGATAGATTTAGGTTTCGTTGCTTTCCATAAGAAAGCTTAGCTTGATTTTCCAGTGTTAGCAAGTGGAATGTGTGGTTAAGGCAAGAGCTGTGCCATCTTTAACCTTTAAGAAGAAGGCACTCTGACTTCATGAAAATAATGATAAAAAATGATCTCTCTTTGTCATGAAATGTTTCAATGACCACAAGACAGCAGCAGAAAATTAAAATGTTATTGAGAACACAAAACAATTTGAGGAACTCATCCATGGTTTGGATTCCAGTTGGAAACAGCTGGATGCTAAAATAAGCCTAGGAAATTCTTCCCTTATGTACATTCTTTAAATCCGGTGCATAATTGGACATATTGAATTTGTGTTTACATTTTGAATTTAAAAGGTTAGAGAGATGTGCTGTTTTGAATTGACACATGACTTTAAATGCTTTATAAGGTTAAGAAATCCCATGTCCAGGTTAATTACAAACTCTAAAGCTGTCCAGTAATTCCAGAATGACCTCTTGGCAAACCATTCTTGACACCAGGGAAGTGATTCATTGGCCTAATAACCCTTTTTGAAGAGAGCAGTACGAGCTTCTTTATTTCGATTTACAGCAAAGTGAAGAACGTGATACTTTTATCAGACTATTGTATTCACACATGCTGAATCTGGGACAGTATTCATGCACAGCTGTAGTTTTAAAGTATTTGAGAAGATGAAGTAACTTAACACGTCTAGTAACTGAGAATGTCCACCTATAAAGCATTTGAACAAAGAACAAGATAACTGGGGGTAGCGTTGAACAAGCATTTCAGAATAGGATGGACGCTGCAGTCACTGATGGTAGTGATCAAGATGTTGGACTTTTGTAAACTGACACATGCACACCAGGGCCAAGTTTTCTGGAAGCCAGTTAACTTACCAGGGTGTTTTTGCACTGTGGGAGGAGACCAGGGCATCCATAGGACACCCATGCAAAGGTGGGGAGACACAGATAGCGCCCTAGGTATGGAATTGAACCCGGAGCTCCAGAGCTGGTAGACAGCAGCAGTGCTAATCAGTGCACCACCACGCTGCCCACAAAGTCTCTTTTTTTGTTAAGAATTTATAAATAACCCAAGATTTTTCAATTAAAACACTTATCGCAGAACACGGCAAACAGTGCTTTAGTGTAGGGAGCTTTTGGTGTTTAGTAGGTAGTAGATTTGAGTTCAACGCATTTTGCTTTTACTAGCTTGATATTCTGTTTCCTAAATTCAGTAAGCATGGAAGGCTTTCTCTCTCATCAGCTTTCTGTCTGTGTGTGTAATTAAAAGTAAATTTTGCCCGCTAAGAAGTTTAGAAACAAAAAAGGTTAATTAAGAGTGCTGAGAATGTGAGGCAGCGAAACACGAGCAATAATTTGAGACCTTAAGAAACTTAGCAACAGCTCCCCAGTGACCTCTTGGACTCACAAAGACCAGGGTGTTCAAGGGAGAAAAGGACAAAGCCACAAACTTTATCCAGAATCTTCCCAGCAGCTATCAGTGCAGTGATTGATCCGTTTAGCTTTTCAGCAAAGCATTCCTGCTTTCAACTGCTCGTTTGAGCTTTTTTAGGACTGACCATTTGCTTAACAAAACAAAGAAAAACCAATGCCTACCCATATGAAAAACATCTGCAAAACTAGTGATAGATTTAGTATTTACAGATACAGGCATTGCACATTACTGAGATGTAGTATTTTACTCCATAAAAAAAATCTGCTAATGCAGGCCGGCAGGCTACGTCTGCTGCTGTTGCAAATGCAAAAGGCAGTTCCATTGTTGTTTTCTCGTGCGTACTGTATAAAAACGCAGGGTGCAAATGTCCTGGTCATCTGCTGGGCTCAAATAAGCAGTTGGTTGGTGTTTTTGTTTTCTTGCTTGGTTTGCTCCCTAAGTCAATACAGGATGCAGGGGGCGAGTGAAGCCAGTTGCTGTGGTGTGGTTGGTGATGTGGGACACACTCTTGACTGAGCATGACTGCTTTACATTTGTTGCTTGTGTCCTAATCCATTTTCCCTTGATCACAGCATGTGGTGGTTTTTATGGGCATTTGCATACAAAGTAACAAAATGAACCCTTTTGAATCCCTGTCTTTGGCAAGTGGCAGTCAGGCCTGGAATCCATTTTAATAATTAGACTGGCCTGAATAGAGTGTGAAATGTAGTGTGGTGTTTATTTTAAGCTCATGATCTGTGAATTTGTTACCACCACTAATACTCGTGTTCTCTGAATGTTTTTTTTTGCTTCTTAAGCAAAACTGTTGAAAGACCCTTAGAAAATGAACAAAGGCACATAAACCACACAGAGTAAATTTGATAAGTTTAATCACAAATGTCTATATCCCTTTTATTGTAGGTACGATGGGAAACAGTTTTAGACCACTCTTCTGGCCACTGGACATTCAAATACGCGCAGCGGGCAATCGAAAAAATCAAAACAGCATTTTTGTTTTTTTCGGGGCTTTATGATTTTTAGTTGCGATTTTTACCGTCAGATTCCAGCGTGTGTAAGAGCACCCTCTTTTTGGGTGGGCTGGCGGGGGAGAGAAAACTCTTTCCTGCCTTGGACAGAGACTGCAGAAAGAGCCGGGTGTGCTACAGGTGCACACTGAGTGGAAAGTAATTAGCAGGCTTCGGTGGCGGAAGACCCATCACGCAGAAGGATTTGGGAAAAGGGCACTGGGAAAGAGCTGGTTCGTCCTGGTTGTGCTCTGCAGCAGCTTTGAGCCCTGTAATTTGTCAGTTCTGATGTACTAATATGCTGAGCCGTGCGCGCGGAGATCACCGCAGCTGTCTGGCTGTGAAACAGACGCAGTTAGAATCAAGGACTCCTCCACTGGATGTAATAAATTTCAAGCGTCAGATCTGGGGCTTAAGCTCCTGGCTGTGTCTGAGTGAGCATGACAAGTTGCTTGTGATGAAATAGGACCCGCTACAAGTTTCTCCTCTTCCTTCATGCTCATGGTCTTAGTATTGCTGGCCTAGTGGACTAGATTACTTGTGTAGTCGTGAGCATGTATATAGACAGTTTTCTACAACAGAGAGAGCTGGAAGCCCACAGTGTGGCTATTTTTTTCTTCCAAAAATCGAAAAGGTTTTATTTCATGTCCAAAAATTACATCCTTAAATTAATCTCTCAGATTACTTGTTTCCTTTATTGTTCCAAATGGGAAATTTGCTTTGGAAGCAGGTAAAAGATATAACACGATACACATACCCATTAATGTATAAGATGTGATTTTATTTGATAAATCAAATTGGGGTTACATTTTAATACTTTTAGACAGTTCATTTTTTGCTGAACTGACAGTCGTTTAGGGAGGGTGTTGTGATTGTGAATTCAGATACAGTATTGGCACCAGCCTTCACACTGCCATGTGGAAATTCTGTTGTAAACCATCCCTGAAACAGAATTAAAAAAACAAAATTAGACAAAAATGCATACGCAATTGGAACTTTAAATGTTAGTCAGTACTAGTATTTGGTGAATCACTTGGTTTTGGCACATCATTTTTTGAAGCAGCAGGGTTATGGAAGGAGAATCTGCAGGGTTCGGTATCACTGTTTTCAGTCATTCATTTGGCAAATTGCTCCAGTCTAAGAAGTTTAGGCCAAGTCAGAGCCTTGCTTGAGCATCAACCTTTTTTTTAATCAGAACGAACAACAGCCACACAAGTTGAAAGGCTTTGAAGCAGGCTAAAGTGCCTAACTGGTGTCTCTCCTGTCATTTCCTGTTTTTTAACACCATTGGGAATGGAGAAGTAATGAAATGGCCCGAGCGAATTAGTTCTGCTGTGCACATAGCCATTGTCCTGTTGACTGATACTTTCAGAAAGCTTCTACATTGAGACTGATGTTTCTCCAATTCCAATAGTGGAGCACAGAACTTGCTAAGTGATTGCTTTATTTAAATAACCATTAAAAGTCATTTTTAAAAATGTATTTCTAATTTTTTAACATAATTGTGAATTAAAGAACCTTCTTTAACAGGGAGGCAAGGCTAAGCTTCTGAGCTCGATTGTTTTTGCCACCAGCTGCTATTGTGGGCTTGTTCTGAAGTGGTACAGATTAAGACTACGGCAAAGGACTCGATTCTCTGTTTTACCAAATTGAGGAAAGTAAAAGAGAGAACCGTTAATTTGATGCTGTTTATACTTTCTTTGGCATACTTTGGTATGCATGGTCATGCTTTTGAACGAAGCCTGATAAACGTATTAAAGCGAGATGCTTGCAGCTAACCCTCTGAATACCATATTACAGTGAAACGTTACATTTAAGGAGGTTTTAAGGCCATTAAATAGATGCAATAAAATTAACCTTTAGTTTCATAAAAGTGTTTAAAGGAATCAGGTTATGTGGGCTCTCTGTCCGTTAATGGCCTTTATGATTTGCATAACAACAATCTCGGGGTTTGTGTGTGGCCTGGGTTCCTGGAGACACCTGAAGTTTGGGCTTGCTCTCCACTGCGCCAAGGCCTCTTGCTCTCCCAGGGGGAGCCGTGCTGCTTCCAGTCCCCTGTAGAAATCCAGAGCGCTGGCTCGCTACTGCTCACATGGATTCCAGTGTTTTAAAGTTTCCAAGAAACCGGCAACATGGCATGTCAGCACTGAGGAGAAGGACAGCATGGCGGCCGGCATCTCTGAGGGAACATTTGTTTCAGTGTGACCCGGCCACTGACCCACTGTTTCCTCTGCTGCACGGTTTAGCAGGGCAGCTTTCTTGTGTAACAGGCACAATTCAGAAGATTAGCAGTTAACTTTAAGGCAGAAGAAGGTATTTTTGGGGGCACAATGCCTTAAAGCCTCTTTTTATCGTCTTCTTTTAAGGAAAAATTGCTGTGGGAACACAGTTTCTAATTTGCACATGAGTTTCATGTTAATGGGTATTTTTTGACTTTAGCCTTTTTTGCTCTGCTAACCCTTATTTATTTCTCTTCTCATTAAAGACTGCAGAGGTGGTAATTATATTAAGGCTTCAGACTTTTAACAGATTTAATTCACTCCTTCAGAACAGTATTGGCTACAAAGGAAGGATAACCAAGATTCATCAATACCATTTAAGTTTAATAGCCTGGTACTTACTGAAGGGCTCTTCAGATCGAATAAGTAGGGAATTAGCAGGTTTTCTTTAAATAAATGTTGAAGATGTACAGTATGTGAATGAATGTATTTCAGTGTTAAAGAAAATACATGATAAAGCCTGATGTGGCTGTCCTGAAAGCCTCAGTGACCGAAATCAGCAAGGATACCTGCCTTTTAAGCAGGGCATTGCCCAGTATTAGTTTATTATGGAGCAGAGAATGTACACTCATTTTCTTAAAGAGGAAGAGATGTTGCAACACCGAAGTCTCCAGCGTTCCCTTCCCTGCCCCGTGTCACTGACTGGCTGTCTGCAGGCAGCCAGAAGGCGCAGTTTGCTGTGGGCTGTGGAGCCGGCTGGGCCCTGCTTTACTAAGCTATGCTCCAGCAGAGATTTGTTGAGGGCAGAGGTGAAAGGTGAGAGGGCAGTGGAAGGGGCAGATGGCCCAGATCCGCTTTTATTTGTGCCGGTGGGATTTTCTGAAACATTTGCTCTGCGATTATTTAAAAGACCTTCCTTTGAGAGCAAACCTGTTTTATTTATTTTTTTAAACTTTTTTTTTTTGCCCATGCCCTTTCTTAAACAACCTAAAAATGTATAAAGTGAGCAGTCAGATCCTGTTTATGTGCTGGTGTCACTTGAGTTTCTATTTGGGAAGATGCACTGCATAGAACAAAGCAGGGATGTCTCCCATGGCTGAAATATAATTTGCAAAAATGTGAAAAACTGGATTTATTTGAATGACTTCCAAGACTAAGACTTCCGTATTTTAGTTTTTCGTGAGGTGATGTTATGTAATGCAATGCTGTGAGCCAAGTGTTTTGTCGCAAAATAAAGTGCAGTTTAAACATTCTCTGCCACTTCATCGCCTGAACCAATATTAGCCCAGATTAAGGATCTCTGTTGCTTTTTACTTACAAAGTTTTTTTTAATATAGATGTTACAATGCTTATTTTTCTTATTTATGATTTGAGAATTAACACGTCTAAGGAATTGAAACTAATTTTGTACTTGACACCCTAAAAGCATTCAGGTGCAATTTTGCATGATTTTCTGTGGGGGTTTTATCCTCTAGAACGACAGTAATTTAGTGTGGTATGACATGCTGGTAAGACAAGGCCGATGCCGCCAGGGACGCTGAGGAAGTATTAAGGCAGCAGAAAATGGCAGAAAGGGAGAAAAGGGCTTTGGAACAACAGCGGAAGAATCTGGAAAAGGAAGCCCAAAGACTATCAAAAAAGGAACAGAAAATTGCCGTTAAGCTTTCATAACATTAAGGAATTAAATCTAAGCAAATTTCTTTTTGCAGTATATTATAGCTTGCTTTGTCCTTCACCTTATTTAACATCTGATTAAAAAGCACTAGACATTACAGCTATCCCTGGATCCCATAAGTAAAAGGTCAGTTATGTGTTTAGTTTTAACCAAGGTACTAATCATTGTTCATTTAGCCAAAGTGGGTATAGATTTCGCTAGTTTAGTTTTGTTGTTTTTCAATAATCAATGTGCCCGCACTGTTTCCTAACACTGTATTTGTTAACTGTTTTTTTAACTCTTTGATTTGAATAGTCTCAAAGTGCCCTTTTTCTGCCACTAATTTCATACCTGCCTGGTGGGAAACCCCTGTTGTGTAACCATGAGGAATGTGCTTTACTGTTGATTAGAGGTCAGTCTCACATTTTGCTCACCTCCAGAGCAGTTCAGGACTTTTAAGTGCCTAGCTTCTGACTCCCTTTTGCTTAATTTAATAAGTACTGGTCTGTGCGTCGAGGACATGTACATTTGTTAAAGGGATCAATGCCCTGATCCTCTCTCTGTTGGTGTGTCTTACACCACTTCAGATTCCTATAGCAGTGATAGTCTGTTTGTGTTTTACAAAAGGATCAGATAGCCCGGAACTAATTCTGTTAAAAATTTGCTACACTCTGGTGAAAAGGTTTATAAAAGACCGAATACAGTCTTACAAATGTAGCCATTTGAGAAATAGATGTACAAAATACCATTTAGACGAACCAAAGTATAAACTGCCCTTTCATGATTAGAAAACTATGTAAGCCAGATCTGTGGGTTCTGTGTGTACTCACACACCTCTAAGATCTTTGGTCATATACTGTATTTGTCATATTTGGTCAATATTTTTAGTTGCCTAACTTGCTTTGGGTTCATGTGTTTTAAATAGTAGTTCTGTTGATGTTTTCTTAATAATCTATCTTCCCAATTCATGCAGGCAGAGTTGTTCCTCATGGAGTCGGGTGAGATGAACTGTGCTGAAAGTTAGGATTCTCAACAGACTGTGGCTACACCTACACATGTATAAATAAACAAATGGAATATAATTCACATTTGTTGAGATGCAATTTGTTAATATAATATTTTAACATTAGATGTTTATTTACATGAACAATAAAAAAATGTGGACCATAGGACCATTTTAGTGTTTAAATTTTTAAATACATTTTTGGTTCAGACTGGAGTCACAGCTGACATTAATGCAATTCCTGTTTACCAGCATAATGCTGGTGTTTGGAAGAAAGTATTGAATCAGTTTCCCAAGAATATCCCATAGAGAGCTCTTTGAATACTACCTTTGCTAATATGCTTATTTTCGGCAGTTATACTGAAAATAGGCAGTGGAAAAATAGCGAGTCAGATCTAGAGCTGATATGTCAAAATGTCAACTGCAGTTTCAAGGGAAAATCCCTTTGCTCCACAGTTAAAACATGGGGATTTAAATGCCTTAAGAATCTGTCAAACTCCAATGCACTGGTAATCATTCACTTAAGGCCCATTCAATCACACTGGGATTTTTCCTTGTATTACAAGTCAGTCTGGCAGCATGGGCCTCATACAACTATTAATCATAGTTGGGGAGGTAAACTCAGTCAGAATTATGTGTATTTGAATGGAGGGTGACAGTTCAGCAATTTCTCTTTTGTATATAAATCTTCAGCTGAATCCTGAAGGTATTATCATTTTGTTGCTTAAACAAAGGAAGGGAACAGCCTAATGATCTGATATTTTTAATTAAAAATCAGTTTGTACAATGAGTTTCGTCATTGTTGCTGCATTACTTTGTTTAGTGTTTTGGTAATACTTGTGTGTGTATTCCAAGCACAAGCACCTAGGAAACCATGTGCCCATTGACCAGATATGTTATTTATTAGAGATAACCAAGTCCTGAGTGCCAGTCGAACTTGTAAACTACTGCAGTATATCAAATAAATCAACAAAATTGTGGTTGGATGAGAAGCTGCAGTCCTGTTCAGTTTTGTTATCTGCAAATCAAACTTTACAGGAACCATCAGTCCCAGCCAAAAGTATCCCAAGGGTGTTATGTTAAAAAGCAAATAATATTTAAAGATGTGGTCTGCGTCTGGACCTAATAGTTTTTATCAGCCTCAATATTTCTGGTAATTGTACATTTCTGCTGATGCAGAAATATACAGTACTGGGTCAGGAATTGTGAGTGCAAGGCATCCTAGCCTGATTATCTCTAGCAGCACATACAGTATTTTGCACGGAAAAGATGTTTGTTCTTAATGGGTAGCTGGCCTTGGATTGTTCCACTTTGTCAAAGTATAACATGTTCTTTGAGGTTAGTTGAATGAAGACCTTCGTCTTTTCCATTTTAATGAAGACTTGTCAGTGTACTTTCATGGTACAAGCAGCAGCTGTGCAATCAGACAAGATAACCTTGCACCTAGAAGGATTCAGTTCGGTACAGCCCTGATCCCTCTCTAATCTCGACTGCTGCCTCTTGTGATTTTCAGCTCTTTTTTTCTATTTCAGCTCCTTGTTTTCTAAGACAGCCTTCCTCTCGGTCCCTGTGCACTCCTCTCTCCCTTTGCCAGTCTGCGAGGCTGTTGCGGTGATAACATATAGGATGGCTTTGGAAAGCAAACAGTTGTGAACAGTTCACATTCTTCCAATTAACCTGCGTGATACTGGAGCTTGGGAGACGCAGATGAAAGGATTGTCAGAACTGTCTTGAGGACAGTTCTGTACATACGAATCTGGTATTGCATGATGTAGCTTTCTGTGTGCTTTACCCTTATCTGACAGGGGTTAGTCAGATGGCCCAACTGACACCAAACAGCAAAGTCTGGAAACTGTTGAGAATCAGAATATTTTATTGTTGGTTTGAGCTGAAAACTGATGTTTTAACTCAAACTGAATTTCTATCCTATCAATTTAAGATCTTGGATGAAAGCTGCGATTTATATTCTGCTTGATTCCCTTGCACTGAGTGTTTTCTGTTTCGGAATCCTTTGATTATTATCTGCTGGGATTTTCATTTACAAATGCTGGAAACTATTAAAAATCTTATTTTTGAAGTGGTGACACATAGGAGCAGACAAATGCTATGGGTGGTGAATGTGCATCAACAGTGTAGGTTTCTGGTGCTTTCCTGAGGGAGAATGAGGTTGTGATTCCTGCAATATGAAAGCTTAAAACCTGTGTTGGATATTAATCAAACTGGTAGTTATTCGTAATTATTTATTTGTAATTAATTATCGTAATTAAAGAGGAACTGCAACGGTATTTCTATATTTCGGGGTTAGAAAGAGTCCGCATTGGTGATTGCATTTCAAACCACCATAAGAGTAAAATGTACACAATTACTTGTGAAACCTCCAATTTATTTCACAAAATAGACAAAATTTCCAGGTATGTGCAGTGCCATTTCTAGGACTCAGAACAAGGCAATCAAACATCCTGTGACGTGATGTGGCCTTATGACACTGGAAATAAACGGGCTTGTGAATACATCTCTTTGAATCCAAGAGAAATATTGTTGTCCACTTCCGGATGGTTTTACAGACAAATACTATTTTCTTCTTAACCCTACATGCTTCTTAACCCATCGTGTTGGAACAACCTCACTCATATTATTCGCTCGTACATCTCATTGCATCATTACTGTGACTTGTGAGCAGGAAGGGCCACGTCATGTAGTAACATAACATAACATCACTTTATTAGCCCTATACAATTTTTTGCATTAGTAATTCATCTTTTTGCATACCCCAGCTTGCTTTCCATGAGACACAGTCACACAGATAGGGAGAGAGAAGCTCGGGGTCAGGCGCAGATCCTGAGCCACAGAGCCACTGTAATTTTTGCAAACTCTCGCTCTCGCCCATGACGAGACCAGGTGTTTGTGACAACATGGTGACTTACAGTACTTTCACAAATTTCACAGTTTTGTGCTTAGTTCAAATTTTTCTATACTGTCAATGAATTTGATTTGTTACTGAGATTTAATAACCGGTCTAAGAAATTGGGACTGCAGTTCCCCTTTAAGTCAACATTATTTAGCCACTGACCTTAGCACACATTTTTTTTTGATAAGAGTATCTTTCCTTGGACAAAAAAAAAACAATTTAGATGGAGATGTTCAGGAGAAGAGTTTCCGATTGATTGGCTTAAAAAAAATGATTGAACAAAGATGTTTAGGGGAGGGGGGATGGGAGAGTAAAGGCTGACCTTAGTGACCTTTGGTGTGATCAATCTTTGTGCCTGTGGGTCAGTGTGAATTGTTGGGGTTGCTCTGGACACTGTTTACAGTTTTAAGGCCTTTCCTGATCTATCATGCTGTTGTAATTTCACAAAGGATGGCAACCGAAAAAGACCCTGTGTAGGGGGAGTGGATGGCAGTGCAGGATATTTCTATCCTGTGTAGGTTTCCCCCAGCCTTGGGAACAAGCCAAGAAGGAGACCCCTTAGGAAAACAAACAAGAAAGGTTGTTCAGGGAAAATTGAGATAAATACACACAGACAGCAAGTAGGGCCAAAAGGAAGAGATATTTCACGAAAGCTCAGCGGGTTTTCAGCAGGAAGTCGACGTGCCAACAACCTCGTGTCTTCTAACGGCGATATTCTGTTTCGCTTGAGCGTGGCCGGCCTTGTGTGCCGACTGCATCGGAACGCAGTTCATCAGGAGGAGAGAAACCAAATCCCTGCCTGCCGTTGCTCCATGCTGCTTGTTGTCCTTTCATGCCCAGCTCTCTGCCTGGAGCCCTCACAGAGGCCCACGGCCGAGTAATCGACTCTGACAGCTTCGGCGAGTAATGCTGGTGTTTTTACTGTTTTGATTTGTACGCCGCAAAGTGGATTAGAGTGCTGATTGAAGGCCGGGATCCTGGAAATGAAATCCATTATATAGCTTATTAGAAGGCCTGCTGTGGTGGGGCGGTGGGGTGGGGGGGGGCGTAGGCGGGGGCCAGGGAGGTTTTCTGGGAGTCCTCCAAATTATGATCAAACGGACAGTTTCTCACTGTCTCCTGCCACTCTTGGTTGATTGGTGCGAACGGTTTAATTAAAGCGAACCCCTTTCGGCTGTTGCCGTTTCTAGTCATGTCAGCAGTTACCGCATGGCCATGCGTTAGTGCCCGTCAGTCCAGTAGCGGATTGAAAGGTTTGAAGTCCGTCTTGGAGTGTGAAATAATCGACTGTCACATTTTAATATATAATTGATCCCCTGTCATCTCGCACATGACTACAGTGGGCTAATCAGTAAGTCGCCGAGCTTTGTGTGGAGCATTATTTTCAGAGGTGAAAGGAAGGTTCCACTGTGATCGCACTGTTCAGCACAAGGCTTCTTAGCAATGGCCTGATCAATGCGAACGTGTCACGGCGATTTTATTAAATTTGTGAATTTCTTCGGCAGTGTTGGATTATTCCCGGGGCAACCAGAGCTTCTGTCGAGGCAAGTCCTGATTTAGTAGTTGACAGCAACATGGCTGGAGATCTCTCTTTCGGCAGAGGTTAAACATGAGACTGCGAGGAGATAGATTTCTAACAGTTCTAATCCAGGACTTAAAGGCTTTCCATTGGCTGGAAGATCGTTATTGGTAAAAAGAATCTATGGGCAGCCTGAGTGTTTGATTGTGGCCATTTTGAGCATAGGCCAACACCATGTAATCTTTCCCAAGTGCTGCCACTTGAAAAGCAGCTGTTTCATGGTGGACAAAAAACTCAAAATTATATATTCTGTTTATGTGCCATTAAGTTGTCAAGAGAGCTTACTATGAGCTTTATCGCTGTAGCCTGACAGAGGCTATTTGTGTCTCTTAGCACTGATTTATCTAGTGAGTTACACTTGTATCTTTGATTAAACTGGAAAACATGGAAAAGGATTCTTTAATACCGTTTTTGTATTTGTCATTGTGAAACTGAAATTTTCATGATCTAAAGGAGCACCAGTGTACACAACCTTTCGCAGATCTCATATTCAGTAATTTGGACTGGCAGTGGAGCGATCTTTGTTTCTGACAGGGCGATGCACCAGAAATAGAGTATTCAACATGCCTCTAATATGAACTACAGTATCAAAATAAGTTCCATGCCAGTGAATTCTGACTGTGTTATCAATAAGACTTTCGCCCTAATACTCTTAAGTGTAAGTGCAAATAATGAATATTCAAATCAAAAGTCTTAACATGCCACGTTACTCTTAATGAAAATAAATACAGTGAAAGTGAAGTATAAGAAATCATTGTCCTAGTCCCTTCAAGCAGAACGCTTAACTATGCAGAGTCTGTGAACCTGATCTGTTTTCCAAATGGGCATTTCATGGCTTCTAGTAATCTGCATCCAGAGCTTTGCTGATGCTTTCCTGTAAGGAGACTATACTTATATCTCATTTCAAAGCAGAGGCAATATAAAGATGAACCCCATAATGCAGAACCCATTTAGTTCCTGGGTGGCATTGTTTTACAGAAGAATTACAGAAATGAGTTAAGTCCATTGTTTTCCTGCATTGTTTTTGCAGATTTGTCATTTTAAAGTGGACCTCACTTGCTGAAATTATAGATATATTTTCCCTGCCCTTTCAAGTAAGAAAGAAACACTTAAACATTTACTCAGTGATAATGAATAAGACGTACACTTCTAAATGATGTTTATTGGTGGATTTTGTTTCTGCCAGTGGTAATCATTCCTGTTTCAGCCAGGGATAGGTCAAGGCAGGGTAGGAACAGGAGTGTTCTGTACAGTGCTTGTATGCAAAAGGTAATCTGAGGACCCTATTATAGAGTGGGAGAGCCCTCCCCTTTCACCCCCAAAAACTGAACTGTGCCAAAGCAGGACAACAAACCGATGCTCCAGTGTATTTCGGCCTAGGCTCTGTGCAGAAATTATAGGCAGATGTGGGTTTATTCACAGCAACATCATTTGAGTTGCAATGCATCATAAAAAGCTGTAAAAGTGAATTAGGGACTGTAGCTTCTTTTGGTCTTTGCACTCAAATGATAAGCCTGTGACTGATAAAAGCCAGGTTTATCGGGGAAAGCTTATCTCCAGTTACGATTCCTTGTTTTAGAGCTAGCCTGGGCCAGATCCAGAGACCGATAAGCATTTATTATTAGGTTTAGATAGCTTTTGCTGTTTGTCTTCCTTGTTTCAGATTGGTTTTGAAAACCATGGCAAAATCACTTTAATAGGAGAGAACAGCTGGCAGTTTCCTTTGCCTGAAGAGAAAAGGCATTAGTTGTTGGATTGAGTGTGTGAAAAAAAGACATCCAATTTACTTTGCCAGAACTTTTTCTAAAGTGGATTAACTCCCTGTGGTGTGTGGTTTTCTTGCTATTGAGACACTTGATGTTTTCTTTCAGGTGCCATAGAAAAAAGAACTGCTTCCTTTACCGTGACTTTTCTTTTCTTTTCACATGTGGCCATGCTGTAAAAAGTGACTCCTGGACATAATACTTATTTTCTATTGTTTTAATCACACTAACAAAGTGACTGGGATCCACACACTACTTTTCAGGAATGTCTGTCAGAGCTAATGATGATGAATAAAAATCATCTTAGTATTTAAATGGATCAGGGAGAGTGGGAGCTTGTTCTTCTCTTGTCAAACTGTTCTTTTTTAGGACTCTTAACAGCATGGTGCCTACATTGGCATGTTTCTGTGTAGTTTTACACCAGGTTTCTTACCTGAAAAACACATCTGTGCATCTGTACAGTCCAAACTAATGTCACCTACCATTTTATTTCACATTATCAGTCTGCTCTGTAGCTATTTGTGGCATTTTTTGCACTAAAGTACTGAACAGTATTAAACTAAAAATGCATTAAACAGTAATACGATGCAAAAATCAGTTTCTTGTCCGACATGTACTATGCTTTCTTGTTTCAAGAGGTACTGTATGCTTGTATCTCCAATTCCCAGTACAAGTAACTTCCAAAAAATAGTAACATATTTTTTGGATGACTTGAGTCACATTTGTTGTTGAGCTCAAAACTTCTAAATGCCGAACTGGTTTTAAAGTTTAAGCCATTTTCTTGGAAAAGTTATTTTTGCAATTATAGTAGAATTCTTTATGTCAGACCAGCATTGGTTATTGATCAGATATTACTTGCAGCTCAATAGAAAAAACTGATTTCAGTAAGTGCCATTAGTGAACATTTTTGTGTCTGATTACTGAATAATGGCAGACTACTCTTAGTTTAATAATAGGAAGCAAATTGAAAAATAAGGTTTCCACCACTGGAAGTGTTAATAAGGCAACATGCAGACAGAACTGACATTTCTAAGGGCAGTAAAGTAATTGTCCCAGATACATTCATTGATTTAAGAGCTTTGGTTCTGTGGTAGATAACATTCATTTCTTTGTTCATTTATCAGGGTTGGGGTTTATTTTAATTGTAAAGGCTTGTATTGATCTTCAGGTTAGCATGGTTATTTTGTAGAGCCTCTCTGATTACTTTAATTTTTTATATTGACAGGTCTTAACTATTTTCTCGCATAGATAACAGAAGTTCATAATAGTGGGCATTGATTCAAATCTCACTCATTGTGTAGGAGAAAATTTAAAAGTAGTGGAAATTGCATCTTTCTGTCATACTCTTAATGTGTCATCCCCAACTTTGATTTAAAAAGCTTTTTAGAGTTTGAGTAGAGTTTGAGCTTTTGGGAGATTTTTTTATTTGTAGTAGCAGGTGATGGCTTTCTGCAAGTGCCTGTCTAGGGTGCTACACAGCGGAGTGCCATGAAGGTCTCAGTGTTCAGTGTGACAGTAGAAGCCTCACTTTGTTTTCTATGGCCAGCAAGCCACCCTTTCATTTCATCATGTGCTTCGCTAACCAGGCTCTTTTTGCCCCGCAGGTATATCTACCTTTGAGATTCAGCCAGTGTCGACAGTGGTAGCTGAAGGCTCGGTGGCCCGATTTGCCTGCAAGATAAATGCAAGTCCTCAGCCAATCATCACATGGGAGTTCAACCGGACCACTTTACCTCTTGCAACAGAAAGGTAGGGAGTGATCAGTTTACAGATGGGTATCATCTGGCCACCTTTCCATCCTATTAGTCTCGTGGCTACAGCCTGTGGACTTGCAATTTTCCAACTGATTTTCAGTTAGAAATTGAGCATGACGAGTGCCGTGACTTCAGAAGAAGGGATCTCGTTTCATGCAGGTACATAACCTGTAACTGTAAGCACTCTTCAGTATAGATTCTACAGTGGAACAATACCAAAACACAGTTTGGTTGCATACAAGATGTCAAAAGATATTGTTAATAGATGCAGTTTGAATGCCTGTGTGAGTTTTCATACACTGTTCTGCAGTTTAAATGAACGTATGATTTGTCTTGCCTTTTCATGTAACATCCCCAAGCTCGTAGCAAATTCGTAGTTCCCAGTGGCTATTCCTGATCAGGAGTTTCTGATGATTCTGTGACAAGATCCTCTGCCTTGGTTTCCTATAGGATTACTGTGCTTCCAAATGGAGTCCTGCAGATCCAGGGTGTAGAGCAAGGGGATGCCGGGAATTATCGTTGTGTAGCAACAAACATTGCAAACCGCCGGAGAAGCGCAGAGGCAACACTGACTATTACCTCAGGTATGCATTGAGTAGTGTTTTCTTCTCAGTATCGAAAGTGGTGCTGTTGGTCCTGTAGGTGTCACTCTTCCTTCTGGACTCAGTGCCCCAGTTCGGTAATGGGAGACTGTTTATTTTCAGGGGTGCCAGCTTTTAGATGAGAAATTAAACCAGAGTCCTTACTACTGTGTCATGAAGGAACCCACGGTCTTAACCTCTGCGTCTTGGCTAAATTCCACATTGTTCTTACTCATGGTGGCCCACCAAAGTCTCCCCCTTAATTCAAATGAAAGGCCTTTCCTGACTTTTCTCCCCCTAACCTACTGTTTGGTGGGGCTACTGATGATGTGGTGGATGAAATGGATCCTTTTGTATATGCAAAGCCCTTCTGGGTTATAACGAAGAAAGTCATTATCATGATTGTTTTTATTATCGAAGCTAAAGCGGTGTCATTCTTTCACTGGGACTTTGTTGCCATGTCATTTGGGACTTGTTGGTCCGATTTAGATGTTTTATTTTTTTAGTTTCAGGCCCCCGACCACTGCAAAGACCAAAAATTATCGCAGGACCTCAGAACATTACAACATCTCTACATCAGAGCGCTATCCTGGAGTGTGTGGCCACTGGAAATCCAAAGCCCATTATTTCTTGGAGTCGCCTAGGTAATCGGTGTTCGGTTTTAAGGTTGCGTTTGAAAGGCGGTCCTGATCGTTGATTAAAAGTAGTTTCAAGCTCTTTGACACTGTGCAACGTATTGAAGTTTTTCAGTGGTGTGAGTTACGTACCTGTAACAGAAACAATGAAATAATGTATACTTTTAATTTCCACTGGATGCCTTGATAGGTATTTAATTCCAATACATTCATTTTTGAATTCGTAGTAAAGATAAAATTGGGGTCAAAGAATAATGAACTTGGAAATGCATCACGGCATCAGTAAAACCATAGTCTGTTTTTTTTGTGGTATTCTGGAAGCAGAGAGGGTTTGCAGACTGTGTAATTATTGCAAGTTGTTTATTTCAGATGACTTGATTCAGTAGTGTGGGCAAACTTGACTGTTCTGTATCCTAATAGACCACAAGTCCATCGACGTGTTTAACACCCGCGTGCTGGGAAACGGCAACCTCATCATCTCAGACGTCAAACTGCAGCACTCTGGGGTTTATGTGTGTAGGGCCACCACCCCTGGCACACGCAACTTCACTGTTGCCATGGCAACGCTCACTGTACTGGGTAAGCCTCTGCGTTCAGCAGCCTGCTTTGGCCTCAGAAATCCACGTGCGCCGGGCAGTGGAAAACTTGTGTTTTTCGGTTTTGACGACCTTATTCGCCGAAATTGGAAACACAGTGGGCCTGAGCCCTACCCCTTCTGTGTGGGCCAAGTTCCTCTGCATTATGCTTCTGCCAGTTCATTATTGAGCTGAAAGCACACGTGATATAAAATGTAATGCTGGAGGGATGTTGCAAAATGTTAAATTTGTGAGAGTGTTTGCTATAGAAAGTTAATACTTGATATGTACATGTTCTACAATTGCAAATGTGTGTGTATATATATGAAAAAATCATATCAACCATAACCATAACCTTTTAGTTCGGTTTCCTCTGGACTAAAAACGGGACAGCGTTGATTTTATTTTTTATTTTTCCTCTTTCCGTCTCCAGCTCCCCCCTCCTTTGTGGAGTGGCCCGAGAGTCTGACCAGGCCGAGGGCGGGCACGGCAAGGTTCGTCTGCCAGGCAGAGGGCATCCCCTCGCCCAGGATCACCTGGCTGAAGAATGGAGACAAGGTGCACTCCAACGGCAGAATCAAGATGTACAACAGGTAGGCGCTTCTGGAGCGGAAGCATGAAAATTAATGGTGCTGTAGCCAGTTGAGTTTTAAGTTATACCTAAGCAAAAAATAGCCACCAAATTTTCTTATACCAATCTGTGGCATTAGGCACTCATTTTCACTTCTGTATACTCACAATAATCAGCCACTATAGTTTTAAAGTGTTAAATCCTTTTTGTCTGCTGTGGTGTCAGAGCCACAAGCATTGGCACTGACAAGTTATTGGCCAGAAAATCTGACAATCTGGAATCTTTGTGACAGAATACATCGTTAAGTGGGTGTGGTGGTATACTAACCTAGTAGCAGAACATAATGCATGTAATTGCATCTTGGGTTTATGGACTTTCATGAACTTTCATGGTCTTATGCACCAGTGTGTAAATTGACGAACGGGCTCTCCTTCTTCCTAGCAAACTGGTCATAAACCAGATCATCCCCGAGGACGACGCCATTTACCAGTGCGTGGCCGAGAACGACCAAGGCTCCGTGCTGGCGATGGCCAGGCTGATCGTGGTGATGTCGGAGGACAGGCCCAGCGCGCCCAGGAACATCCGCGCGGAGACCGTGTCCAGCTCCGCCATCCTGCTGGCCTGGGACCGGCCCTTCTACAACTCGGACAAAGTCATCGCCTACTCTGTGCACTACATGAAAGCGGAAGGTAAGCGGCAGATGGCCCTCTCTCTCCGCCACGCTCGGTGTCTGGATTGTTGCCATTCGTCTGCAAGTGCGTTTCTTACTGTGCTGGGAGGACGGCAGCATGTTTCTTCGCCAACACAAGGAAAGGGGCTCGCTCCAGTCGCACGCTCCACGAGCGTGCTGCTGTTGGCCGCGCTCCCGACACTGCTGTGACACTGCCTAGAAACGCCTATTGATTTCTCTTGGTTTAGAGGAGGTGTTAGCCTTAGACGGCTTCGGGAAGGGGGGGTGGGGGTGGGGAGTGGTAGTGGGGGTGTTAGCAGCGCTCCACCAGCCCTTGGCCTGATTGCAGCCAAGCGCTACGTGTGCCACCTTCCCCGTTAGCAGTTCATTGAATAAACCGCCGTTTAAAATATGAACGCGTTTACTCATTAAAAAGCAAAGCAAAACAAAAAAAAACAAAACATCCCCAGTCCTGACATACTGTAGTCCAGCTTTTGTTTTTAACAGTCTAATGAAACCCAGTCTGCCTTACCAGATGTCTTACTTGAAGTAATTTGTAGCCCCCCGAGTTTTATAAACATTCCGCTTGGAATCCGCAACACCCTCAGTTCCTCAGAACCCGAAACGGAATGTGAGAAACTGACCATCTGTTGTTAATAGTGTGTTGCTGGGCAGAGGTCAAGGGAAAAGAAGGGCTTCCCCAGTAAGGCAAGAGCAGCGGCTTTCTCTGTGCAAACAGGGTTTGCCTGTTGGGATGGTCCTCCACCAGTCCGGTCATGTTTTGAAAGCAAATCCAAACCCTGGTTTTTATCATCCTGGAGCCACGGGTCCTGATGCAAGCAGCCAAATGGAAATGCATTAAATAGTGATGGAAACAACCTCCTTAGCGAATTTCATTTAGTTTTTCCTCTCCGTTCAGAAATAACCTCGTGACAGTTGTCCTTCAGCCGAGTATGCTCTTTTATTCCTGCGATGAAAAAGCAGTCGCCAGAACCCCCTGGGCACAAGCTGGGACAAAAATCGCTGTCGTGAATTCTTTTTTATTTGATGAAGTGCCTGTAGAACTCGGAACCTAACAAAGCTTTACTTAACGACATTAATTTGACCATAACGTTGTTCTTATGTGTTCAAGTTATCCTCATCCATTGTGGAAGAAGAAAAAAACGTTCAGCAAAGGAACCACCTGCTAAAAAATGTATGCTTCTACCTAATGTAGAAAAACAACGTTCCTCTTCTTGAAATGCTGGCATCTGTCAAAGATTTAGTGCACTTGATTACAATTTATTACCACATTTTTGTCCTGTTTCATAGAGCAGGGCCATTAATATTGACAAGAATCATTCCAGCATTGCATTCTCTGTCTGAGGTCACAAACAGACAGCATGAAATGAATGGAGCTCTAATGAAAAGGAGGCCTAATTAAAGTGTGTGTTGGAGTGTGCTAATTCAACACTAGAGATTTTGTGAAGGTATTGGAAGAGCGCGGGTCTGGGTGGAAGGCAGTCTTTGTCTCCTATTATACTGCCTTTCATTAGCCCTCAGTATGAGGCCTAGCACTGTATTCACTTTCTAAACAAGGCCTATTCTGTTTACTCTTAAGGATCTTGTTTACTAGGTCAGAAATCGGGCCACGCAATTCAATATGAACAAGCAATAAGTGATTCTGTTGTGTGACCTTTCTAATCTCTGCTAATTAAAATGCTATCAGGCACATTCAGCAATGTGGGAAAATTTAATTGTGGAATTTGGCTTTAGCTGTGTTTATAAAAATTGCCTGTTAAGGGGAGGAACAAGTTTGATTAAGTTGACGGCTTTTTTTTCCTTGCCTGAGAATTACTCCTCAAGTATGTAGTTACAGACAAATCCACAAATTCACTGAAAGGAACAATGACATAAACCTGTCCCCCTTAAGCTTCAGTGATTATGTTTTAATTGGACTTTACTGGGGGGAAAAATAAGTTCTAAAAGGGATATAAAAGGTCAGAACCTTTTTTTGTAGTTTAAATGTATGCAAATCTTAACACTTTCTGGGAAGGCTTCTGTGCACAGAAAAGGGTGCTTTTGAGCATAGTAAAACTGAGATTAAAACATTGGTTTGGAGTGGACAGGAGAATTCCATTTTGTACTCTATTCTTTAAAATTACTCTATCTTTATAATTAATCTAAGGCTTTTTGTAGTCCCAAAGCCCTCATTGTTCATATAGTGCTTATGAAAAGTAGAGAATTTAGCAGAGATTGAAAGACACACAGGACTCTTATTTTTCTTTGTGTTTAAAATGGTAAAATAATTAGTGAACCTGACTGTTGAGGCAAACACAGCAACTATAAGGGAGACAAGTCTGCAGGTTTATTCAGTCTTGATTTTGCCCAATTAACTGGCCTCTGAAGTATGTGAATATTCAAGTTCTTGTTTTTATTGGTTAATTAGTTGAAAGATGTGACACCACTAATCCAAAGATATTGAAAATGTTGAAAAATATAATTAGTGAATGATCTAAAAGTATGAGTCAATATGGCATATTTATCACAGTATTAACTCTTAACTAGGGATCTTAACTAGGAATTTATTCAGCTTCTTCTGCATATTGTTTAAGTTTTCAGTTAATCAGAAACTATTGCAGTTTGGGAAAAGAAATTCATTTTTTATTAAGTTACGTGTTTGGTTGAAATATGTCAGGCAACTGTAGGAAAGTGATTTTTTCTGTACAGAGAAACTGGTTTTGCATAACACTAAATAGTAGGTCTTCTCCCTTTAATACTTAATCTGAGACTCTTTAATTTGCTCAGGATGGGTATTCCTGTAGCACTCTTGTTACATGTTTGAACTGAAGTCTTTTTACTGAACTCAAAAGGGCCAAGTAACAACAGGTCAGAATTCCTGTTGATTTCTGTTATTAGTACCAGAGATGGGCAGGGAGGCATTTCAAACTAAAATCAGCAACTCAGATATCTATGGATTTGAAGTACATTAAAATTCTTAGAACCCCGAATTAGCCTTGGATTTGGAGAACATTTTCAGAGGGAGTGGTGCTTTTAAACATTTTGTCTGCACCTGCAATCCTCCATATTTAGACTGAGAAAAAATCATTCTCCATCTCTGCATGAGCATCTCATTTACAATTCTCACTCTTCTGATCCGGACTTTTGAAAAAAAAAAACAGAGCCTTTGAAACAATATCCTTGCTGTCAGTTGCCACTGCTCTGTATTTAGAAATCATGAATCTTTCTTTCCATGGGGTCTTTTACAAAGTGCATTGTTTTCCGGTAGTAGTACTCCAGTATCGTATAGCAGGCTGATATTCTAGAGCTATCTTTGCTAGGTTGTAAGTCTTGAATGGTGCAGGATGTCAGTGCTGTGGTTACTGCTTGATGAACAAGTGTGGCGGTTTCATCTCCATGCTGAGATCAGCAAAGTGATTCCAGTTTTGAAGTGTACATTTGGCCAAACAGAGAATGAGGTGAAGAATGGCATGTTTCCTGGTTTTTGACTAGTTGCATAAATGTACAAGGAGAACAAGATGTCTCCACCTCTGTCCTTCGTTTAGCTAATGTCCAGTTATAGAAGTGAGTGAATGTTGCCTATCTTTGAATCCAGCTTGGAGTGATTACAATTAATTGCTTTAATTTTGTGTAGTACCTTCCATTCCAATGAATCTCCCAAGTACCTCACATATAGTCGGGAACACTCTTTGTCTGGTGCTGATGTGTGCACCTATGTGACGACTGGCAACAAATCTTGTGCAGTTTGCTAACATTGAAAATAATTATAATACATGTGAGCTGTTGAAGCGTTTGCTTAATAACTTGTACTGTGGAGATAGTGATCTCATATATCATTAAAAGACATGATTAACGACGATAAATAACAAGATGGAGGAGACCTTTTTATCCACCTAAACCAAGCAGCAGCATGCTTTAAATAAAAGATGTGATGTGTACATTTAAGATGTGTACATTTTCAGCCACCGAACATTCAATCAACTGTTTTGTAAGGATGTTACTACCTCAGGTTGCTGGGCCTGTTTTTGGTTCTGGATGGGAAAAGACTTGTTTTTTTCCCCATCCAGAGCATGGAGGGCTCGGCATGGTTTTGTTCCGAATTTAGGAAACACTTGTCTCATGTCTTAAGTACCGTTCATGACTTACATCAAAGTACTCTAATTTATTATATTTATTGACTTTAAAATGTTCAGTGTAGTGACTTATTTCTCCATTTGCTGTTTTTATGTGTGGTGAATTTAGAGCTAAATTTTCCACTGAAAGAAATTAATTGCATGATCCCTCACATTTCCTGACGCACAAGCATCTCATAAATGACACTTTCTGCCACGTTTGACAGTTTCAGGATAGCAGCCCCCACGGTTGTATAGTGGGGAGTACTACTGAAAAAAGGAAAAAGGGGTACAGTCTGAACTATTGGCAACCACAGAGGTAATGTCCAAGCACTGTGTTGGGGTGTTTCTGCATGAGGTTTGATGCGTGAGTGTAATATAAGGAGAGGAGTGACACTTGGTGACTGCGCTATACAGTATCTGTTTAATTGCAATTGCTCTGGGAAACTAGAAGCGGCTCCAAGTCTACTATACGGAAACGTGCTGAGTGGGTGCAACCCTGGCCTATTAGTGTAAATACTGTCTTCCAAAGTGCCGACTGTATTTTTCTCTCTCCCTCTCACCAAACCAGGTTTAAACAATGAAGAATATCAAGTGGTCATTGGAAACGACACGACCCGGTACATTATTGATGACCTGGAGCCAGCTCGCAATTATACCTTTTACATCGTGGCCTACATGCCCATGGGAGCCAGCCGCATGTCAGACCATGTTATCCAGCACACCTTGGAAGATGGTGAGTAGCACTTAGGCTCCCTCCCAGCCTGCTTCCCGCCACAGTCACACAGGAAAAGAGCTGGGGTGTATAATCGCCTTCAATTTGCATGCTTGCTATTGAGCTCCACTGGATCTGGGATCATTATTTAGACTTGCAAAATGGCAGAGCCTGATTGGAAAGCCAATTTTAAGCCTCGGTAGCCTGTCACTCTGTGTTTGTCTTGCAATTAAAAGAAGAAAGTTGGTTCTTAGGATTGAAGTAATTCTGTTTTCTTGGTGTTAAATTAATTGTAACTCTAATGAACAGTGTTAACTGTAATGGCGATTGGGCTTCCTCTTGAATGTGCTGTATGTACAGTCCTGCTGGACTGGAGTCCTATTGCCCTCTAGTTTAGCCAATGCATTCCTTTCCTCTAGATGACAATTTAGCTCTATAGCCTGTGGCTGTGTGTCAAAATTGTAATGTTCTTTCAAAACTGCCAAAGTAATTAAATCTCCATTTGAGGTTTATTTTCTGTGGGGCAAATAGAGGTCAGTTGCCCCAGAGAATGACTTTTGAATTGGCTTTTAATCAGTTAGGCAAGAGGACAAATACATTGTACGCTCAAGACATGTCTGTATTTAAACACTTTTACAGTGCTGACCAGGTTACAAGCAGTAATGAATTGTATAGTACATCTGTACATTAACGTTGGAGGTCTTAGAGTATGCATAACAATTGTGATTAAAATTGAATGTATAGTATGATGTGTCAAAGTCCACATTAATTATGCTTTATTTTCTATTGTTAATAAAAAAAAGATTAGGCATCTCACACAGTATCTTACAATTTGTTTATAATATGTTGCCTGTGCCTTAGTAAACTTTAATTTGCATCCATTTAAATAACTTTTTCTGATTGTAATTTTATCACCAGATTGAGAGTGAACGAAGGTCACTATCTTCAATTCATTTCAATTAATAAAATTAAATTCTTTTCTGAATCTGCTCATAGCAGACATTGTCTTAGACTCCTTCATCATGATTCAATGTAATCTCAAATTTAGCCTCCTGCAGCTGACCAAGATTTAAGAATTGTCATTTATGAAAGCACATTTCCAGTTCATGATTCGGAATTGACCGTTTCTGCTGTTAAGTGCTTATCCCTGTGACTGAAAGTGTTAATGTTGAGCTGTTGCACATGGATAGACTGTCCTAAATTGAGCACTTCACTGCAGAGAGGCATTTCCCAGCCAGACTTTTTTAACTTATCTGAAGTTTGATTTACAGTAAGTAATCCAGTTAATTGAATTTGTCTGTTGAATAAAATCCTAGAATTACAAACAAGTGAAAGATGGAAGAGCACAAAATTCAGCAGCTCTGCTTTTGTCAACGTGGCTTTCAAAGTTCTGCAGAGTGAACTTGGAACTTGGAAGTGGGTTGTTTGGCGCCTGACCTTGAAGGAAATTTTCTGCAGGATTGTTTTTCTCCGGTTTCTCAGTTCAAATCGTATTTCTTAGTGTGCGTTGCGTGACATCTTAGAAGGGAAATAAAATGGGCACAGCTTAACTCTGTAACCGCTGCTGGGTATAAAATCTTTTGCAACATCTGTATACAAAGAAGGCCATGGTGTAATAACAGTCAAATGTTAATAATGCTTCCAAATTTTAATGCCTAGGTCAGTATGTTTTTTTTTTTTTCATTATGCAAGCACTTTGTTGTACAACAAAGCAAATTCACCTGAGGGCATTTATCCTAGTTGGCCCAAAATCAATTGTTTTTAATTCAGTTTGAACACTGATTTCTGCTGCAACATTTTAACTACTTTCTAAGAGTATCGGTCTCATCTGCCACAACATTCCATTAAAAACGGAATGCTCAGCACTCGTAATTAACCCAAAAGAAAGAAACCTTGTTGGCTTCTTGCTGGTGCCTGCCCATTGGTTGGTGCCCTATTATGGAGCTTCAGTCCATGTGTGCTGTGAAGGGCAGAAATGGTAGAATGGTTCAGCTGCTGTCAGCGTATCGTTTGGCTCTCAGACGGGTAAGTGTGGCATCTTTTTTTTTGCAGTCCCTCTGCGCGCCCCAGAGGTCAGCCTGACGAGCCGCAGCCCCACGGACATCCTGGTGTCCTGGCAGCCCCTACCTGCCAAACTAAGCCGCGGGCGCATCGAGTCGTACCGCCTGTCTTACCGCACCAGCACGGAGAGCACGGTCACCTCTCTGGAGGTCCCGGGGCACCGGACCCAGCACCTCCTGCAAGGCCTCGAGCCCGACACCATCTATCTGCTGCGCATTGCGGCGGCGACCCGCGTGGGCTGGGGGGAGCAGTCTGTCTGGACCTCACACAGAACCCCCAAAGCCTCCAGTGCTAAAGGTACACCACTCCCTTCTTATCTCTAGCTCAGCAGGTTCTCTTCCTCCATCCATCCATTTTCTAACAGCTTCATCTGGTTCAGGGTCGTGAGAGAGCCAGAGCCTATCCCAGCAAGCAATGGGTGCAAGGACACCACTCCATCGCAGGGCACACACTCACACCAGAGCCAGTTTTCCCAGAAGCCATTTAGCTTCTCATTATGTCTTTGGACTGTAGGAGGAGACCAGAGCAACCAGGGGAAACTGAAGAACATACACACTCCACCAGATAGCACACCAGGTCCAGAATTGAACCCAGGGCCCCAGTGCTGCAAGACAGTGGTGCTAAACGATGCGCCACCTTGCTGTTCTAGTTCTCTCCATCTCTTTAAATTATCCTCAGCCTGAGATCTGGGTAGAACTGGTCTGTTTAAGTAAAGATTAGCACAGGTATGCCATTAAGAGCTCAGGTGGAATGAAAACCAATAGACCCTGAAGCAAGTAAGGACTGAAGCTATGCAGCTTTCTTACAGAAGAGCAAATAGAAAAGAAAAAAAGAAAAAACATCTTAAGTAGCTAGCTTCACATGTAATACTGTTGTGTATTACATGTTTTTATATCATACCTTTGTCATACATAGATTATGCCCTCTTTTTGATTAATTTTTTATTAACGTTTGTGAATTTCTTAAAAATTATGTATCCATCAATTCAGATTCCTCTGAATTCCTCTGAAATTAAGTTCAGTTCTTAAACATAGGTGATGAAGAGGAAAGACATGGACTATAGGCTCATGTTGTCTTTAGGAGTGGAAAACCTATGAGCTTTTTAAGGGTCTCTTAATGAAATGTGATACTTTGTACATTCTCATTCTGTGTATGTGAGTGGGAATGTTCTTATGCATTAGTGGTTTCTCGTCTGGATTAGTATTGGTCCATCTGTATTTTAAGAAGTAGCTCAACAGTAGCTGTGGCAGGGGTTTTTACTGAAAAACATCATTCCCTTTTTTATGGGGGTGTAGTAAGGCTAAAGCTAAAAGTTAAACTAGCCCTTCACATGATTTAAATTTGGAAAACTTTTGCTTCTGGATACGCATTAAAGAGTGGTCAAGCTGCTGGGAAGAAATTGCTCTAATAATCTTGTTAAGGCATTGCGTTTGTTACCCTGTGACCTCTGCCCTCTACTGTCAGTAACATCAGAATGGCCTCAGTCATGGGTCATAAAGAGAAAGACCGAGGCCTCTGTCTCAAAGGAAGAATAGGCCTGTTTCAAACCAAAATCTGTGCTAGAGAGGGGGGAGGGGCGCGCGTTCCCAACTCCAGCATTTTCTGCCTGACAATTAAAGTTCATTTCAGAACCTCAGGTAGGGAAAGAGATTATGTGAGTGGACTGTCCCATTCAGCATGAAAGGACCCATAGTCTTTATTCCTCCCGCATACTTTTCTTATTCCAGCGGGCTGGGCTCTGACTCTCCCGACACTGACGATAGATGTGTTTCTTAGGGGTGGGGGTAGGTGGTGTGCACGCACTGGGTCTGTTTTTTCCATCAGATAAAGTAAACAGCAGGGCGCTCAGAGAGCAGGAGAGAGAGGCAGACGCCAAAATGTCCTGCTCTATAGATTAATTGCTAAAATTTGTATTTTTTTTTAAAGAAAAACTATCAAGATCTTTGGATTTGTCCAACACAGTTGTTTCTCGGTGAATAAGTGAGGTGTAAACTCCTGTGATCCGACACCTGTGCAGTAAGCCAATACTAACTCCATTCCACATTATTCCAACAGGATGTATCAATTATCAGATGTATGGTGTTGGGTCAGATGTCTTGTAGAAACACATTTCATAAACACAGATAACTTGTTTTGCAATGACGTTTCCCTTTGCTTTAGAAGATTCAGAGATTAACATAGATGTTTTCATGCATTAAAAAAATAGCGCCATCAATACAAAGGCCGAGTGAGAATGTCATTTTTGTAACATCAGGTGTAAGCAGAAGCAGCATTATTGGGCAGTCTCCCTTGAAAAGTGTCCCTGGATAAAATCTGCATAATGAAGGCAAACTGGCCTTTCCCAGCGCAATGCAGGGACCTGCCCTGTGGACCAGGAGGTGACAGGGGGTGCAGGGGAGGTTTGAGTAATGCACTTTTTTAAAGAAACAAAGAGCGCATGAGTAATGATGACTTTCCCCACACTACTTCACAAAGCTTGCAAAGTGGTTGTCGTTAAGGGCAGCTTACGTTTATGAAAAAAAACAGCACATCCCCATCAATATGAGAGCCTGTATCAGTCACAAAAACTTCTCTCCTTTATCTCCTGCAACCCATCATGGGCTGAGACAAAATCGATACTAAAGGGATCAGCTCTTCCAAATGCATAGGCATAAATATACACCTAAGGAACAAGTAATAGGTTTATTCCATGCTGAAAAAAAGAAGAAAGAAAACACAGTGTTTCAGCCGTGGGGCCTTCTTCAGGTGTGAGCAAAAAGGTGCTCACACCTGAAGAAGGCCCCACGGCCGAAACTTTGTGTTTTCTTTCTTCTTTTTTTCAGCATGGAATAAACCTATTACTTGTTCCTTTGCAGCCTACGCATGCTGACGCAGCTACCCACCTGAATCAATATACACCATGCGTATAAAGCATTAAAACATGCTGAATTTCTAACCTTTAGCGCTCAGGATTGCTCGAGCTGTCCTTAACAGTGTGCTCTCTGTATCCACACAGTGCCCTTGGCTCCAGAAATCAGCCTGGAGCCGTTAAACTGCACCACCATCGTGGTGAGGTGGCAGCCCTCCCCAGTCAACGCAGCTAGCATCCAGGGCTACAGGCTGTTCTACCGGGAGGAGAGCCAGCCCGAGAGCGCCCCCATCCAGCTGCGAGCCCAGGAGCTGCGCCACACCATTGGAGGACTCGGTAAGACCCGCTTGTTTCCCTTAGCCAGGCTGGAGGGCCAGTCTCCCTCTCTCTCTTCACCTGCCTTTAGCTAGAAATCATGTAGGGAAATGGTGTTTATCTCGCAGTTTAAGAGCAGGTGATCAGAAAGCACAGATTGTGTCGTGGGAGCTGGTATGGTTGTGGGGGTGTGGAACAAGCTACCCAGCTGTGTTGTTTAAGCCGCTTGTTTCAAGAAACGGCTGGATGAGGTGAGATAGACGGGCCTCCTCTCATTTCGGATTATTTGAAAATAAGTTTAGTTTCGGGCCATCTTTTGTTTGGTGTCCTCTGAGATCTGGGTAAAGTTAATTTCAGTATTTGTCAGTGGCTTTCTGTACAAGCAAAAGTTTGGCCAGCTCATATACGTATATTATTTATCTGTCTTTGGGTCAGATAAGGCAATTTATCTCTTACTCCCTCCCATGAGTAATGACCTGATTACAATTAGCTTTTAAAGTAAACTGATCCCCCTGTCTTGACCATCGTTTATCTTTTTGGGGGCTAAAAGGCCTTCAGACCAGGCAGGACAATAACGAAACTACCAGAGGAGTAGCTATTGACAACAAGGCTCAGGAAAGATTAATTACACAGGTCTTTCATGTGAGACGCATTGGCCATCTTTGAGGCCCAAACTACCTCTAAAAAGAGGCATTCCTCTTGCTCACGGAGCTTGACCTTTGGCTGTTTGTGTCAGGGTACCCCCCAACTGCTGGGGAGAGGGGGGAGGCCAGTGGGCAGAGGTCCAGCTCACATTGTTGCCTTTAGATCTGATTCACTTACCATAGTGGTGGTGGGGCTGCAGAGAATTCCACACCACTGAATGGACAACTGACCATCTGTGGTCATTTCTGTCAGAGCAGGAGGTCAGCAGCTGATATTTAAGTCAGGAAACATGGGTGAACAATGGGCTGGGAGGCCTGGGTAAATTAGGCCACATTGGGGTTGTAAATACAGTATGTGCTTACACTTTCACAGCAAGCTTTTTATGAACCATCCACACTGAGAAACAACAATAAAGTTGCTTTAAGCTATTTAAAAGTGGTAGGAAATGGCTCTGGGCTTTACACCAAGTGCAAGAGTTGGTCCCCAAAATTTAAAATTTTGAGGAAGCACACTAATCATAAATTGTAAACAGAAAGCAAAATAAATCAATGTTAATTAAACAAAAACTAGAAAGAAGTCCACAGTTCTTTCCCTGTGATTTAATTATGGATGAAGCAGTGTGTTTAGCCTGTAGGGGGAACCCGTGACAGCTGAAGATTCAGTAACGTCATGTTTGCAGTTACTTTTTCATGTCTCCTGTCAGATTGTTGTCAACGTAATGTATTTTTTTCCAACAACCATTTCCAGTTTTTATTGAGAACCTAATTCCCTGACCAAAGGAGAGGTTAAGGCATTACGAAACCAGTCTTACATAGTAGACCAGAGACTGTATAAAGTGTCAAAGAGCGCCGGTCTGCAGTTAGTCCAGGGGGGACGTGAGTTGGCAGGGGAATCAGAGCTTGTGTTAGAGCTGGAAACCACTGTTCTCGTGCAGCAGTCTTCACAGCCTTACTTGGGCATGTTTGCTAAAATACAGGGTGAAAATGAATTATATGGCTGTCTTGTGGTGGAGAAGGAAGCTGTTATTGTTGAAGAGATTTACGGCAGTTTTATGACCGGTGTGAGCAGGATGGCTGGTGCCCCTCCACATCAAAGGGCCCTATTGTGCTGTATGGGGAGGGCAACAAAGGGAAATCATTGGCCGAGAGTCAACAAAATTCAGTTCTTTGCCAGCAAGCAGAGCTTCAGTTTCCAAAGTGAGCGACAGGTACGATAGATGTCTTTCCAGATATTACTGTCGGTTAGGAATTAGCTTCCATCATGACACTTAGCACAGAGGACTGTGCTGAAATCGTCCCTCTTCTGAAGCATGGCGACCAGTTCCAGTTCTAGATGTTCATGTTTATACTGTAAGTACTCAGGCACTGGAAACTGAGACATGATGCTATGCTTGTATTACTTATGTATGCAGTTGTCTTTGAAGCACATAGAAATGTAATGCACAGACTAATGGAAAAATCAGTCGAGCTCTTGAATGTGAAATACCTGTGTAGCACCCTTGTGGTCGTAACTGATCTGCCAGTGGAGGTGAACAAGTAACACCAGAGGCCCTCTGGCAGAAGAGGCTCCTTTATTGCACTTTGAATGTGAGCTTCTTGGTCTGCACACTTACGGATGCATGGAAAGACATGTTTCTAACAAAGTGAAGATACAGTACCTGTGGCTGGTGCAGCCTAGGAAAAATTTCTTATTAGGCAGACTGTTCTAAATCACGACTTGGCAAGTGACTTGCAGGGCACCCTGAAGACACTAGCAAAGGAAATGTTTTTTTTTCTTAATTTTCCCATAATTCACATGTGATTTACAGGTCCGTTTCTAGTGTCTGTTCCTGAGATTTATTGTTTTCTAATCTTCGCCTTCATCTGGACCTCAGGGCATTGATTACTTTTACTGTTGCTCTCTGGTTACTAATTTAGGTCTGGTATGAAGAAAGCAACCCTCCCCTCTAATCTTTGGACAGAGTGGAAATTTTGTTAGTGTTGTCAATTAAGAGTTTCGATAATAAGTCTCAGTTTTTGATCTTTTTAATTTGTGTTCAGCATGTAGCTAATCTTGTGCTGATTGACTGAACGTTTTATTTTTACCTGCATAACTGTTCTGCGTGCCACAGTGCCCCCTAGATAAGTGGGTTTGTAAGATGGTACCTGTTTCCAGTCCCTTCTGCTATGCCATAAACTAGGATACTGACACAGGCTTACCTTTCTTAATTCATTGCATTTATAAAGGGCTTTTGTCCTGAAAAACCTCAAAGCAGTTCACACCTACTGTATAATAGGACCCACTTTGTCTGCCACTAATGTGCAGTGCTCACCTGGGCTGCCACTGTGAGCTGGCTCTACACCGCACAACGGGTCAGTTAGCGAAGACTGAGGAGTTCTCTCACGTTGAGTGTCAGGTTGAGTTAAGGGGGACCTTGAGGAAAGTGAAACTGTACAAGCCCAGAATTAAATTCAGCCAGGATACCCAGTCTAACTATTTCAAATAGTGCCACATAAAAATAAACACACAGGTATCCAGGACCTGGGTAGCACAGTGCTGTGGTGGTTAGCATTACTGCCTTGCAGCCCTAGGGCCCTGGGTCAAGTTCCGGACCTGGGGTGCTGTCTGTGTGTAGTTTATATGTCTTTGTATGTTCTCGCTGTGTGGGTTTTCCCAAATGGCTCTGGTTTTCCTTCCACAGTCCAAAGACATACTGCCAGGGTAACTGGCCCTGGTGTGGTGTGTCCTGCCTTGTGCCTGTTGCTTGCAGTAATAGGGTGTGGCTCCCCTGTGACCCTATATTGGATGAAGCAGTCAGAAAATGGATGAATTGCCAGGACCTCAGTTTAACATCTCAAATGAAAGATGGCGCCTCCTGCTGCACAGTGTACCGGCTCACCACTGAATTCAAACTTCTGGTCCAGAGGGAACAGTGCCTCTCGTGTACTAGGGAGTATTTGTAATCACCTTCTTGCTCAATTAATCAATCAGCCAATCCATCCATCTTCTAACTGCTTTATGCAGTACTGGGTCACAGGGGAGCCAGAGCAGTGGGTGCAGGACACACCCTGGATGGGATACCAGTCCATCGCAGGTCAGACACACAGCACACAGTCACACCAGGGCCACTTTTCTTAGAACCCGCTTAACTTACCAGTAAGTCTTTTGGACTGTGGGGCAAAGCCCATGCCAACACAGAGTGAGCATACAAACTCCACATACTGTAGATCAATCAATATCAATACACATATAAAAAGTACACAAAAGTACAGTGAAACCATGTATAAAATGTGAAATTAAAAGAAATAAAATACAAAAACAGGTAACTTAAGGTAGAGTTTAAAAATGTCAGCAGAGGTTTTTAATATGATGAAAAGTATTACAAAGACTAAAGGCTGATGCGGCTCGATCCTCTAACATCCACTGTAAGATATACTGTAAAGTAATTGCTGATTCTAATCCTTTCTCTTCCATGAATCTATAATGTCCTGTCCTGTTCTCCTGCTACTTTACCTTTGCCTACTGCCCTGTCTCTCTCACACCTGAAGAAGGCTCCACGGCCGAAACGTTGTGTTCTCTTTCTTCTTTTTTTCAGCATGGAATAAACCTATTACTATGTCCTGTCTGTCAAGTCTGCAGATTATTAAGAGAGTCTTCCCCTGGTTTACTTCTTGCTGCAGTATGATTAAACTTCTTGAGAAACCCATTAACTATCAACATACTATTAATTAAGATTAACATTCTGGTGATTCAGTTGAGTGCCTGAATGTTGTTGAAGCTTAGGTTTGTTTTATCCACCTGCTGGATACATTTCCTACTTTGATGTGGTTTTAAGGATCTTTTTAAATCTGCAGCAGGTTTGTTATTCTAGGAAAATATGATTCCACGAGCAGTTTTGGTTTTGCCTTGAAATGACCTCAATGTAAGTAACCAAAGACAACCGAATGTCTTTACCAGTCTCCAAGGGCCCTAATTGTTTTTCAAGATGCATGCGAAAGAAAGCTGAATCAGTGAATATTTAATACTTACACGTTGAAAAGTAGCAGAACTGTGGATATTCTAATCATTGCCATCTTGCAAGAATAAAACAACAGTTTCCATTGGATCAATCTCAATTTATCTTTAAGGTAAAGACAATACACTCAGGCTCAAATCTTTTATGTTACCTCATTTAGATGAATTGTTGTTTGTCAATAATACGAACAAGGGGGATAAAGCAGTCTAAGTCTAAGCAATTCAGTGAGCAGTATCTCAAAGTACAGACTGGAAAATGGAGAGGAACCCCATTTCTGCCTTCTCCTCTTTCATCTGCCTTTTGTTTGACTGGGAAAGGGGTTTTAAAAAAATAAGACATTTGCTCATGCAAAAAAAATGACTACCATTTATTTTCCTGAATATAGTAAAAGAACGCCATGAGGTTGATAAGGCCTTGTAAAATGATGGGTAGTTTTTTTTAAACACTATTTTTAGTGTTGAAGTGCCTTGGTGGAAAGTATAATTTGTGGTAGCCAAGTGATTAAATTAAATTCTGGTTCTCATTATTATGGTGGCCAGTTGTTCTCGTCTCTGGCTTGTTGTGAGTAGAAGCCCCTGTCACAAGCTCCCCTTGCAAGCAGTCCCTCTTTGAAAACTAGAGTGTCTTAAAATTTCTTTTGGAATGCTTAGAAATAAAGAGTTCCCTCTTATTGTCAACAAGTGATAAGAAATGAAATCCATATTTAATCACCGCACATAATTTCTTGTTAGAATTTTGGAGTACATTATGCAATCAAAAGGAAAATCAAGTCCTGTCAGACACATTGGAGCAATTTCTTTCTTTTCAATGAAATGTTTTTCTGCTGTTGAATTGCATTATATGGATTATTACTACAGTGTAAGAGAGTGTAGCATGATTGTAAAAAATGAAACCTCTTAAAAAGTGTACCTGTTGCCTGTGAACTGAGATAAATCTTTATGGTATCATTAAAGAAAGGGCCCATCTACCTTAATTGCTTTGTGTTGAAGTTTAAAAGAAGACTTGTGACAGTAAGACTTTTTAATAAAAACTGGATGCATTCATCAGTTGAGGGTTTCGTTTCCATGGACCTCTGTGTTTTAGTATTTATACCCTTAAACTGACCCAGTGCAGCTATAAAAAACGGTATTAGTAAGGTTATATTTTCCTATTGATTTTTGGAGTGATTTGAGTGGCAAAGCATGACAAATGTCCTTTAATAAGGTATTCTGATGAGCCCAGGTTTTAATGCAGGGTCACAGGAACACTTGCACTGACCCAGTGGCTGGCCTGGTCTATTTTGCCTAGCAACTAGTATAGTATAGCACTTTCTGCTGGGACAGTTATCATCTGGTCAGTACAAATGGTTCATCACAATATCAAAAGATGCAACAGAGGCATGTTGAAAACTGACCGACTTTACACTCTGTTTCCTTAAATGAGCTTTTGCTTCCCAGACATTTTAATGTGATCATCTCATGTTACAAAAACCTCTTCTGGTGTAAGTTGAATAACTTATTCCTAATAATGCAAATGAGCCTAATTTGTTTCAAAAAGGACTGATTACGTTTAATAAAAGCTAAACAAGGGTGTCAAGGGAATGTTTGTCAAACTTCATTTTAAACCAGATCAGTGAAGTGTCTTGAGCATTTTTGTTCTAAATGTATGAAAATGTATTTAAATTCTAACTGTTTTTAACAATGGATTTAATCTAAAATGGAAATTAAAATGTTAAAATCTAGACTTAAGTGATCCAATGTTTACAGGAATTTTTGATAATCAGAAGTTTTTCTGACTTGTATCAAACAGTATTTTTAATCCCGTGCTATCAGACAACTGTATTAACTCCTGTAAAATGTTTACTTCACATTCAATTCTACTGGACGGTACTGGTAACTCAGTGGGCCTCTCTCGGCCCAGTTCCTGGTGGGTGTCATCAAACATTGGCTGGACGTGTGAGATCTGTCACAGTTCACACCGTATCAGATTAGTGAGATCTAAAGCACATTTAGAACAATGCCACAACAATTTTGAAAGCTTTGAAAAAGCAGATGAAATGTTGCTAAGCTTTTCCATTTAAAAGGCTAATATGCATTAAGTATTTTAGAGCATGCAGTTCATTACATCACAGGTTTTAATGCATAATAAAACCTGTAAACAGCTCTGAACTCAGGCCTTTTGAAGAAAACTAAAGCTCCAATATTTCTGTTTATCTGAAATATTTTATATAAATCTTTATATTTTTATTTATATATATATCTATTTTCTCAACTCTGAAAAGTTAAATGTTTTAAGTGAATGCATTTTTATGAACATTTTAATCAACTCTTTGAGAAACATTCTTTTGCTCTTTTCTAATATAAACTTTTAACTTTTTCTACTAACTCCCATGTTTGATTGCCTTAACGTTCATCATGAATATTCTTGTTTCGTTACAATTTCGTTGCATTTTTTTTGCATTTCCTTCTTTGCACTATACACAACATCTTTGGGTTTGGAAATATGCTTTATGAATACAGTTTGTTAATATACATTTTTTTTACTTTATTCGGAAGATTGTAAAATATTTCCTTTTACAATATCGTTTCCTTCTCTCTTGAGTTGCACTGCCATGCTGTTTCACAGTTCTGTCCGTTCTTTGTCTTGAGGAGCACTTGTGTTTGCCAGAATGTTGTTAAGTGTTGAGAAACTACATCGTTTCAGAGTGGACAGAGTTTGCACCTGTTTGGTTCCACTATATTGTTTTTACTGGACAGCACCTCTATGATCTTTGGCTGTGTGTTCTTTTTCTCCTTCTTTCATTTCTTTCATTAGTAGTGCTGGGTAGGTTTACGGCCGTATAGTACATTGCTCAACCACTGATGCAGAAGGACATAGGTTTTCCTTCGGCATCTCTCCAGCCTGCGCAGGCCTGTTCTGTGCACACATGTCGTTATGCACATTACACGGCGCATTCAGGCTCTGCCAACTGAAGGGTCGGCATGAGGCCGTTTTCCCTATTCATCCATTTCCAGACCATTTGTCCTGCTGACAGTTGTGGCTAAATTTAGTTTCCCCAAATTGCTTTTAAGTCTATATCCATGGTAATTGTTGCATTTTCTTTGTTGCACATTAGGCACTTACAAAGCTTGTAACTTTTCTTTCCTGAAAAGTGTGATATGCCCTTGTGGTTACAGTGTTTTCTCCCACTGACGTTCCAGATGAAATTTAGGAATAATTGCAGAACAGAAAACTGCTTCCACGCAGAGCTGTTGTGCAGCAGAGTTAAAGCCCTGTCATGTGCGTTTCTTTTTTCCTTTTCTTCCAAGTTAGACTCGGGGTCAGAATGCTACTGAACCCCCGTGACACCAGAGCGGAAAAAAACGGTCTAGTAGGAAATTTATTTCATAGCTCTAGGCAAACGTGGGCCATTCGGAATAGCTTCTCTTTTGTCCTATCTGTTACAAAACTCACATTATCAGACAGCACCAAGTGTCAGACAGTAGAGATGTATGTATTACATTATGGCAGGCGCATTAATAGACTGCTTGCCTGACTCCAAGCAAATGATGAGCCTTAGCCTCCTGAAGGAGCAAGACTTTCTAAATGATAGCTTAACAGAATATCTTCCAAAGTTCCCCAAATTTTCTTTTTGTAAGATAAGAAATAGTATCCTTCTGTTAATTAAAGAAGTCTTGTGGATGCAAACATCAGGATTATTGGCTATGAGGCAGTTTTTCAGGCAGTTCACAACTGTCCAAGATTTGGGTTTAAATTGTATTTTAGTATTACTTTGTGTAATTTTGTTAAATGCACATGCAAAAATTATTTTCCCAAAAAAGTCTGTCAACTACATTTAGATATGCACTTGGAGAAGTCCCCATGTCTCTGCATCTGCAGAGTGCCTGACTAGGAATGGGAATCTTGCTTCTCAGTTATGTGAGGTTGCAGATCCCCTCTCCACTCATGTGAAATGTGCTGCTCTTAGGGTCAGTAAAAGACCTGACATTTATTACCATGGCTCAGACCCTACTCTATGGCCTGGGGCCCCACAGGGTTAGAAGAAGCCTCTGCCCTTCTGCAGGAGACAAGAAGGCACACAGGCCATAAAAATCAGGTGACCACAAACAGTTCAAGAATTTCTCTTCAAATAAGGAATGGCAACCAAATTTATAGGCTGTCCAGAAAGTTAACATTCCTTTCATAAAAAGGGGCTGAGCACACTTAACCCTTTCTACCTGGGATTTGAAAACAAACCCAACAACAAACACCAAGAGTGAACAAATGTTAAGATAGGTGCTCTTCCTTGTTCGGGGGATTATGCTCTGAATTTTGTTTTGTTTGAGCAGTGCATTCCTAAAGGTTGTAGTGCTGTCTAAACGAGTCCAATTAATCAAATGCATTTAACAGCCTGGTTGTTTTTGTTAAGTGTTTTGGGTCGGTAACATTGCCTTAATTCCAAAATATCCCAACAGGACCACTAGGAGTATTTGATACCTGCAACATTTTAAGCTTTTAAAGGCATCCTTCTTCTTAAAATCAGCTATAATGTTAATACGTGTCTCTCTTTGATTAGCATTCATTTTCAAAGGCTATTAGTCCACGCCTGAGTGTGCACAAATGAGGGAGGGGGTGCATGGGCAGGCCTTATCTAAGAGCTAATAGCATCTAACAGCCTTGTGCAGAGATCCTATTGGCATTGTTGAAGATTGGTGTGTGTCTGGTTGTAGCAAGCAGGGCTGTAAATGTTGGTGATCAAGAACAGTTTTCCCCTTGTGCTTTTGTCTTATAAAAACCTTTATGGCCTCTCCCTGTGAAAAGTAAGTAAGTAAGAAGGCCATGAAAAGATAACCCAATTGACAGACCCAGCTTTTTGCAGACATCACGAGCTGCACTTTTTTTTTTGGAGCAGTGGAACTGCCGTGACTACTGAACGCCACCATTTCTTACTTAGAGTTTACCCTGGGACTTCCTTTAACTACATTTAAGTCTAGCTGGTGGCGGTGCGAAACAAATGCTCTTTGAAACCTGCACCGTAGCTTTTCATTAGGTCAGCTTTTCTTCTCCTTCACTTAGTGACCCTCCCCCCCCAACAGATCCCCTCTGGAGCGCCATGGCTTGCAGCAGGATTTAGCTTGCCCAGATTCCATGTCAAAGGTCATGCCCCAGATGTCACACCATCCCCAAACTCTCAGCCTCTTTCCTGCATAATTACTGCAGGCCATTGTGCTGCAGGGGCAGATTGGGGGGCAGTGTGCTCTCCCTGCCATACCCAGACCCCTGATGCATTCAGCTGGACTCTGGGCGAACAAAAGCCCATGGGATGGCTGGAGCCGGACATAAGGAAGATTGAAAAGTGGGCATTAGCCAAGACCTTGAATTTAATTTCATCTGTCATTGTGTCTTTACACCCCCCCCCACCTTTCGGAACAAGTCCAAGCCTGTTTAGTCTTTTAGACAGTTCTCTGTCTTTTGAAACTGTATCGTTTCCACTGCATGTATGTTTTAAATAATATTTTTGGTTACAACAAAGATAAAAGGAAAGCACTGGTTAACTGGTCATTGGCCAGCCCTATAGTTTATTTCAACAGTTTTTATTTTTAACCTTAAAACTGCACTTACTCACAGCAAAGAATTGATTTAATCATTAAACTTTAAAATTGCAGACCAGCTGGGAGTCATCTTATTGTCTTGTCAGCTGTTTAGGTTTTAGAGTAGTTCCTGTGCTATTGTAGTTTAGCGCACTAGGATGATGACTAATGTGCTCTTGGTGCCCACAGAGAACTGTCTTGAGCTCTGTACCTATTCTATTGGTCTTAACTCCCTAGAAGTAACTTTGCTGCTAGATTTTAGGTTTATTTTTTTTCCCCAAAGCAATTTTCTTTATCTCTTCCTACTAAAGCTGTGAGGGAAAGGACCTTTAAAAAGGAAACTCGACTCATATTCCATGTCTCTGACCCCAGATTCTTTCTCAGTTTTATCTGGCCCTGACCTAATGGCCTTAGACTGGCTCCATTGAAGCTCTTCAGGGCTTCAAAATCTCAGCAGCTGAAAGCTGCCTCCCTGGTATCCCAACCCCCTCCAAAAAGAAACATTTTCCCCTCTTCCTCTGAAATACACTCGTCTATTTAAAGAAATACAACAACAACATCCAGAACTTGATACAATGTTAAGTGGGATGTTTCTAAAAAACCCACTGTTTTCTGAATTCTGAATTCACCGAATTATTTGAAAATATCCCAATGAAGGCCATTAATTTTCCTGTCAGGGCCGGCCTCCAAATCTCAAAATGGCTCTCCCCTCAGTAACCCTTTTCACCGTAAATGTCTCACTCCACCGCACATAAAAAGTGACAACCTATTGCCGCCTGTTATGTGGATACCTATACCTTATACCTATAACACAGCCTGTTATTCTCTTTCTTGGGAACGTGGGTTTCTGTTCTAAAAAATCATGTTGTGCTGTAGGTAAGTTTGAGGATAAATCCTCGCTGTTCATCTTTATCTTTCCTGTTGTATTCTGTTTAGCTCAGTGATCCGCTCTGTGTTGCTTTATGCTCTGTCCATCCATTCGCCGAGCAGCTTATTCCTGGAAAGGGTTGTGGCAACACAGAGCATATCCTCAAGCACAGGGCTCATGGTGGGTGTTTAATCTAGACAGCATGTCTTAGAATATAGAAGAAAAACAGAACACTCACATGAACAAGAGGAGAACATGCAAACTCCACACAGAAGGTCCAGAATCAACCGCAGGACCCAAAAGCTGGGAGGCATCAGTGCTAATTGCCACGTCACCTTGTTGCCTGTTACTTTATAATGATGTTTTGAAAATCCTAGAAATAAATATTATTTCTTACTGCCATTTCATACTTAATAATATTGCTATTTCTATTTTACTTTCACTGCTATATTTAATTATCTCGGAACAGGCTGTGAAGTCTCACCATTACACTTCATTAGAACGTAAGAACGGTTACATCTGAGAACAGGCCATTCGACCCATCTAGCCCATTTGGTATTTATTAGCTCATTGATCTGAAGAGCTCATCCAACTGTTTCATGAAAGAAACCAGGGTATAAACTTCATCAACGTGGATGGATAGCTGGTTCAACACCCCCATAGCCATTTGTGCTAAAAAAGTGCTTCACTGATAGAGATCTCTGCCCTTCTTTTCCACAACTCTCAGACTCCTACAGGCCTCAGTCAGGAGGAACGTGTAAACCTTCCTTTATAGTCTTCACTTAAGATATCTTGTTGGCAGGGTGGAAGTTGGCAGTACTAGGTAAGCTGTCAGCTGTTCTCAAATTGTGTATTCAACTAAACTGACCCTTCCAATAGTGGTGTGTTACACCTTGGATAGGATTTGTAGTCCTTTGAAACCTACAGCAATTAAATTAAAGGTTAAATTACCCCTGTTAGAGACAGACCAGTGACAATTTTAAAGTTTAGCCACCGAATCCTGTGTTTGTGAGTGAAAGAGCATAGCTTAGTGGCCATGTTTGGCATTGCACTAATGGCACAGTCTCTGTTGAATGCTCCAGTAAGATAACTTTTTTATTCCCTTGCTCTGAAAACAACAGCTTGAAAGAATGAATGCATTAGGTATAATAACATCCCTGTAGTAGCTGTTTGGTTTAACTGGCTGTATCACTGAGAAGGCTGTGGAAACTGCCCGTCGAAAATGTTTTCACTGCCCCGGATGCTATATTACAAACTTCTCAACATCATATTTTAACATTTTTTGTATGTGGATTTGAACTGGAACAGTGTGCCGATTTATTAAGAATAGATAGGTGTGAGTGGTTTGTTTATTTTTTGGCAACCGTGCTAAAAATGTCATGTAAACCTACTTACTGGAAAAAAGGAAGAAAAAAAACATTATTGAAATGTTAATTACTGTGTAAAATCAAATTGAACTATACAAAACTAAATATTGGTGATAGTGCCTGTTAATAGACCTGATTCCCCTCTGTGCACAATAAGCTTTTATTATTATTATTAATAATAATAATAATAATAATAATAATAATAATAATAATAATAATTCTTAAAAAAAAAGCTTGTAGATCCGAGCCCATTGACCAACAAGAACATTTCCTCAAGCTGATGAATACTTGGGTACTTTTCAATTATTGTCTTATGTTTTAGACAGTGAGAGGAATAGCACATATTGGTTTAAATTATAGCACACATGATAAACTATTTCCTGAATGAGTAGTAGTATGGATTACTTTTTAATAGCTTAAATCTTGTTAGAGATTGTGCATAATGAAGTGTGACATACTTTAAAATATTAAAGAGCCCAAGAATTCCTGTGCGGCCTGTTCTCATTAGTTTGATAGATTCTACACTATTTCCACAGGTCTCAGAGGGTTCTGCATGAGTCTGTTGTAGTTCTCACTCCTAATTCCATTAGAAAGTGTATACCACTTTATTTGGGGTAATTCCTCCAGCCAATCCCTTAATTGTAACCCATAAAATATATATTTCCATGTAAATAAGACTGAGTTTATTATTCATTCACTTTCCCCCTATGATAAACGTGAATAATACTTCCAGATTGATTTCCAATGAAAAGTAATGACTTAAATATATAAGGGGCAGACCCCTGGAGAACAGAGATTTTCTCTCAAGGTATCTTTTTTTTCTGAGTGTTCTTTAACACTGATACCTTCGCTTGTATTGTCACTGGACACTGCAATCCTGTGATGGGTTTTGCTTACTCTCAGGATCTCAGTTTTCCAGAGTTTCAGAGGTTCACACTTAAAATCCGAATGAATGCCACAGCCAGGAATGCCAAGGGTAGCTCTGGGTCTTTCTGCTTTTATCAGTCAGTGTTCCCTGGTGTAGTCTTTACAGGTGATCACACCTTAAAATAAAGTATTGGAACCTTTTGAATAGGTTTTTTGGTGAATTTTAATACCAGATGTGTCTTTGTATTTCTAGCAAACACTAGTTTTAGCTGGAGTCATGCTTTAAAAAGGGTGTGAAAGCTGAAAAACCAAAAATCTTTGGTAATGAAGTAATTTCAGAATTACAGCTGCCATAACGACATCAGTGTAGAGCCCTGTAGTGACCTGATGTCATAAACCGTGTAAGGATTTTGTAAACCCATAACATTTTTGGCTAAAACATTTCATGACAAACACTTTTAATTCTACTTATTATTTGGAGTACGAAGAGCGTAGCTGAATATGTTCCACTGAAAAACATCTCTGGAGTGTTGTAGATATCGGAGTGGATTACAAAACTACTGTATGATTACATATTTTAAAACATGCTTTGACCAATGTTTTGTAACTATGTGAGAAAATGTTTTCAAAATTTTAGCTTTAGCAAAACAAATGAGTGTTAATCTTAAAATACATCCAGTAACAGAATTTATTTTTTGAAAGTTGCTGTTTATGGAGAAAGAGAAAACAGCATCTCATTTATGGCTTCTTTGTCTTCCTTTTGTTTTCCAAGCCAGTTGTGTTGGCTGGGGCAGGTCTTTCAGCAAAGGCCATTGTAGTTTGACTTCTGACCCCGGAGCTGAAAGAAAGTGACCACTAGCAATGGTCATCGGCTCGCAGAGGTGCAGGGAGGGGTTTATGTGTGAAAAGCTGTGGACAGGATGATGGAAAGAGGGCCCTCATGTTGGGAGGCGCTATTGTGTTTGAGAGACCTCAATGTGTCTCACACTGCCCAGAAAATAACTGGGAGACAGAGCATCTGTTATCTTCCCCCCAACTACAGAGCTGTATATAATGAAACCGGAAAAAAACAAAAAACAAAAAACATTTTATCCACAGACATTGATATAACTTATTTTTGTGCTTTAACATTTTTTGCTTCCTTATACTGTAATGTAACCATTGTCGTGATCTAAACCATTATAAAGGCTCTGCTCAAACAAAGCCATAGAGACTTAATCCATCTTACTTTTTAAATTTAGATCCAAGGAGGAAATACCACGTCAAGCTTCTGGCCTACAGTTACATGGGAGAAGGTTATCAGGCAGACCAGACAGTCAGCACCCCTGGCTGTGTGTGTAAGTAAGCTTGGAGTATTACACTGAAGAATTTGACAGTGATATACAGTCTGCTGTGACACTTTTTATATTATCAATTCCAAACCTCTTTTACTAAAACTGCCTGTTGGGCTCATGCCACGAAAGCGTATTGGTTTAGACGTCCTCTCGGCCTCAGGCCTCTGAGTAAGAGATGCTCTTCCTCGCTGTTCCAGCGGTTCGGGATCGCATGGTGCCTCCTCCTCCACCTCCTCACCACCTGTACGTGAAGGCCAACAGCTCTTCCTCGGTGTACCTGCACTGGGGCCGCCCCGCCTTCACCTCCGGCCAGACGGTGAATTACACCATCCGCTGCAACCCCGTGGGCCTGCAGAACGCCTCCCTGGTGCTCTACCTGCAGACGTGAGTCCCGGCTTCGCTCGCCGCTTTGCACGCTGTCCTCACAGCCGCGGGCACTTCGCGACGCTTGCTTTCCGGGGCCTTTTACATGGTTCTTCGTCTTCTCAATGCCTGTTTTGCTCACTTGTTTTGTTTTCCCTCCCCACCACGGCAGTTCTGAGCAGCACATGCTTGTGCAGGACCTTCAGCCCAACACCAGATACGAGTTTGCAGTCCGCCTCCACGTGGACCAGCTCTCGAGCCCGTGGAGTCCTGTGGTCTACCAGAGTACAATGCCAGAAGGTAAGACTGCGCCTCTTCACCCGCAGCTTGTGAAGGACAGAACGGTTCTTAAGCCAGGCCTTCAGTTCTTGAAGCACCAGCTGGCTTGATTTTTTTTTTAACTGCTCAGTTTACCTGCTGGCCTATTCTTTTTGCATTGCTTTGGACTTTGTAATGCAGGTAGGATTTATGTTTGAAATCCCTCTGAAACAGCTGTTTATGTCTCATCTCCCCTGCTAAAGTGTGACTCAGGAAACCTATCTGCAATAGTATCTGGATTAGGTTAAGGAGGTTTGTTTATTGTTGATGCCTGATCAATACTGATCTTCACTTCTGCAGAGGGGACTGAAAGGCTTGTTAGGAGAGAGCTTTACCTACTTGAGTTTTCTCTCTGACGGTTGTTCAATTACTTGATTGTGCAAAGATCATGCATAATTATATTATTGGATACAGACTGTTGAAGTGTTTCCACTTCACTTAAGAAACTTGGCACTGTATTGCACAAATGTCCAAAGCATGTGATTAGGTGTAAACATGGATGTAAATTGCATGTTTGATGTTGTTTCCAATTATGTAATGGCTTTTGGTCATATCCATTGCTCCGTTATAAGGAGAAGTTTCCTTGAAAAAAGAGAAGTATGAGTTGCAGGTCTAATAATCTTAGTAGAATGGGTCTAATCTTTGCACATTTAAAGTTGTGTTTCATGTTAGGGTAGGGTAAGTGCTATACTCCTTGAATGTGACTTCCTCACAATTTCATTTAAAATCCTAGGTAAGTCCCTGGTGTCTCATTGATGTTCCTTTTAGAAATTTGCGAGACATTCGTAACTGTTCTAGCTAATGCAGGAACACAGAATTGAGTGCTCTCAGAAACTGTACAGCAACAGAGCTGCATACCGGTGATGATACGTTTTTGCTGTGTCCCGTCAAGAATTTGAAAACTTAATATCTTTAGATCTTCTTGTGAAGATTCGAAGTGGCCAAGCCTCAGCACAGCGGCTGAAACCTGGCATGTGCATGTTCTTTTAGTTTAACCCATGCTTTTCGTGATGTGGTGCTGCTTTGCTTTTCCAGCTCCGACTAGACCTCCGACAGGAGTGAAGGTGACTCTCATAGAGGATGACACAGCCCTGGTGTCCTGGAAGCAACCAGAGGAGCCCAATGTTGTCGTGACACGCTACACAGTCCTCTATGCTTCCAGGAAGGCATGGATTGCTGGAGAGTGGCAGGTGCTTCAGAGAGAAGGTAATTCTCAAATTCCACAAACAGACCATTATTAAAAGGCTTGAAGGCTGCCGCCAGAACACTGGCCTGCAAATGTGTTTGTTAATTGGAAATCAATATCTAATTTCTCAATGTATGAGACGTAGATCCTTAATTCCTTACCTTACTGGTCCGTGTAAAACCTGTTTAGTCCTAGATAAAAGTCTGATGTTATCCTGTTAGGCAAAAGGATAAACTAGGATGGTGAATTATTACATAAACCTTTTTTCTCCTTTGGAAAATACTAAAGTATAAAGTAGAAAAAGAATCCTTTTTAAAGTTTTTTAGAGCTGTTGTCTTTCAGTACCTGGGCTCAAGTCATTGTTCCTTTGAAGTATAAAGTCATTTACAAGGAGAAAACAGCAGTGACCGAAGAGATTTAAAAAATGTTGGCTTTGAACAGCATCACATGTGGGGGCTCATTTAATGGTGGGATATTGGTATCTAGGCAGAGGTGGCACTAGAATGCTCCAAGATGAAGTGTTCGTAAAGCCAGGGAGCTGCCGCCTTTAACCCTGAGTCTGAGCAGGGTTGTTGCTGGGTTATAATTGAGTGCAGATGACTTTTTGAAATGCGAAGCATCCGCAGTTTACGTTTAGCCACCTCTGAGAGGTCAGAAGTTAGGACTTTCAGAACCGGTGTGTGTCCCATTCACTGTAAATCAGAGCAGCCCTCCTGACAGTTACTACTGGGGGCTGTGAGGTGATCTGTGGAAATGATGAGAGCTGCTAAACTCTGCTCTGCTGCTCTACTGGCCTTCCATGGTCACCAGTAGATCCTGTTATGGCCCAGTGGTGGTCATGGCTCTGTCAGCCAGCAGCACACAGAGAAGATTTTGTTGCAGAAAAGCACTTTGTAGTTGAAGAAAAGAGAAGTTTAATTCATCTTTAGATTTTTATGCGTTTGCAAGTGCAAGATAATTATCGTGGCCTGGCAGGAGGTGAATTCCTTGTCTTTTCGCCGAAATCCAAATGATTTAGTATTTATCAAAACTGGTGACAAACGTGTATCTAATGTATAAACTGGAAGTATTTAGTTTTTAATAGACACCTGTGAAATGGCACATTTGTAAATTCATCGTTATTCTGGCTGCTCTTCTTCTCAGGCCTCCACAGCCTGTTTGATTACGTCAGTCATGAGTGGCCCAAACCCAGCTGCAGTTTATTAACTCCAGGCTTCTTTTCAGGGAGCATCACCATGGCATTGCTGGAGAACCTTCTTCTGGGGAATGTCTACCTCATTAAGATATCGGCATCAAATGAGGTGGGAGACGGGCCCTTCTCCAACCTGGTGGAGTTGGCTGTTCTGCCAGAAGGGTCTCAGTCCAGTCAAAATTCCAGGCATTCTGATGGCACAGCTGAGGCTAAAGGTCAGTTGAAAGGCTGATGTTGTCGTGTTACTTTTGCTGTCTTGAGCTGACCTGAGCACACCGTCCATACATGTGCAGTTACAGTGAATACAGAATGAGAACTCTGCATCCAGGTCCTTTTCTCATAATTAACATACTCTCCAGAGGAGACTGAAAGATGGATGATTGTCCTTTTTGCTACTGTGTGTTTCAACAGGTTGAGTGTGAAAACTAAATATTTATAACCTATTACACTTAATAGGATCTCAAAGCTCTTTACCTATTATAATAGGGGGATCCCCTGTTCAGACAGAGAAGTGAGAACTTACTCTGCTAGTTGAATTAAGTAGATTTTGGTAGGTGAAATTGTTGTAGTCTAAGAACAGAATTTAGCCAGCACAACAAAGTCAGCATCACAACACTTTCAAATAATGCCATTGAAGCTGTCATGACCAGCTAGTCAGGAACTTGATTTCCTGTCCCAGGACCTTCTCAAGCACAGTGTCCCCTCTCATGGCACTGCGGCATTGGTTTGGAAATGCTGATCTAGAGATCACCACCCCTCCACAGCCGTGTCTCCTTCGAGCTGTGTGTGGATCACTGGTGTGTTTTATACCCTTATCATCATATCTCCCAAATCAAATCCATTTGCTTTTCACTTTAATAAAATCACAAACCTTCCTGGAATATTTACAGTAAGTACAGTTTTTTTTTCCTGGCAATTTTGTTTAGTAAAACCCTGTTCTTGTTTTCCTCCATGGATATTTGTGTGTCTATTGTAACACACCTCAGGAACTACAGATTTTTCCTTCTTAAGCATTAACTACCACTTCACACAGCTATATTACTCCAAATTTAATTGCCTCTTGACATGTTTAAAATTCAATGGCCTGAGCTTTGGCCCTTGTTCCACTAAATTATTTACACTCTGGTGAGACTATTATATTTAAAGGCAGCCATTTTTAATAATGGTGTACATTACTAAAGAGAACAGTATCTCATAGAGACAATCACCGCTGAACAGGTCTGGACTGGTACTCCCCTCCTGTGGCTTTCACCATCTGTGTGATGTCTCATCTGCAAATTGGAAAACTGATTATTTTATGACTGTGTTACAGCTTACTCCAATGGCTTTTACCATCTGGACCAGAAGTCGATGACGGGGATCATTGTTGGAGTTTGCATTGCCTTTACTTGTATCATCATCTGTGTTCTCATCTTGATCTGTCGGGGCAGAGCCAGGTACACACTCGATTCCAGCGATCTTGATATTAGAATCTGAAAGTCTCTTCCTCTATTTCGTTGTTGCAGTTTCTTTTCGTCTTTGTTTTTTATTTGTAAATTTTACACGTGCTTTTTGTTTTTGTGCGGCGTGACTCCTCTTTAGTTTATAAAATTGTGCTTTTCTCAGTCCAGTAATTGCCATGGCTGTAACGTGCTGTTTGGAGTCTGAAGAAACACTTCAGGGACGTCTGAAGAAACACTTGCACAGATTGCATTAATTCAACAAATGGCATAGTACACTATTTTTTCTGTAATAGTTTTATTTTGGATTGTGTCTCTGTAGGAAATTATATACTACAAAGATCATCCAGCAAGGAAATGGCCAGCTTAATCATGCTGCTACCCCTCTGAGGAATGAAAGCCAAGCAGAAAATGCAGAGTCTCTGATGCCAATGATGGGCAATAACTTCGTTGACACAAAGGTGAGAGACTGTTCAACCTTAGCAACAGTACAGTGCTGGGGGCTCTTAATGAGAACAAGCTTATTGACCTTAGAGGTCTTAGAGTGCAGGAGATCCTAGATTGCTCAAATAACTGGAATAGTTATGTTGCATTTAACAGTGTAAAAACCCTAAGCCATTTTATACTGGAAGAATTCATTTGGAAGACATCACTGTAAGCTATGCTATTTTTCATATTTAAGGGTGGAACAGACCTCATTATAAACAGCTTTGGGCCAGTAAAACCCACCATTACAAAGAAGAAGAAATGGCTGTTCTTCAGCAGTGAGGATAAGCTAAAGCTCAAGAAAAGCGAGGTAAGAGTGGCAGTGTTCTTACAGAGTGAGGAGGCTGGACAGTTTACTGACATATGAGGGAGACAGGAGAGGAAATCGTGACAACAGTTTGTGACGTTCCATACACCATACTGTATTAACAGACACACACTCTTTTCTTCAATGAGCCTTCCGATTTCAGAATTTCCTGATTTCCTGATTCTGCCTGTTTGATTTAGAAAATGGCTTAATGATCCAAAAGTTCTTGAAAAAAATGTTCCTGACCATTTATTTGGGAACATTCCCTGAATTTCCAAGCGCTGACATTTTCTCGCCGTCTCTCTGTGTTCCTAGGCTCAGAGGAGAAGCCACACTACTTGCTCATACCAAAAAGGGACAACAGTGCTGACCTACGAAGAGGAGAGCCCCTCCGGCCAAAACCAGCCTGCTTCACTCCAGGCCTTGTTTGGTCCGGCTGGCGACACCGAGCATTCCCAGAACAGTGAGGGCAGCCACGAAACGGGGGACTCGGGAAGATATTCCCACGACGAGATGGAAATGACCAACCTGTCTTCGGGCCACAACACACGGCCTCCATCCCAAGAGCTTTTCCTGGTCCAGGAGGAGGAAGGACCTTCTCTCGAGAAGCCCACCTCGGGGCAGCCCCTACTCCTGTTGGAAGGGGCACCTGGTGACGTCTCTGCAGCGCCTCAAGACTCCATGGCAACTGTTTCATCTGTGTTTCCCCTCTGACAGCCCCACCCACCCCGTCTCCTCTGTTCTAAAAGACAATGAGCAGGAAAGCCAAAAAGATTGTTGGACCCCGAGCTCAGGCTCCGGGTATTCAAGCGTCTTTTACTTTTGATGAATGTGTTTCCTTTTATGTTTTCTTTTATTATTATTTTTTTTGGAAAAAAAAATCTCACCCACCATGAATGTTTCAAAAAGATTGTCGAAAATGTGAAAAATGACTGCTACATTTCTGACTTTATTTAAAAGAGTATATCACTGGAGCAAAAGGGATCTTAAACTCCTTTCTGCTGTATATCTACCTCAGTTTACCACGTGGTGAACTCACACTATATATTTAATAACTACTTCTTACCTGCGTTACATAACAGGTGTCCTAGGTTATGTAATGATTGATACTTCCTGATAGCAATAGTTTGTTTTTGCTATAAGTGTTGCATTGTTTGTCTTTTGTTTTGTTTTGAAGTAAGGGATTGTAAGGGTGCATTATTTTCTCAAAGCTTAGGTTTTCTAGCCATTTTAGACTCTTTGCACAGCTTTTGAAACTCTAGAAAAAGGGTTGTTATAATGCTTTATGCTTAGCGGGAATCTTCGTCCACATGGCCTTTTCACAGAGAGCTGGTGCATTGCTTGTTAGGTTTTATTATTTGGTTTAGAACAAAGTAATTTGCTACATATCCCATTTTCTCCATCTGTGCATCAGTATCAGCTGACATAAATTCCCTGATATTTCATATAATTTCAGCTGGAGTATGTAGTTTTACTAGCACACTTGCTACTTGTTATTCTGAGTGCATCTCTTGGCTGTCACTAGTGTAGACGAGATTTATCTCATTAGGTGGTGGTGCTGCATATATATCTTTCAGCAATTATTTCATTGAATGCCATCTCTGTCAGTTGTTTATAGTGTCTGAAAACCATGCATCCTTGTTCAGGAGTTGGTGGTACAGTATGATTACTGGAACTGATCATACTTGCTTGGAAAATGACCAGTGAATGAGAACCCATTCCTGACTTTCCATAATACTTATAAGATGTATTTAGAAATTGCCACAAAATGGATCAGCTGGCACTGGTTTAGATGCACTCCAGCTGTCATACGTTTTTCAAAGATATTCTCATTGCATGAATGTTCAAAATATCACTTCTTCTTTATCAGCAGTGAAAGGTTCCAAAATGACAGGAGGCCATCAGGTCTATTTCACTTGTAGCAAGGTAGCAAGGAGATAATTGATCTCATCCAGCCAGTGAAAAGAAACACATGTATTGCTGAAATAAATAGTGGCTGAGAACAGTCTAATGTGTGAAACCAAATGTAATGGTATCTGCTGCACATTTCTGATAGAAGACTAGACTGGAATAGCTCTGATTGCCAGGATTGGCTTCAGCTCCCTCACAACTCTGTATTGGAACAGTTTGAAAATGAATGAATGCTTTACAATTGCAAAACATCAGACATCGATATGTAAGGGATGTGGCTCTGATGTTTGATCAGCTAACACAACTCTGTTCTTGGGAGTTTAACTGGGTGCACAACACCGCTACAGGCTGTTTGACCTTTAGAGAGGTTCCACTGGGCTGAAACACAACTCATTCTGATGCTGACACATTTTTGACAGTAAGTGGATTAGCATTAGGAATTTGGCCTTGTGAGTAATAAAATATCTTAATGTGCAGCCGTTATTATCGCATGCATTATGGCATATATACTTTATAGTTGTACATTATATCCTATATTCATAATTTTCACAAATCTTTGATATTCATTTTATATCTCCAAACAAAGAAAACCTAAGCTTTAGTAAATCTACTTTTGTTGTTCATTTTAAATAAGCTTTTTGTATTGTGAAGTGTTGCCCTTACAATCTGTTTTATACTACCTCCTGTATGTGTTATGTAGTGTTATTTTGTTATTTTTCCTAAGCTCAGGGAACAATGTTTATTACATTTGTAATGCCATGTATGATGTTGTATTACATGGTTAACTGACAGGGTATCTTCTTAGAACTGCTTATAATAGCAACTAGTTGGTGTAGATCTGTAAGAACATTTCAGTAGAATCATGTGCCAATAATGGTTCACAGCTTAGAAATGCCAATGTGATGTGACACTAACAAATCAGCTTAAATTTCTTTTCACCTACAGAGATATGGCCTTTATCAGATTGATCTGTGTCTCTTGTTTTATAGCAGGTTTTTATTCGTTAAATATATTTTAATAGAGTAGTTACTAACAAAAAAAAATGCTGTACTGAATACAGCAAATCTTAAAAGCTTTAAAAATGGCCTTAAAGTGAGAAGGGTCTTTCAGATAATAAGACACAGAATAAGGCTCCAGAACCACCTTGAGGAGGAGGATTTGACCCTCTGACACAAAGGGATAGTGAGAGTGTGAAGAAATAAGTGCTGAAAACCAAAAATCGAGCAAAGCAAAAAATTATGTATACACCAAAAAACCTTTTACCTCCAAAGATATATTTTTGTTGGCTTATAAGTGCTACTGAATACTCATTCTAATTATCTCTGTTTCTTAAAGTAGGTAATGCTTATTTCAAGAATAGAAGCATAGTTTTATCAGTCTGGCGCTTATCTTTCAGATTAGTGTCACCTTCCAGTTTTAGATTATAGCTAATATGCAATGGTGACAAATGCTATTATCCAAAGAATTGTTTGCTTCCTCGGCTGTTTCTTTCTTTTAGCTTTTCCATGGAACATTATGATGAGGAATCATCATGCCAAGCCAAAGATCAAATAACGATTCCCATGGATCAGCTAAGATGCTGCTTTTAGTAAAATATGACGCCTTGCACGTAACTGTGCCCTCATTGTGTTACCAAATGTGTGGAGATGCGGGTAATCTCTCAATGCTCTGGGAATGTTGGGTGCTTTTATTATTTTTTAATAAATAACAGAGCAATAATAATAATTTCATGTACATGATCAATTTCCACATAATACAAAAATCAGTTTTCTCTGAAAACCCAAGTGTTATAACAAGATGGTGGGCTTATTATAGGTGGCATATTAGATACAGAGATATATTATTCCTCTGTCTGTGTTATGGCATTGGTAGTTCTCAGAGTTAATTGACTAATTAAAGGGTACATTATTGCGTGAAAAGTGACACAATCAGTTATTCTTTATTTGCAAAAGCAAACAATGTAAACCAAAGATTTCCTTCTGTTACCTCTGCATATTGGCTGTGTAGTTCCATAGTCCTGCATGATGTTTTTGTCATTTAAAATGTTTAAATGTTTTTTTATTATTAATGTTTCAATTCCAACTATATATGTGGGTGTCTCCAAGAGTACAAACCAAGATGACAGTGGTGCACCACTTGCGCTTTAGTTTAAAAAACAATTGAGCAAAAAAAATTGATTTTTTTTTAGAACAGTGTTGGTGGTTCTGTTTATTTCTGCCTAAATGAAATGCTTGTATTATCATTCGTTTTGCTTAGCGCTCTGATGTGTACTGACTGCCTTTTGGTTTTTGCCCGGAGATGCCTGAAGTGTGTAAAATATTTGAAAAAAGTTTGAGTAAAACTTCTGGAAATGTTGTAGATGAGCATTAATCTGGAAAGCTGTGTTGAACTGTCAGTGTTGGCATTTTATATTATTTCTTTTGTTTCTTTTTGTTTAATGAGCCAGTGTAATGTTAATGCATAAATGGTAACTACCAATTCCCACTATGTGTGATGAGATGCCAGTTTGCTTACTGTGTTGCAAAGAATGGCTGGGTTCAGAAACAGCAAACCAGTTTCCTATATTGGGTTTCTTTGATTCATTTTTAATGCTCCTCATATTCCTTACTATGCCTGTGATTGTATAGACATTCTTATAATTTCTACTCTTAACAAAGGCTGGAATGTGCAAGTATATTCAGCACTCTTTTCTGAATGTTCATATTTTGATCAAAAGCTTTCTCTGGGTTTTCCCAGGTCTCAATTTACCATAACGATGGCTCACGAAAATGTGTTAAAACCTGGCTGTTGTGACAAGAGTCTCTTTGGAAGATCAAGCTCTGTTTAGGTCACGTGTTCATCATCAGGTAAACAAATAGTGCAAATGATAAAACCGGCTCACATTGTCATGCCTGAGCAGGATGTGCTGTTTAAGTTTCAGATCGGATGTGGATGACTGTGCTATCAGCCATCTGTCCAGTAACATTCTCATTGTTTACCTTTGGTGCTCATTCCAGCCTTTGATCTAAAGAGAACAGAACCACCATTGAATGAAAACATTGCAAGTGGTCAGTGTTAAGTGAGAGACAGTGGTATATCATCCTTTGTCATTTAATTTTCCTTTGTTTTGGATCGCTGATATTTGTTTCTGGACATACAGTATAAAAGGGATGAAGTTGAAGAGCCAGTCTGGTATGAAAGAAATCTCAGGTGTCCTGGGTCTTCGAAACTTCAGCTGGCGTGTTTATTGGTAAAGGCAATGTTGGCTCTTTCAGCAGTGGTAGGTGGACCTGGATTATATCAAATTTTACTCAGGGGAATCTGCTCCATATTTCCATTGCTGAATGACAGGCAACATGTGCTTTGAATTGTGAATGTACCTCTTGTAATTATATTTTTGTTTTAATTTTATATTTTTTTTCTTTTATTATTTTCTTTGCCTGGAGAACAGGCCTGCTTTATCTATTCTACAACAAAGTTCATGCCAAAAATATAATACTAGTATACAAGCCAAATGTTTTAAAAGTCAAAATTATGGATTGCACAGTTTAAATAAAAGTTTTCATGAAAATTGCAAAATTGTTGTGTGTGCTCATGGAAATTCTTATCAATATACCGATTTGTGGCCCTGCTCTTAGCAGCAGTGTAATCAGGATATTTTCTGAATCGCAAAATCAGCTGCTAATGCTTTTAACGCTCAAGATGTTCCAAAAAAGTTTTTTTTTGTGCAAAAAACACTTTAAAGCTGCAGTAAAACATGGAGCCTAAATGAAGAGAAACAGGTTGGATGATTGAGTGGAAACCTGACGGTATAATTTCCCTATTTGAAAGGTAGACTGCTGAAACAGGCAGGAGAGGGAGCTGTCTCATAAGACAAGCTTACCTTTATTTTCATTGTATGGCTGTGATTATACAGATTAGGAAGATAGTAACAAGGCAGTGTTAGTGGTAAATGGGAAGTCTTGTAGGGTCCTTTTGTGCAGGGAGACCAGGGCCTAGATCCAGATTCAGATTGCACTGGTGTAAAGAAAAGCAGGTGATCAATTATACATCAAAGAAGTAATCCTATACCAGTGATTAAATTGACAAACCTGTGTAGATGACTCAAGTGATCTAGACTGAAGCTGTAACTCAGATCCTGTGTGAATTTATTAACAGTTTTATACGCATGTTAAGAATTTGCATCAAAATTTCTAAAATGTTCAAAGAAATATCTGAGCTGTTGCACATTTACAGCTCACAAAGTCAAAGTGTCATCGCCTATTAAAGTCCTTGGGGCTTTTAATTTTTTTCAAGTCCTGAATTGTTTTGGAATCCGTCCATTCAAGTTATATGCTTAAAACTGCCACCTTGTGGAATATATTCATCATACTGTACATCATGCTGCTCCTTTTAGTATATTAAATGCTGCTGAAGTCTTTCAAAAATTAGAGTGCACAAGGCTGGTTTTGTTTGGCTGAGTGGCCAAATGCATTATAATGTTTGAAAGTAAGAGCTGGTAAGTATCGTGAACATCTTCATGAACAATACCATATACTGGAACCTGATATTACCAATTTTTACCATACCACTACCTGATCATACTAATACTAACAAGTATTATTTAATGGCTGCATGCTTTACAATTCAAGCCTGTGGATAGTTTGGTCTACATTTGTCTAATTATCTGGTCAGGTAATACTTTTTAAAATATTTCGTTTTCCCATAAAGTAACTGTTATGTTGGAAAAAAACAATAAAAGTGATATATCACTTCAAGCCCCCTTGCAGGCTGTTAAAAGTATTTGTGTTACACCTAGTAACCTTTATATTTGTCCATATTGTGACCTTTGCAAAGGATCAGAAAAGCAAATTAACCTCAGCTATTTTTTAACATATGCTGCCTTTAATACCAATCAATATCTTTGATCATGCAGTGGGAAGTGATTATTGTATTCACACTCATTTTCTTAAGAACTACTGGGAAAAGCACATCTCAGTCCCTCTTCTTAGCTTTTCAAGGGAGAGATCTGGAGAAAAATCAGATCTCAGAAACTGGCTTTGTTGAGATCTGCCAAGAAGTTGGCAAGCATTCCTGTTGGAATACATCAGCAGTTGCTCTGTTCAACACAGTAACTTAATTAGCCACAATTAACAGCACGCTCTCCAAACTGCAGAACTTTGATATCAACACATTTCCATTATACCCTGAAGATGGCATTCAAGGATACTTCTTCGCAAATGACTCACGGTAATGTTTTCTGTCTGGGATTCTTTAAAAGATCCCCCATCACCACATTGAGCCTTTATTAACCACATATTAGCTTTTATAAAATAAAAATGCCTGTATGTCAGATAAAAATTTGCCCACAAGAACACAGAACAAACTATGTGAGGAATGATAAATCTCTCCTCTAGTCCTTGTCTGGTCAATATTGGAATCAGAATATGGATCTCCCTAGGATGGGTATTAAATACTGGGGAGCTCTGAGGAGTGAAGTTATTCTCATTAATGATTTTTTTCTTCTCCGTATCAGTATTACACACTGTTCTTCTGATTGCAAAATCCATACCTCTAATCTTAAATCTCTGTGTCTGCTTTCTCGATGCAGAGCATTGCAGACAACCAGCAGCTGAGGCATTGACAGAAACGCACTAATTGCTTTCTGAAGATCATGAGCACTGTGCAGAGGATATGAGAAGACAGTGGGCTCCCACTAAAGGATTTTTTTTTCTTTTTAATTTGATATGAAATGGTTACATTTTATGGATTTCATCCTTCACTTTAACTGTGTGCAGCAGAGGTGCAAGATATTTCACGCAATGATAAGCCAATACATACTACTTTGTAATTCTGTTTAATTTTCTTTTTACAATTATTGACCCGGCCCAAATTGTTCAGCAATTGTAATACATAAGCATCAGGCTACCCCTGACTGCAAAGCTTAAATTAGATGCATGCAGCTACATTGGGGATTGCTCTCTTAATTCTCAACTGAACTACACTGAACTAAAAGAGCGCAGATTGTCATGGTGGCGCAGTGCTGAGCATTTAGCCTTGCTGCCTTGCAGCACTGGGCTCCAGGGTTCTGTGTGGAATTTGTACATTCTCTTGGTGTTTGTGTAGGTCTACTCTGTGTGTTCTGATTTTTCCCCACCGTCCAAAGACATTCTGACTCCTAGGAAAATTAGCTCTGCTGTCAGTGCACGTGTGTCTGTGTGTGCCCTAAGATGGATTGTTGTCCTGTTCAGGATGTATCCTGCTTTTCACCCGTTGCTTGCCTGGATAGGCTCCGGCAACCACCTCCCCCTTGACCCTGCACTCGATGAAGTGGTTAGAAAATGGATGAAAGAATGGCGCTCCCTGGTGTCATGATTCAGGGTTTGCTTAAAGAGCTTAAATGTAGCACGATATAGTAGCTCATTAAACAGTGATTATGCAAGTTTTTGTGCCTTCTGATGCTATACCTCGAATACAGGATTTGAAATGTTTCATTATTTCCAAACTTGTAAGTCGTATTCATTAGAAATTATGACATTCAGTAGCATATTGAATATCTTTTACAGCTAGGATTATTTAGTTTCAAATCCCTTCAGTGACTTCTGATTGAGAAAGAACCAGTAAAACAAATGTATAAATCTATTATCATTAATATTCTATTTTAATACATAAACCACAAATGTATTGTGTTAAATGCTTAATTTCATTCAATTGTTACTGTAAAAGGGCAGTCTAGCATTTCTGCAAAACAACAACTTGCATATGACAATATTCTGCCTTGTAAATATGATTTATCTGGGGATTAGAAAACAAAACTCATCCTATGGCCAAAAACCAACAACATTTTGCTTTTTCAAGGAGATTTTACAGACCCAAAAAAGATAACGTAATAAATAACCAAATCAATAGCAGTTTTTGGATGTTTTACTGTAAATGTGGGCTTTATACTAGGATATGACAATTGATGTCTGTTCTGACTTCAGTACAGTGGAAAGAATAAGCATCTGTAGTGTATATTAGACTCATCCTGTATGAAACAGTTTCTTAAGTTAGGTGTGGTGGCTGGGAGAAACAGGCTGTTTTTACATTCTATAAAAGGGAATTGTGAATTTTGTTAATGCATCATCCACTTCTTTGTGTTTGCAAGGAGCAGTCACAACCTATCATCAAGTTTATGGCTTCAGGGGAAGGCCATCTGTGATCAATATCAAGGCAATCCATGCATCTCTGAGCCCAGGACAAATCAAAATCTGACATCCAATAGTGAATCCAGCCTCATCACCCAGGAAACACAGCACGGTATTGACCTCTGGTCCTGATTGATAGGAAGGATGATCACTTAACATTTTATACAACTACTATGGCTTTCGTTCCTTTAGAAAACAAGGAAACAATAAATATCAATTTTATATTAATTTAATTCAGTATACTTATTTAACTAATCATGTAAAAATTTGCATAAAGACTGTTGTTAAATGCCACTTTTTTTAAATAACGTTTTAAAGAGTACGTTCTTACTTCACATAACCTTCACGAAACAAATCAAGACAACATACTGAATTTCGAAACTGTATATTCTTCATCAATTATTCCTCCGACCCCAGCTCTACACGTGCCCAGGCCCATTTAAACCTTATGTGTTGGTGAATAAAATCGATAAGAATAATTGCATCAAAGGCAATAAATAGTCTTACCAGTAAGGGATATATAAATAACATTTGGTTTAGCGCACTCCTTGAGTTTAGCATCCCTTACTGCTGTTTATGTAAAACAAACCCAATCGATGAAAAAGCACTACAACAGCATTTTTTAACATTATTTTTACACGAGCAATGCCAACATTTCTCATTAGGAATGTACACACTTCACGGAATCATTTAATATTCTCTCAGCACGGAAGATGATTTTCAAGGAACGGACCCGGGGATTCTAAAAAGAAATTTGTCATTTTCAAAAGTAATTTTACATTATTTTTATCAAAATATTATACGCTGTATATCGCAAATAAAAGTTTCACGGAATTGTGGCCTGTCCATTAAACAGCTACTATGTGGACAACACACAATTAAGTAACAAATGTATCAAGTCTATCAAACCTCTGGATATTTGCAAATGTAAAGAAACTTTTCCATTTTCGCACGTCTTCCTGTTTTCTTTTAAATAAAAAGTTAGTTCTATTACATCATTTAAACTCGTTACACTAACCAGCCAATTGAAATTAGCCCACACAACTCGATCATTAAACGTACATCTCATGGCAGTTTGCAAGTTTTTTTTTGCCTTTCTAACAACAAGCATGTCCATGCGTTTCTTTTCCTTAACTTGACTGACATTTTCCCCCCGTCTGTTAAAAAAAAAACACAATTGCTTATTTCAACTTCTGTTTCCCCTGCATTTAAAAAAACCGACGCGAGCGACACGTTGAACTTGAAAGCCTGGCGTGAAGATGTAATTTCGGACCGAGTACCCTTGCCCTTTTTATAAATTCATCAAACGTAATTGCATGCCTGGTTTAAGGAATCATTCTGATCCAGGAAAAGCTCCTGCTTTAAAATAGCAATCGTTGTGCGTGGCGCTAAGCAAAGGGGCAGGGAGATGAGATGAGATGAGATGAGTAGGCACCTCGGTGTAACAGCACTTCCATTTGTAATGTTTCATCCGCGGTTTATCACACGGTCTGACAGCGGCACTACCACATCAAACAGAGGAGCGCAGACACACTCACATGCTAATATGGAGGGGTTTCTGTATTGTATAATTTACATTCAAATTTACTAAACTAAAAGATAGGTATAGTTTAAACGTACTGGCTACACGCTCGGGGGATAAATGATTCGCACTCACTCCTGCTTTTCGCAATTTTCTGCGCGTACAACTATATCACGAAGTTGAAACAGTCCGCTCCTCCCAAACTTTACAAGCCCTTGCAGCTTTCCTGCACACAGATAGCTGTGCTCTGATTGCTGCGAAGGGAGAAGAAGAGTGCGTTTACCTTTAGCATTTTTTAAAGGAAATACTGTTTTTTTTACCCCCTTGAGTCATGTATTTCACCCTGTAATGTCAGGAGAACAGGAGAAAGACACCATCTCTCTTAAAAGAAATAGAGGTAATGTGCGTTTTCGCTGTTTTCTTTTTGCTGTTCGTGCATTGTATGTTACAGTGTTGCGGGGGCAAGATACGCTGCACACAAGTCTCAACCATAATTATGACTGTGAAGGAGCTTGTCGGCCTACCTCAAGTAAGGCCTTTGAAGAATTGAATGAAAGTCTCAGAATTGCTCGCTTACCGCAGCAGGCTTTTCAAAAGAAATGAATGCGTCTTGTGAATATTTTCACACGAAATACCCCCCCCCCCCCCAGAAATGACCTACTGGAATGCGCATATCTCAAAATGAAACTGATGAAAAGAACTGAATAGTCAGCTGACGTTTAAGATGTAAGAAAGTGCATTTTGAACAGGGCGAACCACAAGTTGCGCTTTTCAAGTTGGGAGTTAGCTAGCTAATGCACTGACAGTCAAGAGTTCCGGTTATCGCGACAGAATTGTTTCTTACGGTAAATAAGTCGTTCTTATGGGAAGAACCAGTCTGTTATATTGTCATCTTTTTAAATGTATTTGTAGATTCTAGAGATGTCATAGTTTGGTAAGAATTGTAACTTTTTCAGCATACAGTACGTATGGAACGCCTGTTTTGGGAAGTTTTCATCAAATCATGCAAAATATTAAATACATCACGCTGCAATACATTTGTTATGTGATTTAAACACGCTTATTTCTAAAAGCAGTTAAAGCTAAATTCGTGCATGTAACAGAACAGTGGCAGTTCATTGAGGGTTGCTATTCAAAAGACATTAATAAGTAAAACAGTTCGCAATGTCTATACAGTATATTATTTATATTTATATGAAATGCATTATCTAGTGGTTTATTACAATGTGAACATGATTGTGTTGTTACAACATGTTAAAAATGTTCTACGTGTCACCATGAACTAGAAAATAGTTTTTTTCCAATTAAAATGCTTTTAAATAAATTATTTTGCTAAATGAATATTTTGTCTCATAGCGTAAATTACCCTATACCAAAACTGACTTTTGGTTCATGTGTTCACTCACTGTAAAAGGCAAATTTATAACGTGAGTTTGGGTGAAATTTCACAGGTGGAGATGGAGGGTTGGACGGCTTAGGAGGGCCAGGAGGGCCAGGCACACTTCTGGGGAGCCCTGATAAGAAAAAACGCAAGTCAAACACCCAGGTAGCTGTGTGGCTTCTTTTATTGTTGTAGATGAATTTGTTGTAAAGGAGTAACAGTAAGGAGCTGCCCAAACACACTAGGTTTCAAGCTTTGAATAATTTTGTGGTGTTTCTTTTTAAAATACATAATGCTGTCTCATCTTTATGTATGTTCAACTACTCCCTCAAAGGACACCCTGCAAGTGTTGCATCAAAGATAAAGAACAGACTAGGAAGCTGCTGTAATGTGTTGTTATGGACATTTTGGAACTGAGGACTATAGGTCTTCCACCGAAAATTGAAGACGTGGGACTTTATTTCAGTTAGAGTTTCTGTTTTGCAGATTCATTTCCCAGTGAAGAGTTTGTGCTTTCACAATGCTAGGACAGGAGGTTCTGCCTTTCCTCTTTCGGTGCGGTGCTGTGCTAAAGTTGTGTTCCCTGCACTTTTCATTGCAGGCTTCTTCATTTGCACCTCTTTCTGAATATGCTCCACCACCAAACCCAAGTGCCGAACACTTAGTAGCTGCAAACCCCTTTGATGACAACTACAATACCCTGTCGTACAAGCCGCTGCCTTCTGGAAACCCTTACTTTGGTCACCCTCATTACCCAGGTTTTGGTGGATATGGCCCTCACAGGATGCCGCCCCATATGTCTCCCAGGATGCCCTCTGCTTATGGAGGTCCCTACCCAATGCGAAATCAGCTCCACCCATTTGCTCAAAACCAAATGGGCATGGGCTTTAACCGACCTCCGGGCTTTAACTATGGGCATCATGAGAGTCCCGGTTACGGAAATCACCCGGTGTTCAACAACAATATGCCCCTACCACCTAATCAGCCTTTTAGGCCTGGGCCAGGAGACCACTTCAGCCAAATGCCCCCACACAGTATGAACCAGAACTCCGACATGGGCCCGAACTTTGGGCAAGAAGGTAACTCAAATATCAATCCACCAATGGCGCCTAACATGGACGCAAGTCCTGGTTTTATGCAGCCACAGAATAACTTCAACCAGACAAGTGCTCCTATGCCAAAACAAGACTTTAGCGAAGCCACAAGTAAAAGCGTCTCTCAAAACCCGGCCCCGTGTAAGCAAAGTCAGAATCCCGAGGACAATGTTTGTCAGGACAACAGCGCTGACCTGAAGGCGATCAGCAGGAGTGCTCCTGCAAATCAAGACGGCAGTCATTCGAACACTCTGGACAAGCTGAACGGCATGCACCCCAATAACGACGCTCAGAAGAACCCTACGCAGCCCTGTGGGGCTGTGGAACAGGCACCCCCGAAGAGGAGCAGCAGTGGCAGTAGCAGCAATAAAGCAGCTGTTCTCCTCAACAGGCCGGGCCACTCATCCACTGATCCCGTTTATCCCTGCGGAATCTGTATGAATGAAGTCAACGACGACCAGGAAGCCATCTTGTGTGAGGCTTCCTGTCAGAAATGGTTCCACAGGGTTTGCACGGGCATGACAGAGACAGCCTACAATCTTCTGACTGCTGAGGTGTCCGCAGTGTGGGGGTGTGATACCTGCATGGAAGGCAAAGGTGTCCCCTTGATGAGAACCAGAGAGCTAGCGGGACAGCAGTCGGTTAACGCCGAGGGATAACAGCGGCCATGATCCCGTTGGAAAACCCTGAATGGGGTTTTCTTCTCCTAATGGTTACGGCAGTGTTTTGATAACCAGGAGCTGATGGTCGTCTTTGATGAACATAAAGTGGTATAATATTGGTATAACAGGGTAAGGAGTTTTGAATAAAAGTGTGATTAGAACATCTTGTTTTTTCATTTTGGTTGTGGCGGCTCCTGGAGGTGGGTAAGCAAGCAGTTGAACATTTTTTATGCCTCTTTGCACTAAAAACAAATCACAAAAAAGGTGTGGTTGTGTCACGTTGCATTTCAAAAATGTAAAAGTGACCAAAGCTTTAGGTGCATAAGGGATATAATTAATAATGCATAAAGAGCTAAGGACTAAAAGCAGGCATTTTTGCAACTTGTCCTACAAAGGTACTTAAATGCAAAGGATTAGTTGTGCAATGAGCTAGTTATAAATTGCATTTGATTCTTAAATAAAGTCACCTGTTAATGTCAAATTTCAGTTTAGCCATGCAATATAATCCAGGCTATTTCAAAATTTTCAGCACGCCTCTAACATACAGTACATGAAGCGCACATTAGACTATTATATATTGTCAGTAGCATTTTATCTCCCTTCAGTATAAGACACTTGAGACTGAATTTGTCCATTTGCTTGTCCAAGTGAAGCAAAGCAAGGCAGTTAAATATAATAAGAAAAGCTGTACTCAATAGTCTTAGTACTTCAAAAGCAGTAAGCCAATTATAACTACTGTACATAGAGCAAAGATACACATGTACAAAATGGTCTACAGCCCTTAAATGTAGCAAGAATGATACACTCCATTTAACTGAGGTGTAGTCCTGTAGTTTGGATACTGAACAGATGCCCCATAGAGAGGTACAGAGTGTAGAAGAGACACTTGTTCCTTCTGCCCTTCTGGTTGTAGAATTACTGCTCTGGACTGTTTTGAATAATAACAACCAGTGTTTAATAAAGGATGTTAACCAAAGTGAATATTAAATCATACAATAAATTGTGGTTTATGCCTAAGTTCCTCCTCTAGGTTCACAATCTGTTTTCTTCTTTCAAAAACTAAGACTCAGAAAATCCTTGCCAATTTAGACCTGCAGCATGATGAACTTTTCCAACGGTTTTCAAAAGCAGAGTCAGTTCCACATCAAGTCAGCTTCAGCTGAGAAAAGGCAACAAGGGAGTGCTAAATTGCTAAATTGGATTTTGTGACTGCTGCTGGAGGCCAGTTTCCTATAATAAACAGTAAAAGAAAAGAAATATGTGAAGTTAAATGCCATCACAGTTTAATGAACAGGCTTTGAGTATTCCAAAACTCATTTCTGATTTATGTCTCCATGTACTTCATTGTTTGCCATTTCAGTATGACCTTGTCATCTGTGAATGAAAAGAGCATTGTCTCACATATTGGACAATGACATTTAAGTAAATGTGTTCTAGCAGTGTATTATCTTGATTATGTTGTGTAGCAAGTTGATGAATTTCCTATTTTGAAGATTAAATGTTTTGGTGAATAAAAGTGATATTTTTTTACAGTAAATATTGTGGCACTAGTACAATTTGTTTTTGGAATTAGGAATCAGAGGAGGTAATTATGATGTTGTGTATAATTTTGCATCTCTCCAAGTCTAAGAACACTTATGTTTTTTTTTATTTCAGAAAAGCATTTGAAATTGCAATAAAATGTTTCGGGTGAGAGAGAATGGTTTGTGCACAATATTGTGTGTTGTGGTGTTTTTCCACTATTTGTACTTGTTCCTTACAGTATATTTGAGTACTGGTTATGTTACCAGTATGTGCTGAAACAAGAAATGGAAAATTCTAATTGCATTTTTTGTTTGTTTTTTTAATCTGTTGGAATATGATCTATTGGGACTGTTTTGTTTGCTTATGTACTGCTAACCTGTGCAATTGAGTCAAATGCTTAGCATGTACATAAAATATTTTAAATTGTTCCACATTGGTGACATTATGTATGCTTACATTTTTTATAAATAGCAGAAATGCCAAATGTAGGGAGTAAAAGGGTAAATGTGTGTCATTCAAATTGAAATATATTTTAATTTCCTGTTCAGCAATTCATCCATGTGAACTAAATTACTGTGTAATACAAAAATATTGAAATATTTTATGATTTTAATATACTAAGGTTTGATTTATTTGATGTGAGGGGGGGCTATTGAGTTGATGTACAGTACACTGTGGCTGATAAAATGTTACCAGCATTGAAATGTGTGAGTATATATAGACATGGTTGTTCTCAGGATTAGTGTTGGAGAGATAGCATTGAAAACAGACATTCTCTATGCATTCATACAGTATACTGTACCTAGTACCACACACCAGACACAGCTGTGGATTACTTTTTTGTATTAAAGCTCTTTTATGTGAATGCAGTAAGGTTTCTGTAGACCTCTGTTCTTGGTAAATGATTATTAAACCCTTCAGACAGAGTGGTTTGACACTGAAAATAGTTTTTTTTTTGCTTGGGTGGTGACCTGGAAAATACTTGTTTTATGGGCCTAAGATTTGGTGCTGGTATTTACAGAAACGAAAGGAGACCATTAACTTGTTATGCTAATTAATACCAGAAACAAATAACACCTTGCAACCATTGTTGCATTTCAGCTGCAGGCGTTAAACAGCCCCCTTTGTTTATGTTACCAACTGAATAGACTACTGCACATCTTTCAGGGTCATCTGAGTTGAAAACAGACGTATATTTGGTTTTACATCATATCGACTATTATATAATTTATTTTGAAATATTGTAGCTGAATGCTCTGGATTCAGGATGCTTTGGTGAGGCAGTTGATTTTAGATAAAGATGGTTATTACCCTGTCCCATGCCAATAAGAGAACAGGTTCAATACAATTTACTAAAGAAATGACATAAAAGGAAAGCTTTAGTTTATGTTTTTTCTACATTAGGTGAAGTTAATGTTAGATACATTTACCCATCATTACACCTGTCAGGTTTAAAATAGAATAATACCAATACTGTCTGATTACTCAAGCAAAGAAGACAAACAGAAAATGGTCTTTTTTGTGTTTTTTTTTCTGTTTTTTTTTAAGCACTATTATACAATAAAAGCTAGACAGGGCTATAATTGTTATTGCACACTGCTTTCTAAAGAGAATTTATCTTTGAAATTTGAATGTTTAATCTTGAGTACTGTTGGCATTTTTTTCTGTACATATTTACACTAGATGACTGTTGACACCAGATGCCTTAAATGTGCTGGTTTGTATATTAATGAGACTGTGTTGCTGCATCAAGGTAAATATGTAGCTTTCTGAGTTTCTGAGGGATGTTAATTCTTCTACTCCTTCTGCAGCTGTGTCTGCTATCTTCTACTTTTGCCTGCTACGTTGCTGTTTAATGATGTTTGGTACAACTTACATGGCATTTTAGAAACGTGCTAGATTTAATGATAATGTGCAAATAATTTCATTTCAGGTATTGAATGTACATGTAATATAACTGCAGTATAAAAGATGATTTGTAACAACTCAAAAATGTGCTTTTTCCATACCAAGTGTGATTATAGTAGTTTTTTCTAAGTCCTCATAAAGGTACAAAACTAGTCGTCAGCTGACATATTTGTACCACTGAAATATCAGTACTTCAAATACAATTCAAAGACTATGCTCTGTCTATATTGTTGAAGATGGTGTTGAATAAAAACTTTAAATGATTTTGTCTTTTCTCTTGCATGTTTTGAATCAATTCATTCAATGTCTTGTCAGATAAATCACTTTAAAAAAACTACATTACACTTTATGTAACAATCACTTCTAGCTATCCCAGACACGATCAAAAAGAATGAAAGTATAAATTAAATAGTAGAATTTTATAGAATGCAGATTTTAGAAACTTTTCAGCGTTAAATTAAAAGTTATCGGCTTCGACAGCGAAACAAAAAAACAACAACACTCTTATCCCCGTAAATTTGAAAGGCTAGAATGTACTGTAACAATTGTACTGTCTGCGTTTGAAACACTGTAAACACCGATACAAGAAAAGCAGGAAGCCAAGCCGAGTGCGACCGGAAGCAGCAAGTCCTTCCCCAGCAACAGAAAATGCGTCTTTAGCAACCTAACTGTTCTTTGTTATTGTGTTAAAATTGTTCTTTTAAAATATATTTTCTGTCTACGAATCATGCCTTTGATTGTGAAAGATTATTCGTGGACGCAGACGGAATCAATGGTTTATATAAGTGTGCCTTTGAAAGGAGTTAAGCGCGGAAATGTAGACATATTCTCCACGGACGACTATCTGAAGGTAATCACAAGAAGTATGAGACAGTTAGTGTCTTTGTTTGCTGAAGTGATTAAATCAATACATGAAACATGCTCGATTTTGTAAAACTCTCGTCTATTCCTTTAGGTCAGTTTTCCTCCTTTTTTGTTTGAAGCAATGCTTTTTGCACCGATAGATGATGATAGAAGCGTGGCAAAAATTGGAAATGGAGTTGTCATCTGCACCTTACACAAACAGCAGGAAGGCCCGTGGGAAGAACTCACTATCAAGAACGGTACTGTAGCTGTGCTTTTATCTATATAGTTCGAAGGGGTGATTGGATAAAAACGGAATTCAGTATTCAACCTTGCTGCTGTAACAGATCTGACAATGGCAGCATTGCGGTTAATTTCCTAAAAGAAGTTATCACCCTTTACGTTTCTATTCTTGATATATATTGCTGTGCGTTCAAATATAGCAGTGGATTATTGATAGCACGTGGTTACATACTCGGGCGTACATTGTATATATTTATAATACTGTATGGACCTATTCTATGAAAAAAACGACTGTAATTTATCACACACGTATGTATATAAAGGTTTTCAGTACAAAAAAGTAGTGACTGACTACAATTTTTATGAAACACAATTTGTAAATGATAAATGCTAAAGTATTTTGAACAAGCTGCATGTTTACCTTAGCTGATAAAGACAAGCTGCAGGAGATCAGAGAACGTGCTGTCCTCAAGGCTCAGAAAAAGGCAGCTGCTGACACCAAAACCAAAGCTGAAAAAAGACAAGAAGATAGAAAATACGCCCTTGAGACAATGATGAAGGTGAGACTTAATTTCTCTCTGAGCAGCCCAGTCTGATTGTTTACTAGGCTGAAAAAGAATTCATCCATTTTTAGAAAGTCGCTTCCTCCTGGTTAGGGTCTCAGCTCACCAGAACCTATCCCTGAAGCACAGGGATACACCCTGAACAACTACACCCTGGATGGGACACACACAGAAACAAGCACACACAGAATTTAGAGACACTAATTAGTGTAACCCAGATGTCTTTGAGAGGAAATCCAAGTGAACATGTAAGTTCAAGGTCCAGAATGGAACTGAATCCACAGCCCAAGAGCTGTGCCACTGTGGTGGCCACAAGCTCAAGCATGCAAATATTCAGCCTCAAAACACTCCGTCTTTTTTCCATTTGTGATCATTTTAACTGTATTTCTTAAACCTTCAAATGAGTGATGATTTCATTTTGGGAAGGAATAACTATAGCTAGTATATTTCCAATTGTTTAATATCTATAAAATGCTAACTTGAGTGCAGGTTGGTTCAGAAACCTGGACTTCATATCTGTCTTTTGCTGTTTCAGCTAGAAGAAGAGGAGAGAAATAGAATTGAAAACATTAAGGAATCTGAACGCCAGAGAGCTACAGCGGAGCTTGAAGCTTGGAAAGAGAAGCAGAGGCAAGAGACAGAGTGGAGAGAGGCCCAGCAGGGCCTTGAAAGGCAAAAAAAGACAAGCCAAAAACCTGCTTCAGGATCCTCAAGAGGCAGAGACACTATTAAACTTGGTAAATTCTTTTTTTATGAAGCAGTTTGTATCTTCAAGGCCTGCCAATATGTCTACACAATGTGAGATTGATTACTAATTGTGTTGTTGCTTCAAGTAGGTCAGCAGAACAGTGCAGACAAGCAAAAACAGGTAGATGTACGACCTCCACGAGCCACTGGTAGCATCCGAATCCACTTCACACCCCGTGTGTTTCCCACAGCTCTGCGGGAATCACGTGTTGCTGAGGAAGAAGCGGTGAGTGTTTGGAAAACTGACTTAATGCCACAAAAGTGGCCACAAAAATGAAAGTTTCGCTAGGCATTTTACTAATTTGAAAAAAATGTGGTTGACTGTGTTCACTACCCTGTAAAAACGGTGTTGTTTTTTTCTGGGTGCTGCTTTCTTTTTCTTTTTAAATACTTGTTGATAGCTTCCATTTAAAATGGTAATAGCTTTTACAAAACAAGGCATCATTTACTCAGTTTTTATGGAAAACAGTGGCTGAAAAAGCAAGCTGATGCCAGGAGAGCCATGAATGCTGAAGTGCCAGAACTGAAAGACCTTAAGGAGGAAGAAAGGAATCCAGACTGGTTGAAGGAGAAGGGGAAGTATGTGAGACCCTTTGGAAATCTACACAGTTTCTAAATGTGATATAGTAATTTATAATATTTATAATTTTAATAAGGGGGGAACAGCGGCACAATGGTTACCATTGCTGTCTTGCAGCACTGGGGCCCTGGGTTTAAAACCTAGGGTTCTATCTGTGTGGAGTTTGTATGCTCTCCCCCTTGTTGCATGGGTTTCCTCTGGGTGCTTAGGTTTCCTCTCACAGTCCAAAAACATACCAGTAGGTTAATTAGCCTCTGGGAACGTTGCCAAATTGTGTGTATCTGCGTTTGTGTCTGCTCTGTCTCTGGATGGCCTCTCATCCAGGGTATTTCTTGCCTTGAACCTGTTGTTTGCCAGGATAGGCTCTGGCTCCCCTGCGACACTGAATTGGAAGAAACAGTTAGAAAATGGATGGATAATTATAATCATTTATAGTAACAATATTTTTTCATCTTATTTTTCAGTAAATTGTTTGCCACCGGGAATTATCTTGCTGCTGTCAATGCATATAACCTTGCAATTTCTCTGAACAATAAGATTCCAGCTTTATATTTAAACCGTGCTGCCTGTCACCTCAAACTGAAAAATCTGCACAAGGCCGTAGAAGACTCTTCTCAGGTCAGCTCTTCCACTTTAATGTTTAAACAAGTGTCGATTTTCACCTTATTGTCACTAAAAATGTTTTAAATCCCTGTAGTAGGCTGGAGAGAGAGATATGTTTGTAAGGAAGACTGTAGTTAAGAGCAGTTTTAAAAAGATGAACTAAGCACTTTTTTACACTCCAAGAATGTATCCAAGAGAAAGTAAAAAAAATGTTTCCACAGGCACTTGAGCTCTTGACACCAGCTGTTGCTGACAATGCAGATGCTAGAGTGAAAGCTCATGTGAGACGTGGCACGGCCTTCTGTGAACTTGAATTATACACTGAAGGTATCTATTAAATGAACACCATATATCTTTTTTGTTAGACAATAATTTTGTTTTACATCTCTTTGGCAGCTTTCTATTTCAGAAATTTCACTCTGTTGTCACCTGTACGAAAAAACTAAATTACTGAGAGATACCGGGACTGGGAATGTGCTCTGACTGTTAAAGCATTTAGCATGGCCTTTTTTATCTTTATAATTATTGCCAGGCTTTAGTCATCACTAGGTTTAATGACTCCCGTGTGTCTGGAGCAGCTGCAAGCTTCAACTCACCAGCCACATGTTAAACCTGCTCCTGATCAGCAGCTTATGCTTTGGTAACCAGAGAAAGCTTAAAATCATAACCTTTTCTTCCCTCTGGGAAACATTATTTCCCTCAGGACTGAGAAAAAAAATCACCAAATTGAAGTTAAAGAGATTGTATTGAGCAGTGTACTTTACTGTATTTCCTCTAATGTTCAGCACATTAATAATAAAAGGGAATTATTATTTTATTCTTCCATCAGTCATTAAAATTCTAATATTTCTTTAAGATCTTGAGATGGAACAGTTGTTGGAATCAGAATGGGGTTAGGAGTGTTATTTTTGTACAGTAAAAACGTTATTTCTTCCCTCATTCCACTGTATTACCCTGACACCTGGTGGAGTAAAGCTTATGTGACATGTCAGCACAGATCTCCTTTGTGAGTTTAATGATTTGACAAGTTCATGCTCTAAAAATGTGAAAATATTCTGACAGGGCTTCAGGATTATCAAGCTGCTCTGAAGATTGACCCTCTCAACAATGCTATAAATGCAGACGCAGAAAGGATCCGACAGATCATTCAAGGAAGTGTGACTGACATCTGAAAATTGCGATGTGCAATTTTTTCAACTGTCATTCTAAAAAATGTTAATCTTTGTTAAGATCCTGAGAAAAGTAAATTGAGATGTAAAACCTTTGTCCATTTTCTTTGTTGCATCTCAGCCGATTCAGTCAGTATTAACTACTGGTCATTTCTATAGTTGTTTTGATACTGAGTATTGGTGAAGTGAAGAGAATTAGAAAATGTCTTTTCAGTTTGGAACATAAGCATTTTCTTTTCAGATAAATACTCTTAAAAATTACATTGAAATAAAAATAATACTAAAGACTCCACTCATGATTCTGAAGCTTTTTTAGTTCTGCATGCCAGCTGGACTTTTTCGGTTGCTCTAAATACATATCTTTCTCTCTATTTTCCATTAATGCTGCCAAATCTTTGAAGGTCTTTGATCAATTCAAAGAGTGATTGTACACTATTACAATGATGTATACAGGGTGTTAACAAAGTGGAGAATTCAAACTGTGTTTGAAAACGTCAAAAAATATTTTCTTAGAAGTAAATAGTTCTTAATAAACATCATTTTCAGCAAGAACCCCTCCCCACACACACAAGCAAGAGTTAGAAACAAAAAAGTTAGAAAACATTAGAAAAACATAAAAGGTCCAAACAGAGATGTATTTACTTTGTATATTTGAGTAATGCCTACAGCCAAGGTCTCCATGTGTGCAATGGAATGTTTTGAGCTTTTATTTCATTATGGGTGGCACAGTGCAGCAATGGTCAGCACTGTTGTCTCACAGTGCAAGGCCCTGGGTCCAATTCTGGACCAGGACAGCGATCTGCATGAGGTTTGTACTGTATGTTCTTCCCGTGTATGTGTGAGTTTCCTCTGAGTGCCCTGGTTTCCTCCCACAATCCAAAGACATACTGGTAGTTAATCGGCTTCTAGGAAAAATAGGCCTTAAGTGTTTGTGTGTGCGTGTCTGTCTGTCCTCTGATGAACTGGTGTCCTGTCCAGGGTATATTCTGTCTTGCCCCCATTGCCAGGAAAGGCTCCAGCTCCCCCACGATGCTTTAATTGGATAAAGCGGTTAGAAAATGAATGGATAGTTTATGATGTTATATTAATGCAACATACTGACACTTGCTAAGACAATCAGAATTGATACAGAGCAAGAGTTCCAAGCAATTTTCTGCTCCGCACAAACATTCCATTGTCTTCATCCATGCTGATGTAACAAATGGCAATAATATTTCATGTCTAGTGTGTTTGCACCTGCATAATCTACAAAACGCTTAACAAAATCATTCACCTCATCCTCCTCAGTAAAACTGAATAGCGCACACAAACACACCTTTTAATTTATCTTCACATGCTATTAGAATAAAATGTTCTGGAATATAATTGTTCCAGTAGTTTACTTTAACACAATTTTTGAATGACAGAAATGAGCTTTCTCAATGGGTATGTTTCGAATATAGTTCTACAATGTAAAACTGTAACCAAAACCAGGTTCTTACAGCAGCTGTCACACAAGCTTCATTGCATGGCCTGCAAGTCTCCTGCATAAAGCTATCATAATGTCTTTTTAGGGGCTACATAACATTGTTTTATTGTTGTAAAATATTCCAAATCCTTCATATTCATTTCTCCTAAACATATAACAGTTACAGTACTTAGGAACTATATCTTTAAACCTACAACGTATAACAACAATTACTTAATCACGTTGTCAGCACGTATCTGTTTTGACTTTTGAAATATAAAGTTAGTTATGTGATATAGGGTTATGAAGGCTTTTGCAATGCCATTTGTAGCCTCTATAATGGTATTATGCAGTCTACATAATTCAAAAGAACAGTTACGAATACTCTTCATGTTATGTGTCAATTAAGATCAATTTAGAATCAGATTACTGGATATTTTTAAGGTAAAACTCACATATAAAGGAAAAAAAAACACTCTACAGTTGCTCAAAGAGTATTCTGTAAATTGGGGTTGTCGCAAACCCTTGATCTGTCGATACAGGTGTTGAAGGAGGTGTTGCGGTACATCCCACCGCTTCCTAAGAGCTTGGAGAATTTCTGTGACACCGGGTGGTAGGAACAAGGGGCTGTTTCAAACGTAGGAGGTATGACGCCGTAGTCGCTGGAAGAAGTTCTGTAGAGGGGATTCCGAGTTGTCGCCGACGCTGAAGAGGGGCCAGATTTCATCATGCAAGAAAACACCGGGTTACCAGGATTCACGCAGGGAGGTAAATCCGGCGATTCCGAAATAGACCCTTCAGCCTCCGACATCTTAGTGATTTTAAGGTCTTAATCGGATCTTATCGTCTTCTTGTCTTTCTTCTGTTGTGCTTTGCGATTCTTCTCCTTGGAAAACAAAAACGTTTTAGTTAGATGAAATTGCGAGAAACGGCTAAATGAAAATCTTTTGGACAATAAGGTGCCTAATACATAGTTCGCCATATTATTCTTTATCATTATTAAAACCCAGGTTTACTCGGTAATTAGCTAGCAAAATTCACTTAAAAGTTTTGCTTAGTTTTATTTAGCAAGCAAATATACATTTGACTTTATGTTTTGGTAATATCAATTTAATTCTAAACCGCTTTGCCACTGAGAAATAGTCGCGACATCTTACTCGATCCCACTCCGGTCCCAATTTAAAAGCAATTTTGGCTGATTTACCAATGCCACAGCCTGCACTTTGTTATGGTTACTGAACCCTAGCAACGCCATCTGATTGGACGCTCTTTAAGTCACTTGGTATTGGAAACACGTGACTCTCGTACACGCTCTATAAAGTGAATTCGCCCCTTTGGATCACGGGAGTAGTAGTTCGAAAATTTGGAAACATCACATTTCGAACATAATACGTCTCAAATATAAACTACAATTCCCATTCTCCAGTTCGGTAGCTCCGGGCTTTATTTGGATGTTAAAAAGAGGTTGATGTTGTTGATGATGATATTGTGAGGCGCAGTTGCGAGCTGAACAACAGAAAGTCGTATGCTTAGAGACGGCAGGCTGTTTTGCGGTAGAAATCATAGCTGCCAGGTACCGAATTCGTCATACGAATTTAGATCGCAGAGAATAAACCCGAAGGTAAACGCAGGTGCAATGCTGTGAAAACGAAGTCTTGTCTTTTATTGTCGTTCTGGGTTTGTCAAATTACATGCATTTACTTTTAGGTCTCTTCTGAGAAAATGCTGTGATGATGTCATTGTAAAATCTGATGTCAGTTATGAGCTGTCAGGAATGAGAAGGCACGGATTCTGGTAGTGTCAACGCCGCTCTGATGCAGTGCTGTAGCCACTGCTGCGTTACGGGAGTTTAAGTATTAGACCTGTCACTGGTTATTGTTCGCGTTGGCTTAGGCCAAAGCAGCCCGGGGCGCCGTGCAGATTTCTGCAGCCCCGAAGTACGAGTGGAGAGTCCGGTGTTGCAACTGGCAGCAAGGACACATGACTGCATGGAAACTGCCCAAATCTCGGATCTGGCAGTGCTCTGTTGTTTGTTTATTGTGGTCCTTTAAGTTGCCTGTGGCATCGCAAATGATTTATCTGGCGTGCGATGCCGGGATAAAACATATACTGTAGCCTGACCGCCTTATTACTTTCGCCTGAAAAGTCGCAAACGTTGATTTCTATGGCTGTGCAAAGAGAGAAATAAGTGTTGGTGGAGTTTAAAGTTAGCTGCCAGTGTGTAGGTCGTATTGTACTGTGCTGCGTTTGGTTCAAAGGGAAAGTAACGTTTGCACCTCTTTCGTGGTACAAATTTATAGTTTATAAATTTATAGCGTTAGTGGATGAATCATGCATAAGGCCAATTTTGACGAGAAACACGACCTAATGTACAGTGAGAGACGTGTCTAATGATTGCTTGACTGAAACGTATGCAAACACAGGTCATGCATACTGTAAACGGAAATATTTCCAACACCAACCTACAATAGCTAACTGTTTAAACATCTCTGAGGCAGATACAGTTATCACTTGTTTTCTTCTAAGCATTAATTATTTTGATTCGCAGTATTTTGCCTCTTCAAAAAAGGATTGCCTTGAAGAAAGTTTTACACCGCTTTCACAAATTCCGTTTGCCAGCTTCAATAATTGTCCTTGTCGTTTTCAAAACGGTTAATTTATTTCCTCCTTGCATTTGTTAGACGTAAGAAACCTCTGCAGAGATGTTACAGAGGAACCAGCCGTTGGAGTTTTTTTTTTCTTCTAGGACAAATACGTTTATAGTTTAGAAGAGTTACAGTGAATTACACTCCACAGCTTCCCCCCTTTGTAAATCAAAGACTCATTGTTGTATTGTTGTAGAGAGCTCTGTTGTTATTTTTATTAATCAGAGACCCGTTTAGTTTGTCTTTTAAGAAACTGGACTCCATCCATTTTTGATTGGAGTAAAAAATACATTTTCTTATTTGTATGAAATTTGTGTCGTTTCTTTAAGTACCTTGTCCTGTAATATTTTGTATTGCTTTGCAATGAAATCGCTTTCTCTGTTTCGTCCAAACCTTATGCAATGCGCTTACAGAAGTGCAGCAATCATACTGCAGCAGGATGAGTTAAGAGAAAAAGCAGTTGTTTTGTTAATTTTTTGTTCATTTTTCTACCTTAGCTTCAAAGCACATAAAAGATAAACAAATGTGCAATCTGCTTATAAATGTGCTTAGTGCAAGCCTGCTGCTAATATGTACCAAAAGCAGTGTCTTTCCTTTACAATGTATTCATAAAAAAAATGCGTTTCTTGATCTGTTTTCCTTTTCTTTTGTTCTGGCTGATGTGAAAGCTTGCTATTGGTTCACAAGTGAAGTAATCCTTATCAAGAAAATTTCTCACCCTTTCATCATCCATTCTTCAAACCACTCTGAGAGGCACTTCAGGGTTAGAGAATGTAGAAACTCTATGAGTCACCATTAACTATTATTAACCATTAACTATTAACTGCATCAGACTCACTGAGTTCATGTTAGATGTTCATAATGTAAAAGGTGGGAACTTGTTTCACCAATGCTGATGGTCTATAGACTGGAACAGGTGCTAGCTAACATTTAAAGTCTTCAAAGTTTAATAACATATGTTTTTTTTTTTCTTTTCAGCTGGTGTGTAATATAGCACCAGCATGACCCACGTTGTAGACTGATAGTGTCAGAGCTGAGAAGCTGGGCTTAGTCAGTACTGGGCTGGGAGATCACTTAAAGTCGGAAAAGGAGGCTGCTGTAATAAGTGGTGTTGTGGGATTGGAGGTGGTGCTTTGCCCTCTGGAACACCATTTTAAAATCAATCGCTTAGTATCGTGACCAGTGACACTGGGTTATAGGACAGCCTTCCCTTGAAAGAGATGGTAAACCTTGGTCATTAAGTATCCTAAGAGGGACTATTCAAGAGTTGGGGAGTGGATGGGTGAAGCAGTGTGTAGCCTCTCTAGAGGATTTACTGCATAACTGGGGCTACAGAATCATGTCGCCCTGCACTTCAGGGTTTGTCCCTGAAACGAAGTTTGTCCCGTCCTGTACTTGAAAGACTTTGAAATCCTTTGTGATGAAATCTACTATAAAATGTAAGGCATTTTTAATCGTCACAGTTTTAATCATTTCCATGTATTAATTGTTAATGATATGTATTTTGACGGATTACATATTAGATGTAGTTTAATTAGCCTGTAGAGTAAAGTCAGCTAAATAATCACTTTTGTAGTAATCATGAGTCTAGCAGTGCAGTGTTTTAGACAATGAGGTATCAACTTTTAGTGCCAGTATGGACTTTTGTATTTTATGTGCCAATACATTCATTTCTGAATCTAGCACACTTTGATTCTGTCTTCTTGATTCAGGGACCTATTTAGAGGAAACCCAATATCCATACCCAATATCTGTGATCGCTGTTTCTCATCAGTAGGAAATATTATAACCTCAGCACTTTGTAGACATAAACCACAATGGCCTGTAAAATCAGAAATCTTCAAATAGATGTGTTTTGTCATATGCTGGTATGTTATTAAACTGAATACTGTATTTGTGTTGTATCTGCAGCAGAGAGGAGGATGTCAGAGAACTCGAGTGACACGGAGTCCTCTTGTGGATGGACTATCATAAGCAATGAGGTACGTTTGCTTGTGACCTGCTTTTGTACGTTTTGACAGCTGAACAATAAACTTGTGGTTCTGAGGGATAGAATCATACTTGACCACTTATTGTTGTAGAAACTAGAATTGGTGAGCTGGAAAGGTTTGTCTGCTAAAACACAGTTCAAGCCACACATTTTTTTTTTTGCCAGTTCTGAGTGTGTTTGGGGAAGGCACATTATTATAATAATATGTTCTGCAAGAAAGACCTTGTCTGTAATCCCAGGTGGTCATTTTTGGGAAATTGTTTCCATGGCTATGACTGATCAGGTTCTCCAAAATTACTTTTTTGTGCTTAGGCATTTTTTACTTGCTCAATTATTTTTAAAATATGTAAAAAATATAATGTGCTTTTCAATTTAGATTTTGGTATGTTAATTGATACATTTCTATGATTTATGTAATACAGTTCTTAGGTGCATGTTTTTTGGTGTATATATAGTATAGCATATTATATATGTTTGTTATATAACATTCTCCAGAAGCTTTTTACCTTCATAGCAGATGAATGTTTTATTTTGGTGGATTATTTCTTCAGCGTAATCTAGTATGTTTTAATGTGTATAACTGCACCTTTTAAAACTGTCTATTGGATAGCTAAAATGGTCATTTTTAAAATAATGTTTACTTAGCTAATTCATCTTGACTTTACTTTCTACTTTTAATATTTACAAGATAACTGATCCATATGTCCTGTGTGTCTTTCCATCATTTTCACAAGGAAAGGTAATTGAGCTTGGGAAAGCAGTGACATTTCCATTTTTATAATGGAATAATTAACTATTAAATAGCCTAAATGCAATTTCCAGTAATTTGTTATCCATTAATTGTATTATCATACAATGTTAATTTTAATAGTTCATTCATAAATTATTCATTTTTAATAATGGGGCCTACAAGCATATCTTTACAATTTTTTAGTTAAAGTTATTAACAAACGTCTGTCAGCAGGAATCCATCATGGGTGCTGTGTATCTGTTGTGAAAATAAGTTGCAAGTCATGTTCATCCACATGAAGAATTGTCCTTCTGCCAGTTGGGTTTGATAAGCTGGTGGGCTTTTCCTTTTACTTTGTCTGAGTAAAATGTTTTCAGGTTGCATTGTGGGCTATAATCCCTTTTCCCTACTTATATTTTTCCCCACTTTTTATTTTTAATGGGAGTTGTTCCTTTGGCTTATTTAATTTTATTTTTTTGGGATGCAGTTTTTGAATTGAAAGAAGCAGTGTAAAATCTGGAAAGAACAAATTTTTTTTTTTTGTCCTTTTATCTCAATTAATTTGATAGTTTTGGCTCATTAGAAGTAGTAGTTTGCTGTACAGTAAGTGGTAATTCCTGTAAGATTAAACACTAGACTTATTGTTAACCATGTTTTTAAATTTGAAAATAAATACAATAAAATTGCCCCTCCCTTCACGTAGGTATTGATTAATTTGTAGGCTAGTTTCTATACATTGCACTAGCTGTCATCGAAAGATAGTACCTCTTGTAATGACCAGACCTTAGATGTTTTGTTTTCTGTTGTAGCACTGGATAGGTGATAAAGCCCTGCGTGACTCCAGACTACTTCCTTGTGTTTCGGGTATGATGCTAACAAGTCAAAAGAGCTGAAATTCTGAGCCTCCGACCTTCATATTTCAAATGAAGGAGTCATCTTTGGTGAACTTTGTTTTGGGCTGATCGAAAGCCATGAAGTGCATTAACAAAATCTTCACCTATTTTAAAAATGTTCCATCAGATACAGGCCATTGTTAATGTGACTGGTGCATGGACCATGACCTCAAGTTACGTCTTAACCACTAGTGTCCTTACAGACTACCTTGAGAGGAAGTGCTGGTGTCCAGCTATTATTAATAAGATAGTGCATCAAAATATTTTGTGGTTTTGTGTCATCTGGGAATTTTGGAAAATAAACCACCTTGATTCGAGGACTAGGAAAAAGAGCAGATTGTGGAAAAACAGACATGGCCAAGCACATTGGTTCGTACCTGTTCTACAGTCTCTGTTTGCATGGGGTTCAGGTTGTTGTATCTGATGAGTAGGTTTTTATCCCACTGGTTTATAGCACTAGATTTGATGACAGGTAACCATTGCGTAGATATGAGAGGCCCCTGGCAAACGCATAACGCAAATGTCTATTAACGGGTTTTTATTTTGTGATGGGTGCATGGGCTAATGGTTTGGTCTCATTTTTTTATTTCTTGTGGTTCAGATGAGATTAAGGATCTCTGACTATGTCTCTTTTTTTTCCCCCGGCACTGTTAAGGGCTCTGACATTGAAACGCTTGGCCCTGAGAACGGAGGAGGAGATAGTTTGGACGTCCCAGAGAACCTGCCTGCTTTAGAGGAGGAACTGCAGGATGTGCCATCAGTCCAAAGGGGTAGGTTTTCTGAAGCCTCTTTATTGATTACTCAGTTATGCCAATAATTGAGTACTATTATGGTATCAATAATAATTATTATGTTGTAATGGGATCTGCAGATTGTATTATTTCACTGCTGTTACTGTCCTTTTCTTTATTGTTTAACCTGTGCATCAGTCACTGATTTCTAAAGGAGGTCTTATTAAAATATCAAACAAATGCAGCTTCTTTCTATTCCTGGAGTCATGAACCCTGTGCAGAATTACAGATTTTCTCTTGTGCTTACTTGTTCTTCTACAGTGTCTTTGCCAGTTAACAAACACCAAACCGTGTCTCATTTCTCTGTGGCTAGGTGGCAGTTAGGCATGCAGTCAGTAGGAAAGCAAATCTGACTCGCGTCCACATTTCTTCTCCGTTTTCAAATCAATGTTTTATAGCCAAGAGCAGTGAAGAGAGGGCTGAGACATCTCTTGAAGACACCTTAAAAGAGGATACGTTACAAGAGACACTGGCTGTTTCTGAGGTAAATTAAAATTTCTCAGAATTCCTTTAGAGTTTGTTTTTGGTGAGCTTAGAGGTAAAGAAAAGACTTTTGGGACCTGTCCCCTTCCTAGCTTACATTTCTATTCCCCCCCCCCCCCACCACAAGAAGAAACAAAAAATTGCTTTTGTGGGCTGTTTGGTGTATTAAACGTGTTTTATGCTTTCCTCCTCCTCAGGTAGGACAAGAGCGGGCCACAGAGGAACAGGTGACGTTTGGGTCTTCCAGTGATCACTCCGACATCGTGACCCTGGAGCCGTCAAGGGCGGCAGAACTCGGGGTCTGGGAGGACAGGGGCAGTGAAGAGCAGGAGACGGGGGCCAGCGAGGAGCTGTATTTGGGCACCTCCTCCAGCAGCCAGTATTCCTTCAGAGCTCCAGAGACGCGTAAGCACCCCAATAGATAGATAGAAAGATAAGACTTTATTAATCCCGAAGGGAAATTGATGTGTTACAGCAGTCCAGCCCAAGACAAACAAAAACAAACCTCAGAACAGTCATAAAACAAAAGACAACAAAATAAATATAAAAATAAATAAATTAAAAATAAAAATAAATACATAGGTGTGTGCAAAATGTGATGATCATAGTCACTGTAAAAACAATAAAATATGTGTGAAATGTGCATAGGTTTATACAGACAGATTGTCCAAAAAGTACAATGGAGCAAACATGCTGTCCATAGATGAGCAAATGAAGGGCTAACAGTCCTAGCCTAGGGCAGCGTTATACACCCTGACAGCTGCCGGGAGGAAAGACCTGCGGAAACGTTCCCTTGAACACCGTAGCAGGAGCAGTCTGTTGCTAAAAGTGCTCAGCTGCCCAGTAACAGTCCCATGAAGCAGATGAGAGGTGTTCATGATGGCTGTGAGCTTGGTCAGCATTCTCCTCTCAGCCACCACCTCCATGGGGTCTCCAATGGCTTTCCTCCTTTCTTCCATTTTGATTTTCTTTCAGACAAGCTAATGAATCAAACTCTTGAGGTGTGAAGTGTAAAGCTTTTTTCTGTATTCTTTTCTCCTTAGTCTCAGTTGATTTTAATGTCACATCTGCCTGTAAAACTGAAACAAACCAATTCCTGAATATGAAATGCCACATTACTACTGTTTGTATGATGAAAGAAATACTAGGTTCCACAAAAATATTTTATTTGAATGATGTAACACTAGATATTTTGATTTTGCTTGTGTTTTTAAAGGGTATTTTTAGTATCTTGTGCTTGTACAGTTAAATACAGTTTTATAGGGGAAACAAATGATACAAAATGTGTTTTATGATTTAAATTAAGTGGACCATTATAATAGTAATCACTTGGAGTAAGAGTCAGAAGATGTTTCCTTTGTTTTATATATGAAAGCAGGTTCATTGACAAGCTTCTGGAAACTTCCGGAGAGTTTGAGGGACTTGAGGAGTCGTCTGACAGGGTGTCTGTCTGGCAGCCACTCTCTTCCAGGTGGTCAGACTGAACATGGTCTAGTGCGCTTCTCTCACTCAACATAGGCTGTGTTTGCAGTGCTCCTGACAGGCTTCTGTCAGTGCTAATCCTGTGTGGTGACCTGTAAACAAACTGACACCCTTTTAAAGGCAGTTTATTTTTGAACTACTGTGCGCAAGCCGTGGCAGGCTTTAGCTGTTGGCTGGGCTGACTGCAGAGCTTTGCAGCATGTGTGTAAGCAGCAGAGAGAAAACCGGTATACTATTTTGCCAATTACTGTGGTGGGTATCTAATCCTGTAGGTTTTGAGGTACAGATATTCTTGAATGTCACAAAGATCCTTACTTTAAGTTTTTATATTTTCACCTGGCTTGAAGCCTGTGTTTAGTGAACTTGTTTAAATATTTAAATGTGGTACTCACCAGGAAGCTCTTGACTACTAGATATTGCTTTTCCTATATCCTATATTCCTTAACACATTTCTTTACTGGAAGTTTTTTTCCCCACTTTCAGAGCTATTCCAAAATAGTTTTACTAAAAAAACTTTTTAATGTGCTATCAAGTCTTCAGCTCATGAATTATTTAAAATGCTCATTGATACTGATGCAATAAATTCATGCAGCTCTTCGAAAAGATGACTCTGCCTACCCCCTTATTTTTTAAATAAGGAGGCTGCATTATTTTATTGTTTCCTTGGATATTTATCTAATCATTTTGCCTGCTGCATGTTTGAAATCATTACAGCCAAAAGCAGGACTTTAGGAATGACTAAGATTTACATTTCATTTCAAGTATTGTATTTCTAACTTGTAAACTTTTGACTATTTTGATCTGGCTTCTGGGAACAGTGTTGTTTATAAGTGTATAGTTTTATGAATTCAAAGTTCTAAACGTGGAGTTGCATTCAAACACTAAATATCAAATTAGTCCAGGATTATAAACTCTTGAAAGATTAAAATAATACTTAGTACCCTTTTCTTCTCTAGAGATACTGCTGGAAACAGAAGTTTTGAAACCGACTGCATTAAAAGACTCAGTCATTTCGTAAATGTTGTCGCTGGTGGTGTCTATTACAGATCTGTGTGCTGAAGCAATGCTTGCATGACACATGTTTTTCTTCAGGAAAAGTCAGGGGATCTAGTGCTAAAAATAACATCCTTTTATCATGGAACTTGGCAAGTGTGCTTGGTTTTAATACTTCATCTAGGTCTCTCAGTCAGCCTCAATGTCTCAGTGAGCTCCCTATTTGTAATAAAGGGGAAAATAATAAAAAGGCTCTCTTGCAATACCTGCAAGGCATTTTGTTTGATCGGTCCATGGGACACGATTTTACCTTCCAGGAATGTAATAATTGAGAGCCACAGTCCGATTTATCGATTCATTCTGTTTTATTTTACTTTTGTTGGTGCACGCTTGTGTATTGAGCGTGAGAGTGTTGAACCAGGCCTCTGCAGGCCTCCTGGGTCAGGTCACTCGACGGGAAGTCGCTCTCAAGCTGGTCTCCCTTGATTTTTCTTGCGTCGGATTGTGGCCGTGTTTTGCGTTCCAGTGTTTCCGGCTGAGCCCCGGGTGGACGACTCGAGCAGCGACGAGTCGCACGAGCGGCCCAGTCCGGTCTTGAGGAAGCGCCGGGTGAGGAGAAGCACGGCGCCGGCCTCGGGGGCGGAGGAGGGGCCGGCCGGAGGAGCCGGGGAGCAGGAACAGGAACCGCAGGCGGCGGCGGCAGTGGTGACCCCTCAGGGCCACGTCAGCGGCACCCTCAACAAGTGCATCCTGCTGGCACTGGTCATCGCCATCAGCATGGGCTTCGGGCACTTCTACGGTGAGTGGCACTCCGCTTGAGAGCCCACAGAGCAGCCTGGACTGAACACAGGCTGGCAATACTGCCCTTCACAGCCGAGCCGCTACCGCTGTGACAGCACAAACTGCTCCAGTACCCGAAACGGTGACTGATAATCAGTCAAAATGAAATACGTTCTGAACAAAATACACAAAAGGTTTATTTGAAGGAAAGGTGAAACCGTATAGGCTAACAAACAACCTAAAAGGTATTTGATTTGACATCTTTAGGCATTCATTGGATAAAAGTTGATTGCCAGCCCTTTTTCTGTGGAAAGCTGTGTAAATCTGGCAAAGCTGTAATGATGTTGTCAGTTCTAAATGGTCTGCATCCAAAGCACTTAGCATTTGGCTTATTTATTTGATTTTTGTCTGCCAAAGTGACAAGTGACAAATGGTACTTTGGTTCATATTCAGTTGGGTAGTAAATAAGGAAAACAACTATGAAAACCATGTAATTGTAACTTGGTAGAATGGTCCTTTGTGCCAGTAGATGAGATTATTTCATTTATGGGGAGGGAACTGTCAGATATCTAATTATAAATTAATGATGTCTCTTCAGAACATTTTACTGCTTTTGCTTTACAGGTATATTTGAAGGTATGAGGCAGTGAAAGCAGAACACTGCTCAAAGCCTTTGATGGATAAGTAAGATGAATGTGATATCACAGGCTGTTTGAGACATGATCTCAGTTTTGTGTTTGTGCTTTGATTTTGTTTGAAATGCATGAGAAAGCCCCTCTTTACAGTAGTTTGCATACTTGAATTGCCAGAACTCTTTATTCCCCAGCACGAGAGTGTGAGCCCACTTTTCCTTGACATACAGATCTAGTCATTTTTTAAATATGTTTGCTCTGGAGTAAGAAATGGGTTAAAGACATGACAAGCCAATTTCTTTTCTCCCATAGAGACTCAGTGATAGCTGAGGATCATGCTGTTTTATCCTCTAGAATGCTCGTTATCTGCCAGGAGCAGAAAGCCATGCGGCCCGCTGGTGGTAATTGTGGAGACGGACTTTGAGCTGTCAATTTCTGTGAAAGTCTCCCTTTTAACGAGTCAAACAGATTAAGGAAACAAGCCTTGCATGTACTGTTAGAGCTGTGTTTCAGTGCTGTGAATCTCGGAACTCTGTGGTAGCTGGCACAGTGCATGTTAATGAATCTGTTAAGCTGAACAGTCGCTGTGTCTGGGTGCATTTTTATTTTCTCTTGTGTGTGAACTCATGCATCTGGCGTCTAAGAGTTAACCAATGGCCAGCTTAGTAGCTGGATTTTTCACGTTCTTGTTTTAGATATTGTAACCCTTTCCTCATTTCTTCATCAGTGATTATTTTTACACAAGTGATTTTATAATCTGCTCTCATACTTAGTAATGGAGTGTGATTTTAAATCGAGTTATTCCATTGCCCTCTGTGAAATGTTTTGGGCTGCAGGCTGTGTGTGATTGCAGGGTTGTGTAGCTGTTGGTCATTGTGCTGGGTCCTGTCAAGAACGATAGAGATGGTTTTTGACAAGGGATACAATATTGGTGGATGTGAGCAATTGCAATTGAGCAGACAACACCTGAGAAATCTTGGAATGCTGTGCTTTTTTGTAAAATCTTTTTTTTTAATTAGTTTGTGTAATCAAGCTGTGAACATCAATTCACTTTGTGGCATGTTTTGCTTTTAGGGACAGTGCAAATCCAAGAAAGGCAGAAACTGGTTGAAAGGCTCCATGAGAATGAACTGAACGATGTGCGAGATGATCTGTATCTGTGTCAGAAGGAGCAGGATGCCATTGTAGAGAGTAAGGTGGGTATTCTGCCCGGGCCTGAACTCTCTCTTTCCAATAGTTTTTTTTTCAAAGCTGCCTTCAGTCATTTATTTATTGGTGCCTTTTGTTTTCATAATTCAATTAATTGTATATAAAAGCAGCTAAATGTTTGAAAGATTATAATATTTAATACAGGACGTTTAACAAAACTGATCTTTGTCAGACTCTAGAAGTGTGTGTGTGAGCATCTGTATTTGACTGCCAGCAGCTCAGCTTAGCTCAGCCACATATTTCCTCTTTCTGCCTCACTGGCCTGCCTCCGAAGCTTCCATTTAAGAAAACAAAGGTGTTCTTTGATTTTCCCAACTCTGTCTTATTCGTGTGGTTGACATTTGGTTTCTCGTGTACTTTAAGGTGAACTTTTGTTTCAGTCTTTTAGTGTTTATTGGTTTTACATTTGCAGCCTTTTCTGGTGTAGTTCACTCTGAAAAGGTTTCAGCAGCTTGTGGTGTAGTTAAAAATGCTAGACCTGTTGCAATTGGTTGTCTTGGTCTGTGACTTTTTGGCCAAAAAAAAATGAATTCCTACATTTTGATCAGGTAATAAACTGTTGTGCGGACCAGTGAAAATAGTTTTGTCGAGTTCTTTAAGAAATAGCATCAAGTGCTGCTACAATTTCAAATAGCTCAAGGCATTCAGAGCAAAATTTAGAAAAGTTGGACAAAAGCCTTATCTTTTTGGCTTTATTTCCAGAGTTTAATTTTCTAGACTATGTATAGGCATTCAGCCAGTTTCAGAAAAACTGTTTACTGTTCTGCATGGATGCTTTTTAGTAAAGTGACTATAGTCACTTCATCATGTATAGTCAATCTGTTTTACAATTACAAATTGGTCTCCGTATCATCCTTCGGATGAGACATAAAACCGAGGTCCTGACTCTCTGTGGTCATTAAAAATCCCAGGGTGCTTCTCGAAAAGAGTAGGGGTGTAACCCCGGTGTCCTGGCCAAATTTCCAATTGGCCCTTACCAATCATGGCCTCCTAATAATCCCCTTCTATGAATTGGCTACATTACTCTGCTGTCCTCCCCACTGATAGCTGATGTGTGGTGAGCGTTCTGGCGCACTATGGCTGCCGTCGCATCATCCAGGTGGATGCTGCACATTGGTGGTGGTGGAGGGGAGTCCCCATTACCTGTAAAGCGCTTTGAGTGGAGTGTCCAGAAAAGCGCTATATAAGTGTAAGCAATTATTATAATTATTATTATAATCTTTGGAATAGTTAATGGTTCATTCCATGATGAAAGGTAGTTCCCTACTTGAACATCTTCATTTCATCTTGCAAATTCATGTAAAAACACCAGTTGCTTTTATGCAATCCAAATGTACACAAATCATCTCTAAAACCAACAAGATTGTTTCCTACACATGCACAGATATACTGTTATTCTTATTTCTGTGTCCTCTTTCTATTCTTGCCTTTCTCAATGCCCACATATTATTAGTTTTTCGTGATCTTTTCAAAGTCGTTCTTGTCTGTTGATCACAACTTCTTAAAAATCTCACAATGTCTGCTGTCAGAGCTGTGCATTTCTGGGCAGTGCCAAGAAGCTGTGGTTTTGCTCAAAAAGTGATGCTCTTTCCACATATCTAGGAAGTGGTAAAGCATCTGAGAGAAGACCTAGAGGAAAAGCAAGACATGGTGCTGTCCCTGACAGGGATTATGGATACTATAAGTAAAGAGAACCAGCAGCTCAGAATGAAACAGGCTGAGCTACAGGTAACTCTAGCCATTCCTAAACTCTCCTAAATATCTTAATATCTTAAGTATTTAGTGACCTCAACACACAGGAGGTCCTGTGAATCATGCTGCTGTACTCCCTGTATTATAAAATCCCCCCACTCACCGCAGTTCAAGCTAAATGACCACACTTCATAGTACATCTGGCATAATGAGTTTTTCATTATTTATGGATTATTTAAAGATCCAGGCCAGACTTCTGAGCTTCCCAAATGCAAACAGAAAAAACAAATCCAAGTGGGTTATTCCCCAGTTTTAAATTATAGTTGGTATCAAGGGAGGCATTGTACAACAATTTTACTATTGTTCTATTTCTTCAAATTAGAAATGTTTTTGCCTAGAAATGATCTAGGGTTTATTAACACAAAGCCAAACGTCTCAGTCTAAAAACTCAGACTTCTTTGGAGGTATCGCTGCTCTTTCTGGTGTATCTCTAAGGATGCTGTCTTGTAAATAGTTATTGATGGTGTTACTTAAAAGATTGTGCTGTGACTAAATACACCATTGATGTTTGTACAATTTCAATTTCTCTTCATGGAAAATCAACTTTAAACATATTAAGGTTGCTAGTAACCTGTCCACTGTTAAATATCCTTGTTGTAATTTTGAATGCTTAGAAATAATGGTAAGTATTATTGTACTTAAAATGTAAGAAGGAATTTTAACTCAATTTGAAATGACATTTTTTGTCTTGCAATTAAACCATTGGAAAAACTTGGACCATACACTGAAAGATGCAATTTGGACATATGTGATATATTTCATTTATTTCTACCTCCTCCTTTTTGTTAACAAAGTCTCAGAAAGAAGACCTTGCATTGCGTTTAAAGCAGACGGCAGAAGAAAGACATACGATTGAGTCGCGTCAGAAAAGTCTGGTGAATGAGAACCAGCATTTGAAGAACTCCCTGGAGCGTGAAGAAGAGTCTCTGTCCACCTTGCAGGAAGAGCTGAGGAACCTGAGGGCACAGGTCAGGAGCTTGGAGGAGGTGGGAGCAGGAACGGACTCTATCATCACGGAGAACCAGAGGCTGAAGGACCACCTGGAGGAGGAGAAGCAGCGCATCCACAGTTTCCTGAGGCAGAAGGAGACCCTGATGGCCGAGGCTCAGATGCTCAGGAGGGAGCTGGACCGGGAGAGAAAGGTGACCGATGAGCTCAAAGAGGAGCTGGAACGCATGAGCCGCACATTGAAGGACGAAGGGGAGGCAGACCCAGAGACGGAGGAGCTGCAGGCCAGGCTGACGGAGCTGGAGAAGAAGCTTAACTTTGAGCAGCAGCGCTCGGATTTGTGGGAGAGGCTGTACGTTGAAACCAGAGAGGAGAATTCCAAAGGCGACAAACCCAAGAAGCCCAAAGAAGGCATTTTTACTAAAGTGAAGGAGACCTTTGACGCTGTGAAAAACTCCACGAAGGAATTTGTGCACCACCACAAGGAACAGATAAAGAAAGCCAAAGAAGCGGTGAAGGAGAACTTGAAGAAGTTCTCCGACTCGGTGAAGTCCACCTTCAGGCACTTCAAGGACTCTGCCACACGTGCCTTTGACAAAACCCACAAATCCTATGAAAAGAGGTATCAAGAAAGGAAGGATGGAAAGCCTGTTAAACATGAGTATCATGAGCCCCCACGCCATCGCAGAGATCAGGATGATGGCCAAGCATCTTGGCAGCATCAACACCAGAGGCCATTTCACAGGCACCCAAGAAAGTCAACAACTGATACCTATCAAGCTAAACAAAACATGCGCAAGACAGGGGCTAAAACTTGCAATAAAGAGGAAAGGGAATCGCACAGGATTCCCAAAGGATGCTCTGGTGTGTTTGATTGCGCATACCAGGAATCGATGAGCTTGTTTAACAAGGCCCTGGATCCCATTCGAGCAGATGAATTCACTCAGCTGATCCGCAGCTACCTTAAGAAAGAAGTGGATCACTTCCACCACTGGAGGGAGTTGGAGAGTTTCATCAACAGTTTCTTCCACAACGGAGTGTTCATACATGACCAGATGCTGTTCACGGATTTTGTCAGTGGTGTGGAGGAATACCTAGAGGACATGGATGAATATCAGCAACACAGTGATGATGTTTTTGAAGATTTGGATGAATATGTATACAGACACTTCTTTGGTGATACCTATTCAAAACAGTATGGCCCAAGGTAAGTTCTTGATGAGAATAAAGGTTTAGCCTTAAAAATAATGTTTGCATGTTTGTTAATTCTTTTGACCTTTTCTTATGTGGTCTGAAATCAGCCATTAATGATAAACTGATTTATATCCAAAAAGTACAAAATTCTAAAAATCCCTGCCTTTTCATTTTGATGAAATGGAAACGGAAACGGTTTTCAGAAGGTGATAAATAACTATGGCAGATAAGTAACTGCAGCTATAACGATTCTGCACTGTGTAGTTATGAGTGCTTAACATCTGTTGTTTGTTAACTGACTGCATGTACCAACACTTAGTCTGCAATGCTCTTCTGTCTTTTGCCAATAGGTTTGAATGTCTGTAAGTCCTACATATTGAATGCTCTTCACAGATTATGAAGATTATAACTTGGTTCTTTAAAAAGCTGAGAGGTGACTTTGAATTTTTGTTTGCAAATTACAGTAGACCCTTTGACGGGCCAGATTCAAAAAATACAGACGATAGGCATCGCAGACAAGAACGGAAGCACCAGCGAGCTCATTCTCGCCATCACAGAGAGAGGAAATGGAGCAAACCTGGTCGCGCTTCAGGAAGACACATGGCGAATGTCAAAATAGAGCTGGGTCCAATGCCCTTTGATCCAAAATATTAAAAGCATCTAGTTCATGTTTTATTAGTGGCTAACTTGGGTGATATTTAAATTGCAATGTTTTGTAATGTGAAGTGGATGTCTTTTAAAACTGAAAGGTATTGAGTCACTTTATGTGTGATTTTGCAGCACCTTGTGTGTTTTAAAACGCAGCTTACAAAAAAAAAGTGCAGCTCGGAATACTGGCTGAATAGTTTCTCGCTTCCCTGTGCTGTGAAACACGTCCTTCTTAAATCCGATCTACGCTGGTGGATGCTTTGTCCTTTCCTTTAGTAGACACTTGTGCGCACTAGGAAAATAGCTTTTACAAAAAAAAAAATAAGTTCCAATATGATTATCTGTACATTGACATTAAAGCTTAATGTGCTTTTATTTGCTTCGTGGGGAGGAAACTTGTGGGGTTTGCGGTGACAAGTTTCATTATTTATAGTGTTGGGAATGGCTATAGCATATTTCTAGTTTTTTCTAATGGAATGGGTAGGGCTTTTAGTTTTCAGTGGTTGTTTTTGAATCACATGGCATCCCTTTCCACTCACTGTTACCTTATTCTGTTTCCCAATTATAACACTAAACCTGTAATTCTGCAAAAAGGGCAAGCTGTTTTTCACTTAACATCCCAGCTATTGACTGCTTCGCCTCATGTCCATCCTGCAGCCCCACACTTGAGCCTGGAGTGGGTTTTTTTTATAGTTTTGGGCTGTTAAATGGGATGCTCCGTCAAGTTTTCCATTATTCCATTCCGGAAAATAGAGATGTAGTAGCATGCAACGATCACAACTGTGATATTTCAAATGATCAGGCCTATGCGAAATCATCAGCCTCCGTGAAGGCGATGAATAATTTTCACTGAATTGGGATCAGTGACGGATAGCTACTGTTCAAAGGAAGGTTGGTGGTTGGGAAAAGAAGCACTGAAAACAATTGGGGGCGAGGCGCACACTCGGGACAGGCCACTTGATGGATTTCCTATCTGATCAGGGGTCTTGTGGGACAAGGCGATGTCACTGGCCGCTTCTTTTTTACTGTGTAAAACAAGTCTGGTGAGCTGCACAGCCTGCTAGCTTCTGTTCACCAGAAACCTCAATTACTAAATTGATCTACTAAAATCTACTGCATTAAAGCCCTTAATCTCTATTTAGGACCAAAAACAGTTAAATTAATAAAAGAGGAAGAAAGAGAATAAAAAGTATAGTATACGCTGGCTTATTCTGAAGTAAAATGCAGTGAAGATTTTACCTGTGATTGGGTGATCTTAAGGTACTTGCACTATTACGTGAAAACTTTGTCACATTGGGCTGATTTTGCCATTTGCTGCTGTATTTCAAAACATTAGATACATCTTGAGTTAAACTACCAAAGTTCATTTTGGGGTGGGGGCGGGGTCTTAATTGAAATTCTTTTGCCTCTGATGTATAGTGATCTGTTGTGAAAGATTAAATTTTGCAATTTTTGTTTTCAGTAACATTCCAAGTGTAGTTTTAGTAAGCTCCTTAAGTGAACAGAACTGGTCCGTCTTTGCTGTCATGCTGGTGAAATAGAATGCACTTCACAAAATGACCTAATAAAAAGATGAAGGGTTTGTCGGTGTTGTATTTTTGTGGCATATATGTGAATAAGGTAATTGACTTAAAATGATATGTTTTAAGGAAGTGCGTGTAATGCAGTTTATGAACTACATATTTTACACAACACTATCATGCAGGATAAGGCTCTAAACAATTCTCATAAATTAAGAATAGTTAAGTTTAGTGATTGCAATTAAATTTGTGAAAATCCATTAAAGTGCAATACTGTTTCTAGGCCACCATCTTGACAAATGCTTTTTGTTTATTATCCCTTTATTTTAAGCATTGCATCTACAACCGTTGACCAGAAAGGGAAAAAAGCAAACTATACATCTTGTCAAAAATAGTTCTTAGTTTACATAATGTACAAAAATAATAGTATCTACCCCTTGAAAAAGTTGTCTCTCGTGGTAAGTGGGGTCCACGCTGCAGTCACAGCAGAAGGTGTCCAGGAATCTGTTCACAGTCTTTCTCTTTCATACACACAGATGTTTCTTCCAACACGACCTTCAGGAACGTGAGTGTGAAAGACTTCTGTCTTTTTCACATATTGCTTTACTTCCAAAAATGAAGAAATTTCCTGGAAAATGGGGGGGAAAAAATACATCCATCCATTTTTCTAACCACTTTATCTGACCCTTTATCTGGAGTGCAGGGGATCCAGAGCCTATCCTGGCAACTAACAGGATCAAGGCATAGTACACCCTGGATGGGTCACGCACACGCACACGTACACGTCGGTTTTCCCAGTTAACCTACCAGTGCGTTTTAGGATTGTGGTAGGAAACCAGAACAGCTGGAGGAAATCCATGTGAACATGGGGAAAACATACAGACTCCACACAGATAGTACCCCAGCTCTGAAATTGTACTGAGGGCCCTAGTACAACCAGGCAGCAATGCTAACCACTGTCCCACCATGCCGCCAATAGGAAAAACCAATGTAAAAACCTCACGATTCATCTCATGACTAAATAAAATTCCATTAAAAAGGAACACCTGTATTCAAGCGGTGTGAACTGCCCTAGAAATTAATCCTAAATTGTCTCCCCATGTGATCCGTCACTGACGGGATATTTGCATGACATAATGACAAGTATTTATTATTTTTATGCCTACAAAAAGCAATTATAGTAATTATTTTGTGTATTTCTTTGAATGGGGAAGGCCTTTCTTTTTTTCCTGTGTTTTTAGCAGACCTGTGCGGTACAGATTTTGAATCACCACATACAGATAAATCTGTAGTTTGTTTAAACACTTTCAAACACAAATTTCAGTGTAAAACCATTAGAATAAGGTAAATAAGTACATTGGTCTAAAAACTGTGTTTTTCTTGATCAATTCAAGGCATAGATGCCACTAATGTTAGACTAAATATTTAAACTTAATTGACCATCTAAATCAGATTTCCATGTTAATTTTAAATTGGCAAGTAAATGATCAATTCCAGTTTGTTAAATAAGTCCTAAGGTCATGCACGGAAGGGCTACAGCTCCTCCTCCCGTTTTTTCATCTGTACACAGCTGTGTAAAACTGAGATATTGAATCTGCAGACCTGATCATTCTGTTTAAGATGAAATGGTATGTCTCCTACCTTTGTCAAGACATCAAAAAACACCAGATGGGAAGGCAGTGAGGCCTCGTTGTGAAAAGCAGTTTTCAGCCAGCCTTCTGGGTCAGCAAAGAATAAATCTGCCTCATCCACGTAACTTTTATTTCCAGTCAGGTCTGGTGGACATTGCAGAATTTGCATTTTTATAGGGCAGTGGATATGACTGAAATAGATTGAGCCAAACCGAGGTATATTACTACCTGCAATACATCTATTTAAAGAAAACTGCTTATTCCCTGTAAAGGCCGTGGCAACACAGAGCCCATCATGGAAGCATAGGGCACACACACATGCCCAACCCATTACAGGACATATATACACACAGGGGACAATTTAAAGACACATTTTAACATGGTAAGCATTTCTTCATGCATTTGGTGGAAAATGAACTGATCACCAAGTGAAACCTGCATGTACACAGGAGAACCTCCATGCAGAAGGTATCCCCTTCTAGAACAGAAGCCAGGATCCAACAACTTTGAGCCAGCAGTGTCAACCACCAATTTTGTTTTATTGGAATATGCCTACCCAGTTTGAAACTGTCGATTTTTTTAGCTCATTTTTAGAAAATCCTGTACCCACTCTAGGAGAATTAATAAGTTCTGATAGGCTCCACCAACCTACCCACTCATTAGAACCCCCTACAGTACCTGTTGACATGCTACAACCTGTATAACCATGTACAGGAGGTTCAGTGCTGACATCATCACAATGCTGCAAGCACTTACAGTAGGAAGTTGCGGAGGTCACCATTTGTTTTGCCTGGGGCCGAGAAAACCCTTGACTTGCAAATTTCAGCCTTGCTCCAGGCATATTGCTCCAGATATGCATTGCTGCTTGGGGAATCTTGCTCAGTTGGTTACATATGTGACACAGGCTCAAACTCAAAACATCTGAATCAACTTAACCTCTCCTCTGATCATAGAACTTAACGCCTGAGAGCCTTTTCAAATAAATGATATTAGACGAATAAATTCAGACAGATTATGGTTATGGTAGAATTATGCTTTCCTCTACACTTTCTGACTTTGCAAATTAAGAGTACAGTTCAAACTGAATGTGTAGTGAAGTTGAGGTAACTCTACTTCACAGGATTGCAAGAGTTTGCTTGTAGGCAAAGAACTCTACGGAACCTAATGGCTCCCTTGGCTGGAAGGCAGGTTACCTGTAGAATGGAGTGGAGTGGCAGGGCATCAGGAAGTACACAAAGGGCTCAGGTGTGGAAGAGGAGTACTTGCCCTCACAGAGAGGCTGAATATGGCTCATGACATCCAGGCTCCCACGCTGATGAATGAGTCCTGTGTACAGAGCTGGCAGGAGGTTTGACAGGAGCAGTAAACACACTGCTGGCCTCTTCCAGGCTTTCAGGCTTGCCAAAGAAAAGCCTTAAAGGACACAGAAAGCACACTTAAATTACCTTGATATACTGCAGTTTTCAGACATGACTTTAAATTTAAAGAATCAAGCCAGCACACACACAGTTTGCTACAGTAAGACAAACAATAACCCTTTCAAGAATGGCTGATTATTACATTATGAGCAGCGCCACAAACTAGGCTCCTTCTCGAAGTCTGTCTTGTAATTTAAGATTCCAAAGCCTCAGATCCCGATTTAAAAGCTCATGATTTCCTCTTGTGTTCCAGTATATTTTGGTGGCATTGCAGGTTGGATTCTTTTGGCCCGGTAAGGTACAACACTTACCACAAAACACCATGCACAAGGGTAGCACGGGATAAATGAACCTGAACTCCTTGTGTCCCAGCAAGCTGTAAACAAGCAAAATAGAATTACAGCAGCTGTTTATATGAAGCAATAAAATGAAAACTCTTACTTAGCCCTAACCTGCCAGGCAGTAGGAAGATGTCCTCCCATTATTTATGACAAAGAGGTGCGGATCAACGATAGTCATTCAATTAGCGATTCAAATATGCTAGAATGCATTTATATACGTACAAACAAAATGCTTCATGTGGAGCAGACAATGATGAGAAGTCAGCCTTTCTAAAATCCTAAAAGTTCAGGTTCATAATTTCCTCATTGGCTAGACTCCTACCTGTAAACCAATATTGTCCAGATGACTGTCACCAGCAATATTCTGTATCGCTGTGGAGCCAATGTACATCCATGAAGGAAGAAAGGGAGGTGTGGGCCTAGAACAACTGGGAATCCTTGTGTCAGGTACCAGTGCCAGGGATGAGACCCGTAAAACTCTGCCACATTGTGAAACACATTAAACTTCAGGAAGTTTAGCTGGACCAGGGTCCACTGTGGGGGAAAGGGAAAATCAATAATGACTGAAGGTACACTGAAATAATGCAGTGCTGCACTCTGAGGTTTAGCAGGCAAAGCACATTAACTGAAAATCACTTTTTACCTTGCCATAAAATATACAATCAATTACTGTAGAAATCCCAAGAGTCAGAACCCTGCAAAGAGAAGGAAAGAAATTAAATACACGTGCCATTATGTTAGGCTCGTAGTGATACAGTATGTAAGATTGTATCTGATTGTACATGTACATATGTACTCACCCTACAGGCAAGACACGGTGTGTTACAAGATTCAGTTTATCATCTTCTCTCAAGAAATGATATCCCAACAAAGGCAGCCACACAATAAGAGCAGTAGGACGAATTATGACTGCCAACGCCACCAGAGCCAAGTATTTTGAACTGAAAAAAATGCAAAATAATATTATACACATGCAAGCGGCATTTCTGGCTACAACAGTTTTGTCCGATTGTGTTTTTAGTGCTCTGGAGTTTGGATCGGAGGACCAATATGAACTGAAACATGCCTGACCTGTCCTGCACTTTTGAGCCGTGGAGAGGGTAATAGTGGAGGGCCAGTGTGGTGAGGACGGTCTCCACAGTGTTTGTGAGGGTCCGTGTACAGCAGTACCATGTGAACCAAGAGCAGAGCTGCGAGAAAAACTGTAGGAGGAGAAACACAAACACCCCCCGCCCCCCCAAAAAAAAATAAAGTTACCCCCGCTATTAAATCATTTGTCTCTTCTGCAATATTTAAATTTCTCCATTGCTTCCACAGTGCAGAAAGGAAGACTGACTTTTGTGGTTCCTCAATATGAACACTGTTTTAATTTTGAGTTTTGTGTATGAATAGATCCCTTCTTACCACCCATCTGGCCACTCCCGAATGCTCCAGTCCTCTGATCAGGGAGTACAGCTTTATGTCTGCCAGTGCTGCCAAAAAGGCATGTGCCAGACGTGGCAACCACACCTGCAGGTATACCCAGACACAAGGAGACTCAGAACCCTGTAACACATGCATGCTCTGGACATGCCATAGTTTCAATGACAAAGTTGAATCCATTCATCCACCCATCCATTTTCTAAACCGCTTCTCCCAGTTCAGGGTTATGGGGGAGCCAGAGCCAATCCCAGCAAACAATGGGCACAAGGCAGGGTACACCCTGGACAGGACACCAGTCCATCGCAGGGCACACACAGACACAGACGCACATTCATTCACACCAGGGCTAATTTTCCTTGGGGAAAAAAAAACTTTTGTGTATGAAGTTTGAAAGTTAATCCAAGTTGGAAAATCACTTCTAAATTCTACAGTTTGGAATAAAAACTCCTGGTTGATAATATTGTGAAAGAACATTATGAAATGTTTTTTTTTATTGTACCTCAAATAGTCTGGAATTTAGGGGGAGTCTGATATTGGGATACACAATGAAATGCATAAGAATGTTTACATTTTAAAATAAACCAGTAAAGATGAGATTTAGCCAATTTCACTTAACATCTGATGCACACTGATCACTCTCTGTGATAAAGAACGCGGATTGTCCAGGTCAATTGAAACTTGTATCACCTTACCAACAGCTGAACCGTGTCGTAGTTTAGAAAATGCAAAATTTTATAAATGGATGCAAAAAAGAGAGGGTACAAGTAGCTTCTTATTCCTTCAGCCCATTCCCATGATAGGTATCCATATCTGACGATATTAAGGACTTCTAAAAACACATCGCATATAGTATGACTTCTCTCCTGGCAGATTAAAAAACGATGGTTTTAGTTAACACTGCTGTTTAAATTATAGGTCAATCCAGAATATTACATTTAAAACAATTACGACAGATGAAGAGCACCAAAGCCATTTGAATTAGTTTTTAAGTTTTCTCCTCAAGTATATCAGACACTAACCCAAACCAAGTTTCTAAAACGACGTCTACAATTAGTCTTCGATCAATCAAACCCGTGACTACTTTTTACTTGGCTTAATTCTACAGCTGACTTCATCAGATATAATTCGCGAGCAACACTGCACTCTTTAAGGATACTTGAAAACCAGCTGGTGTGCAACTTCAAGAGACTGCCAGTATTCATCGGGAACAAAGCTTGACTGGACCAGCAGGCAGTTAAGAAGGCGATATGCCACAATAAAGAGGGTCACATTGATACCGACTCCAAATAAACCTTAGGAAAAAAGACAAAATACTTGGTGAGATGACTTTACAATAATCTTATTGGAAAAACGTAGGGTGGGTGTGTAAGATTAACGGAGCAAACCTTTTCAGCATTATTATTATGCAGTCGGTATTAGTTGACCCACAATTATACTATAGACTATAGTGCTATGTCTTGAGTTAAACTGTTCCTATTTTGACTATTTCTTGCTAAAACCTACAACAGTGACTGTTTGTTCCATCTACAGTAAAAAAACAACCTATTGATGATCTTACCATTCTGAAACTGGACATGCGCGTCCTCTTTGCTATATAGTTTTGATTTTCTTTTCCTGAGCTTAACAGGCACAGAGAGTGCCGATTTTCTGTTTAGAGACAGTCTGGCCCTAATTCTTTCCATTTCTTCATAAACAAGGTTCGCTGACAGTATGCAATAACTACATCGCTTTAGCGGAGTGAAAAAACATCTGTATTTCTATTTGTTCTACTTCTTCCGTGTTTAGACAGGACCGATGACGACACATCGGGACGGGTGGGAGGCAGTCGGAAAGCTCAGTCGAGGACCTCTTGCATTTTGCGTTTAAATAATATAATTTGCACTTATTTAACAGATCAATAAAATGACTCATCCCAAAACTGCCTGGTTAGGTCTGCAGCGTTTCGGCACAATGAATGAACGTGATGACAGAAAAGAAGAACATTTCTGAAAAATACAAGTAGTTTGTCCTCTTTGCTACACCGTACACTTCTCTTCTAACAACCGGAAGTGTTTGCAGTAGGTTTGGAAAAGTAGCAGGCTTGTTTCACGCTGCTAGGTTTACGAGTGATTTTTAAAGCAGGTGTGTTTTTGTAGAAATAGTTGTTTATGCATTAACCGGAATATAAGTAGGAGTAAATTATGAGTATTGTCATGAGGATATACTTCAATGCAACATGTTCCTTTTATTACAGTTGTAGCTAGCTTGATAGTTCTCAATGACAATGTGACATTCTGAAATGCTAGTTACAAACACATCATTCTTTTCTTTAAGGAATAAAGACCATTTTTGTTTTCTAAATCACCTGTGCTTTAAACGGGTTTAAATGAAATGTATATTAGACTAAGACGTAAACTTGAATTTGACATTCATTGTATATTAAAAATATAACATAGCCATAACTCCTCTTAATTTCGATGTTGTCTTCGTTTTCTCTAGGACTTGATCGGGACTCCAAACTGACATGTCATCCTGAACATCTGTGGGGAAAAAGCACATTGAGGAGAACGGTATTCGCGGGGATGGTTTTCAGAAGGCTACCTTTTTCTCAGATAGCGATGGCCACCGTTGTTGGATTTGCCGGAGGACTGTACGTGTACAAACCCATCTACGAGAAGTATGTCAAAGATCAGAAGTCAGCCAAGGAAGAAGACGAGCAGAACCTATCAGGCGAACAAGGAGAGCCACGAAAGAAAACTAACTGTGCATGTGAAAACTAAAGCGCTTTTTATACGAATATGAAAACTGTGGAACAGAAAATACATCAATTTAAAACCCAGTTACAACCTTCAAATCTTCCTCTCTTCTGAAGAATAAATGATTGATTTTTTATTGTCCGGTGTTACACCAGTAAATTGCAAATGTTTGTTTCATCTAACGTTTATCTGAATTTTTTTAGGGTTATCATATTTGGGTATTTTATAGTAGATGTATATCCAAAACAATGGAGTACTACAGTTTATTTTTCTCTAGTACCACGTGAGAAAAATATTTACCTTGTTCCTACGTGGCAGATTATAAACGTTTGATATTAAAAGAAGCGTGTTTGTAAGGCAGTTTTATTTAGTACCTATAGATGGCACTGTTAATTAAATTAAAAACAAAGCGTTATCATTTAGTTTGCTACAGGTTAAGGTTTTACCCTATCCTTTCATGTTAAATAGTTTAGATCATATGTAAAACGGAATTAATCTAATCCAAACCTAGTATCTCAGACTGAAAATAACGCGACAGTTGGCCGCTATGATTTTTAGAAAAACAAAACGTACATTCTGAGTATTCACCTGGTTAAAACGTTTAATTAACTATAACCTATTACAGAATCCAAAAGCTGTACTGCAAGAGTCCTCCATCTAGGTTTTTAAACCATGAAATCAATTTTGTGTTCACGACCTTTATAAGCGTTATGGCATAAAAACACTTAATGATGCTTTTCTCTTTTTGCATCTTTCCTGAATGACTGCTACACACAGTCATTAGATTGAGCCTATTAAAAAACATGAAAGGTGTTTAAACATGAATTGGACAAAATGTGCAATAATTGCAAAAACAGGAAATAAAAAAGACAGCGTAAAGAAAATACAACTACAGTACGCGGTGCGTTGTTTTCAGTGCTTGCTCACATCTCCCCTCACCAAGGCCCCTCGGGTTAAATGGCTATAGTTTTCCGAGATCAACTTCATCTGCAATAAAGAAGGTGCGCACCGAGTTCTGTTCATCCTGGTTTAAGTACTCTCAGAAGGAGGGGCTGCTGTTACGGGAAGTGATGTTACATTGACGGAAAAAGGCAAGTTTAGCTACTACCTAAAAGGGAAAAAACGATTAAGTTGGGCAATTGAACCGTTCAACGAGCACTACCCGATTGTTTTTCTGTGTTTTGCTCACGCTTAGGTTGCTGCGAACGACAACCAATTGACGCCGTTGGTAAGTTCACTTTTATCAGTAGTTTGTCCTTTTGTGGTAGGATTTAAAAGCACTTAAATATAGAAGCAGCGACTGTATTTCTTTAGTTGCGAATATTGTGTCCATGCACTGTTTAATTTATCGCGTCGTTAAGAAAGTTAACTTTTCAGAAGTCGTGCATCTTATGTTGCTCATGGCTTGGAAATCGCGGAGAGAGGGAAGGAGAGAGAGGTGGAATTGCAGACAGCACCCCGGCATGTGCGAAATACTACGCACGGTCACAGCTTGGAAATGTCCAAGGTATTAAACGCAATTTATGTCCACCAAAACTATATTTGCTTTGCTGGCAACACGTAGTCAATTTCAGGACCACAGGCCCTGCCAAATTCACGTTAGTTTTAGCTTCTCTCAATGTGTTTAATGGTTAAAACCGATGGTCTCTTACAGAAAATCCCACACCATCTGTAAAATGCAGACCTACTTTAATTTCTGAGTTTATTATCACAGACGACACAGTGTTCCAAAACCAATTTAACAAAGAAGTGGTTATTCTACATTTTTACATTTGGGTTCGGTTTGGAGTCGTTTTAAAGAAAGACAAAGGTTTTCTGTTTTTACCGGTTACCAGGGCCTCAATATGTGGAATGTCTGCTGTAACCTAATCAATTGAAAATAAGCATTTTCCTTCTCATTAGCTGACGTCTGGTTTTTAATGATCAGTCAGTTACTCTTTTTTTGCCCGCAGAGTAGTACGTTTTTTTACAGCTCAACTTTTATTTTGACGTTTTTTTTCTCTGCTCCACTTCTGTGTAAAATGTGGTCTGCAGCACCACGCCAGGGTGTGTTTGACGTGTTTTGTCATCTTGTATCTTTAAACAGTAAACGTTCTCCAGTTTCTCCACAGCCTAATAACCCGGTATTACTTCTTTGCCATTAGCTCTGTGGTACACAGCACTACTCAATCTGTGTAGTTAATCATTTCTTTTCCAAGTTGAATGTTCTCAATTCGTGTATTAAAAGCCAGCAAGCTGTACTCCTGTAGTTACATGAATCGATTAGTTTAAGAAATGGACACAGTTTCACTTCATCCCTGCATCTCCATCTTCTAAATGATCAAGAAAGTGCTCATCACATTTAATAAGCAATGTGGGAGTAATAATAATTAGATATTGTAAGCAGAAAACCGGCTTTTTTATAACAGAATTCCCCCAACTGTTCTCCAGTTAGCTTGCTTTCTTCTGTTTATCTGCCTTGTTGATTTTTCTGAATTTACTCCTGTCACCAGGTTTGTCCGCTCACTGCATTGGGCATAATCTGACCCATTACTTATCAGACAAAAGCATCTGATGGAGCAGTACCCTGGGAGTCCAGTCCTGGTCCTGGCGGGCAAATGTACCCTCAGGTTGTCATTCCAATTTCAAATGAATTATCTTAATGACAGAATCCAGCTGGTTACCAGCTCAACTGGAGCCATTTAACTGCTTCTCCCAGCTCTTCAGGTGCTGGTGCTTTAAAGTGAGCTTGTAAACCTGCAGACACACCAGGCCACCAGGATGAGGACTGGATGCATGGCTGGGGGGAGAAACCCACCAGAGGCGGCTTCCTGCCTTTGCCAGAGTATTTTGTGCGACTTGTTCACCTGTCGCAGTGCAGCTGCTGGGGTTTTGCATTTGTGAAAGGCTTATCAGTGAAGGCTGTAAATTTTTTATTGTCCTGTTGAACTTGAATGGTGTGTTTGTATCTGCAAGATGATACAAGAGATGGTATCCAACTCTGGGACGGCTGGAGCTTTTATTTAAAAAAAACTGAAGGTAAGGCTTCAGGCTTTGCTTCCCGGAGGCATGTGATACTGTATGAACTGAAAAAAGGATAGAATGAGCCGAACTTATGTGCTCCATTATGAAATTTGTTTGCCTGATACCCTTTTCCTTGATCGGGTTTTTCTAATCCAGATCATTGATCATTCACTGTGGTTTGAAAGTTTTTTGAGGGGATGAAGATTTCTTCTAATACTCCACATTTAGTGTGTACGAGAAGCTGGTAAAAAACTTCTACTTATTTTCAGGTCTCAAAACAGCATGTACTGTGAGCTTTCTTCTGCTTGATTACATGTCAGTGAAAGCGTGTTGTGCAAGACACTGCTACAGTGCATTGAGACACTCACTAGGCAGATTTCATAAGATTAAGGTTACAATACACTCACATCAATCATGTACTGTAGCAGCAGCAAAACTTCCTAACTTTGAATATTCGGAATTTATTGCTGTAGAGCCAGATGAATATAATTTAATTTAATTGCTTACACTTATATAGCGCTTTTCTGGACACTCCACTCAAAGCGCTTTACAGGTAATGGGGACTCCCCTCCACCACCACCAATGTGCAGCACCCACCTGGATGATGGTGGATATAGATGATTAAATATCAGGCACTGGTGATGAATACCACTATTCAGGTTTGATTGGGGAAATTTATCATATTTGGTCAGATAATTGGCTCCCCTGTGATCCTGAACTGGAAGAAGTGGTTTGAAAATGGATGGATGGTACCTAACGTCACCTTGTGTTCTTCTGAGTCTGGACAATGATATCTGTTAAAGGTCTCAAACAAGTTACTCAAGGGGGTACCTGAAAGGGTTGTAAAAATTGAGTGAAAAAGTGCATTTCTTGCACCCACATTTAAATGCTGACGGAATTGATCTAAGGAGTTAGAGACCAATACGTTTTACATCTATTGCATGTAAGGTTATTCAAAAGACCCTTACAATTAAACCAAAGGAACATCTATATGGTAATGAGATTCTAGGAGATAGTCAACATGGAGTTAGAGAAGGTAAGTCCTGCTTAACTAACTTGTTAGATGTTTGAGTACATACAGGTCTTGAGGGAAAACAGTGAGCGAATACGGAATTTGGATTTCCATAAGGATTTTTGATTTATCCTTTACATAGAACTTTATCTTAGACTACATGTTATAGGCATCCAAGGTAATGTATGTTTTTGGATTGAGCGGGTTAGTGGCTAGAAAACTCACTAGAGAAAAGGCATTAATGCCCAAACTGGGTTGATGTAATTAGTGGAGTACCACAGGGATCTGTATTAGTACCACTGTTCATCCCAATTTATATTCACACCTGAAGAAGGCTCCACGGCCGAAACATTGTGTTTTCTTTCTTCTCTTTTCAGCATGGAATAAACCTATTACTTGTTCCAATTTATATTGGTCACCTATGTTGTGGAAGTGATAGAAAACCAGATTCTGATTATTGTAAAATAGCAAAATTAGCTAACATCGTAAAAGAAGTTTAAAGAAATTTTAAACCTATAAAATTCAATATTGGGCAGTAAATACAAGAATTGCACTTGTCTAGACAAAGCAATAAAAAGACAAATAGAATGTGTGTAATACCAGAAGTGTAGAATGTACATCAAGGGTTATTTTAAAATTGTACAATGCATTAGGAAGACCTTAGAATATTATCATGGTACTGGTCTCCAAGTTACAAAAAAGGTTGCAACTCTGGAATTAGTCCAGAAAACAAAGACCATACACATTCCTGGGCTTAAAGGAATGTGCTGTGCTGACCAGCTGGAAGAGCTGTATCTTTGTAGTCAGTGTCAAGCAGAAGAGCAAGTGGAAGTTCCAGGGCGATGCTTTTTGAAACTGAGAGCAGGAGACACTTTGAAAGATGTAGAAAAAGTGAACGATTCATGATGTAGAAGCTGGCATCCTGGGCTTCTTTCCAGTGAAGACCGGATGACATTGTTGGATCAGTCACCTAACAGCAAACATAAGAACTAGATAGCCCCCTCTTGTTGTAACTTAAGTGTGTTAAAAAGGGGGTATCTGTGTGGAGACTGATAGTGTAAAACACAAATGCCTTTGGAGAGACAATTATATTTTCTATATTGCTAACTGCCAGAAAGATGTTGGCATTATCAATTGTAAGTGATCTCCCACAGCCCAAAAGCTCACTAATGGCCATCCAGCACTAATGACTCCCTGTGAAGTTTTTATTTCCTTCTCTTATATGACCTCTTCTGTAGTCTATAGTAGAAAAAATATAAATACTTTAGTAAGTCTAAAATCAGATACAGTCTAGGAAGGCCAAGTATTTCAACTTAATGTTTCCTGAATACTACTTTTGGAGGTATGCCTGCTCAGATATGGGCAGTTGAGTCTCCAGGTGTGTTAACAAGTGTCATTACTTTCAGATTAACGTACTACTAACTAACTTACTACTTCATAGTTTTTATAGTAGAGATAAGACTGTTTTGTGCAGCACTGGGTAAATGCCAGTTTAAGGACCTACATGACGAATGAATATTTTCAGTAATGTCTTTTTCATTTACTTCAAGTGAAATTGTGTTTTCTCTGAAGTCTTTTAAATAGTTAATGAAAAAAGTAGTTGGTCCTCTTCTAATGAGATTCCTGATTTATCAGCTAAGAGAACAAAATATGCTTTTATTCACTGTCTAAGAAGTTAATGAGCAGAGCTGTGCAGTTGCTTCTTGAGACCTAACTTTGTTTGACTGAGCGGAGGAATATATTTTTTAAAATGTTACATTGAATCAAACAGATTAGTGTACAATATTCCCATTATTCAACTAAGGAATGTTCCAGAAAATACTGTCTTGCACAGTGTATTGAGACTGTGCAGTGGGAAACATGCGTATTGAACTGGTTCCTTGACTTTGTGAAATATCTGTGGTCACCTGACTGGACAGAAAAAGCACATGAGGGCCTGCTGATAGTTATTAGATGCAGATATTGTGCGTTGCAGAATCCACTGGTGAGTTCTGGGAATTGTTTTGTGTGTGTGGCGGGGGCAGTGGCGATTGCTTTGAGTCTTTAAGTATAATTTGTTTCTGGAACTTCTGACTTGATACAAATTTATTCAGCTCTATTGACAGAACACTAAGTGGATACTTCTTGTGAATGAATTAAATGCAGAAACTAATTGGGTTGCATGAGGAATTAGAATTCTACAGGAAATTGAAGCTATCTAGTGTTTTTTGTTGTTCTTATAAGGTATGTTGTTTTAGCTGATACCCAATATAATTCTGTTACAAGATGCATCATAAATATAGTATTTTTATAGTGTCTGTGTTCATAACTGGGACGGTGTTGTAGGAACTAACAATTTTATATGGATAAAGTCTTATCTTTAGGGATGTTTTACATTTAACAATTAATTAAGTTTTAGAATTCTGTTCAAATGTGTTTTAAAGGGTTTAGTTGTCAGGTGTACTGAGTGTGCCTGTCCCTGTTGGATTTTTCAAATACAAGCATTTGATTGTTTTTAGAAATTAAATTTAACATCTGTTTGGGGATTTATTTTAATAACTGCTAAACCTTAATTTGTGTGTGCTCTCTGATAATCAGATGTTTAACATCAAATGTTTCGTCATGTTGGCGTTGTCTCTTGATACGTTAAGGCATGCTAAGTAAGGAAACCTTCAGTGCACTAGCAATCAATTTAGCATTAAAACTAAATTAAAAAGTAACAAACGTTAGTTATTTGTAAAAACATTTTACTTAAAAGCAATAATGCTGGATACCAAGTCGATTCTAACATAACACCTAAAAACACTTTCGAACATTACCGATTCAGTAAATATTTTGAAACTAAAGCTGTTTATCTTCCTGTGTAAGGTGAATTGAGTACACAGCTTGAGTAAGTTTTCATCACCTTGGCTACAGGACATGAGCCCTTTTATCTGTATTTCAATTTTACATTTTTACCAAAACTGGAAAAGAGTTAAATCCCCATCTACTCTGAGAGTATTGTAATGGGAAGATTGCTGTAGTCTGCTGTTTAAAAGCAAATTGTAAAGTATGCTACAGCAGGAATTCACAGCTCGTTTGAGGCTGATTTGTTTATTGGGCAAGCTAATCAAAGCAGGCTGGATGGAGTACAGGAACTCTCAAATCATTAAACAAGTTCAGCCTTTTTAGTTTTTTAGAAATATCCTGTCCTTAGTAATGTTAGCTACAAGTTAGTGCTTTGAAATATCAAAATTGTTTTGTTTCTCAACTAGGTTTTAATAGTGAAATAGTTTTATTCATGCTATCAGTTCCACCACACTGCGGCTGGGCCAGATTTATTTAATTTACTGGGTTCTGCATATCCGCATAGTTGTTTTGAAGGGACAAGCGCCATCAGTGTTGGACGGCTGCCCAGGGTGGATACTTCAATGCTCAGTGAAATCCACAGTGTAACTCTTTGTTCACCTCATTGGTTAATCCTGCCTTCTGTTCAAGAGCACTACTCTTAAATGTAGTTGTAGGTCATTAGGGTGTTGCGTTGACTTGTTCAGCTGGAAAACCCGTTTTTACATAATAGAATCGTGACGCCTTAATTACAGAATTGTGACTTCACAAATTGTTACTAAGGTTCTCCTTCCACTTGAGAAGCCTGGTGTTGGCAGGCTACCTGGCGATGAGATGTTTTTATCTTCACTTGATCCTTGATTTTCAGCATTTATTCACATAACAAATTTGGATCTAGGTGAAGAATTTTGGTTTTTAAATACCTTTGTTGTATTTAAAATTTCATGTATTGACTTTGCAATGTCATTCACTTCAGAGGTGGACAGAGAATGTTCCCTTCCTATACCGAAAGTGTTTTAAGATTCCTATGGATAAAAGTCTCTCTATATACAGTAAATAATATAATTATTTTCAAACATTGGGAAGTATTTACTAACAGTGATGCGGTAGAATTCTGTTCTATTTAAAATGTAGCACTGCATGTTTTTGGCTATAGCAACAGTCTCTTGTAACTGTGGTAATAGCAGTTTGTGTAATACGTATACACTGGACTTAAGGAGCTGTTAGGTCAATTTAGAATTTAGTAAAAGTGACTAGTGTTGTCAAAATAAAACAACTGGCCAACCTAGAGCCTTCAAACACAAACGACTGAAGTGTGCTGTTAATAAAAAATACCTATGTAATGCAGAAAGGTTCCTGCTTTTAAGATGGACTCCAGTTTCTGACTTGCTGACTATTGAGGTGTTACGTTTTTCTTAAAATGATCCTGACATTTAATAGTTCATCTTTACCAGAGCGACCTTAGAACATAGCCCATGTATGTAGGTTTTGTAAATACACTGTATATGTTTGTGTAGACAATTAGATTTTTTCATTTAAAAAAAATCTTGGAGAATAACAAAACATAATGAGAAATGAAATATAACTTGCAGCTTCTGTACATTGAGATCCCCTTGAATTCAGGTATAGATATTGTGGTACAGTGTGTGTCACTGAAACGTGCGCTGTCTTTAAACTGAATGGTCTTCTGTTTATCTAGAGGTGTGCTGTAGTAGTCATGCATGTGTGTGCCATCCAGGGTGTGGTGTTACCTTGCACCCTGTGCCGGCTATCAGCGCCCCCCTGAGGGTGAAGCGATACTGCAGGTGGATAGGTAGATTATCAGAAAAGTAACAGGTTATGCGTTTGGCAGCTGGAGAAATCATACTGAATGATATTTCGGCCTAAACATTTTGCCATTTTATTAAAGTTTGATAACGTAAAACTAAAGCAAAACCTTTTTTTTTTTAGGAAACTTATGTATCCCTTTCTTTCTCTACCAGTTTTCGATTGTTAATCATGCATCAGCCTGACACATGAGTCGGCAGCTCAGTCATGGGATTATGGCCTCTGTGTCTCGACCCGTGGCACCTGGGCCAGTTCTGAGTCAGCCTTTGCGAGGCTGTGATCCACATTTGGCAAGTGGGCGTAGTCCGCATTGGAACCAGCCATTTTAAGTTTATGGGGCACATTCCGGGCTGCAGACAGGACTTTCCTGGAGGAGCTGCTTTGCAGCCTACTGGGAAAACAAAAACAGTTTTGAATATTGTTTAGTTTAATGGGGTAGCATAATGATGCAGTTCCTCTAGGTGCTTGGGTTTCCTCCTATTGTCCATAGACAGACTGGCAGGTTAATTGGCTCTTGAGGAGACTGCCCCTGGTGCGAGTGTGTGTCTGTGTTTGTGTGCCCTGCGATACACTAAAGTCCAGGGTGTAGCCAGCCTTGTGCCTGTTGCTTGTCGGGTTGGACTCCCAGCTCCACTGTGACCCTGAATTTTTACAAAGCGGTTAGAAAACGGATGGATGGATTTACTTGAATGATTTTATATACAGTAGGGCCTTATAAGATATTCCCTTTGTCATTGTGGGCTGAAGCTGCCACTGTAAACATTAGGCATGAGTTCCCCTGCTGTGTGCCGCTTGATTTTCATTTTGATGATGGTGTCAGACAGAAACATTCATGAGGCAAAGCAGGGTTTGCTAGTACTGTGTGTGCAGCTGTGGCTTGTCATTACAGTTACAGTGAGAAAACCATTTTCAACACTCTGGTACCAGTCCCCACTGTACTGTTCTCGCTCCCCTCTTCTTTTAGAGGCCATAACCATCACTCGTGTTCCTCTTACTTGTGGAGGAACATTCGATCACGGTGAAACAACTGGTGTCATGGTTAAAACAGAATGAGGAGCCCAAATGCTGAAAACCTGGAGCTTTGTGTGCAGCACTGCTTGGAGATGGGGGCAGCTGACTCGATAGCCTGGTGACAAGTTAGGAAAGATATAGTATTGTGCACTTCTAGGGTGAAGCTTTCCTGTTGTAATTTCATTCTTGAAAGCTCTAGAAACAAAGACTATGGAATTCTCAAAGGGGCAACAGGAGTTCTTGTATCTTAGTGGCACAGTGCAAAGCTGTTAAGTAACTGGAGAGTTATGCTTTTGCTTTTCTTAGTGCCTTTGCTGACTTTGAGTAACCTAGGCCTCATCCTTTCATACTGGAAAATTCAGCCTCCACATTATTTTTCACAGAGAACATTGGACTGTGTGATAAAACAAGGACTATAGAAAAGTATGAATTCAATGGTAGAAATATTATTTTAGAGTTCATGGGTACAGATCACAGCATGGATAATACTTATCAGGAAAACAGAGAATGAAATTATTGTAAAGTTCGTAGTTTTAATTGACATTTTCCTTTCAAGCATGGAGGTCCTGATATGCGATGAGTCTTTGCTTGAAATTCACTCCCTGACCAAGGAACCTCATATAAATAAAATAAAATAAAATAAAATCACAAGAAACACTATTATTGCACACAAATGGAGGCCACTCCACTAGTTGTAATTTTGTGCTTTTATTTAGGCTTGCCGTAGCAGAGGGTTTGAATAAATCTGCAATTCTTAATGTAGCCATTTTCCTTTCATATTTACTTCTACATGTTTTGTTGTTTGAATGTGAGGTGTAGGTTGTTTTTTTTAGTAAGAAATATAACCAGATAGTCTGATATATTGTTGAAACCTTCTTTTTCACCATAACAGCCAAGGAGTAAATGCAGTAGATCTGATCTCTTGTAAAGGCATGTAAGCAGGAAGACTCTTGCTGAGAAGACCTAACTCTTCACTATCCTTGCAATATTCTTTCTGCTCTTAGAAGACCCTTCTAGTGGTTGTTTCCTGTAAGTCACAGACTGTCATAATGACAGTCTAAAACAAGATACTGTTGTTTATATTCATTTGTATATTTGTTTATATTCATTTCCTATTGCAAATTTCTTTCAAGTGCAAGCTGGGTTTTTAGAAGGTAAGGCTGTTCCTTCCATATAGAGCAAGCAACAAATGCAAGGTGGGATGCACCCTGATCGGGATGCCAGTCGATCACAGAGCACACAGGAACTCAGATGTGTATATACAGGCAAGTCTTTCCAGAATACAGTTAACCTACCAGTACAGTATGTCTGTGGACTGCGGCAGAGCACCTGGAGGAAATCCAGGTGAACACAGGGAAACAAATACAATCTCCACACACATAGCACCCCAGGAATTGAAACCAGAAGCCCAGAGGTGAAAGGCAGCAACACAGCACCCTCCTAGGTGATCATGCATTCGTGAAATTATAACACTGTTTTAAAGGTGACAGGTGTACACGTTTAATTTTTCACCATCTGTGTCATAGAGTGCATTTAAAGAAGGTAAACCACTATTGACATCAGACCAGCTAGCTTTCCTAAGGTGAGTAGAGCCACTCCTAATTATCATCCAGCACCCAGAGAAACGAACAGTAAATGCATTCCACGTATGTCCAGAATTTTGTGTGCATACTAGGTGGAGCTGAAAATTAGAGCTACGGATCAGTGTGCTCCTGTTAGTCCTGGCAATTTGTTTGTGAGCGTGGAGGTAAGCATGCTTAATTTGTTTTACAATAGTTTTGCAAATTGCATGAAGAAATGCCAGATGTTTTTTTGCTAACTGGGTATGAAATTCAAATTAAAGGGTACATTTTTGGTACATTGCATTTTGGGTTATCTTTGGCACATTTACATTTTTATAAAAAGTCTTACAGAATGATAGAGTATAGTGCTCTTGTTGCATCATTTTAAAACAGAATGTGATATAACCTATGCAACAAAGTAGTAAAATGAGTGACTTTACTATTCTAACACCATTCCTTTATGGAATGGAGCACTTAGAGCAATGCATTGTTGTGCATATTTAACGCTTGCTGAGCTTTTCCAGAGATTTGTACATCTTTAGTTTTCCTATTCTTGTTCATGGAAATGCAGTATACAGTAGCATAACATGTACAGATAAACAGCCTGCATCTCTTCAACTAGTATATCACTGGGCAGAAAATAGTCACAAAAATTAATAAGTGCATTCATGCAATTAGTAAGACGGTCATCATAAATCTTTCTTTGCCGGTGGCTTTACAGTGCTGTGGCATTGTACTGATAACTGGAGTCTGATAACATATAGCATGTATGCCTCATTGAGAGGGTGGAGGATCATTGCTAAATATTTAGCAAGGGAGGAGGACAGTTGTGTATTATGGGATAAAACGTGGAAGTTTAATTCCCACCTTAAAGTGATAGTCACGAAAGGTTGGCATTCTGTATTAATTTCTAGTGAGTGGAGTTCATTACAATAATGCACAGATGATTAATAATTCAATGTGCTTCCTGCAGTAGCTGTATTAAACAAGCTTGTTCTGAGATTACGGAGCTGATTAATAAATGAGTTGCTAGGTTTGTGACTTCAGATGTGGTGTGGTAGGGCTAAGCAGCGATCTAATCATCCCTCTCGAGGGAGCAGTCATGGCGTAGAACATAACGCACAGGAGTCTTTAACAGTCTTTGGAGTTTCAGTTAATTTCTTTAAGGTTAATTGAACTTGGTTCCCACCTGAGAGGAGTGTAACCTGCGTGTCAGTGAGTTATTCCTCACAGTGCTGGTAGACGATTGTAAAGTACATTGCTCAAGGGTACATCTAGAGTACATTGTTCAGAACAGCAACTCTAATCCTGAACCTCTCAGTTATGATACCAGATCCCCACGATTCTGTGCTTCCACTCTGATATCCCTGTAGTTCTCATTTGTAGTGTTTGCTGTCATCTGGTTTTCAGAATTTTCACACAGTTCTGGGCGAACAAGTAGGCATTCCAGGTACTACATCTGTGTAGTCTTGGGTCTACACAGGACATCTGCTGCTTTTGTTTTCCTGCATTGATGTTTCAGTTCCTAGTTTGGAGAGCATGCAGATGGCAATATTAAAGGATTCTTGTGATGAATGTGGAGGAATTGGTTTGGAACTTGAAGAAAAATAAAAGTTTAAAAGCAAAGATAATACTGTATACTGTATATTAGTCCCAAAGCACATGGCATAGTTTTTCTTATTATTTTTGTTTTTCTTATAACTTACAAGAAGATTGTGTGTGTGTGTGGGGGGGGGTTATCCTGCTTCTAATTTCTTCACTCCAACAAATTCAGATACTGTCGCATAGGAGACCAAGCTTGGTTATGGATGTTTGACATTGATGTTTTTTATAATTTGCATTTTAAATGCATCAAAGATCTATCCTGTTTGCTCCAGTTTTCTCCTCCTTATTGACTAAACAGACATGGAATGAATGAAACCTCAAGCACAGGGCTTTATCTCTGTACATACCTTGTGCCTGTTTGAGGTGCATTTTGGAAGAGCTTTCTGCTGAGGAACTGCAGAAGGAGTCAACAGTTTGATATGGCTTAAGGTTTGATTGCAAGTTTGTCTGACTCTTGTTGCAGCTGTTGCTCTTGCATGTTTTTTTTACCAAGATAAGTGTGAAGCAAGACGTGGTAAAGAACACAAATTGAAAAATATGCTGACATGCAACATAGTGTCACAGAGGATCTTTTCACACTTTATGATAGTCTTGAACAGGAAGAGTCAGTTTTGTAGCTGGTTGCTGAAAAAAACCTGCCCATGTTTCATGTAAGTACTCCACCGTGGACCATGCTAATATTGAAGGTTTGGATTCCTAATTGTATTGTGTTCCTTATGTCCATCTGTATTGTTGTATTCCTTTCCCAGTCTGTAAAGTTTTCATATGTAAGGTAGAAAACCTTTACAAACTTTCTACAGGTATTTGTTAAAACCACATTTCCTTGGATTAAGAAAATAAGAATAGTTACAAATCGGAGGAGGCCATTAGGCCCATCCAACTCAGTCTGTGGATAGTAGATAATTGGTCCAAGGATTTCAAACAGCTTTTTTTCTTGAAAGAAGCCAGTGTATCGGCTTCAACAACAAGGCTGGATAGCTTGTTCCGCACTCCCACTAACCAAACAACATGAAAGGGCTTATACTGTACATACAGTACCTTCCTGAACCTACTCCTTCTTGACCAAGTGAAACTGTGCGAATAAATGCAAGTATGCGTGGTAATGTAAAAAAAATGGTTGTATACGTCTTTTGATAATGTTCCCCAGTACACTTCCTGTGGGTTATCTTAGACTTGACCCGAATAAGTGAAGAAACACCCTTAAATGATAAGCATCTCCTGACTGCATTTGATTCTCACTTGAATAACTGAAGCTAATCTTGCAAGTTATAAGGAGTTTGTACAACACTGCGTGAGTTCACCATAAAACAGAATGGAAAAGGACAGAACAAACTTGATTTTTTATGGACGATTTTAAGAAGCCTGTATTAATTTCTTCTGTTGTGGTAGACCTTGTATATGTGCAGTGAACAGATATAAACATATTCTTTATCATGCACTTCTGTGGTTTTATATCCTCCAAGCATGCGCAAGCCTTAGTGTCTAATTAAATGAGTATCAGAAATTCGCAAGCTTGCAGTGCTTTTGGGAAGGGTACATGTTGAGAATTTATCCATTCCTTTCTCTTTGACCTAGTAATTTTATATAGACAGTGGAATTGCATTACAGGGCTAAGAGTGTTTTTATCTTTAAGGTAATAGAACAGTTGCACAAAGTCTGAAAACTGTTGTGCTTCAGACCTTAAGCTGCTTAAGCTTAGGATGGGATTTAGCTTTTGTAAAATGTGAAAGAATGCAGGACTTGTGTGAATGCCTTCTCGTGGTGTAGTCATATGATGTGGGTTACAGGATCACGCAGTGCTTGTTCGCTGAGTGTCAGATGTGTATCTGTGTTTACTTTCCAGGGCTGGAGTTTGTCTCTTGCATAGAGCCCGGGGCTGCTCCATGCTTTGGGATTGCAGTGAGCTTCACATTGTAAGGGCTGATGCAGGGATAAAGTTGTATGAAATATTTATGATGTCATATAAATACAAAAATAGCCATTGTTTCTAAAATATTGCTGTTGCAGTGGCATTAAGTGATGAATGGGTGCTGTTACAAAATTATCATCATAATAATGAGATGTCTTTCTCTTCATAGTTTCTGTTCTGTAAGAGTTCTCTGTCATGGCAGAATAACATGTGGCTCTTGCTGGAGGATGTATTTACCAGTGCCACCTGACTTGTGCCCTTCATTGTCTTTTTGTAAGTGTCAGACGTATCAAACTCATCTCGGGCAAAACTGTACGTGAATCTCCTTATTGGCTGTTTCCATTTGATCATGAGAGTTTCATTTTTTAAGAATCGCCAGAGCTTTCATTGAAATGACATTGTGTTTGAATGGGTGTTCTTAAAATCATTCTTGTTAAGGTGATCCTGGAGCCCTGAGCTTCTCTTATTCTGAGTATTTCTTGTTGTGGGGAGGAACATGGAGCCGGTGATAGTCTTGGCCTTAATGGCTGTGGAGTCTTCATTCTGCTAACAACACTTCTCCTTCTGAGAAATTCTTCACTGAATGTGCTGTCAAGAGCATTTGCACCCTAGTACCTTCTGAGGCGTATTTACTTGCTAATAGCTGGAAATCTTCAGTTTATTTGGTTCACAATTTTAAGTAGAATTACATAGCCTGGCAGTATGAGCGATTTTGAACTACACATCCTGCATTGCATTAGATATGTCTTGCATGTTCAGCATGAAATGAAGATCATTCGGATTTTGTGTCACCTTCCCCTTTAATTGTGAAAAGACCATTCCACTGAAATGTACAAACATTTCTGACTCGAGGGTAATTTACTGATGACATTTCCTCTGTCCTTATTCATCACGTCTCCTAGGCTCCATCTCATTCCCTGTAAAGTGCTAGTCTGCAGAAAGACTTCGATTTTGTTCCCAAATGCATGCGATACAGAATGATGTTGAATGCGTGAGTTTGGCCGAGTATTGTGACCTTCTCGGAATGGAAGTACAAACTTTGCCTGTGTGGTACACTTATGACGTACCCTTTTTTAGAGTGGGGTGTCATTCCAGTTTTTTCAGAAACAATTCCCTCTAAGAATTTCTGTAACTGTAAAAAGGAATTGTGAGTTGGTTTGAAAGAGGGAATTGGATTTTAAAAACTGAGGTAAAACCCCCAACATTGACTAACACTGTACATTTCAGTGAAGGGGATGCATATCACTTTACTGACCATATTGTCTGTCTTACAGGTCAGAAATAAATTCTCACTATGTCTGATGGGGACTATGATTACCTCATCAAATTCTTAGCCCTGGGGGATTCTGGAGTGGGAAAGACCAGCTTCTTGTACCAGTACACAGATGGAAAATTCAATTCCAAATTCATTACAACTGTGGGGATTGACTTCAGAGAAAAAAGAGTGGTAAGTAGAAATATCGACACAAGAATCTATTCACGAACATCAATGAAGTGGACAGCAACAGGACTTGATTTCCATGTAGTTCTAAAAAATCTTGTGACTTATGTTATCTTAACATATGATTTAGGCAACTTATAAATCTTGTGGGATCATAGTCACTTCCTTTGTTTAGTGTCCCCTCACATCGTGCAGAACCCAACAGTTGTGGCTTTTCCTTTCAAGTACTGTGAATGCATTTTCCTGCAAAAAAGTGTTGGTTTTGTCAGTAGCCTACAAATCCTACTGATTTGCATTTCCAAAGCATAATTGCTATTTTATGCTGCATCTTTTTGCATATTCTCTCTTCTCTAACTGATATTTAATGTTTGTGTCTGTGTTGGCTGTAAATGAAATGTGTATTGGGTGAAACTACCAAAGCTTCTTTCATAACAACAAGATACAGTCTACTGGTCTGCTTGCTTGGTTGCCCTTATTCTCCCTGTTTAAGTACTCTGAGCCAATAACAAGGGAATCTAGTTAAAAGAACTATGAATACATTGATAGTGACAACTTAATCCACAAAATGCTTGTCAAGATAGCGTCTTGTACCATTATAGTATAGTCACTGGTGGCTTAAATGTTGCATCTGAGTGCTGGTTTCATATGACAAATGGTAGAATATGTTTGGTGGCAAGTATTCCAAATTCTGCACTCTCTTGAAGATACACATGGAAACGCCTCTCCACAGCAGACATTACCCAGTCTACGAAGGGGCTTTCTTACTTTTTCACGCTGGGTCCAGAAGTGCTTTCCCCGTTGTGCCCGAGGGCTAGCATTTGATTTCATTTAGAGGCTTGTCAAGCTATCGGAACATCAGCTGAGTGGTGATGCGGTAGTCTGTGTGCATCTCTCCCCGACGGTCCTGTAAGAACATGGGAAGGGTTACAGACGAGAGGAGGGTGATTCAATCATTGTGTGTGTGAGGTTTCTAGTAGTTTGTCTTGTCTGTGGTTTCCCGATGGTTCCCAGGCTGCATCTGCATGGCTTGGCACCTGGTTCCAGACACCCACACCCCTCTGTGGGTGTGTTCTCTCTGTAAAGACGGGTCTTCTGTTAAATGCTTTTCCTTGTAACTTCCACTTGTACCCTCAATCTGTTGATTCACAAGTTTCTCATATACTTATAAGAAAGATTATCCAAGGGAATTAACTTTTGCTGAATTGCTTGTTCATGTAGTTATACTATAACGTATAGATCATGGCATGATTCAGTGAGGCATATGGACCAGGTTCAGAATGCACATATTCCACACTGCCTTTGTAGAAGTCTTCGAATACAGGGGGTCAGACTGATCTGTGGAGATTCCCACAGGGTCACTGGAGTGGGAAAGTCTTTGCACGTGCTTCAGAGCCAGGTGTTACTTGGGGGTGAGAGGTGCACAACAGTTGGTCAGTGTGGTTAACACTGAGGGACTATGGACAGCACTGTCAATATTCGAGTATGGCTTTAGATCAGATGAACCAATTAAGGCAATAACAAGAATAAAAACAAGTAAATTGCCATCTTTAAGTCATAAAAGTAGCAATGTCTTTTTCATTTTAAGCATTAGAATTAGAAACCTGCAGACATTCAGTTTTGCTTTGAAAGCTGTAATTGCCCAGCTTATCCAACCTATATAATTTCATCCCTTCTTCACCAGCAGCTGAAAGCTAGTCTTCCTGTAATGGGAAAAATTACCTATTGGAATAAAGCATTGGTGGTAATTATGAATAGAAAGCCTTGAATATCATTTTTATTGATTTTACAAAGCTTGGTGCAAATTGAATGGGTGGGCCTAGTGTTTGTGAAGTTACCTCCCGGAAATGAGAAAATAATTGTGGTATTCTGTACACTCCTGAAAGATAAACATTGAAAATGACTTAACCAAATTTGAATGTGTAATGTGTTTAATCACAAGCATGCTTAGGTAATGACTTGAAAGGAGAATTATTGCAGATCTTTGTAAAAAAAACCTAGATAAAGCCTTTTTTATAGAATTACTGTCATACATAATAGCACGTTCCAAGCAGAGCACATGTGGAAACCTTTACATCCCTGGTGATCAAGTTCATGCAAATACACAGGGCTTAATCATTTGGCCTTTTGGAGATGAGTTGCACTAAGCTTTTTGCCTGAAATCATTTTAAAATATTTTAGTATAATGTGACAAGTGACAGTTGAGTCACTTGTCCCATAAAACTAAGTTTCAATGTTTTTTTCCATTGTTTCAAGGTTCAGTTTAAAAATATCTGTGCTTGACAGGTGTACAAGTCGAATGGTGCCGATGGGATTGCAGGAAGAGGGCAGAGGATACACATCCAGCTGTGGGACACCGCTGGACAAGAAAGGTGTGTAAGAGTGTGTGAATTTGTTTTCCCCTTGGCTGTGTCAGAAAAGGCCTTAGGCAAAGTGTTTTTTTTTAATTCTCCTCTGGGTTAAGATGTTCAAACATGAATTAAATTCTCCTTTTTGTTATAGATTTCGTAGCCTAACGACAGCATTCTTCAGAGACGCTATGGGCTTTCTCCTTCTGTTTGATCTTACTAATGAGCAGAGTTTCCTCAATGTCAGAAACTGGATGAGTAGGTTTCATTGCCTATATATATATATTCATGTGCTTTTTTAAAATGTGTATCCTACTTGTATTTGTCTTTTTTTAAATGATGAACCCTGAATGATTTTATAACTACAGTGTTTTTCGTTACTTGACTAAAATGGTTTTGAAAAAAAAATCTATTTATAGTTACTTGTGATGAGAGCAGTGTAAATCTGGTTGTACATGAGTAATTACATAATATTAAACCCATTCGTTAATTGATATGCTAAACTAGAATTTGATACCAGGACTTCTTAGCCTCATGCTTCTCAAACCAAAACACCTATTGCTTAAAAGCGTACTTATATTTGACCTTCATAGTAAATGCATTTATTGCTTCTGAAATTCAGTGACCGCCAGTTTAATTTTCAAGCTCAGTATTAAAAGAAAGCTAAAATAGTACGGGCAGATGTGATTTTAATTGCGTATTGCAAAACAGATTAAAAAGAAAGTCACATGAAGTGGTTTACAAAATGAAGCTCATCAACCTTTCTGCTTGTGCAGGTCAGTTGCAAATGCATGCATACTGTGAGAACCCCGATATTGTCCTCTGTGGTAATAAGTGTGATCTGGAAGACCAGAGGGCAGTGAAATCAGAAGAAGCCCAAGAACTTGCTGAAAAATATGGGTACGTACTATTGTAACCTCAGTTTTGCTAATGCTAAAACAAAGTCTGCATTTTTATTCTTTTACATGTGTGCATTGATGCAGAAAATCACAGCACAGTTCTGTGTAGTTTTTGGAATAGGTTCATGATGAGGCCCTTAGGAGACTCAGGCCGTATTGGGCAACATTCCTTTTATTCCTTATGTGAAATAAAACATTGTGTTGGGAAGAGATAGATATATTTGAACACTAGCACGGAAAGAATATTTCTGAAATTTAGAAATACACACCTCACACTGTTCAGCAGTTTTTCATTCCCTGTCAGTTCAAATAAAGCCTGCTTTTTAAATAAGAAGGAAAGCTAATCTCCTCAGGTGTGTAGCAGGATCAGACAAGTCCTCAAGAAGAGGAAATTCTCTTGCACACTGCTGTATGCAAAAAGCACATTTAAAATGAAAGAGGTGAAAAGCTAACATTCCGGTTTTAGTCATCTTTTCATTTTTCTCATATTATATCTATTATTTTGCATATTGCAGTATGTGGAAGCCCCTTCTTTCCTCATATTTCAGAACCCTGCTCAGTCAATACCCAAATACAACAAAATTTCAAATTCTGACAACCCGTCAAAGTAATTAACTGTACCAAACTGTGACTAATGATGGTGACGGCTTTGGTAGGAGTTCTGTCTGATTTATCTGATGTGGTCTGTTTCTCTAGAGGTTATTTAGCTGAGAAACGTTTATTTAGAGTGTCAAGGCCCAGAAACAGGGAAAGTGCGTTTGCTTTCGAAGAGCCTTGAAACCTTCTGCAGTAATCCCCTTTTCAAAAGGATTTATTAAACTATGAAATGCTTTCATCTGTATACTAGTTTGAGGTAGTCTGTCTTATTCTCATGGCCAAAACTTGAATACCAGCATGAATCTCATGGTAGACGATTTGAATCATTATAATGGGACTTACTCATAAATTCATTTGTGGTTCAGGTGTGTAAATGTGCTTCGGGTTAATCCTGAGTTCTGTATGCATACTTTAGCTTGATTTAATCAGGATACAGTAGCTTCCTCCAGTTAGAAGGCATTGATGGTGCTGTGCACAGAGCTTCGCGTCTGCTCTTCCAGCGTCCATTCAGCTACATGCTAGAATAGTGAACAAAAAACTTCTCAGTATCCATAGCTGTCATGTGAACCTATAAACTACAGTAATCCCTTGCTGTACAGGTTTTCATTAATATGACTTGTAGTGATTCCTACCTTTTTAAAACAAAAAATTTAACAAGTGGATTTTATTGGGACAAGCTGGGCTTTCATAAAGCATTTCCAAAATTCTTCTTTTCTTGCATCTTTTTATTACATTTTTGCTTTTTTTTGTAATAAAGGCTTGTGTGTGAAATGCATAAACATTAGGTACTATCCTGTACTATATGCATTTGCTAATGCCTGTAATTATACAAGTATAACTACTGTACTGTAAATGAGCAGAATTATAAATGTCCTTAGCTGAGGAAAACAATGACATGTTATTTGAGTAACTATTGATGTATTACTTTCATACTTAGGGTACTGTTTTGCATTGTGTTAAGATGAAGTTTGGGTACATTTTGTTTTTAGTTCTGGAGCAAATCGGAGATTATAAAATGGAAAGTATTGGGGATTTAATTTCCATTGTACGAGTATTCACCTACCAAGCACTTTTCGAGGAATGAATTAAGCTCGTATAACGAAGGAGTACTGTATTTTATTGTTTGACATATCACAATTTAAAATTCTTGCAATTTGTAGAGAAGATTGTTTTTCCCATTCTGTAAGTATTTTTATTTTACTGTGACAGACTAGTGTGCTGTCCAGGTTATTATAATCCTGTCACCAGGGAAAGGTACCAGGAATTGGAAAGTTAACATATCAGATGGCCTTCAAGATCATTAGGTTCTGCTTCTTTGTAGGCACCTAACCAGTATTGGCTGTACTGCAAACATACCGTTACTTATGAAATTTACTTGACCTAGTAAGGGACAATTTTAGAGTTGCCAATTAATTGTTTCTGGGACATGGGAGGAAACTGAAGAAATTGGTAAAAACTGCACGCAGAACATGAACCTAGGACTCTGCATAAAGACCACCACACCTGCACCCAGTAAGACACATTTATATTGCTACACATTGTGCGAGTTTCCTATCGTTCTGATTTACTTTGATAATGCCATCCAAGATGAGAGCTGGCATAAAGTGACAAGCTTGACATTTTAAAATGGTCTCTGGAAGAGGAAGCTGTCATGAAGTGTAGCATTGTGGCAGCATTGAAATCTGTAGGAGCAATGAAAGGAGAAAAGCCTCTATAAGAGTGAAAGTCTGGCTGCTTGTGCACTTTATTATACATTATATATTCTACTCAGGACACACATTGGTATAGAAAACATCTTAACTGCTCTACCGTAATCATTATTCACTAGTAATCTATTTACAGATTTATTGCAATCTATTGCAATTGCAATCTATTCTGTAAAATCCTTTAATAAAATCTTTAATAAACCTTTAATATCACTGGTCTCTCTGAACTGAACTCTTTACTTTCATATTCCACATTTACAAAAACCCTTCTGTTTTGTTCTTTTGAATTTAAATAATTTATGATAATTTAAACTGGATTATCTATTCTGACATCATTCAAGTGGAGGAAAAAAAAGCACTTATTTAAAAATATCTCATGTCTGTTTCCCAAAGAAAGGTTTGTTTTTGATCTCTCATGGCGTTGTGCTGAAACAGGAGGATTTTCTGTTTTTCCAGTGACGTTCATTTACTTTTGTATAAAGGCCATTAAACAGCTTGAGTTGTTGTGGTTGACTTGGTGACTCATATGTCACATATGTTTGTAATACATTTGTTGCCAGGCATTTACCTGAAAAAAAAAATCCTGCCTTCAGATGAAGGACAGTCTAGATACTGTATTCCCAAGACAGATGACACTTAGAGAAGGGCTTTATGAGCAAAACACGGTTCTACAAGCATTGCTTTAAAATGTACAAACTGCAGTGTGATTTCCTCTTTTTCTTTACAGTAGGAAAAGCTGTGAGCCATAGACATCTCCTGAGGTTTGATTCAGAAAGTGATGTGTGCAATGGGTGATTTAAAGGAATTTCTACAGGGGTTTATCAGTACTTAAATAAGGAAGGTAGATGTTGAACAGGGACACTTGCTCTGTAAGTTCATCAGCAGGGCTTCTGAGAGATAAAATCACAGAGCTTGAGCCGTAAAGGAGAAGTCCTGTCTCACTTGCACCCCCTTCAGTTTTATACTGTTGTATAGTCTTAAAAGCATGATAAGCATCTTAATGCTGCATTGAAAAATGTCATTTTATGGTGTGGAATTACATGAACCAAGAATCAAATTCTGGTGACTTTTGTGTATGATGTATACTAATTGGTGCCATATTTGAAATGCCAGTCAGCGATTTATACTATTAACAGTGCCATATTTGGAGCTGGAATCAAAGCGACTAAAATGCAATCAGTCCAGTTGGCCGTAGTTTCTAATATGAAAGCTGTTCGCTAGGAGAAATGGCAGTTACACAAACGGAAAGGCCAGTGTCTTTACTCTGCCCAGAGGTCTTCACATTATGTAAGGGTGTGATTCAGAAAGGTAATTAGCTCTGTAAAACTGTAGATGTGCTATTGTGAATAGGTAGGAATTTACTATGTCACTTTGTATATAAATTAAAATTTAAATTAAACTAGATTTTTCTAATTGGTAGTTGGAGCTAGATTTCTGGAAATAATTGACACGACAAGAAATGCGAAGTGGCAAATGTTTTACAAAAAAATATGCCAATCATTGATATGGAAAGAAAGTGATGAGAGATCCTGTTTCAAATTTAACCAAGAGCCATTAATGACAAAAGTTAATTAACTGTTAGTCCAACATAAATATCGAGATTGATTATTATTTGTTAATGTCAGAGTTCTTGTCTATCACTCTCATGGAAACAATTAAATCGTGCCACGAAATATGGCTAAACCTCTGCTCAGAAAGGGGGCGCCCCCGGACATCTGACGGTCCTGGTAACTTGTTTTGGGTGTAGGTTTTCACATGTCCATGTAGGTTTTCTCTGGGTGCTCCGGTTAACTGAACTCTGGGAAAATTCGACTTGGTGTGAGTGTGTCTGTGTTCGCCCTGTGATGGACTGGCATCCCGTCCAGGGTGTATCACTCCTTGCACCCGTTGCTTGCCAGGATAGGCTCTGGCTCCCCCACAACGCTGAATTGGATAAAGGCGTTAGAAAATTGATGGACGGACTAGTGTTAGCGCCGGTGTTTTTTGAGCTACAGTAAGAATTTGTCAAAATGGCACACCACCATCGTGTGCAGTGTTGCTTCTCAGAATACAGCTGCCTTGCTGCAGGGACGTCATTGTAAATATATATATATAAAAAAAAAAGCTGAACTTTGGTTTGGAAAATGTCGCCCGCAGGATCCCTTACTTTGAAACGAGCGCGGCCAACGGACAGAACGTGGCCAAAGCGGTGGAGGTCCTGCTTGATCTCATCATGAAACGGATGGAACGGTGTGTGGACAAGTCCTGGATTCCGGATGGGGTGTTGCGATCCAATGGCCACAGCTCTGCGGATGGACTTCCAGAGGACAAAACCCAGGAGACGGGCAAATGCAGTTGCTAATGTACCTTGGGGGGAGGGGACATCACCTGTGTCTCAGTAGTACAGCTGTAGTTATTCTTCTACTCTAGGGCCTTTCCGCATGGTGTATGGCAGGGAGCTTCTTCTGAGATGGTGTGAGAGGAGAGTTGTATTGAGTTTACGTTGCCACGCTGCTCACAGTTTTCTGGTGTCTGCTACTGTATTTTTTTTTTAATTGTTACTTAGATGGGTTCTTCACTTTTTAACCTTTTTTAAAATAATAAAAGTTCATATACAGGACAAAAATCAACAGTTATATGCAGTGCTTTTAAGTTGAAATGTGTAACTATAGCTGTACTACCTGAAATAGTTTGTAAGCTTTTAAAACAATAGCCCTGATATATTTGTGTTCTGTATGGCCCAGGCCAAGAATGCTCTGTGTGGTAGTGTAATGGTAAGATTGTATTTAATGTATAAACTTTCCTATCTTTCAACAGTGCAGGGCAGCCTTGACGCTACAACATTAGCTTCAGTGCAGTAGCTGGACTGAATCTGTGTACCATATGCACTTTTTGGACATTTGTTCTTCTAAATTGTAAAGAAATGACATTGGGCTATAGGTCTTCTTATGGTAAGAAAGCAATTTTAAGTCATGAATACATTAAATCAATAATGACTGAATTTGAAAGCTTTCATTTCCTATACTTCTTGATGGTATAGAACGCTGATACATTTCTTCTGTATATCTTTCATGGTGGAATTTTAGGGTCTCTTATAGAATTGTAGGCTTTTTGTAAGGTCAAGAAGATCTCTCTGATTTACTTTCATCAAAAATCAAGTGTTTCATAAAGCTAAAATGTAATTTTGGGAAGTGCCTGGAAATATACTTTTTTTCCCCCTACACTGTATTAATGCCAAAACACTGTAACAATGCCAAATATGTAAAAGATACTCATTATAATATCTAGATTTTATTTATTAAAATGATGTAGTAAACATTAAAAGCTATTTTCTGTTGTTTTTTTCTTATCTGCTTGCTAGTATATTCATGTTTTATTGACTTCATAACTTCTTGGTTTGCTGGTATCTGGAACCTGTACAATACTAATCATCACATCTGAAGTTTGTGCATTATCAAGTTTTCAGTTGGCAAAATAGATATGAATGTATGCATAAGAGTATTTTTTTAGTATTTAGAGTATTTAAGAGTATAATTTACTGTATATCAACTTAAATGAAATGGACCATTTTTGATTTATAATCTACTGTACAGTATGTGAGAATTGGCAGAATTTAGTTTCACTTTATTTTACTGTATCAATATTGAACATGCATGCAAGTCGGGAATCATTGAGCATGTAGTGTCCCGATACTACTGTGGTGTTGAGTAGTTCAACAACATTAGAGCTATAAGAGCATAAATCATTGTGGGTTATTAATATGACCAATATCAATAGCAGGGATTGTTATACTTACTGAAACGAGAGTACACCCGTGTCTTCCAGGTTTCATTCCAGCTAAATGTTAGTTTACCATCAACTTTGCTTGTCAAGTCAATAAAATAAACTGTTCACTTGCAGTTTAAAACTGTTTCAGTTCCTGCACAGCAGAGCAGGGTTTGAAATTATGGATAAAACCTTTACCAAATACTGGGTTTTCAGCTCTTCTCTCACTTTTGGTGGGTAGAATGCTACAGCAGAAGCCCAGTAGGTTTTATGGAGCACCCATAAGTGATCAATCTGCAAATTCTTGGAATAGTCAGTTTTGATCAGTTTAGAATGTTATCTGGTTCAATTACATGGAGAATTTCCAACTTGCCCTTCTTTGGCGTTTGTGATTAATTGAAGTGAGTAATTGAACAATTCACCTGCTTTGGTGGTCAAAAAGAAAATGTGTTCTCAGGCACTTCAAAGGTGACTCATAAAAACAGTTGCACAGCCACACCTTTTTTTATTGGTTAAATTTACTTAGTGAGCTCAAGCAACATCTAGAACACATTCTCACATGAGAGTGTTTGTTTTATAGAGTCATCTCGAACTCTGCATATGGTGAACTGATTATAGGAGAGGTTTAGAAAGAAAGATGTAAGTCATCAATTAGCATGGGTGCAACCATTTTAAACACAAATCAAAACAGGATTTTAGTCATTACTTTTCTTGGAAGCATAAAGGAGAGTATTGGTCAAAGTGAGTCCTGAGTGCAAAAACAGTTAAACGTTTTATCAGATTGTTCAATTAAGGGATCAATAAGCTTAATTGATTAAGAAGTGGGTTGGAATGAAACCAGAAGAGCTAGTACTGCAGGATCAGGATTGGGGAGATGCAGTTCTGAAGCTTAAAACTCAGAAAGACATCTTGACAGATTGTTTCATTTTATTTTAGAGTGGGTTTATCGGGTTCATTTGCTTTTCCTTAACTAAAAGCATCAATATGGTGTTGCTGGTTCACTGTTCCAACACTAGGCAGGGGAATAGGAATGTACTCTGCTCTATTTGAATGTAAAAGAGTACTTTTACAACACTGAGACACATACTCTAATATTTGAGTAGGGTTATCTATCAACAAATGTTAATTTCTCCCATGTACAGTACAAACCTTTAAGTGTAAAAAATGATTTTTGATATTTAATATTTTAATTCTATATGTATTAAGCTACAGAACGAAATATGCTGTACTTTAACAGAAGGACATTTAAAATAAAAAAATAAATAAAGGTTTTTTCATGACAAAATCCTAAAGACGTGATGTGCTCAAATTAAAAGATATTGCAACATGCTGTATTTGTTCCGAAAGTCATTGCCTGAATCGACAGTGTTTTGCCTTTCAGTTTTCTTTGCCTCCTGAAGCCTCTCAACAGGAAAAAGCATCTGTAGAGACTCAACGGATCATACCTGAATAAGGCTGCCATCAGTATGCCTGGGACAGTGATCTACAGCATTGGTCCTGGAGGAGCACAGTTTTCTGTTTTTTGCTCCATTAGACTTCTTAATTACAGGGATGTTGATTTCTGTTTTCTATTTGGGTCATATCTGTAAATTTGCTTTTAGCTCTTAAAAGGTCATTTGTATTTGGTACCAAACCTCTATCTATTCTTGAGTTTTCAGAACAGCCCTCATTAAGATGTTTTGCCTGAAGTACAACCACTGAACCTCTGCAGTAGGATAAAATGCTACTGTTTAGCCAGCAGTATGAGCAAGAATGTTGAGAAAAGGCAGCATAAAGGCAGTGTGTATTGGAGTTGTTGGAAACAGTACCCATGAAGCGGGATGTTTTTGACACTCGGGACCAACCAAAGAAACAAGTGTAAACAAGCAAGCAGATCAATGAAGTCGTCAATTAGCACTAGCAATTTAGAGCTCAGCTGGAAGGAAAACCGGTAGACTCAAGTATTCCTGCCAGAGCGAGGTTAGGAACCATTGATCTATAGACATTCTTAAAAACCTTTTAGTTACGTTTGTTAAGGGGGAGCTGCAAAGGAGATGTGCAAGGAGCAGAGTCAAACAGGAAACCGAAGGGAAAATCAAAATGCCAGAGAACCAGGTAATTACTTGCTTTTACCCAAATGCCAGGAGTATTCAGAGCAAAATGCAAGAAAAGGCTACTGTATTGGCATGGACTCATAGTGTAATTGCAACCACAGAAACAAAGTGAGGGGTATGAATACAGCATTACTGGATAACAACCATAATTAGTGTGAAATATAGAGTGAATGTGATTAAAAGATGTAAACTAAGCAGTGGTTCACTAAATGAGACCAGGTTTAGGTTTAAAGCTAGGGCTAAAATTGGATGTAGGGTTAGTGTGAGAAGAAATCTTAGGTTAGACTTAAAGATAAAGTTAGGATTAAGCCTAGGGTAGGTGTTTGGGCGAGGATAAAACCTGCAATTGAGTTTACAGCAGAGGCAGCAATGAAATCATTAATTTCTAAAGACCTGGAACAATGGCTGGTTTATTACAAGTAATTTACTTATGCAAAAAACTCTTGAAGATCTTTCAAGGCCCAAGACCCTTAATTCAACAAATTGCATGCTTAATTGATTGGCATACTAGTGTTCCCAACCTTAATAAAATATGTTATTCAGGGTGATTTAATTTATTGTCTGATTAGGGTTCTCCGGAAGCAGGTTGTGTCCCCTGTTTTAGAATGAAAGGAAGGATTAGGATTATGGCTACATTTGTATTAAATTTCTGTTTAAATATATTGGCAAGGAAAGGTATTGTAACGCTTACGGCCGACAGGCACTGTGTAAGAGCCGGCGTACCAGAGCAGGTGATGTCACCGCCCTTCCCTGTGATAGCAGGACTACAGCTACTGGGCTGAGGAGAGATCTCTCTTTAGCTCACGGGGCTAGGTCACTGCAGAGAGACGCGGAAGTCCCGGGTTCGAGCCTCAGTCGGGATGGGGCCGACCAGATGCGGCAAGGGCGCCCGCCGTTGCGTTACAGTATACAAAATCAGTGGTCAAGATCCCATGAATTTAAGAATATAATTCTTAATGATATTTGGCACGTAGTTAACAGCAGAAGCAGATGTTTTAATCATATGATGATTATGAAAGGCATTTCAGTTTGTTCCGCAGTATTTAACTATCTCAGAATGTTCTATAGTTTTTCATGTGTTTGTTTCTAAGCAACCGCTCCACTCTAAAATCCACTCTAAAATCCCTTTAATACTGAGATCGTGATCATTAAGTGATCACCGTAATGACTGTAAGAAATAACTTAATTCAATTTCGTATCTTTACAACAGAATCGCTTAATTCTTTGCAACCAAAATGTCTCAACGATAAAATCTACTACTGTCCAGGAGGTGGCAGTATTAATTTTCCTTTTTTTTCGTGACCTTTTAACCGGAAACTGAACGTTGCAACTTCCTTTAGTAAACACTCCGTACATGTGATAGGAGTGGACTTGATTTTTAATGGATGAATAAATACTGAAACATTAAAAATGCGTATCGAGAAATGTTATTTTTGCTCCGGGCCCGTTTACCCGGGTCATGGAATGATGTTCGTTCGAAATGACTGCAAGGTGAGAGACTTATTTTATCTTGTTTTCTTAAAACGTGCCATCAGGCCTTCGCGATGGAAACCAGCACGGTAGCTCAGCGTGTATCACGCCTGGGACTGGAGTTTATTAAATAATTTCGGAAACAGAGAAATATAGTAAAAGAGGACTGGGTATTTGTAGAATTAGCTAGATCTATATAGTGTGAATTTTATTTTTCGGTACAAGTACATTTTTATACTTCAGCTTTAAAATTCCGTTTCAATTGCACTGACGAAGTTTTGTACTTTATTTGGTCTGATAGGAATGGATTTTAATAATTATATTGATAATAAAACTGTAGGATTTATTATTGCTTTTGGATCAATTGTTGTATAGCGAGCTCAGTCACATATAGTTTTTCCTTTGAGTGGGAAGACCAGTGAAGTTTTCTCAAGTTGTACATTTTGGAATGGACTTTTTTTCAAATCTGCTTTACATGTTTAATTGTTCAGACGTAAGAAGGCATAGCATTTTTTACATCCCACGATTAGCGCCTATTATAATAACATTTTATATTTTAATCTGCTCCTTGTAGGTGTTTAGGTTCTGCAAATCAAAATGTCACAAAAACTTCAAGAAGAAGAGAAACCCCCGAAAGATCAGATGGACGAAGTCTTTCCGGAAAGCTTCGGGCAAGGAATTGACGGTGGTAAGCGTGACGTCTTCAATGGTTTTGGAAGGAGTGCCTGGTAAAAACGGAATGATTACGTTTTTTAATGTTGGTTTTTTTTTATTACTAATGCAGGATAACTCTCTGGAGTTTGAGAAGCGCAGAAACGTCCCAGTGAAATACCAGAGAGAGTTGTGGAACAAGACTGGTAAGGCCCCCTCTGTGTACCCCTTTTACAGTGAATTACTCTTCATTTGACACACTGTATAGTTCGCTATCATTTGTGAAGCTTATAAAGAAAGTTACTGTGGCTGCAGGTCTGTCCTATCAGTATGTGTTTTTAGTTATATATGAGTTGTGGTAATTTTGGTGAATGTAGTGGTTTGATACAAGTGATTAAATGCAGTGTTTTTAAATGATCACTTTAAGAAAACGTGCTGTCTCAGTTACTCAGTGTCTTAGTAACTAATAATTATAATTTCACAGAGTAGGAAGGCACAGTGCTTAGCAATGCTGCCTTTTGGGATTAATTCTGACCCTGGGGTTCTGTCTGCTTGGAGTTTGTATGTTCTTCCCTTGTTTGTGTGGGAAGACATACTGGGGTGAGTTTCCCCAAAACAATGAATCTTAAGAGATTAATGAGCAACTTTACGATGTACGTACATAACGTACGTGCTACACTTTTTGTGCGTTTCCCAAAACCCCTCTTAATTGGTCATTTTACAAGCGAGTATAAAGTACTTTGTTTACCCCATCCCTGAAGTCGCTTAGCAAAAAGCATCACAAGTCGATTGGAAAAACAATCGATTGACAATACTTTCATTATATGGTGTCGGTTTTGGTCCTTCAGTGGGATGAAATAAAGTTGTGAAAAGGAATCTGAAGTAAACATGACATCATAATTTAACAACCAAATAAGCAAAAGCATATAGATAGGCACAAAATGGAACACCTATTGTTAATAAGAGAAAAGAAAATAAATGACTGACATTCCGTAAAAGAAAACCAAGATCGACTGTGTGGACAGTGTAAGCGTTCTACACGGTGTCTTTGATTTAAAGTAAGATTTTTTTTTGACCCGCTGCCATTGTTAATAATCCCAGTGTTTCATGAGAAAATACTGTTGTTATTTACAGTTATTGGGTGTATTGGAACTGCATTTTAATTGGTCTTATTAACATGACATCTGGAAAAAATAACTACTAAGCTTGGCATGTGTCACTCAACAAATACAGAACCTGTAATCAAATTTAAATACAAGTAGGTCTAATCTTTACTGTCAACAATCACAACAGAACATAAAATGGTATTTGAACTTTAAATATAAATAAAGATTAGGCCCAATGATTTAACTTAAATAATGCATTACTGCATTTCATCATGAAAATCATATAATCTAGTCAAGTATAAAAGTTAGGATTTTTTTAAAATAAAATATATTGTAACAGATTGGGGTTCTCTGGGCATGTGCCCTTGCTGCTCCCATACAAATACAAGTAGAAGAGAAAATACAGATAAAAGAAAGAAAACATAAACAGAACAAAAAAACAATTAACTGCCAGTGGTAATGAGGTAAATATGTAACCAAGTTATATTTTTACATACATCAAATCCTTTCCTTGTTTTTTAGCATTTTTCACATTCTTTATGGAATTTAAAAGTACTAAAAGAGGGAGTATTATTGGACCATTTGACTTATGAATATGAAATGTACCCGGGATGACTAATAAATTCATTACTGTGTAAATAATAATAATCACTTACACTTATATAGTGTACACTCCACTTACACTCCACTTTAAAGCGCTTTACAGATAATGGGGACTCCCCTCCACCACCACCAATATGCAGCATCATCCACCTGTCCAGCCATAGTGGCTGAGTAATGAAGCCAAATCATAGATGGGGATTATTAGGAGGCCATGATTATTAAGGGCCAATGGGAAATTTGGCCAGGACGTCAGGGTTACACCCCTACTCTTTTCGAGAAACGCCCTGGGATTTTTAATGACCACCGAGAGTCAGGACCTCGGTTTTACATCTCATCCGAAGGATAGCGCCTGTTTACAGTATAGTGTCCTCGTCGCTATACTGGGGCATTAGGACCCACATTAGGAGCGCCCCCTGCTGGCCCCACTAACACCTCTTCCAGCAGCAACCTTTTTTCCCAGGAGGTCTCCCATCCAGGAACTGACCAGGCTCACACCTGCTTAGGTTGCCAGTTGTGAGTTGCAGGGTGATATGGCTGCTGGCTGCTAAATAAATGTTTTTTTTCCAAATTTCCTCTTACATAGTACAACAAAATATCAAAATCCATAATATAAAATCTTAGTATTCTAAATTTCCAGAGAATTGTCATGGCATGAATTTAATGTGCTCTGTCTGGCGATCTCTGTTGCTAAGGTTGGCTTAAGAGGTAGCCAGTTTAAGAAGCACTTAGTGATTAACGAGTGGGTCGGGGAACAAGTAGATTACAAAGGATTTAACGTGCTACTTTAGTTACAATGGGTTTTGGGAAACACACGTAAATTAACGATAGATCTTAAGATTGAGTTTCCGATGTTCTTAGCCGTACGATGCTTTCGGGAACCTCACCCCTGCTTTGTTAATTGGCTTCTGAGAAAATTGGCCCTCGGTGTGAGTGCATGTGTCTGCCCTGTGCGATTAACTGGTGTCCCATCCAGGGCGTACCCTGCCTTGCTCCTTTGCTTGCTGGGATAGACTCTGGCTCTCCTGCAACCCTGAATTGGAAGAATTGGTTAGAAAATGGATGGACTTCCATGTGTTTGTAAAGTTTCTCATTCACTTCCTCTGTCCCCTTTTCCCTCCTCCTGAGGAGTGCTGTGACTATAGTGACATAGTTTTGGTTAAACAAAACAACAGAGATGAATGGCTGTTGGGCTTTATAATTTTCCTTCTGTCAGTATTGTTAATTAAATTTATGAAATATGGCAATTTTTATCCCAACATAGTTAAAAGTCCTTTTAGAAGTTTAATTTTTGAAACTTTCCTGTCCTTGTAAAAAACAACACATTTAGGTTTTTGCTTTCCTGAGTGCTAACTGACTTTTGACTGCTTGTTTCAGTGGAAGCCATGAAGAAAGTAGAAGAGATCAAACAGAAACGACAGGCAAGGTTTATCATGAACAGGTGAGAATCTGTCTTAGTTCTGATTTTGGAGAAAGAACACACTCTTCTCCCATTTTTATCAAGATGAAATGAACAAGTAATTTCATTTTTATGCATTTACCAATGTTAGTAAATGTTTTGTAATGTAACAGTCTCAGAATTGTTGTTTTGAAAGATCTGTGAGGATTATTTGTGATTAGAATTTGGATTAAATTCTGACGCACTGCTGTGTCTCTGTTTTAAAGACTGAAGAAGGGAAAAGAGTTAGAGAAGGAAGAAGCCATCAGCGAGGTGAAGAAAAATATCCATCTTATCAAAGCCCCACATGCAGGTAAGTACATTACTTTTTATTTCCTGTTTGGGGCTGTTTAGGTCTCACTGAAGCTGCTCCAGAGCAAAGGTGTAATTTATCCCATTCTCTTGTCTGTGTTTTATCAAGGAGAGCTTTGTGTCATTGTAAGTATCAGCTGGGGTTATTAATTACATTAATTTGTACATTCCCTTAATTAACTTGAGAGTAATCGGGTAAACATTTCCCTTGCAGTTTTTTAATATCTTCAGTGTCAGTTCTGCAGATTAACTTCTTGATGGGAGTACAGGTGGCTCATCCTTGAAGCGCCACATTAATTGCTGAAGTGGCTTCAGTATGTAAAATGAATGCTAATTGGATTTTTGCTGTTGAATATTGCCCATTTACTAAAGTCATTCCGTGGCCATAATAGGTCAAGGTGGGATATTCATTTCTAGCATTTGAGAAGCAATACCAACATTATGCAGGTATAATTTAGCCAGTCATAATTGGTGCTATGTGTTGTAGAATCTGATTTTTAAACCAGACTCACTGTTTCCTGTCTGGCTGTGCTGGAATGTCAAAAAAAGAAAAAACAAATTTGGTCTTTTTATTTGCAGGAAAAGCAAAGAAGATGGAGGAAAAGATGGTGCAGAAATTACAAGAAGATGTGGAAATGGGGGACGATTAAAAATGTTCATCCTCATTCTTACAGTGGAATTAACTTTAATTGAGACCTTTTAACTGTTGTAGGAACTTTTGAATTTCATGTATAAAAACATTTTTCTTTCATTGAACAAAATCATACAAGCTCCACTGCTCTTCACTTCCATGGCTACAAAAGATAAAGCAAGTATTTCAGTAAATTTCCCAGTAAAATAAGAGTGGCTTGGCTGCTAATTTGCAGGACCTTGAAACTCCTTATGTCATTTAAATGTTTTTGTTCCTAATGTGCAAAAACCATCCATAGGCATTGAAGGTGTTTCTAAATTAAACCAAAGTCACAATAAACAATGATCTGGTTTGGAAAAGTACCTGTTTTAGTGTCAGTGACTTTGTGTTTTTAATAATGTATCTCAGTAATTTAGTCTACATGTTTTCAGATGTGCAAAAAGAGGATTTATTTTATTAAAACATTTTTGTAAAGGATGTAGATTCTCTTTGGTATGGAAGTATACATCTTGTTTTCCCTTCAATATGAATGCTGTAGTTAAAGTCTTTGGATTATGTTCATAAATTATGCAGGGGTCATGATTCACATTTTCTAATGTACTGTAAAGTGAAACAACAGTAGCATTTAATCATAATTCATGAAGTGGAAATTTAAATTGCTTGATGTACTGCACCAATTTTACATCAATTAAGTCTTAATTACAAGTTTTGAGTGGATTGAAGAATATGCGACTAGTAAAGACACTTAAGAGACTTCAAAAGTGCTTGTTGAAATAGTTATACAATATCATTTTAAATCTTTCCACCAAAGCAATTAAACTGTCTTCAAATTTCAAACAGAAATATATTTTTTAATTTGAAAACCTAGCTTTCAAATCAAATATCAGATACAAGCAGCTGCTTATTCCTGGTGAGGGTCACAGTAAACCCAAGTCTGTCCTGGAAGCACAGGACACAAGGTAGGACTATACCTTGGGTGAGGTACCAGTCCAAGTGTGAATGTGAACGCATAGAGACAAATTAGAAATATTAATTAACCTCAATCTAGCATGTCTTTATGTGGAAGCATATGTGCACATGTGGAGAACAAACCACACAAAAGTTGCCCCAGCAGGATTGCAATCCGGGACTGAAGAGCTATGCTGTAGCAGTATTAAATGCCACTGTGCCATTCTGTTGTCAAACAAAAATAGCCTATTAAACAAAAACAATCTTTGCTTTTTTCCAAGGCTGTGGCATTTTAACCTTGAATTAAATTCCCCATTCTTTAGTCAAGATGAACAGATTCTTCATTATAGAGGATAATTTCCTGAGGGGTAATGAATCATTACCAAGACAATTCTAAAGCAGGCTGTGTATAAGCATCGGAAAAATATCATGAACCAAGAAACTGGTAAATTTGATTACAAGAAAGCAGAAATTGAATTCTATTAAAGTAAAAATTGTGCTGTATATTATTGCTCCATTGTTAGTATACTAAAATAGTCACATTTATTTGAAGTTTGGAATGAAGTGCGATGTACTGCACTGTTATTGTTTTATTTGCACTTTATTGTGAAGAGACGTTTTGTTTTTTTTTTGCAGTTAATCCAATGGCTTGAATTTGTTAGTTTGATATTTTTGTTTTATAATAAATACCTTGGTTACTTTTAGCTCACAATTGTATCTAAGACCTAAGTCAGTTTTGCACCTGAAAAATACTGCTTTTAAATACCTGCAGTGTAATAATGACCAAGTTGGGTTTTGCGAAAAAAATTCCTAATCCAAAACATTGTATGTGGCCAATACAGTGATTTTATGCTATCTTGAGGGGAGAGTTTAGACTTGAAAGTGACAGTTTTGTAAACTGTCTAAAAGTGCTGGTTCTAGTATGATGTACAAAATGCTGCATTACTAAAAGGCCTACAGTGGACGACAGGACTGCAGTGTTTTCCTGAAGGCTGATATATAACATTAGTTAAGAGAAAGTCCTATCTTGATGAAGCTGTTCAGTGCTCCAATATCCAACTGAGAAAGAGATGGTTTGCCTGAAGAAAAAGTGTTGTATGGAGCAATATTTATTTCTTCCTCCTGTGTGGATTTCAGCTGCTTACGGAGATTCTGTGAATGTCAGATGTGGGATGTTGATCTTCATAGCTGAGTGATTCTGACAGCTCTTGACTGATTTAAATGTTTCAGGGACACAGAAAATTCTTTCTGGACATAAGTATTTCTGTTCTGTTTCTCAGGGCACACCAGGGGTAATTCTGTTTCTATCTGTCATTTTCTGTATGTATTATTTAGCCTTACTCAGACTATGGGCTCGGCCCAGCAGTCTCTGGGACTGCTTTTATTTTTATTCATTAAGGTTTGTAGTATGCTCATCTCAGCGGCACTTGGCTAACCGTCATTGCCATTTTCATTTAAATTGATGAACACTGATAATCTGTCGCACGCTTCATTTACAGAACTGTCGAGCTTGTGCGCTCCAATTTTTCTTGATGTTTTCTTGATGTTACCTATCCATTATTCATAAAGGGAAGGATAAAACAGTATTATATAAAGTACACCCATGTGTTGTCTTGAGTTCGAAATAGCCTCCAAGTCAGTGTAGTGCACAGCCTAATGCATCCATCCATGTTCTAACTGCTAAATCCAGTTCAGGGTCGTGGGGGAGACTATCCTGGCAAGCAATGAGCGCAAGACAGGGTTCACCCTGGACAAGATGCCACTCTGTCACATGGCAGACAGACACAAACATGTACACCCTCACACCAGGGGCTTTCTCAGAAGCCAATTTACCTACTGTAGCAGTATGTTGTCTTTGGATTGTGGGAGGAAACAGAGTCCAACACGCGAACACAGTGACACACACCACTCTCTTTAAAAGTCCTTCCCTAAGACATAGCAGGGGTGTGAGCTAGCTTGTTTTCTGGGCCCCAAGATGACGTTCACTGCGGAGGAACAGGAGGAGCTTGCTGGAGCAGGACTGACAGGAGGCGTTAGCGCTCGGAGGAGGGTGGCAATGTCTGGCAAGGTAGCAGCATATCTTCTAACTTGGAGAAGAAAAGCTCCCAAAAACAAGAACAGCCCCAGTGCTGCTTGGTAGCAATGCTAACGACTGTCCCACTGTGCCACCAACACAGTCTAATATGCACAAATATTCTGTTTTTGAATGGTAGTGTTGCATGTAGAACTGTCTGGAAACATTAGTTTTGAAATAAGAAATCGCCTAAATCTGTGACATCAGAAGATTCATGTTATTTTCTCAGTTTCTGTATTTGAAGCCTGCTGGCAGGTAAGAGCAGATGGTTCCCAGCTCCTGAGTGGAAAATGGAGGAACATTTTTCTTTGCAGCACCACTAGCGTTTGAAGTGAGATTTCTTATACATAGGCATTTCTGCACTGGTATCCTAAAGGAACCATTGACTTTAACAGTTGTTGGATTAAAGAAAGAGACTTTGGGAGGTCCCACTTTGTTTAACCTGTAAAGGTGCTTATGTGAAGTGCAGGTTGTACTCAGTAGTGCAGTGTTTTGAGACTAGACTGTGTCCTTAGCTGACTGTGATTGATAGGCAATTACTCAAGCTCAATTGGTTGAATACTACAGGGTTTGGGGTGCACTGGTGGTGGTGAATTTACCCTTGGTATGCTGTGCATGTACTTACAGCTTCCAGGTCAAGCGTCCCCAGTGACCTGACCTGGAATCTGTAAGTCTGTAGTGTTCTCTGTGCCAGTTCAACACTCTTAAAATGAAGAAGAAAAATAAAACTCTCTCTAAAAGTCCCTCCTGCTATCTCCCAGTGATAAAACCTGGAACTAAAAGTGCCCTTATTTTTCTACATAATGAATGATGTTAAAGTCCAAGTTCAGGATGAGTTATAAGGTTATAGTTGCACACAGTTTAAAGACATCAGGGAACAAAGTATTACTGATTGCTCAGCAATCCCAAGGAACATTTAGATGTACCGTGTCTTTAAATCCTGTTGTACAGATACGACTACTGTTTATGTCACTTTTGTTGTTGCATTAATTAACCTACAGTATGTTTTACAGCAGTAACAAACCAGTTACAAGAAACAATATATTCCAGGGTGGTTTTAATTAAATATAAAATGCTTTTTTAATACATAAGTTTAATTGATTTAATTATAACAGTAGACAGTGTGTTTCTGTTTCCGCAATGAAAACTTCCAAATATTTCTTAGGCTGACGGAACAGTTCCAGCAAAAAAGAGTAACTGTAATTAATCAAAACCTGCTGCACAGCACTGCATTTGTCTGTTTTTGGAAGACATTGTGTTGTAGCAGAAAGTAATTAGTCTAAGTGCATTAAAGTTTTAAAAGGCACATTTAAAAAAAAGAAAACACGTTTCCTAGATTTCAGTACCACGGTCCTAGGGCACGGGATGGTTTTATAGAACAGAGTAGTGAAGAACTGGGATATTATTTCATTCTTCAGAAGAATTCTTCTAAAGGTCGTCAGCTTGAGATTTTGTGGAAGTTGTCTGAAATATCCAACAAGGTAATATTTCGATAAATACTACTCCGAGGTATTTCTAAACTAGGGTGGCATGGTGGTACAGTGGTTATCACTCCTGTCTCTTAGGGTGCTTTCTGCGTGGATTGGACTGCGTCTTTTCCTTGTGTTCTCCTAGGTTTCTTCCAGGTGCTCTGGTTTCCTATTATGATCCAAAGACATACTGGTAAATGAATTGGCTTCTGTGAAAACCACCATTGGCTTGGCTGGTGTGAGTATGGGCGTGTCTGTGTCTATTTTCCCTGTGATGGACTGGGTACTGTATACCCCGCCTTGTGCCCAGAGCTTGCCAGTATAGGCTCCGGCTCCACTGTTATCCTGTATTGAATGAAGTGGTTACAAAATGAATGGATGGTATTTCTCTGCAGAGATTATCTACAGAGAATAGAGAAGGCAGTCCCTCACATCTTTCTGTGGAATTTTAAATGCAAAGCGTTTTGCCAGATTTATGGTAGCTCCTTTAAAACTAACCAGAAGAAAGTAATCAGATGGAATATGATTGAGATGCTATCTCACACAATACTGTTAACTGAGGTAAATTATACGTTTAATTAGAAAACAGTGTTACTGCTACAGTCTAGTATGTTAATCTTAAATTGGTAAAGCCCGTATTTTTGCAGTCTTTATAGCTGCGTTTCTAATAGCATTTAATAGTATTTTAATTAAGCTCTTACAGGCTGAAGATTCCTTTAGATAACCTTTACTGTTTTAGAGTAATTGAGGGTGCTTCTTATGATTATGATTATACACATTTCCAAAGTTGTCCTAAGCCTATAAGTACAATACATAACTCCTGTCACCTGTAAATTGCACTAGATTCCTGTGAAATTTAGAGTGGACTTGAAGGTTTTCCAACTCGCATAGAATGCAATTAATGGGACTAGCTTCAGGTTATTTTAAGCATAGTCCTTAAATTCCTAATCAATGGCTCAAATAACTTAATAAACCAATTAGGATATAACATATAAAGGGAAATCAAGCATCTGATTAAGATGATTAAAAAAGAACACGACTTGCCTGAAGAGAAGGAATATAAAGGAATTGCGAGCTCAGATAAAAAAAAGTATATTAGAAAGACTAAAAGAGAGGTGAAAAGTAATATTGCAATGAATGCTAAAATAAATTTAAAAATATGAAAAGTAAAAAAAAGGAAGGGTTTATTTTCCATTTTGCAAGAACAGGAGGATAAAGTAAAAGTATCTGGGGTAATAACAGGAAACATCTAGATGATGAAAGATAAATGGCAGATGCATTAAATTTCCCTCGGATATACAGTATATCAAGGAAGAAATCAACAACATGATTCAATCAACAAGCTGAGGAAGGACACAATTCAAATATCAAATATTGTTAGAAAAGAAGAAGCAGATGTGCCATACATACTAGAAGTACTTTAGATAAACAAATCTCCAGAGCCTGATATACTTTTTTACCAATTGTACATAAGAAAACAAGATATTAATACTATTAATAGGCCATTGACAAAATTCAGCCAACAGCTGCTCAAGACAGGGGTAATACCTACTGACTGGGAAATTGATAATATAGTACCGATTCCTAAAAAGAGAAGGGAAGGAGAAATTAATTCCCACATTGCAGACAGTAGGTATTCAAGGTAATGACAGGGTCATTTTTAGATTGAGAACATGATTAAAGATAGAAAACAGAGAGTACCAATAAGAGGCTCAAAGTGGGATGATGTAATTAGCGGAGTACCAAAGAGATTTATTCTGGTGTAGTTAATCAACTTGTGAGGTTTGCAGATGATCTCAAATCAGGCAGATTAGCAAGCACTGCAGAACCAGCAGAGGACATTCATAAAGATTTAGACACTAGGCAAACAGCTGGCAGATGAACAGACGTATTGTAGAGAAGTACAAAGCATCAGTTGCACAAAAGTAAAACTATTTAAAATTGTACAAATAACAAGCAACACATCATTTAGAATACAGTATTGTGTCCAACTCTGGTAACCATGTAACAAAAAAAGATAATTGCTGCTTGGGAATCAGTCCCAAGAAGAAGAACAGCAACCAGATACACTCCCAGACTTGATAGAAAGTCCAACACAGACAGGCCAAAATTGTAATACCCGTGCTAACGCAGACTTGCACTCCCTTGTTTCTATGGCAACCAAGCAAATCTCCACGCAGTCTGAAACATCTACCAGTGCTCCTAATTAATGGGCCCTTACCTTGTTAACATCAGGTATTTTAGGTCTGTCTCAGCCCCAGTCCTCTGCTCAGTCACTGGGCCTCTTCCCCTTGAACCTCTAGTTTGCATCCTATCCTCACTTTCCCACTGGCAGTGTTCTGTCACCAACATGCAGTGCCAGGATTTTAGAATAAGCATTGTGGTGCATAATGTTAATATCCATCAGGACACTGTGAATGGAAATTAGCAGTACAGTATGGTGACAATCATTATACCATGCTTCGTCCAGGATTAATTTGTGTGACATACTAGAAATATTTTACCGACAGGGGTGGCACAGTGGTGCAGTAGTTAGTGTTTCTGCTTTGTAGTGCTGGGGCCCTGGGTTCAATTCCTGTGGTGCAATCAGTGAGGAGTTTGTATGTTCTCCCTGTGTTTACATGGGTTTCCTCTGGGTCCTCCAGTTTGCTTCTATAGTTCAAAGACATACTGGTATGTTAGTTGGCTTCTGTGAAAACTGCCCTGGTGTGAGTGTTCGTGTGTCTGTATCTGTGTATATCTTGCGACGGACTGGCTTGTGCCAGTTGCTTGCTGGGATAGAATCTGGCTTCCCTGTATTCGATAATGCTGTTAGAGAAGGAATGGATGTTACTGACCTTCCACTTTTTTTCCACCTCTCATTTGATTGTTGCTTCTGCACTATTACTCGGCTTCTCTCAGATTATGATAAAACAGTTGGTTTTTGCTAAGGTCTTGCCACTGTTACAAATTCATTTTTCAGCCCTCAAGATTTACTGAGGTTCCTGGTCCATCTGTTCACTATTAACTTTTTGGATTTTGTGCCCGTGTGTGTGAGTCAATGATTTATGAAAGTACTGGTATACGAAGTTCATTAGAGTATGTAAACTAGGAACGGACTCCTTAACAATTAATGTTTCTGTTGAATTGGCAAAGCCAATACGCTCTGAAAGGGTATATTCTGAAATGGCATTTTAGAGAAAGCAGCTCTTACTTCATTTGTTGCATGCGCTTAGAATTGGAGAGAGAAATATTTGTCCAGAGCAAGCAAAGATTTCAGCTTAGATTTCAGGTGTTAGGCCAGGAGGAACATCTTATATTTATTCACACATCATCATTCTGTAAGAGTTCGAATTGTTTTTTATTCTGCACTGCAACCCGCCCAGCCCCTTGTTTCCTCTAATTAGTGCATGGAGGATTAATCCAATTTAATTAATTCACATCAGCAGCCAAAAACCTCTCCTCTTAGGAGTGAACGTATAAACCTAGGTTACGGCTGCTTGGCTATCTCTGCTAAGTCCAAATCAATGTCTGCTATCAAAACGTTGATTCACTAAGAGCAGGATTGCAATTTTCACATCTCCAAATGTCTCCTGGGATATCAACTTATGCATGACAATTACTTCAACAATTGCATAGCTGTGATTAGAAAACCATTTTTATGAGGTTTGCTGATAAGAATTTACACACCGCAATATTACGTTTCCCTGCAGAATCATTTCGGTAGGTAATTCTAACATAGAACTAACACAAGGCTTTTTTTTTTAAAAAAAAAACTGACCTTACCTAAGGGAGTGAAGGCAAAAAGATAAAAATAGATCATATGTTTAGTACCATGTCTGAATTAAAGTTGTCAGTCAATAGAATTATGTTTATTTTTTACCTTGCCTATTCCATCTTTGAAATGTAATTTCTTCTGTTTATGCCTTGAGGATGTACTGTATTACATGTAAAGGAACTTTGAAGGATTATGAATTGTGTAGTGCATGTATCCTATAAAAGGTAAACTTGAAATGTTATTGGGTCGTAATGCACAATAAAAGGAGATAAAAATATAATGTTGACTCTAAATTGTACTTCGGAAACATTTTTTTTTCTTGGTTTTAAATTACCTATGGGTTCAAAGCCTAGGTAAGATACTTCTCTTGTACTTTGAGTACTCTTGAGTAAGGTACTGGATCGCTCTAGCAAAATGCCCAGCTGTATAAATTGGTACAATAATGTGTAAGGTGTTTTGGATAGAAGGGTCAGCCAAATAAATTTGTAATAACAAATTATATTCCCCCAAATGAGAGTGTCAGGAACATTCTAGCATTACTTTAAATGTAATAATTTCAGTTTCAGTAGCAGTTTCAGGAGAATCTGAAACTGTATTAAATCCTCATTGCTGCACAATTTAGGTATCCCAAACAAATTAGGCTATTACTCGGTTGGTAACAATTATAGGTCAATAACTGGCTGCAGAATTAATTGCAGTGATTTAGAAAGTGGTTCTGCACTCTTCCCTTTGAAAATAGGACTGCTTGGTTCTCTGTGCATTTATTTCCACAAAAACAACAAGGTAACAGCTCCTGTCCTGATTTAGCTTTCTTTCCGTGTTCCCTCAAGAAAGAATTAGTTTAGTGTTTACTGCGGAAAGAAGCCTTGTATCTGGGAGAGCCAAATGTGGGCTTGTGTTTCTTCTTGTGCATGACTTCATATAGATAAACAAACAAGGCAAAGCAGCACTGTTTGCATTTATATGAACTAATATTCGTGCTATTCTTATTTTTGGTGAAAAAAGAAACTGGGAAGAAAGAGCTCATTTCATACCATGGCTTTCCCAATCTGCAATGTTTTCCTTTAGATGCCTTGTTCTTTTACTGTTTTCACTCTGGGAATGATTTAAAGTAGACTTGCCTGATTTCATAGGGTATATTGTTCCACAGCTTAAATGCATAGCAGAAGGCTCTGTCAGCAACAGTCCTTAAACTAGTTGAGGGACCAGAGAAGAGACCAAACACCAAGGAACAGGAGAGTGAAACTACTGGTGTGATTTAATATCATGTGAGTCCAGAAACATAATGGGAGAGATCCACTTCATGGCCTTAAAATCAAGAGCGAAATCTTAAAGCCTACAATTCATCAGGAAGCAAGTGCAGAACAAGTTCAAGTCAGAAGTACAGATCCTGCGTTTTGAAAACTTTTTTGTAAGGTGTTCTTTAACACCACAGCACTTACTGTAGAGCATTGTAGTAATCAAGCTGATATGATAATTTCTCTTCAGTCAGCATTTAAAGACCATAATACAATCAAATAATGTTTCTAACATCAAAGCCCTAAGACTTTTGGTGGCCTCTGTGATGTCCTCTGTGATTAATTTGAACGTAGCTGAAGTTAGAAAGTACCTCTGTAATTTTCAAAATGCATCATTTAAACCAAAGTTTAGCAACAGCTATACAATTTGTAAGCACAGAGATTGCTACTTTACTGTCAGGTTGAGCTGGAAAGTAAATTTCAATATCACCAGCATATAGCTAGAAATTAACACCACAACTTTTAAACATTTGGACAAACAAAATAATAAACAAAAGAGTCAAGGTCCCTAAGTTTGGAGCATTAGTGGACTCTGCGGGGTACAAGCCCGTTACATAAACAAACCCTTAGGAATATATTGCTTTCTCTTAAGGAGATAACAAGACAGTAACCAGCCACATCAAGCACACTTTTTTAAAAAGCAAGAATATTATGGTTCATGGTATAGAAGGCAACACTGAAGTACAGTAAAAGCTTGTTTAAACAGGGTTCAGAAATTTTAAAGATAGTTGTTTTGCTTCAGTGTGTGCATTTTCAAATATTTATGGTATCAGTTATTTAAACGACATCAGTAGTATGAAAATATTCCTTAAATTAATTTTCCTAGCTTTTTTCTTAACCTGTATGTCTCTTCAGAAATGAGGTCATTACTTCATCATATTTCTGACAGCAAACTGCACAACAAGCTCTAGTGCATGTAATTTGGGTCTTTTAAGTGCCTTATTGAAGTAGGTGACATTTTTAATACCATCCTATGAGAAAAATCAAGCTGTTTCTCAACAGATCAGGGCTGGGTAAGATGTATGTCCAAGAATGATTTTTTTTTCCCATGGTGGTACTGCTACTGACATGACAGTCATATCTGGCACACTGTGTGATTTGACTATATAATTTGCATAAGGCAGACTAAGGAATCAAAGAACACTTAATCCTTAGTTTGACACAGAAAATTCACTTGACATCAGTAAATGTTAAACGTGCATTCCAATATTCATAGTTTTTTTTATATGTTACTGATAGCTATTGTTTAAATATCATCAGTATCAGCAATTTGTTAGTATTATTAAATATTTCCTATAAATAAAATCATATACTCACATTATCATATTTGAAGATCAGCTCTGAACTGTTGTGTTTTTCAAACTATCAGTTCTCATATACCTCTTTTCTAAATGACTTATCAGCTACTATTAGAAGCTTTGTTCAACGGCCTAGGTGCATTTATCTCAAGTAATACCCATGAGCAGAACAGCCCACCCCACCCACACAAATCAAAGTCCATAGTTTGTCAGACTTTCAATATACATTTCCATCTGCAAGGTCCTGTTACACTGTTTTTTTTAAAAAAGCTTTTTAAATGGAGTCCTAAGGAAAGTTCGGGAGGGATGAGGGCAGTGGGACTAATTAAGCTCAGCTACTGTAACCCAAAACTAATCCTGACGTAACATCTCAGAGTCCCATATATACCCCACATCCTGTGGCCGGGAGGTTGGCCCTCAGCCAAGTGGGTTCAGACAAGTTTTCACAAACTCAATGAGTGATTACACTTCCACACAATCTTCTGTTGCCCGCATTCCTTGTGAACTCATCTTTAATGGAACCTCAGACTACTGTGTGGAAATACGTGGAAATAGTACATTTTCCAAACTAGTACTTCCTATACATTGTCCCTGCTAATATTGAAAACTGTTGACTGTTTTGCATGTAATGACTGACTGGCTCTTTGGTGGATGCTGCCAAATGTATAGGAATTGTTTTTACAATAGGGTGACATACACAAATGATTGTAGGAAATAAATAATACACTTTGCGTCTGCTACTAAATGTTAAATTAAACCTCTTGAGCTGGAGCCTTGGTCTTCAACAGGAATTCATATGCCTTATCAGCTGCATGAAGACAAAGCACTTCAGCAGAGTGATTAATGGCTAATGTTGCAGTGATGTTTGTCAGGCTATGAAAAGATCCATCACACAGGCTGTTGTACTGGCCTTTTCTTCACTGCAAAAAAAATGGTCTGCTATTCTAATTAATGGAGGTGTTATTAATTGTGATGCATGTTGTAACAGCATACATGTCTGAAGCTGTAATTGCTGCTGTTTTTTTGGGGGGGGATTTGCAGTTTGCTTTGAAAAGAGAGGGAAATGTATTTTCGCATAGATCAGAGCAGCTAAACTAAGTCTTTGGCCATGCAAGTCGGGCTTTGCTGCTTCTCTGCAGAACAAAGACAGAGGATTAAAGTGTATGGATTCAAACAGCCTCAACCCCAAGCTGGCATTGTTTGAAATCAAAAAGCACTGTCAGTCTCATCTTGCTGAACTTAAAACAGGCAAGTATTTTACTTAACGAATTGTCTGATGCCTCTAGTTACAATACAGCATCTTAAATGATGTGTTGTTGGTACTTATCTGATTTCTTTTCCTGGCTGAGTCTGCTTCAGATGTCACGGCATTTTAGCAGGTGAGTGCCGGGAACTGACAGTGCGTTAAAGCAGCAGGTCTCTTTCCTCTTTTTGCCTTTTTGGTACTTCATAAGTGCTTGAAATGAGCCCGAAGGCTCCTAAATCGATTGTTATTCAGCCCCTGGAACAGTTTTGCACTAAGATCTAACTTACCATGACTAGAAAAAATAAAGCAGTACATTTTTTAAACAAATTCAGTTTGAATGTTGTTTTTTAAAATATTTGCTGAATTCCCTAGATACAGTACACAGCGTATATGGAATACAATTGGTCTTCTTTTTTGTCAAGATGCATTTTACAATTTGCCGTTAATCTTAATTTTCGATGGATTCCAAATAATATTCAAAATTTACACATTATATACAGTGTATATATGTCTGGTCTCCAAGGGTTTTTCAGCCTGTGGAAACTCTATGATTTTGAGAAGACTATGAATGCATTCAAAAACGTCATGCGTCTGTAATGTGCTGTTATCCCAGGAGCTTCATAAGCCAGGTGAAGACCAGCAGAATTCATTGCTGCTTGGAGGAGATGCTGTGTGGCTTGAGGGCTGTAACCTTTTAAGATGTGCATATACAGTGTTATTCAAAATTGATTGATCAGGTTCTGAAAATGCTTTGACAAATTCATGTACAATAATCCAAGAATACATAAAACTATATCATAGGCGAGTCATTTTTTGTTTTTATGTGCATAGATTTTTAGACCCTTTGAAAGATCTTATGGTAATGGCATATCGAGTCTTACAGCAGACACGAGCAAGACACTGCAAATCATATTCATACCTTTAACTATCGCTTCTGAAATTCCCGTCAAGCTGGCTAATTTACTTAAGAAGAAATCAATTGTTGATTCAACAGGAACACAAATATGCATTTCCTTGTGTTTGAAAATATTTCTTTTATTTGTTCACAATATCTTTATCAGCACTTTCCTTTTGTACTCTGAGACATCAAATCTATATTTTTGTGACCACATGAGTAGCATCCAGATGAAAGAGTGTTTTCTTCACTGTAATTAAAAAAATTAAAATGTAATTAAAAACTTCTGAGGTTGATGATGTTAACGATGCCAAGTATAAAAGCACTTTTAAAAGGTCATTTTACTCAGCTAATGCCCTGATACTTGTTAGCGTTCGGAAGCTGCACACATGATAACACTCCATTTTCTAGGGGATAGAATATATATTTGATGTGGAGCCTTGCATGAATAGCATGGTGGCATAGTGGCCAGCATTGCCCTGGGCTCTGGACCTGGGGTGGAACCAGCGTGGAGTTTGTATGTTCTCCCTGTGTTCACATGGGTTTTCTTCCCACAGTCCATAAACATACAGGTTAATTGGCTTCCGGGAAAACTGGCGCTGATGTGAGTGTGTCTGTGTGCCTTGCCATGGACCGGTGTCCAATTCAGGGTGTATTCTGCCTTGTGCATGTTGCTTGCTGGGATAGGCTCCAGATCCCCTGTAACCCTGAACTACAAGAAGCGGATAGAAAATGGATGGATAGAACCACGCATATCAATAGGCTGGGGATATCATTTCATATACCTCTCTTTTGCACATTGGGACTCATTTCTGCAACACCTTTTGTATGGCTGGGAAATGGGTTTACTAGCTTACTGATTTACCAGCTGCCAGTTTTCATTCCAGCCCATCTTAATTTTTTAATTGAAGTCTTAATAGAACTCACAAGTTTCCAAGCTGCAATCCATGTCTAAATAGTGAAACAACTGCCATTGACCCAGGACATAAATATCAAACTCAAAAACATGGTGTGTTAGATCACTGCATTAACAAAGAGGTGAATAGTAAGAATTATTTCTAATTCAGCTCTAATACCAGCACAATGCGCTAAGGAGAAAAAGGCAAGCATTGCTGATGTTTTTTTCAGTTGAAAAGCTTCAAAGAGTTGTTCACAACAAGGAAAGTGGGATTTTTAACTATTCAAATAAGTAATGTATTATTGCATATGTAGATGTGTAAGCATTCATCTAGTTATTTACAGGCATTATACAGCTGTTTCTTCAGGCAGTCTCTTCACCCAGCTTTGTTAGGTCTGTTGGTACAACTGATTCCTGTCACTAAGGTAACAGTTTTTCTTTCAGGCCTGAAGCAATGATGGCAAAGGTCATCTGGTTTAATTAGTCTTGCTCTTACTAATAATCGTTTTATCGTTTTAACAGTCATGAGGCTAATACAAACAGGCTGAGGTCACTACATAAAATGCAGATAGTTTTGAAAAATTACAAAGCCGCATTACTCAAATAGAAACTTCTCTACATGCGTTTTGTTAAATGCTTTAATGTATATATATTAAAACATTAAATGAGAAATTCATGAAGTCTTCAGAGCTGAATGCATTTTCTAAGCCACATTTCATGTCAGATCAATTTCCTAATGGTTCAATGTGTTCATCTGTTTTAAAATCTTCTCCCTTTCTAGGTCTCTTGATGTAAACGGCAGGATTGTTTACTGCTAGTATTGCTGTGTGCTCTGAAAATGTTCTGTTTAATAGAATATTTAATGTCAGGAATATCTATTTAGTCCATATCAGTAGTCAATTGTGCAATAAAAATCCTTTGCCTTTTTCAGTATCACACTGATATAGTGCAAAAAACAGCCAGGTCTGTGTGGCTATAGGTTGCAGTTTGCTGCAGGCATTTTTACGGCAAAATAATAATATCACAGTACATCTCCTGATTAATGCCTCCCTCGCCTTGAGCCATTTCCAGCATCCATTGTTGAAATGGCATTTTAGTGTTCTTGATTTGGCCAGCAGGGGGCAATACATTCATTGTCAAAGGAAGGGAGCACCCTTTCCTTTATCACATATTAAAAATGCTCTTATTTTGCTGTGGCCATAATTAAGCCAGCAAAGATAAATTGAAAATGTATTATTTTTTCAACAATAGGTGACTGAATCCTTACTTAAATTTTGAATTATACTCATCTTAAAATTAAACTTAGAAAACCCATAATTAGAGCTGAGTTATATGGAAAGATAATCCTGGTTGGTGGCTGTCTGCCTGCACAGTACAACCACTGTCACATATTAAGTGAAAGTGTATTAAAACAATTTGAAGAGGCATTGTAAAACCAAAGATCTGTGTCCGTAATTTACATTTTTGTTATGAGATTAGTGGTGTATGCTTTGCTGGGCTGAAACAGAACAAAACCAGTTGTTGTTTAAAAAAGGCTTATAGGTTGTTTGTAGAGTTCTCAGTGCTTTAAAGACAATAGAACATTTCGATTGTAATATTTTGAAGAGAAAGCGATTTCTAAAGCCTTCTGTACTAGGAATTCATTGCTTTATGTGGAATGCTATTTTGCACACATAAATAAATACAATATGTGCATAATATAACAGCACATCACAAAGAAAGCCCGGTGTATGATTAAATATGTAATATAATTCAAAACTTGCATGTCCTTGATGTTTATGTCTATGATGTCATTACTAGTTACTGTAGGCTTTCTTGAGTCAAGTCTGTCTACAGTACACCCAGTATTTGAAGGAAAGTTATCCATCCATCCATTTTCTATTGCTTAATCTAATACAGGGTCACAGGGGAGCTGGAGCATAACCCGGCAAGCAACAGGTGCAAGGCAGGCTACACCATGGATACCAGTCCATTGTAGGGCATACACAGACATAAACACACACACTCACACTTTCCAAAAGCCAAAGAACCTACTAGTATGTCTTTGGACTGTGGGAGGAAACCCATGCAGACACGGGGAGAATATAGTAACCCCAGGCAGATAGCACCCCAGGCCTGGAATTAAACCAGGGTTCCAATGTTGCAAGGCACCAATTCTAGCCACTGTGCCTCCACACCATCATGGGGCGGAGCAGTGGCTCTGTGGCTCAGGATCTGTGCCTGTGACTGGAAGGTTGCTGGTTCAAATCCCACAGCTGGCAGAGGAATCCTACTCTGTTGGGCCCCTGAGTAAGGCCCTTAACCCCAACTGCTCCAGGGGTGCCATACAATGGCAGACCCTGCGCTCTGACCCCAAGCTTCTCTCCCTGCCTGTGTGTCTGTGTCTCCATGGAGAAAAGCTGGGGTATGCGAAGAGACGAATTCCTAATGCAAGAAATTGTATAGGGTTAATAAAGAAACATTATTACCATCCTGAAGGGAAAGTTATATCTTTAGAAAATTCCCTGCACCTTCTACGTAATGCCTAATAATTCAGTCTAAATTATTACTTCTAAGCGTTCTTTTCATACCATGTGGGACATCCATCATTGTAAATAAAGTGATTTCCAGGAGAGAGGCTCTACACAAAGTCAATAACAATTCCTTGTTTCAAAAATGACAATTGCTTGGACATTAGCAAAGACCTCAAATCCAATTATGGGCTTGAATACATTTGACTGAGTCTATGTTGCTGCGACATAATTACGTCTCTGTGAAAAATGTTCTAAGTTAATTTTTAAATTGTGGTTATCGCTACACTTTTTGGGCGAAGATTTTATTGTCTTTCACACATTTTTGTATTCAGAAAGCTGGGGCTGGAGGTCATCTAAAAAAACACAAACCAAAAAACCACAAAATTGCACTGGAAAAGATGTGAAAACCACTAAGTTCTCTCTCACATATAACTGCAGAAACAGAAGGGGAATGCTGATGACAATGAAGTATGCCACAATCTAAATCAAAGCAACGTTAACTGCTAACAAGAATTAGGTGGCAGAATGGTAAGAGCATCAGTTGTAATGATGGGGAGATAAGTATAGCATCAGTCCACAAGCCTGTTGTCAAATACATAGTCCACTGTGAAATGCTGCCTAACTGATAAGCACTTTTCTGATATCTTAAAGTCATTCTGCTTTATTTTCTTGTATTTAATTCTAAGTAGGAGTGAAAATCTAAATATACACCGAAATATATATATAATTAAATACCAGCAAAAGTATGATAAAACAGAGACTAATTGAGACAAGACAAGTTTTACTGTATAAAGCCTATGGTGCAATAATTTATATTGTCAGATTAACATGTTTATTACCCCTGGATAGAGCAATAGAGATCTAGTAGCCAGAACACTTAAATTTTTAATTTGCAATTGTAATATGAATGAACATTAAAATGCAGGTTTATGTTTAAATTCACACATGTGTATAAAAACAACAACAAGATTATGTCTATTTTTTTTTAATTAGGTAAGGATGTTTCTAGCCAGTATTTTGAAATGTTTTGTGTATGTGTCATGTATATTCTCATGGTATCAAGGCAAAACGACTATGCATCTATGACACCCACAATCTGTGTTTGCTTTTAAAACCTGGGTGTAGGGAAACTGAAAATCCACCACAGTCATTGTCATGTTATTAAAATGAAGAAAATGCCTGTGCTTTGAAAACTATAAGTCATTTTCCACTGGTCTTGTGATAGACACTGAACTGCTCAGCAGACCATTTATAGGTTAATGTACTTCTCTGTGCTTTAAATAACACTCTGTAATTTGAGCACAGAAAGAATATTTCAGTTATGTACCAAGACAGGAGCCAAGCTAGTTTTACCTGAAGTGAAATTCTCTCACGAAGGGATTTTCTTTCATGCCTTACATCAGGGTTAGGCAACTCTGGTCCTGAAGTGGGGCATTTGTTTTTGATTTTCAATCCACCTTAATTGAACTAATTAATTGGATGAGAAGTCAAATCAGCTGTGTTTTCCAGGCCTAAATCAGGCGCTAATTGAAAGGCCCTTCTGAAAGCTGCAGGAACCTGGCTCTAGAGGACTGGAGCTGCCTCCGGCTGAGGGGGAGGCAGTGCGATGTTGTAGGACAGTACACCCTTCCATCATCAAAGACCCCCGGATGTCTTAAGATGACTTGCAAACGTACTGTTGTTGATAATCTATCTACTGTTGTACACTAGATATTGTTCCATCCCGGTAGTGCTACATTTGTTGCTGCTAGATGTTTTCTATGCCTTTTTAAAGCATCAGTGCTGAAATAGATGGAGGAGATTATTCACTGGTCCAATTAAACTAAGTGCTGTGTTGGAATAAACCTGGACATGAAGACATGACTGCTCTGCTGTACAAACGTTCCAATATAGAAACAACACTGCTCATGTGACTGGAGTGTGCTGACAGTAAATGGTGGTATCACAGTGCACCAGTGATTCCTCACTGTAATCACTATATTACTAAGGTTTGTAGTGTCATGTGCTGCCACGTTGTCGTGGCAATTAGAGTCTTTTATTGTTTAGGACTGTATTAGATACATTGATTCTGATGCTGTGTTATTCATTTACATGGTGCTCTTTAGCATATATTGCTACTATCAGGTGTTGCCACTGGTATCTTGTTTTGAAAACTACCCCATGTACTTGATTGTTCCAAATTGGCAGAGGTCAGCAACAAGCAATAAGAAACACATAGCGTATGCTCATAACTAGAGCTCTACTGGATTCAAAACCATGTGGATCATTAGTAATGATGGTCTTCAAACATACAATTCCGCATACATGAAGTTCACCACTTCTAATTATAAATCTTGGAGTACTCTAAACAAATAAAATGCATCTTTTTTTCTGTTACCAGAAAATATAAAAAGAAAATATACTTTTAAACGGGTGAAATTACAAATTAAAGACTGGCATGCTTTATTGTGTCCAAATCTGACAATTTGTACTGCTCAGCCTTGCATTTGGACAACATTGTTTGTGTTGGAAAGAAAACATCAAGCATAATCAGAATGGTGACAAGACAACAATAATCCTGTTTTTCAAAAGACATTCCTATTATGATCGTAAACCTCAAAAGTTTGGATACTGTCAAAGGATGGTGAGTTAATTAGGCCCCATACAATAAAGAATCCTTCCAAAATGCTGGATAATAGACAAAATAAATCAGAAGCAAAGTATTTACTGTTAAGACATTACAGTTCCTAGAAATTAATTAAAACTATCGTTGGTACCAGTTGTCTTTTTAATAGCTAGTGCTGGCATATTCTATAATTTGTGACAGCTTTCTGAATGCAATGGGTGTTTTACTATTCACACATTCCTTTGCAATACTGTAACTCAGCTTGATTGCTTTTGGGTCATTATTTCTATATGTACTGCTGGAGGCTGAGCTGTCACTTTTTAAAACAGGGACAAAACTACACCCTTTTTTCTGCTTCGGTTATGATTACATTTCAGCAGATAGACAAAAACAATTAATTTGTAGCAGGACTCAGGGAATAGATTTTGGAGGGAAAGTATGTCTTTTCCTGGCCTTCGGAAACTTTTCTGGGGAAGGTATATCAAACTCTGGACAGCCCACTAAGGTATGGATCTCCACCACAAGACAAGGTTGCAGCACTCAGTGTTGCTGCTATACCCTTCAGCAATAGTTAAATTCAGTATGTTTAAGTGGGTACTCTCTAGGTTGTCATTGGAAACAAGACTTGCTTTCCAGTTTATTCATGTAGCTAAATATACTATTAAAGATTAAAGTCTCTGTTGCAGTCAAATAAATATGAAATAGGAAGGGGTGAAATATTAAAATAGATGTGGTTTGTAAAGAATAGCTGCGATTTTATTATAAAGTCAAAATCAGGGGATCTCAGACTAGTAGTTTTGACAAGCCTTCATTTTCAGTAAACCAACAGAAAATCCTTAATTTAAGTCTGGGATCTCTTCTGTTTAGAGTTTACATGTTCTGCTTGTGTTAAGAAGTGCTTTTTCTGGGTGCTACTTTGGGTGCCAAAGACATTATGACTGAGATAATTGGTGACTTTAAATTGTTCCTGTGTGTGTGTTGTCCTGTTCAGGATATTGTCCCTTCTTTCTCCCTTAGCTCTGGGCTGCTACAATACATGGCAAGAATAAGTGATTATCAGATAAGGGATGCATAAATGTGTTCCCTTTAACCCTCATTCCTTGTATACAGTGGTGTATGATATCCTACTGTGGAGTTCAAAGATCAGTTCTAACTATTTTTGCATTGTGTCTCAGTGACCATTGATTCAAAACCAGGTGAAGCAATTCAGAAAAGAAAACTGCTGAAATCCTATGAGTAGTGACAGCACAATAGTCCCATGTTATGATGACACATGGTACAGGTAAATAGCACAAAAAAACAGACTGGACTTAGCATTGCTCTTATGGCATCTTAAGTCAGGCATAATGGTTTTATACTTGGAGATGCAGGCGATATTTATTTTATATCTAATATCTATATAAATACCAGTAAATGTAAAAGAGTGCCACCATGGTTTTTTGGTTTAACATCACTCATAATATTATAATCCGAGAGAGGCTCTGAGATCTGCCCTCCCCCACACTATCTGACAGTCTTGCCTTTCCAGTGTGGAGTGTGTTTATCCCCACTCCCTGTAGTTCATGATGGCACCTTGAATTCTTTCACCTTGGCTCTCCTCACCTGTTAATTACTGCTTGCCAACTTGAAGCTGTAGCCCTCCTGTTTCCTCAGCTACCTTTTCCCTCATGTTGTGCTAAATCAAGAGTCACCAGGCTTTCCATTAGTGAGAGAACCTTCTGATAAAACACACACTCAGATTTAAACACATGCTACTCAAATGTAAATGGAAAACAAAATGCGTACAGTAGATAAATGCTAAAAAATAAATACATGTACAGACTGTGATTCTTCAAATCACAGTGCAACACTGGCTGAGCTCTGCCAAAGCTACTGGATTTTACTGGATTAGTTGGCCAGGGCTCTCCTGGCTGTCAGTAACACAGCGCCCCCTGTGGTTTCTTGAATTGTTCGAAAGTGGGCAGGTCGAGGGAGTCAGTCTACACTTCTTTATTCTCTCCTATGGGTGCTTCCAGATATTGTTCATTGAACTAGTAGGGCTTCCATAGCTTATGAAGGAGAACAAAAAGTTTGGTTCCGTGTGCACTCGCAGTAACTCCGTGCAGCTGTCTGCCATTGCCTTTTCGAACAGTATGTACTTTTTTGAACATGATGTGTGTGAATCTTGATGTAAATTTAGAGCAGGGGTTACCATTTCAGCCTCTGGAGGGCCTCTTACACTTGACTATTTGAAACATTCAATTCTTTAAACGTACAGTTACCTAATATACACATTACCTTAAACTTGATTAGGAGCACTGCAATTGTGCAGTAATCAATATTGTCTAAATAATTAGACCAACAATCTAACTGAAACCTATTTCAACATGGTGGCTCAGTGTTTAGCACTGCTGCCTTGCAGTGCTGGGGTTCAGTTCCTGGGGTGCTAGAGTATCTGAGTTTCTATGTTCTCCCTGGATTCAGGTGTTTTTCCTCTGGAAGTTCTGCTTTTCTCGCACAGTCAAAGGACATACTGTGCCGGTAGGTTAATTGGCTTCTGTGAAGATTGTCCCTAGTGTGAGTGTGCCCTGTGATGGACTGTATCCTGCCTTGCGGCAGTTGGTATCTGAGATAGGCTCCGAATCCCCCATGACTCTGTATTGGATAAAGTGGTTGGAAAATGGATGGAGGGAGGTAACTGGAAGCTGAGGTGGAACCAAAACAGCTAAGCCCTCCAGGCACTAGGTTTGCCACCTTTGGGCTGGTAGTTGCTTACACATCTTAAATAATGAAATCTGTACAAAATTTTCACACAGAAACATTCAAACAGAAATACAGTTCTGCTTTGCACGTTCGCATATGGTGAAGGTTTCCTGCTGCTGCAAGCAGGAGGCCCTCACAATGTGCAAGCTTTATACGTACCATTCTATAAGCTTGGTGTGATTTATCTAGTGAAACTGTTAGCCTGGTGAGAACATTAAAAGAGCCTACTGCCAGACTGTGAAGAGCGAAGAAGAAGCAGTGAAGCTGTAAGTGGACTAGTCACCTTAGAAAATTACTGCAATGTACAATTGAAGTAAAGTCAGCAGATTTTTTTATCAGCTTTTCTTCAGTGTAAGCCAGTTCAGCCTGCCAAAGTTCTTTTCAACATCATCCAATGGGGATCTAACTTGAAGGAGATCTCAGCACACCCACTTGTTTTGTTCCTGCTTTGTTAATACTAATTACCTTGGCTCTTGGAACAAAAAAGTATCAACTTTGGAAGAGATTCTCAGGATAATCTATGCATTTTTTAAAAGAAGTTATTCCTTCAGGTTATTTTAAAGCAAACATCTTTTTATGTCAATTTAGAATCACCAATTAATTTAGCCAGTTTTGTCTTCATATCTCAGTACAAATATACAACCCCTGTCCTGTAGGTACAGAGGGAGAATAAGGAAACGAAGAGAAAGACAGGTTGCTGCCATTCATCTTTTGACAGCAGGCTCTGCGGTGATGTACAGAAGGTTCAGTAGTTTCGGCTGGAGATGAAGCACGTCCTTCGCTAATGTAAGCTTAGGTCCTGTTTATTGTATTTGTTTAGTTGAGCAGTTTGAAATGTTTTTGAGTTGTGCGGAGTTCTCTGGTTCAATTGGTGGGTAGGTTTACAGTAATGTGACTATGTGTTTTCTGATTGGTTTTGGGGGAGAATGTGACTAGAAAAGAGAGGAGATCAGGAAGAGAGTGGCACAGAATGCAGAGTTGTAAATGTGACTGTTCAGTAATGAAGTGCAGAAAGAATATCGTCTCCATCCAGATCCCATCCGTACCGCCAGATTGCCATTGCGCAAACCCTACAGTAACACTGACATCATTGTGAGAACACTTCTCTGTGGAGGAGCACACCCACAGGAAGTTGACAAAGAGAACACACAGGAAGTTGCTGTTTTGCCAGGAGCCTAGAAGACACTGGCTAACCAATCAGAGCCCCACCCTCGCTGGCACTGAGCCAGTTATGCACCACAAACGCGCGGGGAGTCCCGGATGAAACTTGATAGAAAGCTAGGCTTGAACGTTTAGATCACAGAGCACCTTGACCAGCTGAACCACTTCTGCGCCCCCAACCCTGTCTTTTTCCATCCATTCATTTTCTAACCGCCTTATCCAATTCAGGGTCCAGAGAGAGCCGGAACCTCTCCTGGCAAGCACTGTGTGCGCAAGGCAGGACAGGACCTTGGATGGGGCAAACACAGTACCAAATACAGACAAGCTCACATGCCCATTTTCCCAGAAGCCAACCTACCAGTATGTCTTTGGACTGAGGGATGAAACCAGACCTCCCATAGAAAATCCACATGAAGACAACTCCAAACTGACAGCACCCCAGGTCCGGAACTGAGCCCTGGACCCCAGAGCTGGCAGGCAGCAATGTTAACCACTGCCCTCCAAGTTGTTGTAAGGCTGAGAAATGATTAACAAACACAATGCGTTTCTCTGAAAACTCTGTATGTTTAGTAATTTCAGATGAATGCTCAATTTCTTTTCTACAGGAACATCTGCAATGATCTGAGGGTAACTAATAAGATGAATATTGTTTCTGCTTTTATGAAAATGCTTTATTGTATTATAATTTGTCCTGATTACATTAGTCTGTTCCATGAGGGGTCATGATTTAAAGAAACATAACAGCTTTATTTTATGAAATGCCATAAAAAACAGCAATGAATGGTGACCTCTGGAAATCTGATATTCAGATACTAAAATGTTATTGTTGTCAGTAAAAAACAACAGATTGCAATATGCTTAAATTACAACGTAGGCTTTCTACAGCAAAAATAAACTGAACAAAATGAAAGATAATATTTAAAAAGGGTAGCTTATCTTTCAAATGAATAGAATATATATTTTTTAATCTTTGAGCTTGGATTGTACTTAACACTGATGAGCAGTAATCAGTGCATTGGTCTTTTAGGAGTGGAAGAGATTAATGGTGCATTTAACTAGAAGCGCAATAAAAGTTCAAGTTCTAATCTTACCCATTTCCTCTCTTCTACACATAAACTCCTCTCCTGCTGAGCACATCCCCTTTGTGTCTCTTTCTAGCACTCCTCCATACACCCCATCTTCACCCTTGTAGCGGCTCCTTGGCTCATTCCTGACGAGAGGGGGACCCATCAGCGTCCCCACAAGCAGACTGCTGTTCCCTTATCCCTTATTTTTATCTAGTTGCAGCAAGTCTAGTTTAAAATTAAATCATGATCATGATAGAGGAACATCATGTAATCATGAACATCAGAGTAACAATATATGGAGCTGAAGAAAGAATGAAGGGGATAAATGTACGCTGCTAGGGCAAAGCATTCATCATATGTTTCTTTTAGTTAGAAAGCAGCATGGGGCCAAAATCAGAATGAAAACTACATATGAAACAGATGGAAACAGGAACACCGCAAATCATTTACACAAGAGAGGAGAACAACAAACCTAGACAAGTAAAACTCATTTCTTATTTTATTTATTCTATTTATTTGCTTTCCACTTTCCTATTTTTCAGCTTCTTGTGGAGTGCCTTTTTATTGACCTTTACTGTTCTCGGTGGAATGATTTTGCAAGATGTTGACGATACCAGCTAGAATGTCATTTCATACTTTGGTGAATTCTATAGTTCTGTAAGCTGTAATTGAGCACTTCAGCCTGAACTGTCATTCTCTGGGTTGATATCTCATGGAGAGAAATCTGAGATTCTGAGGTCGTAGGGAGAGTAACCCAGCAGAATGGGACCTCTTGAAGGTGAAACTCCTCTAGTGTGCCATAGTTTAACCATGTAGTTCAAGTAGGTAGTAGTAGTTCAGGTGGGTAGCTGCGTCAGCATGCGTAGGCGGCAAAGGAACGGGTAATAGGTTAATTCCATGCTGAAAAGAGAAGACAGAAAACACAACGTTTCTGCAGTAGAGCCTTTCTTCAAAAGCATGGGAGAACAAAAGCTGGGAGTGAAGAGGAGGCGGGAGCAGGGTGGAGGCAGAGTGGGCACTCAGCTGGTGTGAAATGGAGAGAGGTGAAGAGAGGTGTGAAGTCAAAACCCGCAAATGAATAGAGAGGATTAGAAGGAAACGAGTCTGTCATTGAGAGAAGGGGGAAGGAGTGATCCTAGTTTCAGGATAATTTTGGTTTCAGATTTCTTTCTGCAAAAGGAGTTGAGAAACCCTTCTTTGGGTATGCAGAGTGATCCGTATGACCATGGCCATTAGAGATGAAAGGAGAAACTATAGGCCTGGAGAGATCTTTGATCCTCACAGCCCTGACATGTTCCCTGAAGTGTTCTCCCAGTCTCCTTCTTGTTTCCCTAATGTACTGTAGATAGCTGGGCATTTTCTGTAAGAGATGCAGTAAATAAGATTGCCGGAGGTACAAGATGTCATTTTAGTGATACGGAATTGTCCAGAGGGGCCTTGAAGGAGCGCGGTATTGGATATATTTACAGGTGATACAGCGAGTTGTGTTGCAGGGGAATGTGTCTGGTGTCACAATAGTTTAATCATGTTCACAAATTTAATAATGATAAGGTGAATCTACTTTGATCTACTTTGTCTCTGATTCTGCTGGTTTCACACGTCAGGTTTTCTAAAACCCAGCGCTCCCCAATAAAAAGTATTCTGTCACTATCTTCATCTACTGTAATAGCCACTCTTTTTCTTACTTGGAAGGTCTTAAAATTTCAAGTAAATGACGATAATAATTAGAATTAATTGCATTTATGTATTGCATATCATTCCAAATGATTCCAAAGCACATTGCACATAGAAGGGGACCCACCAGAGTCAACTACTGCAGTGTACTGTAGCTCCCACTGGGGTGAAGTGCCAACAGCCCCACTGCACAGCCGATGAGGTAGAAAGGTCTGAAACTGCTTCATAAATTGATTGAAGTGGGAGGCAAGACTGTATAAGCCTAGTCCTAGTTAGCTAGGACACTCGATTAACACCCCCACTCTTTCAAAAGGCGCAATGGAATCTTTTAATAAGCAAATAGTCCAGACCTTGGTTTAATATCTCATTCAAGTAGGACACGTCCTGCAACAGGGTCTCCAGGCTCCACACCCGGGGTATTGCATTCTGGAAACTCTAGTTTAAAGGGAAGAGCGCCACCTTCTAGTGCACTAGTGCTACGCACCAACACAGTTTTCCCTTTGAGGTCTCCAATTTCGGCACAGCAATGCGTTGCTGGTAGTCACTTTCCTCTGATGTACCACAGTTTGTTCTAAGCAAAATACAGCACAAATGATTTAGCCCACTTTATAAAGGAATTCAGCATATTCATAACACACATTCACATGAATCAGCAATAAAGTAGAATAGCACAAGAAAGTGCCCAAATTAATTGACTGCAGGAGCTAAGGCACTTGCATAACTTGCTCTTTTGAAATACAAACGATAGTTTTACATTCTACATGGCAGAAAAGTTATTTTTCCAAATCTTGTGTATTCTCTTATTTTGTCTGCCTCTGTAATTAGATAGCAATTCAGTCTAGTCTAATTCCAGTAATTGCTCTTAAATGATTTATGTATACGGTATTACTTAATATATGAACACACGCATATGATGAACACAAAAGCTTTTGATGTCAATGAATATATATATAAATTAATATAAACAATACTCAGAAAAAACATTTCACATTGTGCCATTGCACAAATGGAAGTTAGGTTTAGTAAAAAGAGGTAAATTCAATGCATTCAGTATATTTTAATTTTTGATTTTTCATTCCAGGTTTTGCTGACATTTACCTTATTTCACACACAAAAAGATTGTTTGTGCAAGGAGGACTTAAAATATTCACTTTTCAAGACATATATAAATCATTTGTAATACAACAACATTATTATAGTATGGTACTGTAAGCATAATTTTTACATCTAAAATTCAGAAGCTGTACTCCAATGTACAGTTGCTATTCACTGACTACCATGCTATTAATCAGAACTGCTGAGCCAAAAAAAAAAATCATACAATACAGTTAAACAATCTGCACTTTGATGTCAAGGATAGTACACAATTTTGTGCTGTAGATCTGAGTCATGCCAGAGATTTGGATTGTACTGTAAGTAAACAAAGTAAGACCATTCAGTATATGAGAAATTCTTGTTCAAAATGGCAAAGAGGACAGCACTAAAATCAGAATTCCTTCCTCAATCACACTTGTGAACTGTAAAAAGGAAATAGACTAAAAAATCAATGATTTTATCTGAATTGACATGCTCTTCATAATATCAAGAATCTCATCTGACAGGCACTCTAAGATCCCCATACACAGTGTAGATGGTTAATTAGGCAATCTCTTCTTAGAAGCAGTAATCTCAAAAAGCAATGAGCAAATCTTACGAATTGCTTTTTTCTATCCTGCGTGTATTGCAGAACTATACACAATAGTGAATTTGCAGTGCTGTTAAAATAATTGATGTGACTTTACAGCGTGTATCAAGAAAAACATATTTTTAAAAATGCCCAGTTCTAATGTAATGCATCATAGCATAAATCTTTGTATGCTTATGATTGTTGCAGTTATGTGGTAGCTTTTAAAATAAATGTCAGGAAGAATCACCTAGCAGGTATTCAACAGGTTCTCTGCTTTAAGTGAAAATTCTACTTCTGATGGCAACCTCTTTTTAAAACTCTGGTTTAGGAAATGTATAAACAAAATCAAGATATGAGGTATATTCTTTAGACAGCAGTACGTATACAGTGTCAAAAAATCAAGCTATATATTATATTCTTTAGACAGCAGTATGCAATATTTAATAAGCAACAATAAGCTGCAAATTCTCAGCAGATTGCTAAATGCCATAGAAGGTGGCACAGCAGTTGACAAGGTTGAATGTCTGGGACCAAAATGTAGCCCAAGGCAGATGGACTGGAAAGCAGTGACCAATAAGTGCTAGAAATTTGAAACTGCAGAGAAAAATCAACCACATCTATTAATAAATATGCTTTACTTTGTCATTGATGTCACTGCTTTTGTTATTGAACTAGACATGTTTGTTTAAATGGAGAAAACCCACTGGAGTATGATTTTGTTTTTTCCATTTAAGACTGCTTCATTAGAATTATCATTGGCCACCCCAATCACGGACACTTTTTCACGAAACATGCCTTTTGGTGCTCTGTGACAGTTCAGATCTAATTTAGAAAGAGAGTGATTGCAGAAATTACTTGCACTTGATCTTCTTACAGCCCGAGGAGATAAAACAAAACAGGAAGGGGGCAGGGTAATTGATTTGTACTTTTGGAAGCTTCTCAATGTCATACCAGCATTTTAAGAGACAGTGCAACTTTTTCTCATTGTACCATTGTATAAGCATCAGAACGCTTAAGGGTTTAATCACAAGCACTATAATTACGTGTTATACTTCACTATACGTATTCCATTATTAAAACATGGTAGGAAAAACCACGTGCAAACATGCAGTTGTTTCTCCTGTATTCACCAGGCTAATATTATGCATAATTTAGATCCAGTTGAACTTGGAATGAGGTCAGTTCCTAATCTGTCTCTTTCTTCATGAAAAGTGGGGGGGTTCTGAGAACCCAGTCCTTATGGATGTGTTGTTGTTCCCTTCAGCCAGGTGAGTTACCCCAAAAAAGTTTTCTATTCAATTTTTTTCTGTTTGCACACAGACCTTCTTATTCAGAGTTGTTATGTTGCTGAACTGCCTGTAGACAATGAAGAATGTGTATCTGGGGAGAGAGCTCCTATACAGTTTATCACATATATACCATGGATAGACCAAGTTTTTATTATACAAATATAAAAGTGGACGCAGAAAAAAAAACTGAAAGTGATAAAATAAAGTCTTATCACAGGAGATTAAAAGGTGAAAGCATAGATAATCACCCCAATCTGTGATCACAAATCCTAACACCCCATCAATATGCAGAATTCTTTGAAAATAAAAGCTGAAAAACAACAAGCCATAAATATTTCCTCAGATCACAAGATCTCCATTACATGAAAGCTCGCTTTCGTAAACAGTGACGTCCCATTTGTATAAAGGGCTATTGGATTGTTCTGTGTTACATTTGCTGACTATACGGAGTCTTCAGAGTAACTGCTCTCTGAAAAGAAATGCATTTATCAGCAATGAGGAACTGCAATGTCACTTTCTTTTGCTCATCAATCACTGGGCTCTAGCAGTCCAATGGGACTCAAGAACATTTCTATGGCCCTCCCTGTTCCATCTTAAAGCCAGGGCGACGTGCTTTAATGTAGACCAATTTTTTTTTTCAGAACTGGGGCCTGGCTGAGAGTGACCAGGCAAGGGTGCTCTGACTGCATTCCTCTTTGGGAGGCCGGGGCCGTGGACACAAGCTTCCATTCTCTTTCAAGGATGGAATCAAGTGATGGCCGACAGGAACAGACACAACCAAGCCATTGCGAACAGGCAATTGATGGCAAAGTCCTACAGAGGGCATGGAGTGAGGAGGGTCCAAAGCAGCCTGTAGAACCCAGAGCACTGAAGGTATAGAGCCTGGCGAATACAGAGGGGGAGGCCTAGCGGGCACCATGCAGATCATGTCCAGGAAAGGTTAGGGAAGGAGGGCCTAAGAAGAAGCCAGTTTCCTTGTAGAATATAACAATAAAAAATATAAAATAGATACATCAGAATATTTTATCAGGGAAATTTGTATGTAACTCCGTGCACACGTGGTATTTGTTTGGTTGTGTGAATTACCTACGAATCACAATGAATTCAAGGGCTGAAATATCCTTTTCCTGCTTACAGTATATATCCCTTCTTATTCTCTTTCTGACTTTGTTTTAATGTGGAGCAAAGGCAGACAAGTATACAATATGTCAGAACAATTCAGGCAAAATCAGATAAAATCAAAAATGGAAATAAAATCTGTAAAATGTCTCTTTTGTACTGTATACTCCTCCATACTCTGAATCTACTATTCCACCATTCCGTCACTATACCACGAATGTCCGAGCTCTCCCTTGCTTTGCTATTGCTTTGTCTTACCACGTTCAGACATTGAATTCAGTACCCTCAATGCAGTTACCCAGTAACTTCTGAAAATTTCATTTGTGTTACACATCACAGGAGGAAGTACAGATGGTGTGCATGCATTGAATTCCATTAAGATTATTATATGCAAATGATTTGCTGCTGTGAGTGAATGCTGATCATGTACTCAACATGTGGTAAGGACACTTCAGTGTGTATGAGTATGAGTGTAAGTATAGCACATGGATTGCTATGGGTATTGTATTGCAAAGGAAATGTGTCCATGTTTAAAAGTGAATGAATATGTGACTGCTACTGTAGGATGACTTTCCCTAGTGGCTGTGTTGCAATATGGTGCAGACTTTTCTCTGCTTGTACAGGATCAATGTGAGAATACTGCCCATTAATCACAATAAAGTGGAGAGGCAGTACTTGGGAAGCATGCTAATGAACTGTGATGTGGTCAGACACAGGAAAATACATTGTATCTTAGAGCTGCAGTCTCATTCTCATATCCCCTTTTTCATTTGCTCCTGTGGCATCTCAGCAGTCACTAAAACCAAGTGATCCTCTCTCTCTGGGAACAGATTACATTATGTTTAACTTGGACTCCTTTTTTTCTTGCTCTTGTTATTTCTTTTTTGGTAAATTGATATTAAAATAAGTCATTTTTGCATTGTTACTATAACAAAGCATATTTTATATTTAGGCATGGAATATAATATGTTTTGAAATGCTATAGGCACCACTGTACTGTAGACTTCCCTTTACACAAAAAAGCTGTTTAATAATAATAATAATAATAATAATAATAATAATAATAATAATAATAATAATTCCTTACACTTATATAGCGTTTTTACTGGACACCGCTTTACAGGGATGGGGGCTCCCCTCCACCACCACCAATGTGCAGCCCCACCTGGATGATGCAATGGCAGCCATAGTGCGCCAATACACTCACTTCACTACTATTACTATTGTAATTAAGTTAATCAATGTATTGGTTGTTTTGTACTGTATTTCTCTTATCTGTTATGGATTCACATGGGTTCTTGTGGATTAAATGGAGATTCACCTATCCATCAAAAGGAACCTGGGGGGAGGGGTGGAGTTAAGGGTCTTTAACCTGGTACTCATGCGGCCGCACGCTAGTCTTTGTCTAGTATTGTTTGTGTGACTGATACATAGCCTGTTTGTAAGCGTGTTTGGAACAACTAGTAGTAAATTCCTTACAAAGGTGTTGTTTACTATTTTGTTGAATGTTTTTCTTTAAAAAAAATATTTTTCTGCATCAGAGTACATTAGTAAACTGACACATTTTTGCACCTTCCTCTTGTCAGTCCTATGATTTTATTCCTGTGACCACCCCTGGTTTTTCTATCAGATGATTTGATCACACTGTGCATTTCATACATTTGTGTGCTGAAAATAAAGGTGATATAATCATTCACATAGAATTATAACAAAAGAACAAGTGCTCATTTAGTGTTCTATTTGCTTGATCTGCTTTTCATTCTTTTCTCTTTGCAAGTGTTAAGTGTTAAGTATTATGATGTGGTCAGGGAATGACAGTGATCTAAAATATCATGCTATTGTATTAACAACATAATAGTACAATACTCTAGGCAATAAAGGTTATAATAAAATAGATTATTAGCTCATGGTGCACATACTACATTATAAACTTCCTTTATGCAAAGAATATTTTCACACTGAGGCAACCAGAAATTTGAAAGCCGACTTACTGTACTTTTCGTTAAGACAGTTCTTGGCTACAGAGAAGATGCTAAAGTTGACCTTGATCCTGTAAAGTTTATTTGGAAGTTACAACTGTGTAATTCTCTTCCTGAATAAAGCTTGAAGAGTATGTGATTTGCTGTGCAATGATTGCTCTTATTAATTTAATAGAAATCAACAAGTATGTGGGTCAACATGCTTGAGAACTGAATGTGTCCAGAAGAGGGAATAGCCTTCTCTCATTAACACACATTAAAACAGCACAAACTGAGAGCTTCTCTTAGTCTTTTTAAAGGTCAACCCTTGAATATAATCACTTATCCAAGTTGCTTCAGAAAATACAGGGGGCACATGTTAGCTTTCACATGAATGATTTACATCTTCTGGTCCAATTCTTTTTTTTACTACACAAAGTGACCATTTATAATCAGCTGCACTCCTGATCACTGAGGCTTGACCCATCTCTGATGTGCAATGTTAATAAAATGGTATGTTAAGGCTGTTAAACTCTTTGGATACATAATCCATAGAGACCTGTGAAACTAGTCTTTTGTTTCAGAAATAAAGTCGGCTGTTCATTTAATTTCTTTACTATAAGCTTCAGTTTTTACTGGCTTTATAGCAGAAATATTTCTGTTTGATGTGTGTATATGTAGAAATGGGTATATTCCTATAATACAGTAACCATTAATGCTTGGCATTGTGACATATTAAAGGAGAACTGCAATGCTATTTTTAAATTTTGGGGTTATTATTGTCAGTGATGGGTGGATTTCAAACCACAGTGAAACTACCAAGTGCACAGTAACGTGTACAACTTTCAATTAACATCACAACAGAGATTAAGTTTAAATGTATGTGTAGCACCATATTGCTGTTATTGTCTGTGATTTAGAACGAGGCAACAAAACGAGGTGACTCGAAAGCAGTCCTATTACATTGTAAACACACTTTAGACCAAACAAGTTTTGCTACTTTATTAACAGTAAATAAAGTACACTCATAATAATTTACGTTCTAAGAAGAACATGTTTCTCTTTTGCTTACAGAGACTAGTGAGCAGGAAGGGTCGCTTTCACGTCACAATTAGCAGAAACTCTTGCGGTTTCTTGTCTGTCCGCGACAACACAGTACTTTCACAAAACTCATGATTTTACACTTAATTCAAAATTGAACAAAACTGTCAATTGATTTGTTTTGTTACCGAGATTGATTATTAATAATTTAATAATATATTCAATAGCTTTAAATTGATTATATACAGTAAATGACCTGATTGTGAGATCGTTAGATTTTTTAACTCGGCATGTTCATTTTGAAATACTGCAAAAAGCATTGCTTTGCACAATAACCACCCCTGCAATTGAATCCTTTTCACTTCTTTTCTATTTTGGGGCTGTTGTGTGTATATTTCTCTAGGGAATTTCAAGAGAATCTGAAATCAAAGTGCTGTCAGCCTTGAGACTACAAATGTATTGTGGGAAAGAAGAAGACCCTGGAGTAATTTTTAATGCTCTTTCAGTTCTCACCTGTTTAACAGTTAAAGGCACTGTAGGTTGTGACATTGTTTTTATTTGCTGTTTTTCTGAAACAAATGCACATTTTATACAGTCTTTCTGTTTTGTCACTTTAGGTGACACATGTACCTCATTCATTTCTGCGATCAGAGATACTCTATTGTTTAGCCTGTGTAATTATACATTCCAGATACCTCCCATTGCAGCCATTAAGTGTTGGCACCTTGTACAGTATTTTAATTGAATTAATTCATTACAACATCTTATTCATCAACTTCTAGGATGACCGACTGTTCAATAAGCTTTAAAAGGTATCACTGACAAATTAATAGATCTTAACGAACTGTCCATTACATTGCATAAATTACCAAGTATCCTTATTTTAAAAGGAGCGTTTTTACATCTATAACTGTAATTACATTACATGAAGCGATTAATTGTTCTTTAAGACTTCTTGTCTGTGTATAAAGGAATTTTTAAGAGGCAATAGGATTTAGGACATCCATCCATCCATTTTCTACCTTATTCTAATTCAGGGTTGCAAGAGGCACAAGGCAGGACACACCCTGGACAGGATTCCAGTACATCACAGGGCACACACACATGCACACACTCAACACCAGGTCCAACTTTCCAAAAGCCATTTATCCCACCAGTATGTTTTTGGACTATGGGAGGAAACTGGAGCACCCAGAGGAAACCCACCTGAACACGGGGAGAACACACAATCATCAAAGGTTGGAAAACCCAGGGACCCAGGACTGCAAGACAGCACTGCTAACCACTGCACCACCAGGCATCTTGAACAGAATACATTACATAAGGTTTAAAGTTAAGCATCGGTTTGGGAAACAGAATGCTGGTTAATTGGGGCAACCGTGTTGTGAAAGGTGCTATATAAAAATAAATTGCATGGTACTGTAAAGCATGCAATGCTTTGGCATTGAGGATCTGCAGGAGAATATGGTAAAATAAGGATATTTTGTAGTTTTCTGATGTCTACTCCCTATTCCCTAGGCACTCTTACATAACAGCAAAAGGGTTTGAGAGGTTTGTGTGACCTCTTTCTGTTCCCAAAAGAGAGAAGCCAACATTCAATTTGTTAGGACGTATATTCACACCCTTATTATCCCCATAACATTATTTCCATTCTACTATAACATCCAAGTCCATACAGCAAATTTTACAGATCAAAACGTAATTTGTTGATGTAACCTTTTAAACCAATAAGTCAACAAAAGCACAAATTCTCATTTGAGAATTTGACAAACCGCAGATTATACAACTTTGGTGTTAGCAATTATGAATGCTGGAAATAAGGACACAGTGCTGGGCTCAAGTGGGCTTATTTCCCGAGTAGCCATAGGAAATCCAATTAGAAAAGGTTACCAAAATAGAAACGGAAGTCCTAATATCCGAAATCCAAAATTCACACACACACACACACTACAGCGCTCCAGGGAGAATCCGAAATAGTGAGCAATGGTATGGAAAAGGGGAGGGTTAAAGTAGTGATAGGAAGATGAGTTGCGGCGTGAGCGTCTGTTTGAGTGAGTGCACGTGGGAAGGTGAGGGCGTTTGTGAGAGTGCGTGGAAAGTGTGACACTGCGAGTGCGTGCAGAATACGTGACATTTGGTGCTTTACAGATGAAAATATATAGTAATCAATAAAGACTTCAATACTGGATTGTTTACAATGTACAGTAATTAATACAGACATTATCAATGCAGTGGCGGGGCAGTGCGCAGTGTGGTGGCTCTGTGGCTAAGGATCTGAGGCTGTGGCTAGACGGTTGCCGGTCGTATCCTGTGGCCGGCAGGGGAATCCTACTCTGTGGGGCCCCTGAGCAAGGCCCTTAACCCCAACTGCTCTATAGGGGTGCTATACAAAATGACTGACCCTGCGCTCTGACCCCAAGCTTCTCTCCCTGTGTGTGTGTCTCATGGAGAGCAAGCTGGGGTATGTGAAAAGACAAATTCCTAATACAAGAAATTGTATACTGTATGGTCAATAAAATGATCTTATCTTATTAATACTGGGCTTTAAACTGAGCTTTTTGCATTAGAAATGTCTTGTGCTGCTCTGATAGTGAGTCGATGTGCAGTAATTAATGTTAGATTTTAATGTTGAATTCTAAACTGGGCAATGACTTAGTGTCTTGTCCTGTTCTGACGGTAAATAAACAGTTAGGTCACTTCTGTCATTCACGCAGGGAGCTCATTAACGTTCTTTCCAAATCGCCTTTGGCTCTTGACATTTTGTACTCCTGGCAAATGAGGGAATTCTTGCAAACTGCATAGCTCTTTTTCCATTAAGCAGGAGGATAAAATACAGTATCTTTGATTTACCCTTTACAATCATTCTGCTAATGTTTGGGCTTGTACATTATTTGGGATTTGGTGGCCCAATGGGTAGACTTTGCTTGGGGGCTCAAAGTTGTCATTACTATATTTTGTGAGTAATGAGTGCATTTCTCTCCTCTGCTTTAGAAATCCCTGGGAGACCTGCAGTCAGCACCACTTCCGCCAATGGAGACTAATCAGTATCTATAGGATTTATTCCTAGCTCACTCTCCCCCATGGAGAAATAAGCACTTGTCAGTGACATTCTCTTTAGCATTGCCCAGGCTGATTTGTTTTTAATTGTGTGGCATTAAGAGCCTTTCTTTTTCTAATCTTTTAGGTTGCACAACAACGTTGCTTGTTAAGACTCCATATTATCAATGAGCTTCCAAATATTGTCTTGTGCAGATTATGTATTACCTAAGAGGTGCATAGGCCCTGTAGAAAAATACGTTTTTGATGTTACAGTTCTTGAATTATGAATCTAGCAAGCTCACTTTCAAATATCTCAAGCATTAAAAGAAATACCAATCATAACTGCAGATTCACAAAGTTCTCAGGAAAATGTCTCTATTTTTAGTGGTTGCATTGACATCTAATTAAACAGACATTATACAGATGAATTCCTCATCTACTGTGAAAGTCACTGGCTTGCAGTGTATGTGGCCACTTCTGGAAGCATTACAGCTTTACATCTGTGTCACAGCAGATGTTGTGTTGTGGATTACTGTGTGATGCTATTGCTAGTGCATCGTTCTGCATGTCTGTGCCACATATGATTAAAACAATGGGGGGGGGTTCACACATCCTTCATTCATGATAAAAGAAGACTTGGCTTTACTGCTGCCAAGTTCCAAAATAATCTCCAAATAACCTCCAAACAATTGACACAAAGGTGTTCTCTTGCTGAGAGGGGCATAATGGTTCCTATTCCTCTTTTCTTGTCCTGATTTCCACCAAGGCCGGAAATGTTATGCACATCACTTGTGTCTAATCGGCTCTCGCTAATAAGGCGATTTACTGCTTATGCAACCATCAAGAGAACTTGATGTCTGTCTGTATATCACAGCCAAACAAACAGTATCAGTTAAACAAAATGAAGAAAAAGCATTTATCCAGGGGAGTCCTGATTGACTCAAGCAGGAAAGGTGTTCTTCTCAGAACAGGCTGAGCTCAAAGATCATGTGTTTATGAGCACAGATCATGTCACTAACCGACTGAGACTGGGATTCTTCCAGTAGAGGCACACAATTAGCTGATCCGCAAATTTCTTCTGCTGAGACAGCATCCACCTCAGTGCAAAATATCATTATAATATCACATGGCAGACCTGAGGCTAGGCACTCCCTAGTCTCTCATACCCCTGTCCGCTCTATTCTATTAAATGCGTAGGGGTTATGACTCCCCTAGAGGGAGGCAGCTATTGAAATCGGCTGCTGCCATGAAATTGAGAGTGCAGTGGCCTTCATGGACTTTATCCTTCCTTGAGCCCGCCGTTACTTTTCACCACCCTGACACTTTCATAATGTTTGTGAATGTCAGAAAATGGTTTAATGCCTCATGTATGTGTCTGCAGTGGTTTATATCCTGATCAAGACTAATAACTCCCTTTGGCTTTGCTGACTGAACAACCATTCAGTCAGCAATGACTCCCTGCACACTACCTTTATTTAATTTCACACACAGGGTGAACAATACATCTGTGTTTCCTATTGCCATGTAGACTCATGCTTTCACCCTTCTGGAGAAGGTTTGCAAATGTCTTTTTAGAATTGGTCCCATCTGATGCATCTGATGACTGTTTAAGGTGTAACATATAATCAGATGGTGTTTGGGATGTGGGAGTTGGCCAGGTCAATAAAAGTTAGAAAAAGAGAAAGAAAGTAATGAATATCAGGGCAGAGTTGTTATTAATAAAGAAGTTCCGATACTTTTATTAATTTGTATTAAACTTTATTTATCGTCTCTCATAAAAAAATATTCACTGTTGCGTTGCTTTGAGTAATAACGGTTTTTAGCTACATCTTTCCATTACCTCATACTTCTAACTTCTAACTAAACCTAATTTTTAATTTAAATGTATTTAAATAAAATTTAAATTAAACCTAATTACATTTTAAATGCTTCTTCAACATGCTTTTCTAGTTTTCTTGGTTTATACCTCATGAGATTTGAATTAATGGAGTAAATAACATTTAAGAACCTTTAAACAGTGACTTTGGGGGAAATATACTGCTTCATATTGTTGCTGCTTCCAGAAACAAAGTTGTAAAACATCTTTTGAAATTTTTTTATAACTTAATCACTTCTTCTGTCTTCCCTTTAAGGAAAGTCATAAAAGGTTGAAGGACATGGTGAGAATGAGATAATCATTTTATATTATTATGGAGTGTTGATAGCTATAGGGCAGCCTAGGTCTATTAGCTGTATGTGTCTGTTCACACATTTTGCATTATTCTGCTTCAAAGGTGCTCAGAATGTCAGTTTGCTAGTTTTGTGAATGGCCTGGCAAGCAGATCCTCGCCAAACTCCCTGTGCAGGATTGCATATTGTAATGAATCCCTGGTGGTGCAGTAACGCCTGCCTGTTACTTAGCTGACAGAGGCCCCAGTCTTTTAGCAATGTTTGCAAGGGGATCTGATCCAGGCTCCCACATGTGGTCTTCAGTGTTAAATTAATAAACCTGATAACTATTACAGTCTTGTGTCTAGATCTTTCTCAGAAGGGTGAATCCCGTTTTTTTTACAGAGGCCTTCTAATTTTGATTCCTGGGTTATTCTGTCATTGAGTAATGAACATACGTTGCAATGAACAATATATTGTACTTCAAAATGTTTTTACAACACAAAGGGCTTTTATTGGAGATAACACACTAAAATATTGTAAATCTCATATATTCAAATGCTTAAAATTATATCAATAGCAATTTTTAGTAATATGGTCATTGTCTATTGTAAATATATTGTCTATTACGTGATGACGGAATAATGGATGAACCAAAAGTAGGTTTGATGTTAACTCCCTTCTAGGCTAACCTCTTTATTTCTCAGAAGCTAAGCAAGGTTTAGCCTGGTTAGTACTGGGATGGGAGACCTCTAATTAAGATTACCTGGCTGCTGTAGGTGGTGTTTATGGATCAGTGGGTGGTGCTCTTCCTACCGGACCAAACCGATGTCTTAGTATGGTGACTAGAGACAATGTGCTGTAAGGGGTGAATTTGCTTTGTTGAGATGTTAAAGAATATCAAAGTGAGCTCCTGACCACTTTATTATTAATGTTCCCATGATGCTGAATTGGTGAAGCAAATGAGAGACCCCTCATATATGTGAAGTGCTTTGGGGTAAAAGCACTACATAAAACACATTTATCGTAAGTGATAATAATTTATCTTAATCAGATCTTTGACAGTTTAGCTGCAGCTGTGTGTAAAGGGTCATCTTTTCCTCTACATGCAATGAAATCGATACATAATTAAAGATGTGAATTATGCAAGTGAGTAAACCCATAGCAAAGTGACTTTTAGCTTTCATTGCTTGAAATCAGTTGTGTTTATGGGATGTTTGTCCTCTGACTCCTGCTTTCCCCATTATTTCCCTTTTCGGATCGAAGGTGCTATTTAAAAACTGGTCAGAGGACTTGCACATAAAATAAAGAGGTAGTCTTTTCAATGGCTTACTGTAAATACATATATGTCAAAGTGACATTTTCAGTATGGAGAAGAGCAACCGTGCTCTTCTGGTTTGCAGTATATTTTCAGGATGAGGATTTGGTTACAGGTGCCATTATGGAAAGTCTTTCAGCACTTCTCATCAATCACACTAAGAGAATGCAGCACACATTTGTCTAAGTCTGAGTGGGGGTAATATTTTCAATTTAGCTGCAGGAAAAACTAACCCAGGAGTCACACACCAGCCCACAAAACCTGCTGCATGATCATTCATTGCTGCTTTCCTTTTATAAAAGTCTGAAGTATAAATCAAGATTGAATTTAAAGTAAGGGAGAAAAAAGGCCAATTTTCCCTTTGCTGTTTGAAGTATATGGTCATTAAAGCTAATGCTGTCGTGTACATATAAATAAAAGCACAAGCCCAGGAATTTAAATATGAATCTGACATTGATTCCTTTTTTTACAGTGCTCACCAGATGCATGAACCCCCCTCTTTCTAATGCACAGGGTGTTTACTCATCAATACCTTTTTAAGCACTAAATTATTCACTGCAGTCTTCTGATAGCTATTGGTCCTCAATACATTCAGCAGTGGGACCTGAAGGGATTTCTAAGTTAAATTGCATCCATTCCGTGCCTGAAGAAGATGAGTACAAAAACAAGCCGTTCCAAATGTGGAACATAATCGGAAGTGCATTCATATTCCATAATGTCTTATGTAAAAGGTTTTAATGTAAAGGTTTTAACGACTCAATTAAATCAGCAATTAAACAGACTAATTCAAAACTTTTGTGGCTCTTGTAGTGCCTACAGTATATAACCAGGAGAGTGACTGCTGCTTTCTGTATCACTGGACCATTAATCAAAACAGGGTTTTGTACAGTATGCAATGTTTGAACATACAGAAGGAGTAGCTTTCAATTTAATTTATTTTTAAGTAAGACTTTTACCACCCTGATTTTAATATTAGTAGCAATGTTTAATTAAAACCAGTCAATTTTATTTAAATGGGATGCATGCTTGTCTTTTGGGGGCAGTGCTTTTGAAAAAGAAGTCCCACAGGCAGCATGTTTCTGACTATGAAGATAAAATTACACAACATTGACACATTCTTGTGTAATACATTACAGACAATTAAATATCTCCACAAAGGTTTTTGGATATAGAAACATTAAATTATTGTTCAACGGCACTTAGAGCAAGGATTTTAAATCAGAATATTTAGTGATCATTTTCCATGTCAGTGGATGGTACGGAGCAAATCTCAACTGGCAAACTGACCTACTTTCTGGTAGCCAGCAAACTTAAATCATACCCAGTTTCATTTAAATCACAATTAACACACACACTTTGTTCAGGCAATGCTTGCAATGCTGACAAAAAGATTGCATTTATGTGTTAACCTCCTTATCAAAACCAGTATTAACACTCATTCTAGTTTAACATTACAGATCAATCACATCAATAAGGATATGCTGTACATAATAATATCCAGGCTGTAATGCAGACAAGCTTTAATTAAATTCTTAATTTGACAACCAGTTATGGGAATAGGACTTTAAATAAATCTTTCCTCCTATACAGTACCTCAAATAAATACAGAAATAATCATCACTAAATCCAACAAACGTTCATATGATTCTTTTGTACAGATGTTTTCATTCTAGTTAATTCTTATTAATACATTAATTTAAAATGCAGCTAGAGACTGAATTGTTCATGTTATAATCATTACAATTGTCCTTCTGTTTGTTCTGTGTACCAGTTTCAATATAGTAAAAAAAACATAATTCTAATGTTGAACTGCACTTCATATAATATATGTGCATTTCAAACAAGGACGTTCCTTTTCATACCGTAAATTTATTGATTTGAATGTAATCGCCAAGCTAGTTTTACTTGACATGCAGTTAAAGTGGATCTGCCCTTTGACCCTTAACTCCGAAGGCTAAACAGCTAAGGAAGCATAAAACAGCAAAACAGACTGAGAGTTTAGAGTTCTGTCTCACATTAAATATTTAGAGACTCTCAAGGTCAAATTAGAGAAGGACAGAGGTCAGGGAATATGCTGTTACATGGAAAGTGAACAAAACTGCTGTGTGAGGTGATGAATACTGAAAAGGATAATGTATGATGCTTGAAAGAGCATTGTCTAATTAATCACCCATCCATCCATCATCAGAAAGTCACTTATTCCTGATGAGGGTCTTGGCAACCCCTAGCCCATCCTGGATGCGTAGGACACAAGTGGGGACTACACTCTGCATTGGATACCAGTCCATCACGGCGCACAAGGTGGGACCACAGCCAAGACAGGACACCGGTACATTGCAAGGAATGAAGGAGGAATACACCCTGGACAGGATGCTTTTCCATCACAGTAAACCTCGAGTACATCAAGAATATCAAGTACACTGGGACACCAACAACCTGGCCAGCATGTCTTTGGAGGAAACCAAAGTATCCCAAGAAAGCTCAGGTGAACACAGGGAGATCATTTAAATCCACACAGAAGGACCCCAGGTCTGCAATGAAATCCAGGATCCAAGAGCCTGCAGACAGCAATGCTAGGCACCCTTCCACTGTGCTGCCCATAAACTGCTCAGTATGAGTCATATTATTTTTTCTTTGTCTGTCCCTGTTCAGATTTCTTACTGACCACCATGAGATTATACAAGAAGGATGAATGAGTGAAAGTGATTTGAAATTCTAGTGTGGAAACGTGCAGATTTGTAGTACTCAAAATCCAAGAACCCAGGCAGCATTTGAGGCTTGCTCAGTTTCAAAGCTTGCGATTGAGTTGACCACAGTGATTCTTTCACTAGAGACATACTTTTGCAATACCATACACTGGAGGTGCATCACAGAAATGTGGTGGTATCAATTACTGAACGAAAAACCAAAATGACTCATGTAATGTGCTCTAATGAATTGGTGATTCTTAGTCGCCTAAATTAGGAGGTGCTTGGATGTTATGACTGAGCACTTTATATATTGTCATTACCTTTCATTAGTGTTAACATTCACTTCAGTATATAGAATAACTATTGAGAAATTAAACTCTGTATTATAAATGCATTATTTCTACACTTAATGACACACATCATGAGTATGATGAATTAATGGACAGTTGTTTTATTGCCACAATGCTTAAAAGCTGAAAAATAGTCTAATTATTATATTTAACTGAATGCTTATATAGGAAGCACAGAAAAATCAAGTTTCACGACAAGAATCAGAAAAAAGTGCTGAATTTCAGAATATTGTGTTTCACTTTTATTAGCTGCATAATAAAACTGTCCTTTCCAGAAAATAAATTTTTATCCTTGTTCCTTAGTTAGCAGTAAATAAAACCATTCATTAAAAATGACTAAACTTTTTTCTACAATTTTGTCCATCTTCCGTAACTTTTCCCCCAAATATTTCTAATTAAAAAATTGGTAAACTGACCCTTATAATGCTTGCAATGGCACATACTGTGCTTTACAGTACCAGGGATAACTTTCTCTTTTGGCTTCTTAAATCTTACCATTACATTACAATAGGTTTGAAATATTAAATCAATGAATGTTGGATTTAGGTTGCTGGTTTCTGAGTGACTAGGGACAGAGATCAGAAAATGAAAGATTCAGAGTATTTTCCAACTAAATTCATAAACTTCAATGCTGACCAAGCATTGTTGCTCTGTAAAAAAACCTCTTTGACATTGGCTGTATAATGCAGCCATTCATGGTCAGTTCTTATCATTGCTCAACAGCTCAACTTAGTTTTTCAGACTACAGTAAGTAGAACATTTTGACTGACAAATAACTATTCCTTGCATTTATAGAGTATGTTGCTGTTATCCCAAGGATATAAAAATGACTTTGTGAGTTAGGTGTTGATGGGTGCAGACCAAAGCGAGTGAAAGGTCTCACAGCAGCAGATTCCATGCAACCAAAAGACAAATTTATTCACCAAGGCCAGTGCCACATACAATATATTGCCCAGTTTATTGATTTTATCTCAAAACTGAGCCAGATGAAAAGTGTGAAGAATACCTGTTCTAATGGGCAAACTCTCTTCATTTTGTCATTTCAAGTGCAGCTAAAAGTCTAACTGCGGGCAAAATTCTATGGTTCTTGTAACCCTAACCCTAGCCAGGCATATCAATCATGCCAATTTAACTTTCATTTGACAGCATTTTTCACCTTTATGAAAAGGTGCCTAAACAAGACAGATTATTAACGAAGATACATCTCCTAGAGGTTTTAAAAACTGTTTTGATTGTTTGAGAGTGATTGTTTTTGGTTTGAGGAAAAAAATCAAATTTGATGAATGGAGGGTTTCTGAGACACCCTGCTGGAATGTACATTTCAAGCCCTAGCTAGGGTTAGGGTTAGCATTCCCACACTGGGTAGAAGTTTTTTACTGTCGGTGCTGCATTTCTGGCCCCCCGTTATCTTTAGGATGAGTCAAAATTTGCTCCTATCTGCACTTTTAGTTTTCGGACAGTTTTGGTCACCTTTTTGTATACTGCCTCATTCACTGATTTTATCCCAAAAACTGAGCCAGATGAAAAGTGTGAAGAATACCTGTTCTAATAGGCAAACTCTCTTCATTTTGTCATTTAAAGTGCAGCTAAAAGTGTAACTGCGGGCAAAATTCTATGGTTCTTGTAACCCTAACCCTAGCCAGGCATTTAAATCATGCCAATTTAACTATCATTTGACAGCATTTTTCACCTTTATGAAAATGTGCCTAAACAAGACAGATTATTAAAGAAGATACATCTCCTAGAGGTTTTAAAGCTGTTTTGATTGTTTGAGAGTGATTGTTTTTGGTTTGAGGAAAAAAATCAAATTTGATGATTGGAGGGTTTCTGAGACACCCTGCCGGAATGTACATTTCAAGCCCTAGCTAGGGTTAGGGTTAGCATTCCCACACTGGGTAGAAGTTTTTTACTGTCAGTGCTGCATTTCTAGCCCCCCGTTATCTTTAGGATGAGTCATAATTTGCTCCTATCTGCACTTTTAGTTTTCGGACAGTTTTGGTCACCTTTTTGTATACTGCCTCATTCATTGATTTTATCCCAAAAACTGAGCCAGTTGAAAAGTGTGAAGAATACCTGTTCTAATGGGCAAACTCTCTTCATTTTGTCATTTAAAGTGCAGCTAAAAGTCTAACTGCGGGCAAAATTCTATGGTTCTTGTAACCCTAACCCTAGCCAGGCATTTCAATCATGCCAATTTAACTATCATTTGACAGCATTTTTCACCTTTATGAAAATGTGCCTAAACAAGACAGATTAATAAAGAAGATACATCTCCTAGAGGTTTTAAAAACTGTTTTGATTGTTTGAGAGTGATTGTTTTTGGTTTGAGGAAAAAAATCAAATTTGATGATTGGAGGGTTTCTGAGACACCCTGCCGGAATGTACATTTCAAGCCCTAGCTAGGGTTAGGGTTAGCATTCCCACACTGGGTAGAAGTTTTTTACTGTCAGTGCGGTATTTCTGGCCCCCCGTTATCTTTAGGATGAGTCATAATTTGCTCCTATCTGCACTTTTAGTTTTCGGACAGTTTTGGTCACCTTTTTGTATACTGCCTCATTCATTGATTTTATCCCAAAAACTGAGCCAGTTGAAAAGTGTGAAGAATACCTGTTCTAATGGGCAAACTCTCTTCATTTTGTCATTTAAAGTGCAGCCAAAAGTGTAACTGCGGGCAACATTCTATGGTTCTTGTAACCCTAACCCTAGCCAGGCATTTCAATCATGCCAATTTAACTATCATTTGACAGCATTTTTCACCTTTATGAAAATGTGCCTAAACAAGACAGATTAATAAAGAAGATACATCTCCTAGAGGTTTTAAAAACTGTTTTGATTGTTTGAGAGTGATTGTTTTTGGTTTGAGGAAAAAAATCAAATTTGATGATTGGAGGGTTTCTGAGACACCCTGCCGGAATGTACATTTCAAGCCCTAGCTAGGGTTAGGGTTAGCATTCCCACACTGGGTAGAAGTTTTTTACTGTCAGTGCTGCATTTCTGGCCCCCCGTTATCTTTAGGATGAGTCATAATTTGCTCCTATCTGCACTTTTAGTTTTCGGACAGTTTTGGTCACCTTTTTGTATACTGCCTCATTCATTGATTTTATCCCAAAAACTGAGCCAGATGAAAAGTGTGAAGAATACCTGTTCTAATGGGCAAACTCTCTTCATTTTGTCATTTAAAGTGCAGCTAAAAGTGTAACTGCGGCCAAAATTCTATGGTTCTTGTAACCCTAACCCTAGCCAGGCATTTCAATCATGCCAATTTAACTATCATTTGACAGCATTTTTCACCTTTATGAAAATATGCCTAAACAAGACAGATTATTAAAGAAGATACAGCTCCTAGGGGTTTTAAAAACTGTTTTGATTGTTTGACAGCGATTGTTTTTGGTTTTAAGAAAATATTCAAATTTGATGATTGAAGGGTTTCTGAGAAACCCTGCCGAAATGTACATTTCAAACCCTAGCTAGGGTTAGGGTTAGCATTCCCACACTAGGTAGAAGTTTTTTACTGTCAGTGCTGCATTCTGGGCCCCTCGTTATCTTTAGGATGAGTCATAATTTGCTCCTATCTGCACTTTTAGTTTTCGGACAGTTTTGGTCACCTTTTTGTATACTGCCTCATTCATTGATTTTATCCCAAAAACTGAGCCAGATGAAAAGTGTGAAGAATACCTGTTCTAATGGGCAAACTCTCTTCATTTTGTCATTTAAAGTGCAGCTAAAAGTGTAACTTGAGGCAGAGTTCTATGGTTCTTGTAACCCTAACCCTAGCCCGGCATTTCAATCATGCCAATTTAACTATCATTTGACAGCATTTTTCACCTTTATGAAAATGTGCCTAAACAAGACAGATTATTAAAGAAGATACATCTCCTAGAGGTCTTAAAGCTGTTTTGATTGTTTGAGAGTGATTGTTTTTGGTTTGAGGAAAATATCCAAATTTGATGATTGGAGGGTTTCTGAGACACCCTGCCATAATGTACATTTCAAACCCTAGCTAGGGTTAGGGTTAGCATTCCCACACTGGGTAGAAGTTTTTAACTGTCAGTGCTGCATTTCTGGCCCCCCGTTATCTTTAGGATGAGTCATAATTTGCTCCTATCTGCACTTTTAGTTTTCGGACAGTTTTGGTCACCTTTTTGTATACTGCCTCATTCATTGATTTTATCCCAAAAACTGAGCCAGATGAAAAGTGTGAAGAATACCTGTTCTAATGGGCAAACTCTCTTCATTTTGTCATTTAAAGTGCAGCTAAAAGTCTAACTGCGGGCAAAATTCTATGGTTCTTGTAACCCTAACCCTAGCCAGGCATTTCAATCATGCCAATTTAACTATCATTTGACAGCATTTTTCACCTTTATGAAAATGTGCCTAAACAAGACAGATTATTAAAGAAGATACATCTCCTAGAGGTTTTAAAGCTGTTTTGATTGTTTGACAGCGATTGTTTTTGGTTTTAAGAAAATATTCAAATTTGATGATTGGAGGGTTTCTGAGACACCCTGCCATAATGTACATTTCAAACCCTAGCTAGGGTTAGGGTTAGCATTCCCACAATAGGTAGAAGTTTTTTACTGTCAGTGCTGCATTCTGGGCCCCCCGTTATCTTTAGGATTAATCATAATTTGCTCCTATCTGCACTTTTAGTTTTCGGACAGTTTTGGTCACCTTTTTGTATACTGCCTCATTCATTGATTTTATCCGAAGAACTGAGCCAGATGAAAAGTGAGAAGAATACCTGTTCTAATGGGCAAACTCTCTTCATTTTGTCATTTCAAGTGCAGCTAAAAGTGTAACTGCGGGCAAAATTCTATGGTTCTTGTAACCCTAACCCTAGCCAGGCATTTCAATCATGCCAATTTAACTATCATTTGACAGCATTTTTCACCTTTATGAAAATGTGCCTAAACAAGTCAGATTAATAAAGAAGATACATCTCCTTGAGGTTTTAAAAACTGTTTTGATTGTTTGAGAGTGATTGTTTTTGGTTTGAGGAAAAAAATCAAATTTGATGATTGGAGGGTTTCTGAGACACCCTGCCATAATGTACATTTCAAACCCTAGCTAGGGTTAGGGTTAGCATTCCCACACTGGGTAGAAGTTTTTTACTGTCAGTGCTGCATTTCTGGCTCCCCGTTATCTTTAGGATGAGTCATAATTTGCTCCTATCTGCACTTTTAGTTTTCGGACAGTTTTGGTCACCATTTTGTATACTGCCTCATTCATTGATTTTATCCGAAGAACTGAGCCAGATGAAAAGTGTGAAGAATACCTGTTCTAATGGGCAAACTCTCTTCATTTTGTCATTTCAAGTGCAGCTAAAAGTCTAACTGCGGGCAAAATTCTATGGTTCTTGTAACCCTAACCCTAGCCAGGCATTTCAATCATGCGAATTTAACTATCATTTGACAGCATTTTTCACCTTTATGAAAATGTGCCTAAACAAGACAGATTATTAAAGAAGATACATCTCCTAGAGGTTTTAAAGCTCTTTTGATTGTTTGAGAGTGATTGTGTTTGGTTTGAGGAAAATATCCAAATTTGATGATTGGAGGGTTTCTGAGACACCCTGCCATAATGTACATTTCAAACCCTAGCTAGGGTTAGGGTTAGCATTCCCGCAATAGGTAGAAGTTTTTTTCTGTTAGTGCTGCATTCTGGGCCCCCCGTTATCTTTAGGATGAATCATAATTTGCTCCTATCTGCACTTTTAGTTTTCGGACAGTTTTGGTCACCTTTTTGTATACTGCCTCATTCATTGATTTTATCCCAAAAACTGAGCCAGATGAAAAGTGTGAAGAATACCTGTTCTAATGGGCAAACTCTCTTCATTTTGTCATTTAAAGTGCAGCTAAAAGTGTAACTGCGGGCAACATTCTATGGTTCTTGTAAGCCTAACCCTAGCCAGGGATGTAAATCATGCCAATTTATCTATCATTTGACAGCATTTTTCACCTTTATGAAAATGTGCCTAAACAAGACAGATTAATAAAGAAGATACATCTCCTAGAGGTTTTAAAGCTGTTTTGATTGTTTGAGAGTGATTGTTTTTGGTTTGAGGAAAATATCCAAATTTGATGATTGGAGGGTTTCTGAGACACCCTGCCATAATGTACATTTCAAACCCTAGCTAGGGTTAGGGTTAGCATTCCCACACTGGGTAGAAGTTTTTAACTGTCAGTGCTGCATTTCTGGCCCCCGGTTATCTTTAGGATGAGTCATAATTTGCTCCTATCTGCACTTTTAGTTTTCGGACAGTTTTGGTCACCTTTTTGTATACTGCCTCATTCATTGATTTTATCCCAAAAACTGAGCCAGATGAAAAGTGTGAAGAATACCTGTTCTAATGGGCAAACTCTCTTCATTTTGTCATTTAAAGTGCAGCTAAAAGTGTAACTGCGGGCAAAATTCTATGGTTCTTGTAACCCTAACCCTAGCCAGGCATTTCAATCATGCCAATTTAACTATCATTTGACAGCATTTTTCACCTTTATGAAAATGTGCCTAAACAAGACAGATTATTAAAGAAGATACATCTCCTAGAGGTTTTAAAGCTGTTTTGATTGTTTGACAGCGATTGTTTTTGGTTTTACGAAAATATTCAAATTTGATGATTGGAGGGTTTCTGAGAAACCTTGCCGAAATGTACATTTCAAACCCTAGCTAGGGTTAGGGTTAGCATTCCCACACTAGGTAGAAGTTTTTTACTGTCAGTGCTGCATTCTGGGCCCCCCGTTATATTTAGGATGAGTCATAATTTGCTCCTATCTGCACTTTTAGTTTTCGGACAGTTTTGGTCACCTTTTTGTATACTGCCTCATTCATTGATTTTATCCGAAGAACTGAGCCAGATGAAAAGTGTGAAGAATACCTGTTCTAATGGGCAAACTCTCTTCATTTTGTCATTTCAAGTGCAGCTAAAAGTGTAACTGCGGGCAAAATTCTATGGTTCTTGTAACCCTAACCCTAGCCAGGCATTTCAATCATGCCAATTTAACTATCATTTGACAGCATTTTTCACCTTTATGAAAATGTGCCTAAACAAGACAGATTAATAAAGAAGATACATCTCCTAGAGGTTTTAAAAACTGTTTTGATTGTTTGAGAGTGATTGTTTTTGGTTTGAGGAAAAAAATCAAATTTGATGATTGGAGGGTTTCTGAGACACCCTGCCGGAATGTACATTTCAAGCCCTAGCTAGGGTTAGGGTTAGCATTCCCACACTGGGTAGAAGTTTTTTACTGTCAGTGCTGCATTTCTGGCCCCCCGTTATCTTTAGGATGAGTCATAATTTGCTCCTATCTGCACTTTTAGTTTTCGGACAGTTTTGGTCACCATTTTGTATACTGCCTCATTCATTGATTTTATCCGAAGAACTGAGCCAGATGAAAAGTGTGAAGAATACCTGTTCTAATGGGCAAACTCTCTTCATTTTGTCATTTCAAGTGCAGCTAAAAGTGTAACTGCGGGCAAAATTCTATGGTTCTTGTAACCCTAACCCTAGCCAGGCATTTCAATCATGCCAATTTAACTATCATTTGACAGCATTTTTCACCTTTATGAAAATGTGCCTAAACAAGACAGATTATTAAAGAAGATACATCTCCTAGAGGTTTTAAAGCTGTTTTGATTGTTTGACAGCGATTGTTTTTGGTTTTAAGAAAATATTCAAATTTGATGATTGGAGGGTTTCTGAGAAACCCTGCCGAAATGTACATTTCAAACCCTAGCTAGGGTTAGGGTTAGCATTCCCACACTAGGTAGAAGTTTTTTACTGTCAGTGCTGCATTCTGGGCCCCCCGTTATCTTTAGGATGAGTCATAATTTGCTCCTATCTGCACTTTTAGTTTTCGGACAGTTTTGGTCACCTTTTTGTATACTGCCTCATTCATTGATTTTATCCGAAGAACTGAGCCAGATGAAAAGTGTGAAGAATACCTGTTCTAATGGGCAAACTCTCTTCATTTTGTCATTTCAAGTGCAGCTAAAAGTGTAACTGCGGGCAAAATTCTATGGTTCTTGTAACCCTAACCCTAGCCAGGCATTTCAATCATGCCAATTTAACTATCATTTGACAGCATTTTTCACCTTTATGAAAATGTGCCTAAACAAGACAGATTAATAAAGAAGATACATCTCCTAGAGGTTTTAAAAACTGTTTTGATTGTTTGAGAGTGATTGTTTTTGGTTTGAGGAAAAAAATCAAATTTGATGATTGGAGGGTTTCTGAGACACCCTGCCGGAATGTACATTTCAAGCCCTAGCTAGGGTTAGGGTTAGCATTCCCACACTGGGTAGAAGTTTTTTACTGTCAGTGCTGCATTTCTGGCCCCCCGTTATCTTTAGGATGAGTCATAATTTGCTCCTATCTGCACTTTTAGTTTTCGGACAGTTTTGGTCACCATTTTGTATACTGCCTCATTCATTGATTTTATCCGAAGAACTGAGCCAGATGAAAAGTGTGAAGAATACCTGTTCTAATGGGCAAACTCTCTTCATTTTGTCATTTCAAGTGCAGCTAAAAGTGTAACTGCGGGCAAAATTCTATGGTTCTTGTAACCCTAATCCTAGCCAGGCATTTCAATCATGCCAATTTAACTATCATTTGACAGCATTTTTCACCTTTATGAAAATGTGCCTAAACAAGATAGATTATTAAAGAAGATACATCTCCTAGAGGTTTTAAAGCTGTTTTGATTGTTTGAGAGTGATTGTTTTTGGTTTGAGGAACATATCCAAATTTGATGATTTTAGGGTTTCTGAGACACCCTGCCATAATGTACATTTCAAACCCTAGCTAGGGTTAGGGTTAGCATTCCCGCAATAGGTAGAAGTTTTTTTCTGTTAGTGCTGCATTCTGGGCCCCCCGTTATCTTTAGGATGAATCATAATTTGCTCCTATCTGCACTTTTAGTTTTCGGACAGTTTTGGTCACCTTTTTGTATACTGCCTCATTCATTGATTTTATCCCAAAAACTGAGCCAGATGAAAAGTGTGAAGAATACCTGTTCTAATGGGCAAACTCTCTTCATTTTGTCATTTAAAGTGCAGCTAAAAGTGTAATTGCGGGCAACATTCTATGGTTCTTGTAACCCTAACCCTAGCCAGGCATTTAAATCATGCCAATTTAACTATCATTTGACAGCATTTTTCACCTTTATGAAAATGTGCCTAAACAAGACAGATTATTAAAGAAGATACATCTCCTAGAGGTTTTAAAGCTGTTTTGATTGTTTGAGAGTGATTGTTTTTGGTTTGAGGAAAATATCCAAATTTGATGATTGGAGGGTTTCTGAGACACCCTGCCATAATGTACATTTCAAACCCTAGCTAGGGTTAGGGTTAGCATTCCCACTCTGGGTAGAAGTTTTTAACTGTCAGTGCTGCATTTCTGGCCCCCCGTTATCTTTAGGATGAGTCATAATTTGCTCCTATCTGCACTTTTAGTTTTCGGACAGTTTTGGTTACCTTTTTGTATACTGCCTCATTCATTGATTTTATCCCAAGAACTGAGCCAGATGAAAAGTGTGAAGAATACCTGTTCTAATGGGCAAACTCTCTTCATTTTGTCATTTAAAGTGCAGCTAAAAGTGTAACTGCGGGCAAAATTCTATGGTTCTTGTAACCCTAACCCTAGCCAGGCATTTTAATCATGCCAATTTAACTATCATTTGACAGCATTTTTCACCTTTATGAAAATGTGCCTAAACAAGACATATTATTAAAGAAGATACATCTCCTAGAGGTTTTAAAGCTGTTTTGATTGTTTGAGAGTGATTGTTTTTGGTTTGAGGAAAATATCCAAATTTGATGATTGGAGGGTTTCTGAGACACCCTGCCATAATGTACATTTCAAACCCTAGCTAGGGTTAGGGTTAGCATTCCCGCAATAGGTAGAAGTTTTTTTCTGTTAGTGCTGCATTCTGGGCCCCCCGTTATCTTTAGGATTAATCATAATTTGCTCCTATCTGCACTTTTAGTTTTCGGACAGTTTTGGTCACCTTTTTGTATACTGCCTCATTCATTGATTTTATCCCAAAAACTGAGCCAGATGAAAAGTGTGAAGAATACCTGTTCTAATGGGCAAACTCTCTTCATTTTGTCATTTAAAGTGCAGCTAAAAGTGTAACTGCGGGCAACATTCTATGGTTCTTGTAACCCTAACCCTAGCCAGGCATTTAAATCATGCCAATTTAACTATCATTTGACAGCATTTTTCACCTTTATGAAAATGTGCCTAAACAAGACAGATTATTAAAGAAGATACATCTCCTAGAGGTTTTAAAGCTGTTTTGATTGTTTGAGAGTGATTGTTTTTGGTTTGAGGAAAATATCCAAATTTGATGATTGGAGGGTTTCTGAGACACCCTGCCGGAATGTACATTTCAAGCCTTAGCTAGGGTTAGGGTTAGCATTCCCACTCTGGGTAGAAGTTTTTTACTGTCAGTGCTGCATTTCTGGCCCCCCGTTATCTTTAGGATGAGACATAATTTGCTCCTATCTGCACTTTTAGTTTTTGGACAGTTTTGGTCACCTTTTTGTATTCTGCCTCATTCATTGATTTCATCCCAAAAACTGAGCCAGATGAAAAGTGTGAAGAATACCTGTTCTAATGGGCAAACTCTCTTCATTTTGTCATTTAAAGTGCAGCTAAAAGTGTAACTACGGGCAAAATTCTACGGTTCTTGTAACCCTAACCCTAGGCAGGCATTTAAATCATGTCAATTTAACTATCATTTGACAGCATTTTTCACCTTTATGAAAATGTGCCTAAACAAGACATATTATTAAAGAAGATACATCTCCTAGAGGTTTTAAAGCTGTTTTGATTGTTTGAGAGTGATTGTTTTTGGTTTGAGGAAAATATCCAAATTTGATGATTGGAGGGTTTCTGAGACACCCTGCCATAATGTACATTTCAAACCCTAGCTAGGGTTAGGGTTAGCATTCCCGCAATAGGTAGAAGTTTTTTTCTGTTAGTGCTGCATTCTGGGCCCCCCGTTATCTTTAGGATGAATCATAATTTGCTCCTATCTGCACTTTTAGTTTTCGGACAGTTTTGGTCAACTTTTTGTATACTGCCTCATTCATTGATTTTATCCCAAAAACTGAGCCAGATGAAAAGTGTGAAGAATACCTGTTCTAATGGGCAAACTCTCTTCATTTTGTCATTTAAAGTGCAGCTAAAAGTGTAACTGCGGGCAACATTCTATGGTTCTTGTAACCCTAACCCTAGCCAGGCATTTAAATCATGCCAATTTAACTATCATTTGACAGCATTTTTCACCTTTATGAAAATGTGCCTAAACAAGACAGATTATTAAAGAAGATACATCTCCTAGAGGTCTTAAAGCTGTTTTGATTGTTTGAGAGTGATTGTTTCTTGGTTTGAGGAAAATATCCAAATTTGATGATTGGAGGGTTTCTGAGACACCCTGCCATAATGTACATTTCAAACCCTAGCTAGGGTTAGGGTTAGCATTCCCACACTGGGAAGAAGTTTTTTACTGTGAGTGCTGTATTTCTGGCCCCCCGTTATCTTTAGGATGAGTCATAATTTGCTCCTATCTGCACTTTTAGTTTTCGGACAGTTTTGGTCACCTTTTTGTATAATGCCTCTTTCATTGATTTTATCCCAAAAACTGAGCCAGATGAAAAGTGTGAAGAATACCTGTTCTAATGGGCAAACTCTCTTCATTTTGTCATTTAAAGTGCAGCTAAAAGTGTAACTGCGGGCAAAATTCTATGGTTCTTGTAACCCTAACCCTAGCCAGGCATTTCAATCATGCCAATTTAACTATCATTTGACAGCATTTTTCACCTTTATGAAAATGTGGCTAAACAAGACAGATTATTAAAGAAGATACATCTCCTAGAGGTTTTAAAGCTGTTTTGATTGTTTGAGAGTGGTTGTTTTTGGTTTGAGGAAAATATCCAAATTTGATGATTGGAGGGTTTCTGAGACACCCTGCCATAATGTACATTTCAAACCCTAGCTAGGGTTAGGGTTAGCATTCCCACACTGGGTAGAAGTTTTTAACTGTCAGTGCTGCATTTCTGGCCCCCTGTTATCTTTAGGATGAGTCATAATTTGCTCCTATCTGCACATTTAGTTTTCGGACAGTTTTGGTCACCTTTTTGTATACTGCCTCATTCATTGATTTTATCCCAAAAACTGAGCCAGATGAAAAGTGTGAAGAATACCTGTTCTAATGGGCAAACTCTCTTCATTTTGTCATTTAAAGTGCAGCTAAAAGTGTAACTGCGGGCAACATTCTATGGTTCTTGTAACCCTAACCCTAGCCAGGCATTTCAATCATGCCAATTTAACTATCATTTGACAGCATTTTTCACCTTTATGAAAATGTGCCTAAACAAGACAGATTATTAAAGAAGATACATCTCCTAGAGGTTTTAAAGCTGTTTTGATTGTTTGAGAGTGATTGTTTTTGGTTTGAGGAAAATATCCAAATTTGATGATTGGAGGGTTTCTGAGACACCCTGCCGGAATGTACATTTCAAGCCCTAGCTAGGGTTAGGGTTAGCATTCCCACTCTGGGTAGAAGTTTTTAACTGTCAGTGCTGCATTTCTGGCCCCCCGTTATCTTTAGGATGAGTCATAATTTGCTCCTATCTGCACTTTTAGTTTTCGGACAGTTTTGGTCACCTTTTTGTATACTGCCTCATTCATTGATTTTATCCCAAGAACTGAGCCAGATGAAAAGTGTGAAGAATACCTGTTCTAATGGGCAAACTCTCTTCATTTTGTCATTTAAAGTGCAGCTAAAAGTGTAACTGCGGGCAAAATTCTATGGTTCTTGTAACCCTAACCCTAGCCAGGCATTTCAATCATGCCAATTTAACTATCATTTGACAGCATTTTTCACCTTTATGAAAATGTGCCTAAACAAGACAGATTATTAAAGAAGATACATCTCCTAGAGGTTTTAAAGCTGTTTTGACTGTTTGAGAGTGATTGTTTTTGGTTTGAGGAAAATATCCAAATTTGATGATTGGAGGGTTTCTGAGACACCCTGCCATAATGTACATTTCAAACCCTAGCTAGGGTTAGGGTTAGCATTCCCACTCTGGGTAGAAGTTTTTAACTGTCAGTGCTGCATTTCTGGCCCCCCGTTATCTTTAGGATGAGTCATAATTTGCTCCTATCTGCACTTTTAGTTTTCGGACAGTTTTGGTCACCTTTTTGTATACTGCCTCATTCATTGATTTTATCCCAAGAACTGAGCCAGATGAAAAGTGTGAAGAATACCTGTTCTAATGGGCAAACTCTCTTCATTTTGTCATTTAAAGTGCAGCTAAAAGTGTAACTGCGGGCAAAATTCTATGGTTCTTGTAACCCTAACCCTAGCCAGGCATTTCAATCATGCCAATTTAACTATCATTTGACAGCATTTTTCACCTTTATGAAAATGTGCCTAAACAAGACAGATTAATAAAGAAGATACATCTCCTAGAGGTTTTAAAAACTGTTTTGATTGTTTGAGAGTGATTGTTTTTGGTTTGAGGAAAAAAATCAAATTTGATGATTGGAGGGTTTCTGAGACACCCTGCCGGAATGTACATTTCAAGCCCTAGCTAGGGTAGGGTTAGCATTCCCACACTGGGTAGAAGTTTTTTACTGTCAGTGCGGTATTTCTGGCCCCCCGTTATCTTTAGGATGAGTCATAATTTGCTCCTATCTGCACTTTTAGTTTTCGGACAGTTTTGGTCACCTTTTTGTATACTGCCTCATTCATTGATTTTATCCCAAAAACTGAGCCAGTTGAAAAGTGTGAAGAATACCTGTTCTAATGGGCAAACTCTCTTCATTTTGTCATTTAAAGTGCAGCCAAAAGTGTAACTGCGGGCAACATTCTATGGTTCTTGTAACCCTAACCCTAGCCAGGCATTTCAATCATGCCAATTTAACTATCATTTGACAGCATTTTTCACCTTTATGAAAATGTGCCTAAACAAGACAGATTAATAAAGAAGATACATCTCCTAGAGGTTTTAAAAACTGTTTTGATTGTTTGAGAGTGATTGTTTTTGGTTTGAGGAAAAAAATCAAATTTGATGATTGGAGGGTTTCTGAGACACCCTGCCGGAATGTACATTTCAAGCCCTAGCTAGGGTTAGGGTTAGCATTCCCACACTGGGTAGAAGTTTTTTACTGTCAGTGCTGCATTTCTGGCCCCCCGTTATCTTTAGGATGAGTCATAATTTGCTCCTATCTGCACTTTTAGTTTTCGGACAGTTTTGGTCACCTTTTTGTATACTGCCTCATTCATTGATTTTATCCCAAAAACTGAGCCAGATGAAAAGTGTGAAGAATACCTGTTCTAATGGGCAAACTCTCTTCATTTTGTCATTTAAAGTGCAGCTAAAAGTGTAACTGCGGCCAAAATTCTATGGTTCTTGTAACCCTAACCCTAGCCAGGCATTTCAATCATGCCAATTTAACTATCATTTGACAGCATTTTTCACCTTTATGAAAATATGCCTAAACAAGACAGATTATTAAAGAAGATACAGCTCCTAGGGGTTTTAAAAACTGTTTTGATTGTTTGAGAGTGATTGTTTTTGGTTTTAAGAAAATATTCAAATTTGATGATTGAAGGGTTTCTGAGAAACCCTGCCGAAATGTACATTTCAAACCCTAGCTAGGGTTAGGGTTAGCATTCCCACACTAGGTAGAAGTTTTTTACTGTCAGTGCTGCATTCTGGGCCCCTCGTTATCTTTAGGATGAGTCATAATTTGCTCCTATCTGCACTTTTAGTTTTCGGACAGTTTTGGTCACCTTTTTGTATACTGCCTCATTCATTGATTTTATCCCAAAAACTGAGCCAGATGAAAAGTGTGAAGAATACCTGTTCTAATGGGCAAACTCTCTTCATTTTGTCATTTAAAGTGCAGCTAAAAGTGTAACTTGAGGCAGAGTTCTATGGTTCTTGTAACCCTAACCCTAGCCCGGCATTTCAATCATGCCAATTTAACTATCATTTGACAGCATTTTTCACCTTTATGAAAATGTGCCTAAACAAGACAGATTATTAAAGAAGATACATCTCCTAGAGGTCTTAAAGCTGTTTTGATTGTTTGAGAGTGATTGTTTTTGGTTTGAGGAAAATATCCAAATTTGATGATTGGAGGGTTTCTGAGACACCCTGCCATAATGTACATTTCAAACCCTAGCTAGGGTTAGGGTTAGCATTCCCACACTGGGTAGAAGTTTTTAACTGTCAGTGCTGCATTTCTGGCCCCCCGTTATCTTTAGGATGAGTCATAATTTGCTCCTATCTGCACTTTTAGTTTTCGGACAGTTTTGGTCACCTTTTTGTTTACTGCCTCATTCATTGATTTTATCCCAAAAACTGAGCCAGATGAAAAGTGTGAAGAATACCTGTTCTAATGGGCAAACTCTCTTCATTTTGTCATTTAAAGTGCAGCTAAAAGTCTAACTGCGGGCAAAATTCTATGGTTCTTGTAACCCTAACCCTAGCCAGGCATTTCAATCATGCCAATTTAACTATCATTTGACAGCATTTTTCACCTTTATGAAAATGTGCCTAAACAAGACAGATTATTAAAGAAGATACATCTCCTAGAGGTTTTAAAGCTCTTTTGATTGTTTGAGAGTGATTGTGTTTGGTTTGAGGAAAATATCCAAATTTGATGATTGGAGGGTTTCTGAGACACCCTGCCATAATGTACATTTCAAACCCTAGCTAGGGTTAGGGTTAGCATTCCCGCAATAGGTAGAAGTTTTTTTCTGTTAGTGCTGCATTCTGGGCCCCCCGTTATCTTTAGGATGAATCATAATTTGCTCCTATCTGCACTTTTAGTTTTCGGACAGTTTTGGTCACCTTTTTGTATACTGCCTCATTCATTGATTTTATCCCAAAAACTGAGCCAGATGAAAAGTGTGAAGAATACCTGTTCTAATGGGCAAACTCTCTTCATTTTGTCATTTAAAGTGCAGCTAAAAGTGTAACTGCGGGCAACATTCTATGGTTCTTGTAAGCCTAACCCTAGCCAGGGATGTAAATCATGCCAATTTATCTATCATTTGACAGCATTTTTCACCTTTATGAAAATGTGCCTAAACAAGACAGATTAATAAAGAAGATACATCTCCTAGAGGTTTTAAAGCTGTTTTGATTGTTTGAGAGTGATTGTTTTTGGTTTGAGGAAAATATCCAAATTTGATGATTGGAGGGTTTCTGAGACACCCTGCCATAATGTACATTTCAAACCCTAGCTAGGGTTAGGGTTAGCATTCCCACACTGGGTAGAAGTTTTTTACTGTCAGTGCTGCATTTCTGGCCCCCCGTTATCTTTAGGATGAGTCATAATTTGCTCCTATCTGCACTTTTAGTTTTCGGACAGTTTTGGTCACCATTTTGTATACTGCCTCATTCATTGATTTTATCCGAAGAACTGAGCCAGATGAAAAGTGTGAAGAATACCTGTTCTAATGGGCAAACTCTCTTCATTTTGTCATTTCAAGTGCAGCTAAAAGTGTAACTGCGGGCAAAATTCTATGGTTCTTGTAACCCTAACCCTAGCCAGACATTTCAATCATGCCAATTTAACTATCATTTGACAGCATTTTTCACCTTTATGAAAATGTGCCTAAACAAGACAGATTAATAAAGAAGATACATCTCCTAGAGGTTTTAAAGCTGTTTTGATTGTTTGAGAGTGATTGTTTTTGGTTTGAGGAAAATATCCAAATTTGATGATTGGAGGGTTTCTGAGACACCCTGCCATAATGTACATTTCAAACCCTAGCTAGGGTTAGGGTTAGCATTCCCACACTGGGTAGAAGTTTTTAACTGTCAGTGCTGCATTTCTGGCCCCCCGTTATCTTTAGGATGAGTCATAATTTGCTCCTATCTGCACTTTTAGTTTTCGGACAGTTTTGGTCACCTTTTTGTATACTGCCTCATTCATTGATTTTATCCCAAAAACTGAGCCAGATGAAAAGTGTGAAGAATACCTGTTCTAATGGGCAAACTCTCTTCATTTTGTCATTTAAAGTGCAGCTAAAAGTGTAACTGCGGGCAAAATTCTATGTTTCTTGTAACCCTAACCCTAGCCAGGCATTTCAATCATGCCAATTTAACTATCATTTGACAGCATTTTTCACCTTTATGAAAATGTGCCTAAACAAGACAGATTATTAAAGAAGATACATCTCCTAGAGGTTTTAAAGCTGTTTTGATTGTTTGACAGCGATTGTTTTTGGTTTTAAGAAAATATTCAAATTTGATGATTGGAGGGTTTCTGAGAAACCCTGCCGAAATGTACATTTCAAACCCTAGCTAGGGTTAGGGTTAGCATTCCCACACTAGGTAGAAGTTTTTTACTGTCAGTGCTGCATTCTGGGCCCCCCGTTATCTTTAGGATGAGTCATAATTTGCTCCTATCTGCACTTTTAGTTTTCGGACAGTTTTGGTCACCTTTTTGTATACTGCCTCATTCATTGATTTTATCCGAAGAACTGAGCCAGATGAAAAGTGTGAAGAATACCTGTTCTAATGGGCAAACTCTCTTCATTTTGTCATTTCAAGTGCAGCTAAAAGTGTAACTGCGGGCAAAATTCTATGGTTCTTGTAACCCTAACCCTAGCCAGGCATTTCAATCATGCCAATTTAACTATCATTTGACAGCATTTTTCACCTTTATGAAAATGTGCCTAAACAAGACAGATTAATAAAGAAGATACATCTCCTAGAGGTTTTAAAAACTGTTTTGATTGTTTGAGAGTGATTGTTTTTGGTTTGAGGAAAAAAATCAAATTTGATGATTGGAGGGTTTCTGAGACACCCTGCCGGAATGTACATTTCAAGCCCTAGCTAGGGTTAGGGTTAGCATTCCCACACTGGGTAGAAGTTTTTTACTGTCAGTGCTGCATTTCTGGCCCCCCGTTATCTTTAGGATGAGTCATAATTTGCTCCTATCTGCACTTTTAGTTTTCGGACAGTTTTGGTCACCATTTTGTATACTGCCTCATTCATTGATTTTATCCGAAGAACTGAGCCAGATGAAAAGTGTGAAGAATACCTGTTCTAATGGGCAAACTCTCTTCATTTTGTCATTTCAAGTGCAGCTAAAAGTGTAACTGCGGGCAAAATTCTATGGTTCTTGTAACCCTAATCCTAGCCAGGCATTTCAATCATGCCAATTTAACTATCATTTGACAGCATTTTTCACCTTTATGAAAATGTGCCTAAACAAGATAGATTATTAAAGAAGATACATCTCCTAGAGGTTTTAAAGCTGTTTTGATTGTTTGAGAGTGATTGTTTTTGGTTTGAGGAACATATCCAAATTTGATGATTTTAGGGTTTCTGAGACACCCTGCCATAATGTACATTTCAAACCCTAGCTAGGGTTAGGGTTAGCATTCCCGCAATAGGTAGAAGTTTTTTTCTGTTAGTGCTGCATTCTGGGCCCCCCGTTATCTTTAGGATGAATCATAATTTGCTCCTATCTGCACTTTTAGTTTTCGGACAGTTTTGGTCACCTTTTTGTATACTGCCTCATTCATTGATTTTATCCCAAAAACTGAGCCAGATGAAAAGTGTGAAGAATACCTGTTCTAATGGGCAAACTCTCTTCATTTTGTCATTTAAAGTGCAGCTAAAAGTGTAACTGCGGGCAACATTCTATGGTTCTTGTAACCCTAACCCTAGCCAGGCATTTAAATCATGCCAATTTAACTATCATTTGACAGCATTTTTCACCTTTATGAAAATGTGCCTAAACAAGACAGATTATTAAAGAAGATACATCTCCTAGAGGTTTTAAAGCTGTTTTGATTGTTTGAGAGTGATTGTTTTTGGTTTGAGGAAAATATCCAAATTTGATGATTGGAGGGTTTCTGAGACACCCTGCCTTAATGTACATTTCAAACCCTAGCTAGGGTTAGGGTTAGCATTCCCACACTGGGAAGAAGTTTTTAACTGTCAGTGCTGCATTTCTGGCCCCCCGTTATCTTTAGGATGAGTCATAATTTGCTCCTATCTGCACTTTTAGTTTTCGGACAGTTTTGGTCACCTTTTTGTATACTGCCTCATTCATTGATTTTATCCCAAAAACTGAGCCAGATGAAAAGTGTGAAGAATACCTGTTCTAATGGGCAAACTCTCTTCATTTTGTCATTTAAAGTGCAGCTAAAAGTGTAACTGCGGGCAAAATTCTATGGTTCTTGTAACCCTAACCCTAGCCAGGCATTTCAATCATGCCAATTTAACTATCATTTGACAGCATTTTTCACCTTTATGAAAATGTGCCTAAACAAGACAGATTATTAAAGAAGATACATCTCCTAGAGGTTTTAAAGCTGTTTTGATTGTTTGAGAGTGATTGTTTTTGGTTTGAGGAAAATATCCAAATTTGATGATTGGAGGGTTTCTGAGACACCCTGCCATAATGTACATTTCAAACCCTAGCTAGGGTTAGGGTTAGCATTCCCGCAATAGGTAGAAGTTTTTTTCTGTTAGTGCTGCATTCTGGGCCCCCCGTTATCTTTAGGATGAATCATAATTTGCTCCTATCTGCACTTTTAGTTTTCGGACAGTTTTGGTCACCTTTTTGTATACTGCCTCATTCATTGATTTTATCCCAAAAACTGAGCCAGATGAAAAGTGTGAAGAATACCTGTTCTAATGGGCAAACTCTCTTCATTTTGTCATTTAAAGTGCAGCTAAAAGTGTAACTGCGGGCAACATTCTATGGTTCTTGTAACCCTAACCCTAGCCAGGCATTTAAATCATGCCAATTTAACTATCATTTGACAGCATTTTTCACCTTTATGAAAATGTGCCTAAACAAGACAGATTATTAAAGAAGATACATCTCCTAGAGGTTTTAAAGCTGTTTTGATTGTTTGAGAGTGATTGTTTTTGGTTTGAGGAAAATATCCAAATTTGATGATTGGAGGGTTTCTGAGACACCCTGCCGGAATGTACATTTCAAGCCCTAGCTAGGGTTAGGGTTAGCATTCCCACTCTGGGTAGAAGTTTTTTACTGTCAGTGCTGCATTTCTGGCCCCCCGTTATCTTTAGGATGAGACATAATTTGCTCCTATCTGCACTTTTAGTTTTTGGACAGTTTTGGTAACCTTTTTGTATTCTGCCTCATTCATTGATTTTATCCCAAAAACTGAGCCAGATGAAAAGTGTGAAGAATACCTGTTCTAATGGGCAAACTCTCTTCATTTTGTCATTTAAAGTGCAGCTAAAAGTGTAACTGCGGGCAAAATTCTACGGTTCTTGTAACCCTAACCCTAGGCAGGCATTTAAATCATGCCAATTTAACTATCATTTGTCAGCATTTTTCACCTTTATGAAAATGTGCCTAAACAAGACATATTATTAAAGAAGATACATCTCCTAGAGGTTTTAAAGCTGTTTTGACTGTTTGAGAGTGATTGTTTTTGGTTTGAGGAAAATATCCAAATTTGATGATTGGAGGGTTTCTGAGACACCCTGCCATAATGTACATTTCAAACCCTAGCTAGGGTTAGGGTTAGCATTCCCACTCTGGGTAGAAGTTTTTAACTGTCAGTGCTGCATTTCTGGCCCCCCGTTATCTTTAGGATGAGTCATAATTTGCTCCTATCTGCACTTTTAGTTTTCGGACAGTTTTGGTTACCTTTTTGTATACTGCCTCATTCATTGATTTTATCCCAAGAACTGAGCCAGATGAAAAGTGTGAAGAATACCTGTTCTAATGGGCAAACTCTCTTCATTTTGTCATTTAAAGTGCAGCTAAAAGTGTAACTGCGGGCAAAATTCTATGGTTCTTGTAACCCTAACCCTAGCCAGGCATTTTAATCATGCCAATTTAACTATCATTTGACAGCATTTTTCACCTTTATGAAAATGTGCCTAAACAAGACATATTATTAAAGAAGATACATCTCCTAGAGGTTTTAAAGCTGTTTTGATTGTTTGAGAGTGATTGTTTTTGGTTTGAGGAAAATATCCAAATTTGATGATTGGAGGGTTTCTGAGACACCCTGCCATAATGTACATTTCAAACCCTAGCTAGGGTTAGGGTTAGCATTCCCACACTGGGTAGAAGTTTTTAACTGTCAGTGCTGCATTTCTGGCCCCCCGTTATCTTTAGGATTAATCATAATTTGCTCCTATCTGCACTTTTAGTTTTCGGACAGTTTTGGTCACCTTTTTGTATACTGCCTCATTCATTGATTTTATCCCAAAAACTGAGCCAGATGAAAAGTGTGAAGAATACCTGTTCTAATGGGCAAACTCTCTTCATTTTGTCATTTAAAGTGCAGCTAAAAGTGTAACTGCGGGCAACATTCTATGGTTCTTGTAACCCTAACCCTAGCCAGGCATTTAAATCATGCCAATTTAACTATCATTTGACAGCATTTTTCACCTTTATGAAAATGTGCCTAAACAAGACAGATTATTAAAGAAGATACATCTCCTAGAGGTTTTAAAGCTGTTTTGATTGTTTGAGAGTGATTGTTTTTGGTTTGAGGAAAATATCCAAATTTGATGATTGGAGGGTTTCTGAGACACCCTGCCTTAATGTACATTTCAAACCCTAGCTAGGGTTAGGGTTAGCATTCCCACACTGGGAAGAAGTTTTTAACTGTCAGTGCTGCATTTCTGGCCCCCCGTTATCTTTAGGATGAGTCATAATTTGCTCCTATCTGCACTTTTAGTTTTCGGACAGTTTTGGTCACCTTTTTGTATACTGCCTCATTCATTGATTTTATCCCAAAAACTGAGCCAGATGAAAAGTGTGAAGAATACCTGTTCTAATGGGCAAACTCTCTTCATTTTGTCATTTAAAGTGCAGCTAAAAGTGTAACTGCGGGCAAAATTCTATGGTTCTTGTAACCCTAACCCTAGCCAGGCATTTCAATCATGCCAATTTAACTATCATTTGACAGCATTTTTCACCTTTATGAAAATGTGCCTAAACAAGACAGATTATTAAAGAAGATACATCTCCTAGAGGTTTTAAAGCTGTTTTGATTGTTTGAGAGTGATTGTTTTTGGTTTGAGGAAAATATCCAAATTTGATGATTGGAGGGTTTCTGAGACACCCTGCCGGAATGTACATTTCAAGCCCTAGCTAGGGTTAGGGTTAGCATTCCCACTCTGGGTAGAAGTTTTTTACTGTCAGTGCTGCATTTCTGGCCCCCCGTTATCTTTAGGATGAGACATAATTTGCTCCTATCTGCACTTTTAGTTTTTGGACAGTTTTGGTAACCTTTTTGTATTCTGCCTCATTCATTGATTTTATCCCAAAAACTGAGCCAGATGAAAAGTGTGAAGAATACCTGTTCTAATGGGCAAACTCTCTTCATTTTGTCATTTAAAGTGCAGCTAAAAGTGTAACTGCGGGCAAAATTCTACGGTTCTTGTAACCCTAACCCTAGGCAGGCATTTAAATCATGCCAATTTAACTATCATTTGTCAGCATTTTTCACCTTTATGAAAATGTGCCTAAACAAGACATATTATTAAAGAAGATACATCTCCTAGAGGTTTTAAAGCTGTTTTGACTGTTTGAGAGTGATTGTTTTTGGTTTGAGGAAAATATCCAAATTTGATGATTGGAGGGTTTCTGAGACACCCTGCCATAATGTACATTTCAAACCCTAGCTAGGGTTAGGGTTAGCATTCCCACTCTGGGTAGAAGTTTTTAACTGTCAGTGCTGCATTTCTGGCCCCCCGTTATCTTTAGGATGAGTCATAATTTGCTCCTATCTGCACTTTTAGTTTTCGGACAGTTTTGGTTACCTTTTTGTATACTGCCTCATTCATTGATTTTATCCCAAGAACTGAGCCAGATGAAAAGTGTGAAGAATACCTGTTCTAATGGGCAAACTCTCTTCATTTTGTCATTTAAAGTGCAGCTAAAAGTGTAACTGCGGGCAAAATTCTATGGTTCTTGTAACCCTAACCCTAGCCAGGCATTTTAATCATGCCAATTTAACTATCATTTGACAGCATTTTTCACCTTTATGAAAATGTGCCTAAACAAGACATATTATTAAAGAAGATACATCTCCTAGAGGTTTTAAAGCTGTTTTGATTGTTTGAGAGTGATTGTTTTTGGTTTGAGGAAAATATCCAAATTTGATGATTGGAGGGTTTCTGAGACACCCTGCCATAATGTACATTTCAAACCCTAGCTAGGGTTAGGGTTAGCATTCCCACACTGGGTAGAAGTTTTTAACTGTCAGTGCTGCATTTCTGGCCCCCCGTTATCTTTAGGATTAATCATAATTTGCTCCTATCTGCACTTTTAGTTTTCGGACAGTTTTGGTCACCTTTTTGTATACTGCCTCATTCATTGATTTTATCCCAAAAACTGAGCCAGATGAAAAGTGTGAAGAATACCTGTTCTAATGGGCAAACTCTCTTCATTTTGTCATTTAAAGTGCAGCTAAAAGTGTAACTGCGGGCAACATTCTATGGTTCTTGTAACCCTAACCCTAGCCAGGCATTTAAATCATGCCAATTTAACTATCATTTGACAGCATTTTTCACCTTTATGAAAATGTGCCTAAACAAGACAGATTATTAAAGAAGATACATCTCCTAGAGGTTTTAAAGCTGTTTTGATTGTTTGAGAGTGATTGTTTTTGGTTTGAGGAAAATATCCAAATTTGATGATTGGAGGGTTTCTGAGACACCCTGCCGGAATGTACATTTCAAGCCTTAGCTAGGGTTAGGGTTAGCATTCCCACTCTGGGTAGAAGTTTTTTACTGTCAGTGCTGCATTTCTGGCCCCCCGTTATCTTTAGGATGAGACATAATTTGCTCCTATCTGCACTTTTAGTTTTTGGACAGTTTTGGTAACCTTTTTGTATTCTGCCTCATTCATTGATTTCATCCCAAAAACTGAGCCAGATGAAAAGTGTGAAGAATACCTGTTCTAATGGGCAAACTCTCTTCATTTTGTCATTTAAAGTGCAGCTAAAAGTGTAACTACGGGCAAAATTCTACGGTTCTTGTAACCCTAACCCTAGGCAGGCATTTAAATCATGTCAATTTAACTATCATTTGACAGCATTTTTCACCTTTATGAAAATGTGCCTAAACAAGACATATTATTAAAGAAGATACATCTCCTAGAGGTTTTAAAGCTGTTTTGATTGTTTGAGAGTGATTGTTTTTGGTTTGAGGAAAATATCCAAATTTGATGATTGGAGGGTTTCTGAGACACCCTGCCATAATGTACATTTCAAACCCTAGCTAGGGTTAGGGTTAGCATTCCCGCAATAGGTAGAAGTTTTTTTCTGTTAGTGCTGCATTCTGGGCCCCCCGTTATCTTTAGGATGAATCATAATTTGCTCCTATCTGCACTTTTAGTTTTCGGACAGTTTTGGTCAACTTTTTGTATACTGCCTCATTCATTGATTTTATCCCAAAAACTGAGCCAGATGAAAAGTGTGAAGAATACCTGTTCTAATGGGCAAACTCTCTTCATTTTGTCATTTAAAGTGCAGCTAAAAGTGTAACTGCGGGCAACATTCTATGGTTCTTGTAACCCTAACCCTAGCCAGGCATTTAAATCATGCCAATTTAACTATCATTTGACAGCATTTTTCACCTTTATGAAAATGTGCCTAAACAAGACAGATTATTAAAGAAGATACATCTCCTAGAGGTCTTAAAGCTGTTTTGATTGTTTGAGAGTGATTGTTTTTTGGTTTGAGGAAAATATCCAAATTTGATGATTGGAGGGTTTCTGAGACACCCTGCCATAATGTACATTTCAAACCCTAGCTAGGGTTAGGGTTAGCATTCCCACACTGGGAAGAAGTTTTTTACTGTGAGTGCTGTATTTCTGGCCCCCCGTTATCTTTAGGATGAGTCATAATTTGCTCCTATCTGCACTTTTAGTTTTCGGACAGTTTTGGTCACCTTTTTGTATAATGCCTCTTTCATTGATTTTATCCCAAAAACTGAGCCAGATGAAAAGTGTGAAGAATACCTGTTCTAATGGGCAAACTCTCTTCATTTTGTCATTTAAAGTGCAGCTAAAAGTGTAACTGCGGGCAAAATTCTATGGTTCTTGTAACCCTAACCCTAGCCAGGCATTTCAATCATGCCAATTTAACTATCATTTGACAGCATTTTTCACCTTTATGAAAATGTGGCTAAACAAGACAGATTATTAAAGAAGATACATCTCCTAGAGGTTTTAAAGCTGTTTTGATTGTTTGAGAGTGGTTGTTTTTGGTTTGAGGAAAATATCCAAATTTGATGATTGGAGGGTTTCTGAGACACCCTGCCATAATGTACATTTCAAACCCTAGCTAGGGTTAGGGTTAGCATTCCCACACTGGGTAGAAGTTTTTAACTGTCAGTGCTGCATTTCTGGCCCCCTGTTATCTTTAGGATGAGTCATAATTTGCTCCTATCTGCACATTTAGTTTTCGGACAGTTTTGGTCACCTTTTTGTATACTGCCTCATTCATTGATTTTATCCCAAAAACTGAGCCAGATGAAAAGTGTGAAGAATACCTGTTCTAATGGGCAAACTCTCTTCATTTTGTCATTTAAAGTGCAGCTAAAAGTGTAACTGCGGGCAACATTCTATGGTTCTTGTAACCCTAACCCTAGCCAGGCATTTCAATCATGCCAATTTAACTATCATTTGACAGCATTTTTCACCTTTATGAAAATGTGCCTAAACAAGACAGATTATTAAAGAAGATACATCTCCTAGAGGTTTTAAAGCTGTTTTGATTGTTTGAGAGTGATTGTTTTTGGTTTGAGGAAAATATCCAAATTTGATGATTGGAGGGTTTCTGAGACACCCTGCCGGAATGTACATTTCAAGCCCTAGCTAGGGTTAGGGTTAGCATTCCCACTCTGGGTAGAAGTTTTTAACTGTCAGTGCTGCATTTCTGGCCCCCCGTTATCTTTAGGATGAGTCATAATTTGCTCCTATCTGCACTTTTAGTTTTCGGACAGTTTTGGTCACCTTTTTGTATACTGCCTCATTCATTGATTTTATCCCAAGAACTGAGCCAGATGAAAAGTGTGAAGAATACCTGTTCTAATGGGCAAACTCTCTTCATTTTGTCATTTAAAGTGCAGCTAAAAGTGTAACTGCGGGCAAAATTCTATGGTTCTTGTAACCCTAACCCTAGCCAGGCATTTCAATCATGCCAATTTAACTATCATTTGACAGCATTTTTCACCTTTATGAAAATGTGCCTAAACAAGACAGATTATTAAAGAAGATACATCTCCTAGAGGTTTTAAAGCTGTTTTGATTGTTTGAGAGTGATTGTTTTTGGTTTGAGGAAAATATCCAAATTTGATGATTGGAGGGTTTCTGAGACACCCTGCCGGAATGTACATTTCAAGCCCTAGCTAGGGTTAGGGTTAGCATTCCCACTCTGGGTAGAAGTTTTTTACTGTCAGTGCTGCATTTCTGGCCCCCCGTTATCTTTAGGATGAGACATAATTTGCTCCTATCTGCACTTTTAGTTTTTGGACAGTTTTGGTAACCTTTTTGTATTCTGCCTCATTCATTGATTTTATCCCAAAAACTGAGCCAGATGAAAAGTGTGAAGAATACCTGTTCTAATGGGCAAACTCTCTTCATTTTGTCATTTAAAGTGCAGCTAAAAGTGTAACTGCGGGCAAAATTCTACGGTTCTTGTAACCCTAACCCTAGGCAGGCATTTAAATCATGCCAATTTAACTATCATTTGTCAGCATTTTTCACCTTTATGAAAATGTGCCTAAACAAGACAGATTATTAAAGAAGAGACATCTCCTAGAGGTTTTAAAGCTGTTTTGACTGTTTGAGAGTGATTGTTTTTGGTTTGAGGAAAATATCCAAATTTGATGATTGGAGGGTTTCTGAGACACCCTGCCATAATGTACATTTCAAACCCTAGCTAGGGTTAGGGTTAGCATTCCCACTCTGGGTAGAAGTTTTTAACTGTCAGTGCTGCATTTCTGGCCCCCCGTTATCTTTAGGATGAGTCATAATTTGCTCCTATCTGCACTTTTAGTTTTCGGACAGTTTTGGTTACCTTTTTGTATACTGCCTCATTCATTGATTTTATCCCAAGAACTGAGCCAGATGAAAAGTGTGAAGAATACCTGTTCTAATGGGCAAACTCTCTTCATTTTGTCATTTAAAGTGCAGCTAAAAGTGTAACTGCGGGCAACATTCTATGGTTCTTGTAACCCTAACCCTAGCCAGGCATTTCAATCATGCCAATTTAACTATCATTTGACAGCATTTTTCACCTTTATGAAAATGTGCCTAAACAAGACAGATTATTAAAGAAGATACATCTCCTAGAGGTTTTAAAGCTGTTTTGATTGTTTGAGAGTGATTGTTTTTGGTTTGAGGAAAATATCCAAATTTGATGATTGGAGGGTTTCTGAGACACCCTGCCGGAATGTACATTTCAAGCCCTAGCTAGGGTTAGGGTTAGCATTCCCACTCTGGGTAGAAGTTTTTTACTGTCAGTGCTGCATTTCTGGCCCCCCGTTATCTTTAGGATGAGACATAATTTGCTCCTATCTGCACTTTTAGTTTTTGGACAGTTTTGGTAACCTTTTTGTATTCTGCCTCATTCATTGATTTTATCCCAAAAACTGAGCCAGATGAAAAGTGTGAAGAATACCTGTTCTAATGGGCAAACTCTCTTCATTTTGTCATTTAAAGTGCAGCTAAAAGTGTAACTGCGGGCAAAATTCTACGGTTCTTGTAACCCTAACCCTAGGCAGGCATTTAAATCATGCCAATTTAACTATCATTTGTCAGCATTTTTCACCTTTATGAAAATGTGCCTAAACAAGACAGATTATTAAAGAAGAGACATCTCCTAGAGGTTTTAAAGCTGTTTTGACTGTTTGAGAGTGATTGTTTTTGGTTTGAGGAAAATATCCAAATTTGATGATTGGAGGGTTTCTGAGACACCCTGCCATAATGTACATTTCAAACCCTAGCTAGGGTTAGGGTTAGCATTCCCACTCTGGGTAGAAGTTTTTAACTGTCAGTGCTGCATTTCTGGCCCCCCGTTATCTTTAGGATGAGTCATAATTTGCTCCTATCTGCACTTTTAGTTTTCGGACAGTTTTGGTTACCTTTTTGTATACTGCCTCATTCATTGATTTTATCCCAAGAACTGAGCCAGATGAAAAGTGTGAAGAATACCTGTTCTAATGGGCAAACTCTCTTCATTTTGTCATTTAAAGTGCAGCTAAAAGTGTAACTGCGGGCAACATTCTATGGTTCTTGTAACCCTAACCCTAGCCAGGCATTTCAATCATGCCAATTTAACTATCATTTGACAGCATTTTTCACCTTTATGAAAATGTGCCTAAACAAGACAGATTATTAAAGAAGATACATCTCCTAGAGGTTTTAAAGCTGTTTTGATTGTTTGAGAGTGATTGTTTTTGGTTTGAGGAAAATATCCAAATTTGATGATTGGAGGGTTTCTGAGACACCCTGCCATAATGTACATTTCAAACCCTAGCTAGGGTTAGGGTTAGCATTCCCACACTGTATAGAAGTTTTTAACTGTCAGTGCTGCATTTCTGGCCCCCCGTTATCTTTAGGATGAGTCATAATTTGCTCCTATCTGCACTTTTAGGTTTCGGACAGTTTTGGTCACCTTTTTGTATACTGCCTCATTCATTGATTTTATCCCAAAAACTGAGCCAGATGAAAAGTGTGAAGAATACCTGTTCTAATGGGCAAATTCTCTTCATTTTATCATTTAAAGTGCAGCTAAAAGTGTAACTGCGGGCAAAATTCTATGGTTCTTGTAACCCTAACCGTAGCCAGGCATTTCAATCATGCCAATTTAACTATCATTTGACAGCATTTTTCACCTTTATGAAAATGTGCCTAAACAAGACAGATTATTAAAGAAGATACAGCTCCTAGGGGTTTTAAAAACTGTTTTGATTGTTTGACAGTGATTGTTTTTGGTTTTAAGAAAATATTCAAATTTGATGATTGGAGGGTTTCTGAGAAACCCTGCCGAAATGTACATTTCAAACCCTAGCTAGGGTTAGGGTTAGCATTCCCACACTAGGTAGAAGTTTTTTACTGTCAGTGCTGCATTCTGGGCCCCCAGTTATCTTTAGGATGAGTCATAATTTGCTCCTATCTGCACTTTTAGTTTTCGGACAGTTTTGGTCACCTTTTTGTATACTGCCTCATTCATTGATTTTATCCCAAAAACTGAGCCAGATGAAAAGTGTGAAGAATACCTGTTCTAATGGGCAAACTCTCTTCATTTTGTCATTTAAAGTGCAGCTAAAAGTGTAACTGCGGGCAACATTCTATGGTTCTTCTAACCCTAACCCTAGCCAGGCATTTAAATCATGCCAATTTCACTATCATTTGAAAGCATTTTTCACCTTTATGAAAATGTGCCTAAACAAGACAGATTATTAAAGAAGATACATCTCCTAGAGGTTTTAAAGCTGTTTTGATTGTTTGAGAGTGATTGTTTTTGGTTTGAGGAAAATATCCAAATTTGATGATTGGAGGGTTTCTGAGACACCGTGCCGGAATGTACATTTCAAGCCCTAGCTAGGGTTAGGGTTAGCATTCCCACTCTGGGTAGAAGTTTTTTACTGTCAGTGCTGCATTTCTGGCCCCCCGTTATCTTTAGGATGAGTCATAATTTGCTCCTATCTGCACTTTTAGTTTTCGGACAGTTTTGGTCACCTTTTTGTATTCTGCCTCATTCATTGATTTTATCCCAAAAACTGAGGCAGATGAAAAGTGTGAAGAATACCTGTTCTAATGGGCAAACTCTCTTCATTTTGTCATTTAAAGTGCAGCTAAAAGTGTAACTGCGGGCAAAATTCTATGGTTCTTGTAACCCTAACCCTAGCCAGGCATTTCAATCATGCCAATTTAACTATCATTTGACAGCATTTTTCACCTTTATGAAAATGTGCCTAAACAAGACAGATTATTAAAGAAGATACATCTCCTAGAGGTTTTAAAGCTGTTTTGATTGTTTGAGAGTGATTGTTTTTGGTTTGAGGAAAATATCCAAATTTGATGATTGGAGGGTTTCTGAGACACCCTGCCATAATGTACATTTCAAACCCTAGCTAGGGTTAGGGTTAGCATTCCCACACTGGGTAGAAGTTTTTAACTGTCAGTGCTGCATTTCTGGCCCCCCGTTATCTTTAGGATGAGTCATAATTTGCTCCTATCTGCACATTTAGTTTTCGGACAGTTTTGGTAACCTTTTTGTATTCTGCCTCATTCATTGATTTTATCCCCAAAACTGAGCCAGATGAAAAGTGTGAAGAATACCTGTTCTAATGGGCAAACTCTCTTCATTTTGTCATTTAAAGTGCAGCTAAAAGTGTAACTGCGGGCAAAATTCTACGGTTCTTGTAACCCTAACCCTAGGCAGGCATTTAAATCATGCCAATTTAACTATCATTTGACAGCATTTTTCACCTTTATGAAAATGTGCCGAAACAAGACATATTATTAAAGAAGATACATCTCCTAGAGGTTTTAAAGCTGTTTTGATTGTTTGAGAGTGATTGTTTTTGGTTTGAGGAAAATATCCAAATTTGATGATTGGAGGGTTTCTGAGACACCCTGCCATAATGTACATTTCAAACCCTAGCTAGGGTTAGGGTTAGCATTCCCACACTGGGTAGAAGTTTTTAACTGTCAGTGCTGCATTTCTGGCCCCCCGTTATCTTTAGGATGAGTCATAATTTGCTCCTATCTGCACTTTTAGTTTTCGGATAGTTTTGGTCACCTTTTTGTATACTGCCTCATTCATTGATTTTATCCCAAAAACTGAGCCAGATGAAAAGTGTGAAGAATACCTGTTCTAATGGGCAAATTCTCTTCATTTTGTCATTTAAAGTGCAGCTAAAAGTGTAACTGCGGGCAAAATTCTATGGTTCTTGTAACCCTAACCGTAGCCAGGCATTTCAATCATGCCAATTTAACTATCATTTGACAGCATTTTTCACCTTTATGAAAATGTGCCTAAACAAGACAGATTATTAAAGAAGATACAGCTCCTAGGGGTTTTAAAAACTGTTTTGATTGTTTGACAGTGATTGTTTTTGGTTTTAAGAAAATATTCAAATTTGATGATTGGAGGGTTTCTGAGAAACCCTGCCGAAATGTACATTTCAAACCCTAGCTAGGGTTAGGGTTAGCATTCCCACACTGGGTAGAAGTTTTTAACTGTCAGTGCTGCATTTCTGGCCCCCCGTTATCTTTAGGATGAGTCATAATTTGCTCCTATCTGCACATTTAGTTTTCGGACAGTTTTGGTCACCTTTTTGTATACTGCCTCATTCATTGATTTTATCCCAAAAACTGAGCCAGATGAAAAGTGTGAAGAATACCTGTTCTAATGGGCAAACTCTCTTCATTTTGTCATTTAAAGTGCAGCTAAAAGTGTAACTGCGGGCAACATTCTATGGTTCTTGTAACCCTAACCCTAGCCAGGCATTTAAATCATGCCAATTTAACTATCATTTGACAGCATTTTTCACCTTTATGAAAATGTGCCTAAACAAGACAGATTATTAAAGAAGATACATCTCCTAGAGGTTTTAAAGCTGTTTTGATTGTTTGAGAGTGATTGTTTTTGGTTTGAGGAAAATATCCAAATTTGATGATTGGAGGGTTTCTGAGACACTCTGCCGGAATGTACATTTCAAGCCCTAGCTAGGGTTAGGGTTAGCATTCCCACTCTGGGTAGAAGTTTTTTACTGTCAGTGCTGCATTTCTGGCCCCCCGTTATCTTTAGGATGAGTCATAATTTGCTCCTATCTGCACTTTTAGTTTTCGGACAGTTTTGGTCACCTTTTTGTATTCTGCCTCATTCATTGATTTTATCCCAAAAACTGAGCCAGATGAAAAGTGTGAAGAATACCTGTTCTAATGGGCAAACTCTCTTCATTTTGTCATTTAAAGTGCAGCTAAAAGTGTAACTGCGGGCAAAATTCTATGGTTCTTGTAACCCTAACCCTAGCCAGGCATTTCAATCATGCCAATTTAACTATCATTTGACAGCATTTTTCACCTTTATGAAAATGTACCTAAACAAGACAGATTATTAAAGAAGATACATCTCCTAGAGGTTTTAAAGCTGTTTTGATTGTTTGAGAGTGATTGTTTTTGGTTTGAGGAAAATATCCAAATTTGATGATTGGAGGGTTTCTGAGACACCCTGCCATAATGTACATTTCAAACCCTAGCTAGGGTTAGGGTTAGCATTCCCACACTGGGTAGAAGTTCTTAACTGTCAGTGCTGCATTTCTGGCCCCCCGTTATCTTTAGGATGAGTCATAATTTGCTCCTATCTGCACATTTAGTTTTCGGACAGTTTTGGTCACCTTTTTGTATACTGCCTCATTCATTGATTTTATCCCAAAAACTGAGCCAGATGAAAAGTGTGAAGAATACCTGTTCTAATGGGCAAACTCTCTTCATTTTGTCATTTAAAGTGCAGCTAAAAGTGTAACTGCGGGCAACATTCTATTGTTCTTGTAACCCTAACCCTAGCCAGGCATTTAAATCATGCCAATTTAACTATCATTTGACAGCATTTTTCACCTTTATGAAAATGTGCCTAAACAAGACAGATTATTAAAGAAGATACATCTCCTAGAGGTTTTAAAGCTGTTTTGATTGTTTGAGAGTGATTGTTTTTGGTTTGAGGAAAATATCCAAATTTGATGATTGGAGGGTTTCTGAGACACCCTGCCGGAATGTATATTTCAAGCCCTAGCTAGGGTTAGGGTTAGCATTCCCACTCTGGGTAGAAGTTTTTTACTGTCAGTGCTGCATTTCTGGCCCCCCGTTATCTTTAGGATGAGACATAATTTGCTCCTATCTGCACTTTTAGTTTTTGGACAGTTTTGGTAACCTTTTTGTATTCTGCCTCATTCATTGATTTTATCCCAAAAACTGAGCCAGATGAAAAGTGTGAAGAATACCTGTTCTAATGGGCAAACTCTCTTCATTTTGTCATTTAAAGTGCAGCTAAAAGTGTAACTGCGGGCAAAATTCTACGGTTCTTGTAACCCTAACCCTAGGCAGGCATTTAAATCATGCCAATTTAACTATCATTTGACAGCATTTTTCACCTTTATGAAAATGTGCCTAAACAAGACATATTATTAAAGAAGATACATCTCCTAGAGGTTTTAAAGCTGTTTTGATTGTTTGAGAGTGATTGTTTTTGGTTTGAGGAAAATATCCAAATTTGATGATTGGAGGGTTTCTGAGACACCCTGCCATAATGTACATTTCAAACCCTAGCTAGGGTTAGGGTTATCATTCCCGCAATAGGTAGAAGTTTTTTTCTGTTAGTGCTGCATTCTGGGCCCCCCGTTATCTTTAGGATGAATCATAATTTGCTCCTATCTGCACTTTTAGTTTTCGGACAGTTTTGGTCACCTTTTTGTATACTGCCTCATTCATTGATTTTATCCCAAAAACTGAGCCAGATGAAAAGTGTGAAGAATACCTGTTCTAATGGGCAAACTCTCTTCATTTTGTCATTTAAAGTGCAGCTAAAAGTGTAACTGCGGGCAACATTCTATGGTTCTTGTAACCCTAACCCTAGCCAGGCATTTAAATCATGCCAATTTAACTATCATTTGACAGCATTTTTCACCTTTATGAAAATGTGCCTAAACAAGACAGATTATTAAAGAAGATACAGCTCCTAGGGGTTTTAAAAACTGTTTTGATTGTTTGACAGTGATTGTTTTTGGTTTTAAGAAAATATTCAAATTTGATGATTGGAGGGTTTCTGAGAAACCCTGCCGAAATGTACATTTCAAACCCTAGCTAGGGTTAGGGTTAGCATTCCCACTCTGGGTAGAAGTTTTTTACTGTCAGTGCTGCATTTCTGGCCCCCCGTTATCTTTAGGATGAGTCATAATTTGCTCCTATCTGCACTTTTAGTTTTCGGACAGTTTTGGTCACCTTTTTGTATTCTGCCTCATTCATTGATTTTATCCCAAAAACTGAGCCAGATGAAAAGTGTGAAGAATACCTGTTCTAATGGGCAAACTCTCTTCATTTTGTCATTTAAAGTGCAGCTAAAAGTGTAACTGCGGGCAAAATTCTATGGTTCTTGTAACCCTAACCCTAGCCAGGCATTTCAATCATGCCAATTTAACTATCATTTGACAGCATTTTTCACCTTTATGAAAATGTACCTAAACAAGACAGATTATTAAAGAAGATACATCTCCTAGAGGTTTTAAAGCTGTTTTGATTGTTTGAGAGTGATTGTTTTTGGTTTGAGGAAAATATCCAAATTTGATGATTGGAGGGTTTCTGAGACACCCTGCCATAATGTACATTTCAAACCCTAGCTAGGGTTAGGGTTAGCATTCCCACACTGGGAAGAAGTTTTTTACTGTGAGTGCTGTATTTCTGGCCCCCCGTTATCTTTAGGATGAGTCATAATTTGCTCCTATCTGCACTTTTAGTTTTCGGACAGTTTTGGTCACCTTTTTGTATACTGCCTCTTTCATTGATTTTATCCCAAAAACTGAGCCAGATGAAAAGTGTGAAGAATACCTGTTCTAATGGGCAAACTCTCTTCATTTTGTCATTTAAAGTGCAGCTAAAAGTGTAACTGCGGGCAACATTCTATGGTTCTTGTAACCCTAACCGTAGCCAGGCATTTCAATCATGCCAATTTAACTATCATTTGACAGCATTTTTCACCTTTATGAAAATGTGCCTAAACAAGACAGATTATTAAAGAAGATACATCTCCTAGAGGTTTTAAAGCTGTTTTGATTGTTTGAGAGTGATTGTTTTTGGTTTGAGGAAAATATCCAAATTTGATGATTGGAGGGTTTCTGAGACACCCTGCCGGAATGTACATTTCAAGCCCTAGCTAGGGTTAGGGTTAGCATTCCCACTCTGGGTAGAAGTTTTTAACTGTCAGTGCTGCATTTCTGGCCCCCCGTTATCTTTAGGATGAGTCATAATTTGCTCCTATCTGCACTTTTAGTTTTCGGACCGTTTTGGTCACCTTTTTGTATACTGCCTCATTCATTGATTTTATCCCAAAAACTGAGCCAGATGAAAAGTGTGAAGAATACCTGTTCTAATGGGCAAACTCTCTTCATTTTGTCATTTAAAGTGCAGCTAAAAGTGTAACTGCGGGCAAAATTCTATGGTTCTTGTAACCCTAACCCTAGCCAGGCATTTCAATCATGCCAATTTAACTATCATTTGACAGCATTTTTCACCTTTATGAAAATGTGCCTAAACAAGACAGATTATTAAAGAAGATACAGCTCCTAGGGGTTTTAAAGACTGTTTTGATTGTTTGACAGTGATTGTTTTTGGTTTTAAGAAAATATTCAAATTTGATGATTGGAGGGTTTCTGAGAAACCCTGCCGAAATGTACATTTCAAACCCTAGCTAGGGTTAGAGTTAGCATTCCCACACTAGGTAGAAGTTTTTTACTGTCAGTGCTGCATTCTGGGCCCCCCGTTATCTTTAGGATGAGTCATAATTTGCTCCTATCTGCACTTTTAGTTTTCGGACAGTTTTGGTCACCTTTTTGTATTCTGCGTCATTCATTGATTTTATCCCAAAAACTGAGCCAGATGAAAAGTGTGAAGAATACCTGTTCTAATGGGCAAACTCTCTTCATTTTGTCATTTAAAGTGCAGCTAAAAGTGTAACTGCGGGCAACATTCTATGGTTCTTGTAACCCTAACCCTAGCCAGGCATTTAAATCATGCCAATTTAACTATCATTTGACAGCATTTTTCACCTTTATGAAAATGTGCCTAAACAAGGCAGATTATTAAAGAAGATACATCTCCTAGAGGTCTTAAAGCTGTTTTGATTGTTTGAGAGTGATTGTTTTTGTTTTGAGGAAAATATCCAAATTTGATGATTGGAGGGTTTCTGAGACACCCTGCCATAATGTACATTTCAAACCCTAGCTAGGGTTAGGGTTAGCATTCCCAAAATAGGTAGAAGTTTTTTACTGTTAGTGCTGCATTCTGGGCCCCCCGTTATCTTTAGGATGAGTCATAATTTGCTCCTATCTGCACTTTTAGTTTTCGGACAGTTTTGGTCACCTTTTTGTATAATGCCTCATTCATTGATTTTATCCCAAAAACTGAGCCAGTTGAAAAGTGTGAATAATACCTGTTGTAATGGGCAAACTCTATTCATTTTGTCATTTAAAGTGCAGCTAAAAGTGTAACTACGGGCAAAATTCTATGGTTCTTGTAACCCTAACCCTAGCCAGGCATTTAAATCATGCCAATTTAACTATCATTTGACAGCATTTTTCACCTTTATGAAAATGTGCCTAAACAAGACAGATTATTAAAGAAGAGACATCTCCTAGAGGTCTTAAAGCTGTTTTGATTGTTTGAGAATGATTGTTTTTGGTTTGAGGAAAATATCCAAATTTGATGATTGGAGGGTTTCTGAGACACCCTGCCATAATGTACATTTCAAACCCTAGCTAGGGTTAGGGTTAGCATTCCCACACTGGGTAGAAGTTTTTAACTGTCAGTGCTGCATTTCTGGCCCCCCGTTATCTTTAGGATGAGTCATAATTTGCTCCTATCTGCACTTTTAGTTTTCGGACAGTTTTGGTCACCTTTTTGTATACTGCCTCATTCATTGATTTTATCCCAAAAACTGAGCCAGATGAAAAGTGTGAAGAATACCTGTTCTAATGGGCAAACTCTCTTCATTTTGTCATTTAAAGTGCAGCTAAAAGTGTAACTGCGGGCAAAATTCTATGGTTCTTGTAACCCTAACCCTAGCCAGGCATTTCAATCATGCCAATTTAACTATCATTTGACAGCATTTTTCACCTTTATGAAAATGTGGCTAAACAAGACAGATTATTAAAGAAGATACATCTCCTAGAGGTTTTAAAGCTGTTTTGATTGTTTGAGAGTGGTTGTTTTTGGTTTGAGGAAAATATCCAAATTTGATGATTGGATTGTTTCTGAGACACCCTGCCATAATGTACATTTCAAACCCTAGCTAGGGTTAGGGTTAGCATTCCCACACTGGGTAGAAGTTTTTAACTGTCAGTGCTGCATTTCTGGCCCCCCGTTATCTTTAGGATGAGTCATAATTTGCTCCTATCTGCACATTTAGTTTTCGGACAGTTTAGGTCACCTTTTTGTATACTGCCTCATTCATTGATTTTATCCCAAGAATTGAGCCAGATGAAAAGTGTGAAGAATACGTGTTCTAACGGGCAAACTCTCTTCATTTTGTCATTTAAAGTGCAGCTAAAAGTGTAACTGCGGGCAAAATTCTATGGTTCTTGTAACCCTAACCCTAGGCAGGCATTTCAATCATGCCAGTTTAACTATCATTTGACAGCATTTTTCACCTTTATGAAAATGTGCCTAAACAAGACAGATTATTAAAGAAGATACATCTCCTAGAGGTCTTAAAGTTGTTTTGGTTGTTTGAGAGTGATTGTTTTTGGTTTGAGGAAAATATCCAAATTTGATGATTGGAGGGTTTCTGAGACACCCTGCCATAATGTACATTTCAAACCCTAGCTAGGGTTAGGGTTAGCATTCCCACACTGGGTAGAAGTTTTTAACTGTCAGTGCTGCATTTCTGGCCCCCCGTTATCTTTAGGATGAGTCATAATTTGCTCCTATCTGCACTTTTAGTTTTCGGACCGTTTTGGTCACCTTTTTGTATACTGCCTCATTCATTGATTTTATCCCAAGAACTGAGCCAGATGAAAAGTGTGAAGAATACCTGTTCTAATGGGCAAACTCTCTTCATTTTGTCATTTAAAGTGCAGCTAAAAGTGTAACTGCGGGCAAAATTCTATGGTTCTTGTAACCCTAACCCTAGCCAGGCATTTCAATCATGCCAATTTAACTATCATTTGACAGCATTTTTCACCTTTATGAAAATGTGCCTAAACAAGACAGATTATTAAAGAAGATACATCTCCTAGAGGTTTTAAAGCTGTTTTGATTGTTTGAGAGTGATTGTTTTTGGTTTGAGGAAAATATCCAAATTTGATGATTGGTGGGTTTCTGAGACACCCTGCCATAATGTACATTTCAAACCCTAGCTAGGGTTAGGGTTAGCATTCCCGCAATAGGTAGAAGTTTTTTTCTGTTAGTGCTGCATTCTGGGCCCCCCGTTATCTTAATGATGAATCATAATTTGCTCCTATCTGCACTTTTAGTTTTCGGACAGTTTTGGTCACCTTTTTGTATACTGCCTCATTCATTGATTTTATCCCAAAAACTGAGCCAGATGAAAAGTGTGAAGAATACCTGTTCTAATGGGCAAACTCTCTTCATTTTGTCATTTAAAGTGCAGCTAAAAGTGTAACTGCGGGCAACATTCTATGGTTCTTGTAACCCTAACCCTAGCCAGGCATTTAAATCATGCCAATTTAACTATCATTTGACAGCATTTTTCACCTTTATGAAAATGTGCCTAAACAAGACAGATTATTAAAGAAGATACATCTCCTAGAGGTTTTAAAGACTGTTTTGATTGTTTGACAGTGATTGTTTTTGGTTTTAAGAAAATATTCAAATTTGATGATTGGAGGGTTTCTGAGAAACCCTGCCGGAATGTACATTTCAAGCCCTAGCTAGGGTTAGGGTTAGCATTCCCACTCTGGGTAGAAGTTTTTTACTGTCAGTGCTGCATTTCTGGCCCCCCGTTATCTTTAGGATGAGACATAATTTGCTCCTATCTGCACTTTTAGTTTTTGGACAGTTTTGGTAACCTTTTTGTATTCTGCCTCATTCATTGATTTTATCCCAAAAACTGAGCCAGATGAAAAGTGTGAAGAATACCTGTTCTAATGGGCAAACTCTCTTCATTTTGTCATTTAAAGTGCAGCTAAAAGTGTAACTGCGGGCAAAATTCTACGGTTCTTGTAACCCTAACCCTAGGCAGGCATTTAAATCATGCCAATTTAACTATCATTTGTCAGCATTTTTCACCTTTATGAAAATGTGCCTAAACAAGACATATTATTAAAGAAGATACATCTCCTAGACGTTTTAAAGCTGTTTTGACTGTTTGAGAGTGATTGTTTTTGGTTTGAGGAAAATATCCAAATTTGATGATTGGAGGGTTTCTGAGACACCCTGCCATAATGTACATTTCAAACCCTAGCTAGGGTTAGGGTTAGCATTCCCACTCTGGGTAGAAGTTTTTAACTGTCAGTGCTGCATTTCTGGCCCCCCGTTATCTTTAGGATGAGTCATAATTTGCTCCTATCTGCACTTTTAGTTTTCGGACAGTTTTGGTTACCTTTTTGTATACTGCCTCATTCATTGATTTTATCCCAAGAACTGAGCCAGATGAAAAGTGTGAAGAATACCTGTTCTAATGGGCAAACTCTCTTCATTTTGTCATTTAAAGTGCAGCTAAAAGTGTAACTGCGGGCAAAATTCTATGGTTCTTGTAACCCTAACCCTAGCCAGGCATTTTAATCATGCCAATTTAACTATCATTTGACAGCATTTTTCACCTTTATGAAAATGTGCCTAAACAAGACATATTATTAAAGAAGATACATCTCCTAGAGGTTTTAAAGCTGTTTTGATTGTTTGAGAGTGATTGTTTTTGGTTTGAGGAAAATATCCAAATTTGATGATTGGAGGGTTTCTGAGACACCCTGCCATAATGTACATTTCAAACCCTAGCTAGGGTTAGGGTTAGCATTCCCGCAATAGGTAGAAGTTTTTTTCTGTTAGTGCTGCATTCTGGGCCCCCCGTTATCTTTAGGATTAATCATAATTTGCTCCTATCTGCACTTTTAGTTTTCGGACAGTTTTGGTCACCTTTTTGTATACTGCCTCATTCATTGATTTTATCCCAAAAACTGAGCCAGATGAAAAGTGTGAAGAATACCTGTTCTAATGGGCAAACTCTCTTCATTTTGTCATTTAAAGTGCAGCTAATAGTGTAACTGCGGGCAACATTCTATGGTTCTTGTAACCCTAACCCTAGCCAGGCATTTAAATCATGCCAATTTAACTATCATTTGACAGCATTTTTCACCTTTATGAAAATGTGCCTAAACAAGACAGATTATTAAAGAAGATACATCTCCTAGAGGTTTTAAAGCTGTTTTGATTGTTTGAGAGTGATTGTTTTTGGTTTGAGGAAAATATCCAAATTTGATGATTGGAGGGTTTCTGAGACACCCTGCCGGAATGTACATTTTAAGCCTTAGCTAGGGTTAGGGTTAGCATTCCCACTCTGGGTAGAAGTTTTTTACTGTCAGTGCTGCATTTCTGGCCCCCCGTTATCTTTAGGATGAGACATAATTTGCTCCTATCTGCACTTTTAGTTTTTGGACAGTTTTGGTAACCTTTTTGTATTCTGCCTCATTCATTGATTTCATCCCAAAAACTGAGCCAGATGAAAAGTGTGAAGAATACCTGTTCTAATGGGCAAACTCTCTTCATTTTGTCATTTAAAGTGCAGCTAAAAGTGTAACTACGGGCAAAATTCTACGGTTCTTGTAACCCTAACCCTAGGCAGGCATTTAAATCATGTCAATTTAACTATCATTTGACAGCATTTTTCACCTTTATGAAAATGTGCCTAAACAAGACATATTATTAAAGAAGATACATCTCCTAGAGGTTTTAAAGCTGTTTTGATTGTTTGAGAGTGATTGTTTTTGGTTTGAGGAAAATATCCAAATTTGATGATTGGAGGGTTTCTGAGACACCCTGCCATAATGTACATTTCAAACCCTAGCTAGGGTTAGGGTTAGCATTCCCGCAATAGGTAGAAGTTTTTTTCTGTTAGTGCTGCATTCTGGGCCCCCCGTTATCTTTAGGATGAATCATAATTTGCTCCTATCTGCACTTTTAGTTTTCGGACCGTTTTGGTCACCTTTTTGTATACTGCCTCATTCATTGATTTTATCCCAAGAACTGAGCCAGATGAAAAGTGTGAAGAATACCTGTTCTAATGGGCAAACTCTCTTCATTTTGTCATTTAAAGTGCAGCTAAAAGTGTAACTGCGGGCAAAATTCTATGGTTCTTGTAACCCTAACCCTAGCCAGGCATTTCAATCATGCCAATTTAACTATCATTTGACAGCATTTTTCACCTTTATGAAAATGTGCCTAAACAAGACAGATTATTAAAGAAGATACATCTCCTAGAGGTTTTAAAGCTGTTTTGATTGTTTGAGAGTGATTGTTTTTGGTTTGAGGAAAATATCCAAATTTGATGATTGGTGGGTTTCTGAGACACCCTGCCATAATGTACATTTCAAACCCTAGCTAGGGTTAGGGTTAGCATTCCCGCAATAGGTAGAAGTTTTTTTCTGTTAGTGCTGCATTCTGGGCCCCCCGTTATCTTAATGATGAATCATAATTTGCTCCTATCTGCACTTTTAGTTTTCGGACAGTTTTGGTCACCTTTTTGTATACTGCCTCATTCATTGATTTTATCCCAAAAACTGAGCCAGATGAAAAGTGTGAAGAATACCTGTTCTAATGGGCAAACTCTCTTCATTTTGTCATTTAAAGTGCAGCTAAAAGTGTAACTGCGGGCAACATTCTATGGTTCTTGTAACCCTAACCCTAGCCAGGCATTTAAATCATGCCAATTTAACTATCATTTGACAGCATTTTTCACCTTTATGAAAATGTGCCTAAACAAGACAGATTATTAAAGAAGATACATCTCCTAGAGGTTTTAAAGACTGTTTTGATTGTTTGACAGTGATTGTTTTTGGTTTTAAGAAAATATTCAAATTTGATGATTGGAGGGTTTCTGAGAAACCCTGCCGGAATGTACATTTCAAGCCCTAGCTAGGGTTAGGGTTAGCATTCCCACTCTGGGTAGAAGTTTTTTACTGTCAGTGCTGCATTTCTGGCCCCCCGTTATCTTTAGGATGAGACATAATTTGCTCCTATCTGCACTTTTAGTTTTTGGACAGTTTTGGTAACCTTTTTGTATTCTGCCTCATTCATTGATTTTATCCCAAAAACTGAGCCAGATGAAAAGTGTGAAGAATACCTGTTCTAATGGGCAAACTCTCTTCATTTTGTCATTTAAAGTGCAGCTAAAAGTGTAACTGCGGGCAAAATTCTACGGTTCTTGTAACCCTAACCCTAGGCAGGCATTTAAATCATGCCAATTTAACTATCATTTGTCAGCATTTTTCACCTTTATGAAAATGTGCCTAAACAAGACATATTATTAAAGAAGATACATCTCCTAGACGTTTTAAAGCTGTTTTGACTGTTTGAGAGTGATTGTTTTTGGTTTGAGGAAAATATCCAAATTTGATGATTGGAGGGTTTCTGAGACACCCTGCCATAATGTACATTTCAAACCCTAGCTAGGGTTAGGGTTAGCATTCCCACTCTGGGTAGAAGTTTTTAACTGTCAGTGCTGCATTTCTGGCCCCCCGTTATCTTTAGGATGAGTCATAATTTGCTCCTATCTGCACTTTTAGTTTTCGGACAGTTTTGGTTACCTTTTTGTATACTGCCTCATTCATTGATTTTATCCCAAGAACTGAGCCAGATGAAAAGTGTGAAGAATACCTGTTCTAATGGGCAAACTCTCTTCATTTTGTCATTTAAAGTGCAGCTAAAAGTGTAACTGCGGGCAAAATTCTATGGTTCTTGTAACCCTAACCCTAGCCAGGCATTTTAATCATGCCAATTTAACTATCATTTGACAGCATTTTTCACCTTTATGAAAATGTGCCTAAACAAGACATATTATTAAAGAAGATACATCTCCTAGAGGTTTTAAAGCTGTTTTGATTGTTTGAGAGTGATTGTTTTTGGTTTGAGGAAAATATCCAAATTTGATGATTGGAGGGTTTCTGAGACACCCTGCCATAATGTACATTTCAAACCCTAGCTAGGGTTAGGGTTAGCATTCCCGCAATAGGTAGAAGTTTTTTTCTGTTAGTGCTGCATTCTGGGCCCCCCGTTATCTTTAGGATTAATCATAATTTGCTCCTATCTGCACTTTTAGTTTTCGGACAGTTTTGGTCACCTTTTTGTATACTGCCTCATTCATTGATTTTATCCCAAAAACTGAGCCAGATGAAAAGTGTGAAGAATACCTGTTCTAATGGGCAAACTCTCTTCATTTTGTCATTTAAAGTGCAGCTAAAAGTGTAACTGCGGGCAACATTCTATGGTTCTTGTAACCCTAACCCTAGCCAGGCATTTAAATCATGCCAATTTAACTATCATTTGACAGCATTTTTCACCTTTATGAAAATGTGCCTAAACAAGACAGATTATTAAAGAAGATACATCTCCTAGAGGTTTTAAAGCTGTTTTGATTGTTTGAGAGTGATTGTTTTTGGTTTGAGGAAAATATCCAAATTTGATGATTGGAGGGTTTCTGAGACACCCTGCCGGAATGTACATTTTAAGCCTTAGCTAGGGTTAGGGTTAGCATTCCCACTCTGGGTAGAAGTTTTTTACTGTCAGTGCTGCATTTCTGGCCCCCCGTTATCTTTAGGATGAGACATAATTTGCTCCTATCTGCACTTTTAGTTTTTGGACAGTTTTGGTAACCTTTTTGTATTCTGCCTCATTCATTGATTTCATCCCAAAAACTGAGCCAGATGAAAAGTGTGAAGAATACCTGTTCTAATGGGCAAACTCTCTTCATTTTGTCATTTAAAGTGCAGCTAAAAGTGTAACTACGGGCAAAATTCTACGGTTCTTGTAACCCTAACCCTAGGCAGGCATTTAAATCATGTCAATTTAACTATCATTTGACAGCATTTTTCACCTTTATGAAAATGTGCCTAAACAAGACATATTATTAAAGAAGATACATCTCCTAGAGGTTTTAAAGCTGTTTTGATTGTTTGAGAGTGATTGTTTTTGGTTTGAGGAAAATATCCAAATTTGATGATTGGAGGGTTTCTGAGACACCCTGCCATAATGTACATTTCAAACCCTAGCTAGGGTTAGGGTTAGCATTCCCGCAATAGGTAGAAGTTTTTTTCTGTTAGTGCTGCATTCTGGGCCCCCCGTTATCTTTAGGATGAGTCATAATTTGCTCCTATCTGCACTTTTAGTTTTCGGACAGTTTTGGTCACCTTTTTGTATAATGCCTCTTTTATTGATTTTATCCCAAAAACTGAGCCAGATGAAAAGTGTGAAGAATACCTGTTCTAATGGGCAAACTCTCTTCATTTTGTCATTTAAAGTGCAGCTAAAAGTGTAACTGCGGGCAAAATTCTATGGTTCTTGTAACCCTAACCCTAGCCAGGCATTTCAATCATGCCAATTTAACTATCATTTGACAGCATTTTTCACCTTTATGAAAATGTGGCTAAACAAGACAGATTATTAAAGAAGATACATCTCCTAGAGGTTTTAAAGCTGTTTTGATTGTTTGAGAGTGGTTGTTTTTGGTTTGAGGAAAATATCCAAATTTGATGATTGGAGGGTTTCTGAGACACCCTGCCATAATGTACATTTCAAACCCTAGCTAGGGTTAGGGTTAGCATTCCCACACTGGGTAGAAGTTTTTAACTGTCAGTGCTGCATTTCTGGCCCCCTGTTATCTTTAGGATGAGTCATAATTTGCTCCTATCTGCACATTTAGTTTTCGGACAGTTTTGGTCACCTTTTTGTATACTGCCTCATTCATTGATTTTATCCCAAAAACTGAGCCAGATGAAAAGTGTGAAGAATACCTGTTCTAATGGGCAAACTCTCTTCATTTTGTCATTTAAAGTGCAGCTAAAAGTGTAACTGCGGGCAACATTCTATGGTTCTTGTAACCCTAACCCTAGCCAGGCATTTCAATCATGCCAATTTAACTATCATTTGACAGCATTTTTCACCTTTATGAAAATGTGCCTAAACAAGACAGATTATTAAAGAAGATACATCTCCTAGAGGTTTTAAAGCTGTTTTGATTGTTTGAGAGTGATTGTTTTTGGTTTGAGGAAAATATCCAAATTTGATGATTGGAGGGTTTCTGAGACACCCTGCCGGAATGTACATTTCAAGCCCTAGCTAGGGTTAGGGTTAGCATTCCCACTCTGGGTAGAAGTTTTTAACTGTCAGTGCTGCATTTCTGGCCCCCCGTTATCTTTAGGATGAGTCATAATTTGCTCCTATCTGCACTTTTAGTTTTCGGACAGTTTTGGTCACCTTTTTGTATACTGCCTCATTCATTGATTTTATCCCAAGAACTGAGCCAGATGAAAAGTGTGAAGAATACCTGTTCTAATGGGCAAACTCTCTTCATTTTGTCATTTAAAGTGCAGCTAAAAGTGTAACTGCGGGCAAAATTCTATGGTTCTTGTAACCCTAACCCTAGCCAGGCATTTCAATCATGCCAATTTAACTATCATTTGACAGCATTTTTCACCTTTATGAAAATGTGCCTAAACAAGACAGATTATTAAAGAAGATACATCTCCTAGAGGTTTTAAAGCTGTTTTGATTGTTTGAGAGTGATTGTTTTTGGTTTGAGGAAAATATCCAAATTTGATGATTGGAGGGTTTCTGAGACACCCTGCCGGAATGTACATTTCAAGCCCTAGCTAGGGTTAGGGTTAGCATTCCCACTCTGGGTAGAAGTTTTTAACTGTCAGTGCTGCATTTCTGGCCCCCCGTTATCTTTAGGATGAGTCATAATTTGCTCCTATCTGCACTTTTAGTTTTCGGACAGTTTTGGTCACCTTTTTGTATACTGCCTCATTCATTGATTTTATCCCAAGAACTGAGCCAGATGAAAAGTGTGAAGAATACCTGTTCTAATGGGCAAACTCTCTTCATTTTGTCATTTAAAGTGCAGCTAAAAGTGTAACTGCGGGCAAAATTCTATGGTTCTTGTAACCCTAACCCTAGCCAGGCATTTCAATCATGCCAATTTAACTATCATTTGACAGCATTTTTCACCTTTATGAAAATGTGCCTAAACAAGACAGATTATTAAAGAAGATACATCTCCTAGAGGTTTTAAAGCTGTTTTGATTGTTTGAGAGTGATTGTTTTTGGTTTGAGGAAAATATCCAAATTTGATGATTGGAGGGTTTCTGAGACACCCTGCCATAATGTACATTTCAAACCCTAGCTAGGGTTAGGGTTAGCATTCCCGCAATAGGTAGAAGTTTTTTTCTGTTAGTGCTGCATTCTGGGCCCCCCGTTATCTTTAGGATGAATCATAATTTGCTCCTATCTGCACTTTTAGTTTTCGGACAGTTTTGGTCACCTTTTTGTATACTGCCTCATTCATTGATTTTATCCCAAGAACTGAGCCAGATGAAAAGTGTGAAGAATACCTGTTCTAATGGGCAAACTCTCTTCATTTTGTCATTTAAAGTGCAGCTAAAAGTGTAACTGCGGGCAACATTCTATGGTTCTTGTAACCCTAACCCTAGCCAGGCATTTAAATCATGCCAATTTAACTATCATTTGACAGCATTTTTCACCTTTATGAAAATGTGCCTAAACAAGACAGATTATTAAAGAAGATACATCTCCTAGAGGTTTTAAAGCTGTTTTGATTGTTTGAGAGTGATTGTTTTTGGTTTGAGGAAAATATCCAAATTTGATGATTGGAGGGTTTCTGAGACACCCTGCCGGAATGTACATTTCAAGCCCTAGCTAGGGTTAGGGTTAGCATTCCCACTCTGGGTAGAAGTTTTTTACTGTCAGTGCTGCATTTCTGGCCCCCCGTTATCTTTAGGATGAGACATAATTTGCTCCTATCTGCACTTTTAGTTTTTGGACAGTTTTGGTAACCTTTTTGTATTCTGCCTCATTCATTGATTTTATCCCAAAAACTGAGCCAGATGAAAAGTGTGAAGAATACCTGTTCTAATGGGCAAACTCTCTTCATTTTGTCATTTAAAGTGCAGCTAAAAGTGTAACTGCGGGCAAAATTCTACGGTTCTTGTAACCCTAACCCTAGGCAGGCATTTAAATCATGCCAATTTAACTATCATTTGTCAGCATTTTTCACCTTTATGAAAATGTGCCTAAACAAGACATATTATTAAAGAAGATACATCTCCTAGAGGTTTTAAAGCTGTTTTGACTGTTTGAGAGTGATTGTTTTTGGTTTGAGGAAAATATCCAAATTTGATGATTGGAGGGTTTCTGAGACACCCTGCCATAATGTACATTTCAAACCCTAGCTAGGGTTAGGGTTAGCATTCCCACTCTGGGTAGAAGTTTTTAACTGTCAGTGCTGCATTTCTGGCCCCCCGTTATCTTTAGGATGAGTCATAATTTGCTCCTATCTGCACTTTTAGTTTTCGGACAGTTTTGGTTACCTTTTTGTATACTTCCTCATTCATTGATTTTATCCCAAGAACTGAGCCAGATGAAAAGTGTGAAGAATACCTGTTCTAATGGGCAAACTCTCTTCATTTTGTCATTTAAAGTGCAGCTAAAAGTGTAACTGCGGGCAACATTCTATGGTTCTTGTAACCCTAACCCTAGCCAGGCATTTCAATCATGCCAATTTAACTATCATTTGACAGCATTTTTCACCTTTATGAAAATGTGCCTAAACAAGACAGATTATTAAAGAAGATACATCTCCTAGAGGTTTTAAAGCTGTTTTGATTGTTTGAGAGTGATTGTTTTTGGTTTGAGGAAAATATCCAAATTTGATGATTGGAGGGTTTCTGAGACACCCTGCCATAATGTACATTTCAAACCCTAGCTAGGGTTAGGGTTAGCATTCCCACACTGTATAGAAGTTTTTAACTGTCAGTGCTGCATTTCTGGCCCCCCGTTATCTTTAGGATGAGTCATAATTTGCTCCTATCTGCACTTTTAGGTTTCGGACAGTTTTGGTCACCTATTTGTATACTGCCTCATTCATTGATTTTATCCCAAAAACTGAGCCAGATGAAAAGTGTGAAGAATACCTGTTCTAATGGGCAAATTCTCTTCATTTTATCATTTAAAGTGCAGCTAAAAGTGTAACTGCGGGCAAAATTCTATGGTTCTTGTAACCCTAACCGTAGCCAGGCATTTCAATCATGCCAATTTAACTATCATTTGACAGCATTTTTCACCTTTATGAAAATGTGCCTAAACAAGACAGATTATTAAAGAAGATACAGCTCCTAGGGGTTTTAAAAACTGTTTTGATTGTTTGACAGTGATTATTTTTGGTTTTAAGAAAATATTCAAATTTGATGATTGGAGGGTTTCTGAGAAACCCTGCCGAAATGTACATTTCAAACCCTAGCTAGGGTTAGGGTTAGCATTCCCACACTAGGTAGAAGTTTTTTACTGTCAGTGCTGCATTCTGGGCCCCCCGTTATCTTTAGGATGAGTCATAATTTGCTCCTATCTGCACTTTTAGTTTTCGGACAGTTTTGGTCACCTTTTTGTATACTGCCTTATTCATTGATTTTATCCCAAAAACTGAGCCAGATGAAAAGTGTGAAGAATACCTGTTCTAATGGGCAAACTCTCTTCATTTTGTCATTTAAAGTGCAGCTAAAAGTGTAACTGCGGGCAACATTCTGTGGTTCTTGTAACCCTAACCCTAGCCAGGCATTTAAATCATGCCAATTTCACTATCATTTGACAGCATTTTTCACCTTTATGAAAATGTACCTAAACAAGACAGATTATTAAAGAAGATACATCTCCTAGAGGTTTTAAAGCTGTTTTGATTGTTTGAGAGTGATTGTTTTTGGTTTGAGGAAAATATCCAAATTTGATGATTGGAGGGTTTCTGAGACACCCTGCCGGAATATACATTTCAAGCCCTAGCTAGGGTTAGGGTTAGCATTCCCACTCTTGGTAGAAGTTTTTTACTGTCAGTGCTGCATTTCTGGCCCCCCGTTATCTTTAGGATGAGTCATAATTTGCTCCTATCTGCACTTTTAGTTTTCGGACAGTTTTGGTCACCTTTTTGTATACTGCCTCATTCATTGATTTTATCCCAAAAACTGAGCCAGATGAAAAGTGTGAAGAATACCTGTTCTAATGGGCAAACTCTCTTCATTTTGTCATTTAAAGTGCAGCTAAAAGTGTAACTGCGGGCAAAATTTTATGGTTCTTGTAACCCTAACCCTAGCCAGGCATTTAAATCATGCCAATTTAACTATCATTTGACAGCATTTTTCACCTTTATGAAAATGTGCCTAAACAAGACAGATTATTAAAGAAGATACATCTCCTAGAGGTTTTAAAGCTGTTTTGATTGTTTGAGAGTGATTGTTTTTGGTTTGAGGAAAATATCCAAATTTGATGATTGGAGGGTTTCTGAGACACCCTGCCATAATGTACATTTCAAACCCTAGCTAGGGTTAGGGTTAGCATTCCCACACTGTATAGAAGTTTTTAACTGTCAGTGCTGCATTTCTGGCCCCCCGTTATCTTTAGGATGAGTCATAATTTGCTCCTATCTGCACTTTTAGGTTTCGGACAGTTTTGGTCACCTTTTTGTATACTGCCTCATTCATTGATTTTATCCCAAAAACTGAGCCAGATGAAAAGTGTGAAGAATACCTGTTCTAATGGGCAAATTCTCTTCATTTTATCATTTAAAGTGCAGCTAAAAGTGTAACTGCGGGCAAAATTCTATGGTTCTTGTAACCCTAACCGTAGCCAGGCATTTCAATCATGCCAATTTAACTATCATTTGACAGCATTTTTCACCTTTATGAAAATGTGCCTAAACAAGACAGATTATTAAAGAAGATACAGCTCCTAGGGGTTTTAAAAACTGTTTTGATTGTTTGACAGTGATTGTTTTTGGTTTTAAGAAAATATTCAAATTTGATGATTGGAGGGTTTCTGAGAAACCCTGCCGAAATGTACATTTCAAACCCTAGCTAGGGTTAGGGTTAGCATTCCCACACTAGGTAGAAGTTTTTTACTGTCAGTGCTGCATTCTGGGCCCCCCGTTATCTTTAGGATGAGTCATAATTTGCTCCTATCTGCACTTTTAGTTTTCGGACAGTTTTGGTCACCTTTTTGTATACTGCCTCATTCATTGATTTTATCCCAAAAACTGAGCCAGATGAAAAGTGTGAAGAATACCTGTTCTAATGGGCAAACTCTCTTCATTTTGTCATTTAAAGTGCAGCTAAAAGTGTAACTGCGGGCAACATTCTGTGGTTCTTGTAACCCTAACCGTAGCCAGGCATTTAAATCATGCCAATTTCACTATCATTTGACAGCATTTTTCACCTTTATGAAAATGTGCCTAAACAAGACAGATTATTAAAGAAGATACATCTCCTAGAGGTTTTAAAGCTGTTTTGATTGTTTGAGAGTGATTGTTTTTGGTTTGAGGAAAATATCCAAATTTGATGATTGGAGGGTTTCTGAGACACCCTGCCGGAATGTACATTTCAAGCCCTAGCTAGGGTTAGGGTTAGCATTCCCACTCTGGGTAGAAGTTTTTTACTGTCAGTGCTGCATTTCTGGCCCCCCGTTATCTTTAGGATGAGTCATAATTTGCTCCTATCTGCACTTTTAGTTTTCGGACAGTTTTGGTCACCTTTTTGTATTCTGCCTCATTCATTGATTTTATCCCAAAAACTGAGCCAGATGAAAAGTGTGAAGAATACCTGTTCTAATGGGCAAACTCTCTTCATTTTGTCATTTAAAGTGCAGCTAAAAGTGTAACTGCGGGCAAAATTCTATGGTTCTTGTAACCCTAACCCTAGCCAGGCATTTCAATCATGCCAATTTAACTATCATTTGACAGCATTTTTCACCTTTATGAAAATGTACCTAAACAAGACAGATTATTAAAGAAGATACATCTCCTAGAGGTTTTAAAGCTGTTTTGATTGTTTGAGAGTGATTGTTTTTGGTTTGAGGAAAATATCCAAATTTGATGATTGGAGGGTTTCTGAGACACCCTGCCGGAATGTACATTTCAAGCCCTAGCTAGGGTTAGGGTTAGCATTCCCACTCTGGGTAGAAGTTTTTAACTGTCAGTGCTGCATTTCTGGCCCCCCGTTATCTTTAGGATGAGTCATAATTTGCTCCTATCTGCACTTTTAGTTTTCGGACAGTTTTGGTCACCTTTTTGTATACTGCCTCATTCATTGATTTTATCCCAAGAACTGAGCCAGATGAAAAGTGTGAAGAATACCTGTTCTAATGGGCAAACTCTCTTCATTTTGTCATTTAAAGTGCAGCTAAAAGTGTAACTGCGGGCAAAATTCTATGGTTCTTGTAACCCTAACCCTAGCCAGGCATTTCAATCATGCCAATTTAACTATCATTTGACAGCATTTTTCACCTTTATGAAAATGTGCCTAAACAAGACAGATTATTAAAGAAGATACATCTCCTAGAGGTTTTAAAGCTGTTTTGATTGTTTGAGAGTGATTGTTTTTGGTTTGAGGAAAATATCCAAATTTGATGATTGGAGGGTTTCTGAGACACCCTGCCATAATGTACATTTCAAACCCTAGCTAGGGTTAGGGTTAGCATTCCCGCAATAGGTAGAAGTTTTTTTCTGTTAGTGCTGCATTCTGGGCCCCCCGTTATCTTTAGGATGAATCATAATTTGCTCCTATCTGCACTTTTAGTTTTCGGACAGTTTTGGTAACCTTTTTGTATTCTGCCTCATTCATTGATTTTATCCCAAAAACTGAGCCAGATGAAAAGTGTGAAGAATACCTGTTCTAATGGGCAAACTCTCTTCATTTTGTCATTTAAAGTGCAGCTAAAAGTGTAACTGCGGGCAAAATTCTACGGTTCTTGTAACCCTAACCCTAGGCAGGCATTTAAATCATGCCAATTTAACTATCATTTGTCAGCATTTTTCACCTTTATGAAAATGTGCCTAAACAAGACATATTATTAAAGAAGATACATCTCCTAGAGGTTTTAAAGCTGTTTTGACTGTTTGAGAGTGATTGTTTTTGGTTTGAGGAAAATATCCAAATTTGATGATTGGAGGGTTTCTGAGACACCCTGCCATAATGTACATTTCAAACCCTAGCTAGGGTTAGGGTTAGCATTCCCACTCTGGGTAGAAGTTTTTAACTGTCAGTGCTGCATTTCTGGCCCCCCGTTATCTTTAGGATGAGTCATAATTTGCTCCTATCTGCACTTTTAGTTTTCGGACAGTTTTGGTTACCTTTTTGTATACTGCCTCATTCATTGATTTTATCCCAAGAACTGAGCCAGATGAAAAGTGTGAAGAATACCTGTTCTAATGGGCAAACTCTCTTCATTTTGTCATTTAAAGTGCAGCTAAAAGTGTAACTGCGGGCAACATTCTATGGTTCTTGTAACCCTAACCCTAGCCAGGCATTTCAATCATGCCAATTTAACTATCATTTGACAGCATTTTTCACCTTTATGAAAATGTGCCTAAACAAGACAGATTATTAAAGAAGATACAGCTCCTAGGGGTTTTAAAAACTGTTTTGATTGTTTGACAGTGATTGTTTTTGGTTTTAAGAAAATATTCAAATTTGATGATTGGAGGGTTTCTGAGAAACCCTGCCGAAATGTACATTTCAAACCCTAGCTAGGGTTAGGGTTAGCATTCCCACACTAGGTAGAAGTTTTTTACTGTCAGTGCTGCATTCTGGGCCCCCCGTTATCTTTAGGATGAGTCATAATTTGCTCCTATCTGCACTTTTAGTTTTCGGACAGTTTTGGTTACCTTTTTGTATACTTCCTCATTCATTGATTTTATCCCAAGAACTGAGCCAGATGAAAAGTGTGAAGAATACCTGTTCTAATGGGCAAACTCTCTTCATTTTGTCATTTAAAGTGCAGCTAAAAGTGTAACTGCGGGCAACATTCTATGGTTCTTGTAACCCTAACCCTAGCCAGGCATTTCAATCATGCCAATTTAACTATCATTTGACAGCATTTTTCACCTTTATGAAAATGTGCCTAAACAAGACAGATTATTAAAGAAGATACATCTCCTAGAGGTTTTAAAGCTGTTTTGATTGTTTGAGAGTGATTGTTTTTGGTTTGAGGAAAATATCCAAATTTGATGATTGGAGGGTTTCTGAGACACCCTGCCATAATGTACATTTCAAACCCTAGCTAGGGTTAGGGTTAGCATTCCCACACTGTATAGAAGTTTTTAACTGTCAGTGCTGCATTTCTGGCCCCCCGTTATCTTTAGGATGAGTCATAATTTGCTCCTATCTGCACTTTTAGGTTTCGGACAGTTTTGGTCACCTATTTGTATACTGCCTCATTCATTGATTTTATCCCAAAAACTGAGCCAGATGAAAAGTGTGAAGAATACCTGTTCTAATGGGCAAATTCTCTTCATTTTATCATTTAAAGTGCAGCTAAAAGTGTAACTGCGGGCAAAATTCTATGGTTCTTGTAACCCTAACCGTAGCCAGGCATTTCAATCATGCCAATTTAACTATCATTTGACAGCATTTTTCACCTTTATGAAAATGTGCCTAAACAAGACAGATTATTAAAGAAGATACAGCTCCTAGGGGTTTTAAAAACTGTTTTGATTGTTTGACAGTGATTATTTTTGGTTTTAAGAAAATATTCAAATTTGATGATTGGAGGGTTTCTGAGAAACCCTGCCGAAATGTACATTTCAAACCCTAGCTAGGGTTAGGGTTAGCATTCCCACACTAGGTAGAAGTTTTTTACTGTCAGTGCTGCATTCTGGGCCCCCCGTTATCTTTAGGATGAGTCATAATTTGCTCCTATCTGCACTTTTAGTTTTCGGACAGTTTTGGTCACCTTTTTGTATACTGCCTTATTCATTGATTTTATCCCAAAAACTGAGCCAGATGAAAAGTGTGAAGAATACCTGTTCTAATGGGCAAACTCTCTTCATTTTGTCATTTAAAGTGCAGCTAAAAGTGTAACTGCGGGCAACATTCTGTGGTTCTTGTAACCCTAACCCTAGCCAGGCATTTAAATCATGCCAATTTCACTATCATTTGACAGCATTTTTCACCTTTATGAAAATGTACCTAAACAAGACAGATTATTAAAGAAGATACATCTCCTAGAGGTTTTAAAGCTGTTTTGATTGTTTGAGAGTGATTGTTTTTGGTTTGAGGAAAATATCCAAATTTGATGATTGGAGGGTTTCTGAGACACCCTGCCGGAATATACATTTCAAGCCCTAGCTAGGGTTAGGGTTAGCATTCCCACTCTTGGTAGAAGTTTTTTACTGTCAGTGCTGCATTTCTGGCCCCCCGTTATCTTTAGGATGAGTCATAATTTGCTCCTATCTGCACTTTTAGTTTTCGGACAGTTTTGGTCACCTTTTTGTATACTGCCTCATTCATTGATTTTATCCCAAAAACTGAGCCAGATGAAAAGTGTGAAGAATACCTGTTCTAATGGGCAAACTCTCTTCATTTTGTCATTTAAAGTGCAGCTAAAAGTGTAACTGCGGGCAAAATTTTATGGTTCTTGTAACCCTAACCCTAGCCAGGCATTTAAATCATGCCAATTTAACTATCATTTGACAGCATTTTTCACCTTTATGAAAATGTGCCTAAACAAGACAGATTATTAAAGAAGATACATCTCCTAGAGGTTTTAAAGCTGTTTTGATTGTTTGAGAGTGATTGTTTTTGGTTTGAGGAAAATATCCAAATTTGATGATTGGAGGGTTTCTGAGACACCCTGCCATAATGTACATTTCAAACCCTAGCTAGGGTTAGGGTTAGCATTCCCACACTGTATAGAAGTTTTTAACTGTCAGTGCTGCATTTCTGGCCCCCCGTTATCTTTAGGATGAGTCATAATTTGCTCCTATCTGCACTTTTAGGTTTCGGACAGTTTTGGTCACCTTTTTGTATACTGCCTCATTCATTGATTTTATCCCAAAAACTGAGCCAGATGAAAAGTGTGAAGAATACCTGTTCTAATGGGCAAATTCTCTTCATTTTATCATTTAAAGTGCAGCTAAAAGTGTAACTGCGGGCAAAATTCTATGGTTCTTGTAACCCTAACCGTAGCCAGGCATTTCAATCATGCCAATTTAACTATCATTTGACAGCATTTTTCACCTTTATGAAAATGTGCCTAAACAAGACAGATTATTAAAGAAGATACAGCTCCTAGGGGTTTTAAAAACTGTTTTGATTGTTTGACAGTGATTGTTTTTGGTTTTAAGAAAATATTCAAATTTGATGATTGGAGGGTTTCTGAGAAACCCTGCCGAAATGTACATTTCAAACCCTAGCTAGGGTTAGGGTTAGCATTCCCACACTAGGTAGAAGTTTTTTACTGTCAGTGCTGCATTCTGGGCCCCCCGTTATCTTTAGGATGAGTCATAATTTGCTCCTATCTGCACTTTTAGTTTTCGGACAGTTTTGGTCACCTTTTTGTATACTGCCTCATTCATTGATTTTATCCCAAAAACTGAGCCAGATGAAAAGTGTGAAGAATACCTGTTCTAATGGGCAAACTCTCTTCATTTTGTCATTTAAAGTGCAGCTAAAAGTGTAACTGCGGGCAACATTCTGTGGTTCTTGTAACCCTAACCGTAGCCAGGCATTTAAATCATGCCAATTTCACTATCATTTGACAGCATTTTTCACCTTTATGAAAATGTGCCTAAACAAGACAGATTATTAAAGAAGATACATCTCCTAGAGGTTTTAAAGCTGTTTTGATTGTTTGAGAGTGATTGTTTTTGGTTTGAGGAAAATATCCAAATTTGATGATTGGAGGGTTTCTGAGACACCCTGCCGGAATGTACATTTCAAGCCCTAGCTAGGGTTAGGGTTAGCATTCCCACTCTGGGTAGAAGTTTTTTACTGTCAGTGCTGCATTTCTGGCCCCCCGTTATCTTTAGGATGAGTCATAATTTGCTCCTATCTGCACTTTTAGTTTTCGGACAGTTTTGGTCACCTTTTTGTATTCTGCCTCATTCATTGATTTTATCCCAAAAACTGAGCCAGATGAAAAGTGTGAAGAATACCTGTTCTAATGGGCAAACTCTCTTCATTTTGTCATTTAAAGTGCAGCTAAAAGTGTAACTGCGGGCAAAATTCTATGGTTCTTGTAACCCTAACCCTAGCCAGGCATTTCAATCATGCCAATTTAACTATCATTTGACAGCATTTTTCACCTTTATGAAAATGTACCTAAACAAGACAGATTATTAAAGAAGATACATCTCCTAGAGGTTTTAAAGCTGTTTTGATTGTTTGAGAGTGATTGTTTTTGGTTTGAGGAAAATATCCAAATTTGATGATTGGAGGGTTTCTGAGACACCCTGCCATAATGTACATTTCAAACCCTAGCTAGGGTTAGGGTTAGCATTCCCACACTGGGTAGAAGTTTTTAACTGTCAGTGCTGCATTTCTGGCCCCCTGTTATCTTTAGGATGAGTCATAATTTGCTCCTATCTGCACATTTAGTTTTCGGACAGTTTTGGTCACCTTTTTGTATACTGCCTCATTCATTGATTTTATCCCAAAAACTGAGCCAGATGAAAAGTGTGAAGAATACCTGTTCTAATGGGCAAACTCTCTTCATTTTGTCATTTAAAGTGCAGCTAAAAGTGTAACTGCGGGCAACATTCTATGGTTCTTGTAACCCTAACCCTAGCCAGGCATTTCAATCATGCCAATTTAACTATCATTTGACAGCATTTTTCACCTTTATGAAAATGTGCCTAAACAAGACAGATTATTAAAGAAGATACATCTCCTAGAGGTTTTAAAGCTGTTTTGATTGTTTGAGAGTGATTGTTTTTGGTTTGAGGAAAATATCCAAATTTGATGATTGGAGGGTTTCTGAGACACCCTGCCGGAATGTACATTTCAAGCCCTAGCTAGGGTTAGGGTTAGCATTCCCACTCTGGGTAGAAGTTTTTAACTGTCAGTGCTGCATTTCTGGCCCCCCGTTATCTTTAGGATGAGTCATAATTTGCTCCTATCTGCACTTTTAGTTTTCGGACAGTTTTGGTCACCTTTTTGTATACTGCCTCATTCATTGATTTTATCCCAAGAACTGAGCCAGATGAAAAGTGTGAAGAATACCTGTTCTAATGGGCAAACTCTCTTCATTTTGTCATTTAAAGTGCAGCTAAAAGTGTAACTGCGGGCAAAATTCTATGGTTCTTGTAACCCTAACCCTAGCCAGGCATTTCAATCATGCCAATTTAACTATCATTTGACAGCATTTTTCACCTTTATGAAAATGTGCCTAAACAAGACAGATTATTAAAGAAGATACATCTCCTAGAGGTTTTAAAGCTGTTTTGATTGTTTGAGAGTGATTGTTTTTGGTTTGAGGAAAATATCCAAATTTGATGATTGGAGGGTTTCTGAGACACCCTGCCATAATGTACATTTCAAACCCTAGCTAGGGTTAGGGTTAGCATTCCCGCAATAGGTAGAAGTTTTTTTCTGTTAGTGCTGCATTCTGGGCCCCCCGTTATCTTTAGGATGAATCATAATTTGCTCCTATCTGCACTTTTAGTTTTCGGACAGTTTTGGTAACCTTTTTGTATTCTGCCTCATTCATTGATTTTATCCCAAAAACTGAGCCAGATGAAAAGTGTGAAGAATACCTGTTCTAATGGGCAAACTCTCTTCATTTTGTCATTTAAAGTGCAGCTAAAAGTGTAACTGCGGGCAAAATTCTACGGTTCTTGTAACCCTAACCCTAGGCAGGCATTTAAATCATGCCAATTTAACTATCATTTGTCAGCATTTTTCACCTTTATGAAAATGTGCCTAAACAAGACATATTATTAAAGAAGATACATCTCCTAGAGGTTTTAAAGCTGTTTTGACTGTTTGAGAGTGATTGTTTTTGGTTTGAGGAAAATATCCAAATTTGATGATTGGAGGGTTTCTGAGACACCCTGCCATAATGTACATTTCAAACCCTAGCTAGGGTTAGGGTTAGCATTCCCACTCTGGGTAGAAGTTTTTAACTGTCAGTGCTGCATTTCTGGCCCCCCGTTATCTTTAGGATGAGTCATAATTTGCTCCTATCTGCACTTTTAGTTTTCGGACAGTTTTGGTTACCTTTTTGTATACTGCCTCATTCATTGATTTTATCCCAAGAACTGAGCCAGATGAAAAGTGTGAAGAATACCTGTTCTAATGGGCAAACTCTCTTCATTTTGTCATTTAAAGTGCAGCTAAAAGTGTAACTGCGGGCAACATTCTATGGTTCTTGTAACCCTAACCCTAGCCAGGCATTTCAATCATGCCAATTTAACTATCATTTGACAGCATTTTTCACCTTTATGAAAATGTGCCTAAACAAGACAGATTATTAAAGAAGATACAGCTCCTAGGGGTTTTAAAAACTGTTTTGATTGTTTGACAGTGATTGTTTTTGGTTTTAAGAAAATATTCAAATTTGATGATTGGAGGGTTTCTGAGAAACCCTGCCGAAATGTACATTTCAAACCCTAGCTAGGGTTAGGGTTAGCATTCCCACACTAGGTAGAAGTTTTTTACTGTCAGTGCTGCATTCTGGGCCCCCCGTTATCTTTAGGATGAGTCATAATTTGCTCCTATCTGCACTTTTAGTTTTCGGACAGTTTTGGTCACCTTTTTGTATACTGCCTCATTCATTGATTTTATCCCAAAAACTGAGCCAGATGAAAAGTGTGAAGAATACCTGTTCTAATGGGCAAACTCTCTTCATTTTGTCATTTAAAGTGCAGCTAAAAGTGTAACTGCGGGCAACATTCTGTGGTTCTTGTAACCCTAACCCTAGCCAGGCATTTAAATCATGCCAATTTCACTATCATTTGACAGCATTTTTCACCTTTATGAAAATGTACCTAAACAAGACAGATTATTAAAGAAGATACATCTCCTAGAGGTTTTAAAGCTGTTTTGATTGTTTGAGAGTGATTGTTTTTGGTTTGAGGAAAATATCCAAATTTGATGATTGGAGGGTTTCTGAGACACCCTGCCGGAATGTACATTTCAAGCCCTAGCTAGGGTTAGGGTTAGCATTCCCACTCTGGGTAGAAGTTTTTTACTGTCAGTGCTGCATTTCTGGCCCCCCGTTATCTTTAGGATGAGTCATAATTTGCTCCTATCTGCACTTTTAGTTTTCGGACAGTTTTGGTCACCTTTTTGTATACTGCCTCATTCATTGATTTTATCCCAAAAACTGAGCCAGATGAAAAGTGTGAAGAATACCTGTTCTAATGGGCAAACTCTCTTCATTTTGTCATTTAAAGTGCAGCTAAAAGTGTAACTGCGGGCAACATTCTATGGTTCTTGTAACCCTAACCCTAGCCAGGCATTTAAATCATGCCAATTTAACTATCATTTGAAAGCATTTTTCACCTTTATGAAAATGTGCCTAAACAAGACAGATTATTAAAGAAGATACATCTCCTAGAGGTTTTAAAGCTGTTTTGATTGTTTGAGAGTGATTGTTTTTGGTTTGAGGAAAATATCCAAATTTGATGATTGGAGGGTTTCTGAGACACCCTGCCGGAATGTACATTTCAAGCCCTAGCTAGGGTTAGGGTTAGCATTCCCACTCTGGGTAGAAGTTTTTTACTGTCAGTGCTGCATTTCTGGCCCCCCGTTATCTTTAGGATGAGTCATAATTTGCTCCTATCTGCACTTTTAGTTTTCGGACAGTTTTGGTCACCTTTTTGTATTCTGCCTCATTCATTGATTTTATCCCAAAAACTGAGCCAGATGAAAAGTGTGAAGAATACCTGTTCTAATGGGCAAACTCTCTTCATTTTGTCATTTAAAGTGCAGCTAAAAGTGTAACTGCGGGCAAAATTCTATGGTTCTTGTAACCCTAACCCTAGCCAGGCATTTAAATCATGCCAATTTAACTATCATTTGACAGCATTTTTCACCTTTATGAAAATGTGCCTAAACAAGACAGATTATTAAAGAAGATACATCTCCTAGAGGTTTTAAAGCTGTTTTGATTGTTTGAGAGTGATTGTTTTTGGTTTGAGGAAAATATCCAAATTTGATGATTGGAGGGTTTCTGAGACACCCTGCCATAATGTACATTTCAAACCCTAGCTAGGGTTAGGGTTAGCATTCCCACACTGTATAGAAGTTTTTAACTGTCAGTGCTGCATTTCTGGCCCCCCGTTATCTTTAGGATGAGTCATAATTTGCTCCTATCTGCACTTTTAGGTTTCGGACAGTTTTGGTCACCTTTTTGTATACTGCCTCATTCATTGATTTTATCCCAAAAACTGAGCCAGATGAAAAGTGTGAAGAATACCTGTTCTAATGGGCAAATTCTCTTCATTTTATCATTTAAAGTGCAGCTAAAAGTGTAACTGCGGGCAAAATTCTATGGTTCTTGTAACCCTAACCGTAGCCAGGCATTTCAATCATGCCAATTTAACTATCATTTGACAGCATTTTTCACCTTTATGAAAATGTGCCTAAACAAGACAGATTATTAAAGAAGATACAGCTCCTAGGGGTTTTAAAAACTGTTTTGATTGTTTGACAGTGATTGTTTTTGGTTTTAAGAAAATATTCAAATTTGATGATTGGAGGGTTTCTGAGAAACCCTGCCGAAATGTACATTTCAAACCCTAGCTAGGGTTAGGGTTAGCATTCCCACACTAGGTAGAAGTTTTTTACTGTCAGTGCTGCATTCTGGGCCCCCCGTTATCTTTAGGATGAGTCATAATTTGCTCCTATCTGCACTTTTAGTTTTCGGACAGTTTTGGTCACCTTTTTGTATACTGCCTCATTCATTGATTTTATCCCAAAAACTGAGCCAGATGAAAAGTGTGAAGAATACCTGTTCTAATGGGCAAACTCTCTTCATTTTGTCATTTAAAGTGCAGCTAAAAGTGTAACTGCGGGCAACATTCTGTGGTTCTTGTAACCCTAACCGTAGCCAGGCATTTAAATCATGCCAATTTCACTATCATTTGACAGCATTTTTCACCTTTATGAAAATGTGCCTAAACAAGACAGATTATTAAAGAAGATACATCTCCTAGAGGTTTTAAAGCTGTTTTGATTGTTTGAGAGTGATTGTTTTTGGTTTGAGGAAAATATCCAAATTTGATGATTGGAGGGTTTCTGAGACACCCTGCCGGAATGTACATTTCAAGCCCTAGCTAGGGTTAGGGTTAGACTCCCACTCTGGGTAGAAGTTTTTTACTGTCAGTGCTGCATTTCTGGCCCCCCGTTATCTTTAGGATGAGTCATAATTTGCTCCTATCTGCACTTTTAGTTTTCGGACAGTTTTGGTCACCTTTTTGTATTCTGCCTCATTCATTGATTTTATCCCAAAAACTGAGCCAGATGAAAAGTGTGAAGAATACCTGTTCTAATGGGCAAACTCTCTTCATTTTGTCATTTAAAGTGCAGCTAAAAGTGTAACTGCGGGCAAAATTCTATGGTTCTTGTAACCCTAACCCTAGCCAGGCATTTCAATCATGCCAATTTAACTATCATTTGACAGCATTTTTCACCTTTATGAAAATGTACCTAAACAAGACAGATTATTAAAGAAGATACATCTCCTAGAGGTTTTAAAGCTGTTTTGATTGTTTGAGAGTGATTGTTTTTGGTTTGAGGAAAATATCCAAATTTGATGATTGGAGGGTTTCTGAGACACCCTGCCATAATGTACATTTCAAACCCTAGCTAGGGTTAGGGTTAGCATTCCCACACTGGGTAGAAGTTTTTAACTGTCAGTGCTGCATTTCTGGCCCCCTGTTATCTTTAGGATGAGTCATAATTTGCTCCTATCTGCACATTTAGTTTTCGGACAGTTTTGGTCACCTTTTTGTATACTGCCTCATTCATTGATTTTATCCCAAAAACTGAGCCAGATGAAAAGTGTGAAGAATACCTGTTCTAATGGGCAAACTCTCTTCATTTTGTCATTTAAAGTGCAGCTAAAAGTGTAACTGCGGGCAACATTCTATGGTTCTTGTAACCCTAACCCTAGCCAGGCATTTCAATCATGCCAATTTAACTATCATTTGACAGCATTTTTCACCTTTATGAAAATGTGCCTAAACAAGACAGATTATTAAAGAAGATACATCTCCTAGAGGTTTTAAAGCTGTTTTGATTGTTTGAGAGTGATTGTTTTTGGTTTGAGGAAAATATCCAAATTTGATGATTGGAGGGTTTCTGAGACACCCTGCCGGAATGTACATTTCAAGCCCTAGCTAGGGTTAGGGTTAGCATTCCCACTCTGGGTAGAAGTTTTTAACTGTCAGTGCTGCATTTCTGGCCCCCCGTTATCTTTAGGATGAGTCATAATTTGCTCCTATCTGCACTTTTAGTTTTCGGACAGTTTTGGTCACCTTTTTGTATACTGCCTCATTCATTGATTTTATCCCAAGAACTGAGCCAGATGAAAAGTGTGAAGAATACCTGTTCTAATGGGCAAACTCTCTTCATTTTGTCATTTAAAGTGCAGCTAAAAGTGTAACTGCGGGCAAAATTCTATGGTTCTTGTAACCCTAACCCTAGCCAGGCATTTCAATCATGCCAATTTAACTATCATTTGACAGCATTTTTCACCTTTATGAAAATGTGCCTAAACAAGACAGATTATTAAAGAAGATACATCTCCTAGAGGTTTTAAAGCTGTTTTGATTGTTTGAGAGTGATTGTTTTTGGTTTGAGGAAAATATCCAAATTTGATGATTGGAGGGTTTCTGAGACACCCTGCCGGAATGTACATTTCAAGCCCTAGCTAGGGTTAGGGTTAGCATTCCCACTCTGGGTAGAAGTTTTTTACTGTCAGTGCTGCATTTCTGGCCCCCCGTTATCTTTAGGATGAGACATAATTTGCTCCTATCTGCACTTTTAGTTTTTGGACAGTTTTGGTAACCTTTTTGTATTCTGCCTCATTCATTGATTTTATCCCAAAAACTGAGCCAGATGAAAAGTGTGAAGAATACCTGTTCTAATGGGCAAACTCTCTTCATTTTGTCATTTAAAGTGCAGCTAAAAGTGTAACTGCGGGCAAAATTCTACGGTTCTTGTAACCCTAACCCTAGGCAGGCATTTAAATCATGCCAATTTAACTATCATTTGTCAGCATTTTTCACCTTTATGAAAATGTGCCTAAACAAGACATATTATTAAAGAAGATACATCTCCTAGAGGTTTTAAAGCTGTTTTGACTGTTTGAGAGTGATTGTTTTTGGTTTGAGGAAAATATCCAAATTTGATGATTGGAGGGTTTCTGAGACACCCTGCCATAATGTACATTTCAAACCCTAGCTAGGGTTAGGGTTAGCATTCCCACTCTGGGTAGAAGTTTTTAACTGTCAGTGCTGCATTTCTGGCCCCCCGTTATCTTTAGGATGAGTCATAATTTGCTCCTATCTGCACTTTTAGTTTTCGGACAGTTTTGGTTACCTTTTTGTATACTGCCTCATTCATTGATTTTATCCCAAGAACTGAGCCAGATGAAAAGTGTGAAGAATACCTGTTCTAATGGGCAAACTCTCTTCATTTTGTCATTTAAAGTGCAGCTAAAAGTGTAACTGCGGGCAAAATTCTATGGTTCTTGTAACCCTAACCCTAGCCAGGCATTTCAATCATGCCAATTTAACTATCATTTGACAACATTTTTCACCTTTATGAAAATGTGCCTAAACAAGACAGATTATTAAAGAAGATACATCTCCTAGAGGTTTTAAAGCTGTTTTGATTGTTTGAGAGTGATTGTTTTTGGTTTGAGGAAAATATCCAAATTTGATGATTGGAGGGTTTCTGAGACACCCTGCCATAATGTACATTTCAAACCCTAGCTAGGGTTAGGGTTAGCATTCCCACACTGTATAGAAGTTTTTAACTGTCAGTGCTGCATTTCTGGCCCCCCGTTATCTTTAGGATGAGTCATAATTTGCTCCTATCTGCACTTTTAGGTTTCGGACAGTTTTGGTCACCTTTTTGTATACTGCCTCATTCATTGATTTTATCCCAAAAACTGAGCCAGATGAAAAGTGTGAAGAATACCTGTTCTAATGGGCAAATTCTCTTCATTTTATCATTTAAAGTGCAGCTAAAAGTGTAACTGCGGGCAAAATTCTATGGTTCTTGTAACCCTAACCGTAGCCAGGCATTTCAATCATGCCAATTTAACTATCATTTGACAGCATTTTTCACCTTTATGAAAATGTGCCTAAACAAGACAGATTATTAAAGAAGATACAGCTCCTAGGGGTTTTAAAAACTGTTTTGATTGTTTGACAGTGATTGTTTTTGGTTTTAAGAAAATATTCAAATTTGATGATTGGAGGGTTTCTGAGAAACCCTGCCGAAATGTACATTTCAAACCCTAGCTAGGGTTAGGGTTAGCATTCCCACACTAGGTAGAAGTTTTTTACTGTCAGTGCTGCATTCTGGGCCCCCCGTTATCTTTAGGATGAGTCATAATTTGCTCCTATCTGCACTTTTAGTTTTCGGACAGTTTTGGTCACCTTTTTGTATACTGCCTCATTCATTGATTTTATCCCAAAAACTGAGCCAGATGAAAAGTGTGAAGAATACCTGTTCTAATGGGCAAACTCTCTTCATTTTGTCATTTAAAGTGCAGCTAAAAGTGTAACTGCGGGCAACATTCTGTGGTTCTTGTAACCCTAACCCTAGCCAGGCATTTAAATCATGCCAATTTCACTATCATTTGACAGCATTTTTCACCTTTATGAAAATGTACCTAAACAAGACAGATTATTAAAGAAGATACATCTCCTAGAGGTTTTAAAGCTGTTTTGATTGTTTGAGAGTGATTGTTTTTGGTTTGAGGAAAATATCCAAATTTGATGATTGGAGGGTTTCTGAGACACCCTGCCGGAATATACATTTCAAGCCCTAGCTAGGGTTAGGGTTAGCATTCCCACTCTTGGTAGAAGTTTTTTACTGTCAGTGCTGCATTTCTGGCCCCCCGTTATCTTTAGGATGAGTCATAATTTGCTCCTATCTGCACTTTTAGTTTTCGGACAGGTTTGGTCACCTTTTTGTATACTGCCTCATTCATTGATTTTATCCCAAAAACTGAGCCAGATGAAAAGTGTGAAGAATACCTGTTCTAATGGGCAAACTCTCTTCATTTTGTCATTTAAAGTGCAGCTAAAAGTGTAACTGCGGGCAACATTCTATGGTTCTTGTAACCCTAACCCTAGCCAGGCATTTAAATCATGCCAATTTAACTATCATTTGAAAGCATTTTTCACCTTTATGAAAATGTGCCTAAACAAGACAGATTATTAAAGAAGATACATCTCCTAGAGGTTTTAAAGCTGTTTTGATTGTTTGAGAGTGATTGTTTTTGGTTTGAGGAAAATATCCAAATTTGATGATTGGAGGGTTTCTGAGACACCCTGCCGGAATGTACATTTCAAGCCCTAGCTAGGGTTAGGGTTAGCATTCCCACTCTGGGTAGAAGTTTTTTACTGTCAGTGCTGCATTTCTGGCCCCCCGTTATCTTTAGGATGAGTCATAATTTGCTCCTATCTGCACTTTTAGTTTTCGGACAGTTTTGGTCACCTTTTTGTATTCTGCCTCATTCATTGATTTTATCCCAAAAACTGAGCCAGATGAAAAGTGTGAAGAATACCTGTTCTAATGGGCAAACTCTCTTCATTTTGTCATTTAAAGTGCAGCTAAAAGTGTAACTGCGGGCAAAATTCTATGGTTCTTGTAACCCTAACCCTAGCCAGGCATTTAAATCATGCCAATTTAACTATCATTTGACAGCATTTTTCACCTTTATGAAAATGTGCCTAAACAAGACAGATTATTAAAGAAGATACATCTCCTAGAGGTTTTAAAGCTGTTTTGATTGTTTGAGAGTGATTGTTTTTGGTTTGAGGAAAATATCCAAATTTGATGATTGGAGGGTTTCTGAGACACCCTGTCATAATGTACATTTCAAACCCTAGCTAGGGTTAGGGTTAGCATTCCCACACTAGGTAGAAGTTTTTTACTGTCAGTGCTGCATTCTGGGCCCCCCGTTATCTTTAGGATGAGTCATAATTTGCTCCTATCTGCACTTTTAGGTTTCGGACAGTTTTGGTCACCTTTTTGTATACTGCCTCATTCATTGATTTTATCCCAAAAACTGAGCCAGATGAAAAGTGTGAAGAATACCTGTTCTAATGGGCAAATTCTCTTCATTTTATCATTTAAAGTGCAGCTAAAAGTGTAACTGCGGGCAAAATTCTATGGTTCTTGTAACCCTAACCGTAGCCAGGCATTTCAATCATGCCAATTTAACTATCATTTGACAGCATTTTTCACCTTTATGAAAATGTGCCTAAACAAGACAGATTATTAAAGAAGATACAGCTCCTAGGGGTTTTAAAAACTGTTTTGATTGTTTGACAGTGATTGTTTTTGGTTTTAAGAAAATATTCAAATTTGATGATTGGAGGGTTTCTGAGAAACCCTGCCGAAATGTACATTTCAAACCCTAGCTAGGGTTAGGGTTAGCATTCCCACACTAGGTAGAAGTTTTTTACTGTCAGTGCTGCATTCTGGGCCCCCCGTTATCTTTAGGATGAGTCATAATTTGCTCCTATCTGCACTTTTAGTTTTCGGACAGTTTTGGTCACCTTTTTGTATACTGCCTCATTCATTGATTTTATCCCAAAAACTGAGCCAGATGAAAAGTGTGAAGAATACCTGTTCTAATGGGCAAACTCTCTTCATTTTGTCATTTAAAGTGCAGCTAAAAGTGTAACTGCGGGCAACATTCTGTGGTTCTTGTAACCCTAACCCTAGCCAGGCATTTAAATCATGCCAATTTCACTATCATTTGACAGCATTTTTCACCTTTATGAAAATGTGCCTAAACAAGACAGATTATTAAAGAAGATACATCTCCTAGAGGTTTTAAAGCTGTTTTGATTGTTTGAGAGTGATTGTTTTTGGTTTGAGGAAAATATCCAAATTTGATGATTGGAGGGTTTCTGAGACACCCTGCCGGAATATACATTTCAAGCCCTAGCTAGGGTTAGGGTTAGCATTCCCACTCTTGGTAGAAGTTTTTTACTGTCAGTGCTGCATTTCTGGCCCCCCGTTATCTTTAGGATGAGTCATAATTTGCTCCTATCTGCACTTTTAGTTTTCGGACAGGTTTGGTCACCTTTTTGTATACTGCCTCATTCATTGATTTTATCCCAAAAACTGAGCCAGATGAAAAGTGTGAAGAATACCTGTTCTAATGGGCAAACTCTCTTCATTTTGTCATTTAAAGTGCAGCTAAAAGTGTAACTGCGGGCAACATTCTATGGTTCTTGTAACCCTAACCCTAGCCAGGCATTTAAATCATGCCAATTTAACTATCATTTGAAAGCATTTTTCACCTTTATGAAAATGTGCCTAAACAAGACAGATTATTAAAGAAGATACATCTCCTAGAGGTTTTAAAGCTGTTTTGATTGTTTGAGAGTGATTGTTTTTGGTTTGAGGAAAATATCCAAATTTGATGATTGGAGGGTTTCTGAGACACCCTGCCGGAATGTACATTTCAAGCCCTAGCTAGGGTTAGGGTTAGCATTCCCACTCTGGGTAGAAGTTTTTTACTGTCAGTGCTGCATTTCTGGCCCCCCGTTATCTTTAGGATGAGTCATAATTTGCTCCTATCTGCACTTTTAGTTTTCGGACAGTTTTGGTCACCTTTTTGTATTCTGCCTCATTCATTGATTTTATCCCAAAAACTGAGCCAGATGAAAAGTGTGAAGAATACCTGTTCTAATGGGCAAACTCTCTTCATTTTGTCATTTAAAGTGCAGCTAAAAGTGTAACTGCGGGCAAAATTCTATGGTTCTTGTAACCCTAACCCTAGCCAGGCATTTAAATCATGCCAATTTAACTATCATTTGACAGCATTTTTCACCTTTATGAAAATGTGCCTAAACAAGACAGATTATTAAAGAAGATACATCTCCTAGAGGTTTTAAAGCTGTTTTGATTGTTTGAGAGTGATTGTTTTTGGTTTGAGGAAAATATCCAAATTTGATGATTGGAGGGTTTCTGAGACACCCTGCCATAATGTACATTTCAAACCCTAGCTAGGGTTAGGGTTAGCATTCCCACACTGTATAGAAGTTTTTAACTGTCAGTGCTGCATTTCTGGCCCCCCGTTATCTTTAGGATGAGTCATAATTTGCTCCTATCTGCACTTTTAGGTTTCGGACAGTTTTGGTCACCTTTTTGTATACTGCCTCATTCATTGATTTTATCCCAAAAACTGAGCCAGATGAAAAGTGTGAAGAATACCTGTTCTAATGGGCAAATTCTCTTCATTTTATCATTTAAAGTGCAGCTAAAAGTGTAACTGCGGGCAAAATTCTATGGTTCTTGTAACCCTAACTGTAGCCAGGCATTTCAATCATGCCAATTTAACTATCATTTGACAGCATTTTTCACCTTTATGAAAATGTGCCTAAACAAGACAGATTATTAAAGAAGATACAGCTCCTAGGGGTTTTAAAAACTGTTTTGATTGTTTGACAGTGATTGTTTTTGGTTTTAAGAAAATATTCAAATTTGATGATTGGAGGGTTTCTGAGAAACCCTGCCGAAATGTACATTTCAAACCCTAGCTAGGGTTAGGGTTAGCATTCCCACACTAGGTAGAAGTTTTTTACTGTCAGTGCTGCATTCTGGGCCCCCCGTTATCTTTAGGATGAGTCATAATTTGCTCCTATCTGCACTTTTAGTTTTCGGACAGTTTTGGTCACCTTTTTGTATACTGCCTCATTCATTGATTTTATCCCAAAAACTGAGCCAGATGAAAAGTGTGAAGAATACCTGTTCTAATGGGCAAACTCTCTTCATTTTGTCATTTAAAGTGCAGCTAAAAGTGTAACTGCGGGCAACATTCTGTGGTTCTTGTAACCCTAACCGTAGCCAGGCATTTAAATCATGCCAATTTCACTATCATTTGACAGCATTTTTCACCTTTATGAAAATGTGCCTAAACAAGACAGATTATTAAAGAAGATACATCTCCTAGAGGTTTTAAAGCTGTTTTGATTGTTTGAGAGTGATTGTTTTTGGTTTGAGGAAAATATCCAAATTTGATGATTGGAGGGTTTCTGAGACACCCTGCCGGAATGTACATTTCAAGCCCTAGCTAGGGTTAGGGTTAGCATTCCCACTCTGGGTAGAAGTTTTTTACTGTCAGTGCTGCATTTCTGGCCCCCCGTTATCTTTAGGATGAGTCATAATTTGCTCCTATCTGCACTTTTAGTTTTCGGACAGTTTTGGTCACCTTTTTGTATTCTGCCTCATTCATTGATTTTATCCCAAAAACTGAGCCAGATGAAAAGTGTGAAGAATACCTGTTCTAATGGGCAAACTCTCTTCATTTTGTCATTTAAAGTGCAGCTAAAAGTGTAACTGCGGGCAAAATTCTATGGTTCTTGTAACCCTAACCCTAGCCAGGCATTTCAATCATGCCAATTTAACTATCATTTGACAGCATTTTTCACCTTTATGAAAATGTACCTAAACAAGACAGATTATTAAAGAAGATACATCTCCTAGAGGTTTTAAAGCTGTTTTGATTGTTTGAGAGTGATTGTTTTTGGTTTGAGGAAAATATCCAAATTTGATGATTGGAGGGTTTCTGAGACACCCTGCCATAATGTACATTTCAAACCCTAGCTAGGGTTAGGGTTAGCATTCCCACACTGTATAGAAGTTTTTTACTGTCAGTGCTGCATTTCTGGCCCCCCGTTATCTTTAGGATGAGTCATAATTTGCTCCTATCTGCACTTTTAGGTTTCGGACAGTTTTGGTCACCTTTTTGTATACTGCCTCATTCATTGATTTTATCCCAAAAACTGAGCCAGATGAAAAGTGTGAAGAATACCTGTTCTAATGGGCAAATTCTCTTCATTTTATCATTTAAAGTGCAGCTAAAAGTGTAACTGCGGGCAAAATTCTATGGTTCTTGTAACCCTAACCGTAGCCAGGCATTTCAATCATGCCAATTTAACTATCATTTGACAGCATTTTTCACCTTTATGAAAATGTGCCTAAACAAGACAGATTATTAAAGAAGATACAGCTCCTAGGGGTTTTAAAAACTGTTTTGATTGTTTGACAGTGATTGTTTTTGGTTTTAAGAAAATATTCAAATTTGATGATTGGAGGGTTTCTGAGAAACCCTGCCGAAATGTACATTTCAAACCCTAGCTAGGGTTAGGGTTAGCATTCCCACACTAGGTAGAAGTTTTTTACTGTCAGTGCTGCATTCTGGGCCCCCCGTTATCTTTAGGATGAGTCATAATTTGCTCCTATCTGCACTTTTAGTTTTCGGACAGTTTTGGTCACCTTTTTGTATACTGCCTCATTCATTGATTTTATCCCCAAAACTGAGCCAGATGAAAAGTGTGAAGAATACCTGTTCTAATGGGCAAACTCTCTTCATTTTGTCATTTAAAGTGCAGCTAAAAGTGTAACTGCGGGCAACATTCTGTGGTTCTTGTAACCCTAACCCTAGCCAGGCATTTAAATCATGCCAATTTCACTATCATTTGACAGCATTTTTCACCTTTATGAAAATGTGCCTAAACAAGACAGATTATTAAAGAAGATACATCTCCTAGAGGTTTTAAAGCTGTTTTGATTGTTTGAGAGTGATTGTTTTTGGTTTGAGGAAAATATCCAAATTTGATGATTGGAGGGTTTCTGAGACACCCTGCCGGAATGTACATTTCAAGCCCTAGCTAGGGTTAGGGTTAGCATTCCCACTCTGGGTAGAAGTTTTTTACTGTCAGTGCTGCATTTCTGGCCCCCCGTTATCTTTAGGATGAGTCATAATTTGCTCCTATCTGCACTTTTAGTTTTCGGACAGTTTTGGTCACCTTTTTGTATTCTGCCTCATTCATTGATTTTATCCCAAAAACTGAGCCAGATGAAAAGTGTGAAGAATACCTGTTCTAATGGGCAAACTCTCTTCATTTTGTCATTTAAAGTGCAGCTAAAAGTGTAACTGCGGGCAAAATTCTATGGTTCTTGTAACCCTAACCCTAGCCAGGCATTTCAATCATGCCAATTTAACTATCATTTGACAGCATTTTTCACCTTTATGAAAATGTACCTAAACAAGACAGATTATTAAAGAAGATACATCTCCTAGAGGTTTTAAAGCTGTTTTGATTGTTTGAGAGTGATTGTTTTTGGTTTGAGGAAAATATCCAAATTTGATGATTGGAGGGTTTCTGAGACACCCTGCCATAATGTACATTTCAAACCCTAGCTAGGGTTAGGGTTAGCATTCCCACACTGGGTAGAAGTTTTTAACTGTCAGTGCTGCATTTCTGGCCCCCCGTTATCTTTAGGATGAGTCATAATTTGCTCCTATCTGCACATTTAGTTTTCGGACAGTTTTGGTCACCTTTTTGTATTCTGCCTCATTCATTGATTTTATCCCAAAAACTGAGCCAGATGAAAAGTGTGAAGAATACCTGTTCTAATGGGCAAACTCTCTTCATTTTGTCATTTAAAGTGCAGCTAAAAGTGTAACTGCGGGCAACATTCTATGGTTCTTGTAACCCTAACCCTAGCCAGGCATTTAAATCATGCCAATTTAACTATCATTTGACAGCATTTTTCACCTTTATGAAAATGTGCCTAAACAAGACAGATTATTAAAGAAGATACATCTCCTAGAGGTTTTAAAGCTGTTTTGATCGTTTGAGAGTGATTGTTTTTGGTTTGAGGAAAATATCCAAATTTGATGATTGGAGGGTTTCTGAGACACTCTGCCGGAATGTACATTTCAAGCCCTAGCTAGGGTTAGGGTTAGCATTCCCACTCTGGGTAGAAGTTTTTTACTGTCAGTGCTGCATTTCTGGCCCCCCGTTATCTTTAGGATGAGTCATAATTTGCTCCTATCTGCACTTTTAGTTTTCGGACAGTTTTGGTCACCTTTTTGTATTCTGCCTCATTCATTGATTTTATCCCAAAAACTGAGCCAGATGAAAAGTGTGAAGAATACCTGTTCTAATGGGCAAACTCTCTTCATTTTGTCATTTAAAGTGCAGCTAAAAGTGTAACTGCGGGCAAAATTCTATGGTTCTTGTAACCCTAACCCTAGCCAGGCATTTCAATCATGCCAATTTAACTATCATTTGACAGCATTTTTCACCTTTATGAAAATGTACCTAAACAAGACAGATTATTAAAGAAGATACATCTCCTAGAGGTTTTAAAGCTGTTTTGATTGTTTGAGAGTGATTGTTTTTGGTTTGAGGAAAATATCCAAATTTGATGATTGGAGGGTTTCTGAGACACCCTGCCATAATGTACATTTCAAACCCTAGCTAGGGTTAGGGTTAGCATTCCCACACTGGGTAGAAGTTTTTAACTGTCAGTGCTGCATTTCTGGCCCCCCGTTATCTTTAGGATGAGTCATAATTTGCTCCTATCTGCACATTTAGTTTTCGGACAGTTTTGGTAACCTTTTTGTATTCTGCCTCATTCATTGATTTTATCCCCAAAACTGAGCCAGATGAAAAGTGTGAAGAATACCTGTTCTAATGGGCAAACTCTCTTCATTTTGTCATTTAAAGTGCAGCTAAAAGTGTAACTGCGGGCAACATTCTATGGTTCTTGTAACCCTAACCCTAGCCAGGCATTTAAATCATGCCAATTTAACTATCATTTGACAGCATTTTTCACCTTTATGAAAATGTGCCTAAACAAGACAGATTATTAAAGAAGATACATCTCCTAGAGGTTTTAAAGCTGTTTTGATTGTTTGAGAGTGATTGTTTTTGGTTTGAGGAAAATATCCAAATTTGATGATTGGAGGTTTTCTGAGACACCCTGCCGGAATGTACATTTCAAGCCCTAGCTAGGGTTAGGGTTAGCATTCCCACTCTGGGTAGAAGTTTTTTACTGTCAGTGCTGCATTTCTGGCCCCCCGTTATCTTTAGGATGAGACATAATTTGCTCCTATCTGCACTTTTAGTTTTCGGACAGTTTTGGTCACCTTTTTGTATACTGCCTCATTCATTGATTTTATCCCCAAAACTGAGCCAGATGAAAAGTGTGAAGAATACCTGTTCTAATGGGCAAACTCTCTTCATTTTGTCATTTAAAGTGCAGCTAAAAGTGTAACTGCGGGCAACATTCTATGGTTCTTGTAACCCTAACCCTAGCCAGGCATTTAAATCATGCCAATTTAACTATCATTTGACAGCATTTTTCACCTTTATGAAAATGTGCCTAAACAAGACAGATTATTAAAGAAGATACATCTCCTAGAGGTTTTAAAGCTGTTTTGATTGTTTGAGAGTGATTGTTTTTGGTTTGAGGAAAATATCCAAATTTGATGATTGGAGGGTTTCTGAGACACCCTGCCGGAATGTACATTTCAAGCCCTAGCTAGGGTTAGGGTTAGCATTCCCACTCTGGGTAGAAGTTTTTTACTGTCAGTGCTGCATTTCTGGCCCCCCGTTATCTTTAGGATGAGACATAATTTGCTCCTATCTGCACTTTTAGTTTTCGGACAGTTTTGGTCACCTTTTTGTATACTGCCTCATTCATTGATTTTATCCCAAAAACTGAGCCAGATGAAAAGTGTGAAGAATACCTGTTCTAATGGGCAAACTCTCTTCATTTTGTCATTTAAAGTGCAGCTAAAAGTGTAACTGCGGGCAAAATTCTACGGTTCTTGTAACCCTAACCCTAGGCAGGCATTTAAATCATGCCAATTTAACTATCATTTGTCAGCATTTTTCACCTTTATGAAAATGTGCCTAAACAAGACATATTATTAAAGAAGATACATCTCCTAGAGGTTTTAAAGCTGTTTTGACTGTTTGAGAGTGATTGTTTTTGGTTTGAGGAAAATATCCAAATTTGATGATTGGAGGGTTTCTGAGACACCCTGCCATAATGTACATTTCAAACCCTAGCTAGGGTTAGGGTTAGCATTCCCACACTGGGTAGAAGTTTTTAACTGTCAGTGCTGCATTTCTGGCCCCCCGTTATCTTTAGGATGAGTCATAATTTGCTCCTATCTGCACATTTAGTTTTCGGACAGTTTTGGTAACCTTTTTGTATTCTGCCTCATTCATTGATTTTATCCCCAAAACTGAGCCAGATGAAAAGTGTGAAGAATACCTGTTCTAATGGGCAAACTCTCTTCATTTTGTCATTTAAAGTGCAGCTAAAAGTGTAACTGCGGGCAACATTCTATGGTTCTTGTAACCCTAACCCTAGCCAGGCATTTAAATCATGCCAATTTAACTATCATTTGACAGCATTTTTCACCTTTATGAAAATGTGCCTAAACAAGACAGATTATTAAAGAAGATACATCTCCTAGAGGTTTTAAAGCTGTTTTGATTGTTTGAGAGTGATTGTTTTTGGTTTGAGGAAAATATCCAAATTTGATGATTGGAGGGTTTCTGAGACACCCTGCCGGAATGTACATTTCAAGCCCTAGCTAGGGTTAGGGTTAGCATTCCCACTCTGGGTAGAAGTTTTTTACTGTCAGTGCTGCATTTCTGGCCCCCCGTTATCTTTAGGATGAGACATAATTTGCTCCTATCTGCACTTTTAGTTTTCGGACAGTTTTGGTCACCTTTTTGTATACTGCCTCATTCATTGATTTTATCCCCAAAACTGAGCCAGATGAAAAGTGTGAAGAATACCTGTTCTAATGGGCAAACTCTCTTCATTTTGTCATTTAAAGTGCAGCTAAAAGTGTAACTGCGGGCAACATTCTATGGTTCTTGTAACCCTAACCCTAGCCAGGCATTTAAATCATGCCAATTTAACTATCATTTGACAGCATTTTTCACCTTTATGAAAATGTGCCTAAACAAGACAGATTATTAAAGAAGATACATCTCCTAGAGGTTTTAAAGCTGTTTTGATTGTTTGAGAGTGATTGTTTTTGGTTTGAGGAAAATATCCAAATTTGATGATTGGAGGGTTTCTGAGACACCCTGCCGGAATGTACATTTCAAGCCCTAGCTAGGGTTAGGGTTAGCATTCCCACTCTGGGTAGAAGTTTTTTACTGTCAGTGCTGCATTTCTGGCCCCCCGTTATCTTTAGGATGAGACATAATTTGCTCCTATCTGCACTTTTAGTTTTCGGACAGTTTTGGTCACCTTTTTGTATACTGCCTCATTCATTGATTTTATCCCAAAAACTGAGCCAGATGAAAAGTGTGAAGAATACCTGTTCTAATGGGCAAACTCTCTTCATTTTGTCATTTAAAGTGCAGCTAAAAGTGTAACTGCGGGCAAAATTCTACGGTTCTTGTAACCCTAACCCTAGGCAGGCATTTAAATCATGCCAATTTAACTATCATTTGTCAGCATTTTTCACCTTTATGAAAATGTGCCTAAACAAGACATATTATTAAAGAAGATACATCTCCTAGAGGTTTTAAAGCTGTTTTGACTGTTTGAGAGTGATTGTTTTTGGTTTGAGGAAAATATCCAAATTTGATGATTGGAGGGTTTCTGAGACACCCTGCCATAATGTACATTTCAAACCCTAGCTAGGGTTAGGGTTAGCATTCCCACTCTGGGTAGAAGTTTTTAACTGTCAGTGCTGCATTTCTGGCCCCCCGTTATCTTTAGGATGAGTCATAATTTGCTCCTATCTGCACTTTTAGTTTTCGGACAGTTTTGGTTACCTTTTTGTATACTGCCTCATTCATTGATTTTATCCCAAGAACTGAGCCAGATGAAAAGTGTGAAGAATACCTGTTCTAATGGGCAAACTCTCTTCATTTTGTCATTTAAAGTGCAGCTAAAAGTGTAACTGCGGGCAACATTCTATGGTTCTTGTAACCCTAACCCTAGCCAGGCATTTCAATCATGCCAATTTAACTATCATTTGACAGCATTTTTCACCTTTATGAAAATGTGCCTAAACAAGACAGATTATTAAAGAAGATACATCTCCTAGAGGTTTTAAAGCTGTTTTGATTGTTTGAGAGTGATTGTTTTTGGTTTGAGGAAAATATCCAAATTTGATGATTGGAGGGTTTCTGAGACACCCTGCCATAATGTACATTTCAAACCCTAGCTAGGGTTAGGGTTAGCATTCCCACACTGTATAGAAGTTTTTAACTGTCAGTGCTGCATTTCTGGCCCCCCGTTATCTTTAGGATGAGTCATAATTTGCTCCTATCTGCACTTTTAGGTTTCGGACAGTTTTGGTCACCTTTTTGTATACTGCCTCATTCATTGATTTTATCCCAAAAACTGAGCCAGATGAAAAGTGTGAAGAATACCTGTTCTAATGGGCAAATTCTCTTCATTTTATCATTTAAAGTGCAGCTAAAAGTGTAACTGCGGGCAAAATTCTATGGTTCTTGTAACCCTAACCGTAGCCAGGCATTTCAATCATGCCAATTTAACTATCATTTGACAGCATTTTTCACCTTTATGAAAATGTGCCTAAACAAGACAGATTATTAAAGAAGATACAGCTCCTAGGGGTTTTAAAAACTGTTTTGATTGTTTGACAGTGATTGTTTTTGGTTTTAAGAAAATATTCAAATTTGATGAATGGAGGGTTTCTGAGAAACCCTGCCGAAATGTACATTTCAAACCCTAGCTAGGGTTAGGGTTAGCATTCCCACACTAGGTAGAAGTTTTTTACTGTCAGTGCTGCATTCTGGGCCCCCCGTTATCTTTAGGATGAGTCATAATTTGCTCCTATCTGCACTTTTAGTTTTCGGACAGTTTTGGTCACCTTTTTGTATACTGCCTCATTCATTGATTTTATCCCAAAAACTGAGCCAGATGAAAAGTGTGAAGAATACCTGTTCTAATGGGCAAACTCTCTTCATTTTGTCATTTAAAGTGCAGCTAAAAGTGTAACTGCGGGCAACATTCTGTGGTTCTTGTAACCCTAACCCTAGCCAGGCATTTAAATCATGCCAATTTCACTATCATTTGACAGCATTTTTCACCTTTATGAAAATGTACCTAAACAAGACAGATTATTAAAGAAGATACATCTCCTAGAGGTTTTAAAGCTGTTTTGATTGTTTGAGAGTGATTGTTTTTGGTTTGAGGAAAATATCCAAATTTGATGATTGGAGGGTTTCAGAGACACCCTGCCGGAATATACATTTCAAGCCCTAGCTAGGGTTAGGGTTAGCATTCCCACTCTTGGTAGAAGTTTTTTACTGTCAGTGCTGCATTTCTGGCCCCCCGTTATCTTTAGGATGAGTCATAATTTGCTCCTATCTGCACTTTTAGTTTTCGGACAGTTTTGGTCACCTTTTTGTATACTGCCTCATTCATTGATTTTATCCCAAAAACTGAGCCAGATGAAAAGTGTGAAGAATACCTGTTCTAATGGGCAAACTCTCTTCATTTTGTCATTTAAAGTGCAGCTAAAAGTGTAACTGCGGGCAACATTCTATGGTTCTTGTAACCCTAACCCTAGCCAGGCATTTAAATCATGCCAATTTAACTATCATTTGAAAGCATTTTTCACCTTTATGAAAATGTGCCTAAACAAGACAGATTATTAAAGAAGATACATCTCCTAGAGGTTTTAAAGCTGTTTTGATTGTTTGAGAGTGATTGTTTTTGGTTTGAGGAAAATATCCAAATTTGATGATTGGAGGGTTTCTGAGACACCCTGCCGGAATGTACATTTCAAGCCCTAGCTAGGGTTAGGGTTAGCATTCCCACTCTGGGTAGAAGTTTTTTACTGTCAGTGCTGCATTTCTGGCCCCCCGTTATCTTTAGGATGAGTCATAATTTGCTCCTATCTGCACTTTTAGTTTTCGGACAGTTTTGGTCACCTTTTTGTATTCTGCCTCATTCATTGATTTTATCCCAAAAACTGAGCCAGATGAAAAGTGTGAAGAATACCTGTTCTAATGGGCAAACTCTCTTCATTTTGTCATTTAAAGTGCAGCTAAAAGTGTAACTGCGGGCAAAATTCTATGGTTCTTGTAACCCTAACCCTAGCCAGGCATTTAAATCATGCCAATTTAACTATCATTTGACAGCATTTTTCACCTTTATGAAAATGTGCCTAAACAAGACAGATTATTAAAGAAGATACATCTCCTAGAGGTTTTAAAGCTGTTTTGATTGTTTGAGAGTGATTGTTTTTGGTTTGATGAAAATATCCAAATTTGATGATTGGAGGGTTTCTGAGACACCCTGCCATAATGTACATTTCAAACCCTAGCTAGGGTTAGGGTTAGCATTCCCACACTGTATAGAAGTTTTTAACTGTCAGTGCTGCATTTCTGGCCCCCCGTTATCTTTAGGATGAGTCATAATTTGCTCCTATCTGCACTTTTAGGTTTCGGACAGTTTTGGTCACCTTTTTGTATACTGCCTCATTCATTGATTTTATCCCAAAAACTGAGCCAGATGAAAAGTGTGAAGAATACCTGTTCTAATGGGCAAATTCTCTTCATTTTATCATTTAAAGTGCAGCTAAAAGTGTAACTGCGGGCAAAATTCTATGGTTCTTGTAACCCTAACCGTAGCCAGGCATTTCAATCATGCCAATTTAACTATCATTTGACAGCATTTTTCACCTTTATGAAAATGTGCCTAAACAAGACAGATTATTAAAGAAGATACAGCTCCTAGGGGTTTTAAAAACTGTTTTGATTGTTTGACAGTGATTGTTTTTGGTTTTAAGAAAATATTCAAATTTGATGATTGGAGGGTTTCTGAGAAACCGTGCCGAAATGTACATTTCAAACCCTAGCTAGGGTTAGGGTTAGCATTCCCACACTAGGTAGAAGTTTTTTACTGTCAGTGCTGCATTCTGGGCCCCCCGTTATCTTTAGGATGAGTCATAATTTGCTCCTATCTGCACTTTTAGTTTTCGGACAGTTTTGGTCACCTTTTTGTATACTGCCTCATTCATTGATTTTATCCCAAAAACTGAGCCAGATGAAAAGTGTGAAGAATACCTGTTCTAATGGGCAAACTCTCTTCATTTTGTCATTTAAAGTGCAGCTAAAAGTGTAACTGCGGGCAACATTCTGTGGTTCTTGTAACCCTAACCCTAGCCAGGCATTTAAATCATGCCAATTTCACTATCATTTGACAGCATTTTTCACCTTTATGAAAATGTACCTAAACAAGACAGATTATTAAAGAAGATACATCTCCTAGAGGTTTTAAAGCTGTTTTGATTGTTTGAGAGTGATTGTTTTTGGTTTGAGGAAAATATCCAAATTTGATGATTGGAGGGTTTCTGAGACACCCTGCCGGAATATACATTTCAAGCCCTAGCTAGGGTTAGGGTTAGCATTCCCACTCTTGGTAGAAGTTTTTTACTGTCAGTGCTGCATTTCTGGCCCCCCGTTATCTTTAGGATGAGTCATAATTTGCTCCTATCTGCACTTTTAGTTTTCGGACAGTTTTGGTCACCTTTTTGTATACTGCCTCATTCATTGATTTTATCCCAAAAACTGAGCCAGATGAAAAGTGTGAAGAATACCTGTTCTAATGGGCAAACTCTCTTCATTTTGTCATTTAAAGTGCAGCTAAAAGTGTAACTGCGGGCAACATTCTATGGTTCTTGTAACCCTAACCCTAGCCAGGCATTTAAATCATGCCAATTTAACTATCATTTGAAAGCATTTTTCACCTTTATGAAAATGTGCCTAAACAAGACAGATTATTAAAGAAGATACATCTCCTAGAGGTTTTAAAGCTGTTTTGATTGTTTGAGAGTGATTGTTTTTGGTTTGAGGAAAATATCCAAATTTGATGATTGGAGGGTTTCTGAGACACCCTGCCGGAATGTACATTTCAAGCCCTAGCTAGGGTTAGGGTTAGCATTCCCACTCTGGGTAGAAGTTTTTTACTGTCAGTGCTGCATTTCTGGCCCCCCGTTATCTTTAGGATGAGTCATAATTTGCTCCTATCTGCACTTTTAGTTTTCGGACAGTTTTGGTCACCTTTTTGTATTCTGCCTCATTCATTGATTTTATCCCAAAAACTGAGCCAGATGAAAAGTGTGAAGAATACCTGTTCTAATGGGCAAACTCTCTTCATTTTGTCATTTAAAGTGCAGCTAAAAGTGTAACTGCGGGCAAAATTCTATGGTTCTTGTAACCCTAACCCTAGCCAGGCATTTAAATCATGCCAATTTAACTATCATTTGACAGCATTTTTCACCTTTATGAAAATGTGCCTAAACAAGACAGATTATTAAAGAAGATACATCTCCTAGAGGTTTTAAAGCTGTTTTGATTGTTTGAGAGTGATTGTTTTTGGTTTGAGGAAAATATCCAAATTTGATGATTGGAGGGTTTCTGAGACACCCTGCCATAATGTACATTTCAAACCCTAGCTAGGGTTAGGGTTAGCATTCCCACACTGTATAGAAGTTTTTAACTGTCAGTGCTGCATTTCTGGCCCCCCGTTATCTTTAGGATGAGTCATAATTTGCTCCTATCTGCACTTTTAGGTTTCGGACAGTTTTGGTCACCTTTTTGTATACTGCCTCATTCATTGATTTTATCCCAAAAACTGAGCCAGATGAAAAGTGTGAAGAATACCTGTTCTAATGGGCAAATTCTCTTCATTTTATCATTTAAAGTGCAGCTAAAAGTGTAACTGCGGGCAAAATTCTATGGTTCTTGTAACCCTAACCGTAGCCAGGCATTTCAATCATGCCAATTTAACTATCATTTGACAGCATTTTTCACCTTTATGAAAATGTGCCTAAACAAGACAGATTATTAAAGAAGATACAGCTCCTAGGGGTTTTAAAAACTGTTTTGATTGTTTGACAGTGATTGTTTTTGGTTTTAAGAAAATATTCAAATTTGATGATTGGAGGGTTTCTGAGAAACCCTGCCGAAATGTACATTTCAAACCCTAGCTAGGGTTAGGGTTAGCATTCCCACACTAGGTAGAAGTTTTTTACTGTCAGTGCTGCATTCTGGGCCCCCCGTTATCTTTAGGATGAGTCATAATTTGCTCCTATCTGCACTTTTAGTTTTCGGACAGTTTTGGTCACCTTTTTGTATACTGCCTCATTCATTGATTTTATCCCAAAAACTGAGCCAGATGAAAAGTGTGAAGAATACCTGTTCTAATGGGCAAACTCTCTTCATTTTGTCATTTAAAGTGCAGCTAAAAGTGTAACTGCGGGCAACATTCTGTGGTTCTTGTAACCCTAACCCTAGCCAGGCATTTAAATCATGCCAATTTCACTATCATTTGACAGCATTTTTCACCTTTATGAAAATGTGCCTAAACAAGACAGATTATTAAAGAAGATACATCTCCTAGAGGTTTTAAAGCTGTTTTAATTGTTTGAGAGTGATTGTTTTTGGTTTGAGGAAAATATCCAAATTTGATGATTGGAGGGTTTCTGAGACACCCTGCCGGAATGTACATTTCAAGCCCTAGCTAGGGTTAGGGTTAGCATTCCCACTCTGGGTAGAAGTTTTTTACTGTCAGTGCTGCATTTCTGGCCCCCCGTTATCTTTAGGATGAGTCATAATTTGCTCCTATCTGCACTTTTAGTTTTCGGACAGTTTTGGTCACCTTTTTGTATTCTGCCTCATTCATTGATTTTATCCCAAAAACTGAGCCAGATGAAAAGTGTGAAGAATACCTGTTCTAATGGGCAAACTCTCTTCATTTTGTCATTTAAAGTGCAGCTAAAAGTGTAACTGCGGGCAAAATTCTATGGTTCTTGTAACCCTAACCGTAGCCAGGCATTTCAATCATGCCAATTTAACTATCATTTGACAGCATTTTTCACCTTTATGAAAATGTGCCTAAACAAGACAGATTATTAAAGAAGATACAGCTCCTAGGGGTTTTAAAAACTGTTTTGATTGTTTGACAGTGATTGTTTTTGGTTTTAAGAAAATATTCAAATTTGATGATTGGAGGGTTTCTGAGAAACCCTGCCGAAATGTACATTTCAAACCCTAGCTAGGGTTAGGGTTAGCATTCCCACACTAGGTAGAAGTTTTTTACTGTCAGTGCTGCATTCTGGGCCTCCCGTTATCTTTAGGATGAGTCATAATTTGCTCCTATCTGCACTTTTAGTTTTCGGACAGTTTTGGTCACCTTTTTGTATACTGCCTCATTCATTGATTTTATCCCCAAAACTGAGCCAGATGAAAAGTGTGAAGAATACCTGTTCTAATGGGCAAACTCTCTTCATTTTGTCATTTAAAGTGCAGCTAAAAGTGTAACTGCGGGCAACATTCTGTGGTTCTTGTAACCCTAACCCTAGCCAGGCATTTAAATCATGCCAATTTCACTATCATTTGACAGCATTTTTCACCTTTATGAAAATGTGCCTAAACAAGACAGATTATTAAAGAAGATACATCTCCTAGAGGTTTTAAAGCTGTTTTGATTGTTTGAGAGTGATTGTTTTTGGTTTGAGGAAAATATCCAAATTTGATGATTGGAGGGTTTCTGAGACACCCTGCCGGAATGTACATTTCAAGCCCTAGCTAGGGTTAGGGTTAGCATTCCCACTCTGGGTAGAAGTTTTTTACTGTCAGTGCTGCATTTCTGGCCCCCCGTTATCTTTAGGATGAGTCATAATTTGCTCCTATCTGCACTTTTAGTTTTCGGACAGTTTTGGTCACCTTTTTGTATTCTGCCTCATTCATTGATTTTATCCCAAAAACTGAGCCAGATGAAAAGTGTGAAGAATACCTGTTCTAATGGGCAAACTCTCTTCATTTTGTCATTTAAAGTGCAGCTAAAAGTGTAACTGCGGGCAAAATTCTATGGTTCTTGTAACCCTAACCCTAGCCAGGCATTTCAATCATGCCAATTTAACTATCATTTGACAGCATTTTTCACCTTTATGAAAATGTACCTAAACAAGACAGATTATTAAAGAAGATACATCTCCTAGAGGTTTTAAAGCTGTTTTGATTGTTTGAGAGTGATTGTTTTTGGTTTGAGGAAAATATCCAAATTTGATGATTGGAGGGTTTCTGAGACACCCTGCCATAATGTACATTTCAAACCCTAGCTAGGGTTAGGGTTAGCATTCCCACACTGGGTAGAAGTTTTTAACTGTCAGTGCTGCATTTCTGGCCCCCCGTTATCTTTAGGATGAGTCATAATTTGCTCCTATCTGCACATTTAGTTTTCGGACAGTTTTGGTCACCTTTTTGTATTCTGCCTAATTCATTGATTTTATCCCAAAAACTGAGCCAGATGAAAAGTGTGAAGAATACCTGTTCTAATGGGCAAACTCTCTTCATTTTGTCATTTAAAGTGCAGCTAAAAGTGTAACTGCGGGCAACATTCTATGGTTCTTGTAACCCTAACCCTAGCCAGGCATTTAAATCATGCCAATTTAACTATCATTTGACAGCATTTTTCACCTTTATGAAAATGTGCCTAAACAAGACAGATTATTAAAGAAGATACATCTCCTAGAGGTTTTAAAGCTGTTTTGATTGTTTGAGAGTGATTGTTTTTGGTTTGAGGAAAATATCCAAATTTGATGATTGGAGGGTTTCTGAGACACCCTGCCGGAATGTACATTTCAAGCCCTAGCTAGGGTTAGGGTTAGCATTCCCACTCTGGGTAGAAGTTTTTTACTGTCAGTGCTGCATTTCTGGCCCCCCGTTATCTTTAGGATGAGACATAATTTGCTCCTATCTGCACTTTTAGTTTTCGGACAGTTTTGGTCACCTTTTTGTATACTGCCTCATTCATTGATTTTATCCCAAAAACTGAGCCAGATGAAAAGTGTGAAGAATACCTGTTCTAATGGGCAAATTCTCTTCATTTTATCATTTAAAGTGCAGCTAAAAGTGTAACTGCGGGCAAAATTCTATGGTTCTTGTAACCCTAACTGTAGCCAGGCATTTCAATCATGCCAATTTAACTATCATTTGACAGCATTTTTCACCTTTATGAAAATGTGCCTAAACAAGACAGATTATTAAAGAAGATACAGCTCCTAGGGGTTTTAAAAACTGTTTTGATTGTTTGACAGTGATTGTTTTTGGTTTTAAGAAAATATTCAAATTTGATGATTGGAGGGTTTCTGAGAAACCCTGCCGAAATGTACATTTCAAACCCTAGCTAGGGTTAGGGTTAGCATTCCCACACTAGGTAGAAGTTTTTTACTGTCAGTGCTGCATTCTGGGCCCCCCGTTATCTTTAGGATGAGTCATAATTTGCTCCTATCTGCACTTTTAGTTTTCGGACAGTTTTGGTCACCTTTTTGTATACTGCCTCATTCATTGATTTTATCCCAAAAACTGAGCCAGATGAAAAGTGTGAAGAATACCTGTTCTAATGGGCAAACTCTCTTCATTTTGTCATTTAAAGTGCAGCTAAAAGTGTAACTGCGGGCAACATTCTGTGGTTCTTGTAACCCTAACCGTAGCCAGGCATTTAAATCATGCCAATTTCACTATCATTTGACAGCATTTTTCACCTTTATGAAAATGTGCCTAAACAAGACAGATTATTAAAGAAGATACATCTCCTAGAGGTTTTAAAGCTGTTTTGATTGTTTGAGAGTGATTGTTTTTGGTTTGAGGAAAATATCCAAATTTGATGATTGGAGGGTTTCTGAGACACCCTGCCGGAATGTACATTTCAAGCCCTAGCTAGGGTTAGGGTTAGCATTCCCACTCTGGGTAGAAGTTTTTTACTGTCAGTGCTGCATTTCTGGCCCCCCGTTATCTTTAGGATGAGTCATAATTTGCTCCTATCTGCACTTTTAGTTTTCGGACAGTTTTGGTCACCTTTTTGTATTCTGCCTCATTCATTGATTTTATCCCAAAAACTGAGCCAGATGAAAAGTGTGAAGAATACCTGTTCTAATGGGCAAACTCTCTTCATTTTGTCATTTAAAGTGCAGCTAAAAGTGTAACTGCGGGCAAAATTCTATGGTTCTTGTAACCCTAACCCTAGCCAGGCATTTCAATCATGCCAATTTAACTATCATTTGACAGCATTTTTCACCTTTATGAAAATGTACCTAAACAAGACAGATTATTAAAGAAGATACATCTCCTAGAGGTTTTAAAGCTGTTTTGATTGTTTGAGAGTGATTGTTTTTGGTTTGAGGAAAATATCCAAATTTGATGATTGGAGGGTTTCTGAGACACCCTGCCATAATGTACATTTCAAACCCTAGCTAGGGTTAGGGTTAGCATTCCCACACTGGGTAGAAGTTTTTAACTGTCAGTGCTGCATTTCTGGCCCCCCGTTATCTTTAGGATGAGTCATAATTTGCTCCTATCTGCACATTTAGTTTTCGGACAGTTTTGGTAACCTTTTTGTATTCTGCCTCATTCATTGATTTTATCCCCAAAACTGAGCCAGATGAAAAGTGTGAAGAATACCTGTTCTAATGGGCAAATTCTCTTCATTTTATCATTTAAAGTGCAGCTAAAAGTGTAACTGCGGGCAAAATTCTATGGTTCTTGTAACCCTAACCGTAGCCAGGCATTTCAATCATGCCAATTTAACTATCATTTGACAGCATTTTTCACCTTTATGAAAATGTGCCTAAACAAGACAGATTATTAAAGAAGATACAGCTCCTAGGGGTTTTAAAAACTGTTTTGATTGTTTGACAGTGATTGTTTTTGGTTTTAAGAAAATATTCAAATTTGATGATTGGAGGGTTTCTGAGAAACCCTGCCGAAATGTACATTTCAAACCCTAGCTAGGGTTAGGGTTAGCATTCCCACACTAGGTAGAAGTTTTTTACTGTCAGTGCTGCATTCTGGGCCCCCCGTTATCTTTAGGATGAGTCATAATTTGCTCCTATCTGCACTTTTAGTTTTCGGACAGTTTTGGTCACCTTTTTGTATACTGCCTCATTCATTGATTTTATCCCAAAAACTGAGCCAGATGAAAAGTGTGAAGAATACCTGTTCTAATGGGCAAACTCTCTTCATTTTGTCATTTAAAGTGCAGCTAAAAGTGTAACTGCGGGCAACATTCTATGGTTCTTGTAACCCTAACCCTAGCCAGGCATTTAAATCATGCCAATTTAACTATCATTTGAAAGCATTTTTCACCTTTATGAAAATGTGCCTAAACAAGACAGATTATTAAAGAAGATACATCTCCTAGAGGTTTTAAAGCTGTTTTGATTGTTTGAGAGTGATTGTTTTTGGTTTGAGGAAAATATCCAAATTTGATGATTGGAGGGTTTCTGAGACACCCTGCCGGAATGTACATTTCAAGCCCTAGCTAGGGTTAGGGTTAGCATTCCCACTCTGGGTAGAAGTTTTTTACTGTCAGTGCTGCATTTCTGGCCCCCCGTTATCTTTAGGATGAGTCATAATTTGCTCCTATCTGCACTTTTAGTTTTCGGACAGTTTTGGTCACCTTTTTGTATTCTGCCTCATTCATTGATTTTATCCCAAAAACTGAGCCAGATGAAAAGTGTGAAGAATACCTGTTCTAATGGGCAAACTCTCTTCATTTTGTCATTTAAAGTGCAGCTAAAAGTGTAACTGCGGGCAAAATTCTATGGTTCTTGTAACCCTAACCCTAGCCAGGCATTTAAATCATGCCAATTTAACTATCATTTGACAGCATTTTTCACCTTTATGAAAATGTGCCTAAACAAGACAGATTATTAAAGAAGATACATCTCCTAGAGGTTTTAAAGCTGTTTTGATTGTTTGAGAGTGATTGTTTTTGGTTTGAGGAAAATATCCAAATTTGATGATTGGAGGGTTTCTGAGACACCCTGCCATAATGTACATTTCAAACCCTAGCTAGGGTTAGGGTTAGCATTCCCACACTGTATAGAAGTTTTTAACTGTCAGTGCTGCATTTCTGGCCCCCCGTTATCTTTAGGATGAGTCATAATTTGCTCCTATCTGCACTTTTAGGTTTCGGACAGTTTTGGTCACCTTTTTGTATACTGCCTCATTCATTGATTTTATCCCAAAAACTGAGCCAGATGAAAAGTGTGAAGAATACCTGTTCTAATGGGCAAATTCTCTTCATTTTATCATTTAAAGTGCAGCTAAAAGTGTAACTGCGGGCAAAATTCTATGGTTCTTGTAACCCTAACCGTAGCCAGGCATTTCAATCATGCCAATTTAACTATCATTTGACAGCATTTTTCACCTTTATGAAAATGTACCTAAACAAGACAGATTATTAAAGAAGATACATCTCCTAGAGGTTTTAAAGCTGTTTTGATTGTTTGAGAGTGATTGTTTTTGGTTTGAGGAAAATATCCAAATTTGATGATTGGAGGGTTTCTGAGACACCCTGCCATAATGTACATTTCAAACCCTAGCTAGGGTTAGGGTTAGCATTCCCACACTGGGTAGAAGTTTTTAACTGTCAGTGCTGCATTTCTGGCCCCCCGTTATCTTTAGGATGAGTCATAATTTGCTCCTATCTGCACATTTAGTTTTCGGACAGTTTTGGTAACCTTTTTGTATTCTGCCTCATTCATTGATTTTATCCCCAAAACTGAGCCAGATGAAAAGTGTGAAGAATACCTGTTCTAATGGGCAAACTCTCTTCATTTTGTCATTTAAAGTGCAGCTAAAAGTGTAACTGCGGGCAAAATTCTACGGTTCTTGTAACCCTAACCCTAGGCAGGCATTTAAATCATGCCAATTTAACTATCATTTGAAAGCATTTTTCACCTTTATGAAAATGTGCCGAAACAAGACATATTATTAAAGAAGATACATCTCCTAGAGGTTTTAAAGCTGTTTTGATTGTTTGAGAGTGATTGTTTTTGGTTTGAGGAAAATATCCAAATTTGATGATTGGAGGGTTTCTGAGACACCCTGCCATAATGTACATTTCAAACCCTAGCTAGGGTTAGGGTTAGCATTCCCACACTGGGTAGAAGTTTTTAACTGTCAGTGCTGCATTTCTGGCCCCCCGTTATCTTTAGGATGAGTCATAATTTGCTCCTATCTGCACTTTTAGTTTTCGGATAGTTTTGGTCACCTTTTTGTATACTGCCTCATTCATTGATTTTATCCCAAAAACTGAGCCAGATGAAAAGTGTGAAGAATACCTGTTCTAATGGGCAAATTCTCTTCATTTTGTCATTTAAAGTGCAGCTAAAAGTGTAACTGCGGGCAAAATTCTATGGTTCTTGTAACCCTAACCGTAGCCAGGCATTTCAATCATGCCAATTTAACTATCATTTGACAGCATTTTTCACCTTTATGAAAATGTGCCTGAACAAGACAGATTATTAAAGAAGATACAGCTCCTAGGGGTTTTAAAAACTGTTTTGATTGTTTGACAGTGATTGTTTTTGGTTTTAAGAAAATATTCAAATTTGATGATTGGAGGGTTTCTGAGAAACCCTGCCGAAATGTACATTTCAAACCCTAGCTAGGGTTAGGGTTAGCATTCCCACACTGGGTAGAAGTTTTTAACTGTCAGTGCTGCATTTCTGGCCCCCCGTTATCTTTAGGATGAGTCATAATTTGCTCCTATCTGCACATTTAGTTTTCGGACAGTTTTGGTCACCTTTTTGTATACTGCCTCATTCATTGATTTTATCCCAAAAACTGAGCCAGATGAAAAGTGTGAAGAATACCTGTTCTAATGGGCAAACTCTCTTCATTTTGTCATTTAAAGTGCAGCTAAAAGTGTAACTGCGGGCAACATTCTATGGTTCTTGTAACCCTAACCCTAGCCAGGCATTTAAATCATGCCAATTTAACTATCATTTGACAGCATTTTTCACCTTTATGAAAATGTGCCTAAACAAGACAGATTATTAAAGAAGATACATCTCCTAGAGGTTTTAAAGCTGTTTTGATTGTTTGAGAGTGATTGTTTTTGGTTTGAGGAAAATATCCAAATTTGATGATTGGAGGGTTTCTGAGACACCCTGCCATAATGTACATTTCAAACCCTAGCTAGGGTTAGGGTTAGCATTCCCACACTGGGTAGAAGTTTTTAACTGTCAGTGCTGCATTTCTGGCCCCCCGTTATCTTTAGGATGAGTCATAATTTGCTCCTATCTGCACTTTTAGTTTTCGGATAGTTTTGGTCACCTTTTTGTATACTGCCTCATTCATTGATTTTATCCCAAAAACTGAGCCAGATGAAAAGTGTGAAGAATACCTGTTCTAATGGGCAAATTCTCTTCATTTTGTCATTTAAAGTGCAGCTAAAAGTGTAACTGCGGGCAAAATTCTATGGTTCTTGTAACCCTAACCGTAGCCAGGCATTTCAATCATGCCAATTTAACTATCATTTGACAGCATTTTTCACCTTTATGAAAATGTGCCTGAACAAGACAGATTATTAAAGAAGATACAGCTCCTAGGGGTTTTAAAAACTGTTTTGATTGTTTGACAGTGATTGTTTTTGGTTTTAAGAAAATATTCAAATTTGATGATTGGAGGGTTTCTGAGAAACCCTGCCGAAATGTACATTTCAAACCCTAGCTAGGGTTAGGGTTAGCATTCCCACACTGGGTAGAAGTTTTTAACTGTCAGTGCTGCATTTCTGGCCCCCCGTTATCTTTAGGATGAGTCATAATTTGCTCCTATCTGCACATTTAGTTTTCGGACAGTTTTGGTCACCTTTTTGTATACTGCCTCATTCATTGATTTTATCCCAAAAACTGAGCCAGATGAAAAGTGTGAAGAATACCTGTTCTAATGGGCAAACTCTCTTCATTTTGTCATTTAAAGTGCAGCTAAAAGTGTAACTGCGGGCAACATTCTATGGTTCTTGTAACCCTAACCCTAGCCAGGCATTTAAATCATGCCAATTTAACTATCATTTGACAGCATTTTTCACCTTTATGAAAATGTGCCTAAACAAGACAGATTATTAAAGAAGATACATCTCCTAGAGGTTTTAAAGCTGTTTTGATTGTTTGAGAGTGATTGTTTTTGGTTTGAGGAAAATATCCAAATTTGATGATTGGAGGGTTTCTGAGACACCCTGCCATAATGTACATTTCAAACCCTAGCTAGGGTTAGGGTTAGCATTCCCGCAATAGGTAGAAGTTTTTTTCTGTTAGTGCTGCATTCTGGGCCCCCCGTTATCTTTAGGATGAATCATAATTTGCTCCTATCTGCACTTTTAGTTTTCGGACAGTTTTGGTCACCTTTTTGTATACTGCCTCATTCATTGATTTTATCCCAAGAACTGAGCCAGATGAAAAGTGTGAAGAATACCTGTTCTAATTGGCAAACTCTCTTCATTTTGTCATTTAAAGTGCAGCTAAAAGTGTAACTGCGGGCAAAATTCTATGGTTCTTGTAACCCTAACCCTAGCCAGGCATTTCAATCATGCCAATTTAACTATCATTTGACAGCATTTTTCACCTTTATGAAAATGTGCCTAAACAAGACAGATTATTAAAGAAGATACATCTCCTAGAGGTTTTAAAGCTGTTTTGATTGTGTGAGAGTGATTGTTTTTGGTTTGAGGAAAATATCCAAATTTGATGATTGGAGGGTTTCTGAGACACCCTGCCGGAATGTACATTTCAAGCCTTAGCTAGGGTTAGGGTTAGCATTCCCACTCTGGGTAGAAGTTTTTTACTGTCAGTGCTGCATTTCTGGCCCCCCGTTATCTTTAGGATGAGACATAATTTGCTCCTATCTGCACTTTTAGTTTTTGGACAGTTTTGGTAACCTTTTTGTATTCTGCCTCATTCATTGATTTCATCCCAAAAACTGAGCCAGATGAAAAGTGTGAAGAATACCTGTTCTAATGGGCAAACTCTCTTCATTTTGTCATTTAAAGTGCAGCTAAAAGTGTAACTGCGGGCAAAATTCTACGGTTCTTGTAACCCTAACCCTAGGCAGGCATTTCAATCATGCCAATTTAACTATCATTTGACAGCATTTTTCACCTTTATGAAAATGTGCCTAAACAAGACAGATTATTAAAGAAGATACAGCTCCTAGAGGTTTTAAAGCTGGTTTGATTGTTTGAGAGTGATTGTTTTTGGTTTGAGGAAAATATCCAAATTTGATGATTGGAGGGTTTCTGAGACACCCTGCCATAATGTACATTTCAAACCCTAGCTAGGGTTAGGGTTAGCATTCCCACACTGGGTAGAAGTTTTTAACTGTCAGTGCTGCATTTCTGTCCCCCCGTTATCTTTAGGATGAGTCATAATTTGCTCCTATCTGCACTTTTAGTTTTCGGACAGTTTTGGTCACCTTTTTGTATACTGCCTCATTCATTGATTTTATCCCAAAAACTGAGCCAGATGAAAAGTGTGAAGAATACCTGTTCTAATGGGCAAATTCTCTTCATTTTATCATTTAAAGTGCAGCTAAAAGTGTAACTGCGGGCAAAATTCTATGGTTCTTGTAACCCTAACCGTAGCCAGGCATTTCAATCATGCCAATTTAACTATCATTTGACAGCATTTTTCACCTTTATGAAAATGTGCCTAAACAAGACAGATTATTAAAGAAGATACAATTCCTAGGGGTTTTAAAAACTGTTTTGATTGTTTGACAGTGATTGTTTTTGGTTTTAAGAAAATATTCAAATTTGATGATTGGAGGGTTTCTGAGACACCCTGCCGAAATGTACATTTCAAACCCTAGCTAGGGTTAGGGTTAGCATTCCCACACTGGGTAGAAGTTTTTAACTGTCAGTGCTGCATTTCTGGCCCCCCGTTATCTTTAGGATGAGTCATAATTTGCTCCTATCTGCACATTTAGTTTTCGGACAGTTTTGGTCACCTTTTTGTATACTGCCTCATTCATTGATTTTATCCCAAAAACTGAGCCAGATGAAAAGTGTGAAGAATACCTGTTCTAATGGGCAAACTCTCTTCATTTTGTCATTTAAAGTGCAGCTAAAAGTGTAACTGCGGGCAACATTCTATGGTTCTTGTAACCCTAACCCTAGCCAGGCATTTAAATCATGCCAATTTAACTATCATTTGACAGCATTTTTCACCTTTATGAAAATGTGCCTAAACAAGACAGATTATTAAAGAAGATACATCTCCTAGAGGTTTTAAAGCTGTTTTGATTGTTTGAGAGTGATTGTTTTTGGTTTGAGGAAAATATCCAAAATTGATGATTGGAGGGTTTCTGAGACACCCTGCCGGAATGTATATTTCAAGCCCTAGCTAGGGTTAGGGTTAGCATTCCCACTCTGGGTAGAAGTTTTTTACTGTCAGTGCTGCATTTCTGGCCCCCCGTTATCTTTAGGATGAGACATAATTTGCTCCTATCTGCACTTTTAGTTTTTGGACAGTTTTGGTAACCTTTTTGTATTCTGCCTCATTCATTGATTTTATCCCAAAAACTGAGCCAGATGAAAAGTGTGAAGAATACCTGTTCTAATGGGCAAACTCTCTTCATTTTGTCATTTAAAGTGCAGCTAAAAGTGTAACTGCGGGCAAAATTCTACGGTTCTTGTAACCCTAACCCTAGGCAGGCATTTAAATCATGCCAATTTAACTATCATTTGACAGCATTTTTCACCTTTATGAAAATGTGCCTAAACAAGACATATTATTAAAGAAGATACATCTCCTAGAGGTTTTAAAGCTGTTTTGATTGTTTGAGAGTGATTGTTTTTGGTTTGAGGAAAATATCCAAATTTGATGATTGGAGGGTTTCTGAGACACCCTGCCATAATGTACATTTCAAACCCTAGCTAGGGTTAGGGTTAGCATTCCCACACTGGGAAGAAGTTTTTTACTGTGAGTGCTGTATTTCTGGCCCCCCGTTATCTTTAGGATGAGTCATAATTTGCTCCTATCTGCACTTTTAGTTTTCGGACAGTTTTGGTCACCTTTTTGTATACTGCCTCTTTCATTGATTTTATCCCAAAAACTGAGCCAGATGAAAAGTGTGAAGAATACCTGTTCTAATGGGCAAACTCTCTTCATTTTGTCATTTAAAGTGCAGCTAAAAGTGTAACTGCGGGCAACATTCTATGGTTCTTGTAACCCTAACCCTAGCCAGGCATTTCAATCATGCCAATTTAACTATCATTTGACAGCATTTTTCACCTTTATGAAAATGTGCCTAAACAAGACAGATTATTAAAGAAGATACATCTCCTAGAGGTTTTAAAGCTGTTTTGATTGTTTGAGAGTGATTGTTTTTGGTTTGAGGAAAATATCCAAATTTGATGATTGGAGGGTTTCTGAGACACCCTGCCATAATGTACATTTCAAACCCTAGCTAGGGTTAGGGTTAGCATTCCCGCAATAGGTAGAAGTTTTTTTCTGTTAGTGCTGCATTCTGGGCCCCCCGTTATCTTTAGGATGAATCATAATTTGCTCCTATCTGCACTTTTAGTTTTCGGACAGTTTTGGTCACCTTTTTGTATACTGCCTCATTCATTGATTTTATCCCAAAAACTGAGCCAGATGAAAAGTGTGAAGAATACCTGTTCTAATGGGCAAACTCTCTTCATTTTGTCATTTAAAGTGCAGCTAAAAGTGTAACTGCGGGCAACATTCTATGGTTCTTGTAACCCTAACCCTAGCCAGGCATTTAAATCATGCCAATTTAACTATCATTTGACAGCATTTTTCACCTTTATGAAAATGTGCCTAAACAAGACAGATTATTAATGAAGATACATCTCCTAGAGGTCTTAAAGCTGTTTTGATTGTTTGAGAGTGATTGTTTTTTGGTTTGAGGAAAATATCCAAATTTGATGATTGGAGGGTTTCTGAGACACCCTGCCATAATGTACATTTCAAACCCTAGCTAGGGTTAGGGTTAGCATTCCCACACTGGGAAGAAGTTTTTTACTGTGAGTGCTGTATTTCTGGCCCCCCGTTATCTTTAGGATGAGTCATAATTTGCTCCTATCTGCACTTTTAGTTTTCGGACAGTTTTGGTCACCTTTTTGTATACTGCCTCTTTCATTGATTTTATCCCAAAAACTGAGCCAGATGAAAAGTGTGAAGAATACCTGTTCTAATGGGCAAACTCTCTTCATTTTGTCATTTAAAGTGCAGCTAAAAGTGTAACTGCGGGCAAAATTCTATGGTTCTTGTAACCCTAACCCTAGCCAGGCATTTCAATCATGCCAATTTAACTATCATTTGACAGCATTTTTCACCTTTATGAAAATGTGCCTAAACAAGACAGATTATTAAAGAAGATACAGCTCCTAGGGGTTTTAAAGACTGTTTTGATTGTTTGACAGTGATTGTTTTTGGTTTTAAGAAAATATTCAAATTTGATGATTGGAGGGTTTCTGAGAAACCCTGCCGAAATGTACATTTCAAACCCTAGCTAGGGTTAGAGTTAGCATTCCCACACTAGGTAGAAGTTTTTTACTGTCAGTGCTGCATTCTGGGCCCCCCGTTATCTTTAGGATGAGTCATAATTTGCTCCTATCTGCACTTTTAGTTTTCGGACAGTTTTGGTCACCTTTTTGTATTCTGCCTCATTCATTGATTTTATCCCAAAAACTGAGCCAGATGAAAAGTGTGAAGAATACCTGTTCTAATGGGCAAACTCTCTTCATTTTGTCATTTAAAGTGCAGCTAAAAGTGTAACTGCGGGCAACATTCTATGGTTCTTGTAACCCTAACCCTAGCCAGGCATTTAAATCATGCCAATTTAACTATCATTTGACAGCATTTTTCACCTTTATGAAAATGTGCCTAAACAAGACAGATTATTAAAGAAGATACATCTCCTAGAGGTCTTAAAGCTGTTTTGATTGTTTGAGAGTGATTGTTTTTGTTTTGAGGAAAATATCCAAATTTGATGATTGGAGGGTTTCTGAGACACCCTGCCATAATGTACATTTCAAGCCCTAGCTAGGGTTAGGGTTAGCATTCCCACTCTGGGTAGAAGTTTTTTACTGTCAGTGCTGCATTTCTGGCCCCCCGTTATCTTTAGGATGAGTCATAATTTGCTCTTATCTGCACTTTTAGTTTTCGGACAGTTTAGGTCACCTTTTTGTATACTGCCTCATTCATTGATTTTATCCCAAGAATTGAGCCAGATGAAAAGTGTGAAGAATACGTGTTCTAACGGGCAAACTCTCTTCATTTTGTCATTTAAAGTGCAGCTAAAAGTGTAACTGCGGGCAAAATTCTATGGTTCTTGTAACCCTAACCCTAGGCAGGCATTTCAATCATGCCAGTTTAACTATCATTTGACAGCATTTTTCACCTTTATGAAAATGTGCCTAAACAAGACAGATTATTAAAGAAGATACATCTCCTAGAGGTCTTAAAGTTGTTTTGGTTGTTTGAGAGTGATTGTTTTTGGTTTGAGGAAAATATCCAAATTTGATGATTGGAGGGTTTCTGAGACACCCTGCCATAATGTACATTTCAAACCCTAGCTAGGGTTAGGGTTAGCATTCCCACACTGGGTAGAAGTTTTTAACTGTCAGTGCTGCATTTCTGGCCCCCCGTTATCTTTAGGATGAGTCATAATTTGCTCCTATCTGCACTTTTAGTTTTCGGACCGTTTTGGTCACCTTTTTGTATACTGCCTCATTCATTGATTTTATCCCAAGAACTGAGCCAGATGAAAAGTGTGAAGAATACCTGTTCTAATGGGCAAACTCTCTTCATTTTGTCATTTAAAGTGCAGCTAAAAGTGTAACTGCGGGCAAAATTCTATGGTTCTTGTAACCCTAACCCTAGCCAGGCATTTCAATCATGCCAATTTAACTATCATTTGACAGCATTTTTCACCTTTATGAAAATGTGGCTAAACAAGACAGATTATTAAAGAAGATACATCTCCTAGAGGTTTTAAAGCTGTTTTGATTGTTTGAGAGTGGTTGTTTTTGGTTTGAGGAAAATATCCAAATTTGATGATTGGAGGGTTTCTGAGACACCCTGCCATAATGTACATTTCAAACCCTAGCTAGGGTTAGGGTTAGCATTCCCACACTGGGTAGAAGTTTTTAACTGTCAGTGCTGCATTTCTGGCCCCCTGTTATCTTTAGGATGAGTCATAATTTGCTCCTATCTGCACATTTAGTTTTCGGACAGTTTTGGTCACCTTTTTGTATACTGCCTCATTCATTGATTTTATCCCAAAAACTGAGCCAGATGAAAAGTGTGAAGAATACCTGTTCTAATGGGCAAACTCTCTTCATTTTGTCATTTAAAGTGCAGCTAAAAGTGTAACTGCGGGCAACATTCTATGGTTCTTGTAACCCTAACCCTAGGCAGGCATTTCAATAATGCCAGTTTAACTATCATTTGACAGCATTTTTCACCTTTATGAAAATGTGCCTAAACAAGACAGATTATTAAAGAAGATACATCTCCTAGAGGTCTTAAAGTTGTTTTGGTTGTTTGAGAGTGATTGTTTTTGGTTTGAGGAAAATATCCAAATTTGATGATTGGAGGGTTTCTGAGACACCCTGCCATAATGTACATTTCAAACCCTAGCTAGGTTTAGGGTTAGCATTCCCACACTGGGTAGAAGTTTTTAACTGTCAGTGCTGCATTTCTGGCCCCCCGTTATCTTTAGGATGAGTCATAATTTGCTCCTATCTGCACTTTTAGTTTTCGGACCGTTTTGGTCACCTTTTTGTATTCTGCCTCATTCATTGATTTTATCCCAAGAACTGAGCCAGATGAAAAGTGTGAAGAATACCTGTTCTAATGGGCAAACTCTCTTCATTTTGTCATTTAAAGTGCAGCTAAAAGTGTAACTGCGGGCAAAATTCTATGGTTCTTGTAACCCTAACCCTAGCCAGGCATTTCAATCATGCCAATTTAACTATCATTTGACAGCATTTTTCACCTTTATGAAAATGTGCCTAAACAAGACAGATTATTAAAGAAGATACATCTCCTAGAGGTTTTAAAGCTGTTTTGATTGTTTGAGAGTGATTGTTTTTGGTTTGAGGAAAATATCCAAATTTGATGATTGGAGGGTTTCTGAGACACCCTGCCATAATGTACATTTCAAACCCTAGCTAGGGTTAGGGTTAGCATTCCCGCAATAGGTAGAAGTTTTTTTCTGTTAGTACTGCATTCTGGGCCCCCCGTTATCTTTAGGATGAATCATAATTTGCTCCTATCTGCACTTTTAGTTTTCGGACAGTTTTGGTCACCTTTTTGTATACTGCCTCATTCATTGATTTTATCCCAAAAACTGAGCCAGATGAAAAGTGTGAAGAATACCTGTTCTAATGGGCAAACTCTCTTCATTTTGTCATTTAAAGTGCAGCTAAAAGTGTAACTGCGGGCAACATTCTGTGGTTCTTGTAACCCTAACCCTAGCCAGGCATTTAAATCATGCCAATTTCACTATCATTTGACAGCATTTTTCACCTTTATGAAAATGTGCCTAAACAAGACAGATTATTAAAGAAGATACATCTCCTAGAGGTTTTAAAGCTGTTTTGATTGTTTGAGAGTGATTGTTTTTGGTTTGAGGAAAATATCCAAATTTGATGATTGGAGGGTTTCTGAGACACCCTGCCGGAATGTACATTTCAAGCCCTAGCTAGGGTTAGGGTTAGCATTCCCACTCTGGGTAGAAGTTTTTTACTGTCAGTGCTGCATTTCTGGCCCCCCGTTATCTTTAGGATGAGTCATAATTTGCTCCTATCTGCACTTTTAGTTTTCGGACAGTTTTGGTCACCTTTTTGTATTCTGCCTCATTCATTGATTTTATCCCAAAAACTGAGCCAGATGAAAAGTGTGAAGAATACCTGTTCTAATGGGCAAACTCTCTTCATTTTGTCATTTAAAGTGCAGCTAAAAGTGTAACTGCGGGCAAAATTCTATGGTTCTTGTAACCCTAACCCTAGCCAGGCATTTCAATCATGCCAATTTAACTATCATTTGACAGCATTTTTCACCTTTATGAAAATGTACCTAAACAAGACAGATTATTAAAGAAGATACATCTCCTAGAGGTTTTAAAGCTGTTTTGATTGTTTGAGAGTGATTGTTTTTGGTTTGAGGAAAATATCCAAATTTGATGATTGGAGGGTTTCTGAGACACCCTGCCATAATGTACATTTCAAACCCTAGCTAGGGTTAGGGTTAGCATTCCCACACTGGGTAGAAGTTTTTAACTGTCAGTGCTGCATTTCTGGCCCCCCGTTATCTTTAGGATGAGTCATAATTTGCTCCTATCTGCACATTTAGTTTTCGGACAGTTTTGGTCACCTTTTTGTATTCTGCCTCATTCATTGATTTTATCCCAAAAACTGAGCCAGATGAAAAGTGTGAAGAATACCTGTTCTAATGGGCAAACTCTCTTCATTTTGTCATTTAAAGTGCAGCTAAAAGTGTAACTGCGGGCAACATTCTATGGTTCTTGTAACCCTAACCCTAGCCAGGCATTTAAATCATGCCAATTTAACTATCATTTGACAGCATTTTTCACCTTTATGAAAATGTGCCTAAACAAGACAGATTATTAAAGAAGATACATCTCCTAGAGGTTTTAAAGCTGTTTTGATTGTTTGAGAGTGATTGTTTTTGGTTTGAGGAAAATATCCAAATTTGATGATTGGAGGGTTTCTGAGACACTCTGCCGGAATGTACATTTCAAGCCCTAGCTAGGGTTAGGGTTAGCATTCCCACTCTGGGTAGAAGTTTTTTACTGTCAGTGCTGCATTTCTGGCCCCCCGTTATCTTTAGGATGAGTCATAATTTGCTCCTATCTGCACTTTTAGTTTTCGGACAGTTTTGGTCACCTTTTTGTATTCTGCCTCATTCATTGATTTTATCCCAAAAACTGAGCCAGATGAAAAGTGTGAAGAATACCTGTTCTAATGGGCAAACTCTCTTCATTTTGTCATTTAAAGTGCAGCTAAAAGTGTAACTGCGGGCAAAATTCTATGGTTCTTGTAACCCTAACCCTAGCCAGGCATTTCAATCATGCCAATTTAACTATCATTTGACAGCATTTTTCACCTTTATGAAAATGTACCTAAACAAGACAGATTATTAAAGAAGATACATCTCCTAGAGGTTTTAAAGCTGTTTTGATTGTTTGAGAGTGATTGTTTTTGGTTTGAGGAAAATATCCAAATTTGATGATTGGAGGGTTTCTGAGACACCCTGCCATAATGTACATTTCAAACCCTAGCTAGGGTTAGGGTTAGCATTCCCACACTGTATAGAAGTTTTTTACTGTCAGTGCTGCATTTCTGGCCCCCCGTTATCTTTAGGATGAGTCATAATTTGCTCCTATCTGCACATTTAGTTTTCGGACAGTTTTGGTCACCTTTTTGTATTCTGCCTCATTCATTGATTTTATCCCAAAAACTGAGCCAGATGAAAAGTGTGAAGAATACCTGTTCTAATGGGCAAACTCTCTTCATTTTGTCATTTAAAGTGCAGCTAAAAGTGTAACTGCGGGCAACATTCTATGGTTCTTGTAACCCTAACCCTAGCCAGGCATTTAAATCATGCCAATTTAACTATCATTTGACAGCATTTTTCACCTTTATGAAAATGTGCCTAAACAAGACAGATTATTAAAGAAGATACATCTCCTAGAGGTTTTAAAGCTGTTTTGATTGTTTGAGAGTGATTGTTTTTGGTTTGAGGAAAATATCCAAATTTGATGATTGGAGGGTTTCTGAGACACTCTGCCGGAATGTACATTTCAAGCCCTAGCTAGGGTTAGGGTTAGCATTCCCACTCTGGGTAGAAGTTTTTTACTGTCAGTGCTGCATTTCTGGCCCCCCGTTATCTTTAGGATGAGTCATAATTTGCTCCTATCTGCACTTTTAGTTTTCGGACAGTTTTGGTCACCTTTTTGTATTCTGCCTCATTCATTGATTTTATCCCAAAAACTGAGCCAGATGAAAAGTGTGAAGAATACCTGTTCTAATGGGCAAACTCTCTTCATTTTGTCATTTAAAGTGCAGCTAAAAGTGTAACTGCGGGCAAAATTCTATGGTTCTTGTAACCCTAACCCTAGCCAGGCATTTCAATCATGCCAATTTAACTATCATTTGACAGCATTTTTCACCTTTATGAAAATGTACCTAAACAAGACAGATTATTAAAGAAGATACATCTCCTAGAGGTTTTAAAGCTGTTTTGATTGTTTGAGAGTGATTGTTTTTGGTTTGAGGAAAATATCCAAATTTGATGATTGGAGGGTTTCTGAGACACCCTGCCATAATGTACATTTCAAACCCTAGCTAGGGTTAGGGTTAGCATTCCCACACTGGGTAGAAGTTTTTAACTGTCAGTGCTGCATTTCTGGCCCCCCGTTATCTTTAGGATGAGTCATAATTTGCTCCTATCTGCACATTTAGTTTTCGGACAGTTTTGGTAACCTTTTTGTATTCTGCCTCATTCATTGATTTTATCCCCAAAACTTAGCCAGATGAAAAGTGTGAAGAATACCTGTTCTAATGGGCAAACTCTCTTCATTTTGTCATTTAAAGTGCAGCTAAAAGTGTAACTGCGGGCAAAATTCTACGGTTCTTGTAACCCTAACCCTAGGCAGGCATTTAAATCATGCCAATTTAACTATCATTTGACAGCATTTTTCACCTTTATGAAAATGTGCCGAAACAAGACATATTATTAAAGAAGATACATCTCCTAGAGGTTTTAAAGCTGTTTTGATTGTTTGAGAGTGATTGTTTTTGGTTTGAGGAAAATATCCAAATTTGATGATTGGAGGGTTTCTGAGACACCCTGCCATAATGTACATTTCAAACCCTAGCTAGGGTTAGGGTTAGCATTCCCGCAATAGGTAGAAGTTTTTTTCTGTTAGTGCTGCATTCTGGGCCCCCCGTTATCTTTAGGATGAATCATAATTTGCTCCTATCTGCACTTTTAGTTTTCGGACAGTTTTGGTCACCTTTTTGTATACTGCCTCATTCATTGATTTTATCCCAAAAACTGAGCCAGATGAAAAGTGTGAAGAATACCTGTTCTAATGGGCAAACTCTCTTCATTTTGTCATTTAAAGTGCAGCTAAAAGTGTAACTGCGGGCAACATTCTATGGTTCTTGTAACCCTAACCCTAGCCAGGCATTTAAATCATGCCAATTTAACTATCATTTGACAGCATTTTTCACCTTTATGAAAATGTGCCTAAACAAGACAGATTATTAATGAAGATACATCTCCTAGAGGTCTTAAAGCTGTTTTGATTGTTTGAGAGTGATTGTTTTTTGGTTTGAGGAAAATATCCAAATTTGATGATTGGAGGGTTTCTGAGACACCCTGCCATAATGTACATTTCAAACCCTAGCTAGGGTTAGGGTTAGCATTCCCACACTGGGAAGAAGTTTTTTACTGTGAGTGCTGTATTTCTGGCCCCCCGTTATCTTTAGGATGAGTCATAATTTGCTCCTATCTGCACTTTTAGTTTTCGGACAGTTTTGGTCACCTTTTTGTATACTGCCTCTTTCATTGATTTTATCCCAAAAACTGAGCCAGATGAAAAGTGTGAAGAATACCTGTTCTAATGGGCAAACTCTCTTCATTTTGTCATTTAAAGTGCAGCTAAAAGTGTAACTGCGGGCAAAATTCTATGGTTCTTGTAACCCTAACCCTAGCGAGGCATTTCAATCATGCCAATTTAACTATCATTTGACAGCATTTTTCACCTTTATGAAAATGTGCCTAAACAAGACAGATTATTAAAGAAGATACAGCTCCTAGGGGTTTTAAAGACTGTTTTGATTGTTTGACAGTGATTGTTTTTGGTTTTAAGAAAATATTCAAATTTGATGATTGGAGGGTTTCTGAGAAACCCTGCCGAAATGTACATTTCAAACCCTAGCTAGGGTTAGAGTTAGCATTCCCACACTAGGTAGAAGTTTTTTACTGTCAGTGCTGCATTCTGGGCCCCCCGTTATCTTTAGGATGAGTCATAATTTGCTCCTATCTGCACTTTTAGTTTTCGGACAGTTTTGGTCACCTTTTTGTATTCTGCCTCATTCATTGATTTTATCCCAAAAACTGAGCCAGATGAAAAGTGTGAAGAATACCTGTTCTAATGGGCAAACTCTCTTCATTTTGTCATTTAAAGTGCAGCTAAAAGTGTAACTGCGGGCAACATTCTATGGTTCTTGTAACCCTAACCCTAGCCAGGCATTTAAATCATGCCAATTTAACTATCATTTGACAGCATTTTTCACCTTTATGAAAATGTGCCTAAACAAGACAGATTATTAAAGAAGATACATCTCCTAGAGGTCTTAAAGCTGTTTTGATTGTTTGAGAGTGATTGTTTTTGTTTTGAGGAAAATATCCAAATTTGATGATTGGAGGGTTTCTGAGACACCCTGCCATAATGTACATTTCAAGCCCTAGCTAGGGTTAGGGTTAGCATTCCCACTCTGGGTAGAAGTTTTTTACTGTCAGTGCTGCATTTCTGGCCCCCCGTTATCTTTAGGATGAGTCATAATTTGCTCTTATCTGCACTTTTAGTTTTCGGACAGTTTAGGTCACCTTTTTGTATACTGCCTCATTCATTGATTTTATCCCAAGAATTGAGCCAGATGAAAAGTGTGAAGAATACGTGTTCTAACGGGCAAACTCTCTTCATTTTGTCATTTAAAGTGCAGCTAAAAGTGTAACTGCGGGCAAAATTCTATGGTTCTTGTAACCCTAACCCTAGGCAGGCATTTCAATCATGCCAGTTTAACTATCATTTGACAGCATTTTTCACCTTTATGAAAATGTGCCTAAACAAGACAGATTATTAAAGAAGATACATCTCCTAGAGGTCTTAAAGTTGTTTTGGTTGTTTGAGAGTGATTGTTTTTGGTTTGAGGAAAATATCCAAATTTGATGATTGGAGGGTTTCTGAGACACCCTGCCATAATGTACATTTCAAACCCTAGCTAGGGTTAGGGTTAGCATTCCCACACTGGGTAGAAGTTTTTAACTGTCAGTGCTGCATTTCTGGCCCCCCGTTATCTTTAGGATGAGTCATAATTTGCTCCTATCTGCACTTTTAGTTTTCGGACCGTTTTGGTCACCTTTTTGTATACTGCCTCATTCATTGATTTTATCCCAAGAACTGAGCCAGATGAAAAGTGTGAAGAATACCTGTTCTAATGGGCAAACTCTCTTCATTTTGTCATTTAAAGTGCAGCTAAAAGTGTAACTGCGGGCAAAATTCTATGGTTCTTGTAACCCTAACCCTAGCCAGGCATTTCAATCATGCCAATTTAACTATCATTTGACAGCATTTTTCACCTTTATGAAAATGTGGCTAAACAAGACAGATTATTAAAGAAGATACATCTCCTAGAGGTTTTAAAGCTGTTTTGATTGTTTGAGAGTGGTTGTTTTTGGTTTGAGGAAAATATCCAAATTTGATGATTGGAGGGTTTCTGAGACACCCTGCCATAATGTACATTTCAAACCCTAGCTAGGGTTAGGGTTAGCATTCCCACACTGGGTAGAAGTTTTTAACTGTCAGTGCTGCATTTCTGGCCCCCTGTTATCTTTAGGATGAGTCATAATTTGCTCCTATCTGCACATTTAGTTTTCGGACAGTTTTGGTCACCTTTTTGTATACTGCCTCATTCATTGATTTTATCCCAAAAACTGAGCCAGATGAAAAGTGTGAAGAATACCTGTTCTAATGGGCAAACTCTCTTCATTTTGTCATTTAAAGTGCAGCTAAAAGTGTAACTGCGGGCAACATTCTATGGTTCTTGTAACCCTAACCCTAGCCAGGCATTTAAATCATGCCAATTTAACTATCATTTGACAGCATTTTTCACCTTTATGAAAATGTGCCTAAACAAGACAGATTATTAAAGAAGATACATCTCCTAGAGGTTTTAAAGCTGTTTTGATTGTTTGAGAGTGATTGTTTTTGGTTTGAGGAAAATATCCAAATTTGATGATTGGAGGGTTTCTGAGACACTCTGCCGGAATGTACATTTCAAGCCCTAGCTAGGGTTAGGGTTAGCATTCCCACTCTGGGTAGAAGTTTTTTACTGTCAGTGCTGCATTTCTGGCCCCCCGTTATCTTTAGGATGAGTCATAATTTGCTCCTATCTGCACTTTTAGTTTTCGGACAGTTTTGGTCACCTTTTTGTATTCTGCCTCATTCATTGATTTTATCCCAAAAACTGAGCCAGATGAAAAGTGTGAAGAATACCTGTTCTAATGGGCAAACTCTCTTCATTTTGTCATTTAAAGTGCAGCTAAAAGTGTAACTGCGGGCAAAATTCTATGGTTCTTGTAACCCTAACCCTAGCCAGGCATTTCAATCATGCCAATTTAACTATCATTTGACAGCATTTTTCACCTTTATGAAAATGTACCTAAACAAGACAGATTATTAAAGAAGATACATCTCCTAGAGGTTTTAAAGCTGTTTTGATTGTTTGAGAGTGATTGTTTTTGGTTTGAGGAAAATATCCAAATTTGATGATTGGAGGGTTTCTGAGACACCCTGCCATAATGTACATTTCAAACCCTAGCTAGGGTTAGGGTTAGCATTCCCACACTGTATAGAAGTTTTTTACTGTCAGTGCTGCATTTCTGGCCCCCCGTTATCTTTAGGATGAGTCATAATTTGCTCCTATCTGCACATTTAGTTTTCGGACAGTTTTGGTCACCTTTTTGTATTCTGCCTCATTCATTGATTTTATCCCAAAAACTGAGCCAGATGAAAAGTGTGAAGAATACCTGTTCTAATGGGCAAACTCTCTTCATTTTGTCATTTAAAGTGCAGCTAAAAGTGTAACTGCGGGCAACATTCTATGGTTCTTGTAACCCTAACCCTAGCCAGGCATTTAAATCATGCCAATTTAACTATCATTTGACAGCATTTTTCACCTTTATGAAAATGTGCCTAAACAAGACAGATTATTAAAGAAGATACATCTCCTAGAGGTTTTAAAGCTGTTTTGATTGTTTGAGAGTGATTGTTTTTGGTTTGAGGAAAATATCCAAATTTGATGATTGGAGGGTTTCTGAGACACTCTGCCGGAATGTACATTTCAAGCCCTAGCTAGGGTTAGGGTTAGCATTCCCACTCTGGGTAGAAGTTTTTTACTGTCAGTGCTGCATTTCTGGCCCCCCGTTATCTTTAGGATGAGTCATAATTTGCTCCTATCTGCACTTTTAGTTTTCGGACAGTTTTGGTCACCTTTTTGTATTCTGCCTCATTCATTGATTTTATCCCAAAAACTGAGCCAGATGAAAAGTGTGAAGAATACCTGTTCTAATGGGCAAACTCTCTTCATTTTGTCATTTAAAGTGCAGCTAAAAGTGTAACTGCGGGCAAAATTCTATGGTTCTTGTAACCCTAACCCTAGCCAGGCATTTCAATCATGCCAATTTAACTATCATTTGACAGCATTTTTCACCTTTATGAAAATGTACCTAAACAAGACAGATTATTAAAGAAGATACATCTCCTAGAGGTTTTAAAGCTGTTTTGATTGTTTGAGAGTGATTGTTTTTGGTTTGAGGAAAATATCCAAATTTGATGATTGGAGGGTTTCTGAGACACCCTGCCATAATGTACATTTCAAACCCTAGCTAGGGTTAGGGTTAGCATTCCCACACTGGGTAGAAGTTTTTAACTGTCAGTGCTGCATTTCTGGCCCCCCGTTATCTTTAGGATGAGTCATAATTTGCTCCTATCTGCACATTTAGTTTTCGGACAGTTTTGGTAACCTTTTTGTATTCTGCCTCATTCATTGATTTTATCCCCAAAACTTAGCCAGATGAAAAGTGTGAAGAATACCTGTTCTAATGGGCAAACTCTCTTCATTTTGTCATTTAAAGTGCAGCTAAAAGTGTAACTGCGGGCAAAATTCTACGGTTCTTGTAACCCTAACCCTAGGCAGGCATTTAAATCATGCCAATTTAACTATCATTTGACAGCATTTTTCACCTTTATGAAAATGTGCCGAAACAAGACATATTATTAAAGAAGATACATCTCCTAGAGGTTTTAAAGCTGTTTTGATTGTTTGAGAGTGATTGTTTTTGGTTTGAGGAAAATATCCAAATTTGATGATTGGAGGGTTTCTGAGACACCCTGCCATAATGTACATTTCAAACCCTAGCTAGGGTTAGGGTTAGCATTCCCGCAATAGGTAGAAGTTTTTTTCTGTTAGTGCTGCATTCTGGGCCCCCCGTTATCTTTAGGATGAATCATAATTTGCTCCTATCTGCACTTTTAGTTTTCGGACAGTTTTGGTCACCTTTTTGTATACTGCCTCATTCATTGATTTTATCCCAAAAACTGAGCCAGATGAAAAGTGTGAAGAATACCTGTTCTAATGGGCAAACTCTCTTCATTTTGTCATTTAAAGTGCAGCTAAAAGTGTAACTGCGGGCAACATTCTATGGTTCTTGTAACCCTAACCCTAGCCAGGCATTTAAATCATGCCAATTTAACTATCATTTGACAGCATTTTTCACCTTTATGAAAATGTGCCTAAACAAGACAGATTATTAATGAAGATACATCTCCTAGAGGTCTTAAAGCTGTTTTGATTGTTTGAGAGTGATTGTTTTTTGGTTTGAGGAAAATATCCAAATTTGATGATTGGAGGGTTTCTGAGACACCCTGCCATAATGTACATTTCAAACCCTAGCTAGGGTTAGGGTTAGCATTCCCACACTGGGAAGAAGTTTTTTACTGTGAGTGCTGTATTTCTGGCCCCCCGTTATCTTTAGGATGAGTCATAATTTGCTCCTATCTGCACTTTTAGTTTTCGGACAGTTTTGGTCACCTTTTTGTATACTGCCTCTTTCATTGATTTTATCCCAAAAACTGAGCCAGATGAAAAGTGTGAAGAATACCTGTTCTAATGGGCAAACTCTCTTCATTTTGTCATTTAAAGTGCAGCTAAAAGTGTAACTGCGGGCAAAATTCTATGGTTCTTGTAACCCTAACCCTAGCGAGGCATTTCAATCATGCCAATTTAACTATCATTTGACAGCATTTTTCACCTTTATGAAAATGTGCCTAAACAAGACAGATTATTAAAGAAGATACAGCTCCTAGGGGTTTTAAAGACTGTTTTGATTGTTTGACAGTGATTGTTTTTGGTTTTAAGAAAATATTCAAATTTGATGATTGGAGGGTTTCTGAGAAACCCTGCCGAAATGTACATTTCAAACCCTAGCTAGGGTTAGAGTTAGCATTCCCACACTAGGTAGAAGTTTTTTACTGTCAGTGCTGCATTCTGGGCCCCCCGTTATCTTTAGGATGAGTCATAATTTGCTCCTATCTGCACTTTTAGTTTTCGGACAGTTTTGGTCACCTTTTTGTATTCTGCCTCATTCATTGATTTTATCCCAAAAACTGAGCCAGATGAAAAGTGTGAAGAATACCTGTTCTAATGGGCAAACTCTCTTCATTTTGTCATTTAAAGTGCAGCTAAAAGTGTAACTGCGGGCAACATTCTATGGTTCTTGTAACCCTAACCCTAGCCAGGCATTTAAATCATGCCAATTTAACTATCATTTGACAGCATTTTTCACCTTTATGAAAATGTGCCTAAACAAGACAGATTATTAAAGAAGATACATCTCCTAGAGGTCTTAAAGCTGTTTTGATTGTTTGAGAGTGATTGTTTTTGTTTTGAGGAAAATATCCAAATTTGATGATTGGAGGGTTTCTGAGACACCCTGCCATAATGTACATTTCAAGCCCTAGCTAGGGTTAGGGTTAGCATTCCCACTCTGGGTAGAAGTTTTTTACTGTCAGTGCTGCATTTCTGGCCCCCCGTTATCTTTAGGATGAGTCATAATTTGCTCTTATCTGCACTTTTAGTTTTCGGACAGTTTAGGTCACCTTTTTGTATACTGCCTCATTCATTGATTTTATCCCAAGAATTGAGCCAGATGAAAAGTGTGAAGAATACGTGTTCTAACGGGCAAACTCTCTTCATTTTGTCATTTAAAGTGCAGCTAAAAGTGTAACTGCGGGCAAAATTCTATGGTTCTTGTAACCCTAACCCTAGGCAGGCATTTCAATCATGCCAGTTTAACTATCATTTGACAGCATTTTTCACCTTTATGAAAATGTGCCTAAACAAGACAGATTATTAAAGAAGATACATCTCCTAGAGGTCTTAAAGTTGTTTTGGTTGTTTGAGAGTGATTGTTTTTGGTTTGAGGAAAATATCCAAATTTGATGATTGGAGGGTTTCTGAGACACCCTGCCATAATGTACATTTCAAACCCTAGCTAGGGTTAGGGTTAGCATTCCCACACTGGGTAGAAGTTTTTAACTGTCAGTGCTGCATTTCTGGCCCCCCGTTATCTTTAGGATGAGTCATAATTTGCTCCTATCTGCACTTTTAGTTTTCGGACCGTTTTGGTCACCTTTTTGTATACTGCCTCATTCATTGATTTTATCCCAAGAACTGAGCCAGATGAAAAGTGTGAAGAATACCTGTTCTAATGGGCAAACTCTCTTCATTTTGTCATTTAAAGTGCAGCTAAAAGTGTAACTGCGGGCAAAATTCTATGGTTCTTGTAACCCTAACCCTAGCCAGGCATTTCAATCATGCCAATTTAACTATCATTTGACAGCATTTTTCACCTTTATGAAAATGTGGCTAAACAAGACAGATTATTAAAGAAGATACATCTCCTAGAGGTTTTAAAGCTGTTTTAATTGTTTGAGAGTGGTTGTTTTTGGTTTGAGGAAAATATCCAAATTTGATGATTGGAGGGTTTCTGAGACACCCTGCCATAATGTACATTTCAAACCCTAGCTAGGGTTAGGGTTAGCATTCCCACACTGGGTAGAAGTTTTTAACTGTCAGTGCTGCATTTCTGGCCCCCTGTTATCTTTAGGATGAGTCATAATTTGCTCCTATCTGCACATTTAGTTTTCGGACAGTTTTGGTCACCTTTTTGTATACTGCCTCATTCATTGATTTTATCCCAAAAACTGAGCCAGATGAAAAGTGTGAAGAATACCTGTTCTAATGGGCAAACTCTCTTCATTTTGTCATTTAAAGTGCAGCTAAAAGTGTAACTGCGGGCAACATTCTATGGTTCTTGTAACCCTAACCCTAGGCAGGCATTTCAATCATGCCAGTTTAACTATCATTTGACAGCATTTTTCACCTTTATGAAAATGTGCCTAAACAAGACAGATTATTAAAGAAGATACATCTCCTAGAGGTCTTAAAGTTGTTTTGGTTGTTTGAGAGTGATTGTTTTTGGTTTGAGGAAAATATCCAAATTTGATGATTGGAGGGTTTCTGAGACACCCTGCCATAATGTACATTTCAAACCCTAGCTAGGTTTAGGGTTAGCATTCCCACACTGGGTAGAAGTTTTTAACTGTCAGTGCTGCATTTCTGGCCCCCCGTTATCTTTAGGATGAGTCATAATTTGCTCCTATCTGCACTTTTAGTTTTCGGACCGTTTTGGTCACCTTTTTGTATTCTGCCTCATTCATTGATTTTATCCCAAGAACTGAGCCAGATGAAAAGTGTGAAGAATACCTGTTCTAATGGGCAAACTCTCTTCATTTTGTCATTTAAAGTGCAGCTAAAAGTGTAACTGCGGGCAAAATTCTATGGTTCTTGTAACCCTAACCCTAGCCAGGCATTTCAATCATGCCAATTTAACTATCATTTGACAGCATTTTTCACCTTTATGAAAATGTGCCTAAACAAGACAGATTATTAAAGAAGATACATCTCCTAGAGGTTTTAAAGCTGTTTTGATTGTTTGAGAGTGATTGTTTTTGGTTTGAGGAAAATATCCAAATTTGATGATTGGAGGGTTTCTGAGACACCCTGCCATAATGTACATTTCAAACCCTAGCTAGGGTTAGGGTTAGCATTCCCGCAATAGGTAGAAGTTTTTTTCTGTTAGTACTGCATTCTGGGCCCCCCGTTATCTTTAGGATGAATCATAATTTGCTCCTATCTGCACTTTTAGTTTTCGGACAGTTTTGGTCACCTTTTTGTATACTGCCTCATTCATTGATTTTATCCCAAAAACTGAGCCAGATGAAAAGTGTGAAGAATACCTGTTCTAATGGGCAAACTCTCTTCATTTTGTCATTTAAAGTGCAGCTAAAAGTGTAACTGCGGGCAACATTCTATGGTTCTTGTAACCCTAACCCTAGCCAGGCATTTAAATCATGCCAATTTAACTATCATTTGACAGCATTTTTCACCTTTATGAAAATGTGCCTAAACAAGACAGATTATTAAAGAAGATACATCTCCTAGAGGTTTTAAAGCTGTTTTGATTGTTTGAGAGTGATTGTTTTTGGTTTGAGGAAAATATCCAAATTTGATGATTGGAGGGTTTCTGAGACACTCTGCCGGAATGTACATTTCAAGCCCTAGCTAGGGTTAGGGTTAGCATTCCCACTCTGGGTAGAAGTTTTTTACTGTCAGTGCTGCATTTCTGGCCCCCCGTTATCTTTAGGATGAGTCATAATTTGCTCCTATCTGCACTTTTAGTTTTCGGACAGTTTTGGTCACCTTTTTGTATTCTGCCTCATTCATTGATTTTATCCCAAAAACTGAGCCAGATGAAAAGTGTGAAGAATACCTGTTCTAATGGGCAAACTCTCTTCATTTTGTCATTTAAAGTGCAGCTAAAAGTGTAACTGCGGGCAAAATTCTATGGTTCTTGTAACCCTAACCCTAGCCAGGCATTTCAATCATGCCAATTTAACTATCATTTGACAGCATTTTTCACCTTTATGAAAATGTACCTAAACAAGACAGATTATTAAAGAAGATACATCTCCTAGAGGTTTTAAAGCTGTTTTGATTGTTTGAGAGTGATTGTTTTTGGTTTGAGGAAAATATCCAAATTTGATGATTGGAGGGTTTCTGAGACACCCTGCCATAATGTACATTTCAAACCCTAGCTAGGGTTAGGGTTAGCATTCCCACACTGGGTAGAAGTTTTTAACTGTCAGTGCTGCATTTCTGGCCCCCCGTTATCTTTAGGATGAGTCATAATTTGCTCCTATCTGCACATTTAGTTTTCGGACAGTTTTGGTAACCTTTTTGTATTCTGCCTCATTCATTGATTTTATCCCCAAAACTTAGCCAGATGAAAAGTGTGAAGAATACCTGTTCTAATGGGCAAACTCTCTTCATTTTGTCATTTAAAGTGCAGCTAAAAGTGTAACTGCGGGCAAAATTCTACGGTTCTTGTAACCCTAACCCTAGGCAGGCATTTAAATCATGCCAATTTAACTATCATTTGACAGCATTTTTCACCTTTATGAAAATGTGCCGAAACAAGACATATTATTAAAGAAGATACATCTCCTAGAGGTTTTAAAGCTGTTTTGATTGTTTGAGAGTGATTGTTTTTGGTTTGAGGAAAATATCCAAATTTGATGATTGGAGGGTTTCTGAGACACCCTGCCATAATGTACATTTCAAACCCTAGCTAGGGTTAGGGTTAGCATTCCCACACTGGGTAGAAGTTTTTAACTGTCAGTGCTGCATTTCTGGCCCCCCGTTATCTTTAGGATGAGTCATAATTTGCTCCTATCTGCACTTTTAGTTTTCGGATAGTTTTGGTCACCTTTTTGTATACTGCCTCATTCATTGATTTTATCCCAAAAACTGAGCCAGATGAAAAGTGTGAAGAATACCTGTTCTAATGGGCAAATTCTCTTCATTTTGTCATTTAAAGTGCAGCTAAAAGTGTAACTGCGGGCAACATTCTATGGTTCTTGTAACCCTAACCCTAGCCAGGCATTTAAATCATGCCAATTTAACTATCATTTGACAGCATTTTTCACCTTTATGAAAATGTGCCTAAACAAGACAGATTATTAAAGAAGATACATCTCCTAGAGGTTTTAAAGCTGTTTTGATTGTTTGAGAGTGATTGTTTTTGGTTTGAGGAAAATATCCAAATTTGATGATTGGAGGGTTTCTGAGACACCCTGCCATAATGTACATTTCAAACCCTAGCTAGGGTTAGGGTTAGCATTCCCGCAATAGGTAGAAGTTTTTAACTGTCAGTGCTGCATTTCTGGCCCCCCGTTATCTTTAGGATGAGTCATAATTTGCTCCTATCTGCACATTTAGTTTTCGGACAGTTTTGGTCACCTTTTTGTATACTGCCTCATTCATTGATTTTATCCCAAAAACTGAGCCAGATGAAAAGTGTGAAGAATACCTGTTCTAATGGGCAAACTCTCTTCATTTTGTCATTTAAAGTGCAGCTAAAAGTGTAACTGCGGGCAACATTCTATGGTTCTTGTAACCCTAACCCTAGCCAGGCATTTAAATCATGCCAATTTAACTATCATTTGACAGCATTTTTCACCTTTATGAAAATGTGCCTAAACAAGACAGATTATTAAAGAAGATACATCTCCTAGAGGTTTTAAAGCTGTTTTGATTGTTTGAGAGTGATTGTTTTTGGTTTGAGGAAAATATCCAAATTTGATGATTGGAGGGTTTCTGAGACACTCTGCCGGAATGTACATTTCAAGCCCTAGCTAGGGTTAGGGTTAGCATTCCCACTCTGGGTAGAAGTTTTTTACTGTCAGTGCTGCATTTCTGGCCCCCCGTTATCTTTAGGATGAGTCATAATTTGCTCCTATCTGCACTTTTAGTTTTCGGACAGTTTTGGTCACCTTTTTGTATTCTGCCTCATTCATTGATTTTATCCCAAAAACTGAGCCAGATGAAAAGTGTGAAGAATACCTGTTCTAATGGGCAAACTCTCTTCATTTTGTCATTTAAAGTGCAGCTAAAAGTGTAACTGCGGGCAAAATTCTATGGTTCTTGTAACCCTAACCCTAGCCAGGCATTTCAATCATGCCAATTTAACTATCATTTGACAGCATTTTTCACCTTTATGAAAATGTACCTAAACAAGACAGATTATTAAAGAAGATACATCTCCTAGAGGTTTTAAAGCTGTTTTGATTGTTTGAGAGTGATTGTTTTTGGTTTGAGGAAAATATCCAAATTTGATGATTGGAGGGTTTCTGAGACACCCTGCCATAATGTACATTTCAAACCCTAGCTAGGGTTAGGGTTAGCATTCCCACACTGGGTAGAAGTTTTTAACTGTCAGTGCTGCATTTCTGGCCCCCTGTTATCTTTAGGATGAGTCATAATTTGCTCCTATCTGCACATTTAGTTTTCGGACAGTTTTGGTCACCTTTTTGTATACTGCCTCATTCATTGATTTTATCCCAAAAACTGAGCCAGATGAAAAGTGTGAAGAATACCTGTTCTAATGGGCAAACTCTCTTCATTTTGTCATTTAAAGTGCAGCTAAAAGTGTAACTGCGGGCAACATTCTATGGTTCTTGTAACCCTAACCCTAGCCAGGCATTTAAATCATGCCAATTTAACTATCATTTGACAGCATTTTTCACCTTTATGAAAATGTGCCTAAACAAGACAGATTATTAAAGAAGATACATCTCCTAGAGGTTTTAAAGCTGTTTTGATTGTTTGAGAGTGATTGTTTTTGGTTTGAGGAAAATATCCAAATTTGATGATTGGAGGGTTTCTGAGACACCCTGCCATAATGTACATTTCAAACCCTAGCTAGGGTTAGGGTTAGCATTCCCGCAATAGGTAGAAGTTTTTTTCTGTTAGTGCTGCATTCTGGGCCCCCCGTTATCTTTAGGATGAATCATAATTTGTTCCTATCTGCACTTTTAGTTTTCGGACAGTTTTGGTCACCTTTTTGTATACTGCCTCATTCATTGATTTTATCCCAAGAACTGAGCCAGATGAAAAGTGTGAAGAATACCTGTTCTAATTGGCAAACTCTCTTCATTTTGTCATTTAAAGTGCAGCTAAAAGTGTAACTGCGGGCAAAATTCTATGGTTCTTGTAACCCTAACCCTAGCCAGGCATTTCAATCATGCCAATTTAACTATCATTTGACAGCATTTTTCACCTTTATGAAAATGTGCCTAAACAAGACAGATTATTAAAGAAGATACATCTCCTAGAGGTTTTAAAGCTGTTTTGATTGTGTGAGAGTGATTGTTTTTGGTTTGAGGAAAATATCCAAATTTGATGATTGGAGGGTTTCTGAGACACCCTGCCGGAATGTACATTTCAAGCCTTAGCTAGGGTTAGGGTTAGCATTCCCACTCTGGGTAGAAGTTTTTTACTGTCAGTGCTGCATTTCTGGCCCCCCGTTATCTTTAGGATGAGACATAATTTGCTCCTATCTGCACTTTTAGTTTTTGGACAGTTTTGGTCACCTTTTTGTATTCTGCCTCATTCATTGATTTCATCCCAAAAACTGAGCCAGATGAAAAGTGTGAAGAATACCTGTTCTAATGGGCAAACTCTCTTCATTTTGTCATTTAAAGTGCAGCTAAAAGTGTAACTGCGGGCAAAATTCTACGGTTCTTGTAACCCTAACCCTAGGCAGGCATTTCAATCATGCCAATTTAACTATCATTTGACAGCATTTTTTCACCTTTATGAAAATGTGCCTAAACAAGACAGATTATTTAAAGCTGTTTTGATTGTTTGAGAGTGATTGTTTTTGGTTTGAGGAAAATATCCAAATTTGATGATTGGAGGGTTTCTGAGACACCCTGCCATAATGTACATTTCAAACCCTAGCTAGGGTTAGGGTTAGCATTCCCACACTGGGTAGAAGTTTTTAACTGTCAGTGCTGCATTTCTGTCCCCCCGTTATCTTTAGGATGAGTCATAATTTGCTCCTATCTGCACTTTTAGTTTTCGGACAGTTTTGGTCACCTTTTTGTATACTGCCTCATTCATTGATTTTATCCCAAAAACTGAGCCAGATGAAAAGTGTGAAGAATACCTGTTCTAATGGGCAAATTCTCTTCATTTTATCATTTAAAGTGCAGCTAAAAGTGTAACTGCGGGCAAAATTCTATGGTTCTTGTAACCCTAACCGTAGCCAGGCATTTCAATCATGCCAATTTAACTATCATTTGACAGCATTTTTCACCTTTATGAAAATGTGCCTAAACAAGACAGATTATTAAAGAAGATACAGCTCCTAGGGGTTTTAAAAACTGTTTTGATTGTTTGACAGTGATTGTTTTTGGTTTTAAGAAAATATTCAAATTTGATGATTGGAGGGTTTCTGAGACACCCTGCCGAAATGTACATTTCAAACCCTAGCTAGGGTTAGGGTTAGCATTCCCACACTGGGTAGAAGTTTTTAACTGTCAGTGCTGCATTTCTGGCCCCCCGTTATCTTTAGGATGAGTCATAATTTGCTCCTATCTGCACATTTAGTTTTCGGACAGTTTTGGTCACCTTTTTGTATACTGCCTCATTCATTGATTTTATCCCAAAAACTGAGCCAGATGAAAAGTGTGAAGAATACCTGTTCTAATGGGCAAACTCTCTTCATTTTGTCATTTAAAGTGCAGCTAAAAGTGTAACTGCGGGCAACATTCTATGGTTCTTGTAACCCTAACCCTAGCCAGGCATTTAAATCATGCCAATTTAACTATCATTTGACAGCATTTTTCACCTTTATGAAAATGTGCCTAAACAAGACAGATTATTAAAGAAGATACATCTCCTAGAGGTTTTAAAGCTGTTTTGATTGTTTGAGAGTGATTGTTTTTGGTTTGAGGAAAATATCCAAATTTGATGATTGGAGGGTTTCTGAGACACCCTGCCGGAATGTATATTTCAAGCCCAAGCTAGGGTTAGGGTTAGCATTCCCACTCTGGGTAGAAGTTTTTTACTGTCAGTGCTGCATTTCTGGCCCCCCGTTATCTTTAGGATGAGACATAATTTGCTCCTATCTGCACTTTTAGTTTTTGGACAGTTTTGGTAACCTTTTTGTATTCTGCCTCATTCATTGATTTTATCCCAAAAACTGAGCCAGATGAAAAGTGTGAAGAATACCTGTTCTAATGGGCAAACTCTCTTCATTTTGTCATTTAAAGTGCAGCTAAAAGTGTAACTGCGGGCAAAATTCTACGGTTCTTGTAACCCTAACCCTAGGCAGGCATTTAAATCATGCCAATTTAACTATCATTTGACAGCATTTTTCACCTTTATGAAAATGTGCCTAAACAAGACATATTATTAAAGAAGATACATCTCCTAGAGGTTTTAAAGCTGTTTTGATTGTTTGAGAGTGATTGTTTTTGGTTTGAGGAAAATATCCAAATTTGATGATTGGAGGGTTTCTGAGACACCCTGCCATAATGTACATTTCAAACCCTAGCTAGGGTTAGGGTTAGCATTCCCGCAATAGGTAGAAGTTTTTTTCTGTTAGTGCTGCATTCTGGGCCCCCCGTTATCTTTAGGATGAATCATAATTTGCTCCTATCTGCACTTTTAGTTTTCGGACAGTTTTGGTCACCTTTTTGTATACTGCCTCATTCATTGATTTTATCCCAAAAACTGAGCCAGATGAAAAGTGTGAAGAATACCTGTTCTAATGGGCAAACTCTCTTCATTTTGTCATTTAAAGTGCAGCTAAAAGTGTAACTGCGGGCAACATTCTATGGTTCTTGTAACCCTAACCCTAGCCAGGCATTTAAATCATGCCAATTTAACTATCATTTGACAGCATTTTTCACCTTTATGAAAATGTGCCTAAACAAGACAGATTATTAAAGAAGATACAGCTCCTAGGGGTTTTAAAAACTGTTTTGATTGTTTGACAGTGATTGTTTTTGGTTTTAAGAAAATATTCAAATTTGATGATTGGAGGGTTTCTGAGAAACCCTGCCGAAATGTACATTTCAAACCCTAGCTAGGGTTAGGGTTAGCATTCCCACTCTGGGTAGAAGTTTTTTACTGTCAGTGCTGCATTTCTGGCCCCCCGTTATCTTTAGGATGAGTCATAATTTGCTCCTATCTGCACTTTTAGTTTTCGGACAGTTTTGGTCACCTTTTTGTATTCTGCCTCATTCATTGATTTTATCCCAAAAACTGAGCCAGATGAAAAGTGTGAAGAATACCTGTTCTAATGGGCAAACTCTCTTCATTTTGTCATTTAAAGTGCAGCTAAAAGTGTAACTGCGGGCAAAATTCTATGGTTCTTGTAACCCTAACCCTAGCCAGGCATTTCAATCATGCCAATTTAACTATCATTTGACAGCATTTTTCACCTTTATGAAAATGTACCTAAACAAGACAGATTATTAAAGAAGATACATCTCCTAGAGGTTTTAAAGCTGTTTTGATTGTTTGAGAGTGATTGTTTTTGGTTTGAGGAAAATATCCAAATTTGATGATTGGAGGGTTTCTGAGACACCCTGCCATAATGTACATTTCAAACCCTAGCTAGGGTTAGGGTTAGCATTCCCACACTGGGAAGAAGTTTTTTACTGTGAGTGCTGTATTTCTGGCCCCCCGTTATCTTTAGGATGAGTCATAATTTGCTCCTATCTGCACTTTTAGTTTTCGGACAGTTTTGGTCACCTTTTTGTATACTGCCTCTTTCATTGATTTTATCCCAAAAACTGAGCCAGATGAAAAGTGTGAAGAATACCTGTTCTAATGGGCAAACTCTCTTCATTTTGTCATTTAAAGTGCAGCTAAAAGTGTAACTGCGGGCAACATTCTATGGTTCTTGTAACCCTAACCCTAGCCAGGCATTTCAATCATGCCAATTTAACTATCATTTGACAGCATTTTTCACCTTTATGAAAATGTGCCTAAACAAGACAGATTATTAAAGAAGATACATCTCCTAGAGGTTTTAAAGCTGTTTTGATTGTTTGAGAGTGATTGTTTTTGGTTTGAGGAAAATATCCAAATTTGATGATTGGAGGGTTTCTGAGACACCCTGCCGGAATGTACATTTCAAGCCCTAGCTAGGGTTAGGGTTAGCATTCCCACTCTGGGTAGAAGTTTTTAACTGTCAGTGCTGCATTTCTGGCCCCCCGTTATCTTTAGGATGAGTCATAATTTGCTCCTATCTGCACTTTTAGTTTTCGGACCGTTTTGGTCACCTTTTTGTATACTGCCTCATTCATTGATTTTATCCCAAGAACTGAGCCAGATGAAAAGTGTGAAGAATACCTGTTCTAATGGGCAAACTCTCTTCATTTTGTCATTTAAAGTGCAGCTAAAAGTGTAACTGCGGGCAAAATTCTATGGTTCTTGTAACCCTAACCCTAGCCAGGCATTTCAATCATGCCAATTTAACTATCATTTGACAGCATTTTTCACCTTTATGAAAATGTGCCTAAACAAGACAGATTATTAAAGAAGATACATCTCCTAGAGGTTTTAAAGCTGTTTTGATTGTTTGAGAGTGATTGTTTTTGGTTTGAGGAAAATATCCAAATTTGATGATTGGAGGGTTTCTGAGACACCCTGCCATAATGTACATTTCAAACCCTAGCTAGGGTTAGGGTTAGCATTCCCGCAATAGGTAGAAGTTTTTTTCTGTTAGTGCTGCATTCTGGGCCCCCCGTTATCTTTAGGATGAATCATAATTTGCTCCTATCTGCACTTTTAGTTTTCGGACAGTTTTGGTCACCTTTTTGTATACTGCCTCATTCATTGATTTTATCCCAAAAACTGAGCCAGATGAAAAGTGTGAAGAATACCTGTTCTAATGGGCAAACTCTCTTCATTTTGTCATTTAAAGTGCAGCTAAAAGTGTAACTGCGGGCAACATTCTATGGTTCTTGTAACCCTAACCCTAGCCAGGCATTTAAATCATGCCAATTTAACTATCATTTGACAGCATTTTTCACCTTTATGAAAATGTGCCTAAACAAGACAGATTATTAAAGAAGATACAGCTCCTAGGGGTTTTAAAGACTGTTTTGATTGTTTGACAGTGATTGTTTTTGGTTTTAAGAAAATATTCAAATTTGATGATTGGAGGGTTTCTGAGAAACCCTGCCGAAATGTACATTTCAAACCCTAGCTAGGGTTAGAGTTAGCATTCCCACACTAGGTAGAAGTTTTTTACTGTCAGTGCTGCATTCTGGGCCCCCCGTTATCTTTAGGATGAGTCATAATTTGCTCCTATCTGCACTTTTAGTTTTCGGACAGTTTTGGTCACCTTTTTGTATTCTGCCTCATTCATTGATTTTATCCCAAAAACTGAGCCAGATGAAAAGTGTGAAGAATACCTGTTCTAATGGGCAAACTCTCTTCATTTTGTCATTTAAAGTGCAGCTAAAAGTGTAACTGCGGGCAACATTCTATGGTTCTTGTAACCCTAACCCTAGCCAGGCATTTCAATCATGCCAATTTAACTATCATTTGACAGCATTTTTCACCTTTATGAAAATGTGCCTAAACAAGACAGATTATTAAAGAAGATACATCTCCTAGAGGTTTTAAAGCTGTTTTGATTGTTTGAGAGTGGTTGTTTTTGGTTTGAGGAAAATATCCAAATTTGATGATTGGAGGGTTTCTGAGACACCCTGCCATAATGTACATTTCAAACCCTAGCTAGGGTTAGGGTTAGCATTCCCACACTGGGTAGAAGTTTTTAACTGTCAGTGCTGCATTTCTGGCCCCCTGTTATCTTTAGGATGAGTCATAATTTGCTCCTATCTGCACATTTAGTTTTCGGACAGTTTTGGTCACCTTTTTGTATACTGCCTCATTCATTGATTTTATCCCAAAAACTGAGCCAGATGAAAAGTGTGAAGAATACCTGTTCTAATGGGCAAACTCTCTTCATTTTGTCATTTAAAGTGCAGCTAAAAGTGTAACTGCGGGCAACATTCTATGGTTCTTGTAACCCTAACCCTAGCCAGGCATTTCAATCATGCCAATTTAACTATCATTTGACAGCATTTTTCACCTTTATGAAAATGTGCCTAAACAAGACAGATTATTAAAGAAGATACATCTCCTAGAGGTTTTAAAGCTGTTTTGATTGTTTGAGAGTGATTGTTTTTGGTTTGAGGAAAATATCCAAATTTGATGATTGGAGGGTTTCTGAGACACCCTGCCGGAATGTACATTTCAAGCCCTAGCTAGGGTTAGGGTTAGCATTCCCACTCTGGGTAGAAGTTTTTAACTGTCAGTGCTGCATTTCTGGCCCCCCGTTATCTTTAGGATGAGTCATAATTTGCTCCTATCTGCACTTTTAGTTTTCGGACAGTTTTGGTCACCTTTTTGTATACTGCCTCATTCATTGATTTTATCCCAAGAATTGAGCCAGATGAAAAGTGTGAAAAATACGTGTTCTAACGGGCAAACTCTCTTCATTTTGTCATTTAAAGTGCAGCTAAAAGTGTAACTGCGGGCAAAATTCTATGGTTCTTGTAACCCTAACCCTAGGCAGGCATTTCAATCATGCCAGTTTAACTATCATTTGACAGCATTTTTCACCTTTATGAAAATGTGCCTAAACAAGACAGATTATTAAAGAAGATACATCTCCTAGAGGTCTTAAAGTTGTTTTGGTTGTTTGAGAGTGATTGTTTTTGGTTTGAGGAAAATATCCAAATTTGATGATTGGAGGGTTTCTGAGACACCCTGCCATAATGTACATTTCAAACCCTAGCTAGGGTTAGGGTTAGCATTCCCACACTGGGTAGAAGTTTTTAACTGTCAGTGCTGCATTTCTGGCCCCCCGTTATCTTTAGGATGAGTCATAATTTGCTCCTATCTGCACTTTTAGTTTTCGGACCGTTTTGGTCACCTTTTTGTATACTGCCTCATTCATTGATTTTATCCCAAGAACTGAGCCAGATGAAAAGTGTGAAGAATACCTGTTCTAATGGGCAAACTCTCTTCATTTTGTCATTTAAAGTGCAGCTAAAAGTGTAACTGCGGGCAAAATTCTATGGTTCTTGTAACCCTAACCCTAGCCAGGCATTTCAATCATGCCAATTTAACTATCATTTGACAGCATTTTTCACCTTTATGAAAATGTGCCTAAACAAGACAGATTATTAAAGAAGATACATCTCCTAGAGGTTTTAAAGCTGTTTTGATTGTTTGAGAGTGATTGTTTTTGGTTTGAGGAAAATATCCAAATTTGATGATTGGAGGGTTTCTGAGACACCCTGCCATAATGTACATTTCAAACCCTAGCTAGGGTTAGGGTTAGCATTCCCGCAATAGGTAGAAGTTTTTTTCTGTTAGTGCTGCATTCTGGGCCCCCCGTTATCTTTAGGATGAATCATAATTTGCTCCTATCTGCACTTTTAGTTTTCGGACAGTTTTGGTCACCTTTTTGTATACTGCCTCATTCATTGATTTTATCCCAAAAACTGAGCCAGATGAAAAGTGTGAAGAATACCTGTTCTAATGGGCAAACTCTCTTTATTTTGTCATTTAAAGTGCAGCTAAAAGTGTAACTGCGGGCAACATTCTATGGTTCTTGTAACCCTAACCCTAGCCAGGCATTTAAATCATGCCAATTTAACTATCATTTGACAGCATTTTTCACCTTTATGAAAATGTGCCTAAACAAGACAGATTATTAATGAAGATACATCTCCTAGAGGTCTTAAAGCTGTTTTGATTGTTTGAGAGTGATTGTTTTTTGGTTTGAGGAAAATATCCAAATTTGATGATTGGAGGGTTTCTGAGACACCCTGCCATAATGTACATTTCAAACCCTAGCTAGGGTTAGGGTTAGCATTCCCACACTGGGAAGAAGTTTTTTACTGTGAGTGCTGTATTTCTGGCCCCCCGTTATCTTTAGGATGAGTCATAATTTGCTCCTATCTGCACTTTTAGTTTTCGGACAGTTTTGGTCACCTTTTTGTATACTGCCTCTTTCATTGATTTTATCCCAAAAACTGAGCCAGATGAAAAGTGTGAAGAATACCTGTTCTAATGGGCAAACTCTCTTCATTTTGTCATTTAAAGTGCAGCTAAAAGTGTAACTGCGGGCAAAATTCTATGGTTCTTGTAACCCTAACCCTAGCCAGGCATTTCAATCATGCCAATTTAACTATCATTTGACAGCATTTTTCACCTTTATGAAAATGTGCCTAAACAAGACAGATTATTAAAGAAGATACAGCTCCTAGGGGTTTTAAAGACTGTTTTGATTGTTTGACAGTGATTGTTTTTGGTTTTAAGAAAATATTCAAATTTGATGATTGGAGGGTTTCTGAGAAACCCTGCCGAAATGTACATTTCAAACCCTAGCTAGGGTTAGAGTTAGCATTCCCACACTAGGTAGAAGTTTTTTACTGTCAGTGCTGCATTCTGGGCCCCCCGTTATCTTTAGGATGAGTCATAATTTGCTCCTATCTGCACTTTTAGTTTTCGGACAGTTTTGGTCACCTTTTTGTATTCTGCCTCATTCATTGATTTTATCCCAAAAACTGAGCCAGATGAAAAGTGTGAAGAATACCTGTTCTAATGGGCAAACTCTCTTCATTTTGTCATTTAAAGTGCAGCTAAAAGTGTAACTGCGGGCAACATTCTATGGTTCTTGTAACCCTAACCCTAGCCAGGCATTTAAATCATGCCAATTTAACTATCATTTGACAGCATTTTTCACCTTTATGAAAATGTGCCTAAACAAGACAGATTATTAAAGAAGATACATCTCCTAGAGGTCTTAAAGCTGTTTTGATTGTTTGAGAGTGATTGTTTTTGTTTTGAGGAAAACATCCAAATTTGATGATTGGAGGGTTTCTGAGACACCCTGCCATAATGTACATTTCAAACCCTAGCTAGGGTTAGGGTTAGCATTCCCACACTGGGTAGAAGTTTTTAACTGTCAGTGCTGCATTTCTGGCCCCCCGTTATCTTTAGGATGAGTCATAATTTGCTCCTATCTGCACTTTTAGATTTCGGACAGTTTTGGTCACCTTTTTGTATACTGCCTCATTCATTGATTTTATCCCAAAAACTGAGCCAGATGAAAAGTGTGAAGAATACCTGTTCTAATGGGCAAACTCTCTTCATTTTGTCATTTAAAGTGCAGCTAAAAGTGTAACTGCGGGCAAAATTCTATGGTTCTTGTAACCCTAACCCTAGCCAGGCATTTCAATCATGCCAATTTAACTATCATTTGACAGCATTTTTCACCTTTATGAAAATGTGGCTAAACAAGACAGATTATTAAAGAAGATACATCTCCTAGAGGTTTTAAAGCTGTTTTGATTGTTTGAGAGTGGTTGTTTTTGGTTTGAGGAAAATATCCAAATTTGATGATTGGAGGGTTTCTGAGACACCCTGCCATAATGTACATTTCAAACCCTAGCTAGGGTTAGGGTTAGCATTCCCACACTGGGTAGAAGTTTTTAACTGTCAGTGCTGCATTTCTGGCCCCCTGTTATCTTTAGGATGAGTCATAATTTGCTCCTATCTGCACATTTAGTTTTCGGACAGTTTTGGTCACCTTTTTGTATACTGCCTCATTCATTGATTTTATCCCAAAAACTGAGCCAGATGAAAAGTGTGAAGAATACCTGTTCTAATGGGCAAACTCTCTTCATTTTGTCATTTAAAGTGCAGCTAAAAGTGTAACTGCGGGCAACATTCTATGGTTCTTGTAACCCTAACCCTAGCCAGGCATTTCAATCATGCCAATTTAACTATCATTTGACAGCATTTTTCACCTTTATGAAAATGTGCCTAAACAAGACAGATTATTAAAGAAGATACATCTCCTAGAGGTTTTAAAGCTGTTTTGATTGTTTGAGAGTGATTGTTTTTGGTTTGAGGAAAATATCCAAATTTGATGATTGGAGGGTTTCTGAGACACCCTGCCGGAATGTACATTTCAAGCCATAGCTAGGGTTAGGGTTAGCATTCCCACTCTGGGTAGAAGTTTTTAACTGTCAGTGCTGCATTTCTGGCCCCCCGTTATCTTTAGGATGAGTCATAATTTGCTCCTATCTGCACTTTTAGTTTTCGGACAGTTTTGGTCACCTTTTTGTATACTGCCTCATTCATTGATTTTATCCCAAGAACTGAGCCAGATGAAAAGTGTGAAGAATACCTGTTCTAATGGGCAAACTCTCTTCATTTTGTCATTTAAAGTGCAGCTAAAAGTGTAACTGCGGGCAACATTCTATGGTTCTTGTAACCCTAACCCTAGCCAGGCATTTCAATCATGCCAATTTAACTATCATTTGACAGCATTTTTCACCTTTATGAAAATGTGCCTAAACAAGACAGATTATTAAAGAAGATACATCTCCTAGAGGTTTTAAAGCTGTTTTGATTGTTTGAGAGTGATTGTTTTTGGTTTGAGGAAAATATCCAAATTTGATGATTGGAGGGTTTCTGAGACACCCTGCCATAATGTACATTTCAAACCCTAGCTAGGGTTAGGGTTAGCATTCCCGCAATAGGTAGAAGTTTTTTTCTGTTAGTGCTGCATTCTGGGCCCCCCGTTATCTTTAGGATGAATCATAATTTGCTCCTATCTGCACTTTTAGTTTTCGGACAGTTTTGGTCACCTTTTTGTATACTGCCTCATTCATTGATTTTATCCCAAAAACTGAGCCAGATGAAAAGTGTGAAGAATACCTGTTCTAATGGGCAAACTCTCTTTATTTTGTCATTTAAAGTGCAGCTAAAAGTGTAACTGCGGGCAACATTCTATGGTTCTTGTAACCCTAACCCTAGCCAGGCATTTAAATCATGCCAATTTAACTATCATTTGACAGCATTTTTCACCTTTATGAAAATGTGCCTAAACAAGACAGATTATTAATGAAGATACATCTCCTAGAGGTCTTAAAGCTGTTTTGATTGTTTGAGAGTGATTGTTTTTTGGTTTGAGGAAAATATCCAAATTTGATGATTGGAGGGTTTCTGAGACACCCTGCCATAATGTACATTTCAAACCCTAGCTAGGGTTAGGGTTAGCATTCCCACACTGGGAAGAAGTTTTTTACTGTGAGTGCTGTATTTCTGGCCCCCCGTTATCTTTAGGATGAGTCATAATTTGCTCCTATCTGCACTTTTAGTTTTCGGACAGTTTTGGTCACCTTTTTGTATACTGCCTCTTTCATTGATTTTATCCCAAAAACTGAGCCAGATGAAAAGTGTGAAGAATACCTGTTCTAATGGGCAAACTCTCTTCATTTTGTCATTTAAAGTGCAGCTAAAAGTGTAACTGCGGGCAAAATTCTATGGTTCTTGTAACCCTAACCCTAGCCAGGCATTTCAATCATGCCAATTTAACTATCATTTGACAGCATTTTTCACCTTTATGAAAATGTGCCTAAACAAGACAGATTATTAAAGAAGATACAGCTCCTAGGGGTTTTAAAGACTGTTTTGATTGTTTGACAGTGATTGTTTTTGGTTTTAAGAAAATATTCAAATTTGATGATTGGAGGGTTTCTGAGAAACCCTGCCGAAATGTACATTTCAAACCCTAGCTAGGGTTAGAGTTAGCATTCCCACACTAGGTAGAAGTTTTTTACTGTCAGTGCTGCATTCTGGGCCCCCCGTTATCTTTAGGATGAGTCATAATTTGCTCCTATCTGCACTTTTAGTTTTCGGACAGTTTTGGTCACCTTTTTGTATTCTGCCTCATTCATTGATTTTATCCCAAAAACTGAGCCAGATGAAAAGTGTGAAGAATACCTGTTCTAATGGGCAAACTCTCTTCATTTTGTCATTTAAAGTGCAGCTAAAAGTGTAACTGCGGGCAACATTCTATGGTTCTTGTAACCCTAACCCTAGCCAGGCATTTAAATCATGCCAATTTAACTATCATTTGACAGCATTTTTCACCTTTATGAAAATGTGCCTAAACAAGACAGATTATTAAAGAAGATACATCTCCTAGAGGTCTTAAAGCTGTTTTGATTGTTTGAGAATGATTGTTTTTGGTTTGAGGAAAATATCCAAATTTGATGATTGGAGGGTTTCTGAGACACCCTGCCATAATGTACATTTCAAACCCTAGCTAGGGTTAGGGTTAGCATTCCCACACTGGGTAGAAGTTTTTAACTGTCAGTGCTGCATTTCTGGCCCCCCGTTATCTTTAGGATGAGTCATAATTTGCTCCTATCTGCACTTTTAGTTTTCGGACAGTTTTGGTCACCTTTTTGTATACTGCCTCATTCATTGATTTTATCCCAAAAACTGAGCCAGATGAAAAGTGTGAAGAATACCTGTTCTAATGGGCAAACTCTCTTCATTTTGTCATTTAAAGTGCAGCTAAAAGTGTAACTGCGGGCAAAATTCTATGGTTCTTGTAACCCTAACCCTAGCCAGGCATTTCAATCATGCCAATTTAACTATCATTTGACAGCATTTTTCACCTTTATGAAAATGTGGCTAAACAAGACAGATTATTAAAGAAGATACATCTCCTAGAGGTTTTAAAGCTGTTTTGATTGTTTGAGAGTGGTTGTTTTTGGTTTGAGGAAAATATCCAATTTTGATGATTGGAGGGTTTCTGAGACACCCTGCCATAATGTACATTTCAAACCCTAGCTAGGGTTAGGGTTAGCATTCCCACACTGGGTAGAAGTTTTTAACTGTCAGTGCTGCATTTCTGGCCCCCCGTTATCTTTAGGGTGAGTCATAATTTGCTCCTATCTGCACTTTTAGTTTTCGGACAGTTTTGGTCACCTTTTTGTATACTGCCTCATTCATTGATTTTATCCCAAGAACTGAGCCAGATGAAAAGTGTGAAGAATACCTGTTCTAATGGGCAAACTCTCTTCATTTTGTCATTTAAAGTGCAGCTAAAAGTGTAACTGCGGGCAACATTCTATGGTTCTTGTAACCCTAACCCTAGCCAGGCATTTCAATCATGCCAATTTAACTATCATTTGACAGCATTTTTCACCTTTATGAAAATGTGCCTAAACAAGACAGATTATTAAAGAAGATACATCTCCTAGAGGTTTTAAAGCTGTTTTGATTGTTTGAGAGTGATTGTTTTTGGTTTGAGGAAAATATCCAAATTTGATGATTGGAGGGTTTCTGAGACACCCTGCCGGAATGTACATTTCAAGCCATAGCTAGGGTTAGGGTTAGCATTCCCACTCTGGGTAAAAGTTTTTAACTGTCAGTGCTGCATTTCTGGCCCCCCGTTATCTTTAGGGTGAGTCATAATTTGCTCCTATCTGCACTTTTAGTTTTCGGACAGTTTTGGTCACCTTTTTGTATACTGCCTCATTCATTGATTTTATCCCAAGAACTGAGCCAGATGAAAAGTGTGAAGAATACCTGTTCTAATGGGCAAACTCTCTTCATTTTGTCATTTAAAGTGCAGCTAAAAGTGTTACTGCGGGCAAAATTCTATGGTTCTTGTAACCCTAACCCTAGCCAGGCATTTCAATCATGCCAATTTAACTATCATTTGACAGCATTTTTCACCTTTATGAAAATGTGCCTAAACAAGACAGATTATTAAAGAAGATACATCTCCTAGAGGTTTTAAAGCTGTTTTGATTGTTTGAGAGTGATTGTTTTTGGTTTGAGGAAAATATCCAAATTTGATGATTGGAGGGTTTCTGAGACACCCTGCCATAATGTACATTTCAAACCCTAGCTAGGGTTAGGGTTAGCATTCCCGCAATAGGTAGAAGTTTTTTTCTGTTAGTGCTGCATTCTGGGCCCCCCGTTATCTTTAGGATGAATCATAATTTGCTCCTATCTGCACTTTTAGTTTTCGGACAGTTTTGGTCACCTTTTTGTATACTGCCTCATTCATTGATTTTATCCCAAAAACTGAGCCAGATGAAAAGTGTGAAGAATACCTGTTCTAATGGGCAAACTCTCTTCATTTTGTCATTTAAAGTGCAGCTAAAAGTGTAACTGCGGGCAACATTCTATGGTTCTTGTAACCCTAACCCTAGCCAGGCATTTAAATCATGCCAATTTAACTATCATTTGACAGCATTTTTCACCTTTATGAAAATGTGCCTAAACAAGACAGATTATTAAAGAAGATACATCTCCTAGAGGTTTTAAAGCTGTTTTGATTGTTTGAGAGTGATTGTTTTTGGTTTGAGGAAAATATCCAAATTTGATGATTGGAGGGTTTCTGAGACACCCTGCCGGAATGTACATTTCAAGCCCTAGCTAGGGTTAGGGTTAGCATTCCCACTCTGGGTAGAAGTTTTTTACTGTCAGTGCTGCATTTCTGGCCCCCCGTTATCTTTAGGATGAGACATAATTTGCTTCTATCTGCACTTTTAGTTTTTGGACAGTTTTGGTAACCTTTTTGTATTCTGCCTCATTCATTGATTTTATCCCAAAAACTGAGCCAGATGAAAAGTGTGAAGAATACCTGTTCTAATGGGCAAACTCTCTTCATTTTGTCATTTAAAGTGCAGCTAAAAGTGTAACTGCGGGCAAAATTCTACGGTTCTTGTAACCCTAACCCTAGGCAGGCATTTAAATCATGCCAATTTAACTATCATTTGTCAGCATTTTTCACCTTTATGAAAATGTGCCTAAACAAGACATATTATTAAAGAAGATACATCTCCTAGAGGTTTTAAAGCCGTTTTGACTGTTTGAGAGTGATTGTTTTTGGTTTGAGGAAAATATCCAAATTTGATGATTGGAGGGTTTCTGAGACACCCTGCCATAATGTACATTTCAAACCCTAGCTAGGGTTAGGGTTAGCATTCCCACTCTGGGTAGAAGTTTTTAACTGTCAGTGCTGCATTTCTGGCCCCCCGTTATCTTTAGGATGAGTCATAATTTGCTCCTATCTGCACTTTTAGTTTTCGGACAGTTTTGGTTACATTTTTGTATACTGCCTCATTCATTGATTTTATCCCAAGAACTGAGCCAGATGAAAAGTGTGAAGAATACCTGTTCTAATGGGCAAACTCTCTTCATTTTGTCATTTAAAGTGCAGCTAAAAGTGTAACTGCGGGCAAAATTCTATGGTTCTTGTAACCCTAACCCTAGCCAGGCATTTCAATCATGCCAATTTAACTATCATTTGACAGCATTTTTCACCTTTATGAAAATGTGCCTAAACAAGACAGATTATTAAAGAAGATACATCTCCTAGAGGTCTTAAAGCTGTTTTGATTGTTTGAGAGTGATTGTTTTTGTTTTGAGGAAAATATCCAAATTTGATGATTGGAGGGTTTCTGAGACACCCTGCCATAATGTACATTTCAAACCCTAGCTAGGGTTAGGGTTAGCATTCCCAAAATAGGTAGAAGTTTTTTACTGTTAGTGCTGCATTCTGGGCCCCCCGTTATCTTTAGGATGAGTCATAATTTGCTCCTATCTGCACTTTTAGTTTTCGGACAGTTTTGGTCACCTTTTTGTATAATGCCTCATTCATTGATTTTATCCCAAAAACTGAGCCAGTTGAAAAGTGTGAATAATACCTGTTGTAATGGGCAAACTCTCTTCATTTTGTCATTTAAAGTGCAGCTAAAAGTGTAACTGCGGGCAAAATTCTATGGTTCTTGTAACCCTAACCCTAGCCAGGCATTTAAATCATGCCAATTTAACTATCATTTGACAGCATTTTTCACCTTTATGAAAATGTGCCTAAACAAGACAGATTATTAAAGAAGATACATCTCCTAGAGGTCTTAAAGCTGTTTTGATTGTTTGAGAATGATTGTTTTTGGTTTGAGGAAAATATCCAAATTTGATGATTGGAGGGTTTCTGAGACACCCTGCCATAATGTACATTTCAAACCCTAGCTAGGGTTAGGGTTAGCATTCCCACACTGGGTAGAAGTTTTTAACTGTCAGTGCTGCATTTCTGGCCCCCCGTTATCTTTAGGATGAGTCATAATTTGCTCCTATCTGCACTTTTAGTTTTCGGACAGTTTTGGTCACCTTTTTGTATACTGCCTCATTCATTGATTTTATCCCAAAAACTGAGCCAGATGAAAAGTGTGAAGAATACCTGTTCTAATGGGCAAACTCTCTTCATTTTGTCATTTAAAGTGCAGCTAAAAGTGTAACTGCGGGCAAAATTCTATGGTTCTTGTAACCCTAACCCTAGCCAGGCATTTCAATCATGCCAATTTAACTATCATTTGACAGCATTTTTCACCTTTATGAAAATGTGGCTAAACAAGACAGATTATTAAAGAAGATACATCTCCTAGAGGTTTTAAAGCTGTTTTGATTGTTTGAGAGTGGTTGTTTTTGGTTTGAGGAAAATATCCAAATTTGATGATTGGAGGGTTTCTGAGACACCCTGCCATAATGTACATTTCAAACCCTAGCTAGGGTTAGGGTTAGCATTCCCACACTGGGTAGAAGTTTTTAACTGTCAGTGCTGCATTTCTGGCCCCCTGTTATCTTTAGGATGAGTCATAATTTGCTCCTATCTGCACATTTAGTTTTCGGACAGTTTTGGTCACCTTTTTGTATACTGCCTCATTCATTGATTTTATCCCAAAAACTGAGCCAGATGAAAAGTGTGAAGAATACCTGTTCTAATGGGCAAACTCTCTTCATTTTGTCATTTAAAGTGCAGCTAAAAGTGTAACTGCGGGCAACATTCTATGGTTCTTGTAACCCTAACCCTAGCCAGGCATTTCAATCATGCCAATTTAACTATCATTTGACAGCATTTTTCACCTTTATGAAAATGTGCCTAAACAAGACAGATTATTAAAGAAGATACATCTCCTAGAGGTTTTAAAGCTGTTTTGATTGTTTGAGAGTGATTGTTTTTGGTTTGAGGAAAATATCCAAATTTGATGATTGGAGGGTTTCTGAGACACCCTGCCGGAATGTACATTTCAAGCCATAGCTAGGGTTAGGGTTAGCATTCCCACTCTGGGTAGAAGTTTTTAACTGTCAGTGCTGCATTTCTGGCCCCCCGTTATCTTTAGGGTGAGTCATAATTTGCTCCTATCTGCACTTTTAGTTTTCGGACAGTTTTGGTCACCTTTTTGTATACTGCCTCATTCATTGATTTTATCCCAAGAACTGAGCCAGATGAAAAGTGTGAAGAATACCTGTTCTAATGGGCAAACTCTCTTCATTTTGTCATTTAAAGTGCTGCTAAAAGTGTTACTGCGGGCAAAATTCTATGGTTCTTGTAACCCTAACCCTAGCCAGGCATTTCAATCATGCCAATTTAACTATCATTTGACAGCATTTTTCACCTTTATGAAAATGTGCCTAAACAAGACAGATTATTAAAGAAGATACATCTCCTAGAGGTTTTAAAGCTGTTTTGATTGTTTGAGAGTGATTGTTTTTGGTTTGAGGAAAATATCCAAATTTGATGATTGGAGGGTTTCTGAGACACCCTGCCATAATGTACATTTCAAACCCTAGCTAGGGTTAGGGTTAGCATTCCCGCAATAGGTAGAAGTTTTTTTCTGTTAGTGCTGCATTCTGGGCCCCCCGTTATCTTTAGGATGAATCATAATTTGCTCCTATCTGCACTTTTAGTTTTCGGACAGTTTTGGTCACCTTTTTGTATACTGCCTCATTCATTGATTTTATCCCAAGAACTGAGCCAGATGAAAAGTGTGAAGAATACCTGTTCTAATGGGCAAACTCTCTTCATTTTGTCATTTAAAGTGCAGCTAAAAGTGTAACTGCGGGCAACATTCTATGGTTCTTGTAACCCTAACCCTAGCCAGGCATTTAAATCATGCCAATTTAACTATCATTTGACAGCATTTTTCACCTTTATGAAAATGTGCCTAAACAAGACATATTATTAAAGAAGATACATCTCCTAGAGGTTTTAAAGCTGTTTTGATTGTTTGAGAGTGATTGTTTTTGGTTTGAGGAAAATATCCAAATTTGATGATTGGAGGGTTTCTGAGACACCCTGCCGGAATGTACATTTCAAGCCCTAGCTAGGGTTAGGGTTAGCATTCCCACTCTGGGTAGAAGTTTTTTACTGTCAGTGCTGCATTTCTGGCCCCCCGTTATCTTTAGGATGAGACATAATTTGCTCCTATCTGCACTTTTAGTTTTTGGACAGTTTTGGTAACCTTTTTGTATTCTGCCTCATTCATTGATTTTATCCCAAAAACTGAGCCAGATGAAAAGTGTGAAGAATACCTGTTCTAATGGGCAAACTCTCTTCATTTTGTCATTTAAAGTGCAGCTAAAAGTGTAACTGCGGGCAAAATTCTACGGTTCTTGTAACCCTAACCCTAGGCAGGCATTTAAATCATGCCAATTTAACTATCATTTGTCAGCATTTTTCACCTTTATGAAAATGTGCCTAAACAAGACATATTATTAAAGAAGATACATCTCCTAGAGGTTTTAAAGCTGTTTTGACTGTTTGAGAGTGATTGTTTTTGGTTTGAGGAAAATATCCAAATTTGATGATTGGAGGGTTTCTGAGACACCCTGCCATAATGTACATTTCAAACCCTAGCTAGGGTTAGGGTTAGCATTCCCACTCTGGGTAGAAGTTTTTAACTGTCAGTGCTGCATTTCTGGCCCCCCGTTATCTTTAGGATGAGTCATAATTTGCTCCTATCTGCACTTTTAGTTTTCGGACAGTTTTGGTTACATTTTTGTATACTGCCTCATTCATTGATTTTATCCCAAGAACTGAGCCAGATGAAAAGTGTGAAGAATACCTGTTCTAATGGGCAAACTCTCTTCATTTTGTCATTTAAAGTGCAGCTAAAAGTGTAACTGCGGGCAAAATTCTATGGTTCTTGTAACCCTAACCCTAGCCAGGCATTTCAATCATGCCAATTTAACTATCATTTGACAGCATTTTTCACCTTTATGAAAATGTGCCTAAACAAGACAGATTATTAAAGAAGATACATCTCCTAGAGGTTTTAAAGCTGTTTTGATTGTTTGAGAGTGATTGTTTTTGGTTTGAGGAAAATATCCAAATTTGATGATTGGAGGGTTTCTGAGACACCCTGCCATAATGTACATTTCAAACCCTAGCTAGGGTTAGGGTTAGCATTCCCGCAATAGGTAGAAGTCTTTTTCTGTTAGTGCTGCATTCTGGGCCCCCCGTTATCTTTAGGAGGAATCATAATTTGCTCCTATCTGCACTTTTAGTTTTCGGACAGTTTTGGTCACCTTTTTGTATACTGCCTCATTCATTGATTTTATCCCAAGAACTGAGCCAGATGAAAAGTGTGAAGAATACCTGTTCTAATGGGCAAACTCTCTTCATTTTGTCATTTAAAGTGCAGCTAAAAGTGTAACTGCGGGCAAAATTCTATGGTTCTTGTAACCCTAACCCTAGCCAGGCATTTCAATCATGCCAATTTAACTATCATTTGACAGCATTTTTCACCTTTATGAAAATGTGCCTAAACAAGACAGATTATTAAAGAAGATACATCTCCTAGAGGTTTTAAAGCTGTTTTGATTGTTTGAGAGTGATTGTTTTTGGTTTGAGGAAAATATCCAAATTTGATGATTGGAGGGTTTCTGAGACACCCTGCCATAATGTACATTTCAAACCCTAGCTAGGGTTAGGGTTAGCATTCCCGCAATAGGTAGAAGTTTTTTTCTGTTAGTGCTGCATTCTGGGCCCCCCGTTATCTTTAGGATGAATCATAATTTGCTCCTATCTGCACTTTTAGTTTTCGGACAGTTTTGGTCACCTTTTTGTATACTGCCTCATTCATTGATTTTATCCCAAAAACTGAGCCAGTTGAAAAGTGTGAATAATACCTGTTGTAATGGGCAAACTCTCTTCATTTTGTCATTTAAAGTGCAGCTAAAAGTGTAACTGCGGGCAAAATTCTATGGTTCTTGTAACCCTAACCCTAGCCAGGCATTTAAATCATGCCAATTTAACTATCATTTGACAGCATTTTTCACCTTTATGAAAATGTGCCTAAACAAGACAGATTATTAAAGAAGATACATCTCCTAGAGGTCTTAAAGCTGTTTTGATTGTTTGAGAATGATTGTTTTTGGTTTGAGGAAAATATCCAAATTTGATGATTGGAGGGTTTCTGAGACACCCTGCCATAATGTACATTTCAAACCCTAGCTAGGGTTAGGGTTAGCATTCCCGCAATAGGTAGAAGTTTTTTTCTGTTAGTGCTGCATTCTGGGCCCCCCGTTATCTTTAGGATGAATCATAATTTGCTCCTATCTGCACTTTTAGTTTTCGGACAGTTTTGGTCACCTTTTTGTATACTGCCTCATTCATTGATTTTATCCCAAGAACTGAGCCAGATGAAAAGTGTGAAGAATACCTGTTCTAATGGGCAAACTCTCTTCATTTTGTCATTTAAAGTGCAGCTAAAAGTGTAACTGCGGGCAAAATTCTATGGTTCTTGTAACCCTAACCCTAGCCAGTGTAGCGGTGAGGCTTAATAATAAGGCAGAATTAAGTGTTTCTGAGCTTCCCAAATGAGGCCTCATTTCTCTGTTCATCTCTGTGGTGCAGCCACAGAGAAACCATTCATGCAAGGTGATTTAAGGTCCAAGGACAGCTCCCAAAGGGGGATGCACTTAGCTAAGCCTGGCTATCATGATCAATTGTCATCCATTGGTGCCTATCTGTCTAGGGAGTGCGAGTTGGACATCTGGATTGCATTCCTAAGTGTCAGGACTAAGTGACTCATATCTCACCTTGATCAACCAATCAGGGACCGGTAGGGCCGAGTAACCCACGTGGGACTCTGATGCCCATGGAACTTTCAGCCAATCAATGAGCTGAAGTTCCTCCAGGTAAAAACAGGCAACACAGAGAGCCTGAGAGATTCAGATTGAGATTCAACAAGATTCAGACAAGATTCAGATTCAGATTCAGATTCAACAAGATTCTGTGAGAATTCCAGGGCAGGACGGCCCAGGAGCAGAAGGCTCCCAAGGGCAGGACATTCTCGCAGCGCGCCTCCCGACCATCCTGAGACTTAGCCCGGACAACCACGGAACGGCCAGTGTGTCCGAGTGCCAGAACTTTCCTTTGTTCTAAGAGTCTAGAGTGGAGGTTGCCAGAGAGTAACCAGCAGCAGGCCTCCTGAACAGGTCGGAACTGTGGAAAGCTGAATCACTATTCAGAACTAGCTCTTCATCAGGAACGAACCAGTCCTCTTCCTGACTTGCTGGGACCCACAGTCATCTTTTCTCCTGTGCACAAACTTTGCTAGTTAATGCCAACAGTGAGCATCAGCAGCGCACCGTCGCAAGCCGCACAGCACAGCCTGGCACGGAGCCAGAGAGCGCGGATTGGACAGCAACAGCCTGCAACTGTTTCTTTGTGCCCGCAGGAGATCTGAATCCCCAAAGATTGGATGAGTATTCAACTTCAATGCATTACAGCTCGAGAATTCAATTGTTATCCCAACCAGTTGATATCAATTTAATTCCTAAGAGTTATGTACTTGTTTGAGTATCTAATGTAGAAGTTGTAACCAAGTTCACTTTACGAAACGGTCTTAATGAATGATATACTGAACGTATGTCCTCTTGATGTGTAACACTTTGTAACTGATTGAATATATATCTTTTGTATTCTGATAACCCTCTCGATAAGATCTGTTAGGTTTATATGCATATTCTATGTATTAATAAATGTATCCTCGTGTATTAGTACCTGTGTGTGCGCGTTGTTTGAGTTATGTCGCATGGTTGGATTCTAAAGCCATCAAAAGAATCAACTTTGTGATTTACTGCTACAATTAATAATTGTCTCAGTAAATGCCCAAACCCTACAGAACTGGTGCCTTCAGAGAGCCACTATGATTACATATTTGGCGTCCCTAAACGGCTATGAATCACTACACCAGGCATTTCAATCATGCCAATTTAACTATCATTTGACAGCATTTTTCACCTTTATGAAAATGTGCCTAAACAAGACAGATTATTAAAGAAGATACATCTCCTAGAGGTTTTAAAGCTGTTTTGATTGTTTGAGAGTGATTGTTTTTGGTTTGAGGAAAATATCCAAATTTGATGATTGGAGGGTTTCTGAGACACCCTGCCGGAATGTACATTTCAAGCCTTAGCTAGGGTTAGGGTTAGCATTCCCACTCTGGGTAGAAGTTTTTTACTGTCAGTGCTGCATTTCTGGCCCCCCGTTATCTTTAGGATGAGACATAATTTGCTCCTATCTGCACTTTTAGTTTTTGGACAGTTTTGGTAACCTTTTTGTATTCTGCCTCATTCATTGATTTCATCCCAAAAACTGAGCCAGATGAAAAGTGTGAAGAATACCTGATCTAATGGGCAAACTCTCTTCATTTTGTCATTTAAAGTGCAGCTAAAAGTGTAACTGCGGGCAAAATTCTACGGTTCTTGTAACCCTAACCCTAGGCACGCATTTAAATCATGTCAATTTAACTATCATTTGACAGCATTTTTCACCTTTATGAAAATGTGCCTAAACAAGACATATTATTAAAGAAGATACATCTCCTAGAGGTTTTAAAGCTGTTTTGATTGTTTGAGAGTGATTGTTTTTGGTTTGAGGAAAATATCGAAATTTGATGATTGGAGGGTTTCTGAGACACCCTGCCATAATGTACACTTCAAACCCTAGCTAGGGTTAGGGTTAGCATTCCCACACTGGGTAGAAGTTTTTAACTGTCAGTGCTGCATTTCTGGCCCCCCGTTATCTTTAGGATGAGTCATAATTTGCTCCTATCTGCACTTTTAGGTTTCGGACAGTTTTGGTCACCTTTTTGTATACTGCCTCATTCATTGATTTTATCCCAAAAACTGAGCCAGATGAAAAGTGTGAAGAATACCTGTTCTAATGGGCAAACTCTCTTCATTTTGTCATTTAAAGTGCAGCTAAAAGTGTAACTGCGGGCAACATTCTGTGGTTCTTGTAACCCTAACCCTAGCCAGGCATTTAAATCATGCCAATTTCACTATCATTTGACAGCATTTTTCACCTTTATGAAAATGTGCCTAAACAAGACAGATTATTAAAGAAGATACATCTCCTAGAGGTTTTAAAGCTGTTTTGATTGTTTGAGAGTGATTGTTTTTGGTTTGAGGAAAATATCCAAATTTGATGATTGGAGGGTTTCTGAGACACCCTGCCGGAATGTACATTTCAAGCCCTAGCTAGGGTTAGGGTTAGCATTCCCACTCTGGGTAGAAGTTTTTTACTGTCAGTGCTGCATTTCTGGCCCCCCATTATCTTTAGGATGAGTCATAATTTGCTCCTATCTGCACTTTTAGTTTTCGGACAGTTTTGGTCACCTTTTTGTATACTGCCTCATTCATTGATTTTATCCCAAAAACTGAGCCAGATGAAAAGTGTGAAGAATACCTGTTCTAATGGGCAAATTCTCTTCATTTTGTCATTTAAAGTGCAGCTAAAAGTGTAACTGCGGGCAAAATTCTATGGTTCTTGTAACCCTAACCCTAGCCAGGCATTTCAATCATGCCAATTTAACTATCATTTGACAGCATTTTTCACCTTTATGAAAATGTGCCTAAACAAGACAGATTATTAAAGAAGATACAGCTCCTAGGGGTTTTAAAAACTGTTTTGATTGTTTGACAGTGATTGTTTTTGGTTTTAAGAAAATATTCAAATTTGATGATTGGAGGGTTTCTGAGAAACCCTGCCGAAATGTACATTTCAAACCCTAGCTAGGGTTAGGGTTAGCATTCCCACACTGGGTAGAAGTTTTTAACTGTCAGTGCTGCATTTCTGGCCCCCCGTTATCTTTAGGATGAGTCATAATTTGCTCCTATCTGCACATTTAGTTTTCGGACAGTTTTGGTCACCTTTTTGTATACTGCCTCATTCATTGATTTTATCCCAAAAACTGAGCCAGATGAAAAGTGTGAAGAATACCTGTTCTAATGGGCAAACTCTCTTCATTTTGTCATTTAAAGTGCAGCTAAAAGTGTAACTGCGGGCAACATTCTATGGTTCTTGTAACCCTAACCCTAGCCAGGCATTTAAATCATGCCAATTTAACTATCATTTGACAGCATTTTTCACCTTTATGAAAATGTGCCTAAACAAGACAGATTATTAAAGAAGATACAGCTCCTAGGGGTTTTAAAAACTGTTTTGATTGTTTGACAGTGATTGTTTTTGGTTTTAAGAAAATATTCAAATTTGATGATTGGAGGGTTTCTGAGAAACCCTGCCGAAATGTACATTTCAAACCCTAGCTAGGGTTAGGGTTAGCATTCCCACACTGGGTAGAAGTTTTTAACTGTCAGTGCTGCATTTCTGGCCCCCCGTTATCTTTAGGATGAGTCATAATTTGCTCCTATCTGCACATTTAGTTTTCGGACAGTTTTGGTCACCTTTTTGTATACTGCCTCATTCATTGATTTTATCCCAAAAACTGAGCCAGATGAAAAGTGTGAAGAATACCTGTTCTAATGGGCAAACTCTCTTCATTTTGTCATTTAAAGTGCAGCTAAAAGTGTAACTGCGGGCAACATTCTATGGTTCTTGTAACCCTAACCCTAGCCAGGCATTTAAATCATGCCAATTTAACTATCATTTGACAGCATTTTTCACCTTTATGAAAATGTGCCTAAACAAGACAGATTATTAAAGAAGATACATCTCCTAGAGGTTTTAAAGCTGTTTTGATTGTTTGAGAGTGATTGTTTTTGGTTTGAGGAAAATATCCAAATTTGATGATTGGAGGGTTTCTGAGACACTCTGCCGGAATGTACATTTCAAGCCCTAGCTAGGGTTAGGGTTAGCATTCCCACTCTGGGTAGAAGTTTTTTACTGTCAGTGCTGCATTTCTGGCCCCCCGTTATCTTTAGGATGAGTCATAATTTGCTCCTATCTGCACTTTTAGTTTTCGGACAGTTTTGGTCACCTTTTTGTATTCTGCCTCATTCATTGATTTCATCCCAAAAACTGAGCCAGATGAAAAGTGTGAAGAATACCTGTTCTAATGGGCAAACTCTCTTCATTTTGTCATTTAAAGTGCAGCTAAAAGTGTAACTGCGGGCAAAATTCTATGGTTCTTGTAACCCTAACCCTAGCCAGGCATTTCAATCATGCCAATTTAACTATCATTTGACAGCATTTTTCACCTTTATGAAAATGTACCTAAACAAGACAGATTATTAAAGAAGATACATCTCCTAGAGGTTTTAAAGCTGTTTTGATTGTTTGAGAGTGATTGTTTTTGGTTTGAGGAAAAAATCCAAATTTGATGATTGGAGGGTTTCTGAGACACCCTGCCATAATGTACATTTCAAACCCTAGCTAGGGTTAGGGTTAGCATTCCCACACTGGGTAGAAGTTTTTAACTGTCAGTGCTGCATTTCTGGCCCCCCGTTATCTTTAGGATGAGTCATAATTTGCTCCTATCTGCACATTTAGTTTTCGGACAGTTTTGGTAACCTTTTTGTATTCTGCCTCATTCATTGATTTTATCCCAAAAACTGAGCCAGATGAAAAGTGTGAAGAATACCTGTTCTAATGGGCAAACTCTCTTCATTTTGTCATTTAAAGTGCAGCTAAAAGTGTAACTGCGGGCAAATTTCTACGGTTCTTGTAACCCTAACCCTAGGCAGGCATTTAAATCATGCCAATTTAACTATCATTTGACAGCATTTTTCACCTTTATGAAAATGTGCCTAAACAAGACATATTATTAAAGAAGATACATCTCCTAGAGGTTTTAAAGCTGTTTTGATTGTTTGAGAGTGATTGTTTTTGGATTGAGGAAAATATCCAAATTTGATGATTGGAGGGTTTCTGAGACACCCTGCCATAATGTACATTTCAAACCCTAGCTAGGGTTAGGGTTAGCATTCCCACACTGGGTAGAAGTTTTTAACTGTCAGTGCTGCATTTCTGGCCCCCCGTTATCTTTAGGATGAGTCATAATTTGCTCCTATCTGCACTTTTAGTTTTCGGACAGTTTTGGTCACCTTTTTGTATACTGCCTCATTCATTGATTTTATCCCAAAAACTGAGCCAGATGAAAAGTGTGAAGAATACCTGTTCTAATGGGCAAATTCTCTTCATTTTGTCATTTAAAGTGCAGCTAAAAGTGTAACTGCGGGCAAAATTCTATGGTTCTTGTAACCCTAACCGTAGCCAGGCATTTCAATCATGCCAATTTAACTATCATTTGACAGCATTTTTCACTTTTATGAAAATGTGCCTAAACAAGACAGATTATTAAAGAAGATACAGCTCCTAGGGGTTTTAAAAACTGTTTTGATTGTTTGACAGTGATTGTTTTTGGTTTTAAGAAAATATTCAAATTTGATGATTGGAGGGTTTCTGAGAAACCCTGCCGAAATGTACATTTCAAACCCTAGCTAGGGTTAGGGTTAGCATTCCCACACTGGGTAGAAGTTTTTAACTGTCAGTGCTGCATTTCTGGCCCCCCGTTATCTTTAGGATGAGTCATAATTTGCTCCTATCTGCACATTTAGTTTTCGGACAGTTTTGGTCACCTTTTTGTATACTGCCTCATTCATTGATTTTATCCCAAAAACTGAGCCAGATGAAAAGTGTGGAGAATACCTGTTCTAATGGGCAAACTCTCTTCATTTTGTCATTTAAAGTGCAGCTAAAAGTGTAACTGCGGGCAACATTCTATGGTTCTTGTAACCCTAACCCTAGCCAGGCATTTCAATCATGCCAATTTAACTATCATTTGACAGCATTTTTCACCTTTATGAAAATGTGCCTAAACAAGACAGATTATTAAAGAAGATACATCTCCTAGAGGTTTTAAAGCTGTTTTGATTGTTTGAGAGTGATTGTTTTTGGTTTGAGGAAAATATCCAAATTTGATGATTGGAGGGTTTCTGAGACACTCTGCCGGAATGTACATTTCAAGCCCTAGCTAGGGTTAGGGTTAGCATTCCCACTCTGGGTAGAAGTTTTTTACTGTCAGTGCTGCATTTCTGGCCCCCCGTTATCTTTAGGATGAGTCATAATTTGCTCCTATCTGCACTTTTAGTTTTCGGACAGTTTTGGTCACCTTTTTGTATACTGCCTCATTCATTGATTTTATCCCAAAAACTGAGCCAGATGAAAAGTGTGAAGAATACCTGTTCTAATGGGCAAATTCTCTTCATTTTGTCATTTAAAGTGCAGCTAAAAGTGTAACTGCGGGCAACATTCTATGGTTCTTGTAACCCTAACCGTAGCCAGGCATTTCAATCATGCCAATTTAACTATCATTTGACAGCATTTTTCACCTTTATGAAAATGTGCCTAAACAAGACAGATTATTAAAGAAGATACAGCTCCTAGGGGTTTTAAAAACTGTTTTGATTGTTTGACAGTGATTGTTTTTGGTTTTAAGAAAATATTCAAATTTGATGATTGGAGGGTTTCTGAGAAACCCTGCCGAAATGTACATTTCAAACCCTAGCTAGGGTTAGGGTTAGCATTCCCACACTGGGTAGAAGTTTTTAACTGTCAGTGCTGCATTTCTGGCCCCCCGTTATCTTTAGGATGAGTCATAATTTGCTCCTATCTGCACATTTAGTTTTCGGACAGTTTTGGTCACCTTTTTGTATACTGCCTCATTCATTGATTTTATCCCAAAAACTGAGCCAGATGAAAAGTGTGGAGAATACCTGTTCTAATGGGCAAACTCTCTTCATTTTGTCATTTAAAGTGCAGCTAAAAGTGTAACTGCGGGCAACATTCTATGGTTCTTGTAACCCTAACCCTAGCCAGGCATTTCAATCATGCCAATTTAACTATCATTTGACAGCATTTTTCACCTTTATGAAAATGTGCCTAAACAAGACAGATTATTAAAGAAGATACATCTCCTAGAGGTTTTAAAGCTGTTTTGATTGTTTGAGAGTGATTGTTTTTGGTTTGAGGAAAATATCCAAATTTGATGATTGGAGGGTTTCTGAGACACTCTGCCGGAATGTACATTTCAAGCCCTAGCTAGGGTTAGGGTTAGCATTCCTACACTGGGTAGAAGTTTTTTACTGTCAGTGCTGCATTTCTGGCCCCCCGTTATCTTTAGGATCAGTCATAATTTGCTCCTATCTGCACTTTTAGTTTTCGGACAGTTTTGGTCACCTTTTTGTATTCTGCCTCATTCATTGATTTTATCCCAAAAACTGAGCCAGATGAAAAGTGTGAAGAATACCTGTTCTAATGGGCAAACTCTCTTCATTTTGTCATTTAAAGTGCAGCTAAAAGTGTAACTGCGGGCAAAATTCTATGGTTCTTGTAACCCTAACCCTAGCCAGGCATTTCAATCATGCCAATTTAACTATCATTTGACAGCATTTTTCACCTTTATGAAAATGTACCTAAACAAGACAGATTATTAAAGAAGATACATCTCCTAGAGGTTTTAAAGCTGTTTTGATTGTTTGAGAGTGATTGTTTTTGGTTTGAGGAAAATATCCAAATTTGATGATTGGAGGGTTTCTGAGACACCCTGCCGGAATGTACATTTCAAGCCCTAGCTAGGGTTAGGGTTAGCATTCCCACACTGGGTAGAAGTTTTTAACTGTCAGTGCTGCATTTCTGGCCCCCCGTTATCTTTAGGATGAGTCATAATTTGCTCCTATCTGCACATTTAGTTTTCGGACAGTTTTGGTCACCTTTTTGTATACTGCCTCATTCATTGATTTTATCCCAAAAACTGAGCCAGATGAAAAGTGTGGAGAATACCTGTTCTAATGGGCAAACTCTCTTCATTTTGTCATTTAAAGTGCAGCTAAAAGTGTAACTGCGGGCAACATTCTATAGTTCTTGTAACCCTAACCCTAGCCAGGCATTTCAATCATGCCAATTTAACTATCATTTGACAGCATTTTTCACCTTTATGAAAATGTGCCTAAACAAGACAGATTATTAAAGAAGATACATCTCCTAGAGGTTTTAAAGCTGTTTTGATTGTTTGAGAGTGATTGTTTTTGGTTTGAGGAAAATATCCAAATTTGATGATTGGAGGGTTTCTGAGACACTCTGCCGGAATGTACATTTCAAGCCCTAGCTAGGGTTAGGGTTAGCATTCCCACTCTGGGTAGAAGTTTTTTACTGTCAGTGCTGCATTTCTGGCCCCCCGTTATCTTTAGGATGAGTCATAATTTGCTCCTATCTGCACTTTTAGTTTTCGGACAGTTTTGGTCACCTTTTTGTATACTGCCTCATTCATTGATTTTATCCCAAAAACTGAGCCAGATGAAAAGTGTGAAGAATACCTGTTCTAATGGGCAAATTCTCTTCATTTTGTCATTTAAAGTGCAGCTAAAAGTGTAACTGCGGGCAAAATTCTATGGTTCTTGTAACCCTAACCGTAGCCAGGCATTTCAATCATGCCAATTTAACTATCATTTGACAGCATTTTTCACCTTTATGAAAATGTGCCTAAACAAGACAGATTATTAAAGAAGATACAGCTCCTAGGGGTTTTAAAAACTGTTTTGATTGTTTGACAGTGATTGTTTTTGGTTTTAAGAAAATATTCAAATTTGATGATTGGAGGGTTTCTGAGAAACCCTGCCGAAATGTACATTTCAAACCCTAGCTAGGGTTAGGGTTAGCATTCCCACACTGGGTAGAAGTTTTTAACTGTCAGTGCTGCATTTCTGGCCCCCCGTTATCTTTAGGATGAGTCATAATTTGCTCCTATCTGCACATTTAGTTTTCGGACAGTTTTGGTCACCTTTTTGTATACTGCCTCATTCATTGATTTTATCCCAAAAACTGAGCCAGATGAAAAGTGTGGAGAATACCTGTTCTAATGGGCAAACTCTCTTCATTTTGTCATTTAAAGTGCAGCTAAAAGTGTAACTGCGGGCAACATTCTATGGTTCTTGTAACCCTAACCCTAGCCAGGCATTTCAATCATGCCAATTTAACTATCATTTGACAGCATTTTTCACCTTTATGAAAATGTGCCTAAACAAGACAGATTATTAAAGAAGATACATCTCCTAGAGGTTTTAAAGCTGTTTTGATTGTTTGAGAGTGATTGTTTTTGGTTTGAGGAAAATATCCAAATTTGATGATTGGAGGGTTTCTGAGACACTCTGCCGGAATGTACATTTCAAGCCCTAACTAGGGTTAGGGTTAGCATTCCCACTCTGGGTAGAAGTTTTTTACTGTCAGTGCTGCATTTCTGGCCCCCCGTTATCTTTAGGATCAGTCATAATTTGCTCCTATCTGCACTTTTAGTTTTCGGACAGTTTTGGTCACCTTTTTGTATACTGCCTCATTCATTGATTTTATCCCAAAAACTGAGCCAGATGAAAAGTGTGAAGAATACCTGTTCTAATGGGCAAATTCTCTTCATTTTGTCATTTAAAGTGCAGCTAAAAGTGTAACTGCGGGCAAAATTCTATGGTTCTTGTAACCCTAACCGTAGCCAGGCATTTCAATCATGCCAATTTAACTATCATTTGACAGCATTTTTCACCTTTATGAAAATGTGCCTAAACAAGACAGATTATTAAAGAAGATACAGCTCCTAGGGGTTTTAAAAACTGTTTTGATTGTTTGACAGTGATTGTTTTTGGTTTTAAGAAAATATTCAAATTTGATGATTGGAGGGTTTCTGAGAAACCCTGCCGAAATGTACATTTCAAACCCTAGCTAGGGTTAGGGTTAGCATTCCCACACTGGGTAGAAGTTTTTAACTGTCAGTGCTGCATTTCTGGCCCCCCGTTATCTTTAGGATGAGTCATAATTTGCTCCTATCTGCACATTTAGTTTTCGGACAGTTTTGGTCACCTTTTTGTATACTGCCTCATTCATTGATTTTATCCCAAAAACTGAGCCAGATGAAAAGTGTGGAGAATACCTGTTCTAATGGGCAAACTCTCTTCATTTTGTCATTTAAAGTGCAGCTAAAAGTGTAACTGCGGGCAACATTCTATGGTTCTTGTAACCCTAACCCTAGCCAGGCATTTCAATCATGCCAATTTAACTATCATTTGACAGCATTTTTCACCTTTATGAAAATGTGCCTAAACAAGACAGATTATTAAAGAAGATACATCTCCTAGAGGTTTTAAAGCTGTTTTGATTGTTTGAGAGTGATTGTTTTTGGTTTGAGGAAAATATCCAAATTTGATGATTGGAGGGTTTCTGAGACACTCTGCCGGAATGTACATTTCAAGCCCTAACTAGGGTTAGGGTTAGCATTCCCACTCTGGGTAGAAGTTTTTTACTGTCAGTGCTGCATTTCTGGCCCCCCGTTATCTTTAGGATCAGTCATAATTTGCTCCTATCTGCACTTTTAGTTTTCGGACAGTTTTGGTCACCTTTTTGTATTCTGCCTCATTCATTGATTTTATCCCAAAAACTGAGCCAGATGAAAAGTGTGAAGAATACCTGTTCTAATGGGCAAACTCTCTTCATTTTGTCATTTAAAGTGCAGCTAAAAGTGTAACTGCGGGCAAAATTCTATGGTTCTTGTAACCCTAACCCTAGCCAGGCATTTCAATCATGCCAATTTAACTATCATTTGACAGCATTTTTCACCTTTATGAAAATGTACCTAAACAAGACAGATTATTAAAGAAGATACATCTCCTAGAGGTTTTAAAGCTGTTTTGATTGTTTGAGAGTGATTGTTTTTGGTTTGAGGAAAATATCCAAATTTGATGATTGGAGGGTTTCTGAGACACCCTGCCATAATGTACATTTCAAACCCTAGCTAGGGTTAGGGTTAGCATTCCCACACTGGGTAGAAGTTTTTAACTGTCAGTGCTGCATTTCTGGCCCCCCGTTATCTTTAGGATGAGTCATAATTTGCTCCTATCTGCACATTTAGTTTTCGGACAGTTTTGGTCAACTTTTTGTATACTGCCTCATTCATTGATTTTATCCCAAAAACTGAGCCAGATGAAAAGTGTGAAGAATACCTGTTCTAATGGGCAAACTCTCTTCATTTTGTCATTTAAAGTGCAGCTAAAAGTGTAACTGCGGGCAACATTCTATGGTTCTTGTAACCCTAACCCTAGCCAGGCATTTAAATCATGCCAATTTAACTATCATTTGACAGCATTTTTCACCTTTATGAAAATGTGCCTAAACAAGACAGATTATTAAAGAAGATACATCTCCTAGAGGTTTTAAAGCTGTTTTGATTGTTTGAGAGTGATTGTTTTTGGTTTGAGGAAAATATCCAAATTTGATGATTGGAGGGTTTCTGAGACACCCTGCCATAATGTACATTTCAAACCCTACCTAGGGTTAGGGTTAGCATTCCCGCAATAGGTAGAAGTTTTTTTCTGTTAGTGCTGCATTCTGGGCCCCCCGTTATCTTTAGGATGAATCATAATTTGCTCCTATCTGCACTTTTAGTTTTCGGACAGTTTTGGTCACCTTTTTGTATACTGCCTCATTCATTGATTTTATCCCAAGAACTGAGCCAGATGAAAAGTGTGAAGAATACCTGTTCTAATGGGCAAACTCTCTTCATTTTGTCATTTAAAGTGCAGCTAAAAGTGTAACTGCGGGCAAAATTCTATGGTTCTTGTAACCCTAACCCTAGCCAGGCATTTCAATCATGCCAATTTAACTATCATTTGACAGCATTTTTCACCTTTATGAAAATGTGGCTAAACAAGACAGATTATTAAAGAAGATACATCTCCTAGAGCTTTTAAAGCTGTTTTGATTGTTTGAGAGTGATTGTTTTTGGTTTGAGGAAAATATCCAAATTTGATGATTGGAGGGTTTCTGAGACACCCTGCCAGAATGTACATTTCAAGCCTTAGCTAGGGTTAGGGTTAGCATTCCCACTCTGGGTAGAAGTTTTTTACTGTCAGTGCTGCATTTCTGGCCCCCCGTTATCTTTAGGATGAGACATAATTTGCTCCTATCTGCGCTTTTAGTTTTTGGACAGTTTTGGTAACCTTTTTGTATTCTGCCTCATTCATTGATTTCATCCAAAAAACTGAGCCAGATGAAAAGTGTGAAGAATACCTGTTCTAATGGGCAAATTCTCTTCATTTTATCATTTAAAGTGCAGCTCAAAGTGTAACTGCGGGCAAAATTCTATGGTTCTTGTAACCCTAACCGTAGCCAGGCATTTCAATCATGCCAATTTAACAATCATTTGACAGCATTTTTCACCTTTATGAAAATGTGCCTAAACAAGACAGATTATTAAAGAAGATACAGCTCCTAGGGGTTTTAAAAACTGTTTTGATTGTTTGACAGTGATTGTTTTTGGTTTTAAGAAAATATTCAAATTTGATGATTGGAGGGTTTCTGAGAAACCCTGCCGAAATGTACATTTCAAACCCTAGCTAGGGTTAGGGTTAGCATTCCCACACTAGGTAGAAGTTTTTTACTGTCAGTGCTGCATTCTGGGCCCCCCGTTATCTTTAGGATGAGTCATAATTTGCTCCTATCTGCACTTTTAGTTTTCGGACAGTTTTGGTCACCTTTTTGTATACTGCCTCATTCATTGATTTTATCCCAAAAACTGAGCCAGATGAAAAGTGTGAAGAATACCTGTTCTAATGGGCAAACTCTCTTCATTTTGTCATTTAAAGTGCAGCTAAAAGTGTAACTGTGGGCAACATTCTGTGGTTCTTGTAACCCTAATCCTAGCCAGGCATTTAAATCATGCCAATTTCACTATCATTTGACAGCATTTTTCACCTTTATGAAAATGTGCCTAAACAAGACAGATTATTAAAGAAGATACATCTCCTAGAGGTTTTAAAGCTGTTTTGATTGTTTGAGAGTGATTGTTTTTGGTTTGAGGAAAATATCCAAATTTGATGATTGGAGGGTTTCTGAGACACCCTGCCATAATGTACATTTCAAGCCCTAGCTAGGGTTAGGGTTAGCATTCCCACTCTGGGTAGAAGTTTTTTACTGTCAGTGCTGCATTTCTGGCCCCCCGTTATCTTTAGGATGAGTCATAATTTGCTCCTATCTGCACTTTTAGTTTTCGGACAGTTTTGGTCACCTTTTTGTATACTGCCTCATTCATTGATTTTATCCCAAAAACTGAGCCAGATGAAAAGTGTGAAGAATACCTGTTCTAATGGGCAAATTCTCTTCATTTTGTCATTTAAAGTGCAGCTAAAAGTGTAACTGCGGGCAAAATTCTATGGTTCTTGTAACCCTAACCGTAGCCAGGCATTTCAATCATGCCAATTTAACTATCATTTGACAGCATTTTTCACCTTTATGAAAATGTGCCTAAACAAGACAGATTATTAAAGAAGATACAGCTCCTAGGGGTTTTAAAAACTGTTTTGATTGTTTGACAGTGATTGTTTTTGGTTTTAAGAAAATATTCAAATTTGATGATTGGAGGGTTTCTGAGAAACCCTGCCGAAATGTACATTTCAAGCCCTAGCTAGGGTTAGGGTTAGCATTCCCACACTGGGTAGAAGTTTTTAACTGTCAGTGCTGCATTTCTGGCCCCCCGTTATCTTTAGGATGAGTCATAATTTGCTCCTATCTGCACATTTAGTTTTCGGACAGTTTTGGTCACCTTTTTGTATACTGCCTCATTCATTGATTTTATCCCAAAAACTGAGCCAGATGAAAAGTGTGAAGAATACCTGTTCTAATGGGCAAACTCTCTTCATTTTGTCATTTAAAGTGCAGCTAAAAGTGTAACTGCGGGCAACATTCTATGGTTCTTGTAACCCTAACCCTAGCCAGGCATTTAAATCATGCCAATTTAACTATCATTTGACAGCATTTTTCACCTTTATGAAAATGTGCCTAAACAAGACAGATTATTAAAGAAGATACATCTCCTAGAGGTTTTAAAGCTGTTTTGATTGTTTGAGAGTGATTGTTTTTGGTTTGAGGAAAATATCCAAATTTGATGATTGGAGGGTTTCTGAGACACTCTGCCGGAATGTACATTTCAAGCCCTAGCTAGGGTTAGGGTTAGCATTCCCACACTGGGTAGAAGTTTTTAACTGTCAGTGCTGCATTTCTGGCCCCCCGTTATCTTTAGGATGAGTCATAATTTGCTCCTATCTGCACATTTAGTTTTCGGACAGTTTTGGTCACCTTTTTGTATACTGCCTCATTCATTGATTTTATCCCAAAAACTGAGCCAGATGAAAAGTGTGAAGAATACCTGTTCTAATGGGCAAACTCTCTTCATTTTGTCATTTAAAGTGCAGCTAAAAGTGTAACTGCGGGCAACATTCTATGGTTCTTGTAACCCTAACCCTAGCCAGGCATTTAAATCATGCCAATTTAACTATCATTTGACAGCATTTTTCACCTTTATGAAAATGTGCCTAAACAAGACAGATTATTAAAGAAGATACATCTCCTAGAGGTTTTAAAGCTGTTTTGATTGTTTGAGAGTGATTGTTTTTGGTTTGAGGAAAATATCCAAATTTGATGATTGGAGGGTTTCTGAGACACCCTGCCGGAATGTACATTTCAAGCCCTAGCTAGGGTTAGGGTTAGCATTCCCACTCTGGGTAGAAGTTTTTTACTGTCAGTGCTGCATTTCTGGCCCCCCGTTATCTTTAGGATGAGTCATAATTTGCTCCTATCTGCACTTTTAGTTTTTGGACAGTTTTGGTAACCTTTTTGTATTCTGCCTCATTCATTGATTTTATCCCAAAAACTGAGCCAGATGAAAAGTGTGAAGAATACCTGTTCTAATGGGCAAACTCTCTTCATTTTGTCATTTAAAGTGCAGCTAAAAGTGTAACTGCGGGCAAAATTCTACGGTTCTTGTAACCCTAACCCTAGGCAGGCATTTAAATCATGCCAATTTAACTATCATTTGACAGCATTTTTCACCTTTATGAAAATGTGCCTAAACAAGACATATTATTAAAGAAGATACATCTCCTAGAGGTTTTAAAGCTGTTTTGATTGTTTGAGAGTGATTGTTTTTGGTTTGAGGAAAATATCCAAATTTGATGATTGGAGGGTTTCTGAGACACCCTGCCATAATGTACATTTCAAACCCTAGCTAGGGTTAGGGTTAGCATTCCCACACTGGGTAGAAGTTTTTAACTGTCAGTGCTGCATTTCTGGCCCCCCGTTACCTTTAGGATGAGTCATAATTTGCTCCTATCTGCACTTTTAGTTTTCGGACAGTTTTGGTCACCTTTTTGTATACTGCCTCATTCATTGATTTTATCCCAAAAACTGAGCCAGATGAAAAGTGTGAAGAATACCTGTTCTAATGGGCAAATTCTCTTCATTTTGTCATTTAAAGTGCAGCTAAAAGTGTAACTGCGGGCAAAATTCTATGGTTCTTGTAACCCTAACCCTAGCCAGGCATTTCAATCATGCCAATTTAACTATCATTTGACAGCATTTTTCACCTTTATGAAAATGTGCCTAAACAAGACAGATTATTAAAGAAGATACAGCTCCTAGGGGTTTTAAAAACTGTTTTGATTGTTTGACAGTGATTGTTTTTGGTTTTAAGAAAATATTCAAATTTGATGATTGGAGGGTTTCTGAGACACTCTGCCGGAATGTACATTTCAAGCCCTAGCTAGGGTTAGGGTTAGCATTCCCACTCTGGGTAGAAGTTTTTTACTGTCAGTGCTGCATTTCTGGCCCCCCGTTATCTTTAGGATGAGTCATAATTTGCTCCTATCTGCACTTTTAGTTTTCGGACAGTTTTGGTCACCTTTTTGTATTCTGCCTCATTCATTGATTTTATCCCAAAAACTGAGCCAGATGAAAAGTGTGAAGAATACCTGTTCTAATGGGCAAACTCTCTTCATTTTGTCATTTAAAGTGCAGCTAAAAGTGTAACTGCGGGCAAAATTCTATGGTTCTTGTAACCCTAACCCTAGCCAGGCATTTCAATCATGCCAATTTAACTATAATTTGACAGCATTTTTCACCTTTATGAAAATGTACCTAAACAAGACAGATTATTAAAGAAGATACATCTCCTAGAGGTTTTAAAGCTGTTTTGATTGTTTGAGAGTGATTGTTTTTGGTTTGAGGAAAATATCCAAATTTGATGATTGGAGGGTTTCTGAGACACCCTGCCATAATGTACATTTCAAACCCTAGCTAGGGTTAGGGTTAGCATTCCCACACTGGGTAGAAGTTTTTAACTGTCAGTGCTGCATTTCTGGCCCCCCGTTATCTTTAGGATGAGTCATAATTTGCTCCTATCTGCACATTTAGTTTTCGGACAGTTTTGGTCACCTTTTTGTATAGTGCCTCATTCATTGATTTTATCCCAAAAACTGAGCCAGATGAAAAGTGTGAAGAATACCTGTTCTAATGGGCAAACTCTCTTCATTTTGTCATTTAAAGTGCAGCTAAAAGTGTAACTGCGGGCAACATTCTATGGTTCTTGTAACCCTAACCCTAGCCAGGCATTTAAATCATGCCAATTTAACTATCATTTGACAGCATTTTTCACCTTTATGAAAATGTGCCTAAACAAGACAGATTATTAAAGAAGATACATCTCCTAGAGGTTTTAAAGCTGTTTTGATTGTTTGAGAGTGATTGTTTTTGGTTTGAGGAAAATATCCAAATTTGATGATTGGAGGGTTTCTGAGACACTCTGCCGGAATGTACATTTCAAGCCCTAGCTAGGGTTAGGGTTAGCATTCCCACTCTGGGTAGAAGTTTTTTACTGTCAGTGCTGCATTTCTGGCCCCCCGTTATCTTTAGGATGAGTCATAATTTGCTCCTATCTGCACTTTTAGTTTTCGGACAGTTTTGGTCACCTTTTTGTATTCTGCCTCATTCATTGATTTTATCCCAAAAACTGAGCCAGATGAAAAGTGTGAAGAATAGCTGTTCTAATGGGCAAACTCTCTTCATTTTGTCATTTAAAGTGCAGCTAAAAGTGTAACTGCGGGCAAAATTCTATGGTTCTTGTAACCCTAACCCTAGCCAGGCATTTCAATCATGCCAATTTAACTATCATTTGACAGCATTTTTCACCTTTATGAAAATGTACCTAAACAAGACAGATTATTAAAGAAGATACATCTCCTAGAGGTTTTAAAGCTGTTTTGATTGTTTGAGAGTGATTGTTTTTGGTTTGAGGAAAATATCCAAATTTGATGATTGGAGGGTTTCTGAGACACCCTGCCATAATGTACATTTCAAACCCTAGCTAGGGTTAGGGTTAGCATTCCCACACTGGGTAGAAGTTTTTAACTGTCAGTGCTGCATTTCTGGCCCCCCGTTATCTTTAGGATGAGTCATAATTTGCTCCTATCTGCACATTTAGTTTTCGGACAGTTTTGGTCACCTTTTTGTATACTGCCTCATTCATTGATTTTATCCCAAAAACTGAGCCAGATGAAAAGTGTGAAGAATACCTGTTCTAATGGGCAAACTCTCTTCATTTTGTCATTTAAAGTGCAGCTAAAAGTGCAACTGCGGGCAACATTCTATGGTTCTTGTAACCCTAACCCTAGCCAGGCATTTAAATCATGCCAATTTAACTATCATTTGACAGCATTTTTCACCTTTATGAAAATGTACCTAAACAAGACAGATTATTAAAGAAGATACATCTCCTAGAGGTTTTAAAGCTGTTTTGATTGTTTGAGAGTGATTGTTTTTGGTTTGAGGAAAATATCCAAATTTGATGATTGGAGGGTTTCTGAGACACCCTGCCATAATGTACATTTCAAACCCTAGCTAGGGTTAGGGTTAGCATTCCCACACTGGGTAGAAGTTTTTAACTGTCAGTGCTGCATTTCTGGCCCCCCGTTATCTTTAGGATGAGTCATAATTTGCTCCTATCTGCACATTTAGTTTTCGGACAGTTTTGGTCACCTTTTTGTATACTGCCTCATTCATTGATTTTATCCCAAAAACTGAGCCAGATGAAAAGTGTGAAGAATACCTGTTCTAATGGGCAAACTCTCTTCATTTTGTCATTTAAAGTGCAGCTAAAAGTGTAACTGCGGGCAACATTCTATGGTTCTTGTAACCCTAACCCTAGCCAGGCATTTAAATCATGCCAATTTAACTATCATTTGACAGCATTTTTCACCTTTATGAAAATGTGCCTAAACAAGACAGATTATTAAAGAAGATACATCTCCTAGAGGTTTTAAAGCTGTTTTGATTGTTTGAGAGTGATTGTTTTTGGTTTGAGGAAAATATCCAAATTTGATGATTGGAGGGTTTCTGAGACACTCTGCCGGAATGTACATTTCAAGCCCTAGCTAGGGTTAGGGTTAGCATTCCCACTCTGGGTAGAAGTTTTTTACTGTCAGTGCTGCATTTCTGGCCCCCCGTTATCTTTAGGATGAGTCATAATTTGCTCCTATCTGCACTTTTAGTTTTCGGACAGTTTTGGTCACCTTTTTGTATTCTGCCTCATTCATTGATTTTATCCCAAAAACTGAGCCAGATGAAAAGTGTGAAGAATACCTGTTCTAATGGGCAAACTCTCTTCATTTTGTCATTTAAAGTGCAGCTAAAAGTGTAACTGCGGGCAAAATTCTATGGTTCTTGTAACCCTAACCCTAGCCAGGCATTTCAATCATGCCAATTTAACTATCATTTGACAGCATTTTTCACCTTTATGAAAATGTACCTAAACAAGACAGATTATTAAAGAAGATACATCTCCTAGAGGTTTTAAAGCTGTTTTGATTGTTTGAGAGTGATTGTTTTTGGTTTGAGGAAAATATCCAAATTTGATGATTGGAGGGTTTCTGAGACACCCTGCCATAATGTACATTTCAAACCCTAGCTAGGGTTAGGGTTAGCATTCCCACACTGGGTAGAAGTTTTTAACTGTCAGTGCTGCATTTCTGGCCCCCCGTTATCTTTAGGATGAGTCATAATTTGCTCCTATCTGCACATTTAGTTTTCGGACAGTTTTGGTCACCTTTTTGTATACTGCCTCATTCATTGATTTTATCCCAAAAACTGAGCCAGATGAAAAGTGTGAAGAATACCTGTTCTAATGGGCAAACTCTCTTCATTTTGTCATTTAAAGTGCAGCTAAAAGTGTAACTGCGGGCAACATTCTATGGTTCTTGTAACCCTAACCCTAGCCAGGCATTTAAATCATGCCAATTTAACTATCATTTGACAGCATTTTTCACCTTTATGAAAATGTGCCTAAACAAGACAGATTATTAAAGAAGATACATCTCCTAGAGGTTTTAAAGCTGTTTTGATTGTTTGAGAGTGATTGTTTTTGGTTTGAGGAAAATATCCAAATTTGATGATTGGAGGGTTTCTGAGACACCCTGCCGGAATGTACATTTCAAGCCCTAGCTAGGGTTAGGGTTAGCATTCCCACTCTGGGTAGAAGTTTTTTACTGTCAGTGCTGCATTTCTGGCCCCCCGTTATCTTTAGGATGAGACATAATTTGCTCCTATCTGCACTTTTAGTTTTTGGACAGTTTTGGTAACCTTTTTGTATTCTGCCTCATTCATTGATTTTATCCCAAAAACTGAGCCAGATGAAAAGTGTGAAGAATACCTGTTCTAATGGGCAAACTCTCTTCATTTTGTCATTTAAAGTGCAGCTAAAAGTGTAACTGCGGGCAAAATTCTACGGTTCTTGTAACCCTAACCCTAGGCAGGCATTTAAATCATGCCAATTTAACTATCATTTGACAGCATTTTTCACCTTTATGAAAATGTGCCTAAACAAGACATATTATTAAAGAAGATACATCTCCTAGAGGTTTTAAAGCTGTTCTGATTGTTTGAGAGTGATTGTTTTGTGTTTGAGGAAAATATCCAATTTTGATGATTGGAGGGTTTCTGAGACACCCTGCCATAATGTACATTTCAAACCCTAGCTAGGGTTAGGGTTAGCATTCCCACACTGGGTAGAAGTTTTTAACTGTCAGTGCTGCATTTCTGGCCCCCCGTTACCTTTAGGATGAGTCATAATTTGCTCCTATCTGCACTTTTAGTTTTCGGACAGTTTTGGTCACCTTTTTGTATACTGCCTCATTCATTGATTTTATCCCAAAAACTGAGCCAGATGAAAAGTGTGAAGAATACCTGTTCTAATGGGCAAATTCTCTTCATTTTGTCATTTAAAGTGCAGCTAAAAGTGTAACTGCGGGCAAAATTCTATGGTTCTTGTAACCCTAACCGTAGCCAGGCATTTCAATCATGCCAATTTAACTATCATTTGACAGCATTTTTCACCTTTATGAAAATGTGCCTAAACAAGACAGATTATTAAAGAAGATACAGCTCCTAGGGGTTTTAAAAACTGTTTTGATTGTTTGACAGTGATTGTTTTTGGTTTTAAGAAAATATTCAAATTTGATGATTGGAGGGTTTCTGAGGAACCCTGCCGAAATGTACATTTCAAACCCTAGCTAGGGTTAGGGTTAGCATTCCCACACTGGGTAGAAGTTTTTAACTGTCAGTGCTGCATTTCTGGCCCCCCGTTATCTTTAGGATGAGTCATAATTTGCTCCTATCTGCACATTTAGTTTTCGGACAGTTTTGGTCACCTTTTTGTATACTGCCTCATTCATTGATTTTATCCCAAAAACTGAGCCAGATGAAAAGTGTGAAGAATACCTGTTCTAATGGGCAAACTCTCTTCATTTTGTCATTTAAAGTGCAGCTAAAAGTGTAACTGCGGGCAACATTCTATGGTTCTTGTAACCCTAACCCTAGCCAGGCATTTCAATCATGCCAATTTAACTATCATTTGACAGCATTTTTCACCTTTATGAAAATGTGCCTAAACAAGACAGATTATTAAAGAAGATACATCTCCTAGAGGTTTTAAAGCTGTTTTGATTGTTTGAGAGTGATTGTTTTTGGTTTGAGGAAAATATCCAATTTTGATGATTGGAGGGTTTCTGAGACACCCTGCCGGAATGTACATTTCAAGCCCTAGCTAGGGTTAGGGTTAGCATTCCCACTCTGGGTAGAAGTTTTTTACTGTCAGTGCTGCATTTCTGGCCCCCCGTTATCTTTAGGATGAGACATAATTTGCTCCTATCTGCACTTTTAGTTTTTGGACAGTTTTGGTAACCTTTTTGTATTCTGCCTCATTCATTGATTTTATCCCAAAAACTGAGCCAGATTAAAAGTGTGAAGAATACCTGTTCTAATGGGCAAACTCTCTTCATTTTGTCATTTAAAGTGCAGCTAAAAGTGTAACTGCGGGCAAAATTCTACGGTTCTTGTAACCCTAACCCTAGGCAGGCATTTAAATCATGCCAATTTAACTATCATTTGACAGCATTTTTCACCTTTATGAAAATGTGCCTAAACAAGACATATTATTAAAGAAGATACATCTCCTAGAGGTTTTAAAGCTGTTTTGATTGTTTGAGAGTGATTGTTTTTGGTTTGAGGAAAATATCCAAATTTGATGATTGGAGGGTTTCTGAGACACCCTGCCATAATGTACATTTCAAACCCTAGCTAGGGTTAGGGTTAGCATTCCCACACTGGGTAGAAGTTTTTAACTGTCAGTGCTGCATTTCTGGCCCCCCGTTATCTTTAGGATGAGTCATAATTTGCTCCTATCTGCACTTTTAGTTTTCGGACAGTTTTGGTCACCTTTTTGTATACTGCCTCATTCATTGATTTTATCCCAAAAACTGAGCCAGATGAAAAGTGTGAAGAATACCTGTTCTAATGTGCAAATTCTCTTCATTTTGTCATTTAAAGTGCAGCTAAAAGTGTAACTGCGGGCAAAATTCTATGGTTCTTGTAACCCTAACCCTAGCCAGGCATTTAAATCATGCCAATTTAACTATCATTTGACAGCATTTTTCACCTTTATGAAAATGTGCCTAAACAAGACAGATTATTAAAGAAGATACAGCTCCTAGGGGTTTTAAAAACTGTTTTGATTGTTTGACAGTGATTGTTTTTGGTTTTAAGAAAATATTCAAATTTGATGATTGGAGGGTTTCTGAGAAACCCTGCCGAAATTTACATTTCAAACCCTAGCTAGGGTTAGGGTTAGCATTCCCACACTAGGTAGAAGTTTTTTACTGTCAGTGCTGCATTCTGGGCCCCCCGTTATCTTTAGGATGAGTCATAATTTGCTCCTATCTGCACTTTTAGTTTTCGGACAGTTTTGGTCACCTTTTTGTATACTGCCTCATTCATTGATTTTATCCCAAAAACTGAGCCAGATGAAAAGTGTGAAGAATACCTGTTCTAATGGGCAAATTCTCTTCATTTTGTCATTTAAAGTGCAGCTAAAAGTGTAACTGCGGGCAAAATTCTATGGTTCTTGTAACCCTAACCCTAGCCAGGCATTTCAATCATGCCAATTTAACTATCATTTGACAGCATTTTTCACCTTTATGAAAATGTGCCTAAACAAGACAGATTATTAAAGAAGATACAGCTCCTAGAGGTTTTAAAGCTGTTTTGATTGTTTGAGAGTGATTGTTTTTGGTTTGAGGAAAATATCCAAATTTGATGATTGGAGGGTTTCTGAGACACTCTGCCGGAATGTACATTTCATGCCCTAGCTAGGGTTAGGGTTAGCATTCCCACTCTGGGTAGAAGTTTTTTACTGTCAGTGCTACATTTCTGGCCCCCCGTTATCTTTAGGATGAGTCATAATTTGCTCCTCTCTGCACTTTTAGTTTTCGGACAGTTTTGGTCACTTTTTGTATTCTGCCTCATTCATTGATTTTATCCCAAAAACTGAGCCAGATGAAAAGTGTGAAGAATACCTGTTCTAATGGGCAAACTCTCTTCATTTTGTCATTTAAAGTGCAGCTAAAAGTGTAACTGCGGGCAAAATTCTATGGTTCTTGTAACCCTAACCCTAGCCAGGCATTTCAATCATGCCAATTTAACTATCATTTGACAGCATTTTTCACCTTTATGAAAATGTACCTAAACAAGACAGATTATTAAAGAAGATACATCTCCTAGAGGTTTTAAAGCTGTTTTGATTGTTTGAGAGTGATTGTTTTTGGTTTGAGGAAAATATCCAAATTTGATGATTGGAGGGTTTCTGAGACACTATGCCGGAATGTACATTTCAAGCCCTAGCTAGGGTTAGGGTTAGCATTCCCACTCTGGGTAGAAGTTTTTTACTGTCAGTGCTGCATTTCTGGCCCCCCGTTATCTTTAGGATGAGTCATAATTTGCTCCTATCTGCACTTTTAGTTTTCGGACAGTTTTGGTCACCTTTTTGTATACTGCCTCATTCATTGATTTTATCCCAAAAACTGAGCCAGATGAAAAGTGTGAAGAATACCTGTTCTAATGGGCAAACTCTCTTCATTTTGTCATTTAAAGTGCAGCTAAAAGTGTAACTGCGGGCAACATTCTATGGTTCTTGTAACCCTAACCCTAGCCAGGCATTTAAATCATGCCAATTTAACTATCATTTGACAGCATTTTTCACCTTTATGAAAATGTGCCTAAACAAGACAGATTATTAAAGAAGATACATCTCCTAGAGGTTTTAAAGCTGTTTTGATTGTTTGAGAGTGATTGTTTTTGGTTTGAGGAAAATATCCAAATTTGATGATTGGAGGGTTTCTGAGACACTATGCCGGAATGTACATTTCAAGCCCTAGCTAGGGTTAGGGTTAGCATTCCCACTCTGGGTAGAAGTTTTTTACTGTCAGTGCTGCATTTCTGGCCCCCCGTTATCTTTAGGATGAGTCATAATTTGCTCCTATCTGCACTTTTAGTTTTCGGACAGTTTTGGTCACCTTTTTGTATTCTGCCTCATTCATTGATTTTATCCCAAAAACTGAGCCAGATGAAAAGTGTGAAGAATACCTGTTCTAATGGGCAAACTCTCTTCATTTTGTCATTTAAAGTGCAGCTAAAAGTGTAACTGCGGGCAACATTCTATGGTTCTTGTAACCCTAACCCTAGCCAGGCATTTAAATCATGCCAATTTAACTATCATTTGACAGCATTTTTCACCTTTATGAAAATGTGCCTAAACAAGACAGATTATTAAAGAAGATACATCTCCTAGAGGTTTTAAAGCTGTTTTGATTGTTTGAGAGTGATTGTTTTTGGTTTGAGGAAAATATCCAAATTTGATGATTGGAGGGTTTCTGAGACACTATGCCGGAATGTACATTTCAAGCCCTAGCTAGGGTTAGGGTTAGCATTCCCACTCTGGGTAGAAGTTTTTTACTGTCAGTGCTGCATTTCTGGCCCCCCGTTATCTTTAGGATGAGTCATAATTTGCTCCTATCTGCACATTTAGTTTTCGGACAGTTTTGGTCACCTTTTTGTATACTGCCTCATTCATTGATTTTATCCCAAAAACTGAGCCAGATGAAAAGTGTGAAGAATACCTGTTCTAATGGGCAAACTCTCTTCATTTTGTCATTTAACGTGCAGCTAAAAGTGTAACTGCGGGCAACATTCTATGGTTCTTGTAACCCTAACCCTAGCCAGGCATTTAAATCATGCCAATTTAACTATCATTTGACAGCATTTTTCACCTTTATGAAAATGTGCCTAAACAAGACAGATTATTAAAGAAGATACATCTCCTAGAGGTTTTAAAGCTGTTTTGATTGTTTGAGAGTGATTGTTTTTGGTTTGAGGAAAATATCCAAATTTGATGATTGGAGGGTTTCTGAGACACCCTGCCGGAATGTACATTTCAAGCCCTAGCTAGGGTTAGGGTTAGCATTCCCACTCTGGGTAGAAGTTTTTTACTGTCAGTGCTGCATTTCTGGCCCCCCGTTATCTTTAGGATGAGACATAATTTGCTCCTATCTGCACTTTTAGTTTTTGGACAGTTTTGGTAACCTTTTTGTATTCTGCCTCATTCATTGATTTTATCCCAAAAACTGAGCCAGATGAAAAGTGTGAAGAATACCTGTTCTAATGGGCAAACTCTCTTCATTTTGTCATTTAAAGTGCAGCTAAAAGTGTAACTGCGGGCAAAATTCTACGGTTCTTGTAACCCTAACCCTAGGCAGGCATTTAAATCATGCCAATTTAACTATCATTTGACAGCATTTTTCACCTTTATGAAAATGTGCCTAAACAAGACAGATTATTAAAGAAGATACAGCTCCTAGGGGTTTTAAAAACTGTTTTGATTGTTTGACAGTGATTGTTTTTGGTTTTAAGAAAATATTCAAATTTGATGATTGGAGGGTTTCTGAGAAACCCTGCCGAAATTTACATTTCAAACCCTAGCTAGGGTTAGGGTTAGCATTCCCACACTAGGTAGAAGTTTTTTACTGTCAGTGCTGCATTCTGGGCCCCCCGTTATCTTTAGGATGAGTCATAATTTGCTCCTATCTGCACTTTTAGTTTTCGGACAGTTTTGGTCACCTTTTTGTATACTGCCTCATTCATTGATTTTATCCCAAAAACTGAGCCAGATGAAAAGTGTGAAGAATACCTGTTCTAATGGGCAAACTCTCTTCATTTTGTCATTTAAAGTGCAGCTAAAAGTGTAACTGCGGGCAAAATTCTGTGGTTCTTGTAACCCTAACCCTAGCCAGGCATTTAAATCATGCCAATTTCACTATCATTTGACAGCATTTTTCGCCTTTATGAAAACGTGCCTAAACAAGACAGATTATTAAAGAATATACATCTCCTAGAGGTTTTAAAGCTGTTTTGATTGTTTGAGAGTGATTGTTTTTGGTTTGAGGAAAATATCCAAATTTGATGATTGGAGGGTTTCTGAGACACCCTGCCGGAATGTACATTTCAAGCCCTAGCTAGGGTTAGGGTTAGCATTCCCACTCTGGGTAGAAGTTTTTTACTGTCAGTGCTGCATTTCTGGCCCCCCGTTATCTTTAGGATGAGTCATAATTTGCTCCTATCTGCACTTTTAGTTTTCGGACAGTTTTGGTCACCTTTTTGTATACTGCCTCATTCATTGATTTTATCCCAAAAACTGAGCCAGATGAAAAGTGTGAAGAATACCTGTTCTAATGGGCAAACTCTCTTCATTTTGTCATTTAAAGTGCAGCTAAAAGTGTAACTGCGGGCAAAATTCTATGGTTCTTGTAACCCTAACCCTAGCCAGGCATTTCAATCATGCCAATTTAACTATCATTTGACAGCATTTTTCACCTTTATGAAAATGTACCTAAACAAGACAGATTATTAAAGAAGATACATCTCCTAGAGGTTTTAAAGCTGTTTTGATTGTTTGAGAGTGATTGTTTTTGGTTTGAGGAAAATATCCAAATTTGATGATTGGGGGGTTTCTGAGACACCCTGCAATAATGTACATTTCAAACCCTAGCTAGGGTTAGGGTTAGCATTCCCACACTGGGTAGAAGTTTTTAACTGTCAGTGCTGCATTTCTGGCCCCCCGTTATCTTTAGGATGAGTCATAATTTGCTCCTATCTGCACATTTAGTTTTCGGACAGTTTTGGTCACCTTTTTGTATACTGCCTCATTCATTGATTTTATCCCAAAAACTGAGCCAGATGAAAAGTGTGAAGAATACCTGTTCTAATGGGCAAACTCTCTTCATTTTGTCATTTAAAGTGCAGCTAAAAGTGTAACTGCGGGCAACATTCTATGGTTCTTGTAACCCTAACCCTAGCTAGGCATTTAAATCATGCCAATTTCACTATCATTTGACAGCATTTTTCACCTTTATGAAAATGTGCCTAAACAAGACAGATTATTAAAGAAGATACATCTCCTAGAGGTTTTAAAGCTGTTTTGATTGTTTGAGAGTGATTGTTTTTGGTTTGAGGAAAATATCCAAATTTGATGATTGGAGGGTTTCTGAGACACCCTGCCGGAATGTACATTTCAAGCCCTAGCTAGGGTTAGGGTTAGCATTCCCACTCTGGGTAGAAGTTTTTTACTGTCAGTGCTGCATTTCTGGCCCCCCGTTATCTTTAGGATGAGACATAATTTGCTCCTATCTGCACTTTTAGTTTTTGGACAGTTTTGGTAACCTTTTTGTATTCTGCCTCATTCATTGATTTTATCCCAAAAACTGAGCCAGATGAAAAGTGTGAAGAATACCTGTTCTAATGGGCAAACTCTCTTCATTTTGTCATTTAAAGTGCAGCTAAAAGTGTAACTGCGGGCAAAATTCTACGGTTCTTGTAACCCTAACCCTAGGCAGGCATTTAAATCATGCCAATTTAACTATCATTTGACAGCATTTTTCACCTTTATGAAAATGTGCCTAAACAAGACATATTATTAAAGAAGATACATCTCCTAGAGGTTTTAAAGCTGTTTTGATTGTTTGAGAGTGATTGTTTTTGGATTGAGGAAAATATCCAAATTTGATGATTGGAGGGTTTCTGAGACACCCTGCCATAATGTACATTTCAAACCCTAGCTAGGGTTAGGGTTAGCATTCCCACACTGGGTAGAAGTTTTTAACTGTCAGTGCTGCATTTCTGGCCCCCCGTTATCTTTAGGATGAGTCATAATTTGCTCCTATCTGCACTTTTAGTTTTCGGACAGTTTTGGTCACCTTTTTGTATACTGCCTCATTCATTGATTTTATCCCAAAAACTGAGCCAGATGAAAAGTGTGAAGAATACCTGTTCTAATGGGCAAACTCTCTTCATTTTGTCATTTAAAGTGCAGCTAAAAGTGTAACTGCGGGCAAAATTCTACGGTTCTTGTAACCCTAACCCTAGGCAGCCATTTAAATCATGCCAATTTAACTATCATTTGACAGCATTTTTCACCTTTATGAAAATGTGCCTAAATAAGACAGATTATTAAAGAAGATACGTCTCCTAGAGGTTTTAAAGCTGTTTTGATTGTTTGAGAGTGATTGTTTTTGGTTTGAGGAAAATATCCAAATTTGATGATTGAAGGGTTTCTGAGACACCCTGCCATAATGTACATTTCAAACCCTAGCTAGGGTTAGGGTTAGCATTCCCACACTGGGTAGAAGTTTTTTACTGTCAGTGCTACATTTCTGGCCCCCCGTTATCTTTAGGATGAGTCATAATTTGCTCCTATCTGCACTTTTAGTTTTCGGACAGTTTTGGTCACCTTTTTGTATTCTGCCTCATTCATTGATTTTATCCCAAAAACTGAGCCAGATGAAAAGTGTGAAGAATACCTGTTCTAATGGGCAAACTCTCTTCATTTTGTAATTTAAAGTGCAGCTAAAAGTGTAACTGCGGGCAAAATTTTATGGTTCTTGTAACCCTAACCCTAGCCAGGCATTTCAATCATGCAAATTTAACTATCATTTGACAGCATTTTTCACCTTTATGAAAATGTACCTAAACAAGACAGATTATTAAAGAAGATACATCTCCTAGAGGTTTTAAAGCTGTTTTGATTGTTTGAGAGTGATTGTTTTTGGTTTGAGGAAAATATCCAAATTTGATGATTGGAGGGTTTCTGAGACACCCTGCAATAATGTACATTTCAAACCCTAGCTAGGGTTAGGGTTAGCATTCCCACACTGGGTAGAAGTTTTTAACTGTCAGTGCTGCATTTCTGGCCCCCCGTTATCTTTAGGATGAGTCATAATTTGCTCCTATCTGCACATTTAGTTTTCGGACAGTTTTGGTCACCTTTTTGTATACTGCCTCATTCATTGATTTTATCCCAAAAACTGAGCCAGATGAAAAGTGTGAAGAATACCTGTTCTAATGGGCAAACTCTCTTCATTTTGTCATTTAAAGTGCAGCTAAAAGTGTAACTGCGGGCAACATTCTATGGTTCTTGTAACCCTAACCCTAGCCAGGCATTTAAATCATGCCAATTTAACTATCATTTGACAGCATTTTTCACCTTTATGAAAATGTGCCTAAACAAGACAGATTATTAAAGAAGATACATCTCCTAGAGGTTTTAAAGCTGTTTTGATTGTTTGAGAGTGATTGTTTTTGGTTTGAGGAAAATATCCAAATTTGATGATTGGAGGGTTTCTGAGACACTATGCCGGAATGTACATTTCAAGCCCTAGCTAGGGTTAGGGTTAGCATTCCCACTCTGGGTAGAAGTTTTTTACTGTCAGTGCTGCATTTCTGGCCCCCCGTTATCTTTAGGATGAGTCATAATTTACTCCTATCTGCACTTTTAGTTTTCGGACAGTTTTGGTCACCTTTTTGTATTCTGCCTCATTCATTGATTTTATCCCAAAAACTGAGCCAGATGAAAAGTGTGAAGAATACCTGTTCTAATGGGCAAACTCTCTTCATTTTGTCATTTAAAGTGCAGCTAAAAGTGTAACTGCGGGCAAAATTCTATGGTTCTTGTAACCCTAACCCTAGCCCGGCATTTCAATCATGCCAATTTAACTATCATTTGACAGCATTTTTCACCTTTATGAAAATGTACCTAAACAAGACAGATTATTAAAGAAGATACATCTCCTAGAGGTTTTAAAGCTGTTTTGATTGTTTGAGAGTGATTGTTTTTGGTTTGAGGAAAATATCCAAATTTGATGATTGGAGGGTTTCTGAGACACCCTGCCATAATGTACATTTCAAACCCTAGCTAGGGTTAGGGTTAGCATTCCCACACTGGGTAGAAGTTTTTAACTGTCAGTGCTGCATTTCTGGCCCCCCGTTATCTTTAGGATGAGTCATAATTTGCTCCTATCTGCACATTTAGTTTTCGGACAGTTTTGGTCACCTTTTTGTATACTGCCTCATTCATTGATTTTATCCCAAAAACTGAGCCAGATGAAAAGTGTGAAGAATACCTGTTCTAATGGGCAAACTCTCTTCATTTTGTCATTTAAAGTGCAGCTAAAAGTGTAACTGCGGGCAACATTCTATGGTTCTTGTAACCCTAACCCTAGCCAGGCATTTAAATCATGCCAATTTAACTATCATTTGACAGCATTTTTCACCTTTATGAAAATGTGCCTAAACAAGACAGATTATTAAAGAAGATACATCTCCTAGAGGTTTTAAAGCTGTTTTGATTGTTTGAGAGTGATTGTTTTTGGTTTGAGGAAAATATCCAAATTTGATGATTGGAGGGTTTCTGAGACACCCTGCCGGAATGTACATTTCAAGCCCTAGCTAGGGTTAGGGTTAGCATTCCCACTCTGGGTAGAAGTTTTTTACTGTCAGTGCTGCATTTCTGGCCCCCCGTTATCTTTAGGATGAGACATAATTTGCTCCTATCTGCACTTTTAGTTTTTGGACAGTTTTGGTAACCTTTTTGTATTCTGCCTCATTCATTGATTTTATCCCAAAAACTGAGCCAGATGAAAAGTGTGAAGAATACCTGTTCTAATGGGCAAACTCTCTTCATTTTGTCATTTAAAGTGCAGCTAAAAGTGTAACTGCGGGCAAAATTCTACGGTTCTTGTAACCCTAACCCTAGGCAGGCATTTAAATCATGCCAATTTAACTATCATTTGACAGTATTTTTCACCTTTATGAAAATGTGCCTAAACAAGACATATTATTAAAGAAGATACATCTCCTAGAGGTTTTAAAGCTGTTTTGATTGTTTGAGAGTGATTGTTTTTGGTTTGAGGAAAATATCCAAATTTGATGATTGGAGGGTTTCTGAGACACCCTGCCATAATGTACATTTCAAACCCTAGCTAGGGTTAGGGTTAGCATTCCCACACTGGGTAGAAGTTTTTAACTGTCAGTGCTGCATTTCTGGCCCCCCGTTATCTTTAGGATGAGTCATAATTTGCTCCTATCTGCACTTTTAGTTTTCGGACAGTTTTGGTCACCTTTTTGTATACTGCCTCATTCATTGATTTTATCCCAAAAACTGAGCCAGATGAAAAGTGTGAAGAATACCTGTTCTAATGGGCAAACTCTCTTCATTTTGTCATTTAAAGTGCAGCTAAAAGTGTAACTGCGGGCAACATTCTGTGGTTCTTGTAACCCTAATCCTAGCCAGGCATTTAAATCATGCCAATTTCACTATCATTTGACAGCATTTTTCACCTTTATGAAAACGTGCCTAAACAAGACAGATTATTAAAGAAGATACATCTCCTAGAGGTTTTAAAGCTGTTTTGATTGTTTGAGAGTGATTGTTTTTGGTTTGAGGAAAATATCCAAATTTGATGATTGGAGGGTTTCTGAGACACCCTGCCGGAATGTACATTTCAAGCCCTAGCTAGGGTTAGGGTTAGCATTCCCACTCTGGGTAGAAGTTTTTTACTGTCAGTGCTGCATTTCTGGCCCCCCGTTATCTTTAGGATGAGTCATAATTTGCTCCTATCTGCACTTTTAGTTTTCGGACAGTTTTGGTCACCTTTTTGTATACTGCCTCATTCATTGATTTTATCCCAAAAACTGAGCAAGATGAAAAGTGTGAAGAATACCTGTTCTAATGGGCAAACTCTCTTCATTTTGTCATTTAAAGTGCAGCTAAAAGTGTAACTGCGGGCAAAATTCTACGGTTCTTGTAACCCTAACCCTAGGCAGGCATTTAAATCATGCCAATTTAACTATCATTTGACAGCATTTTTCACCTTTATGAAAATGTGCCTAAACAAGACATATTATTAAAGAAGATACATCTCCTAGAGGTTTTAAAGCTGCTTTGATTGTTTGAGAGTGATTGTTTTTGGTTTGAGGAAAATATCCAAATTTGATGATTGGAGGGTTTCTGAGACACCCTGCCGGAATGTACATTTCAAGCCCTAGCTAGGGTTAGGGTTAGCATTCCCACTCTGGGTAGAAGTTTTTTACTGTCAGTGCTGCATTTCTGGCCCCCCGTTATCTTTAGGATGAGTCATAATTTGCTCCTATCTGCACTTTTAGTTTTCGGACAGTTTTGGTCACCTTTTTGTATACTGCCTCATTCATTGATTTTATCCCAAAAACTGAGCCAGATGAAAAGTGTGAAGAATACCTGTTCTAATGGGCAAACTCTCTTCATTTTGTCATTTAAAGTGCAGCTAAAAGTGTAACTGCGGGCAACATTCTATGGTTCTTGTAACCCTAACCCTAGCCAGGCATTTAAATCATGCCAATTTCACTATCATTTGACAGCATTTTTCACCTTTATGAAAATGTGCCTAAACAAGACAGATTACTAAAGAAGATACATCTCCTAGAGGTTTTAAAGCTGTTTTGATTGTTTGAGAGTGATTGTTTTTGGTTTGAGGAAAATATCCAAATTTGATGATTGGAGGGTTTCTGAGACACCCTGCCGGAATGTACATTTCAAGCCCTAGCTAGGGTTAGGGTTAGCATTCCCACTCTGGGTAGAAGTTTTTTACTGTCAGTGCTGCATTTCTGGCCCCCCGTTATCTTTAGGATGAGACATAATTTGCTCCTATCTGCACTTTTAGTTTTTGGACAGTTTTGGTAACCTTTTTGTATTCTGCCTCATTCATTGATTTTATCCCAAAAACTGAGCCAGATGAAAAGTGTGAAGAATACCTGTTCTAATGGGCAAACTCTCTTCATTTTGTCATCTAAAGTGCAGCTAAAAGTGTAACTGCGGGCAAAATTCTACGGTTCTTGTAACCCCAACCCTAGGCAGGCATTTAAATCATGCCAATTTAACTATCATTTGACAGCATTTTTCACCTTTATGAAAATGTGCCTAAACAAGACAGATTATTAAAGAAGATACAGCTCCTAGGGGTTTTAAAAACTGTTTTGATTGTTTGACAGTGATTGTTTTTGGTTTTAAGAAAATATTCAAATTTGATGATTGGAGGGTTTCTGAGAAACCCTGCCGAAATTTACATTTCAAATCCTAGCTGGGGTTAGGGTTAGCATTCCCACACTAGGTAGAAGTTTTTTACTGTCAGTGCTGCATTCTGGGCCCCCCGTTATCTTTAGGATGAGTCATAATTTGCTCCTATCTGCACTTTTAGTTTTCGGACAGTTTTGGTCACCTTTTTGTATTCTGCCTCATTCATTGATTTTATCCCAAAAACTGAGCCAGATGAAAAGTGTGAAGAATACCTGTTCTAATGGGCAAACTCTCTTCATTTTGTCATTTAAAGTGCAGCTAAAAGTGTAACTGCGGGCAAAATTCTATGGTTCTTGTAACCCTAACCCTAGCCAGGCATTTCAATCATGCCAATTTAACTATCATTTGACAGCATTTTTCACCTTTATGAAAATGTACCTAAACAAGACAGATTATTAAAGAAGATACATCTCCTAGAGGTTTTAAAGCTGTTTTGATTGTTTGAGAGTGATTGTTTTTGGTTTGAGGAAAATATCCAAATTTGATGATTGGAGGGTTTCTGAGACACCCTGCCATAATGTACATTTCAAACCCTAGCTAGGGTTAGGGTTAGCATTCCCACACTGGGTAGAAGTTTTTAACTGTCAGTGCTGCATTTCTGGCCCCCCGCTATCTTTAGGATGAGTCATAATTTGCTCCTATCTGCACATTTAGTTTTCGGACAGTTTTGGTCACCTTTTTGTATACTGCCTCATTCATTGATTTTATCCCAAAAACTGAGCCAGATGAAAAGTGTGAAGAATACCTGTTCTAATGGGCAAACTCTCTTCATTTTGTCATTTAAAGTGCAGCTAAAAGTGTAACTGCGGGCAACATTCTATGGTTCTTGTAACCCTAACCCTAGCCAGGCATTTAAATCATGCCAATTTAACTATCATTTGACAGCATTTTTCACCTTTATGAAAATGTGCCTAAACAAGACAGATTATTAAAGAAGATACATCTCCTAGAGGTTTTAAAGCTGTTTTGATTGTTTGAGAGTGATTGTTTTTGGTTTGAGGAAAATATCCAAATTTGATGATTGGAGGGTTTCTGAGACACCCTGCCGGAATGTACATTTCAAGCCCTAGCTAGGGTTAGGGTTAGCATTCCCACTCTGGGTAGAAGTTTTTTACTGTCAGTGCTGCATTTCTGGCCCCCCGTTATCTTTAGGATGAGACATAATTTGCTCCTATCTGCACTTTTAGTTTTTGGACAGTTTTGGTAACCTTTTTGTATTCTGCCTCATTCATTGATTTTATCCCAAAAACTGAGCCAGATGAAAAGTGTGAAGAATACCTGTTCTAATGGGCAAACTCTCTTCATTTTGTCATTTAAAGTGCAGCTAAAAGTGTAACTGCGGGCAAAATTCTACGGTTCTTGTAACCCTAACCCTAGGCAGGCATTTAAATCATGCCAATTTAACTATCATTTGACAGCATTTTTCACCTTTATGAAAATGTGCCTAAACAAGACAGATTATTAAAGAAGATACGTCTCCTAGAGGTTTTAAAGCTGTTTTGATTGTTTGAGAGTGATTGTTTTTGGTTTGAGGAAAATATCCAAATTTGATGATTGGAGGGTTTCTGAGACACCCTGCCATAATGTACATTTCAAACCCTAGCTAGGGTTAGGGTTAGCATTCCCACACTGGGTAGAAGTTTTTTACTGTCAGTGCTGCATTTCTGGCCCACCGTTATCTTTAGGATGAGTCATAATTTGCTCCTATCTGCACTTTTAGTTTTCGGACAGTTTTGGTCACCTTTTTGTATACTGCCTCATTCATTGATTTTATCCCAAAAACTGAGCCAGATGAAAAGTGTGAAGAATACCTGTTCTAATGGGCAAATTCTCTTCATTTCGTCATTTAAAGTGCAGCTAAAAGTGTAACTGCGGGCAAAATTCTATGGTTCTTGTAATCCTAACCCTAGCCAGGCATTTCAATCATGCCAATTTAACTATCATTTGACAGCATTTTTCACCTTTATGAAAATGTGCCTAAACAAGACAGATTATTAAAGAAGATACAGCTCCTAGGGGTTTTAAAAACTGTTTTGATTGTTTGACAGTGATTGTTTTTGGTTTTAAGAAAATATTCAAATTTGATGATTGGAGGGTTTCTGAGAAACCCTGCCGAAATGTACATTTCAAACCCTAGCTAGGGTTAGGGTTAGCATTCCCACACTGGGTAGAAGTTTTTAACTGTCAGTGCTGCATTTCTGGCCCCCCGTTATCTTTAGGATGAGTCATAATTTGAACCTATCTGCACATTTAGTTTTCGGACAGTTTTGGTCACCTTTTTGTATACTGCCTCATTCATTGATTTTATCCCAAAAACTGAGCCAGATGAAAAGTGTGAAGAATACCTGTTCTAATGGGGAAACTCTCTTCATTTTGTCATTTAAAGTGCAGCTAAAAGTGTAACTGCGGGCAACATTCTATGGTTCTTGTAACCCTAACCCTAGCCAGGCATTTAAATCATGCCAATTTAACTATCATTTGACAGCATTTTTCACCTTTATGAAAATGTGCCTAAACAAGACAGATTATTAAAGAAGATACATCTCCTAGAGGTTTTAAAGCTGTTTTGATTGTTTGAGAGTGATTGTTTTTGGTTTGAGGAAAATATCCAAATTTGATGATTGGAGGGTTTCTGAGACACTCTGCCGGAATGTACATTTCAAGCCCTAGCTAGGGTTAGGGTTAGCATTCCCACTCTGGGTAGAAGTTTTTTACTGTCAGTGCTACATTTCTGGCCCCCCGTTATCTTTAGGATGAGTCATAATTTGCTCCTATCTGCACTTTTAGTTTTCGGACAGTTTTGGTCACCTTTTTGTATTCTGCCTCATTCATTGATTTTATCCCAAAAACTGAGCCAGATGAAAAGTGTGAAGAATACCTGTTCTAATGGGCAAACTCTCTTCATTTTGTCATTTAAAGTGCAGCTAAAAGTGTAACTGCGGGCAAAATTCTATGGTTCTTGTAACCCTAACCCTAGCCAGGCATTTCAATCATGCCAATTTAACTATCATTTGACAGCATTTTTCACCTTTATGAAAATGTACCTAAACAAGACAGATTATTAAAGAAGATACATCTCCTAGAGGTTTTAAAGCTGTTTTGATTGTTTGAGAGTGATTGTTTTTGGTTTGAGGAAAATATCCAAATTTGATGATTGGAGGGTTTCTGAGACACCCTGCCATAATGTACATTTCAAACCCTAGCTAGGGTTAGGGTTAGCATTCCCACACTGGGTAGAAGTTTTTAACTGTCAGTGCTGCATTTCTGGCCCCCCGCTATCTTTAGGATGAGTCATAATTTGCTCCTATCTGCACATTTAGTTTTCGGACAGTTTTGGTCACCTTTTTGTATACTGCCTCATTCATTGATTTTATCCCAAAAACCGAGCCAGATGAAAAGTGTGAAGAATACCTGTTCAGATGGGCAAACTCTCTTCATGTTGTCATTTAAAGTGCAGCTAAAAGTGTAACTGCGGGCAACATTCTATGGTTCTTGTAACCCTAACCCTAGCCAGGCATTTAAATCATGCCAATTTAACTATCATTTGACAGCATTTTTCACCTTAATGAAAATGTGCCTAAACAAGACAGATTATTAAAGAAGATACAGCTCCTAGGGGTTTTAAAAACTGTTTTGATTGTTTGACAGTGATTGTTTTTGGTTTGAGGAAAATATCCAAATTTGATGATTGGAGGGTTTCTGAGACACCCTGCCGGAATGTACATTTCAAGCCCTAGCTAGGGTTAGGGTTAGCATTCCCACTCTGGGTAGAAGTTTTTTACTGTCAGTGCTGCATTTCTGGCCCCCCGTTATCTTTAGGATGAGTCATAATTTGCTCCTATCTGCACTTTTAGTTTTCGGACAGTTTTGGTCACGTTTTTGTATACTGCCTCATTCATTGATTTTATCCCAAAAACTGAGCCAGATGAAAAGTGTGAAGAATACCTGTTCAGATGGGCAAACTCTCTTCATGTTGTCATTTAAAGTGCAGCTAAAAGTGTAACTGCGGGCAACATTCTATGGTTCTTGTAACCCTAACCCTAGCCAGGCATTTAAATCATGCCAATTTAACTATCATTTGACAGCATTTTTCACCTTTATGAAAATGTGCCTAAACAAGACAGATTATTAAAGAAGATACATCTCCTAGAGGTTTTAAAGCTGTTTTGATTGTTTGAGAGTGATTGTTTTTGGTTTGAGGAAAATATCCAAATTTGATGATTGGAGGGTTTCTGAGACACCCTGCCGGAATGTACATTTCAAGCCCTAGCTAGGGTTAGGGTTAGCATTCCCACTCTGGGTAGAAGTTTTTTACTGTCAGTGCTGCATTTCTGGCCCCCCGTTATCTTTAGGATGAGACATAATTTGCTCCTATCTGCACTTTTAGTTTTTGGACAGTTTTGGTAACCTTTTTGTATTCTGCCTCATTCATTGATTTTATCCCAAAAACTGAGCCAGATGAAAAGTGTGAAGAATACCTGTTCTAATGGGCAAACTCTCTTCATTTTGTCATTTAAAGTGCAGCTAAAAGTGTAACTGCGGGCAAAATTCTATGGTTCTTGCAACCCTAACCCTAGCCAGGCATTTCAATCATGCCAATTTAACTATCATTTGAAAGCATTTTTCACCTTTATGAAAATGTGCCTAAACAAGACAGATTATTAAAGAAGATACATCTCCTAGAGGTTTTAAAGCTGTTTTGATTGTTTGAGAGTGATTGTTTTTGGTTTGAGGAAAATATCCAAATTTGATGATTGGAGGGTTTCTGAGACACCCTGCCGGAATGTACATTTCAAGCCTTAGCTAGGGTTAGGGTTAGCATTCCCACTCTGGGTAGAAGTTTTTTACTGTCAGTGCTGCATTTCTGGCCCCCCGTTATCTTTAGGATGAGACATAATTTGCTCCTATCTGCACTTTTAGTTTTTGGACAGTTTTGGTAACCTTTTTGTATTCTGCCTCATTCATTGATTTCATCCCAAAAACTGAGCCAGATGAAAAGTGTGAAGAATACCTGTTCTAATGGGCAAACTCTCTTCATTTTGTCATTTAAAGTGCAGCTAAAAGTGTAACTACGGGCAAAATTCTACGGTTCTTGTAACCCTAACCCTAGGCAGGCATTTAAATCATGTCAATTTAACTATCATTTGACAGCATTTTTCACCTTTATGAAAATGTGCCTAAACAAGACATATTATTAAAGAAGATACATCTCCTAGAGGTTTTAAAGCTGTTTTGATTGTTTGAGAGTGATTGTTTTTGGTTTGAGGAAAATATCCAAATTTGATGATTGGAGGGTTTCTGAGACACCCTGCCATAATGTACATTTCAAACCCTAGCTAGGGTTAGGGTTAGCATTCCCACACTGGGTAGAAGTTTTTAACTGTCAGTGCTGCATTTCTGGCCCCCCGTTATCTTTAGGATGAGTCATAATTTGCTCCTATCTGCACTTTTAGTTTTCGGACAGTTTTGGTCACCTTTTTGTATACTGCCTCATTCATTGATTTTATCCCAAAAACTGAGCCAGATGAAAAGTGTGAAGAATACCTGTTCTAATGGGCAAACTCTCTTCATTTTGTCATTTAAAGTGCAGCTAAAAGTGTAACTGCGGGCAAAATTCTATGGTTCTTGTAACCCTAACCCTAGCCAGGCATTTCAATCATGCCAATTTAACTATCATTTGACAGCATTTTTCACCTTTATGAAAATGTGGCTAAACAAGACAGATTATTAAAGAAGATACATCTCCTAGAGGTTTTAAAGCTGTTTTGATTGTTTGAGAGTGGTTGTTTTTGGTTTGAGGAAAATATCCAAATTTGATGATTGGAGGGTTTCTGAGACACCCTGCCATAATGTACATTTCAAACCCTAGCTAGGGTTAGGGTTAGCATTCCCACACTGGGTAGAAGTTTTTAACTGTCAGTTCTGCATTTCTGGCCCCCTGTTATCTTTAGGATGAGTCATAATTTGCTCCTATCTGCACATTTAGTTTTCGGACAGTTTTGGTCACCTTTTTGTATACTGCCTCATTCATTGATTTTATCCCAAAAACTGAGCCAGATGAAAAGTGTGAAGAATACCTGTTCTAATGGGCAAACTCTCTTCATTTTGTCATTTAAAGTGCAGCTAAAAGTGTAACTGCGGGCAACATTCTATGGTTCTTGTAACCCTAACCCTAGCCAGGCATTTCAATCATGCCAATTTAACTATCATTTGACAGCATTTTTCACCTTTATGAAAATGTGCCTAAACAAGACAGATTATTAAAGAAGATACATCTCCTAGAGGTTTTAAAGCTGTTTTGATTGTTTGAGAGTGATTGTTTTTGGTTTGAGGAAAATATCCAAATTTGATGATTGGAGGGTTTCTGAGACACCCTGCCGGAATGTACATTTCAAGCCATAGCTAGGGTTAGGGTTAGCATTCCCACTCTGGGTAGAAGTTTTTAACTGTCAGTGCTGCATTTCTGGCCCCCCGTTATCTTTAGGGTGAGTCATAATTTGCTCCTATCTGCACTTTTAGTTTTCGGACAGTTTTGGTTACCTTTTTGTATACTGCCTCATTCATTGATTTTATCCCAAGAACTGAGCCAGATGAAAAGTGTGAAGAATACCTGTTCTAATGGGCAAACTCTCTTCATTTTGTCATTTAAAGTGCAGCTAAAAGTGTTACTGCGGGCAAAATTCTATGGTTCTTGTAACCCTAACCCTAGCCAGGCATTTCAATCATGCCAATTTAACTATCATTTGACAGCATTTTTCACCTTTATGAAAATGTGCCTAAACAAGACAGATTATTAAAGAAGATACATCTCCTAGAGGTTTTAAAGCTGTTTTGATTGTTTGAGAGTGATTGTTTTTGGTTTGAGGAAAATATCCAAATTTGATGATTGGAGGGTTTCTGAGACACCCTGCCATAATGTACATTTCAAACCCTAGCTAGGGTTAGGGTTAGCATTCCCGCAATAGGTAGAAGTTTTTTTCTGTTAGTGCTGCATTCTGGGCCCCCCGTTATCTTTAGGATGAATCATAATTTGCTCCTATCTGCACTTTTAGTTTTCGGACAGTTTTGGTCACCTTTTTGTATACTGCCTCATTCATTGATTTTATCCCAAGAACTGAGCCAGATGAAAAGTGTGAAGAATACCTGTTCTAATGGGCAAACTCTCTTCATTTTGTCATTTAAAGTGCAGCTAAAAGTGTTACTGCGGGCAAAATTCTATGGTTCTTGTAACCCTAACCCTAGCCAGGCATTTCAATCATGCCAATTTAACTATCATTTGACAGCATTTTTCACCTTTATGAAAATGTGCCTAAACAAGACAGATTATTAAAGAAGATACATCTCCTAGAGGTTTTAAAGCTGTTTTGATTGTTTGAGAGTGATTGTTTTTGGTTTGAGGAAAATATCCAAATTTGATGATTGGAGGGTTTCTGAGACACCCTGCCATAATGTACATTTCAAACCCTAGCTAGGGTTAGGGTTAGCATTCCCGCAATAGGTAGAAGTTTTTTTCTGTTAGTGCTGCATTCTGGGCCCCCCGTTATCTTTAGGATGAATCATAATTTGCTCCTATCTGCACTTTTAGTTTTCGGACAGTTTTGGTCACCTTTTTGTATACTGCCTCATTCATTGATTTTATCCCAAGAACTGAGCCAGATGAAAAGTGTGAAGAATACCTGTTCTAATGGGCAAACTCTCTTCATTTTGTCATTTAAAGTGCAGCTAAAAGTGTAACTGCGGGCAACATTCTATGGTTCTTGTAACCCTAACCCTAGCCAGGCATTTAAATCATGCCAATTTAACTATCATTTGACAGCATTTTTCACCTTTATGAAAATGTGCCTAAACAAGACAGATTATTAAAGAAGATACATCTCCTAGAGGTTTTAAAGCTGTTTTGATTGTTTGAGAGTGATTGTTTTTGGTTTGAGGAAAATATCCAAATTTGATGATTGGAGGGTTTCTGAGACACCCTGCCGGAATGTACATTTCAAGCCCTAGCTAGGGTTAGGGTTAGCATTCCCACTCTGGGTAGAAGTTTTTTACTGTCAGTGCTGCATTTCTGGCCCCCCGTTATCTTTAGGATGAGACATAATTTGCTCCTATCTGCACTTTTAGTTTTTGGACAGTTTTGGTAACCTTTTTGTATTCTGCCTCATTCATTGATTTTATCCCAAAAACTGAGCCAGATGAAAAGTGTGAAGAATACCTGTTCTAATGGGCAAACTCTCTTCATTTTGTCATTTAAAGTGCAGCTAAAAGTGTAACTGCGGGCAAAATTCTACGGTTCTTGTAACCCTAACCCTAGGCAGGCATTTAAATCATGCCAATTTAACTATCATTTGTCAGCATTTTTCACCTTTATGAAAATGTGCCTAAACAAGACATATTATTAAAGAAGATACATCTCCTAGAGGTTTTAAAGCTGTTTTGACTGTTTGAGAGTGATTGTTTTTGGTTTGAGGAAAATATCCAAATTTGATGATTGGAGGGTTTCTGAGACACCCTGCCATAATGTACATTTCAAACCCTAGCTAGGGTTAGGGTTAGCATTCCCACTCTGGGTAGAAGTTTTTAACTGTCAGTGCTGCATTTCTGGCCCCCCGTTATCTTTAGGATGAGTCATAATTTGCTCCTATCTGCACTTTTAGTTTTCGGACAGTTTTGGTTACATTTTTGTATACTGCCTCATTCATTGATTTTATCCCAAGAACTGAGCCAGATGAAAAGTGTGAAGAATACCTGTTCTAATGGGCAAACTCTCTTCATTTTGTCATTTAAAGTGCAGCTAAAAGTGTAACTGCGGGCAAAATTCTATGGTTCTTGTAACCCTAACCCTAGCCAGGCATTTCAATCATGCCAATTTAACTATCATTTGACAGCATTTTTCACCTTTATGAAAATGTGCCTAAACAAGACAGATTATTAAAGAAGATACATCTCCTAGAGGTTTTAAAGCTGTTTTGATTGTTTGAGAGTGATTGTTTTTGGTTTGAGGAAAATATCCAAATTTGATGATTGGAGGGTTTCTGAGACACCCTGCCATAATGTACATTTCAAACCCTAGCTAGGGTTAGGGTTAGCATTCCCACACTGGGTTGAAGTTTTTAACTGTCAGTGCTGCATTTCTGGCCCCCCGTTATCTTTAGGATGAGTCATAATTTGCTCCTATCTGCACATTTAGTTTTCGGACAGTTTTGGTCACCTTTTTGTATACTGCCTCATTCATTGATTTTATCCCAAAAACTGAGCCAGATGAAAAGTGTGAAGAATACCTGTTCTAATGGGCAAACTCTCTTCATTTTGTCATTTAAAGTGCAGCTAAAAGTGTAACTGCGGGCAAAATTCTACGGTTCTTGTAACCCTAACCCTAGGCAGGCATTTAAATCATGCCAATTTAACTATCATTTGACAGCATTTTTCTCCTTTATGAAAATGTGCCTAAACAAGACATATTATTAAAGAAGATACATCTCCTAGAGGTTTTAAAGCTGTTTTGATTGTTTGAGAGTGATTGTTTTTGGATTGAGGAAAATATCCAAATTTGATGATTGGAGGGTTTCTGAGACACCCTGCCATAATGTACATTTCAAACCCTAGCTAGGGTTAGGGTTAGCATTCCCACACTGGGTAGAACTTTTTAACTGTCAGTGCTGCATTTCTGGCCCCCCGTTATCTTTAGGATGAGTCATAATTTGCTCCTATCTGCACTTTTAGTTTTCGGACAGTTTTGGTCACCTTTTTGTATACTGCCTCATTCATTGATTTTATCCCAAAAACTGAGCCAGATGAAATGTGTGAAGAATACCTGTTCTAATGGGCAAATTCTCTTCATTTTGTCATTTAAAGTGCAGCTAAAAGTGTAACTGCGGGCAAAATTCTATGGTTCTTGTAACCCTAACCGTAGCCAGGCATTTCAATCATGCCAATTTAACTATCATTTGACAGCATTTTTCACCTTTATGAAAATGTGCCTAAACAAGACAGATTATTAAAGAAGATACAGCTCCTAGGGGTTTTAAAAACTGTTTTGATTGTTTGACAGTGATTGTTTTTGGTTTTAAGAAAATATTCAAATTTGATGATTGGAGGGTTTCTGAGAAACCCTGCCGAAATGTACATTTCAAACCCTAGCTAGGGTTAGGGTTAGCATTCCCACACTGGGTAGAAGTTTTTAACTGTCAGTGCTGCATTTCTGGCCCCCCGTTATCTTTAGGATGAGTCATAATTTGAACCTATCTGCACATTTAGTTTTCGGACAGTTTTGGTCACCTTTTTGTATACTGCCTCATTCATTGATTTTATCCCAAAAACTGAGCCAGATGAAAAGTGTGAAGAATACCTGTTCTAATGGGCAAACTCTCTTCATTTTGTCATTTAAAGTGCAGCTAAAAGTGTAACTGCGGGCAACATTCTATGGTTCTTGTAACCCTAACCCTAGCCAGGCATTTAAATCATGCCAATTTAACTATCATTTGACAGCATTTTTCACCTTTATGAAAATGTGCCTAAACAAGACAGATTATTAAAGAAGATACATCTCCTAGAGGTTTTAAAGCTGTTTTGATTGTTTGAGAGTGATTGTTTTTGGTTTGAGGAAAATATCCAAATTTGATGATTGGAGGGTTTCTGAGACACCCTGCCGGAATGTACATTTCAAGCCCTAGCTAGGGTTAGGGTTAGCATTCCCACTCTGGGTAGAAGTTTTTTACTGTCAGTGCTACATTTCTGGCCCCCCGTTATCTTTAGGATGAGTCATAATTTGCTCCTATCTGCACTTTTAGTTTTCGGACAGTTTTGGTCACCTTTTTGTATTCTGCCTCATTCATTGATTTTATCCCAAAAACTGAGCCAGATGAAAAGTGTGAAGAATACCTGTTCTAATGGGCAAACTCTCTTCATTTTGTCATTTAAAGTGCAGCTAAAAGTGTAACTGCGGGCAAAATTCTATGGTTCTTGTAACCCTTACCCTAGCCAGGCATTTCAATCATGCCAATTTAACTATCATTTGACAGCATTTTTCACCTTTATGAAAATGTACCTAAACAAGACAGATTATTAAAGAAGATACATCTCCTAGAGGTTTTAAAGCTGTTTTGATTGTTTGAGAGAGATTGTTTTTGGTTTGAGGAAAATATCCAAATTTGATGATTGGAGGGTTTCTGAGACACCCTGCCATAATGTACATTTCAAACCCTAGCTAGGGTTAGGGTTAGCATTCCCACACTGGGTAGAAGTTTTTAACTGTCAGTGCTGCATTTCTGGCCCCCCGCTATCTTTAGGATGAGTCATAATTTGCTCCTATCTGCACATTTAGTTTTCGGACAGTTTTGGTCACCTTTTTGTATACTGCCTCATTCATTGATTTTATCCCAAAAACTGAGCCAGATGAAAAGTGTGAAGAATACCTGTTCATATGGGCAAACTCTCTTCATGTTGTCATTTAAAGTGCAGCTAAAAGTGTAACTGCGGGCAACATTCTATGGTTCTTGTAACCCTAACCCTAGCCAGGCATTTAAATCATGCCAATTTAACTATCATTTGACAGCATTTTTCACCTTAATGAAAATGTGCCTAAACAAGACAGATTATTAAAGAAGATACAGCTCCTAGGGGTTTTAAAAACTGTTTTGATTGTTTGACAGTGATTGTTTTTGGTTTGAGGAAAATATCCAAATTTGATGATTGGAGGGTTTCTGAGACACCCTGCCGGAATGTACATTTCAAGCCCTAGCTAGGGTTAGGGTTAGCATTCCCACTCTGGGTAGAAGTTTTTTACTGTCAGTGCTGCATTTCTGGCCCCCCGTTATCTTTAGGATGAGTCATAATTTGCTCCTATCTGCACTTTTAGTTTTCGGACAGTTTTGGTCACGTTTTTGTATACTGCCTCATTCATTGATTTTATCCCAAAAACTGAGCCAGATGAAAAGTGTGAAGAATACCTGTTCAGATGGGCAAACTCTCTTCATGTTGTCATTTAAAGTGCAGCTAAAAGTGTAACTGGGGGCAACATTCTATGGTTCTTGTAACCCTAACCCTAGCCAGGCATTTAAATCATGCCAATTTAACTATCATTTGACAGCATTTTTCACCTTAATGAAAATGTGCCTAAACAAGACAGATTATTAAAGAAGATACAGCTCCTAGGGGTTTTAAAAACTGTTTTGATTGTTTGACAGTGATTGTTTTTGGTTTGAGGAAAATATCCAAATTTGATGATTGGAGGGTTTCTGAGACACCCTGGCGGAATGTACATTTCAAGCCCTAGCTAGGGTAAGGGTTAGCATTCCCACTCTGGGTAGAAGTTTTTTACTGTCAGTGCTGCATTTCTGGCCCCCCGTTATCTTTAGGATGAGTCATAATTTGCTCCTATCTGCACTTTTAGTTTTCGGACAGTTTTGGTCACCTTTTTGTATACTGCCTCATTCATTGATTTTATCCCAAAAACTGAGCCAGATGAAAAGTGTGAAGAATACCTGTTCTAATGGGCAAACTCTCTTCATTTTGTCATTTAAAGTGCAGCTAAAAGTGTAACTGCGGGCAAAATTCTATGGTTCTTGTAACCCTAACCCTAGCCAGGCATTTCAATCATGCCAATTTAACTATCATTTGACAGCATTTTTCACCTTTATGAAAATGTGCCTAAACAAGACAGATTATTAAAGAAGATACAGATCCTAGGGGTTTTAAAAACTGTTTTGATTGTTTGACAGTGATTGTTTTTGGTTTTAAGAAAATATTCAAATTTGATGATTGGAGGGTTTCTGAGAAACCCTTCAGAAATGTACATTTCAAACCCTAGCTAGGGTTAGGGTTAGCATTCCCACACTGGGTAGAAGTTTTTAACTGTCAGTGCTGCATTTCTGGCCCCCCGTTATCTTTAGGATGAGTCATAATTTGCTCCTATCTGCACTTTTAGTTTTCGGACAGTTTTGGTCACCTTCTTGTATACTGCCTCATTCATTGATTTTATCCCAAAAACTGAGCCAGATGAAAAGTGTGAAGAATACCTGTTCTAATGGGCAAACTCTCTTCATTTTGTCATTTAAAGTGCAGCTAAAAGTGTAACTGCGGGCAACATTCTATGGTTCTTGTAACCCTAACCCTAGCCAGGCATTTAAATCATGCCAATTTAACTATCATTTGACAGCATTTTTCACCTTTATGAAAATGTGCCTTTACAAGACAGATTATTAAAGAAGATACATCTCCTAGAGGTTTTAAAGCTGTTTTGATTGTTTGAGAGTGATTGTTTTTGGTTTGAGGAAAATATCCAAATTTGATGATTGGAGGGTTTCTGAGACACTCTGCCGGAATGTACATTTCAAGCCCTAGCTAGGGTTAGGGTTAGCATTCCCACTCTGGGTAGAAGTTTTTTACTGTCAGTGCTACATTTCTGGCCCCCCGTTATCTTTAGGATGAGTCATAATTTGCTCCTATCTGCACTTTTAGTTTTCGGACAGTTTTGGTCACCTTTTTGTATTCTGCCTTATTCATTGATTTTATCCCAAAAACTGAGCCAGATGAAAAGTGTGAAGAATACCTGTTCTAATGGGCAAACTCTCTTCATTTTGTCATTTAAAGTGCAGCTAAAAGTGTAACTGCGGGCAAAATTCTATGGTTCTTGTAACCCTAACCCTAGCCAGGCATTTCAATCATGCCAATTTAACTATCATTTGACAGCATTTTTCACCTTTATGAAAATGTACCTAAACAAGACAGATTATTAAAGAAGATACATCTCCTAGAGGTTTTAAAGCTGATTTGATTGTTTGAGAGTGATTGTTTTTGGTTTGAGGAAAATATCCAAATTTGATGATTGGAGGGTTTCTGAGACACCCTGCCATAATGTACATTTCAAACCCTAGCTAGGGTTAGGGTTAGCATTCCCACACTGGGTAGAAGTTTTTAACTGTCAGTGCTGCATTTCTGGCCCCCCGCTATCTTTAGGATGAGTCATAATTTGCTCCTATCTGCACATTTAGTTTTCGGACAGTTTTGGTCACCTTTTTGTATACTGCCTCATTCATTGATTTTATCCCAAAAACTGAGCCAGATGAAAAGTGTGAAGAAAACCTGTTCTAATGGGCAAACTCTCTTCATTTTGTCATTTAAAGTGCAGCTAAAACTGTAACTGCGGGCAACATTCTATGGTTCTTGTAACCCTAACCCTAGCCAGGCATTTCAATCATGCCAGTTTAACTATCATTTGACAGCATTTTTCACCTTTATGAAAATGTGCCTAAACAAGACAGATTATTAAAGAAGATACAGCTCCTAGGGGTTTTAAAAACTGTTTTGATTGTTTGACAGTGATTGTTTTTGGTTTTAAGAAAATATTCAAATTTGATGATTGGAGGGTTTCTGAGAAACCCTGCCGAAATGTACATTTCAAACCCTAGCTAGGGTTAGGGTTAGCATTCCCACACTAGGTAGAAGTTTTTTACTGTCAGTGCTGCATTCTGGGCCCCCCGTTATCTTTAGGATGAGTCATAATTTGCTCCTATCTGCACTTTTAGTTTTCGGACAGTTTTGGTCACCTTTTTGTATACTGCCTCATTCATTGATTTTATCCCAAAAACTGAGCCAGATGAAAAGTGTGAAGAATACCTGTTCTAATGGGCAAACTCTCTTCATTTTGTCATTTAAAGTGCAGCTAAAAGTGTAACTGCGGGCAAAATTCTATGGTTCTTGTAACCCTAACCCTAGCCAGGCATTTCAATCATGCCAATTTAACTATCATTTGACAGCATTTTTCACCTTTATGAAAATGTGCCTAAACAAAACAGATTATTAAAGAAGATACAGCTCCTAGGGGTTTTAAAAACTGTTTTGATTGTTTGACAGTGATTGTTTTTGGTTTTAAGAAAATATTCAAATTTGATGATTGGAGGGTTTCTGAGAAACCCTGCCGAAATGTACATTTCAAACCCTAGCTAGGGTTAGGGTTAGCATTCCCACACTGGGTAGAAGTTTTTAACTGTCAGTGCTGCATTTCTGGCCCCCCGTTATCTTTAGGATGAGTCATAATTTGAACCTATCTGCACATTTAGTTTTCGGACAGTTTTGGTCACCTTTTTGTATACTGCCTCATTCATTGATTTTATCCCAAAAACTGAGCCAGATGAAAAGTGTGAAGAATACCTGTTCTAATGGGCAAACTCTCTTCATTTTGTCATTTAAAGTGCAGCTAAAAGTGTAACTGCGGGCAACATTCTATGGTTCTTGTAACCCTAACCCTAGCCAGGCATTTCAATCATGCCAGTTTAACTATCATTTGACAGCATTTTTCACCTTTATGAAAATGTGCCTAAACAAGACAGATTATTAAAGAAGATACAGCTCCTAGGGGTTTTAAAAACTGTTTTGATTGTTTGACAGTGATTGTTTTTGGTTTGAGGAAAATATCCAAATTTGATGATTGGAGGGTTTCTGAGACACCCTGCCGGAATGTACATTTCAAGCCCTAGCTAGGGTTAGGGTTAGCATTCCCACTCTGGGTAGAAGTTTTTAACTGTCAGTGCTGCATTTCTGGCCCCCCGCTATCTTTAGGATGAGTCATAATTTGCTCCTATCTGCACATTTAGTTTTCGGACAGTTTTGGTCACCTTTTTGTATACTGCCTCATTCATTGATTTTATCCCAAAAACTGAGCCAGATGAAAAGTGTGAAGAATACCTGTTCAGATGGGCAAACTCTCTTCATGTTGTCATTTAAAGTGCAGCTAAAAGTGTAACTGCGGGCAACATTCTATGGTTCTTGTAACCCTAACCCTAGCCAGGCATTTAAATCATGCCAATTTAACTATCATTTGACAGCATTTTTCACCTTAATGAAAATGTGCCTAAACAAGACAGATTATTAAAGAAGATACAGCTCCTAGGGGTTTTAAAAACTGTTTTGATTGTTTGACAGTGATTGTTTTTGGTTTGAGGAAAATATCCAAATTTGATGATTGGAGGGTTTCTGAGACACCCTGCCGGAATGTACATTTCAAGCCCTAGCTAGGGTTAGGGTTAGCATTCCCACTCTGGGTAGAAGTTTTTAACTGTCAGTGCTGCATTTCTGGCCCCCCGCTATCTTTAGGATGAGTCATAATTTGCTCCTATCTGCACATTTAGTTTTCGGACAGTTTTGGTCACCTTTTTGTATACTGCCTCATTCATTGATTTTATCCCAAAAACTGAGCCAGATGAAAAGTGTGAAGAATACCTGTTCAGATGGGCAAACTCTCTTCATGTTGTCATTTAAAGTGCAGCTAAAAGTGTAACTGCGGGCAACATTCTATGGTTCTTGTAACCCTAACCCTAGCCAGGCATTTAAATCATGCCAATTTAACTATCATTTGACAGCATTTTTCACCTTAATGAAAATGTGCCTAAACAAGACAGATTATTAAAGAAGATACAGCTCCTAGGGGTTTTAAAAACTGTTTTGATTGTTTGACAGTGATTGTTTTTGGTTTGAGGAAAATATCCAAATTTGATGATTGGAGGGTTTCTGAGACACCCTGGCGGAATGTACATTTCAAGCCCTAGCTAGGGTTAGGATTAGCATTCCCACTCTGGGTAGAAGTTTTTTACTGTCAGTGCTGCATTTCTGGCCCCCCGTTATCTTTAGGATGAGTCATAATTTGCTCCTATCTGCACTTTTAGTTTTCGGACAGTTTTGGTCACCTTTTTGTATACTGCCTCATTCATTGATTTTATCCCAAAAACTGAGCCAGATGAAAAGTGTGAAGAATACCTGTTCTAATGGGCAAACTCTCTTCATTTTGTCATTTAAAGTGCAGCTAAAAGCGTAACTGCGGGCAAAATTCTATGGTTCTTGTAACCCTAACCCTAGCCAGGCATTTCAATCATGCCAATTTAACTATCATTTGACAGCATTTTTCACCTTTATGAAAATGTGCCTAAACAAGACAGATTATTAAAGAAGATACAGATCCTAGGGGTTTTAAAAACTGTTTTGATTGTTTGACAGTGATTGTTTTTGGTTTTAAGAAAATATTCAAATTTGATGATTGGAGGGTTTCTGAGAAACCCTTCAGAAATGTACATTTCAAACCCTAGCTAGGGTTAGGGTTAGCATTCCCACACTGGGTAGAAGTTTTTAACTGTCAGTGCTGCATTTCTGGCCCCCCGTTATCTTTAGGATGAGTCATAATTTGCTCCTATCTGCACTTTTAGTTTTCGGACAGTTTTGGTCACCTTCTTGTATACTGCCTCATTCATTGATTTTATCCCAAAAACTGAGCCAGATGAAAAGTGTGAAGAATACCTGTTCTAATGGGCAAACTCTCTTCATTTTGTCATTTAAAGTGCAGCTAAAAGTGTAACTGCGGGCAACATTCTATGGTTCTTGTAACCCTAACCCTAGCCAGGCATTTAAATCATGCCAATTTAACTATCATTTGACAGCATTTTTCACCTTTATGAAAATGTGCCTTAACAAGACAGATTATTAAAGAAGATACATCTCCTAGAGGTTTTAAAGCTGTTTTGATTGTTTGAGAGTGATTGTTTTTGGTTTGAGGAAAATATCCAAATTTGATGATTGGAGGGTTTCTGAGACACTCTGCCGGAATGTACATTTCAAGCCCTAGCTAGGGTTAGGGTTAGCATTCCCACACTGGGTAGAAGTTTTTAACTGTCAGTGCTGCATTTCTGGCCCCCCGCTATCTTTAGGATGAGTCATAATTTGCTCCTATCTGCACATTTAGTTTTCGGACAGTTTTGGTCACCTTTTTGTATACTGCCTCATTCATTGATTTTATCCCAAAAACTGAGCCAGATGAAAAGTGTGAAGAAAACCTGTTCTAATGGGCAAACTCTCTTCATTTTGTCATTTAAAGTGCAGCTAAAACTGTAACTGCGGGCAACATTCTATGGTTCTTGTAACCCTAACCCTAGCCAGGCATTTCAATCATGCCAGTTTAACTATCATTTGACAGCATTTTTCACCTTTATGAAAATGTGCCTAAACAAGACAGATTATTAAAGAAGATACAGCTCCTAGGGGTTTTAAAAACTGTTTTGATTGTTTGACAGTGATTGTTTTTGGTTTTAAGAAAATATTCAAATTTGATGATTGGAGGGTTTCTGAGAAACCCTGCCGAAATGTACATTTCAAACCCTAGCTAGGGTTAGGGTTAGCATTCCCACACTAGGTAGAAGTTTTTTACTGTCAGTGCTGCATTCTGGGCCCCCCGTTATCTTTAGGATGAGTCATAATTTGCTCCTATCTGCACTTTTAGTTTTCGGACAGTTTTGGTCACCTTTTTGTATACTGCCTCATTCATTGATTTTATCCCAAAAACTGAGCCAGATGAAAAGTGTGAAGAATACCTGTTCTAATGGGCAAACTCTCTTCATTTTGTCATTTAAAGTGCAGCTAAAAGTGTAACTGCGGGCAAAATTCTATGGTTCTTGTAACCCTAACCCTAGCCAGGCATTTCAATCATGCCAATTTAACTATCATTTGACAGCATTTTTCACCTTTATGAAAATGTGCCTAAACAAAACAGATTATTAAAGAAGATACAGCTCCTAGGGGTTTTAAAAACTGTTTTGATTGTTTGACAGTGATTGTTTTTGGTTTTAAGAAAATATTCAAATTTGATGATTGGAGGGTTTCTGAGAAACCCTGCCGAAATGTACATTTCAAACCCTAGCTAGGGTTAGGGTTAGCATTCCCACACTGGGTAGAAGTTTTTAACTGTCAGTGCTGCATTTCTGGCCCCCCGTTATCTTTAGGATGAGTCATAATTTGAACCTATCTGCACATTTAGTTTTCGGACAGTTTTGGTCACCTTTTTGTATACTGCCTCATTCATTGATTTTATCCCAAAAACTGAGCCAGATGAAAAGTGTGAAGAATACCTGTTCTAATGGGCAAACTCTCTTCATTTTGTCATTTAAAGTGCAGCTAAAAGTGTAACTGCGGGCAACATTCTATGGTTCTTGTAACCCTAACCCTAGCCAGGCATTTCAATCATGCCAGTTTAACTATCATTTGACAGCATTTTTCACCTTTATGAAAATGTGCCTAAACAAGACAGATTATTAAAGAAGATACAGCTCCTAGGGGTTTTAAAAACTGTTTTGATTGTTTGACAGTGATTGTTTTTGGTTTGAGGAAAATATCCAAATTTGATGATTGGAGGGTTTCTGAGACACTCTGTCGGAATGTACATTTCAAGCCCTAGCTAGGGTTAGGGTTAGCATTCCCACTCTGGGTAGAAGTTTTTTACTGTCAGTGCTACATTTCTGGCCCCCCGTTATCTTTAGGATGAGTCATAATTTGCTCCTATCTGCACTTTTAGTTTTCGGACAGTTTTGGTCACCTTTTTGTATTCTGCCTCATTCATTGATTTTATCCCAAAAACTGAGCCAGATGAAAAGTGTGAAGAATACCTGTTCTAATGGGTAAACTCTCTTCATTTTGTCATTTAAAGTGCAGCTAAAAGTGTAACTGCGGGCAACATTCTATGGTTCTTGTAACCCTAACCCTAGCCAGGCATTTAAATCATGCCAATTTAACTATCATTTGACAGCATTTTTCACCTTTATGAAAATGTGCCTAAACAAGACAGATTATTAAAGAAGATACATCTCCTAGAGGTTTTAAAGCTGTTTTGATTGTTTGAGAGTGATTGTTTTTGGTTTGAGGAAAATATCCAAATTTGATGATTGGAGGGTTTCTGAGACACCCTGCCGGAATGTACATTTCAAGCCCTAGCTAGGGTTAGGGTTAGCATTCCCACTCTGGGTAGAAGTTTTTTACTGTCAGTGCTGCATTTCTGGCCCCCCGTTATCTTTAGGATGAGTCATAATTTGCTCCTATCTGCACTTTTAGTTTTCGGACAGTTTTGGTCACCTTTTTGTATACTGCCTCATTCATTGATTTTATCCCAAAAACTGAGCCAGATGAAAAGTGTGAAGAATACCTGTTCTAATGGGCAAACTCTCTTCATTTTGTCATTTAAAGTGCAGCTAAAAGTGTAACTGCGGGCAACATTCTATGGTTCTTGTAACCCTAACCCTAGCCAGGCATTTCAATCATGCCAGTTTAACTATCATTTGACAGCATTTTTCACCTTTATGAAAATGTGCCTAAACAAGACAGATTATTAAAGAAGATACAGCTCCTAGGGGTTTTAAAAACTGTTTTGATTGTTTGACAGTGATTGTTTTTGGTTTGAGGAAAATATCCAAATTTGATGATTGGAGGGTTTCTGAGACACCCTGCCGGAATGTACATTTCAAGCCCTAGCTAGGGTTAGGGTTAGCATTCCCACTCTGGGTAGAAGTTTTTTACTGTCAGTGCTGCATTTCTGGCCCCCCGTTATCTTTAGGATGAGTCATAATTTGCTCCTATCTGCACTTTTAGTTTTCGGACAGTTTTGGTCACCTTTTTGTATACTGCCTCATTCATTGATTTTATCCCAAAAACTGAGCCAGATGAAAAGTGTGAAGAATACCTGTTCAGATGGGCAAACTCTCTTCATGTTGTCATTTAAAGTGCAGCTAAAAGTGTAACTGCGGGCAACATTCTATGGTTCTTGTAACCCTAACCCTAGCCAGGCATTTAAATCATGCCAATTTAACTATCATTTGACAGCATTTTTCACCTTAATGAAAATGTGCCTAAACAAGACAGATTATTAAAGAAGATACAGCTCCTAGGGGTTTTAAAAACTGTTTTGATTGTTTGACAGTGATTGTTTTTGGTTTGAGGAAAATATCCAAATTTGATGATTGGAGGGTTTCTGAGACACCCTGCCGGAATGTACATTTCAAGCCCTAGCTAGGGTTAGGGTTAGCATTCCCACTCTGGGTAGAAGTTTTTTACTGTCAGTGCTGCATTTCTGGCCCCCCGTTATCTTTAGGATGAGTCATAATTTGCTCCTATCTGCACTTTTAGTTTTCGGACAGTTTTGGTCACCTTTTTGTATACTGCCTCATTCATTGATTTTATCCCAAAAACTGAGCCAGATGAAAAGTGTGAAGAATACCTGTTCTAATGGGCAAACTCTCTTCATTTTGTCATTTAAAGTGCAGCTAAAAGTGTAACTGCGGGCAAAATTCTATGGTTCTTGTAACCCTAACCCTGCCAGGCATTTCAATCATGCCAATTTAACTATCATTTGACAGCATTTTTCACCTTTATGAAAATGTGCCTAAACAAGACAGATTATTAAAGAAGATACAGATCCTAGGGGTTTTAAAAACTGTTTTGATTGTTTGACAGTGATTGTTTTTGGTTTTAAGAAAATATTCAAATTTGATGATTGGAGGGTTTCTGAGAAACCCTGCAGAAATGTACATTTCAAACCCTAGCTAGGGTTAGGGTTAGCATTCCCACACTGGGTAGAAGTTTTTAACTGTCAGTGCTGCATTTCTGGCCCCCCGTTATCTTTAGGATGAGTCATAATTTGCTCTTATCTGCACTTTTAGTTTTCGGACAGTTTTGGTCACCTTCTTGTATACTGCCTCATTCATTGATTTTATCCCAAAAACTGAGCCAGATGAAAAGTGTGAAGAATACCTGTTCTAATGGGCAAACTCTCTTCATTTTGTCATTTAAAGTGCAGCTAAAAGTGTAACTGCGGACAACATTCTATGGTTCTTGTAAGCCTAACCCTAGCCAGGCATTTCAATCATGCCAATTTAACTATCATTTGACAGCATTTTTCACCTTTATGAAAATGTGCCTAAACAAGACAGATTATTAAAGAAGATACGTCTCCTAGAGGTTTTAAAGCTGTTTTGATTGTTTGAGAGTGATTGTTTTTGGTTTGAGGAAAATATCCAAATTTGATGATTGGAGGGTTTCTGAGACACCCTGCCATAATGTACATTTCAACTCCTAGCTAGGGTTAGAGTTAGCATTCCCACACTGGGTAGAAGTTTTTAACTGTCAGTGCTGCATTTCTGGCCCCCCGTTATCTTTAGGATGAGTCATAATTTGCTCCTATCTGCACTTTTAGTTTTCGGACAGTTTTGGTCACCTTCTTGTATACTGCCTCATTCATTGATTTTATCCCAAAAACTGAGCCAGATGAAAAGTGTGAAGAATACCTGTTCTAATGGGCAAACTCTCTTCATTTTGTCATTTAAAGTGCAGCTAAAAGTGTAACTGCGGGCAACATTCTATGGTTCTTGTAACCCTAACCCTAGCCAGGCATTTCAATCATGCCAGTTTAACTATCATTTGACAGCATTTTTCACCTTTATGAAAATGTGCCTAAACAAGACAGATTATTAAAGAAGATACAGCTCCTAGGGGTTTTAAAAACTGTTTTGATTGTTTGACAGTGATTGTTTTTGGTTTGAGGAAAATATCCAAATTTGATGATTGGAGGGTTTCTGAGAAACCCTGCAGAAATGTACATTTCAAACCCTAGCTAGGGTTAGGGTTAGCATTCCCACACTGGGTAGAAGTTTTTAACTGTCAGTGCTGCATTTCTGGCCCCCCGTTATCTTTAGGATGAGTCATAATTTGCTCCTATCTGCACTTTTAGTTTTCGGACAGTTTTGGTCACCTTCTTGTATACTGCCTCATTCATTGATTTTATCCCAAAAACTGAGCCAGATGAAAAGTGTGAAGAATACCTGTTCTAATGGGCAAACTCTCTTCATTTTGTCATTTAAAGTGCAGCTAAAAGTGTAACTGCGGGCAACATTCTATGGTTCTTGTAACCCTAACCCTAGCCAGGCATTTAAATCATGCCAATTTAACTATCATTTGACAGCATTTTTCACCTTTATGAAAATGTGCCTTAACAAGACAGATTATTAAAGAAGATACATCTCCTAGAGGTTTTAAAGCTGTTTTGATTGTTTGAGAGTGATTGTTTTTGGTTTGAGGAAAATATCCAAATTTGATGATTGGAGGGTTTCTGAGACACTCTGCCGGAATGTACATTTCAAGCCCTAGCTAGGGTTAGGGTTAGCATTCCCACACTGGGTAGAAGTTTTTAACTGTCAGTGCTGCATTTCTGGCCCCCCGCTATCTTTAGGATGAGTCATAATTTGCTCCTATCTGCACATTTAGTTTTCGGACAGTTTTGGTCACCTTTTTGTATACTGCCTCATTCATTGATTTTATCCCAAAAACTGAGCCAGATGAAAAGTGTGAAGAAAACCTGTTCTAATGGGCAAACTCTCTTCATTTTGTCATTTAAAGTGCAGCTAAAACTGTAACTGCGGGCAACATTCTATGGTTCTTGTAACCCTAACCCTAGCCAGGCATTTCAATCATGCCAGTTTAACTATCATTTGACAGCATTTTTCACCTTTATGAAAATGTGCCTAAACAAGACAGATTATTAAAGAAGATACAGCTCCTAGGGGTTTTAAAAACTGTTTTGATTGTTTGACAGTGATTGTTTTTGGTTTTAAGAAAATATTCAAATTTGATGATTGGAGGGTTTCTGAGAAACCCTGCCGAAATGTACATTTCAAACCCTAGCTAGGGTTAGGGTTAGCATTCCCACACTAGGTAGAAGTTTTTTACTGTCAGTGCTGCATTCTGGGCCCCCCGTTATCTTTAGGATGAGTCATAATTTGCTCCTATCTGCACTTTTAGTTTTCGGACAGTTTTGGTCACCTTTTTGTATACTGCCTCATTCATTGATTTTATCCCAAAAACTGAGCCAGATGAAAAGTGTGAAGAATACCTGTTCTAATGGGCAAACTCTCTTCATTTTGTCATTTAAAGTGCAGCTAAAAGTGTAACTGTGGGCAAAATTCTGTGGTTCTTGTAACCCTAACCCTAGCCAGGCATTTAAATCATGCCAATTTAACTATCATTTGACAGCATTTTTCACCTTAATGAAAATGTGCCTAAACAAGACAGATTATTAAAGAAGATACATCTCCTAGAGGTTTTAAAGCTGTTTTGATTGTTTGAGAGTGATTGTTTTTGGTTTGAGGAAAATATTCAAATTTGATGATTGGAGGGTTTCTGAGACACCCTGCCGGAATGTACATTTCAAGCCCTAGCTAGGGTTAGGGTTAGCATTCCCACTCTGGGTAGAAGTTTTTTACTGTCAGTGCTGCATTTCTGGCCCCCCGTTATCTTTAGGATGAGTCATAATTTGCTCCTATCTGCACTTTTAGTTTTCGGACAGTTTTGGTCACCTTTTTGTATACTGCCTCATTCATTGATTTTATCCCAAAAACTGAGCCAGATGAAAAGTGTGAAGAATACCTGTTCTAATGGGCAAACTCTCTTCATTTTGTCATTTAAAGTGCAGCTAAAAGTGTAACTGCGGGCAAAATTCTATGGTTCTTGTAACCCTAACCCTAGCCAGGCATTTCAATCATGCCAATTTAACTATCATTTGACAGCATTTTTCACCTTTATGAAAATGTGCCTAAACAAGACAGATTATTAAAAAAGATACAGCTCCTAGGGGTTTTAAAGCTGTTTTTATTGTTTGAGAGTGAATTTTTTTGGTTTGTGGAAAATATCCAAATTTGATGATTGGAGGGTTTCTGAGACACCCTGCCATAATGTACATTTCAAACCCTAGCTAGGGTTAGGGTTAGCATTCCCACACTGGGAAGAAGTTTTTTACTGTGAGTGCTGCATTTCTGGCCCCCCGTTATCTTTAGGATGAGTCATAATTTGCTCCTATCTGCACTTTTAGTTTTCGGACAGTTTTGGTCACCTTTTTGTATACTGCCTCATTCATTGATTTTATCCCAAAAACTGAGCCAGATGAAAAGTGTGAAGAATACCTGTTCAGATGGGCAAACTCTCTTCATTTTGTCATTTAAAGTGCAGCTAAAAGTGTAACTGCGGGCAACATTCTATGGTTCTTGTAACCCTAACCCTAGCCAGGCATTTAAATCATGCCAATTTAACTATCATTTGACAGCATTTTTCACCTTAATGAAAATGTGCCTAAACAAGACAGATTATTAAAGAAGATACATCTCCTAGAGGTTTTAAAGCTGTTTTGATTGTTTGAGAGTGATTGTTTTTGGTTTGAGGAAAATATCCAAATTTGATGATTGGAGGGTTTCTGAGACACCCTGCCGGAATGTACATTTCAAACCCTAGCTAGGGTTAGGGTTAGCATTCCCACTCTGGGTAGAAGTTTTTTACTGTCAGTGCTGCATTTCTGGCCCCCCGTTATCTTTAGGATGAGTCATAATTTGCTCCTATCTGCACTTTTAGTTTTCGGACAGTTTTGGTCAGCTTTTTGTATACTGCCTCATTCATTGATTTTATCCCAAAAACTGAGCCAGATGAAAAGTGTGAAGAATACCTGTTCTAATGGGCAAACTCTCTTCATTTTGTCATTTAAAGTGCAGCTAAAAGTGTAACTGCGGGCAAAATTCTATGGTTCTTGTAACCCTAACCCTAGCCAGGCATATCACCCTGCAACTCACAACTGGCAACCCACTGAAGCTAAGCAGGTGTGAGCCTGGTCAGTACCTGGATGGGAGACCTCCTGGGAAAAACTAAGGTTGCTGCTGGAAGAGGTGTTAGGGGGGCCAGCAGGGGGCGCTCACCCTGTGGCTCATGTGGGTCCTAATGCCCCAGTGTAGTGACGGGGACACTATACTGTAAACAGGCGCCGTCCTTCGGATGAGACGTAATACCGAGGTCCTGACTCTCTGTGGTCATTAAAAATCCCAGGGTGTTTCTAGAAAAGAGTAGGGGTGTAACCCCGGCATCCTGGCCAAATTTCCCCATCGGCTGTTATCAATCATGGCCTCCTAACAATCCCCCTCTGTGAATTGGCTTCATTACTCTGCTCTCCTCCCCACTGATAGCTGATGTGTGGTGAGCGTTCTGGCGCACTATGGCTGCCGTCGCATCATCCAGGTGGATGCTGCACATTGGTGGTGGCGGAGGGGAGTCCCCATTACCTGTAAAGCGCTTTGAGTGGAGTGTCCAGAAAAAGCGTTATATAAGTGTAAGCAATTATTATTATTATTTAAATCATGCCAATTTAACTATCATTTGACAGCATTTTTCACCTTTACGAAAATGTGCCTAAACAAGACAGATTATTAAAGAAGATAGATCTCCTAGAGGTTTTAAAGCTGTTTTGATTGTTTGAGAGTGATTGTTTTTGGTTTGAGGAAAATATCCAAATTTGATGATTGGAGGGTTTCTGAGACACCCTGCCATAATGTACATTTCAAACCCTAGCTAGGGTTAGGGTTAGCATTCCCACACTGGGTAGAAGTTTTTAACTGTCAGTGCTGCATTTCTGGCCCCCCGTTATCTTTAGGATGAGTCATAATTTGCTCCTATCTGCACTTTTAGTTTTCGGACAGTTTTGGTCACCTTTTTGTATACTGCCTCATTCATTGATTTTATCCCAAAAACTGAGCCAGATGAAAAGTGTGAAGAATACCTGTTCTAATGGGCATACTCTCTTCATTTTGTCATTTAAAGTGCAGCTAAAAGTGTAACTTCAGGCAGAGTTCTATGGTTCTTGTAACCCTAACCCTAGCCAGGCATTTCAATCATGCCAATTTAACTATCATTTGACAGCATTTTTCACCTTTATGAAAATGTGCCTAAACAAGACAGATTATTAAAGAAGATACAGCTCCTAGGGGTTTTAAAAACTGTTTTGATTGTTTGACAGTGATTGTTTTTGGTTTTAAGAAAATATTCAAATTTGATGATTGGAGGGTTTCTGAGAAACCCTGCATAAATGTACATTTCAAACCCTAGCTAGGGTTAGGGTTAGCATTCCCACACTAGGTAGAAGTTTTTTACTGTCAGTGCTGCATTCTGGGCCCCCCGTTATCTTTAGAATTAGTCATAATTTGCTCCTATCTGCACTTTTAGTTTTCGGACAGTTTTGGTCACCTTCTTGTATACTGCCTCATTCATTGATTTTATCCCAAAAACTGAGCCAGATGAAAAGTGTGAAGAATACCTGTTCTAATGGGCAAACTCTCTTCATTTTGTCATTTAAAGTGCAGCTAAAAGTGTAACTCCGGGCAAAATTCTATGGTTCTTGTAACCCTAACCCTAGCCAGGCATTTCAATCATGCCAATTTAACTATCATTTGACAGCATTTTTCACCTTTATGAAAATGTGCCTAAACAAGACAGATTATTAAAGAAGATACGTCTCCTAGAGGTTTTAAAGCTGTTTTGATTTTTTGAGAGTGATTGTTTTTGGTTTGAGGAAAATATCCAAATTTGATGATTGGAGGGTTTCTGAGACACCCTGCCATAATGTACATTTCAAACCCTAGCTGGGGTTAGGGTTAGCATTCCCACACTGGGTATAAGTTTTTTACTGTCAGTGCTGCATTTCTGGCCCCCCGTTATCTTTAGGATGAGTCATAATTTGCTCCTATCTGCACTTTTAGTTTTCGGACAGTTTTGGTCACCTTTTTGCATACTGCCTCATTCATTGATTTTATCCCAAAAACTGAGCCAGATGAAAAGTGTGAAGAATACCTGTTCTAATGGGCAAACTCTCTTCATTTTGTCATTTAAAGTGCAGCTAAAAGTGTAACTGCGGGCAACATTCTATGGTTCTTGTAACCCTAACCCTAGCCAGGCATTTAAATCATGCCAATTTAACTATCACTTGACAGCATTTTTCACCTTTATGAAAATGTGCCTAAACAAGACAGATTATTAAAGAAGATACATCTCCTAGAGGTTTTAAAGCTGTTTTGATTGTTTGAGAGTGATTGTTTTTGGTTTGAGGAAAATATCCAAATTTGATGATTGGAGGGTTTCTGAGACACCCTGCCATAATGTACATTTCAAACCCTAGCTAGGGTTAGGGTTAGCATTCCCACACTGGGTAGAAGTTTTTTACTGTCAGTGCTGCATTTCTGGCCCCCCCGTTATCTTTAGGATGAGTCATAATTTGCTCCTATCTGCACTTTTAGTTTTCGGACAGTTTTGGTCACCTTTTTGTATACTGCCTCATTCATTGATTTCATCCCAAAAACTGAGCCAGATGAAAAGTGTGAAGAATACCTGTTCTAATGGGCAAACTCTCTTCATTTTGTCATTTAAAGTGCAGCTAAAAGTGTAACTTCAGGCAGAGTTCTATGGTTCTTGTAACCCTAACCCTAGCCAGGCATTTCAATCATGCCAATTTAACTTTCATTTGACAGCATTTTTCACCTTTATGAAAATGTGCCTAAACAAGACAGATTTTTAAAGAAGATACGTCTCCTAGAGGTTTTAAAGCTGTTTTGATTGTTTGAGAGTGAGTGTTTTTGGTTTGAGGAAAATATCCAAATTTGATGACTGGAGGGTTTCTGAGATACCCTGCCATAATGTACATTTCAAACTCTAGCTAGGGTTAGGGTTAGCATTCCCACAACAGGCAGAAGTTTTTTACTGTCAGTGCTGCATTTCTGGCCCCCCGTTATCTTTAGGATGAGTCATAATTTGCTCCTATCTGCACTTTTAGTTTTCGGACAGTTTTGGTCCCCTTTTTGTAGACTGCCTCATTCATTGATTTTATCCCAAAAACTGAGCCAGATGAAAAGTGTGAAGAATACCTGTTCTAATGGGCAAACTCTCTTCATTTTGTCATTTAAAGTGCAGCTAAAAGTGTAACTGCGGGCAAAATTCTATAATTCTTGTAACCCTAACCCTAGCCAGGCATTTCAATCATACCAATTTAACTTTCATTTGACAGCATTTTTCACCTTTATGAAAATGTGCCTAAACAAGACAGATTATTAAAGAAGATACATCTCCTAGAGGTTTTAAAGCTGTTTTGATTGTTTGAGAGTGATTGTTTTTGGTTTGAGGAAAATATCCAAATTTGATGATTGGAGGGTTTCTGAGACACCCTGCCATAATGTACATTTCAAACCCTAGCTAGGGTTAGGGTTAGCATTCCCACACTGGGTAGAAGTTTTTAACTGTCAGTGCTGCATTTGTGGCCCCCCGTTATCTTTAGGATGAGTCATAATTTGCTCCTATCTGCACTTTTAGTTTTCGGACAGTTTTGGTCACCTTTTTGTATACTGCCTCATTCATTGATTTCATCCCAAAAACTGAGCCAGATGAAAAGTGTGAAGAATACCTGTTCTAATGGGCAAACTCTCTTCATTTTGTCATTTAAAGTGCAGCTAAAAGTGTAACTGCGGGCAACATTCTATGGTTCTTGTAACCCTAACCCTAGCCAGGCATTTCAATCATGCCAATTTAACTTTCATTTGACAGCATTTTTCACCTTTATGAAAATGTGCCTAAACAAGACAGATTATTAAAGAAGATACGTCTCCTAGAGGTTTTAAAAACTGTTTTGATTGTTTGACAGTGATTGTTTTTGGTTTTAAAAAAATATTCAAATTTGATGATTGGAGGGTTTCTGAGACACCCTGCCATAATGTACATTTCAAACCCTAGCTAGGGTTAGGGTTAGTATTCCCACAATAGGTAGAAGTTTTTTACTGTCAGTGCTGCATTCTGGGCCCCCCGTTATCTTAAGGGTGAGTCATAATTTGCTACTATCTGCACTTTTAGTTTTCGGACAGTTTTGGTCACCTTTTTGTATAACTGCCTCATTCAGTGATTTTATCCCAAAAACTGAGCCAGATGAAAAGTGTGAAGAATACCTGTTCTAATGGGCAAACTCTCTTCATTTTGTCATTTAAAGTGCAGCTAAAAGTGTATCTGCGGGCAACATTCTATGGTTCTTGTAACCCTAACCCTAGCCAGGCATTTAAATCATGCCAATTTAACTTTCACTTGACAGCATTTTTCACCTTTAAGAAAATGTGCCTAAACAAGACAGATTAATAAAGAAGATACATCTCCTAGAGGTTTTAAAAACTGTTTTGATTGTTTGAGAGTGATTGTTTTTGGTTTGAGGAAAAAATCAAATTTGATGATTGGAGGGTTTCTGAGACACCCTGCCGGAATGTACATTTCAAGCCCTAGCTAGGGTTAGGGTTAGCATTCCCACTCTGGGTAGAAGTTTTTTAATGTCAGTGCTGCATTTCTGGCCCCCAGTTATCTTTAGGATGAGTCATAATTTGCTCCTATCTGCACTTTTAGTTTTCGGACAGTTTTGGTCACCTTTTTGTATACTGCCTCATTCATTGATTTTACCCCAAAAACTGAGCCAGATGAAAAGTGTGAAGAATACCTGTTCTAAGAGGCAAACTCTCTTCATTTTGTCTTTTAAAGTGCAGCTAAAAGTGTAACTGCTGGCAAAATTCTATGGTTCTTGTAACCCTAACCCTAGCCAGGCATTTAAATCATGCCAATTTACAGTAACTATCATTAGACAGCATTTTTCACCTTTATGAAAATGTGCCTAAACAAGACAGATTATTAAAGAAGATACATCTCCTAAAGGTTTTAAAGCTGTTTTGATTGTTTGAGAGTGATTGTTTTTGTTTTGAGGAAAATATTCAAATTTGATGATTGGAGGGTTTCTGAGACACCCTGCCGGAATGTACATTTCAAACCCTAGCTAGGGTTAGGGTTAGCATTCCCACACTACAGTAGGTATAAGTTTTTTCCTGTCAGTGCTGCATTTCTGGCCCCCCGTTATCTTTAGGATGAGTCATAATTTGCTCCTATCTGCACTTTTAGTTTTCGGACAGTTTTGGTCACCTTTTTGTATACTGCCTCATTCATTGATTTTATCCCAAAAACTAAGCCAGATGAAAAGTGTGAAGTATACCTGTTCTAATGGGCAAACTCTCTTCATTTTGTCATTTAAAGTGCAGCTAAAAGTGTAACTGCGGGCAACATTCTATGGTTCTTGTAACCCTAACCCTAGCCAGGCATTTAAATCATGCCAATTTAACTATCATTTGACAGCATTTTTCACCTTTATGAAAATGTGCCTAAACAAGACAGATTATTAAAGAAGATACATCTCCTAGAGGTTTTAAAGCTGTTTTGATTGTTTGACAGTGATTGTTTTTGGTTTTAAGAAAATATTCAAATTTGATGATTGGAGGGTTTCTGAGACACCCTGCCGGAATGTACATTTCAAACCCTAGCTAGGGTTAGGGTTAGCATTCCCACACTAGGTAGAAGTTTTTTAATGTCAGTGCTGCATTTCTGGCCCCCAGTTATCTTTAGGATGAGTCATAATTTGCTCCTATCTGCACTTTTAGTTTTCGGACAGTTTTGGTCACCTTTTTGTATACTGCCTCATTCATTGATTTTACCCCAAAAACTGAGCCAGATGAAAAGTGTGAAGAATACCTGTTCTAAGAGGCAAACTCTCTTCATTTTGTCTTTTAAAGTGCAGCTAAAAGTGTAACTGCTGGCAAAATTCTATGGTTCTTGTAACCCTATTCCTAGCCAGGCATTTAAATCATGCCAATTTACAGTAACTATCATTAGACAGCATTTTTCACCTTTATGAAAATGTGCCTAAACAAGACAGATTATTAAAGAAGATACATCTCCTAAAGGTTTTAAAGCTGTTTTGATTGTTTGAGAGTGATTGTTTTTGGTTTGAGGAAAATATTCAAATTTGATGATTGGAGGGTTTCTGAGACACCCTGCCGGAATGTATATTTCAAACCCTAGCTAGGGTTAGGGTTAGCATTCCCACACTACAGTAGGTATAAGTTTTTTCCTGTCAGTGCTGCATTTCTGGCCCCCCGTTATCTTTAGGATGAGTCATAATTTGCTCCTATCTGCACTTTTAGTTTTCGGACAGTTTTGGTCACCTTTTTGTATACTGCCTCATTCATTGATTTTATCCCAAAAACTGAGCCAGATGAAAAGTGTGAAGTATACCTGTTCTAATGGGCAAACTCTCTTCATTTTGTCATTTAAAGTGCAGCTAAAAGTGTAACTGCGGGCAAAATTCTATGGTTCTTGTAACCCTAACCCTAGCCAGGCATTTAAATCATGCCAATTTAACTATCATTTGACAGCATTTTTCACCTTTATGAAAATGTGCCTAAACAAGACAGATTATTAAAGAAGATACATCTCCTAGAGGTTTTAAAAACTGTTTTGATTGTTTGAGAGTGATTGTTTTTGGTTTTAAGAACATATTCAAATTTGATGATTGGAGGGTTTCTGAGACACCCTGCTGGAATGTACATTTCAAGCCCTAGCTAGGGTTAGGGTTAGGATTCCCACACTAGGTAGAATTTTTTTTCTGCCAGTGCTGCATTTCTGGCCCCCAGTTATCTTTAGGATGAGTTATAATTTGCTTCTATCTGCACTTTTAGTTTTCGGACAGTTTTGGTCACCTTTTTCTATATTGCCCCATATTTTGATTTTATCCCAAAACTGAGCCAGATGAAAACTGTGAAGAATACCTATTCTAATGGGCAAACTCTCTTCATTTTGTAATTTAAAGTTCTGCTTAAAGTGTAACTGCTGGCAATATTCTATGGTTCTTGTATCCCTTTCCCTAGCCAGGCATTAAAAGCATGACGATTTACTGTAGGTCAGCAGTTTCACATAAAGAACACGTTGATCTCACCCCCTGAAGTTCACCAGGAACCTCTTTTTGTGTTTTTATTCCTGTATTGACCAGGTCCTGCCTTGCTTACTTTAGTGCTTAGTTGCAGAGTAGTAAGTCTGCTATTTATAGAATAACCCAAAACAAGCAAATCCATATTTAATATAGAGTATCTTTTCTTTGCAGTTTTCACTGATATTTTGCATTTCACCCATGCAAGGTGTTAAATTGTAATATTTATGTTTTGATTTGAATCTCTTCTTTTTAAAAAAATTGCTCACATGATTTGTAGTTCACAAATTCAACAAAATCGGATATTATTGGAAAGGGGTGAATAATTTTTCAAGAGACTTTACAACATCTGCTGAATTCTAGGCCAAAATGAATCTCCACCTCTAAAATGGAAATTCTTGATTGAAATTGGTGGCGTAACTACCTAGATTAAAAACTTTGAATTTAATTCATTTTCTGAACAACATATTCCTTTACACTTATTCACAACATTTAAACAGTTTTGTTAATGTAGCCCCTTCTCCGCAACTAACAACATAACTAGTCTAATGAGAAAATATACTTTTCTTGAACCGTAATGTGATTTATTTTCAGAAAAGACCTGGGGACCAATACAATCAGAACTGGGTTGTATTTGTTGCCTTTTAGCGAGATAGTTCAGCCTTCATGTCAAGGCAGTGGAATCTTCAAGCCTACTGTAATACACATCCTACTCCGAAAAGGGCATTGACCTCAATCACTGCTATCCTTTACACAGAAATTCACTCTTCCTCTTTCCAGTCATCTTCTGGAAATCTAATGTTTCTGCATTATTTCAGGGGTGATTCAAGCCTGTGGCAGTGGATGCAGATCATAATATCGTCATGTTAATGCTGGAATTTTTAAACCTGAGAAATGGTTTTCAATTTCCAAAAGCATAGCATGAAATAGGGCTCATAGTCTATCCAAATGTGCAATACCTCAATGCACAGCTAAAATCTTACTATGCATTGTTATGAGGAATAATACAGTAGATCAACAATAATGTTCCTTATGTACTTTACAGCTGACTCTGAAAATCTTCCTCAATTTCTTTACGTTTAAGGGGTATTCTGATATAGAGGCAATCTGTCATAATCCCACAGATTGTAGCTGCGCACCATTGGCTCCTCAGGCAAGCACAGACACCAGATGTCTGTATATTTGTACAAAGTGTGATTCGTCTTGTACTGAGCAGGTTTACAATTGCAACAACACATCAGCGGCAGGGTGAAACTAACCAGTCTAAACCCAGCTCAGGTTTCATAGTAGTGGGTAAACCAGCCCTCAACAAATTTTGTCTGGTAGATTAAAGATTTTCGTTTTGGAGACTAGACAAACACTGGATATCAAGAGATGACAAATGTAGTCATTTATTAGTCATACGTTATAAAGTGTAAAACACAAAAGGTCTCCTGGGTGAGAAGTGTGGTTTCAGCCCATGGCCTTTATGATGTCTTTTCTTGTCTGTTGCACACAGACAAAAATGTCATTTTAATTAAGAGACTGAAGGATTGAAAGATTAATAATTTCAGATATGATGGCCTTGCATTGATATTCCCGCATTTTTTATGACTGTGGTGGACTGGCGTTCCATCCAGGGTGTATCCTGCCTAGCGCCTATTGCTTGATAGGATAGCCTCCAGCTCTCCCGTGACTTTGTATTGGATGAAGTTGTTATATAATGGATGGATAATTGGATATATATGATGTCGCTGATTTCAGATTTCTGGTGTTGACTCTTGTGGCTTCTCGGCTAGATGCAGGGCCTGCGGACATGCCAATTGGTCAGAGTCATTCTTCTCTTCACACACCAAAAGCTCCACAGTGCCACCCAGGAGAGGCAGAGGCGATTTGAGGGGTATTGGTTCTCTCACTTCGGGCATCTGGCATTGCCGTTTTGCTTAACCAATCCTCGCTCTACATTAGCAGGGCTCTTCCAGGTATTGTCTGCCCCCTGGGGAATGACACCCACAGTCAGCCGGTGACAGTACTGAAGTTCGAACCCAAGATCTTTGCTGTCATGGATACACCATGCTCTGATGGCCTTTTACTAGCCTCTCTGGAATTAATAAATTACAGTTCTACAGTAAAAGAAAAATAATTTCACACAAAAAAGATCTCGCTAGATTGTTTCTTAGATGAAGCTGTAAATTACATTTCTAGGAACAAACGGAAATTAAGTCCTTTTGAAAATTAGAAGGCTAGATCTCCTGAAGTAACAGTAATAATTTCAGTTCTGTGTCTGTCAGAGCTCTAAAATGCATTAACTCTGATTAATGTCTTGTGCTGTTCATTGGAGGGGAATTAATTTGGTATTTTTAATAAGATTCTTAATACTTATACATCCTAATTTATAAAATATTAGAAAATATGACTTTTTAGCAATAGCAGAATATTGCTTTGAAAGAAAATAACTCAAAATAGCTAATTTTTTTGTTATTGAAAAGTTAAAAACAATTGCACACACGTGATGCAGTTGGATGGGGATGATCTTTCTTATTAAGGGCAGAAGATGCAGAGTTGTGCTGCAATAACAACACTGTGAAAGTGTGGCTTGAGGTGAAATAGCAGAGAGAGGCACCAATGTTCCGGCATAGTGCTACATACAGTACATTGAAGCATGCATCAGTTACAGTCACATAAGCCATTACTTTATTTAAAAGATGCAGATATGTCATAAATATATATTTGAGGAGAGGGGAGAATTGGATATGTGTTCTAAATACTCCTGATGTCTTTAAACAATGTATTCCACATCCATTTTTTAACATGCAATATAAGGTAGTGCATTTATACAGGAAATATATACTAAGAATAGTCCACATTTTGGCCACAGATATTGTGTGATATGAAGCATAAAATAACATTAGAAATGGCTTAGTACTTTATGATGTGATAGGATTTTGTTCTTCAAATGTTATATTTTTTTTCCCTGTTTTAAGGAACAGTCTCATCTTAAGTCAGTTTAACGCAATGATATATTGTGTGATGTGTGCCTTGTGGAAATGTTCAATTATTATTTCGTGAGCAAGACTGAAAGCCAGTCTTTTTGGGATTTCTTAATTTGCCGAGCTTGACCGAATGACAGGCATGAAGGCAGAATGGCTGTTATCTGCAAAGGGCAAGTAAAGGAGGAGAAGTAGTGGTGGTGCTATGGACGACCTTTTCTCTAAAGGAATATCATGTTTTCTGTTTGATTGTGACAGGTTTCATTTGCAGTGTAAAACTGAGAGCTGATTGATGAATTTATTTATTCTGGCTCAGTGTGGATAAAGTGAAGTTATGGTCCTTCAGTGACCATTAGTGCTCTAATTACAGATATTCAACAGGAAAAATGAACCATGCTTTTGGTCTCTAAGGGGCATCAGACAAAAGAATACAAATGGATTTATACTACTGTATACTCATGAAATACAAAGCTATGTGTTTGTTGGAAAAGCTTTTTCTCCCCATTCTTCTTATGACATTTAGTTGAAATATAATTCATATTTTTTCTGGTGTTACAGGAGCGCCATCTAATTTGAGTGACAGGGAATATTTTCTATTTCCTGCAAACAAAGTACTGTAGAATATTGTATCATTTTGATTAATGAATCTTTAAAATTTAGGTGAACCATTGCATAATACTGCCTCCTATTTTTAGGTGGCTTTGCAAATAAGAGCTTACAGCTTAGAGTTTGTGTGATTCAGTGGAGCCACATTTTTCCTGCTTAACAATAATGGAAAAGGAGATGGGACAGAGGGTTGAAGCTGGTTCCCTGGGTGGGACATAGCTGGAAGTTGTGCTCTGTGTATAGCGATTGGGATTTAGATTTCAGACAAGCAGTAGAAACAACACTAGGGTTCCCAGCAATTTGAAAAATGAGTTTTCTGATACAGACAGTAGGCCATTAGGGACAGAATAAACTCAGTATGTGCTGACAAGGCTATTGTAAGCATTTCACAGGAGAGTTTGTCATTTACAGATAGGTGAGTGGGGAGACTTCCATGTGGATTAGAACTTCTAGGCTGTAAGATTTCAGTAGGGCAGATGAGAATTGGATATGACAGAACACAAATTTAAGATGACAATTTACTTTGCATGTATAAGCAATCTGAACTATCATAATGGTTTTATCATTTTTGCACACATGAGTTTGCACTAATTAGAAGGCCAGGGTACAGTTTGTCAGATTCCCAGTTTGTAATTTTAGCATGAGATTAGTCATGAGATTCCAAGACCAATTGGATAACTTTGTTTCTAAGCGCCGGTACACTACTTTGTTGTTTGTGTGATAATGTACTGTGTAAGTCTGGGGGCCCAAGTCACCACTGGGTGTGACTGATCTTTTATTTTAAGTTCCAGCGTAAAGTTGTGGGAGATGTACCTCCAGCATGGGATTAACCTTCCAATTTCTAACAAGGCCAATAGAACTAGATCCAATTTTTGAAGCCTTAACTCACTTACTGTCAGACTTATTTGTTCTCTAGTTTTCCTATAACAACAGGTACAAAACCTACAGTGACTCATGTCTTCCCAGAACAAGGCAAAAAAAAAAAGCTGTGCTTGCCATGCCCTTTTATACCCTGAGAGGCAAGCTGATAACGCACAGCTGAGCCTCATCCAGACAGAAGGCCAGTGAATTAGCGTTTCCTTTCATCCCTACATTTCATTTTCTTACGGCTTCATTAAATTTAGGGTTGCGGGGAAGCTGGAGTCTATCCCAGCAAGCAAAGAGGAAGAGGCAGGTTACACCCTGGACATGAAGCCAGTCCATTGCAGGGCAGACACACATATCTGTTTGGACTGTGGGTGGGAACTGGCACACCTGGCGAAACCCATGTAAACACAGGGAATACATACAAACTCAACACACCTCAGGTCTGGAATTAAAACCAGGTCCCCAGCACTGCAGGGGAAACACAAACTTTAGCAGACAGGGTTATCGTAGAGGATTCTCAAAACACTTGACCAAAAATATATATCTTCTATAATCCTGTCCCACATTCTGTTACTGTACATACTGGAAGTGTTAACAATTTTTAATATCCTTACTGTCCATTTTCCTAGTGAAAGTTATTTTACACAACAGAGGAATATTCAGTGCTGTGTAATGCGTAATGAAAGAATTCATGCTTATATTTCCAATGTTTGCTCATATGCTTGCAATTTATTTTCACAACATAGATACATATAAAATATTCATAGGTTTTTGGCAATATCTTGGTCTGCAGTATAAATGACAACTTTAAGGACTGCTGTTTTAATTCATGCCTTAAACTGACCTTGTAAGTCAGGTAATCTCCAAGTTAAAAATGTTTGCAGATTGGATTTTACATTACAGTTGCAAAACACACATACAGGAAGCAGTTCATGCCAGACTCCCTTTCCTTCACCAAGGCTGAGAAATTGTCTATCTGTAGGTAAGGGGGTCTGGGAAATGGTGGGCTAGGAGCACTGGTTCCCAAATACATTGGAGAAAAATAATTCATTAAATACAGTAGGTTGGTGTTTTTTAAATCAAACAACGATACAGAACACTTTTTATGAAAGATTAAACTTATTCTGCCTTTTAAATCCAAAATGTTTCTGAGACCCTTACCAAGAATAAGCAGCTTTCCGATAATGGAAGGACAGATGGAAATCTTGGTAAGGCCTTCCTTTACTGGGGCAAAAACATTTTTAATTCAAGGTAAATCTTGTTCGTGTTTCAGGCTGAGCAGAGTGTTTGGAATGCTGTTGAGACAGAACAGGCTGTTCTCCTAATTCTTCAAACCAATGCAAGAAAGCTACTCACATGACTCAAATTAGCATTCAGCAAACAAAGCTATTTTAAGATCAGTCCTAATAAATTCCTGAGAGAGTCAAGCCATGCTCTTTGTGGGTATACTTGTATTTACAAATTGAAAACCAGCTTTGAATTTACATTTAAGCATCCTGTACACAAAACAATGTTTGCATAATTACATCAGCAATAATGGAAAAAGACTTAAAGGACCCCACATTCTTTGTCAGCTCATTAAAGGTTATAGTGGAGCTCGGATTGTTTGTGGAGAGACTACAATGTTTCATCTTCCTCTCCCACCTCTGTGTGTGCCGTCCAGTTTAAAATGCTTATTTCAGTAGTTCAGCCAAATTTTACTAATGACAAAATGAAAAAACAATTAATTGAAAGGGATAGGGTACTGAATACTTTGGCGTTAACTTACCTGGCACTACCCTCTTGATCACAAAGAAAGAATCAGACAAAAAGCTGAAGAGTGATACTGGGGTATAGGGAGGGGGACTCTTGGAGTTGTGCGTGGCCACTGAGTATTTATGGTGGAGAGTGGAGGTGCAAGATTAGAATTTGATCTCCTCCCAAACACCATTTCAGTGGTTCTGTCTAATACAAATAATGATGTAACAAGATAATGAATATAAAGGGATAGCGAACTTAAAACTCTGGTGTTAACTCCTGGCTGGAAAACGTCCTCGCCTGGCTGAGGAAATGACAGTGCTGACCAAGGATCACCACTATCAAAACCCCTAAAAAGGATCCCCAAGAAAACAAAAATGGAGGTGAGAGTGAGTTCGTTTGAATGCAAAGATTTGCAGGAAGGGCTCAGACACTGTACGCTGTAGCATGGAGTGAATGAGAAGCACGTTTGATGCAGGCATGAGCTTTGTTTGATCGAGTACTGGATCTGTGGCAGAGTCGGGTTTAAAAATCCTGGACTTAAAGGAAATAGCACCCGTTAACTGGAGGGGGACATTGGGACAATCGGCCCAAATGAGTCTAAACGGCCCCAGTTTCAGAGGACACCAAGGCTGCGAGCTCTGGTTCACCCAGGCATAACGTCCTCAAGCTGCTTGAGTCCTTAAACAGTTGCCAGTTTTAAAAACTTAGAAATGTAAGGTGGTACCCAGCTGTCTCCAGCTGTTTAGGAACTGAAAAACAATTTACTGTAAAAGGCCTAATTAGGCTAAGTATTGTGGTAATGAAGGGTCCAATTAAGTATTTGAGTTGTCTTTTTGGAAGGAAAGCCAGCAGACATGGGGGTAACTCCAGGAGCAAGGGGGAAATTGAGATTTGCAGTCAGGAGGGAGTGCTGCTCCTACCACCTCTCACTTCATGTCTGTGCTATTCTTATACTTCAATACAACACTTGCAGATGTGTGCTCTGTGCTCTGTGTGATATGTCTCTTCAGTAATGCAAGAAAAGAAAACATACATAACAGCATCAGTATACTGATTTTAGACACTCAGAAGCATTATTCACTCAGCAATGAGGAAAATCCTTTGCTCAACAGAGACCGTATTTTTCATTTTTATTTGTTATTATTAACTGGTATTAATTAATACTACATTAGCTGCATATAAACTGTTATATTTCAATGTTGTATTTATATAGTACCTGTTTGTGGATCTACATGCTGTTCTTGTCTCCTGTCTGTTCTACCATGTTGTGTTTGGTCAAGTTACAGATCCTGACTAGGATATTTAATCTGGCATTGATGGTGTAGCAGTTAGTCCATCTTTGCTTTTGAATGTGGATTCCCTGTGGATCATGGATGTCTGCGTCCTTTAACACAGCTTGGTTCATCATAAGTATTTTATTCATAAAACTGCTCGCAGTGATTTTTCTGTAGAAACAAATAACTGCTTACAAATGTTCATAATAGACCCTCAAAAACATGTTGTTACACCTGGAAGAGCCAGGGCTCGCAGACCTCAGTCTCCATGGGAGCCAGTTGTGTTTGGCCAGTTCAGCTGCTTAGTTTCTTGTCCTTCCTCTGTCTACCTGCACAGTGCAAGCCCTGTATCGTCCATCTTCCCCTGCCTGTCTATCCCCCGGCTCTAGTTTCTCCATTTGCCTTTACTGAGACCAAGCACTTGGACCCCTCAGCCTGTCCTTCAGACGCGGCGCTTTCCAGCTCATCGGCGCTTTGTAACGCACATACCATCAAATCATATTAATTAAGATAGTGTTTTTCCACCTTTTCCATCCCACAGCACACTTACATCAATAATAAAAATGTGCAACACTTCGCTTCCCTCCCCCTCCCACATGCCACTGGCTCAGGCATATTACATTAATATCATAAACAAAACTTATTTCAGTGATTAATCAGGGTTTGTCTTGACATGCACAATTGTTTTATCTTGACAGGAATTGATGACCGTGAAATGCAGAGCGCTTGCTCAGCCACTCTCACATGTTTTGTTTTATTTTATGTCCATCAGAGTTGAAAAATATGCAACACACGATTCCCACTTGCACAGTCTTACTGCCTGGACTCTGTCTTGTGAACATACCAAACATGTAACAGCGCTAAGGTTACTCCATAAAATTGATGTTCGTAACTGAAGCTCAGGTAAGATAATGACCAACAAACCAGTTCCACCCTGCTGTTCTAAAACATAATTATTATGGATATTTGCAATATATACAGTATCTCATGCGAACACCCCTTTTTCACTTTATTCATTTCATGGAACCATCCTCCACCCCACCTCCACCTGTGCAGCTGCCCCTTTGCTAACTCCCATCTCTGAACTGGGGTACCTGCCTCCTCATCATAAATGACTCTTCCAAAAGCTTATGGCCCATTTCTTTTTGTCTGAAGCCATTCCATAGCACACAGGCGGAGAAACACTGAATTAAGGATGTCATTATATAAGGTTCCAAGCACCAGCTGTTATGATGGGATCTTATTTTTATGGCCTAAAAACCTCATCTGGCATCATGTACAGTACATTAATTTAAATGGCACTTAACTGTTCTGAACAAAACTTCATATCATATCACTATCATAGAATCCTGGATTGCAAGTAGAAATAAAGAGAACTGTAACAGCAAGTTCGTTAAAGTCATGTCATATGAACATTATGCACTACATTGTATGGGCGACAGGGCCTTCTCCTGCTATGCCCCCAAGCTCTGGAACTCTTTGCTCAAGGATATCAGAGAGTCACCTTCTCTAAACTCCTTCAAATCCGGACTCAAAACCTTCTTCTTCAGAAAAGCCTTTACTTAACTGGTTCCATTCTTCACCCCTCTGCTCTTCTTAGTACCACCTTCCACGGTCTCCTCTATTGTTATTGTCGTATTGTTGTAATTGTAATTGTGTCTTATCTTGTGAAATCTTCTTATTTATTGTTGTAGTCCTCTTATTTATTGTTTTTGTCATCCTGTAAAGCGCTTTGAGAAGCCACCTTTAAAGGCGCTATATAAAATAAAGTTTATTATTATTATTATTATTCCATCTGTGGCAACAACAACAATGCCAATATCAGACATTATCAACTGCCAGCTGTTCATTTTGTTTTTTTTTCTTAAATATTTCCCATGCTTATAAAGATTCTCTGGTGCTTGTGGGGATGCTGACATTGTGAGAACTGTTTGTTCATTTTATGCATCACTCAAGAAAACTAGTTTATGAGCATTCTAAAAGCATTGGATATAAAAACAATAGCACCATTTATAATTAGTAAATACGTCATCTGTTGTGTATTGATTAGAATCGTTAATTGATTGAGTATCGGAAGGATGGGGAAACTGCTGTGCAACAGAAAAGGGCCAAACCTTTACTTTCAAGGTTGACAGCTTTCTTGGGAACCCCCCCCCCCCCCCCCAACAATCTCGTTAACTGACAACAGCCTCATTAATTGGAGGACAGCCACATTGCCGATGAAATTTCATCCCTGGCTGGATGAAAAGCAGACAGCTGTGCCTGGAGAGATTCTTGAATTTTGCTTACATCTACAAGGTCTCTCAGCTCTGCTGCCTTTGGAACGTGGATTTCAGTGAGTGCAAAATGAGATGGGAATGGTGTGTGATATTCCCCAGTGTGTCTTCCTTCTAAATTTGCCTGTTCTGTTGGATCTCACATTATGGTTCTTGCCTAGATAAGAAGGATCAACTATTTATTATAAACACATTTTACAATTAAGTTTCATGTTTGACCAGCAAAACGCAAAGTGTTTTGTACTTGTTTCACTGTCAGTTACAATCATAATGATCCAAAACCCATGACTACGAAACTGGATCCTTTAGGGAACGCTTTATGGACTATACAAACTTTACGTGATCTTAATTAGAAGTTTTATTTTTCTCAACACAATGCTTTATAAAATGCTTTTTTTCACTGAAATAGCTTTAAATACTATTATATATCACTACCATTACTGAACTTTGTTTAAAAAATTATTTTCCTTTTAGAAGTGAGAAATATGCATTTTGACAGTCAATGATGTTTCATATTGATATTGTGTCCAGTTAATTTCCCTTTTATAGAATTCACTTTCAGCTTTTATTACTTTGTGTGAGCTAACTGACACCATCATCTGAATGTTAGTGTAGAGCCTGAGGCATAAGGTTTTAAATAAACAAACCTCAGAAACCTACTCACATTCCTGAAGTGCACAAAGTCTTTTTTGATATGTTGATATCTTAAATAATACTGTTTTGAGGATCAGACTTAGAACAAAAACTGCTGCTCTTCAGCATTTAACTGATTGTCTGCTCACAGGCCACCACGGTTTTAGCTTCTGTAAAGTATAGTGGTGAATATAGAATAGGACCCCCTGCTGGCATGTTCTGGGGACTGTCATGACCAGAGGAGTATTCTACTGATACTTTGTTCAAAGTTTGCTTTTTATTTTGAATGTGTGGACAGCAGTCACCAGAAAGTTTTATTTCTTGCCAGCCAAAAAATATTTCTTTTTGTACAATAATTAATAAAACATCCAGCGTGGTCAATCCCTGAATGGGCTGAAAATCTGCAGGTGCAGATACTTTTCCTCTTATGCACATCATTTTTTCAGTTAATGAATAAAGATAATTACAGTATGGAATGACAACCAGAGGAATCTGTCACAACTCAAGCACTGAAATCATGCATCGCTCTGATGTACTGTATACCTGAGCCTCCCTTGGGATCGGATTTACAGTATACAGTACATGTTCCCCAAACCAAAAAGTAGGAGTGGGAAACAATCAAGACCATTGATCATAGCCCATGCAAGGTCATGAGATTCAATTATGCTTAGTTACAACTTTTGATCCAATCAACACAGTTTCGGGATACAATTACCGCGCGGTACACCTCTCCATCCAGGCCCCACAGAGTTTCCGAAAAAAAAAATTCAGATAGGAGCAAAACACAACTCGTCCTAAACCTGAATTGGGTCCCAATAGCCAGCACTGAGGTTAAAAAATTGTCTCTTTAGAGTATGAATGCTAACCCTTAACCCTACCTGAGGTGTTAAATGAGCATTTCTGCGATCTATATTTGAGCCTCCCTGGGGATCGGACTTAAACATGTTCCCAGAACCAAAACATTTGAGTGGAAAACAATCAAGACCATTGATCAAAGCTCTGGCATTTGAATGAGATTAAAAAATGCTTGGTTTAAACTTTGGATCCGACCGACTCAGTTTCGGGATACAATTGCCGTGCATTGCACAGCGCCATCCAGGCTCCATAGAGTTTCCACAAAAAAAATTCAGATAGGAGCAAAACAACACTCGTCCTTAACCTGAATTGGGTCCCAATATTGAGGCTGAGGTTAAAAATGGTCTAATTAGAGTGTGAATGTTAACCCTAACCCTACCTGCGATGTCAACTGAGCATTTCCGCAATCTACTGTATATAGTTCTGTGTATAGTCAACTTTGTACTATTATATGTATTAAAAATATAGCTAACCCATGAAATCTCAATAACTGTAAAAACAACTTGTCTTCCAACTGCAATGCAAGAATCAACAGAACCTGAAAATAATCAATTCAAAAGATAGAACCAGTGTCATATTAGTGCTCAGTCTGTAGCTAATGAGGATTTCTTCTGACAATTCTAGTCAGGATATACCCTTCCCTGAAATTCTTGAGTATTCCTGTAGTTTCTTCTTCCACTGTCCCAAGACGATGTAGCTTGTCTGTCAGCAATGAGTGGAAATTTTTTTGAAAAAACACTGGTGCTGAAAAGCAGCACAGCATATAACACCCACTTTCTATCACTGCTAGACAGCACACAGTTTTGTGAATATTGTGTGCATATCTTTTTTCTCATTAGTAACAATATCTTAATCCCTTTAAATGTTATCTTTCTACATTATTTTAATATATCACCATGCATTCTGCATATTAAACAGATGGAAATGAACCCATCTTCTTTTTAGGGCTTGTCTATCACTATATATTGTATTTAATAGCACATGCCTTATCCGTTGAAAAGTCCTTATTTTTATCATGTAAGAACCTTTAGCGAATTAGTCCAAAAGAGTGCTGATTACCTGGAATAGAACTCTGCCCGCAAGTTTTATTGACTGACTGACATTTTCTCTTTAATCACAAGGAAACATGATATTGAATCATCAGAATCTGAAATGGTAATCTTGCACATGTGAATATGGTTCCTGATTGCTGCTTGTTAAGAACTGATACATGGTTTTTCACATAAGAAAGACCTACAGTACTCCTTTCTTTATTCATATTACTCTCCATGTTTTTCTCAGTCAGCCATTCCGCCTGCTCACTGATAAACATGAGCAAGTGGTAACCCACAACTGTTTCCTATTCTACTTCTGCTTGAGTGCAGATGACCTCAGGCTACACTTTCCAAATCAACGCAGTATCGTCTGCAGCCCACCAAAATAATTCCAGTCTCAACCCATCAAGCAATGCAGGTTTTGTTGGCTCTGCCTGGCTCCTGTCTGCTGACTTATGATCCATTGCCTGCATCATACACGACTCCCATTCACCCCACCCTATGGTGGCCATTCCTCTGAAATCTTGCATATCTAAACTGACTTGATCAGTCAGAGCTCCCGCACCAGCACCTCCATTACTGCATCTGTGTTTTGAGGTTCCCTTTGTACTGATTTGGCCTGCCAAAGAACCTAACAAGGCGCATGCTTTCTTTCATCCATATTCACCCTTGAATCAGACTCCCTGGTTCAATCATCGCAAATTGGGGGGTTTTGCCACTACTGTAGTATGACACAAATCGTGTTGACAGCTGTCAAGCGATGTTACTTTGTGAATGGGATACTCATAATCTGGCAGTATTCATCATGGGCAGTGGCATAAGAGCTGACAGTTCTGCCTAGCAAATAAGCTTTATTTATGTCACACAATTCGAGATCTTTCCAGCTAGTTTTGGAAAACACGTCTCCAGAGTCCTTAAACTCTGTTTGTGTGATTTGTGTAAACATTGAACGATACCAACAGGATTGGTGGAGGAAAAATTGGGGCTGTGATTAAGCATACTGTAAGTCTCCAATTCCTCTTTTTTCTTGAGCTCTGGTAGAATGGACGGTATTATTTTTCTACAAGGGACAGGGGATATCGCTTCAAATTGTCTCAACATTTACAATACATTATAAATTAGACTTATATTTAGTAAGTGTAGCCAAATACATGTTTTTAGTTAAAAATAAACTATTAAAGTGATTATTTTGATTTTTTTATTTTTTTTACATTACTCAAGGAGTGAATCACATGGCCAAGATCAAGCTGCCCCTCCAAACTGAGCAGCTAGAAAAGTAGGAATGTCATTGAGAGGCCAATAGTAAAAAAGCAAGAGTTCAGTGACTGAGATAGAGTTTGTAATAAAGCTATTAAATGATACTGCAAACATGTGGCAAAAGATTTTGCAGTCCAAAAAGACATGATGGACAAAAGACATGGAATTTGAACTTTTTCATCTACAGTAAATGATTAAAATGGTACAGTACATCTGGTGCAAACCCAACACAGTGCTCCATACAGACAACAACTTCCCCACTGTCAAGCATAGTAGTGGCAGCATTCTCATCAGCAGAGACTGGGAAGCCTGTCAAGACTGATAGGAACATAGATGGAATAAAGTACTTGGAGGAACAATTGCTTCATAACGAAAACCTGGACACAAATTCACTTGCCAACAGGACAGAGATCCAAAGTACAAGGCCAAAACTACAGTGGAGTGGCATAACAAGAGGTGGAGTGATCTTGAGTGGGACAAAGTCCTGACTTGAATTGTGATAAGACCTGAAAATGGCTATCCATCAACCATCCCCAACCAATAGGACAGAGCTCGTGCAAGTTTGCAAACAGGAATGTGTAAAAAATTGAATTGTTGAACTGAAGGTCAGGATGGGATCAAATTGAAATCTTGAACTTCTGCTTTCTTATTATAAATACTCACTTACTCTGCCCTCCTTGCTTAAATCTTTTATTGCAACTCTCCCTCCTCCTCATCTTCACCCTTGCAGCAGTCTCCCTGTTCATTCCTAAACACTATCAATTCAATTCAACTTTATTTGTCATTATACCTACACGGGTACATAGTATAGTGAAAAGTGTTTCTTATTAGTCTCTCAGGTGCAGTATATAAATAGAACAGAAGACAAGACAATAGACAGTAACACAATAACAATAACAGTGTAAAACAATAATAGTGTAATCAAAAACTGTGCAAATACGCAAACAGAGCAAAGTATACAACAGGACAAAAACAGTGCAAAAGTATTTTGGGGAACAGTGCAAAAATAATACGGTGATTAATAAATATTATAACTAGTACAGTTTTAAGTACTATCACTTTAAATCTGTTGTTTCACTGTAACTGGAATTTGAACTGCTCAATTGGACCATATCGATGTCTTAGACTCACTTAGACGGATGGCTGTAATTCCTGCCTAGGTACTTCCAACATGTTTAAGTTTTCTTTGCAGTGTTTGCTGACTTTTAGCTTATTTCACCCATAGAAGTGATCAGTTTGTTCAATTCATTTTGGATGAAAAATTTTCACAAAGCAGTGAATACGTTTGCAAGGCACTTTACAAAACAATGCAAAACTAGTGTCTATCTAATTTTGTGAATTCTGATTTTCTACGTTTATTGTATCAAATGATTGATTCTGTCAGGTGCCTGTTTAATTTCTCTTAACGGTATGATATCTTTATTTTATGTAACTGTGTCAAAATTTTCTGATAGACACAGACAAATGTGATTCTGCTCAGACAGAGCTTTAGGTTGATTATTGTCTTGGGGAGTGCACAATAATGTTTCAAAGAACAAACCCAAAAATATAACTAGTGGAGTTTGTGCCAATGTTCAGGAGAAATAACCAAAACCAAATTGCCCTTCATTTCTGCTGTTCTTGCTTGTAATCTCCCATAACATCATTTTCCAAAATGCTATAAAATCACAAAAATTAATTTTATTTTCCATTTTTCCCCACCCTATCTCCACCTTTGCAGCTTCCCTTCAGCATGGCAGTCCCGAGTTCCTCGTGCTATGGTCAGGTAATTCACCCTCAGCCAGGTGGGTTGAGTCAACATTATTTATACCTAATCTACTGTATAACTTCAATAAACATCCAAAACACAATTTCTGATTGGCTGTCATCCTTCCTCATGAGCTAATTTGTCTTTCCTTCCCTTTATAGCCAGGTGATTGGTACGCTATTGAGCCAGGCTGTATCTGTCAAATAATAATAGTCTTGGCTTCATATTGTATCTCTATAACATGATTTATAACACTACGGATGCTCAATACATCTACAAAAGTACCCTTACCTCCAACTCCAGTGTGTGTGAAGGAATTAGAGAGGGCAATCAATGAGGAATAGTTATCTGTCTCTATAGAATAATTTAATTCCCCCTGGCATGCTGCTATTGTGTGTTAAAATCATCTTTCCTTGCCTGCACTTAGAGACTTTGGATCTTACGGATGCTGTTTAGCAACTTCACCAAAGCTTTTCTCAGAGTTCTGGAAAAGGAATTCTCAATATAAGCAAAAAATACAGTGATATCACTTCACTGAAGCTTTTCTGTATCTCAACAGGGCTTTACAAATGTCCTAATTTAGAAACATAAAAATCACCTTACAGCAGAAAATGATAAGGCCATTCATCTTTTCTTCTCTTGCTGTTCACTTGTATCCAGATAGAAGTAAGGACAAAAAATGAAGCAGCACTCCTTATGTGAGGAATGATTTTGAACTATTTATCAGTCAGACAGTGTATGCAGTGATTGCCAGGTGGACAACTTGCACTTTAAATGCTTTTTTTTTGCATTTTTGTTTTGTTTGGTTCTCAATTAATGCCATTACCAAATGTCCGGAAATTATATTTCTCTGATGATTATATTTTAACACTCTACCCTCCTGCCCCACATTGGTTACACACATACAGACAAGTTAACAACATTCAAAGTACTGCAAATAGTGAAAACTAACGGTCACAGGTAACTGGCTCTAAAATAATCCTTAAGGAGTAGTTAGCTACACTTCCCCCTGAGACATCACACACATTAGTTATTACATTTTCAGGGCACCCTTGTCCCTAAAGCCCCATATAGGAGATATATATTTCTTTATGTAGTAACTTATTTCTCTACAGGATGTTGTTCGGTTGTTGTAGTGATCATCTCATATTATATCATATTAAGGAGCATAAAGTTTACCTCCTAAACCTGGAACTTATCAAAATAATCTAGGGGACAAAGTATATTTTTTTCCAATCGCCTTCTTTCGCAATGCTAGTGAATCACAGCAAGACAGTCATTTCTCTTTATAGAACACAAACTGCTTTAAGTTGCAAACAGTTGAAAATTTCTGGCTCAGAATTGTCTTTTCATGCCAGATTTATTGTTTGGCACTTGATTTTATGTATTTTTTTTAGTTTTCACATTTATAATTAAAGTGAGAACAGCATTACGATTTACAATAGTGTTTCATTGTTGATTGAACTAAAGAAGAAACTACTTAGACAACTGCTGCTGAAGGCATTTTCCAACTTGTCATAAGAAGATATGAGACATACAGACAGAGATTATAAAGAATGTTTTACTGTCTTTAAAAGTAATTTATGGGCAGTAACAGAAGGCCAGTTGCTGGTCATTCGAGGAGTGTTGATTGTGTTCTTCTGTGAAAGCACAATCATAAATTCCAGGATGTGATTTAGTTGCCTCTTGGGTTTGACCTTCTGAAGCTCATCACGGCTTCATTATCATTATATATATCATTACTCTGTAGTAATAACCATTCTGCTAAAGAGTCACTGTTTCTAATGACTTCACCCTGTGCCATTTTTTCTCACTAGATCCACAGGATGCTTGAACACATTTAGAAACATTGCAATTATTCTCAGCTTCATTTTTTCAGCTAAGTATGATTGACATATTTATTTAAGAAAACATAAGAACATACTTTTTTTTGCCAGAATCCTAATATAGTATTGTAATTATACAAGTACTACCACCATAAATGCTGCTACAAGTAACAATATTAATAGCTGGTGTACTTTCTATAAGGATTTTGCACATTATTCCCTGACAACTGTTTTCTTCGATTGCCCTGGTTTCCTGCCACTTTCTTAAGACATGTTGTCCAGGTGCTCATGCTCGTGCTGCACTGCGATGGACTGGCATCCCATCCGGAGTGCTGTCCAGAGCCCTGTACCTGCTGGATTAGATAAAGCATGGAGGGATAACAGATGGAATGGGCAACCCATTTTTTTGGTGGCCTTTGCCTTGGAACATAGCTCATCCTAATCTAAATGTCACCATTAGGTCCTGTAAGAACTGGATATAGAGCATGTGTACAGACAGTGTCATGTGTCAACTCATATGAATATAACAATTGAAGTTAAGATGTTAATTCCGTATTGAGATTATGGTTCTGTCTCTTGTTCTACCTTGACAGCAACTGTATTCTCAATATGAGTCTCCACATTATCAAAGGTACTGTAGTTTCTTTGCATTGGCTGTTTTGCTTTAATACTGTAGATCAAAATATTTAAAGAAATTGCACACTGGAAATATGTTAACCTTTCTACTCTAAATGAGCAAAATGCAGTTGCTGCACAAAAAATACACTTATTGGGGGTACACAATTCATGAAACATTTCATTTTATTGCAAGGATACACACATGCATATATCATATTCATTGTGAAATGTGAGAAACATGTAGGATGGTGTGTGATAGCCAGATAGATGCAGCCAACTGTCACACTAGGAAACAAGACTACTACCTTGTCAGCCTTTTAACTTTGTAAATAAGAATACTCCTCACAAAACATTAAGCCTGCTCAAAGCTGAAGAAAATGCTTTATGAAAGTGGGTCATGGAGTGTACCTCTGGTAAATTGGAAAAGCCGCCAAACACTACAAACAATCCACCACTCCCACAGGATTACCTGAGAGTTTGCACACATAGTGTAATCACTACAGGGTAAGGTCTGGGCAGCTGTCACAAGGGCCAACAGCATGATATGATACACTGTGCAGAAGGTAAGAGTATAAATCAAAAGGTCAGGCTGACAGGTAACAGGTGAAAATAGCTCCAAAAAGAGCTATACCGCTTTCTAACCAGATAAATTCAAACAGAATTATGTTGTCACATCACAAAGCTTGCAGGTCTTCCAGATAGATAGGTAAAATACAACTTTCACTGATAGAAATTATTTATTGAAGGCTATTGATTTTGGTTGCTGCAATATGCTATTGAAAACCCATCCATCCACTTTCTAACTGCTTCTTCCATTTCAGGGTCCCAGGGTAACCAGAACCTATCCCAACATGCAAAAGGGGCCAAGCAGGATACATACTGGATGGGACCCCAGTCCACTGCCGGGTACACACAGAGAGACACATACTGTAAACACACAATCACAGTATGGCCAATGTTCCTACAATTAACCTACCAGTGCGCCCTTGGAGTGTGGGAGGAAACCTACATGAACAATGATAAAACATTCAAACTATGCACAGACAGCACCCCGGGTCCAGAATTGAACCCAGCTTCCCAGCATCGCAAGGCAGCAATTCTGACTACTGCACTACTGTGGTGCCTGCTATTTAAATGTATACCACAAAGTATTTTTTACATGTGAGTCTCTTAATTTGTGTTTTTTGTGTTTTTTGTATTTTTTTGTACAAAAGCCAAAATGTAAATTAGTATCATAAAATGAGGTGAAAAGGCAACTAATTCATGTTCAATATATTTCAATCATAATCTTCACCAAGATTGTCCTTCTGTATCTTTTTGCAGCAGAAGACAGTGCTCTCACACTTGTAATGAAACACATAATTTACAACCTAGGAAAGCTTCATGGAGTTTCACTCTTTCTATGGGAGCACTGCTCACCCCTAGGATAACTGCTAGAAATCTCTCTGTCTGGTCCAAAGTGGGCTCCAGGTGCATTTAAAGGTTAAAGCAAAATGCCACAGAGAGAGAAAAAACACAGTTATGGTATTTGATTGTGGCATTTTCGACAGCCTTCTGGTGACTGCTGGTCATTCAAATGTCATATCAAGGTAATAATGAAATCGATGAAATATACAGGTTACTCTAAAGAAAGGCCTGCCCACACGCTAACCCAGATGGAGAAAGGATCAACAACAAAAATCAACAGTAACAGCAAGTACATCACTGGTATTCTCTTATGGCATACAGTCATTCCCAGACAATTGTAGAGGTTGCGGTATGTTCCAACAGTTAAAATTGAAGCATTTGTTTTTGTACAGAAAGAAGAGATACTACTCCCAGATCCTAGTGATTTTTCCATCTGAGAATCACGCTGAAATGGGACTGATGCAGAAACATTGCACCTAACAGTATACATGATGGCCAGATGGCTCCCTGTTGTGGGGACAGAGCTGAATTTTCATTTGGTTGACATTATTTGCAGTGTCAAGCACATGAGCGTGGCAGCACACAAAATGAACAGACTGTGTTGTGGCCACAAAGGCTTTTCGGTACAGCAACTAGAAAATGTAAGACAGTAAATAAGTGAGTTAATAAAACCAAAACAAAACACTGTCTTAATCTATGAGACTTCTGTTTAGTACAATTTGGTTAGTCTGTAGTTGTTCTATAAACTGATTTAATCAATTGGCAGTTTTACTTTTTTAGTGGAAATGCTATCACAAGGAAGAAGAGATACTGTATGGGGTCTGAATTTAATTAACATGTTAACATATGTATAATACACATAGCACTTGGAAACAATGTCTACACTGACACGGTTTGCTGCTGGCAGAAATAAAATGGTCTCTGATATAATCTTTCTACCAGCAGCAAAAAGGTGGCGAAATATACTTTTACTGTCTTTGGGATGAATGCCAAGAGAGCTTCCACAGGGGCAGAATTGTTAAGTATCTCCATTTCTACAAACTTGAAAATATAATTTCATGCTTCATGGATATTATGCTGTACTGTATATCGATATTTATAATATCACCAATCCTAAGAGAAACTGAAAAACAGTAAACCATTAGGTTAACAAAACATATGCTATTGATGATATCATTAATGAAACACCCATTTTTTTTACAATTTTAGGCAGAATTAATCAAAGCTGAATTCATCAACACTGCATTAATTAATGCTAGCCATGTTAGATCAGAGAGAAATGGAAGCAAATCAGTTCACAATTTCCCTTAACAAAACCTGGGGTTGGTTTTCATAGGTGGTCGGCAGCTTGAATTACTGCGATGACTTTAAATGTGGGTACAGTAATTTGGAAAAGTGAGTCCCCCATACAATTATCATTAAGTTAGCATGATAAAATTGAAGAAGAGGTATTTAGATAATTAAAAAGGGACTTTGTTCAACAAGCAACTTGAACCGCACAAAACTTTAACAAAACATTGACAGGGTCAAAATGGATTGGTATTTTGTTGTTTATAAAGCCTAATCCTAACTAAATCTATCAGTTTAAACCTATCAAGCAAATTAAGACAATTTCACAAAATAGTAAAATGAATATTAAACCTAAGTCTACAAAACTACGTTATATTGAGATTTAAACTTAAAAAAGAGTTTGATGTCAGAAAATATTGTTTTCAGGAACAATAAGCTTTAAGTACCGGAAAATGCTCAAGATGTGTATATTGGTGATTTTCTTGAAGCAGTATTTCAGTAATATTTCAATATTTGTGTCTTTTTCGCCTGACATATTTTGGTGTTGTTTTTTTTACCCCAGTGATAGTATTTTTGTCAATGTAATCCTTTGAATTCCATTGATTTTCTTCTCACTGTCTTGAAAAAAACCCTGTGTTTGAAATTAGATCCTTTCTAAATAAAGAACAACCAAAAAACTCAAATATTGGCGAAAAATACAAAATTTTAAATTACTGTACAATCCCAAAGACTCAACAAACAACTTTAACGTTTTTGATTATATCTTACTTGCACTTGTATGAGGGCAATCTCATAATCGTTCTCCACAAGTCAATAAAATACTTTATTCTGTATGGTTTCAAATGTAAATCTAGAATACAGAGAATATTTATTATTTTTATGTGTGGGAGCAGAATCTTTGCTCTTTGCAATGGTTCCTGATCTCTTGAACTTTTCAAGTAATCCACTTAGGTTCAGGGCATTTTTACTCGTATTTTCTTTATTACATGTATTTAAAATAAAAGCAGTTATTATTATTACATTAGTCTGCACTGAATTATTCCAGACTTCTCATCTCATTCAGGGTTACCAATAAATGAACATATTGTAGAGTTTAATTTTAGCAGTGAGACAGCACCAGTCACCTCAGCTCAGCATGCCAGGCTTGGCTGGCGACAAGGTTGGGAGTGGCCTCATGTTGAATTACGCAGCTATTGCATGACCTGGCCCGCCTTACAGTTTCCAATCACACATGGCACCCTCTCTCCGGTTCCCAGTGTGGTCCAATATGAAATTACCCCTAGGTTTCAGAAGAGCCAGATGGCAGGTCCACTGAAAGTGCTGAAAGGTCAAACAGAATTTTTCTAACCTATCTGGTGACAGGACACGTTCATTCCCAGATAAGTAAAGCCCTGAAGGGGCTTTGGCAGAACATAGAACGAGACCGTAACCAGAGACAGAGTACATAGCTGTGCCAAGATAAGGCCTGGTGGCAGCAATTAACAACAAGACAGCTGGCATTTCCCCGGGTGTGTGTAGCCTTTAGTGCAGAAAAAATTGTGTAACCTATATTCACCACTGAAAATGGGACTTCCATTACAGAACAGGCTAGTGAAAGGACCACAGAGATTCCTTCCCTTTCTGTGCAGACTACTTTGCAGTTGGAGGGAATTCAGAACCAGTGAAAAACTGGTTTTATTTATGCATAAACCCAAGAACTGTAAATGAAGTGGAATTGTCTATCCATCAGAACAGTGCCTGTTATATCCTCCCAATGTCACATACATTTAAAATTAAACTTTATTACTTGGATGTGGGTAGAAAGGCAGGGAGATGTTGTATAATGAATTCTGCTGAGATTGTATTGCACTCTGGCTGCTCCTTTTACAAAGCTCAATGCATGTAAAAACAGCTTTATATGGAAAGCTATTTTAACACATGCAGAACAATTTTGTAAAATTCTGATATGGATAGACACCCCTGATGAAGTAGTAGTTTGCTGCCAAGATATTAAAATGAATTCTCAATCCCAAACTCTTCACTTTACTTACAGTAAGCAACAAGCTTGTTTGTTTTAAACTCTGAGGTACTGATGTTGAACCAATTCATTTGTATGAGGAGAAGTGGGCTCTGCTGGCTGGTGATTTCCATTGGCAAACATGGTTGGTTCTGGTTTCTGCAACAGCTCTGCCAAAAAGAGAGATTGCTCTGTCTGTCTGTTGACAGATGACTAATGAGAAGACAGTCTGGCATCATTACCTGTGATAAAACCACAAGAACATATACTGTAGGGAATGAGGGAGTTTCATCAGACAGCAAGTGCTCAAGGAGATCAACAAACACAGGAACTGCAAGGTTAAAGCTCCAGAAGTATTAAAATGCAGGGATGGGGGCAGGTGCTTATGTGAGATGTTTAAAAATGTACAAGATTCCTTGTAGTTTGAGAGCCACTGTGACATTCTGGAGGAAATAAGGTGTCAGATACACGTTTAGATTTTGTCATTAAATACATTGAATAACAAAGGGCTTGTGTGGCACAAATGTGTATAAATGTTATGTCAAGTTTTAAAATTGGTTTGAAGCAATAGGGGGCTCTCAGAAGCGACAGTGATGATTAGAAAAATGTCAAGTGCAAATAACGAATGCAGAGACTGGTCTTTCATTTCTGTTTCTCAAAAATAAGCCCCACATAAGTCTGTGTAAACTCAGTCGATTCTTTCAGAATAATGAGGGACTTCAAATAGCTATTTTTACAAACAGCCATGTGGGAAGGTAGCATTAATACTGAAGGAACCTAAAGTAGGGCTCCTCTTTAGTTATGTGTAGCAAGTGACACTTTCTGTCCAGCACAAAAAACTTAACTTAATGTCTCACATATTAATAGAACCAGTTACTCAGTGGTCTGTTTCCCTTAGCAATAGTCGATTATATACTGTACAGTATAAACAGTGGACATGATTGTTGTTGTTTTTAGCAAAGGAGCACATTATCCACATTTTGTGAAACAAATGGAGTGAAGCAAAACTAATAATGCTGTTTCTTCATCATGGATGCATTGTTGTGGATGTTTTGTTTCTGGATAACTAAACAAAATCTATGTCCCTTTTCACTTAACTGTGAATGTAGATACTCATCCTTATCCCATTGAGTGCTTGATAATGCCATGACAATGGTAGCTGATTTCTCTTTCTTTAGGAGACATCTCCTGGGGCAATAGTCTTTCCAGTTGAAAACGTTGGGTTCATATCTGCCATGGCATGAGAATTTCAGAAGTCCTTGTGAAAAGCTTGGTATGGAGCTTGTGTAAGACCCAGCCCAAATGGTGCTCTACTGTACTGGCAGGGTTGACTGTCCTCAAAAAGGTTGTTAATGTAGTGGGGGGTGTTTGAGAAATGATTTCTGATGGAAAACTCCTGGATGGCTCAAATTAGAAAACCATACCATGAGTGCACTGGGCAAAACAAATGGATTTACATTTTGTTTTAAATAAAAAAAGGAAATCCTTTTGGTCCAATGAATCTGAGGCTTAGGAGTTTTTTATAGGGTTAAAACCTTTAAAAGCATATGAAGAGGAGTGCCTGCAGCCCATAATGAGTCATTTCGCATTTCAATTTTAACATATTGAGAGTACAAAGGCATGAATATTAATTGTACTGTATATATCAGTCTTAATAGTTCCTCGATATTAGGAATTAAATATAGTTACGTTTCCCCCAAATATTGATGTTAAATGTTTTATTCTACTTTTTCAGTATTAACTTGTAGGAATTAAGTATATTATCACACTGTTTAATTTTAGATCTAGTTTTGTCAGGCTGATAGAAACCTTCCAGATTGGTGCTGTGCTGGGTTTAATTATACCCTGCATGATCTGTGTTTTCTAGTTTGACAGTCGTAATTTCTAGGTTCTAATGCATTTTTGTGTTGAAGATTACATGTTTAGATAGCCGTTCAGCATTAATATAGTACCAGGAATATGCAAACACTGAGAACACACAGCAATAATAAAAGATTCATAATAACAGCTAATAATAACATATGTTGTACATTCCACATTTTAGTTAAATTAGCTTTAAAATTAGAGTGTTGAGAAAAAGTAAGGTCAAACCAATATTTCTGTAGTAACTAGAGACAGGCATCCTTAGGGAAAACTATCCAACTCAAGTATTACTAAGGTTATTGGGCTACTTTGTACATGTGTACTTGATATATGAATTGGAAAAGAGACTTATGGTCCAATAAGCTGTATAGATGGATGGATCACAAACAATCTTTAAAGCTAAAAAATGCAGACATTAAGGATTTATTATGCAGCACAGAGTTAAAAAACAAACATTTTACGTTAGGAGCAACACAAACAAAACACCTTCACTGAAACACCTTGACCATACACAGATATACATCATTACAAAATGTCCATTACATAACCATGCTGCTGAATATCATATAAGACACCATATGACAGAAGGCAACCACCTGGAACAAGCCATTAAATCTTCTGTTGCTAAGACACTGGCAAACAAATTTATTGTCACTCCAAAGACTGTTTTCTAAACCGAGTCTTATAAAGCACTTCAATAAAAAAGTCACCTCAGTTTGAAGTGAATTTGAAGTTTGAAAAAAAGAATGTGTGATGGTCAACTGGTCAATTGATTTCTACTATGTATCTCTCACAATACTTTGAACCTCAGATTTATTTAAGTGAGAACTGACACAAAGCCAATAGTATTTTGAGCAGAGGAGACTATCCTGTGCCAAGATGAGAATGAAAGAGCTAAGCCAACGCTTGAGATTAGACATTTGGAAGAATCTCTGGAGGTACAACTAATCTGTCTACAAATTGGAATAAGGTGAAAAGGTGAATCTTTTTCTTAAATATGTGTCTGTCTTGTTCCGATGCAAATCAAGGTTATGGGGTTCATACAAGCTGATGCAGTGCAATTTGGAATTGTGCTTTGAATGTGGTCTAAAGTACCATTTGAAACATTCTGAAACCAGTCTCTGGAGCAATCCTGGTGTCACACATAAAGATGTTACAGGGAGGTGTGAGTAGGTTTGCATTTCCTTTACATTAGGTTTATTGCACTATGCCACGCCTTCATAACAAAAATTGATTTTTATATATGTGAGACAATAAAGGGAAACTTCTAGACAATGAAAAGAAATGCACAACATGCCTCAGGCAGTGGAGAGACAAAGTTCAGTATTAAATAGTATCAGCAAGAAGTGCTTTGGATATTAATAAATTGCCCAGGTCTTATCACATGTATTCAAGAAAAAATATAGAGGTTATTCAGAAGCATTGGTTGTTGACACAACATTCCAACAGTTGCTCATGACAGGGGTAGTGCCCAAGGACTGGAGAATTGATTATCTACAGTATCCATAAGAAGGATGACAAAACAGAACCAAGTAGTTATAGAACACTAATTGTGACTTTTATTACACATCAGGTTATCTGTAACTTGATAAGATCTAAATTAGAGGCAGTCTTAGAAGCATAAAAGCAGAATGTACAGTGAAATATGAATCAGATTACTCAAGTGGAATTAAGTGGAAATGCATCAAAATTGAAACCAGGAGGCCTGTCTTTACACAAAGATTGGTGGGAGTCTATAAATGTACTTTTATTCTACTATTCCCCCAGCCAGGGTCTATAACCTAGTTGACTATGAGATCTGGCTACTCTTATTAGTCTGCATATAAATTCCTTCCTCCTGCCCTACCATGTGTATTTTCTAAACAGACCAGATGCCATCACTGGAAATCATAGAACTCACCTGCACCGAGTGAGCATGCTGGTATGATCCCTTCATATTCAAAACTGTGCAGCTGAGCTTCTGAATAAGATAATGGCTGTCTTATTTTTCAGTGTGACACATTTTGAAGTCACTGAAAATGTCTGCAATGAGAAATTGCAGAACCACGGGATATACTTTTGAAACATTAACCATCCATTCATGAATGGAAAAAAATGTTGACTTTCAAGGAGATAGAAAGGCTGCCATGAATGCTAGTTTAAGATTCCCAGCTAACAGCTTACGTTTTTATTTTTGTTTTGTGACCTTGTTAGGCTGTTTTGCATGTGACATAAAATTAGCATACTTTTGCAATATGCCTCTGTGGCACCCACAGGAATGTTAGTGATACGGATTGATCCAAACGGGGAAATTATGAAGTGTTAATCTTCACCTCTGGGTGCAGCTGGCCCAGAATATGGCAATTAATGCAAGATGACAGAGCAGTTAGGAAGAGGATAAATGCACAGGTTTATACAATCTGCTTAAGGGGTTCGCAAATGTGCTGTTTAGCAGGTCCTCTCAGGATTGCTCTCTATCGCCTTTTCTTAGCTCAAAGCAGCGCTGAGTAGGGCCCCATGCAGCTTATTCCTACCTCCACCAGCCGGCTATGCTTGGCTCCTTCTGCTGATTAATAACCCCTTTGAATGAAACACTTCCTGCCCCCCTTGCCATCTTGTGAGAGCATCAAGGCAAGCTAATTAATTCATTCAAAGCTGAATACTGTATTTCACGCTGATGCTTTCTCCTTCTGGCAGGAGCATTGTTTTCAAGAGGTGGTCAAAGCAGAAATAGCTTGAAAGCAAATCATATTGCAGTAAACAATTTTGTCAAGTTGTGATCCTTGCATGACGAATGAAGTGAAATCCTGAATTACAATTACAGGGAGTATTCCAGTCTGCTAACTCATCCAGGGCTCATAGGAAATACCGGCAGGGATCATGGGTCGCAGGCTGAGGTGGGGGCCCTACTAATAAAAGCTGTTCAAAAGGCCCTGGGGAAGAACAAATATCTGTGTTAATGGTCTGTGAATGACAAAGTGGAACATGACAATGTTCTGTGTCTCAGTAATATCAGATGGATTGGTTCTTGGTGATTTATTTGTGTATGATTCAACTCACAACCCATGGCACAGCAATCCCAATTTGAGGACAGAGGTCTCGTGACCTGTATTACTCTTCCACGTTGCTCACCTTCCCCTCTTATTTATATTGTGGCATCGGAGAACTGGATTCTGTTGCACTTTGACCTTCGTGTAGGTGACAGACACATCATGATAAATTTGTCTTTTATCTTTCGAATCAATTGTGTTTTAACGTGTCACTGGAAGAACAGCTCCGCACTGGAGGATCAGCACTGACTGAAGGAGACCAATTGTGCGGCGCCACATATCTTGGGCAAACCCAGTCACCAGGCTTGCCCCTGGGATCTCGGAGCTCAACCTGTGTTCGAGCGAGTACCTTTGCCAGTTTAGCCCTCCACAAGTCACTGCTTGATATTTTAGCACACAAGCGACAGCGTCTCACAGTTACCTCGATTTGATTTATTTATCTGTGTTATTAACATGCCTGAGAAAATGTTTTTTTTCTTTCCACTTATTTTAATAGAGTTCCCTAAAAGAAAGAAAGACCCACTCATTCTCCATGTCTTTTAAAGGATAAATACGGGTAACAGGCACCCCTTTACTGCATTCATCGCTACCTCCACATCACCATCATTATCCTTGAGCCACCTCCTTTTTGGAGACCACTTCTGATGCATGGCTAGATATTTACCTACTCAACTCATCTTTTTTAAGAAGTTTTTTATTAGAGATCACATATTCACTCTGTTTGCTAGCATAATGAGTATTTGCACTTCATTATTTATTGTTATATGTCCACTTCTGTCATTCAGATACTGTCATTCTTCCATATTAAATACAAATCATTTAATTTAGATTTTTCAAAATGTTTTGCCCCTGACTCTACAAAACTTAGAGTGCTTTTATCTGTGAACGTCACTGGACTCTTGTGTGAACGTGACACTTTTGAAAATTGTGACCTTGCTTTAGATTATATCATTAAAATGTACAGCAAAGTAACAATTACTTTCATGTCATCTTACTATTGTGAATATATGTAAATAAAATTAAAATAAGGCTTTTAAGCCCTTTATTAAATACCAGGTAAATGCGTACCATATGTTTTTGACATGCTTCAAGATGTAATAACTAGAGCACGTTACAGTACATATAAAAACAAGTTAACAGAAGTAGATTCCAAAAAACATTGCAGGGCACTCTTGAGGATTCACAAGGGAATATCCTGGCGAATGCAACAAAAGGACTTTTATCCTCATTCATAAAGTACACTGAAATATATTTTGAAATAATAAAGCCACTTTCAGGTGGCAAAGTGGCGCAGTGGTTAGCATTACTCCCTTGCGGCACTGGGGCCCCAGATTCTGTTCTGGATCTGGGGTACTACTGTATCTGTGTGCAGATTGTATGTTCTCCCGTATTTGTGTGGGTTTCCTCTGGGTGCTCTGGTTTCCTCACATGGCCCAAAAACCTACTGGTAGGATAACTGGCCTCTGGTGTATGTGTGTCTTTGCATGCCCTGTGGTGGAATGGCGTCCTGTCCAGGTTTTACCCTGCCTTGCACCTGTTGCTTGCTGGAATAGGTGCTGGCTCCCCTGTAACTCTTAATTAGAAGAAGTGTTTAGAAAATGAATGGATAAAGTATTTTTCTTCTACCTCTCTTAGTAGTATACTAAGTATATCCCTATATACTTAGTAGTATATAGGGATTATAGTAATATATAACTGTACATAATGTTCTATATGTATCCATTTATTATTGAAAAAGGTAAAATCTCATCTTAAAACACTGGTGCTACTTTATACTAACTCTTGTAGCTCAGACATCCAGGCACATTTATTATAGCTAATTAATGAGGATTTGAGTGATAATATGGATCGAGCCCTCCGGAAGCATGTTAATGGTCAAACAAATGCCTTTGGAAGAAGAAGAATGGTGCAGAGACAAGTGCAGGAGCTTGCAGAGTAATTAGTAGCACCTGGTGCAGAGTAAGCCTCTGCCCCCCCCCCCCATTAAGAGTTAGAGATTTATGTAAATGTACTTTAAAGGTCAATCCTGAGATATGTATTTTTAAGGTAGAGTCTGCTATTATTCGTGGCATGGTAATGCATTTGATTTTATAACTTATTTATCATTTGCTACAATTAAGGCCAGCACAGCGACCCAGCGGTTATCATTGCCGCCTTGCGAGGCTGGGGTTCTGGGTTCAATCCTGGCCCTGGTGTGCTATCTGCAGGGAGCTTGTACATTCTCCCCCATGTTCTTGTGAGTTTCCTCCAGCTGCTCTGGTTTCCTCCCACTCAAATACATCCAATTCAGACCAATACAATACTGGCAGGCTAATTGGGTTCTGGGAAAATCGGCCCAGGTGTGAATGGGTGTGTCTGTGTCTGTCTTGCAATGGACTGGCATCCCATCCAGGGTGTACCCTGCCTTATGCCCATGTCTTACTGGGAAAAACTCTGGCTTCCTCACAACTCTGAAGTGGAAGAAGCTGTTAGAAATGGGATAAATGGATCCAATTGTTGCAATTAGTGTATGAATTGCTCTTTTTCCAAAGAAGAATAATATAGTTCTAAGGACTGGTGAAACAGGACAGGCCAGAGTTCTAGGAGGCGCTCCAATGTGCAGAAGATTAGCTTAATATTATTAAACCTCTTTACAGGAGGGTGAAGGTTGTCACACCAGTTTTCAAAAGTGAATATTGTTTTTCCCCTTTAGGTCGAATAGCACCAATGATAAAAGGTGGTGGCAGCTGCAAACATTTTCCCTTTTCTTATGCCCTTATCCTTTATTTTCCAATAGCTCCTACCATGAAATGTGCTGATGTGTTTTTTTTTCTTTTCTGAGCAAAAGCAAATAATCTGCCACCTACTCTGTTATTAGTGCCATTACTACACATGGAGGCAGGGGGAGGAACTTGTGTGTGGATTCCAACAAACTAAGCCTATTTTTTTTTTGGAGAGGTAAGAGTGGGTAGCTAAGGCAGGATATGAGCTGCAAAGGAGCATGTAGCAGTTAGTTCCAGGCTAAAAAGTAAACAGAAATAAAAACAAAAGTGGTGTGAAATCTTCATGGGGTGTGTGCGAGATGAGAGGGAGAAAGCAAAACATGAGGCAATGGACAAAAGAAATGAGAGTGTGCAGGGTGAATTGTGAAAAGGGCTAAAGAGATGGAAATATGAGCAATGAATGTCAGCAAATTGTGGGTAACAGCAATGTATACAACATGGAGAGAAAATATAAAGTAAAATTAGAAAGAAGTGTCAATGACTGAGTACAGGGGGAAACTGTGAAGCACATTTAAGGATAATGCTGGCATCTGTCATATCTGAATCCCTGTGAAAGAACACCGACAGAATGGTCATGGTAATCATGACTGGGAGAAGAAAACTGTCAACTTGGAAAGACCTTTAATTCTCACAGCTTTGACATGTTTCTTAAAATGGTTGGTCGCTTTTTTTTTCTCTGTATTGCTGATAGAAATGGCAGGGCTCCTTCTAAAAGGGAGGAAATAAATGTGATGCCCTTTGGGTGATCTTGAAATGACCAGACCATGTATGTGTGTTGTTTGACATGTTTTAAGGGTCGATACAGTGGCTTCATTACTGCTGTGGATGGCTAAGGGAAATGTGGACTAGAAGCCTGTGTAGATTATGTGGTCAGCAGTGTCTAGCAGAGATCGGGTCAGTCTAGATTAAAGGTTCCCATTGAAAGTCATTGTGTAAAAAAGAAGTGTTGTCTGATGACCTTGGGAAAAGAAAATGTGTTACGATGGAAAGGAAGACCAAGTGAAATGCAATTCTGTGTGCAGGGATTACTCAGATTCCCTTTTTAAATGAGGATGCATCCTTCTGAAAGCCTGTTTCGTTATATGGTTTTTAATTGCAGGAAAAAATGAATGTGCTCACATTTTTTTTTAATTTGAAACACCTTAAAGAAGGGAAAAGAAGACCTCTTTTCCGCTTACATTTGGAAGCAGTGGAACGAACAATGTTTGCAGGACCGCTTGTAACAGGAAGGAACAGCTGAATAATGTCCCTGGCATTCTTGCTTGTCTTCAGCTAAAGCTAATTAGGTGCATCTGTTAAGAATCTTAAAAATCTCTCAAGGTGTTATGCATTAGGGAGAGCGTGCACCACAAAAGCACAGCACGTTGAAGTGCACACCGGTACAAGCATGTCAGTGTCTCAGAGATTAGACAGATGAATTCAGTCAGGCCAATAGTCTTATCTGAGACCTTGGGGAGCTTCTGTGCAATTGAAAGATGGAAGAGACAAAAGTATGTACTAAAATGGAAGCAAAGAGGGAGTATCTGTCTAAAAACAAAGCCGAACTTTGCATCAGCAATTTGTCTTTGACATGACTGTGCTGCTAACCACAGGGGTTATTCTCTGGATCTTAAATACAAGAGCTGCTCTTTTAGGTGATTTTTGTGTGTGATTTATTGCTTCATAAAATTCATATGCAAGTTTGCATATACTGTAGCCCGCAAATTTATTCCTATACTTGATGAACTGAAACTAAAGGTTGATTTAGCAAAGGCAATGGAGATGTACATCAAGAGTTTTTCACATTTACAAGTTAAAATGTGATACAAATGTATAAAAGGATTGTTGAATACTACATTACCAAGGGGGAAAGTCAGAGAACTCTCTCTCATCAAATGTAAACGATCTCAACTCCGCAACTCTTGTAACATAAAAAGTCCATGAGATGTGCCACCTGTGCTGTTTATCAACAAGATGTTTAAGGCTAATGGAATAGTTACTGCCCACCAAGAAGAGGACACAAGAAAGTCTTCTCCACATGTACAGTACTAATCAACCTTGTATTTCAGATGAAAAGAATAATACAGTATGTGGCAAGAGTATAGACTCTTTTTATGGATATTATTTGGCAGATTTGTTTAGCTATGTTAGAGCAATGTTCTTTGCTGTGTTCAATCGGAATTTGACACTTTCTATTTATACATTCAATACTGAACTTCAGGCACATTTCTTTAGTTTTCATTGTAGATTATACATATTGAAAATAACGTACTTGGATTTTCAAGCTAAAGGCACTTTCAGTTACAGTTCTCCACACATAAATTAGGATGTATACTGAATGTTACTTACACACACACATAGATTTTTGTTAAAAAAAATGATGTCTAAGTTATGACATAAGAAAATCAGTTTTATTTAAAAAAAACTAAAACAATTTAATCTTATTCTAAATGGGATTTTGTTTGTACTTTTGTCAATCCTTTGAATTTAAGTTTAACCCATTAACTCTCAACTTGATGAAATGTAAAAGTACATTCTTATACTGTACATAAGTCCAAAAGTCCTGAGCTATTTCATTTAATCATACTGGCTAGTGTTTCATTATATTTATTCAGAAATGTACAGTATAAATATGATATGTATATAGTCTGAATTATTTCTAAACACATGAAAAAGTAGAATAACTCTGTAACACAACAAGTAGTGCAGTTCAATTTAGCGATAGATTTATTAGCAACTAAGTGACTGATATAATTTCATACTAAGATTTGAACTCTGCCCACTTTCCCTTAACATGACATGATTCAGTCAGTTTTAACATCCAATATTAGGATAGGATGTTTCTTCCATAAGCGTGTTTTAATTGCACGTGCCTCTTTGGAGCAATAATACTGTATATGTCAGGAGAAAACTGCACCCAAAAAAATGTTGATTGATTCCGACAAGTAAACTAAGTCTGGTCTTATCTGAGTAAATGTCGATTTTATGCTCTGAAAGCAAAATCAAAATATCTTCAAGTAGATTTTATTACTGTTGGGTAGGAGAATTTAAAAACAAGAAAAAATAAAACAGAGTGTAGGAGTAATAAACTGCATTGCATCTTCATAGCAGATATAGTGAAGTGACTCTTACCATATCCTGTCAAGATCACTTCATTTGGAAAACCTGAAGAAACCTGGGAATTCAGTATTCTTCATATTTTGCATTATTACAATTAATCTCAGACAAAGAAAAGCTTTGCATCAGATCTAATGTATATGGCTATTGATAAGGTGTCATAAGCCAACCGATAAATGATACACGCCCTTAGATTTTAAATGAAAACACATTCAGGTTAGCATTTAGGTTAAATACTCTTGAGAGAATAAAAACATTGAGCTATTTCTTTTAGTAACATATACTCTTATTTATAAAATTATTTATTGGGCCGAGTTAAGAATCAAAACTCAGCTAAATTATTGGAACCGAAAGCATCAAATTGCTTTTTGAATCAAAGTATTGTGTTTGTTTTAGAAAATGAGACTCTGGCCTTTTAGTATTAATTCTTCTTCATAACAGATTAATGTAAATAGATTCCATCACACAAATACTCTTTTATGTCTTTATCTAATATTGAATTTCTAGGAGGAGAATGAATCAAATTGCATTAAATAACAAGAGAAATACTGCACTATGTATAAACCCACTAGCGACACACAATTATTAGTAAGTTCACATTTTAAATTGGAAATCTCACTAAGAACATATTGTGTTGGAAAACGAGCAGTGGCCTGGAATCACTGAATCCCAACATGAATTACATGGGCACTTTCTTTCTAAATAAGGTCAAAATAAAATAACAACTAGACAGTGTTTATACAAAATCTGAACCCCCTGAAGAGTTGCCCTGAAGAAAGTGACCAAACTGATTACTCACAAATGTAGTGCACATATCAACATGCAATCAGTGTTCATTTGCTATTTTCTTTAATTTTAACAGTAAAACTGTAGACCTTGAATATGTGAAAGCCCATAAATGATGCGGCTCTGCTTTTTCTTTCTTTAAACACTGCAAAAGGAAATCACTGCATTCTTCCCCTCACTGCAACTAAAGAAAGAGCCTATTGATCTTAAACAACATGATAGACGGACACTCAGCAAGTGTGGAAAAGCCTGCATAAGGCTGACATCTTTGTTCATCACTCCAGGAGATCAAATTCTTTCCCTTGCATTTCAAACCTTCAAAGATTTTAAAACAATTTGGGAGCAAGTCACACCTCTGTCTTGCTGACTCACCTGCATGGTTGTTTTCACATTTGAAGCTTGCCACCTCTGCAAATGAGCTCACGGCACATTCTGCATTGGGTCCAGGCTTCTTTTTCACCCTTGCCACCTCTCCATGGAGCCCATCCCCCATAGCTCAGAGATGATGGGTTGTCTTCCCTTCTTCCCCAGTTGGCGTCCAACTGGTGCTGTGGCCCCCAGCTGCCCCACCCTTGGCTCCAGTGGTGCAGTCACCCAAGTCTCCGCAAGTCTTCCTCAGTGCCCCAGATTCCTTTTTCACTTTCTCATACCAGCCTCAATTCGGTGGATTCTCTGCAGGGGATCTAGTTCTGCTCCACCTGCTTTTGGCTCATCAAAACAGCCAGATGAAATGTTAACATTGACTATAAACCTTGGCTGTCTTGTAGGGTGTACTAGTAAGGTGCTATTTCACAGTCCATCTTGCTTTTGACCAGCCCACTCTCAACAACTTTCAGAAACCCTCTGGTGGATCCTTATTTACAAATTCCCCTCTGTCCTTCATTTTTTGGTTGGCTTCTACTCATTGGTACGACCCCTACTAGAGCTCTTTCAACTTTGACTCGTGTTCCCTTCAGCATGGAGAATACTTACACATCTTCCCTCCTTTAGGTCTCTAAGGTTAATCCTCGATTTTTGCACCTCCTTGCCACAAACCTGGTTTTGTCTTGTTTTGCTAAGACAATTCTCACCACTTCCTTCCATTCTTATGCAAGTTCTAACACCTCCTGCGTCACTCAAACGCAAACTTTTCACTGGCCCCAGACTACCCATAGTTTGTGGACCCCTGACCTCATGATTCTTTTAGGATTCCTCTATAGTATTCTGCAGACTGTACTCTATCATCATCACTACTCATCTTCGGGGTTCCACTTGGGAGTCCAAATCTTTCCTTACCCACTCATTTGTAATGTGTCCATGGTGAACATTATAAAGGTGCTTCAAATCTGAGTGTAATAGATTTGTAACCTGTAACAATTTCTAAGTGCATGATGCTTGCTTGCTTGTTTGTTTGTTTAACCCTTTACAGAAATTTAGGACCTCCAACATCAGTTCTACACCTTTTCAGAAGTCATCTTTCAGTAACTTCCTCTGTACACTGCGTCACCTCTCTTCTCCATTGCACTTATCACACCTTGAGCTTTCCCTTCATTCAGTTCCTTCAAACCTCTCTACTACCAAATACACTAACCTTAGCCATCCCCTCTGGCTAATTTATGGGTTATTTATGATCCAAATTGACAGTAAATGACTTGCCACTGGTGGCCACAACATTTTTTTGAAGCTCTAACAAGAAAGTGCTAATATTACCTCAGCCAGCTTCAATACAAAACATCCTTCCATTTTCATCCAATTCAGGGTTGCGGGGGAGCCGAAACCTGCCTACCTGCTGCTACCCCAGCAAGCAACAGACAGGACAGGACAGGACAGGACTGTGGCCCATCGCAGGTCACACACTGAGACAGGCACACACACTCACTCCAGGGCTTATTTTCCCAGAAGCCAACTAACCTACCAATGTGTTTTTGGATTGTGGGAGGAAACGCACACAAACACGGGGAGAACATTCAATCTTTTCAGATTGCACAGTGAATCCAGAAACGAACCCAGGGCCCCAGCATTGTAAGGCAGCAATGCTAACTACTGCACCAACGTGCCACCCTAAACACTTTCAAGCAATTCCATGGATTAGCACACTTTTCCCTGCTCATCATGGAATTCCATTTACCGCATGTAGTGTTTACATAACATTTGAATCCCCATGAGCTTGCCACGTTCCTCAATCAAGGATTATTCTTTGGAGTTACCTATTCCTTGACTAGGGTTTGACCAAACTACTGAAATAAATCGATGTGGATTAGCATGTGAAATGAATTGGAGCATCCAGGAGTGAAGGACCCCCCGCCAAAATCGATGTTGTCCAGAATGGAGATTTCAATTTCAAAGCAGTCTTACTATCAAAAAGGAAAATAAGAAGTGTACAGGAATGCCTCTTGCCTGTCAACATTTGTTTACTGGAGCACAGTACATTTTGAATTCTCTTTCTACATTGCTAGAAACATTTATTTTTCTTTAAGGATTTAAGTTAAAACTCTAAAAGATATATATTTCACTACTTTCGTTTAACACATAAATGTTTAGAATTCCAACATCCTTTATAAATTAAATACCATTTGTCCTTTAAAAGTGGAATTTCAATGTACAGAAATATTCCTTTACCTGACAATCATTTCTATCATCAATATCAAATTTCTACAGTATGTTGAACTTGAAACCATTATTTTGTAATAATGTAAGTGCTTCCTGTGACAGAAGGATCTCTGTCACCGCCCACAGACAGTACAGTACCCAACAAATGTTATCCCACTTAAGTTACACACGTTCACGCATCCATTTTCCTGTCTGCTAGGCTAGCTACTGTAGCTCATGAGGGTGCACACTCGGGGCTCGGCTAGCAGTTTCCCATTCCATACACGGAAAACATTCATTTTACTTCGAAATTAATTCCCGTTATTCGTAGAAAATCAGACACAAACACAAACTCTGAAGGATTTCGTTATGCTTTCTGTTTATTCGTACTTAGCTGTATGAGAGAGCGCTCTGTCCGTCAGTCTTCTCTTTCCTTCTTGTGGTCACTGTCAGTCCTCGGCACCTTGACTTCTGAGTATGGTGGCCTCATTAGTCCAAAACCGAACCTCCTTTTCAGCTTGGCTTTGTAGCGTAAACGCTGAGCGGTGCATGCGCACATCAGGTATAGGAAGTACCATTTTTACAGATACAGTTAAAATGAGTTAAATGTTTTGTTCACGGATGTTTATTTTTTGGTACATTCTGTATATTCTATTGTGTAAAAGAATGAATGGATCATTACGGCTGTAAATAAGTTTATTGTGAGAAATGCAGCTCAATAATTTTAATGTAACAGTGGTACGGTCCAAGGGGGCAGGGCGATACTGTATTTATTTAGGAGGCTCATTCGCTAGGCTAAGGGAGAGCTGGTTAAAAATTCTCAGAGGAAGGGTTTATTCTTTTGTGTATATTTGTTCTATTTCGTTATTTTTCCACAATATATAATTGTTTTGTTGGTTGTGGGGAGCACTGTCCTAATAAACCACCCCTTTGCACCTATATGCTATTGCAGCTGAGCCATTGTTCTTTGTTAAAATAACTCATCTGGCACCCCTCCTGCCCTCCCTGTGACACTTTCTTATGAATACTGTAAAATGAAGGAACACTTCTATTTTGATGTATCCCTCATTTCAATCTGGATGTACTGTAGCATGATTGAATGACAAAAGAAAAATCTGAATACATACAATAATGCATTTGGTGCATTCCCTTGTATGGTATAAAGACATGCCTTTAATAATTAGACCAATATGCTCTAATATTAACATTAAAAGTCTATGGCAATGTAACTTACTTTGCAGACAATGTGCTCTGACCCCAGGCTCTCTCCCTACCTTTGTGTCTCATGGAGAGCAAGCTGGGGTATGTGAAAAGATCATTCTTAATGCAAGAAATTGTAAAGGGTTAATAAATTGATGTTATTATTATTATTATTATTATTATTATTATTATTATATAAAAGTGTTGTTAATAATAGCAAAGATACAACATAAAAGTTAAAGATTAAATAAACTAAGAGCTCATTTGTTTACTTGAAGATCTGTAGGGTAATGGTATGCATTTTGATTACAACATCATATAACAGCCAGCAGCCATATCACTCTGCAACTCACAACTGGCAACCCACTGAAGCTAAGCAGGTGTGAGCCTGGTCAGTACCTGGATGGAGACCTCCTGGGAAAAACTAAGGTTGCTGCTGGAAGAGGTGTTAGTGGGGCCAGCAGGGGGCGCTCACCCTGCGGTCCATGTGGGTCCTAATGCCCCAGTATAGCGACAGGAACACTATGCTGTAAACAGGCAGGTGCTGTCCTTCGGATGAGACGTAAAACCGAGGTCCTGACTCACTGTGGTCATTAAAAATCCCAGGGTGCTTCTCGAAAAGAGTAGGGTGTAACCCTGGCGTCCTGGCCAAATTTCCAATTGGCCCTTACCAATCATGGCCTCCTAATAATCCCCATCTATGAATTGGCTTCATTACTCCTCCCCACTATGTGGTGAGCGTTCTGGCGCACTATGGCTGTTGTCACATCATCCAGGTGGGGCTACACATTGGTGGTGGTGGAGGGGATTACCTGTAAAGCACTCTGAGTGTCCAGAAAAGCAATTATTATTGCAATGTAAGCATTTATTATTATTATTATTATTATTATTATATACACAATTAAAGGTTGATTGTCCATCATAAACCCAAAATGTCCAGTATCTTTTCTGATGGTGGTTATTGAATTCTGTACTCCTGTCAATGAACAGGAGATTACCCTTGGTGTAGTGCTGCAAACTTAGTTTCCATGGTTACTACCATCAATTCATGTGAGACTGCAGATAAAAACCTGTATTGTAAAATGGGCTGTACAGTATATGAACAGAGTATGGAATCAATAATTTATATTTTTTCTCATCTTAACAAAAAGCAACCATTCAATTTTTTCACATTCTGGCAATTTATCTTTTAATAACTACAGATGAATGTCTGCCCTTAGATTATATTTTCTTTGTTTGCTCTCTTCGCCAGTGTGCTTCTTGGTTTCGATCATAAGGTACCTCGTGTTATCATTGCTTTACAGCTCTTGCAATGCCTAAACAAACAGCCTTCAAAAGGCAACAAAGAAAACATCCACACATTTACAGCACTGCAATATGCTTTTCTTGGGTCCACAGTTAAAAACGTTTGAGAGATTTCAGAATTGTAATGTAAAACTGCCATGCTTTTTAGAATCTATTAATCAATCATGTCAGGTCATTCAGCACATATTTATTTTAAAATCCCTAAAACCTCCAAAATTCATTAATTTAAAGTTAATCAAATTCACTGTCCCTGGACTGCATTTAAGCTAGATAGCTCAGGAGCCTCGCATATATTCATAACAGAAAATACAGTGATAGCAAAATAGTAAATATATCATTACTATTTACTTTATTTTAATATAAAACAGTAAATCATTCCAACTTTTACAGCAGTTTTGTATTTGTTGTTGAGAAAACTGGAAGCATGACTTGGTTCTTTTAGAGCTATTATCTTTGGAAGTAAAATACGCATTTGTAGAGTTGTGTTAGACTGGAGAGCTTCATTGAGGGCACAGAACGCTATGATGCAGCTGAAGTGCATCAATGCAGGCTAATGAACTGCCTCTGTCCGATTATCCGATGTGCATTCCTCTGTAGGACATGAAAGGTTAAAATATTTCTTGGGAGAAAACACTCAAAACCAGGTCAGGTGCTCTGGAGATTGTAGAACAAGCCAGTTTCAGTGCTCCTTGATAACAGACTTCCCATAATTTGGATAGTCTACAGTTTTGGGCCGTGGGAAGCAGACAACATGGGAATAGAGAAAATGGGAATGAGAAATAAAAACTTCTGTCGCAGTGAGGAGCACCTTTCCACAGGTCTCTTATTACAACAGGAGATTTGGGGACATTGTGTTTGATTTCTGTGCTTTATATAGACTCCTGTAATACAGCATTATTATAGCCTCAGCTTGTATTTCTGCTTATATTTGTATTTCCCATTTTTAAAATATTTCATTCTGCATGAATATACAGTATTTACTCCAAAATATAGGTCAGCTGATTTAGGACAGATACAGTATATACAGTACTGTAGATATACAGTATCTGACACTTTGCCAGACATAAAAAGAAAAGTTCTGGTACTGTATGTTTTCTTTTCACATGTTTTAAAGTATGAACTGTGAGACTAAAAATGCAAGGAAAACAGACTTTTTAGAATTTCTCACTAAATATATTTACATGACATACAGTTCGCCATCAGTGCAATACATAGGAATGTTGCATAATTACCCCAATGTTAAATTCTTTCTTTTCAAGGAACAGAAATTAAATGACTGAAGCTGATATAACTAATATGTAAAGCAACATGTACAAAGTGGTTAACAGCTTCGCACTAATAAAAAAAATAGAAGATTCTCAGAACTAGCTCATCAACAATCAGTTATGTAGCATTGAAAGTTGTAAAGCACAAATATTTGTTTCATATGGATCATGGATTGCTTTTTTGTACAAACAGTTTATATAACTTTGGCAGTTTCTTAGGAACAAAGATATTTCTATATATGAAACAACAATATCAAACTGTCAGCAATGTTATGTAAGCTTGCCTTCAAAGCTCATTGTCACAGTGATAATACAGAAAGGCTGGAATCCAGTGACAAAAATAGTTTCCACCCTTTCTCTTTAAACTGGTAACACAGAAGAGCTGTCTTCATTGTTTTCAGCAGATATAAAATTACAAACACCTACAGTATATAGGTTAACATAGCAGTCATTGCCATATTAGAAAATGTTCTGTTTAGGTCAGCTCAAAGTACAAAGAAGTGGAATAAGACCCAAGCTAATGGTCACTGTGATATACCAGGAGGTAACATCCGAAAACAGAACATGCCAACGAGAGGTGATATGTACAGTAACATGTGGGACTGAAAGACAACTGTGCAAGTGAAATGACTGAACGATTAAACAATACAAGGATAGAGAATGATTTACACTCTAAACAAAATAATCAAGCAAATTTTAAAAGATACCAAGATCACCATTTGATTTTTTTGTCTTTTTTCTGGTATGGCACTTCATCTGAACAGTTATCTGTTCAAAAAGACTAAATTTAGTACAAAAAGGTATTTAATATTTCTTTAACATAACTCATAGAATATAGTACTTAATAGTAAGTATAGGTAAACACTTGTACATATTCCAAATCGACATTCCAACAGATGTTTATACACATGCACTAAACAAACAGAACAACCCCTCCTGTCCATTCTCTCCAAGTCAGATGCTGCTTATCACGCCCTTCAGGTAGTTTCTTCAGTAGACCGTGAATCTGACTTGAGGCGTACAAACTCTTTGGCCACTTCATCATTGGTCCTCTGGGAGAGTATTCTCAGAATGGTTAATCCAGTCTCATCCATGCTGATGCTCTTCACCAAAGGATACCAGGATGCAGAGCTTCCTTTTTCTGCGAAGTCTTTTAATTGGATAACTGTCATTCCTATAATACGGTCTTCTCTGGCGAAGCAATAATCCTTCACAGAGAGATGCAACTCGTAGGCCTCTGGCCCGTCCTCATTGCTCAGAATGCTGTGTGATTAGAAGGAAATGGGAAATATAACTGAAAACACCACAGTCTAATCTACAAATTCAGAAACAATCTTAGTTTCCCTCCGGAAAGCGATAAGCTCAGATATGTTACAATGTTGGCGAGGAAGTATAGAATATTGGAAGACGCTACCACATGTTCCTTATTGTTTTAGTATGCTGTGTCAAAATCAGGAATCCTAGTTTACCATGTCATAAAATCTACATTCACCTTTTTAAAATATCTACTCTTTTTCTAAATGATTTATCCAACACAAAGTCATGGGTGAGCCAGAGCCTATCCCAACAAGCAATGGGCGCAATGATGCCAGTCCATCGCAGGGCACACACACAGATGCAGAAACACACACCAGGGTCACTTTTTTCCCAGAAACCAATTAACATACCAGTATGTCTTTGGAATGTGGGAGGAAACCACAACACCAGGCGGAAACCCAGGCTAATACGGGGAGAATATACAGTACAAACTCCAAGCAGACAGCACTCCGGGAATTGAACCCAGAGTCCCAGCACTGCGAGGAAGTTAACCACTGAGCCATTGTGCAGCCCTATTAAAAATATTGTGTGCGTTATTTTATAATAGTGATATTACTGAATAATTGACAGAATTTATTTGTTACAAATGGGAGAATTCGCACTTATCTATTAAACAGTACATAAAAACATACTATTGTGATAGCAGTCTCCAGGTCTTTTTGTGTGGACTATGCCCACCTTTACAGTACAGTCTTTATCACAGAAGCAACAACACAAAGGCTCAATTTGCCAATGATTTGCTTTATACAACAAAATAAGTGACTGCATGGTCTTGACATGCATGTCAAGCTCTTCACAAGAAGGCAAATGATACAACTCATCAGCAGTAGTGGAACTGTGCAGAGAACTGTTTGTACCTGTTAACACTCAGATTTATAATCTCACAATACAAAAGTGACAATACTACTTACAGTGAAGAGTAAAGGAAATTGGTTCACTGACATTCAGAAAAGGAATCTTATCTTTTTACAGTTTTAGTAAAATCAAATCTTGTCACTGAAAAAGCAATTTTCCTACATCAAACAGGTTTCTACGATCCCTAATCATAATACGACATGTTAGAGGTCGATCAGAAAGCAGGCAAGAAAATGACAAATATTTCAGAAATTAGAAAAATTCAGGTACGGTGAAATGCAAGTTCACCATGCAAGTTATTGTCACGGTTTAGTTCATGCGCACACAATCATTTACAATTTTCACAGTAACCTGTAAATCTCCTGTTTTCTTACCTAATTTTGGAATAGCATTTGTGAATACAATTCATTGCTATCAACTATATATCGACTATATCTGGGACTGAAGCTCTTAATACTTCCGCCACTGAAGCACAGCCCACACCCAGGTGATATGTAACAGTCAATCAGCACAGCTGTTCAGGTGAGAAAGTGGGACACCAGTTGAATTAAAAAGGAACTTTATGGAGACCAGATTGTACAAACCCAAAGTGGAATTTAACCAGGAGAGCAGGATTAACACTACTCTTACGAACTGTACCATGAGATCTCGAATGACAAAGGAGTCAGGCCTCATTTTCATTAAATTTCCAGGTTTCAAGTTTCCTTCAGTTAAATGTCTCAAATGAAGGAACCTGAGCCTCCTGCTGCATACCAGTTATCATACTGTGGCACTGTTTTGGGAATTCTGGTAGAAAAACAAAAGCACTTACTCGTACCACAAGAAGGAATGTGGTTTGTGTAAGGTACTGACCAGCCTTGCTTACTTTCTGAGGTTTTGTCGAGATCAGGTGACAGCATTGCTGTTTCTCTTACGTACGAGGTGATGTCTGAAAAAAGCAGAGCTAATGCCTCTGTGCTGAACTGTGTGTCTCATAAGAAAGGTTCATGATTTACATTCTGCCATCACAGAGATCCAATAACTCCATCTTTTTTTTAAAAAAAAAAGAACGTTAAGAGTGTTCAACTTACAACTGGAATGTTTCGTTGTATTTCGGGGACCAAGTGTTGCTTTTTGTCTTTGTGCCGAATCTCCGTTTTCTGTCGCTGAGGTTGGGACCCACGGCACTGACCTCCACAAAGGGGCGGAACATGGCGTTGGTCTGCCAATTCAGGTCATTCACTGCTACAACTAGAGGGAAGACACACAGCAGTGTGTAAGGACCCAGGACTGTTTTGGATCATTAACATGTTAATACAGTGGCTTGTACAGGCTTGACATGGCTCATCTGTGGTCTTGGAATAGCAGTTTTCATGTTCCAAGGAACAAGACTGCAGCCCTACCCTGGGATAGAGAGAGACGCTGGAAAGAAGGAGAAATGTGTATTTTAATGCATTTTTTAACATAGCATACTGATTCATTAGTCATTTCTCTTGATGAAAAAAATGTTCAGGTATATTCTTCTTCTTAATGGCCCTATTTAAAGACAAATGAGCTTCCTGGAGAAATGGGCCCAACCTAAAAGCAGAAAATGAACAGGCACATAATCAGCAAATAAGAGGATTAAAACTTTGTTCATTGTCATTGGAATTTTCTAATGAGAGCAAAAAATCTGTGATACTTCACTGAAAAACATTCTGTTTTTTTTTTACTCTTAACTTTGGCTATTAAAAGGAAGACTGATATACTGTACAGTATATACAGTATTATATACTTTGTTTTGGTGTTTTATTTGTGATGTTCAAGATGTATATATCGTAGTATGTATTGTAGTATATTGTACTATTGTGTATTTATATATTGTCAATATATTTTATATATTGAACAATTTGCTCAGCATATATGAGGGGATCGAACAGGTCAGAATTAAAGACAAAAGTAACATCCTAGTTTTAACCCAATCCCAGCTTTAACACAACATTTCTGACAGACTCCAAATACAAACAAATTAAAAAAAAACATTTGAAAGATCTTACTTTTCACAGTGACCCTGTGCTCTCCAGTTCCTGGGTGTGTTATCAGATCCACATTAACTGACACTTCTCCCACTGATCCATTAGATGAGTGTCCTGAATGATACAAAACAGAAGTGAACTAAATAAAACACAGAATTTAATAATCAATAAACCAAAATGCTCTTTACAGAAAACATATCTACCAGTCCAGCTAAAGATTAAAAATGAAAATCGTAATACATCAGATTAAGACATTTTATCTGTATTACCAGCAAAGCTTTAAAATCATCTTAACCTCTACATGTTGACCTTACTTTGAATTGTATTGACTTGTGATACAACATGTCTTGCTCCATTTTGAATTGTTTTTGAAGCTGCAAAATAATAAAGCATTGCGAAGAGTTTTAATTATGATCACCCCATAAGAAGGTTAAACAGACTCGCTCAAAAAATACAAAAATAGAAGAATACTGAAGGTCACATTTTATTGAAATCTGAGTAGTACCCACTCTAGGTGACTAAGAATTCAATAACATTGTATTTGGAGTTGTGCGTCTTTATCTTTCATAGCTCTGAACTAAAATGTTTTTCTGAAATGCTGTCAGTAAAACCAAACAGAATTTTAGTGCAAGAAGAGAATGGAATTCTCTTAAGGTTATCCATCTTTCTCGGATGGTGACAAACATCATTACGTTTAGGACACTGTATTTTGCTACAATGAAAAATACTTTCAGCAGTTCAAATTCCTGTCCCTGTTCAGCTACTGAAAATAAATCTGTATCATGCTTCAAAACAGTACATACCAGGATAACATACTGCATAAAAAAGTTCCATTTTATTTGTATCTTTTTAATTGAAATTCTTCTAATTCCTTGCCACTCATCAAGGCCTGCAAACTGCACAGCTTAAATGGGCTTTGTTTTGTTAAAAACTGCTGGGTATTTATAGCAGTTTATACCAGGATGCCAAAAAAATTAAAGCAATCTTAACAGTTGTGTTGCATTAATATTAATTTCTGCTCTGATCTGCAATTTATCTGGAAGCACTCATTTACTGTTCCCAGTGGTTATGTCAGAGCATTTCAGTATGAATAGCTGAATGCCTGAATGCCAAACATGATATACAGTAGCACAAGAGAAAATATGAACAAACAGAATCAAACTCTCACTTAGTGGCGATGAACTGTAAGATACTCACATTGTCTAATGTCTGCCAAAAGACTTCTCATTAATCTGAAGATAATGAATCAGCACACTTTCTAACTCATGATAACAGTCTCTGATTAGATGGAAAAAAAATCTACAAAATTAATCATTTTGGGAATGGTGGATAGCAGACAACACTTTTAAGCTACTGACATTGTATCCTTACTTTGTAAAGAAAGAAAATTATACATTACATGAATGAAGAATTATATGTTTTGAAATAACCTAGATTGTAGCAGCCCTGAAGACTAAGTATCAGCTGACTGCATTCAGGAATGACTTGACAGAAACATTCAGTTTTACAAATGATAGTCTCATTCATTGGTGCTCAGATGTAGTTTATAGGAGAACATTGTCCAATTTGTGATGATATACTGTACATGTATATGCACATTATCACTGCTGGTAGCAAAACACTAGTATAGGTGCTGGTGTGAATGAGGCAGCTTAAGGAAACACAGCAAATATTAAAGAAATATGCGACAACTACTAAAAATCAAGTGACTATACAAATGAAAACAGAGATTTTCCTTTGTATTAGTATTCATTTCTAGCTGATAATAATTCATTATTCATAATTCATTCATTCACTTTTTACTTAAGTACTACAAATTATATTATTTATTAAGTGGCAAATATTAGTCCTTGACTAAAAAAACGATGAAAGTACAAGAACACAGATAAACTGGGTCTCTAATAAACTATAACTGGTAGTAGAAAAAATACAAACACTGTACAACATCTGTGATAGGGTACTTATTGCAGACAAGTCAAATTTAAATTCTTAAATTTTATTAGAGATTATATAAAGTGGCTATGTGAGGTTCCCTGTGGTTTTCAATTTAAGGTCATTTCCATTAAATGTTTTCAAATTAAACTTAACTTATAAATAGTATGAATGGTACAGTATATTTACCATGGGAGACCAATGTGACACTGTAGTTCCTAGAACCAAGTAACTGCTTTCTAACCTAAACCATAACATAATGCCACTACCTTCGAATGCCTCGGCATTGGCGGGGGTCAAGGATGCAATCTGTTTTAGAACTTCTATTTTCCTTTACTAATTTTCTTCCTGGAGCTTTTCTTAAGCACACCGAATTGCTTCCGGCCACTGTAGCAACATTAAATCTAATTACAGTAATGTGTTCTGTGACTAATTGGATGTGGCACCTGTCTTCCTTACAGAAAGAAACAACAACAACAACAACAACAACAACAACACCAAGAGAAGTCAGGGATCTCCTGTTCTTGTCCAGTTGACAGTGCCTTACCCCTAACAGATTTGTGGCATGGAGACAGGGTGCAACCTTATTTCACCTTTGCTATAGCATACTACCATCACGGCATATAGTAAATACGCTATACTTCAATAAGTTATAAGTTATAAGTTTTACTTCAATATTGCTATTTTTACTTTTATAAAATTGCAGACCATTAAAATCAATTTTATTTTATTTTCCATAACTAGATTGTCTCATTCATTTTGCCTTCCCACTGTGGTAATGGATTAATTTAGGTGTTAAGAAGAAGGCATACTGTATATTACACTCTTAATTACCAAAAATATCTTATTGAGGACAGATTGTATAATGTTTTGAGTGATACATATGGTTACACAAAATGTAATAAATGACAAAGTATCAAAAGTTTTTTCATGTATTTCACATGGTGTACAAATCAATGAAGCAAAACTCTCCAATCAAATCAAATGTTGTGTGACAGACCTCACCCTTCATTAAAGTTTTTCAGGGAATCTTAACATATAAAAAACACAGGACAGTGCAGGAGGCTTCATTTTTGAGATCTTGCTGGTTATACAAACAAAACAACTTTTCAGCTGCCTCCCCAGTCTACCACCACCTACCAACTCTGTGAGGCCTTTAATGCACCAAACACAGTCATCACGGCTGTAGGAAAATGTGCATTTACAATCACCATCACCAATATACAAATTAATCAACTAATCATCACCCGGTGAGTCTATTTACAAATAAAAAAGGCCTTCTGCAGCCTTTAGTGGCAGGTATGCTGTCATTACAGTCTCCTCAAAGACCAGCTTGCCACATGTTGTTTATGAGTTTATGAGGCTTTGCTGGATGCTCCATTTTAGAGGGGTTACATGGGGGATTAATATATATTGCGCAAGGAGCTATGGATTTTTATTGGCTCTGGTTAGCACAAAACAAGGATTTTTAAGAAACGTCATATTCAGTGATCCCTCTGACGTGGTTCTTAAAGCCCATGTCTCATTTCTCACTGCAGATGGTCTGAACACACACGGTAACTGAACAGTTTTAAAAGCTCAACCTCTAAGGGGTGTTGTTTACAGTTAATGCATGATTAACGCAATTTAACAGAGCGTTTTTTTACTGTCACTGTTGACATGGTTTGATATACTATTATATTTAAAGCTATTGTGGAAATAAACACAGCAATAAGAATTCCTCTGATAAACAGAGGTGTTATTCATGAACACCTGAATAACTGAATTTTGCCAATACATAATATTTCAAAAGCCAATGGAAAGAAGAGTTGAGAATCAATTCCTACCATCAATTAAGGAATACTTATAACTGCATGTAGTTTTATCTTTGTATTTTACAAAGTAGGTCTGAAACATTTCAGAGCTTAATTTTAGCCCCACTAATACTCAAATATAAAACATCATACAAATATATTGCTACAATTTGGGGTTATGAAACAAAGAAATATCAGAAATACATGAGCAGATTAATCAATAAGTCAATTAAATAATCATAGCTCCCAACTTGTGAAGATTTTTCCAAGAATATATGTGAGTGGTCGGTAAAAGTACTTTGTTCTGTGGCACAGCTTTGATAAAAATGAATAATAATTCAAGTACACTGGGTTTATTAACAAAGTACACACACTAAACTACATACAGTAAAACATACAACACACAAGTTACATGATTACAGACAAGGCATCCAAGAAGCCTACTGTATGTCCTGACCATATAGAAAAACCCCAGACTGCTACCAAGCATTCAATTCTGATATAATGCCTACAAAGACCAAAAGAGAAAGCTTCCGTCTAAAATAAAGAGGATTCGACCTACAGTTAAAGCTTATGCCTTTCTGTCCCTTGAAGTCCCTGCTGTCTGTCTTTTTTCGCTTTCTCTCCCTATCTTTCTGTTTTATGATGTTGCCTGGACTGTCGAATGACACTTAACCATTTACCCAGAACTTAATTAACCACGGTTAACCGAGGTAAATTTTATAGGTGCTTGGATCACGGAATCTCAGATCTTATATCTCAGGAACTTCTCCTTGCTTCAGAGCTCTGAGAACTCGATATGTTGACAATAGTCAGGTGTTAGCCATTGTATACAGATTCTTCAAAGCACTTCAGTAGTCACTTACAATAGTTGTAAATTTATATGTGAAAAAATATAGACATTTAAGATGGAGACATCTAGAGACATCTTCTTAATTACCTGCTAATAAATAATTACCTGCAGTAAGGAGAACCATGAACAACAGAAAATTATACTGGGTGTGAAGCTAAATAATGCTTTTGTTAATGCTCAGTTTTATACAAATCCACATCTCATAGTATTATTATTTCTGTTGCTGTAATGCATTTGACACAAATTTAAACTCTGTTTAACTCTACTTTCTGTTAAATTCTAATATAAAATGACCTGCTGAATATAAAGGGAGAGCATGCTTAATATTTCAGTGTGAAGTATGAACCAGGGTGCAGTCAGGGTGGAGGGTGAGGAGCAAGAAAAGATGTGTGCCTTTTTTTGGAGAGAGTGTTTTTGCGCAGAGAGTAATCCGTCCTTCGGATGAGACGTAAAACGGAGGTCCTGACTCTCTGTGGTCATTAAAAATCCCAGGGTGTTTCTCGAAAAGAGTAGGGGTGTACCCCGGCGTCCTGGCCAAATTTCCCATCGGCCTTTATCAATCATGGCCTCCTAACAATCCCCCTCTATAAATTGGCTTAATTACTCTGCTCTCCTCCCCACTGATAGCTGATGTGTGGTGAGCGTTCTGGCGCACTATGGCTGCCGTCGCATCATCCAGGTGGATGCTGCACATTGGTGGTGGTGGAGGGGAGTCCCCATTGCCTGTAAAGCGCTTTAGTGTCCAGAAAAAGCGCTATATAAATGTAATTATTATTATTATTATTATTATTATTATTATTATTATTATTATTACATATTTGATTCATGTACAGTAATTGGCACATTTTCTAATTCAGCTACAGTATTTCAAAAGTATTTACCTCATAATTGTAGTGGAAAGAAAATGCCACCAAAACAATAACTGAGACAGAAAACTCTTCTCTTTTACTGTTTTCCTTTAAATTCTTCACTTCAGCTTTGCTGAATGTGCCTGCCTGTTTTATTTTAGTCACTGCTGTGCTACAGAACTAAAAATAAAAAATGCCTTCACGCATCTCTCCCACTTCGCAGATGAAGTGGGAAGACATGCTTGCGGTGGGGCTCTGTAAGCTTTACAAGTTTTCTTCCCTTCTAAAATGACCATTTTTATTATAATTGAAAAGTACTCATAATGTATTTTGTAATGTTTTCAATTCTTGATTACTAAAATAAAAAATATGGCTACTAATGTAATCATATCCTTCATCCTCACAGAACCCCACAAGTCATTTAAAAAACTGTGGATGCTCATTAAATTTACTGGATAAGAAAACTGAATCACTAAAAACTATGAAGTGACATTTAAAGAACAGTGCTTTTTAAATGTCCTTTAAGAAAACATAATCCATTGTGCAAGTCTAGGCATGTACCATTAGAGAACGTTATTCCACAGATTTACAGTTATTCTTCAAGACTTTCATTTTTGTGCGCTTTTTATTTCTTGTAATGAGTAATCTGTTGGGCCTCTTTTCCCCTGTCTTCTTCATGAGGAGTTCTCTCTTCCACCCACCTAAAGAGAACAACATGCGCATTCCCTTGCAAGTTTATGAAATTCACAGAAATAACCATAGTGCAAAAAGATAAAAATAACTTCAGGTGTGAGTTCTACTGATTTCCGCTGATAAAACATGTTATTTATCCATCTGTTCTTCAGTGTGGAATTAACATCTATTTGTTCCTTCTTTGCCTGTATGCTAATGCACTCCCCAACTTGATATCTGGTATCACTTGATAGAAGCTGCTCAGTGTGTTTTCGTTTGTAAATTAAGATATAAGGCGATTGTGAACTCAAAAGGAACTATTCCAATGTTATTGATGATAAAACATTTTAAGACTAGCTCCATCTTGATTAAAGTGAATAAATCCTTGAATCTTTTTCACATCTCTTGTTTTATTCAGTATGATTCTTTTCTATTGATCCCTGCTTGGCTTTCCCTGCAATTCGTATGAAGGTTACTTGACTGTCTTATTTGTCATCATGCAACAAAACAAAAATAAACTCAGAAAGGCCCCCACTCTTTCCACATGCTGCTGATGGCTTTAGCAGGCAGAGCAACATTTTCAGTCACAGACAGGACCTCAAAGTCATCATGTTAATAAGTACAGAATTTTGTCCTCAATAAGAGTGTTATTCCACTGAGAGGTTAAAAGCTAAGGCACCCAACTCCCACTGTAGCAGGCGACAGAGCTGCAGTGGAGAGTATTTGTTTTTTGCACACATGCTTTTGCAGAGAATGATGAATAATATTTTCAAGTTTGTAAATTATATAGAAATATATTAATAATATATATGGTAGTCATTTCTAATGTTCAATTCCAAAGCCCATGTAACTGCCATAAATATAAAGCAATCATGGATACTGTATCGACATACTATACTGTAGGTATTGACATCTCGTACATCTCCAGAAAAGACAGTTACTAATCTATTAGGTGTAATATAGGTTGTTTCCTAAACTAAACATTATCTGCTGATATTTTTTCTAACTTGACTTGATGTCAGATCATTTTGGCTAATTTAAATGTCTAGTGAGTAAATAATTTAAGATAATTTAAAAAGGAATCTAACACCTGAACCTATTTAACAATGTGTTCTGTTTATAAAGTGGAGAAAAAACATGAAATACAGTCTTGCTTGAAGCCCGGCTACAGTCTATTGAGCACATTCATCCTTAGTGATGGATAGACCTGCTAGTTGAAATGAAGGAAACAATCGCTACAAAAAAGAGGCAAGACAAGGCTACACAGCGCTGATGAGCTCCACTCACCTGGTGAAACCAGACTGTATCTGCTGAACGCTTTGGCATCCTGCTTATCTATAAAGTTAGTGGGATCAATAACCTTCTGTGATGTCAATTCATTTTATATCTAGAATTGCACCTAAATGATTACATTATTACTGATTAATATATTTGTATATACGAATATTGACCTTTGCATAGAGTGCTTTCTTTACAAAAAAACAAGCATATGAAAAAGTCAGAAGAAGCATGTCTGATGTTACTGTATGTGCAGTATGTTACTAATTGCACCTGTGAAACACAGTCAGTAGCTGACATGAAGAATGATTCTACAAAACATCATCAAATTAAATCAATTCAATCTTGCAGCATACTGTATACACCACCTATGGTTTGCAATAGAGAACTAGGTGAAAAACCATAAATACAGAAAATAACCATAAAAAATAAAACTATGATAAGATTGAGCTTAACAGAGAAATTCGAACAAATACTATTTTTGTCTTCCATTGCTTCTAATGATTCTGATTGTAACTAGGAACTCCAGTTATCCAGTTACTGTAACTGTGATTGCATCTTTAATTGAAACGCTAGTAAGCAAAACACGTTTTGAGCCATTACTGTATACAGCATATGGCATTGGGACTATATACTGTATATACTGTATAAAACAAAGCTTCGTAAATAATAATGCAAATCTAAGGCTTCTCTTCGATACAGCTTGAAGTGTCTTTTATATACAATAACAGCGGAACATGTCACAACGTGAACTGTAGGTAATAAATCCACTGTTATCATAATTAAAATACAAGTTTTTCTTTATTTCGTGTAGAATATGCACGTGCATGACAAAGCAACAGGGGGCATCATTATAGTTTTGAGTCAGTGATGTATAAAGCTCTCAGTTAAAGACCTGAAGAGCTGCGGTACCAAAGGAGATGCAAAACGGCACTAAAGGAAAATGTTCATTATAGAAAAAGCACGGAAGCACAGATGATGATTAATTAATTAACCATCTACTAAACTTAATGATCCGGAAGGCAGACAGCAAGTTTCAGTTTTTATGACAGAATGTTTCCGTTTTTTTTTATTGGCTGGTATATACTACAGTCCAATATATCTTGCGTCTCTACTGAATAAGGTTCCACCCGGCTGCACAGAAGATGACTGAAGAGCTTGAAGCCAGACTACACTGAGGGCTGTGCTCAACTTGCTTTAGCTTGCATGGATTCAGATACCCTTCTCTATACCATCAGCAATGTTTTTGTTATCCTGCTGCCTTTAGATCAGGACAAAACCATATTTAAGGGTGGATTTTCTATTAAATAAACAAAGTAATCAAGTTTTAACGGGGTCAACCCCAGATCTCACAAGCACAGAATACAAGGCCTTGGAATGCCCTACGGTAATATCATCAGTGAAAAGGGCAAGCTGCAGGAATAGAGAGCTGCAGCGGTTGTGGATACTGTGCTGCCACATTTTGCATTAATAAAAGCAGCTGCAGCCGCAGCACACGGATGAGTTTTTGTCACAGCTGTAGTCAGTCTGAAGGACGTGTCAGGAAGAAGGCAATACAGTGGAGACGAAACGAAAACAATGATTATTGCAGTGGGATCAAGGGACTTGTATTCAAGAGCAACTGTGAGAGGTGTCTTATCAAAAATGCATGAAAGTTAAATTGTTCTTAACATAACAAGGGTAACAATCAGAAAAAAAGCAACGTCTGCCTATTAATTATCTGCAGTAACCCATAATGATATTCATTTGTCTCCTCTGAGGGTGCTTGCGTCTGTTTATTTTTTATGAATGTTCACTGTGGAGGAGAAATAGCAGAAACTCATTCACTGACAGCAATGGCAGGAGCTTCTAGAGAGGCTTCCGAATCAGGACTCATGAGTGGCTGATATGGCAAGAGCCTGTGCTCTTGGATTGCAGATTGCGTGGAGGTTGTTATTCAGACTGGCTATGCCATTTGCTGGCTGCAGCTTGGCACTTATGCATTCGGCTTACGTCAAGTGCATCCAGACCTGCTCCAAGAGGGTCAGTGCGTCTGCAGGTTTTATACTGTAGGTCTCCTTAGAGCAACAGCACCTGAAGAGCTCGAACAAACACTTAAACAGATCCAGTTAAGACAGTAGCCATCTGGTTGAGCTTGGTGGGAGCTGAGTTGAAATAAAAACCTGAAAATTTATCAGCCCTCCAGGACCAGGATTTGACATGCTTGGCATAAGTGCTGGGCAGGGGGGAGCTGAATGATGGGAATTCTCATGTTATTGATCACCAGTTAAGGCTGCTTATGGCCTGGCGCCTGTAGGAACATCTGTTCATTCTACATTTCTCAATACTATCATCTTTGCTAAGGTATGTGAAGAAGCTAAGTTAACATATCCTCTTTAAACACTGATTAGTTACAATAAAGCAATGAACTTTAATGCAGTATCAGCTCCCGCTCACACAAAAACTTTGAAGGGCAAGAGGTCCTAATGTATGTTGTTTATTTTAGAAACCTCTTCCCAAGACACAGCTGCAGGGATTAGCAGTGCAGTTTGGCACCAATAAATGTAATCTATTTTGCAGAGACAGAATCAATAGTGTATACTGACTGAAAGAGAAAATGTTCAGCTTTAGTGATGGGGAGAAAAATACAGAGTTCTATCAGGTTCCACTGCCTTGCACGCCAGCAGAACTTTCTTTAATTCGATCAAAGACTGGATTGCAGTACTATCACTAAAAAAATGAAATGGAATCTCAGCCTTTTCCAACCTGCCTAAGTTGCCATTAATATTGAAGCTCTCTTCAGGATTTTGATATGGACGACTGGTCACAATGACACCAGCAAACATCTGTGAGACAGATTTGAAAATGCCATGCTCCACAGGAAGCAAAGTACTGGAAGCAATAGCATTAGACTAATGTAGAAAGATTTGTGAAAATGTATGTATTCTCATATCTAACAGTTCAATGGATTTGGATGTGTAAATTTTGGCATACACACATACACATTTGTCAGAGAAAATCCTTTTATTTCTAAGCCTGTATCCTAATGTGTTGCACCATTGGGTCAAATAGATTGTAGCACTGTGAAAAAAATATTTTACGCAGGATATGATTAAAAACTAAAACATTTTTACATTTTTAGAGATATTTTATTCAGGTACATGAAGCATTTATGGTAAATTTATGTTTAAACTGCAATTTTGTATTGACACAAGAATCTATTGCTTAAATGTAACACTACTCTAAATTAATACAACTGATCAGAAAGTAATGTGTGAAAACGTCACCAAATGATGTATCCTTCATCCTAAGCCTGCTTTATAGAATAGCCTTTGCATTCTTAATGCATGTATTTCCATGCAAATAGCATGCAGTTCTTAATCCAAAGGAATGCATTACCTTAAATGCCTACCTCCTGGTCTTAACTATTCATTGTTTATGTGTTTGCTTTCAGGTTTAACAAACTATTTTCCATTTTCAATCCATCTATCCATTTTCTAACCACTTAATCCACTTCAGGGTTGCAGGGGAGCCGGATCCTATCTCAGGAAGCAACAGATACCAGGCAGGACATACCCTGTCAGGACAATAGTCCATCACCGAGCACACATAGACAGAGATACAGTATAGACACGCACACAAATTGTCACACCAGGGACAATTTTTCCAGAAACCTATGAACCTACCAGTATGTCTTTGGACTGCGGGAGGAAACTATTCACCCATCAAAACCCCACACAAACGTAAGAAAAACATACATACTCCAAGCAGACAGCACTCTAGGACTGAAAGTAAAACCAGGATGCTTCACCTCTTTCTGGCTTGAATAAAACAGCCACAGTTCATCGTATTAATTTCACAAAGCACTGTACTTCAAGGAATTAATCCAGATGGATCTTTAAGTCATAAAATGTAATGCACAACACACAACACACTGCAGCTCTACAGTATTTAACGTACTGTATAGCTTCACAGGTCAAACAAGCTGTGTTTGAATTGAAATGCACAGACAAAGGCAAAAGTATTCACTCCCCTTTAATAAACTGTTAAAAAAGGAATATACAGTGCATTAAGATCAGGATTAAGTTTTTATATTTACTGTACACTGCTTTTATCTATTCTGTATACAGTATATCCTTCTTTATAGGACTAACCGGAAAAAGGGCTATTAAGATTGTTAATATTCTTTTAGCTCAACTCAAATAAATAGCTGATGCCAATGGCACACACATAGTGTCCCTTCTCTGATCATATCCCTGAAACTTCTCATTCCTGTCACAGCTGATCTGAAAACAATCTTAACAGAAAACGGACTACATTGCAACAAGATGCAAGTGCTGATGTTTTGAAACCTTCATAACCTTTTTAGCGGGTTGCAAATTGAAACTCTCCTGCACTTTGCAGCAAGAGAAGCTCACAATATCATTTTAATGTAAAATTAAAAAAGGGGCATTTGTCCCAGTGGGTACTTCCACTATGAAGGTATCAAGAGTGATCTTTAAAACCATACAGCCACAGAACTACTCAAACAGTAGAGGAAAAAAAAAAGTAATTTATATCTCAAGAAACAAGATTTTAGATTGGCAAACTAGTGGTCCAGTATTTCATCTATAGAACACTTTCTGTGGGACTATCATTCTGAATACTTTCTTTCATGGCCATAAATATGCACAACCAACAGGAACTGGTGTTTGATATCCTTTCCGATTTTTTGATGGTTCATTCCACATGATGAAGTGCAAACAGAGTATTCATCATTTTAAGAAAGTATTGAAAGCAAGGGGTGCTTACTAGGTCTTGATAGATGCTGTGTTTTCTTATTTTTGATAAATTATTAATCAGAGACTGAAAGGGAAATATCAGAGGCCACAAATAATTCCTGTAACTCCCACTGCAGAAATGTAAAGAAAATGAACAACAGCTGATTTGTTTTCTGTTTTTTTTTTATATAGTGACTAACTGCACTTTGGGGAAAGCCACAGATCATTGTGATGCAGGTCAATAAAATGGCAGCACACCAGATACAAAGAGCAAATGTAGTTTAGGTACTGTATATCATGTCTCCCTCAAAATGACACGCAATTTGAAAAACATTCATTTCTTTTGAGAATACATAGCAGCTTGATAAACATATATTTAACATCACCTTTCATAACTCACTGACAAGATGAAGATTAGGAGGCAGCAGTATCCACACCATTAAGCCCCCTGATCCTTGGGATTGTGTGTTTAATCTTGAAGTTAAAAGGGAAGGTTTCACTGGTAAATTAACCCTGGGTGATGTATGTCTTGCCTCAAATTTAAAGAATGGTTGTTCCTGGTTGTCTGTCATTTAATTTTTTTTTTATTCCACAACCTGTTATATTATTCTGCAATGCATTGCTATTTTCTTGCAAGAAATTTGGATTGAACAAAAACTGAACAAGTGTAATGGGGGCAAAGGCTGTCTCATCCGGCAAAGACAAAAATGTTAATGAAGTAAAACTTAATACAATCAATGGAGAAATAGCTTATTACTAAAAGTCACAAATAACTTAAAACAGAATGGAACGTGTAAACAAAGGCTCATTACCTTGAGAGTTCTGGGTGCATATATACTTCTTGATCAAGGCATCTGTAGTTTGTGTGTAGAGGCTGAGAGCGTATCTCAAAGACTGCAAGTCTGGGCTCTTCTCTAGAAATGTCTTCTTCAGGCCATTTCCACCAGCATGGAAATATTGCTAAGAGAGAGAAATTTCTAAATGTAATATATTATTGTTAATATTAACAAAGAAAAATGTTTACTTCCATAATTAAAAGGCATGCATGTATGAAAACAATGCAAAATAAAAGTTCACACAGGCAAATATTTTTTTTGTGAATCTCATATTTTACCTGATATTATATAAACACAAACACAAAACACAATTTGTGGTAATTTACTTTGGGGTACATGAAACACATAATGGGAATTACATTTAATTTTTTAATATGACGATATCGTGGATTTTTGAACCAGGAGCGTCTACTGTACAGTATACTGTATGTCTGACTCAAAAATATATCACCTGCATTTATAAAAAAATAAGAGCTATATTATAAAAATGTGATTAGTAACATTTTGGACAGGGGAATTAAATGTTTGTTTAAACTAGATATAATAATAATAAACTTTATTTTATATAGCGCCTTTAAAGGTGGCTTCTCAAAGCGCTTATATACTGTAAATGATATGATATGAAGGAGGCAAGACGAATATACTTGGTGGTTCCCTGTCCTATTGAGATGAATGAGGTATATTTAATGCTTCAGATGTCAAGTGTGATTCTCCTAAAAGAATCCGATTTCAGTTGTCAGTTTCCAGATTCATTCCTGCCCTGAAGGCTTTCTCCCAGCACTGGAAGAAGACGGTTGTCACAATCAAATTATAATGCTGTACAAACCGATGTCAAAATAAAGACAGCTGCTTAACCCCCTTGAACTCTGCAAATTAAATCAAGCAAACAAAACCAATCATTTAAGAGAAATAAGATAATAAATTGCCTTCTGTTGCTGGATTTCATCACAAACTTAATTTTTCTGGCACAAATGAATAGATTAACTTGTTTGCCTTCCAGCTTTACCTACAGTAGCTAGATTATTCAATGTTATACTGATTTTGTATGTACTGTAGATGGGCTGTAGGTGTGTCATTGGTTCTACACCAAACACAAGAGATGATAAAAACAGAAATCTCTAGCATTTGTCAACATTCTGTTAATACAATTAACTACAGAAAATGTGTCTTTCAGTGAAAGTAAGAGAAACAATAATTCTGTTTGATATGTTAATTGTTTTCCTCACGCTTGAAAAGCATTGTGTGCACAGAACTGAGTTCTTGTTCTAAATGTGGCACAGTGTGTTGCTACGTACACTGACATCACATTTCTGGGTTTACTTTGCTTATTAAAAGAAATGTAATCCTGAACATGGTGAAAAACTCACTAAAGTCAATAAAGTTTCTGAAAATAGAAAGATAGTAAGCTTGCATCTTTGTTTAACAATAATTCTAGCCTGTAAGAAATATTGGTATTCAACCTGTTATTTACAATAGTCAAATAATAAAATGGTTGAATTGAAGGTGCAGATTGCCTTTGTAATATAGAGTTTGAGTAAACACTGAGACTCCTTTATATAATAAGTTAAAATGCAGTTTACATATTTCATAGAATTTCCAGTAGAATAGACTTCAGAAATGATTCCTTGAATTTATTTTTCAGAACGGGCAGTGTAGCTGTTTTTCTCCAGCAATTGCTTAGAATGCAAATGAGTCCAGTTCATGCATTCATCTGAGAGTAATGACTTACTTCTGTGGTCTATGTGCACTTTCACACGTGTGCTTTAATGATTATTTGTTCTCAGCATGCCAGTGTGGACTGCAGTAATGTTACTGAGTGAAACAAGCCCATCTGCTGAGTCATTATTTGTAAAACGTTTTTGAAAAGTTCACTTTCAACATAAAGTGACAGTAACTAGTATATTACATTTTTTAAACCAGGACTGGGTCATTTTTTATTGTGATACACATTCACTCAATATCTAAAATATGTCAAGTAGTCTAATTTACAAAATTTAAAGAATATTTTTTTATTGAAATTATTGTTCCGACAAACAAAAAAAAGACACAGCAAGGGCAAGTCTTGTTCAAAATTCATTTGCCTCATGTTATGTGTTTAATATAAAGATGCACGCCAGGCAAAAAAGAGACAAAAATGATCACAAAAACCTAGCTATATTAATTCTGGTATTAAAATTATCTATACAGCTGTGCAACTTTTTAACGGCCAGCAACCATATCACTCTGCGACTCACAACTGGCAACCCACTGAAGCTAAGCAGGTGTGAGCCTGGTCAGTACCTGGATGGGAGACCTTCTGGGAAAAACTTAGGTTGGTGATGGAAGAGGTGTTAGTGGGGCCAGCAGGGAGCGCTCATCCTGCGGTCTATGTGGGTCCTAATGCCCCAGTATAGCGACGGGGACACTGTACTGTAAACAGGCGCTGTCCTTCGGAAGAGACCTAAAACCGAGGTCCTGACTCTCCGTGAGTGTTTCTCGAAAAGAGTAGGGGTGTAACCCCGGCGTCCTGGCCAAATTTCCCATTGGCCCTTATATATATCCTAATAATCCCCATCTATGAATTGGCGTGATTACTCTGCTCTCCTCCCCACTGATAGCTGATGTGTGGTGATCATTCTGGCGCACTATGGCTGCAGTCACATCATTCAGGTGGAGGAGGGGAGTCCCCATTACCTGTAAAGCGCTTTGAGTGCAGTGTCCAGAAAAACTATATAATTGTAAGCAATAATTATTATTATTAATGTAATTTCATGTTGTTTTATTTTTTTTACTCTGTGTTTCTCTTCCTTTGTGTAAGAATAATTCTATGGTGATCACTGAAAGTTTAGTCATTTAATTAGAAAATCCTAACCAATTTTTATTTTGACAATTAATACTGTACTGCACAGTACAGAAAGTACCCTTTTATGTTTATGAATGACCAGAGAGGAATAAATTATGTTAATGTCAAGGAGTACCTGACAACAAGCCAATTAGATCTGATTGTTAATGTAATGGATTAACCTCTACAACACATCATATTGGTTGCTTTGTATGTTATACATTATGCACTACATTCAGTCTTTCTTGAGCTGTTGTGATCAAGGTTTTGAAGATTGTGATTGATGTGAATTAAACCCCGCTAACTGACAGGTTTGATCTATTCTCACTCCCAACAGTCAGAGATGCTATAATACCAGTAAACAATAGTGGATGCTTTGAGTAAATTGTTGCTGTTCATAAAATACTGTATTGTTTTTATATATTGTATAATATATTGTATTTCCTGAGTTTGTATAAGATGTTCAATCCTTGCATACTATTGTAAACAGTATTTAATTTAAATGCATCTGCAGAAATACATAAACAGGTAAAAACACAAAACACGTCAGTTGTCAGTACTGCTGTAAGAATCATTCCACTGTATTCAAGTCCCACTGAAATCAGATGTCAAAGAACTGTGAGATAGAAAGTGGCAGAATGCATTTTGGAGTTTGGTTACAGCGATGTACTTGACACAGAAACCATGCGAAAATTAACATGTTCTGCTTTCATATACTGTAATTTAATACTTATCTGATTTTATCTGATCAATACTAATTTGAACAGCCTCACTTTCATCTCAACAGCCTCACTCATCTTGATACCACGAAATTTTGATGTGTGAAGGGATTATGATCCTAAGAGAGTATGATTCACATTACAGCATACGCAGATTTGGTTAATTTCTGATTGCATTTTCCACTTGATGACTGATTAAATTGTTTTGCATTTACTCTCACCTTTAAAGACAATGTAATAGATTTTTACAAATGGAGGTGCACCTTGCATGAGCAATTTGTTTCTGCCCCTAAGATTTAACTGTCCCCTCCCCTGTCTTTTTGGGCTGTGTGAAAAAAAACAGCTGTTAGCATGTCCTATGTGTTACTCAAAGTCAGTTTGGTACTGACAATATTTTTGTTCTATTTCTCCAGGTTTCTGTGAAGAGCACAATGGAGTGATTGAAGTCATGGATTAATCGTGTACCCAAGCCTTAGCGTAAGCTGTCTAAAGTCCTGATTCCTTTGACATTTCCTAGCTCCTTGGCCATTAGGCCAGAGCTAGCATTGAGAATTAAGAAGGAAGCTTTCTGCTTATCTTTATTAATTGGGTCTTCCACACAGAATACTGATTAAATGAATTTCTGCATCATGACTGATCTAAACATAGAGTCAATCTCCCTGGAGACACACTAATCAATGCGATTCTACAAGGTAGAGCTATATTTTCACAATACAGTTCATGGTGGTCACATTTTTGAAGGTTTCTAAATGTCGTTAGCTCAGTATGACTTAAATAAGCAGATGTCTATTCTCCCCTGCTAATTAGCAATCTCATCCATTCCCCAGATACCTGGAGCAAACTAAAAAATGCTGATTGACCAAAAATGTTAGGATACTACGTAGACCGAAAAGGTACAGATGTTAATTTAAAAAGTATAAGTACTGTATGAGGTAACAGTGTAAATGTAAGAGAAGTTCCCAGCTACAATTTCCAATTTAAAATCCCTCTATTCAGGTGGATGTAAGAGGCGGTGATTAAACTGCAGAAACGACTGAATTCTAATAAGATACAGGTGGCCAGTAATTAGGAGGTGAAGTGAGGTTGCAATAGTAAGTTTTTTAAAATAGATGTGTAATGAGGGGAAGAAAAGATATCTAATTATTTACCATTAGGTGAAGATAAAAAAGCACTCTCAGACGTTCAAGAGAACAAGAATATCTGAGGATAAATTAGTTTAATTGTCCAGCTTGTTACCAAAATGCTGATTCATGGACTAAGGCCTTAGGGAATAAAAACTGCAAATACCTTGATAGTAGGAAGCACCACCTCCATGACTGCACACTGTCGGGGAGTCAGACTTCTTGCCTCTTCCCTTATCACGTGCTCCTGGAAAAACAAAAAAAGGTTCTGTTTTTTCTTCTAAACAACCGTTTTTTTCTTGACCTATTAGGAGTTTGCCGGGATCAATTTTTTCTAATGTGTTTTTTAACAATTTTCATATGAACTATTATTTCTGAAGTGTTTTTTGTGAAGTGTTTAATGTTATTCTGGTTTATGCAGCAGTTTTACAAAAAAAGAATTTTAAGTTAAGTAATAGATGCTGTTCTGTCTTCATTTCTTTAAATACTCCAGCAGGAGATGTTAAGAAAATAGGATTATTAACAATCATATTATGCAGGTTTTCATATTCATTACTAAGACAATGTTTTCTGCTTCTGGATGATATTTGAGACAAATATAGCAAGTTCACCTCCTGTACATTTAGATTTTGCATTCCTATTAAGATTCAAAGCAAGTACTGAAAAATGTATACCGACTCAATGTATTTTTTTTCAGAATCTGGAAACTAAATAAAAACGAAGCAGTTGATGATATTAGAGTCTAGATTCAGATCCTCGGAAACAGATTTAAAATGCTTTCACAGATAAGTAAGAAGACTGTTAGTCTTAAGGGTAATAAAGCTAAACTGGGGCTGACAGTCTACACCTGCCTATCAATCACCAGCAAATAGACCTTTCATCCACAACAACAGCACTTAAGAGACCTGAAAGAACAGCAGCATTTACGGATATGAAATATCTGCATTAAAATTGTATGGCATCAGAAATTGTTTAATTATGTGTGCAAAGTACAGAATTTATTAATTCCACTGCAGATGGTGATTTCTGGCTTTCAGTATGGGACCGCTATTTATGAAATCCCTTTACCAATTCTATGATTTCTCATGGGGAAGGTTATTCAGCTCTGACCATGTGATTTAAATGTATTAATTCAAATGACATCACATCAAAAAGAACTATCTTCCTGTTGTAACAGAAAGAACAAGGTTCTGGTTCCCGAGATGAAGTTAAACAGAAGAGTTTATTGCATGCAAGGAACAATAAAGCCGAAGTCTTGTTTCCCACAAGAAACAACAAAACCGAAGTATTGTTCAAGGTGCTGGTACAAACTTTAGGTTTATATAGTCCTTCCTTGCTGCTTCGGACGTCATTCGTTATTATGGTAAAGAGGAGGGTCATGGTATTTGGCCAGTTAAGAGACCCTGGCCAAATGGTCAGTTTAAGATTATGTCCACAGGGGGTTGTTAGCTCGCATCTGGAATCCTTATCAGTTAACCCCTTTCCTGCCATAAACTCCAGCCTTAGAAGTCTAATCTTCATGCAGAAAGGACTTAAAATTAACCCCGTCTTCACATCTTACTTCAGCCCATTTAAGAGGAGCATGGGTGTATTCATGGAGTCTATTGACAGGATGAACACAGATTTCCATCCAGAATGTTCACATATTGCCCAGGATTCAACAAAACTCCATGGCCCCTGTGCATTCTAGAGATAAAGTCAACAACACTACAATTCAGTATTCTGGGAGAAGTTTTAAGGGAAACTTAAACTTAAACTTTAAGGAGAACAACTCTCTTCCAATCCAACACCCATTGAAAATGAATCACTAATTACATTGCTCTTAGATTGTATCTTTACCTGTACAGGTTATCTTGCACTATGCACAAATATGAATTGACTAATTATGCCTACTCATTGTGCCCAAAACATCTGACTGACACGAGCCCTTTTAAGATATTTTCCTATCCAATGGAAATCACAGGACTTTTCCAATCAAATATTGGGGGCAAGACTCAAAGTACCTGTTCATTAACTTTTCCTCAAAAGGTCATTTTGAAAGATCAGCTCCAACACAACAGTTTCAATGCTTTGTTGAAGCATATCGATTAGTTGTTAACTCCAGCTAAATGTACAGCACACAAAACAGAACTGAGATTAGGAAAGTTTAAAACTGCCTATTACTCTCTGTTAAAGTCAACCCATGACTGCACTCACTAATAAGTTGTGATGCTTACACTACTACAGACTCCTTATAATGGTTCACTAACTAAAACTGTTAGATCAGATTACTTCATCTTAGGGACTTATTAAATCCTTAGTGAAATAATAAACATGATATATTATCAAGTGATAGAACATTTACTAAGCTGTTTAGTTGTTGCAGCTGATACCTTTACTTCTTTCTTGAAAAGGCTGGATGAGTTCCTTGGATCAATTACAGTTACCTGTTAACTGCCAGATGGGCTAAACGGTCTGAACGCCCCCCCTCCCTCTCATTTGTAACCTTTCTTATGTTCTTAACATCACTTACAGTTGCAACAAATTCACAAGGTTGTCATCAGGAAAAATACCAAATCTTTTTTTAGCAAGTGTAATGATGTTTTACCGAACGGACATGACAGATGTTTTCATTCAATTAATTAAGCTGATCAATATTTTCCGTCAACCAGACTGCTCAACAAGGGCAGCTGCCACAGGCAGCAGTACAAGCTGTACATCCGCAACATACAGTACCCGTTGCATCAGGTTGCAGATGCAGTCCTGAGGAATTCTGTCCTGTTACGGCCCCAAGTGTCTAGGGGTAAAGGGGTGTAACATTTAGGATAATTTCTGGAAGCAGCTGTGTTCTGGAGAGGGACATTTTTATCAGCAGGTGATTTTCAGCAGGTCTGACGTTCAACAGGTTCAGCTGCCTCATGTCCTGTGTCCAGTAAACACTCTCACTAAACAAGTCATTACTTATGCAATGTACTGTATAATAAATTAAAAAATAAACTAAAAAAAATTCAAAATAAAAATGAATAACAAATACATCTAATAACAGACTAATTGACACTCATTATTTTTCAGATATTTTTTCACAGTAGAATTACAAAAGTCATATAAAAAAAGGATAAATGTTTTGCTTTGTAAGAAAAGCAGTAAAACTTTAATCCACAACAACAGCACTAATATAGGCAACTATATTCACCTCCAATCAATAGAGTGATAAAGACATGAAAACTGATTCCATCTCTGTATCTCTTATTTCATCTAATTATTAAAGCTTTTAGCTGCATCAAAGACTTGAACTGAACTGAAGCTGGTTAAAGCAGTGAGTGAGATGTAGTGAAGGTTTCAAATATCAAATTCTCAATCAAGCATTAAAAAATGACATAGTGAGTGCTCTTCTCCAAGGGCTCCAGATAATAAAAATCTACTACGGTTTAACACATTGCTGTAAGGAATCTGCAGAGTGTTACCTCCTGCTTAACTGTGAATTGATCTGGGCTCAGCTAGAGTTAAGTGAATTTCATGAAAGGCAGAGAAGTGCTGACTCATAATGATACTGCATAAGCAACAGACATTATTTTTGACCGACGTGACTTGGACAAAAGGGTCGAAATGTCCCATCTCTGAGATTCAGTACAAATGTGCCAAAAGCCTTAACAAGCCTGACTCAAGGCTTTACTTGTAAAAGATTTATATTAATTGTAAGATCACTTCCTCTATTACTAAACAAGGGAAACACAAAATAAATGTGTGAAGTCTAAAATAAAAACAAATTAGGTCACAATTTAGGTAATCTAACAAGAAATTCAAATCTTTCATTTTGATTTGGTAACAGCATTATTTGCTAACCAAAAGTACATTTTGGTTGTACTTGCACTACAGTTCCTAAAGTACTGTACATTGCACAAGTAGTTAGAAACCTCTTGATTTATTGGTAATGGATACAATAATTTAAAAATGCTCATTTCAAGTTCAGGTTCAGGTTAAAAAAAGTTCATTTCATAGATAAAAATAAATCTCTTGGCTGCTGTGCCTGACTATTGATATTACTTGGTTCTTGGATTTAAACAAACAATTGGGGATAGTACACTAAAATTCAGGAAAGTGTGCTCCTATTTTAAAACAGTACTTAGGAAATGAAAAAGATTTTAATGTTTATTCTTTAAACAGGAATACAGAATCATAATATTTGTAACATGTCCAAGTGCTGAAAGTGAAATTGATGTATTATTAGTTACAGTATATCGTACATTGTAAATGTACAGGGTATGTGTGAATTGCCTCAAATTGTACTGAGACAGCAAACAGAAGAATATCTGCAAGCTGTCCTGGGGAGGGTTTTGAAATCTCAAATGTCAAATTCACCAAAATACCCGTTATAGTGAAAATATGTTGGAAAAAAAACAATTATTCTGAGTTGATTCAATAAAGTACATGGTGTAAGAAATACTGTAGCAATAAAACTAAAAGGAATGTACGTTAAGTAAGTTAAGAACAACAGATTAATACTCCCAATTAGAAAAAAAAGAAAGAAATCCTTGAGCAACAACATTAGTTTCCAATTCATTTTATGCCTGTTTTGGGAGTTTTAAAAAGCCTTTGATTTCACATGTTTCACAAGACTTTATTAATAAAAGCACCTAATAGTCTCAAACACAAATGGGGTGGTACACCATGTCCTTTTTAATTTCCCATATGGCGAATAACTAAACTATTTAAAGGAGTAATGTGAGAGGACAGGTGCTATGACTCTAGTTATTTGTTTCATATTTCTGATATCTGCAACATTCTGTCTGCAGTTTTCTAATATTCCCATTTTACTTTCCATACCAGAGTCTATATTGTTAACATAACCTGAAAATGTTAAATTTACAGTATCATATGCTCAGTTTGCATCCACATGCCATTGGTATGTGGAATACCATCAGGTCCTGGAGGTCTTTTTTATCTCGTTCTTCTAGTATCTATATCTACTGTATAGTATGATAATGTTATTTAAAATATAATTTTTCTTTCTTGGTAAACAGTTGAGTCATATATACTGTATATATTCCGTCATCCATTTCTCTTTCATCATCTAATTTTTTCATTTTTATTAGAAACACTTTGCTCTTTCTTTCATGGTTGTTCTGCTGTCATATCATCGGTCATATTTCATAAAACCCACTAAAAACCGTACTCTGCAGGATGCAGCTTCTGTTTGCACAGAAATATAAAAGAAAAAGCTTTCTAATTGTCTACTGGGACAGTTCCCAGAACTGTTATATTTCATAGGCTCATTAGATAAGAGAGCTAAATACTGAAAGGGTCATATTTATAAATTCCAAGGATAGATAATGTTTTTACTAAGAAGCATGATTCATCCAGTTGCAATGGACAAGTTTGAAAAGAATAGATGTCAGTAATGAGTTAGCCATACCTTGAGTTTTGATAGCTGTCCCAAATCTTTTGCAGCATTGAAAATCATCTGAGCTCCTTGCTTTATAAGGAAAAAACAACTGGATTACAGACAATACTTTGTAATTTGAATGAACTAATTTTTTATCCCTCTCTTTAACTTAACTTTAAAGAGTGCCTCAGATCATAAACTATTAACAGAATAATTGTATATATTATTAAATATTAAATTATGACTAACTATAATGTTTAAAATGCATGTCATACTAAATGCACTGCATAACACCAGGTTGCAATGCAGTAAAAAAAGTTTATAAGAGGGTGGAATATATAACAATCTACATTTGCATGACATTTGCAAGAGAATATGTATTTTAATTTACTTTAAGGTTATACCAGGGAATGATTACAATATATTATTTAGCAACACTGATAACTAAACTAAAACAAAACCTGCAAGTCCAGCCATGCGTGACATATCTGAGGAATGGCTTTGCAGAGCTGCCACATTACTCAGTTTGAATAGAAAAGAATTTGAACACAGTCCAAATGGAAGGTCAGTGAAGTTTTCCATTTTGGGCAGCTGTCCAAGCGCAGATGAGGGAGTATTACGGTTTTAATCTACTGGTATATAAATATTATATATGTACATGTAGTGGATGAAAAGATGGGTTCACAAAAGGATTAATGGACAGATTCCCTGATAGAAGATATGCAGATGCAATACAGTGCAGCTTAAGCTTCTTTATGTTCCAAACAGCTACAGAGGGAGAGAAAGAGGGAGTCGTCATTACACAAGATCACACAGTATATTAATTATGTCACTGGTACTTACACTTTGGTCTGCTAATGGAGGCAAGACAATCTGTCTTTCTATTGTGTTCAAAACTATTTTCCACAACTCCTTCAAAACTCTTTTCAGTACTGTCTTCTCACAGATTTTTGCAAACAAGGTGAGGCTACAATACACAAATAATAATTGCCACAAAGAAAACAATGTTATTAAAACATCAAAACAGTTTCTACATTTTTAAGATATGCTTTTAAATATTGAGCTGTGTGCTGCTACTAAATCCTGGTTTATCTTTGTGAAGTTCATAAATTATTTCTCTTAATGGCCATTTTTATTTTTTACAGGGATAAACTAAGGCTCTATTGTTGTTTGAAAATGTAAATTCCTACAAATGTGTCTATCCATGTCAAAGTCCCTCAATGTTCATAAATAAATAAGAAAACAAACCTACAGTTTTACACTTTAATCTTAGTGAATTATATATTCACGGGCTTAGGAAAAAATCTTTAGGCCTGAAAGGATTTAGTATTTGCATATGATTAAAGAGGATTCTCAGTAATACCCCATTGCCCTGAATGCTGCTTTTATAAAGGTCTCTGAATCATTCATATGTAGAGAAGTGCAAAAAGTTGCAAGCTTTTTCTCTAGCATACAGAACCATTAGGTGATATACCCTGCTAGGAATTAAGGGAATCTAAAATCCTTTTACATGTAGAGCTATGATAATTTAAAAAAATGTGAAACCCAATATATTTCACTGCATGTTCTCAGGTGCACAGTGAGCAGGATTGTTTTAATACAGTAAACTGAGGAAACCCTCTACAGCTCAAATCCTATCAACTGTGGAGGTTCCCTGTAAGTTCCAGGTGTGGGCAGCCATTTGGGGAATCCTTATTAAGAGGGCAGTTATGACAGCCCACAATGACACCAGAAATACAGTACTCATCCAAGTGATCCAAAGAACTGAAATTAGTGTATTAACTGGGTGAACTGCTTGGCTGTCTCACGGCTATGCAATTCACAGGTCTACTATAGATAAAAAATAATTGTTTGCTCCTTGTTTCCAAACACTGGTACTCAATATTATAAACATTGCATCACAAAAGTGCTGAACTGCAGTTAAATCATTTCCATGTCCTGTCTTTGTAGGTTTGTCTCCTAGGCTTCAAGCACTGAAGTCGTGCATTCTGGCAAAACCTTACTTTTTATCCAACAGATCCATGAGTGGCCTTAGCACAGTTTCTGCATCCATGGCTGCATTGCTTTTGTTTCCAGGGCCATTTCCTCGCATCTGACTCAGTTCTTGGTTCATCTGTTTGACACAATCTTCAATAACAGCCTGGAAACTAGAGGAAACAAGCAAAGCAACCACATTTTGGGAAAGATACCAGTTCTAGCAAGCATGTTTGCTGATTTTCATCATTCTTAGGGAGAAAGCTATACCTCTGTGTTTTTTCTCTGCTCTTGAAATTCCCTCGAAAGGTAACAACAGCTGTTTTTTTGGTTTGAAAAGTAAATGTTTTAGAAGTAATTAAATATATCTGTCCCTGGACTTTTTCATTCATTCCAGAGAGTACTAACTACAAAAACTGGATTCGATAATACATCAATTCAATGCCAAGACCTTAAGCCACTTACTGTTTCTAAACACTGACATGTTGTTTGAACAGATGGTCATGTCACACAGATTAAATAAAATTTCGTTTACCTTGCACCAAAAACTGAGCTTAACTCATCCAAAACGCCATTGAGTTTTATCTGTAATTCTTTCAGGAGATCACTGGCTTCAGGATCCAGCTGCAAAAGAAAAAAATATTAAAGCCATAGAGAATAAACCTCATACTTTTTCTAAAGCTCTGCAATGCTTGACTATAAAACTAATAAAAGCGTAATGCTGCTCTGGATATTCATGTTACTTATGGGCCTCAAGCAAAACTTTTATGTCAGACACTCTGTATAGTACATTTCATTCCACAGCACAAATAAAAACAGCCAACGCTTTATTTAATTCTGGTCGAACTGTGTCACTCTTGCTTAATGTTATTTAGGAATATCCAGCCCCTACAATTTAGAAACAACAGTATCTGTAGTGATGTTACTGTATATCTTCTTTTCCAAACTTGCTGCAATAGTACTGTACTTGAAGAGATACACAAAGTTGAATAAACCTATATACAGTATACTTGTTGATGGCTTCTCTATCAGTTAGGACAGGTAGGGCTTCACTACTGTACATTACTCTCTCATTGATTAGATCCATTGCTAAATTCCTGCAGGGCACAAAGAAGGAAATACAGAAGTGAAGGTGTATTAGGAGGAATAAATGAAGTGTGTCAGACTCGTTTGTGTTTTTATTGAAGGTGTTCCTTAGGACTTGGAATAAATTGCACATTGCTAAGTGCAAAGAAGGACTGCCTTCATATTTTAATTTGTACTGAGGAACCATTTATTTGTTCATGGATCATTAGAACAACAAAATGCTGCAAAAAAGAGTTATACAGTATGACAAGCAAACTAACACAGATCTCACATAAAGTATTTCACATTAATGATAGACTTAAAAAATGAATTAAAACTTACATTTCCTTCCTATTGATTTTGTTCCTGATTTTGTTTAGAACAATTGTACTTCAATTATTTCATCGGCTTTTAATGCAAAAGTTCAAGGGACCATAGAGTTAACAAACAGTTCTTGGTACTACTGAAAATAGTCAAACATATGTCATATGCATAGTTCTTTCAGCTAAGCATTTAAACACAAAAGACGTTTTCAACAGTAGCGAGCAAACTAAAAAATCTTAACCACTTATTTTTATAACTTGCTAACCAATGAGATGCAGTGTTTGACCTTGTTGAAAATCTGTTTTTAATGAGACACTTCCTGAGCACGTACGGTTCCTGCTGATAGGCGCATGTCAATAATTTCAGGAGTGGCAGGGTTAACTAAAGATGCCATTTACTCATATTTTCTTAAATAATGTTAATGGATTAACAAGGTTTCTTCTCTTGAGACTGGGTAAATTGTGGTTACACTCCAACCTATGACATTCTGTTTTTCCTGCAAATCAATATTGCTTTGAATGGAAAGTGCTGTCTTCACTCATTCTCCTGTCTGCATGAATGTGGGCTTGAAACATTATGTAACAGGGCACTTACAGTAACCTTTGCTTATTCTTCTTAGAAGTTATTCTAGTTTAGAAAAGACATACCACTTTGAAAAGCATCAGGGAATTTAAAAAGAGCTTTTAAATCTACTGCTGCTGAGTGGAATTTGAAATAAGCAAAAATAATATTACAGTACTCTTAGACAAATTCTGCTATACAGCCACCAAAAGAAGGTCTATTTAAGAGCATAATGGAGAAAAATAAACATGTCAAATAGTAAAATAAGAATCAAATACATACTGTACTAAAGCCCCATATGTAGGAGACAAATGATATTAAGAAAACAGAAGTGAAATGGGAACCAAGCCACAGTGTGTAGCAGTTTGAGTCTGTGTACAACACCATTTAACAAAAAATCTCAAATAACAACATTTACTTTTACCATCTACACATGGACTTTGTAGCCAATGATTCAGGAATGAAAGCTTATTTCCTCACCCAGAACATTTAGAAAAGTGTTATAACAGTTCTTCACAGTTCTAGTCTTAGAGTAGACTTATGCCTTCTGGTTTTTATTCCAATGGAGCTCTTGGTTAATCAGTTTTAATTAACCTTTTATTTAAAACTGTTTGCTTTTTCACTGTCTTCTTCTTGGTTTCTAATACAGTACATGTATTATTTCCAATAAATGTATCTTAATGTAGCACAATACGGTTTAAAAGTATTGCTCTCTTACAGATTTTGGCTATTAATAATTGATGTACAGTACTGTATATACAGTACACCAGTTTAAATGATCTTGTCAAATATGCTATAAGCATTCTAAGTATTCAGCAACAGAAACTAATTTAAAAAAACTGGAGTTTGAATAAAGGTTTAATAAGGTTAATTATACAACAGCTCCGCTGACACAAAAACCAGGAGCCACCGGGGTGCGAAACAAAGTTTAATAGCAGTTAAACACTACTCCACATTTGAATCAGAAGCCATTAATTAAATGTAGCGTTTCAAAGCTGAGCTTTACCAATTAAAGTTCTACATATTGGAGTCACACATGTACTGGGGATATGAACATACTGTACCTTTCGTAGTCTACCACCTCAGAAACAGTGTCTTGTTTATTAGTGTTCACAGAAACACCAAATATTTTACTCTTGTAATGTACAGTAAATGCCAAAGCCAAATAGATTTGTAAGATATTAAGTAGCAGACTAATCCAAATTCTAACCCTAACACTAATGCACATCAAAGTTAATAGGCTTTTACTGTATTTTAACAGGTACTTTATCATACACAATTGACACAGTAATTATAATTATAATTCATTTCAAAGATGCATCCAGGAACACTCTCTGTCGCCCATAAAAAGAAAACAAAAAGGAGCAGAAAAGCATTGAAGGAATCTGAACATGCTTGGAAAAAACACCACCAGCTCAGGGTGAAATTTTGTTCCATCAGAAATGGCATCAGAAATGCCATCTTAAATAGTCTACACAATTGCTGTTGCTGGAGGAGTGAAGCTTGAAATGAAATAAGCAGTTTTGTACCATTAAAGTTCTCATTACAGTGCACTAAAATAGATATTGGGAGCAATCTGTATGTCACCCACTCCCATGTAAGTGTGACAGATATGTTTCATTACGTTAAATAAAGAAATCCCAACAGCAGAGGGTAATATTTGACACACAAATTAAAAAGAAATCTTGTGTACATGACATGCTGGTCTGTGGATAATGCAGGACATAAACATGAAGGATGGATCACCTCATGCATATCACACACTTAATTCTGAAATATTCAGCGAGCACTTCTTCGACAGCTACAGCATAAACACAATCCAAGATAAGTCAGGCTCTTGGCAAATCTTCACAATTTGCTTTAGAAATCCAATACATGAATTTTCTAATGGTATACTTGAAATTATTTGAGGTTCTAAATGTAATTATTTGAATTGGAAAGGAGATGTCCACAATTTTGATGTGCTATCCACATTTTTTCCAGTACACTAGGATCTGCTGGCCATAATCTCACTTGTTCACTTTCATACCACTGAACCTGTTTAAAATGATCATGGTTCTGTTTCGCAAACGTGGAAAGAAAATTAAATTGTTTTTTCATTATGTACTGTATACTAAAACATACAAATCTTATTTCCTTAAGTATGGAACATTGTTTTTTTTTCCTAAATATTATTCCACTGTACTCACAGTTAAAGAAGAAACATCCAAGATGTCTCAATCTATCATGCCAATATGTCTGAGCTGAGTGACCAGGTAGACATTACTGCATACTGCATAATGAGTTGGATAATCTCATAGGGTCCACTCTATAAAAGAAAAGGTCTTGTCTCAGACTGAGGAAGACTGAGATTTGGTCTTAATGTGGGGACTTACTGTCAATGCTTCAACATACAGTATTGTATTTGGCCTTTGTGAAGGAAAAATTGAAAACCCTTTGAGGGGTGTCTGAGAAGCCAAGGCACACTCAGACAATATTTTTAAGAGTCAAGAAGTCAGATGTCTGGAAGAAAACTAGTGCTCAATGAAGAAGAGAAATTGTTTTATCGATGACAAAAGTTCCATCTTTTTCAAAAGGGTTACCACAAACTAATTTGGATTAAATAAGATTAAGATAAATGCAAATACAGTATATAGTCAAATGCAGGGTGTTCTGCTTGGAATTAAGAGCAAAAAAAGCAAATGTTATGACCTTTCTTCTCTATCTTTTTTCTCGGTCTTGAAGATTATCCAGCCTTTCCAAAGCTTGGATAAAACTCTTTTATAACTTGAAAAAATACAGATCACAAAACATTTACCTTTTTTTTCAAAAGAATACTTGACAATTTAGTATTGCAGAATCTGGTCAGATTCCAAAGCTTTAATAGATCATCTATCATTGTGCCACCATCACACCTGAGACATCATAAACAGTGAAATAAGAAAAGGGAGATTTCATGACTCAGGACCTTAGAGCAATTGTTCTTGGTGTTTTATGGACCCTGAGAATATATTCCATTATAACAGACTAAAATCTACTGAGAGCCACAACACTACCATGCGAATCATTTCCGACACTCACGTTTACACACCACCAAATGCACTGTTGTAAAGAGAAAAGGGAGATACAATAAATATGAAACCTGACAACCCAAACCACTTTTTTCCTTTCAATTTTATGAAGTATACTATGTAGGCAATGACAATATTTGAATTCACTGATTTACAAAACAGGATGAACTGCCAGTTGTGCATTAACACTGGAAAATGTTATGAAGGCATGGCAAACAGAACACCCCGTCAACCCTGATAAACAAATGTGTTGTTATTTGTGCAGTCTGTGGCATTGATCCCCCCACAGACTTAAAAATGTTAAATTATCCTAACTGTTTTCACCAGGCCCATCTTGTGTACTACTGAGCTTATACAACGAACATCACAGATGCTAATCTCTTCTAAGACTCGGTGAATGAAGTGCTGACCTGCAACACTTGAGAGACAGCAAAAAGTGAAGACAAAGCATCAGTTTATCCTTTTACTTAAGGACTCCAGCTCTACAGGAAAAGTTTTGATCAGATGAACTGTTTTTCGTCTTTACGTGCTCAGTAATCTCAGTGCAGATCTAGACTACCCCGGCCCACACAGGATCAGAGGTTTGTGGGTTCAAATCCTGGGTGGAAAGCATGTCTCCTTATGAGAGCTACTTAGATTTCTCCAATAAATGCCCTGCTGTATAAAAGGGTTACCAGGTCAGCTTTGTAAATTATCGAAAAAGCTGTTCTAGGTGATGGCATTACAGTATGTGTTGAGAAAACAACTCAATTCTTTGACATTTATATCAAAAGAGAAACAGCTCCCAGGAGTTTCAAAAGGTAGATGTTACTGTTAACCAAAGGGAAATGAGACAATGACCATTAACTGTTAAATATACAACCTGGGTACAAAAGTAAGAGAAACCAGAGCTAGATGTTGAAATGTGATATTAAATTTCACTTTGCTACAATCAATTGTAACAATGCAAATACTTATGATTTTTCTTCAGAATGTATTTAACTAACTCCCCTTACCCTGTTTTTCGGTATGCTGTTCTGTATTTTTATTTTTTGGTAATTTCAGAATTAATACAAAAAAATAAAAAAATGACATGAATGTGCTTGCTTTGTGTTCCTCTTTGCTCCTTGCATCCTTAACCTAAAAGGCTTCATGCTATGGGCGTGTGCAATCAGTCTCATTCATTTCCTTTACAATAGCAACATTGGGAGCCCTTTGAACAGACCTTACAAAAGGACACTGTCCCTTCCTCCTGACGCCCAGCAGAATGAAACACAAAAACAAAGACAAAGATATTATGGGTCACATGAAACTAAAAATGATGCTGTCGACATTACAGTAAACTTGTTAGAACATCATAAAGCAAATTTCAGGAATAAGAATGACAAAAACCTCTTTTCAAAGTGTTAAAAACTGTTTAAAAGGCTGAGCAAAAATCAGTTATTGTATTATAATGTCACGCAACAGACCTGTTTGCCACCCATTGACTCAAACATCTTTTCCAGCTGGACACGTAGCTGTTGAATGTTGTTCATGAGGATGCAGGGCTTAGAGGAAAATAAGGAAAGCATTTAATTGTTACAGTAAGAAACAATGAGACATGGTCAGGAAGTCATGTGTATAACTCAGGCCCAGCATAAAACCTATAAATCTGCAATATAGAAATTAATAAATTACCAGCTGTCTGAAGTGATTTGGATCTTTCTTTTATAAGGATATCAATACTGTAACTAGACAGTTAATCTGGAAGCATTGCTGTCACATGGAGGACAAAAAGATTATGTTTTGAAATCTAAGATCACAAGTGCTTGACTCAAATTGCAGGAAGACATATAACGATTACATAAAAAACTGAAGGAAACAACTGTAAATTCATATTGATCTTAAGATTAGGCACAATATATTTATACAGAACTCAATGTCTGAGGACGAATAGTAATTCTTTAATTGACAGCACATTTGCTGTATGCTGCCAGTTTTCTGTTGGCAACTGTCATGACCGCTGGAAAACTGCTGTCTATGCTATACATCACTTTACTTTTAATAAACAATCCCTGAAGGGCTGAATGCCATTTGAAATCATCATATATATCTCTCCTAAAGAAATGATACTTTTCCAATGGAAGACACCTAGTGCAAAAACAGAACAGGAGATTCACTTGAGGCAACTGTCCTGTGTATTTTTGTGCTGCAAAATATAAAGACTCATCAGCACAGAGGGTTTTAATTGAAAGTTCAAATAAAGGGACTTCAGCAATGAGGATGTCAAGTCTTAAAAAGGTGACAGAGTTGTAAGGAGGCAGGCCTGGCTGTCCAGTGATGACACATAACTTTGCAGAAGCAAGGTTTCATCTGTCATTATGTACTGCAGTGTACATGACAAGAAGGAACCCTGTCACACTTCTGAAATGTACTGCCACAGAAAATCTCCAGCTTAGGTTTTCTTGGGTGAGGGAGAGCTGCCAATTTAGGGATGCAATAGTGCTTAAGCTAGCAAGAGCTTTGAGTCACTGCGGTACAGATTAAGTGTCCTGCTATTAGATTTTTGCTGTAGCATTTGGATAGTGCCCATCTTCTGAGACTTAATTACCGGTCAGTCACAATCCTCCTCCACCCAATGTTCTCATTCTGAGAGTATTAAAGGTATTTGCTCAAACAAGAATATTGCTTTCCTATGTTGCCCAGATGCCCACTTTTCACAATCAGAAAACGGTTTAACATCTGTGAATTATCAGTGGTCACTGTAAAAATCAGATTTATTACAGAAATATGTTTTGTCCCTGTCGCAGTTTATACTTGCTTTTTCCTTTGTTTTTTTGCTCAGGATGATTGAGCTCATTACAGCCTTTGGATTGTGATTCATGTTCAAATCCTCTAATTCTGGAAATGGCCTACAAAGCACTCCTTAATTAATCAGAATCTTCACTGCTGCTCACAATACTGCTTAAGTTCCTGAAAATTGTATGTTATATAAAACATACTTATTATATTTCAAACTTCTTTCAAATGATATTTCACAATAAAATTGTTATCAATCAAAATTAATATGGAAATAAAATGATTAAGCTGTGACTTAAAGTACTACAAGCCAATATGTAAGCTTATTACTAAACTCTAATGGCATAACATGGGTTTGCATGACAATTTTCAATCAATCAAGTTATATCCCTGGACTACGATATATAACATTTAATTGATTATGAATATAGTGTAAACCTCTTTTTTATAGCCCAGACAAAATTATCACAAGTGAATAAAAATATGAGTGTACAGTATATACATCACAGAAATGACATTTTAATTATGCTATTATTTAAGGATACAGATAATATTTAAGGATATAAATTAGTTATACTGTATATAAATTCGGCTTTTTCTTTCTTACACCTTTTAATCCTCATGTTGCAACAAATTAGGAAACAACTATCAAAATACACAGTTTTCCTACAGAGTCAACATACAGTCAACTAAAAATCATATGTTCTCGTGCTTACCAGTTTCTCCTTCGACACATAAGAGGCAAAATCCTTAGATATAATTGCAGCATATTGCAGAAGCACTTTGTTGATGGTCTGTTGGGGGAAAAACAAAGATTTTAAGGATTTTTCAAATTAATTTCAAATTAAAAAATAACTTCTGAATTTTCAAAAATCATTTGGTGATGCGGCACTTCATATTGACATTACATTCCATTACTGACCAGTACTTTGTATGCAGTTTCTTGTAAAGGTTAACATATACTGTACAGTACGTGAACACAATCATTGGTTCAATAAATGGTGGACTCTTAAAGCCATCTGTTCTAAATCTTAATCTCTAACGAAAAGTAAGTGGCATATGTTAGCATTTCACTAAAATATTCTGGTAAGACATATTATTATTATTATTATGAATATATTTCAAATTCAGAATTAAGAATTCCTAAAATCAAATATCTACTATTTGTTAAATACAGTACACAAACTATATTTCAATTCCTATGTACAGTAGTATATACCAAGTGAAAAATCACTGACAGCCTGAGTTCAGGTTTGTATTCTACAGTGTACAACATCTTACCCAATTCCATATTAAAAGAAGAGAACAAAGCTACTTTGATGAGTTACTTTTCCTGGCCGTGGTAGGAAGTAATACGTTTTTTTATATTATGATGATCGTGGCCTCTCTATAAGCCTATTACACAAATGTACCACAAAATGCACTAAAGTTAGGATGCACACTGACAGTCTGAAGGTGCTTTAATGTGTCAGGCCACAGTTACAGCTGGTTGGCTTGCTGGAGCGCATTCATTTACTGTCTGCCAACGTCAAAGAAATAAGCGAGAGACAAAGAAACAGAGATGACAGATAAAACTGACTTGAATAACTTTTGGAAACAAAACAATAAGAATTACAGGCACCATCAGACATTTTTTATTGCAGTGTCTTCAAATGGTCAAGAGTATTTTTACTTAAAAATGAAAACCTCCTTTTGTTTTATACCAGATGAAAATCAGCACAAATACCCCAGTTTCCCCAACAATGGAGATAGCAGGTTCATTTCTGGAAACCTGATATATAAAATGGCTTAGAGCATTTTAATGTACACCGTATCTATGTGACCTTATGAACGTGAGTCCAAAAATTCTCCTTATTATTTAAGCAATAATATCAACATTCCAGTACATACTCTATTTATTTGCCACAGGTAAATAAACCAAAGTCATTTTTCTTGCCTTAGCAAAGCGACGCATGAAATGGGCCAAGGCTTGAGGATTAGGGCATTCCAGTTTTTTGATGATCTCAAAGCTCTGGTTGAGCTGTGTGAACACATCCACCACAGAGCAGGAGAAAAGAGCATGTTCTGATGTTTGCTGGAACTGAGGAAGAAATAAATAACAAGTTGTTTGAGTACCGTCAGAGAAAAAGTCTCTGACAAGACTCCAGGAAACTAGGCAAGAGACTATTACAAATTACGCTCCCGTTTTACTGTTTTGCTGGTTTCTGCTTATTTAATTCTTCTAAAAACATTAAAATAAGCAACAAACAATACTCAGAAATAAAGGACAAAATGGGACAGAATATCAGACACAAAATAATAATGCATTGCCCTAATGCAAATGACGCTGTAACAGAGAAATCCTGGTATTTGGTATAATTTAAATGTGAGACTATAGTATGAAGCTCTATGCAATAGCAATTTATGTCTTATGTCAAAGAAATGTTATCCAAAAATGCTATTGGTGTATAATAACTTAAATTTACTGTATTTTGTATACATGGGAGATACTATCAAATCATATTGTATGCAATCAATCTGAATAAATATTCATGATATGTATTCTTACTTTCTGAGGAAGTGCTAAATTATCATCACTGTCCCAGAAATATGTAACTGCTGCCACAACTCACATATACACCTTTCACATCCTGCTACTTTTAATAAATACACTATTTTTGGCACAATTCTCTGCAGAAGATCCCAATATTTTCCGAGATGTGACTTTTAAATAAGGCTTATTAAAAGCACATAAAATGCTTTATATTATTATAATTGAGACTGTTCATACTTACACCATCCTTTTTATCCCTTTCTAATGCTCCATGGAGAAATTCCATTGACACATCTTCATTTTCATCTAACCACTGAATGACGAAGGGCTCAAACCATCTGTATAACATTAAATGAAATTGTTGGATATTAATCAGCTACTGAAGAAGTAGTTTTCTTGCTAATATAAATGTTGTACAGGATGGTAACAAGGCTATGGCCTTAAAAAAAGTATACAGTTTAATACAGTTTAAAAAGTATGATACAGTTTAATGCATTCTTCAATGTTTACTCTTGCATGAATAGAAGTATTCATTTAATGTCTTTTGTAGAAGAGAAAATTGTTCTGAATTTTGAAACTTGCTTAAGCATGGTAGTGCAAGGTGTACAGTATGATGTCATACAGTGAAGCCTCATCTGGTGAACTAAAATTCATTTGTAACATTAAAGTGAATCAATTAATTGCAAGGAAATTAATTTTGGAAAACTTTACTAGGACAACTTTTCCTACAGAGGAGATGTTGTTAATTAAGCCCTGTATTGAAGGACTAGTCTGTGTGAAGCTCAGAGAGTACTGATTTGGTGATTGAATGCATTTTCATTACTTTTTATGCTATCACTTGCTCAGTGAATTCTCAGGGCAACAACAGAGTGCACAATAAATATCTAAGTTGCTCTATTTTATGATCAGATGAGGAGTGTATAAATTATCATACAAAGGATAAAGCAAGAAAACAATGAGGCTCTTAAGGTCTTATAACACCTGTATGCTTTGTGAGGTGCACTGTGAATGCCATTAAGATGGTATGCATATAAGGTGTAAACAGATTTTAGGAATGTATAAGAAACACAATATTTCTTGTATAAACATGCAGAAAATGTTCATATGCAATCAGATCATGATTACAAACACACATATTTTCAGATCTTTTAAAACTGACCTGAAAGGGCACAATGTCCGTATGATACTACTGAATATCAATCTGAACTTAAGGGTGACAATATCAGGAGCCTTCAGATTTAAAAACAAGCTTTCCTAAGCTACAGTATGTCTCAGTTAACAGTGCCAGAATTATTGCATTTTAGTAATACTAATGTGTTCCTTGATAGGTAACACATGTTTAGAAAATATATTTGCATATTATACTGGCTATAATACACACTAAATGTATATTATACACTAATTTAATTTATACATTATTATATATTATATTGATTATACTTTATAAATATATAAAATATATGTACATTTCAAAGACACCTGATGAAAAACATGGCCAAATGGTTAATGCTGGGCTTGATGTGAGCAGATGGAGATGAAACAGATTTGGAGATGTCTAGTATACTGTAGCTCTCTTGTACTGGTGAAGCAATTCTAGCACTTGTGGTTTGTTCTCTAAGGAGCCCACCATTAATATTAATAAAACATGAGGTATTGACTGATTGACAGTTTGTCATGGCAGTAGATGTGCTATTTTGTGTCTGGAACTCTGCCATGACCCTGCAATTCAGATGAATGGCTCTGCTGCAGTGCTGTTGCTGAAGCAGCTGTGTGGTTTGAGAGGAACGAGTGCTAAGGGGCATGTACTGTATAGCACAGCATGCTCTGCTGCTGAAGGTGATCTCTGGGTCATCAGAAGCAATTTTAGCACAGGCTTTTGACTTTTCCCTAGTGTGCGTTTCAGAAATTTGGGATCCACAGGTGGGACTTGGAACTCATATCCAAACATGAACAGTGAAGTTAAATGCATAATTTTGCACGCTCAGGTAGAACCAGAGTGATTTCTATACAGTTATTATCATACCCCTGCCTCACAAAAGGCTTCCACATACTGTACTGTAGTTTTTATGATTTTATTAAGACAATATGATAATAGTTTCCTTTATGCAGAGTTTTCAAGAAACTCCAATTTCTATGTCAGAAGTACCAGGGTATTTAATGGCTTTGGGCAGTGAGTTCCTCAAACATGATACTATTTGATGAAATAAAGTAACTTTGTGATGTTCCTTATACCCAAAACATGGGGTAAGAAGTCACTTCAAGGCACTTGGCTTTTCCAAAATTAGGCCAAATAAATCTTTGTTGTATTAAATATTTCAATATCATATAAGACACTTGTAAAGTAAAAAAAACACAGCTATACTGTAGTATGTAATTAGATTTGCAAGTAAATCTGAGTTTAACAGCTCAGTTAATCTGCGTGCTATAGGTCAGTACAGCAGTGAAACCAAAGCCTCTGATGGTGAAGAATCTGATCAGATTACTTCACTACACAATACAGGTTACAGCACAGAACCCTGTGGAACACCTGAAACAACTAGGACAAAATCAGAGCTCAGATAGCTGAGATTTATGGATTGGTGATCCCTAGATAATTTTCTAGGATGCTGTGACTGACTACATCAAAAATTGCCCTTGAGTCAGAGAAAGATATTAAGTGACTCAGAGCCAGAAGCCATCAGGAAATCATTAACTACCTTCGTAAGGGCCATTTCAGTACTACAGTATGTCTCTGTCTAAGCCCCAGCTGAAGAGGTTCAAAGGGCTCATTAGATAAGACTGTAATTGAGCTGCAGGTGCCTGTTCCAAAATTTTAATGAAAATGGCCACTATGTGTTAACCTTTTTGTGGTTGTGTAAGTAAGAGGAACAAGATAAGATTTCAGAGACTCATTGGTTAAGTTAGCAATAAATGGCCAAAAACATTTTATTATCAACACAGTCACATAACCTGTATTAATAGCAGCAAAATGAAAAACTCAAACCTGTGAAGTCAGGAGAGGGTATAATTGTCATGGATGCAGGACGAGAGGTTAGCATTCTATTATACTGATTCTTAGACATCAATTACTAATGTATACTGAAGCTCTGCTACTCTTCTGATTTTCATTTAATTTTGTACTGAATTTTAATTTTGCAAAGTACAGTAATGTCCTCATAAAATCTAAACATACCTGTAAAGTCGTACAACAGTAATCATATATTTATTTTTTTAAATGATTATCAGTATCATCTTTTATAACAAAGGATGTATGGATCAATGAGGATTTATCAGTAGGAATACCTACAGAGAATATTCGGGCACGGTATCCTTGAAAGCAGGCAGGTCTCGAACATACTCATTATGAAACCACTTCACTTTGAAGTGCAAATTCATGTAATCTGTGCTCTTGCATAAACGGTGCTTTTCATGTTCTGCAAGACAAACAGAGCAATAAGAACATCATTATTTGGTAACATTTTAGAATTCACATCATTAGAAAATAATCTGAAATTTCCACTGGATTATTAGATGAGAACAACCCGCATTTTTCTGTTGGCTGAGAACATCCAAAAATTAAACAGATTTGATGGAGCAGGTTTGAATTGTAGAACAAGCCATGCATTATTTCCTGCCATAGCTAGACTCTGTTCACATGTCAAGAATAAAATATTACCTATAGTATTTTTAATCACTTTCTGTTACCAGTATAGGATGTTGAAAAATCCCAATCTTATAAAAATGTATTTTTATTAGTCTACCCAACAATGTTCACTTGGGTTTGGTGTATAAAAGAATTCCCTGTTCTGACGTTTTATTTTAAAGCACACAGACACTTCACAATGCATCTTAACAGAAGAGTCCTATCTGAGGAAAATAAAATTACAATACGATATTATATTTACCACTGAACTCCTGGATAGTTCTGACAGCTGTCCTTTTAATAGCCTTTTTTTGCCAAATACTTTAAATTACCTTGCAGATGGGAAGTAATGTTTGCTTGTGTAGGCCAAGGTTACCTAGAACCTTAAAATGATCTTAAACACTTCTCTCAGTTACCTGTTGGGTCTAATTACTGGTTTGACAAAATCTGAAAACATGTAAACAAAATGCATTTCTAGCTGAGCTCTCTGCTGTCTGCTTCAAAGTAGGCTGTGGCAGGAAATGTTGGTTTCATGTTCTGAAATCCTCTAAGGTATTTTAAAGTGTGTCCACTGAAATTTGAGTGACCTTACAGGAAAGAAGCACCTAATAAATCTAGACTGGGCACAAAATTAAAGTTAAATTGGATAGAGAAAAAATTCTGTACTACATTAAGAAGCAGGTCTACAAGCAGCTACCTGTAGGCCTATTCAGTCACTAGCAATCTCTAGGAAAAATATAGTGACAGACCTAGCAAAAGGTACTGTACAAAGAAAATTTCACCTTAAGGGCATAAAAAATAAGAAGGATGCATATTATCTGGGTTGATAGAATAACACTGACATAATTGTGACAACATTTTTCAGGGTATGGCAGACAACTTCATGGGTAAAACTAAAATGGGAGTATAAGATTTGAGAGAAACGTTACTATCCTGAATCTGGTGTGGCATTATAAAATTTAACCTTAAAGGTGCCATTCATGTACTGTATGACCCCCAGGTCAAAGCAGTCTTTCCTTAATTTTCACTTGAGCAAACCTAAGAATTTAAGTTTACGGTACCTAGCATCAATGAGACTGGATATAGACATGGCATGGAAAAAAACCCCACTTAAAATAACTACCATATGTGTGAACCTGTTATCTAAAAAAATTAAGAATAGTTACACAACCATGAATACTGTACCTGCTGTAAGGTTAAAAGCAGACTATCTGCACAATTAATTCTATCTGATAGTATATAAAAGCATTAATATATCTTCCTTAATTTTCCCTACAGAATTCTGGATAGCTGAAAATGCCCTTTAGTTGATTAATTTTAGTATAATATCAAAGCTGTGGAAATGACTCAGTATGCAGTGATTCGCACCAGGGAAGGGATGAGAGAGTTGTCGTTAAGACTTCCGCAGGGAGTTTTGGAAGGACTTAGTTTTAAAATTATTTTTTTGAATGACTTTTATTCTACTGCTGCATGAGGATAACTGAGGACAGTAGATTTAAAGTCTCTTTTCTCGTTCACAGAAAGCCTGGAGAACTTTGACTTTCACAGCCCACTTTCACAGCCCAGAGACAACAGTGCTGCAACAGCTAATATGAACAACAGCATCTCCTGAAGCACACAGCCTCTTCATATCAGCAGTCAGAAGTGTTTTCAAAAAGCCTTTTGCTCTACTGCAAATGGGTTTAATTCCTCTTGAGTTTCAAAAGTAATTTAACGAATAGAATTACCTAAATCAATATCTAATCTAACCGAGAGTTTGGTTATCATCTGCTTTTTACTTTTTTTAATAAAAGTTTTAAATTCCCTATGTACAGTATGCAGCTTAAGATTGTGATGTGAAGCAGTGAAGACAAGCCTTTGCTGAGAGACATACTGTATTTCCCCTTTGGCAGCACTGAATGCTACAGGGAAATTCCCAGGGTAAGCACTGGATAGCCTGGCAAGCTTCTCACATCTGATTACAGTAGAAGCTGGCCTCAGTGTAACTTTAATCTGGATTCTCTCAAATTTTATTCAGCTTTAATACTTGACAAGGTAATTCTCCTTTCTCAAGGTAACAACACCATCATCCTACCACACCTATTGACAATGCCAATTCTATCATCCATGTGCACTTTGCGTTATCTGAAACTTTCACAGACAGACTGAGGAAAATGTAGCCTTATCTTATGCTGTTGTTGTTTATTAAAATCTCTGTTGTTCACACGTGATTTCTTTCGGATATATTTCAGAATTTAAATAAACACGATTAGTCACAAATAAATTAAAAAAAACATTTTAATGATATGCTCCAGAGCACCACAAAAAATTCATAATACCTGCTTCAAAATGGTACCATTATTAATTATTCACGCATTAAAATAAATATTTCAATGGAAAAAGTGTGCCACTCATCAAGAGTAATATGACCATTCTGCTATCAAGGGAAAGTTAAAAGGCCTTTCTGAATTTTAAAACAGCTGGCACAATCTTTTTTCCTTGTCAAACCTACTTTAACTAGATATCATTTTAGTTCTCAGATTCCTTCAAACCTTGAACAAACATTTAAATACAGCTGCGAGTAAATTAATTCGGAAAGTTCAAAAGGTTTAAAAGTATAGCTGAAAAAAGAAATCAAAGCAACAGAGCGCTGTAAAGAGTTTTATAAAATACACTGTGGCCTCTATATGTCCATTAAGTAGATAAATTATTTAAAGTCCACTTTTACACATGGATGATTAAAGGTTTGTCACTACAGAATAACAAATGATTCTGCAGACTGTGGTCCTTAACATCAGTACAGCACACAGGGAGGTTATTCCTGTTAATGGTAAATTTATCTGTTAACGCTAAGTAAAATCAACACAAAAATCAACAAAAAAAGGATCTTCTAATAACTGAATAAAAGATGGAATACATTTCTTAAATTCTACCATTTGCAAAATGTGTATTATATAAAGTATCTCTTATATATACTATAGATTATTGAAGGAACAAAATTATATTATTACATTTAGTATTTATATGCTGTATATATGTTAATTGCATTTAAATGGTTCAATTAATAAGTCATTATAGGAGACCTGACAATAAAAGGGTGATTTCATATGTTTGGCTTCCATTTTTCTATTAGTGTTTCTGGACAAAATATATGTATGCATGCAGACATTCATAGATCTTTTAAAATCTGGTAGGAAGAAATTATACAATGTGACAGTGCCAGCTCAATAACCGTTAGCTTGTAGTGCTGACAGCTTCATAGTATCACAGTGGATTCTCAGCTCTGAATCTGGTGCTGCGAAGCCCCAAGCAGTGACAGTGCTATAAAGAGCAGCGGCAGTCAGGTCTCTCATTTCACCCTTCTGTCTCTAGTGTCAGGGCCCCAATCCTGGGGACACTATTACTACGGCGGAGGTAACATACAGTAGAACAGTCTTGAGCACAGCAGAAATCAGGCCGAGATCTGTGGGCTGGGGTGGCAAGTGGCATGCTGGGTTAATCTCTCTCAGCACTAATTACTATAACCTCTGGAGAGGAGCACTCTGACATTTCTGTTCAAGTTATAATGAACCAAAACATTGGGCATAGCACCTAGCATTAGTAAACATGATTGAAGCACCTAGGGTATAATGGGGGATGGCACAGCATAGTGGGTACACAGCTGAATTCTGACAGGTTGTGGATTCAAGCCCTTGCTGCAGAACTACTGTAGTACCTTTGAGTGAGATATTTTACACAAGTGGCCACCCAGCTGTGTAAGTGGAGACCAGCATTGCTGGGGGTGAGCCCTGTGGTGGACTGATGTCCTTTCTGGTGAGGGGAGTCACACATTCTCTAGATCTCTTAATACCATGGAGTCCAGTATGAGCTCTGGTATTATGAGCTACAGTGGCTCCAGTATGGACATTACCTTTTACCTAGGGTATAATGTAGTATTTATACAGGTTTTAAAGTAAAACTATATTTCTTTATGCAGAATCATCTCATTTTTGAAGTCACTAAAATTGTAAAATAAAGTATTGTTTCCATCTTACATTACAAAAGGTATAGGGAAAACAAAATAAATAATACAAATGCAATATTGTTTTGCACATTAAAGCTAGGATTTTTCTAACTTCATAAGAATTGTCATTAATTTTGCTCATAAGGAATCAGATATAAGAAAACATCTGCATGATACAAATATCTTAATTCCCAATATACTACAAGTAATATACTAAAGTAACTCTAATTCAGCATTTTACCTCAGGTTTTTGTAAAGTATGAGATGACAAAACACTATATAAGAAGATAAAATATAGCTTCCAAATTCTGGAAAATGTAATTAATCAAAATCATTCACCTTAATGTAAAACATAGAAATAGAGAACTTATAATTTATCAGTCTCACAATAGTACTGAAGAATACCTCCTACTCTTCTGTTCTTATCAGAGAATGTTAAGTTGAAGAGAAGTTCTTAAAAGATCATATTAATAGTTTGCTAAATATAATTTGAGTTTAACCAAAGTGATTTATTTTGAACAAGCATTCATCAGAACTGGCCCATTTGTAGAACAATGGAAAATAATATTAGCATGCATAACGTTTGTATCATTTTAGAAATACAAAATAAAGTGCATCCAAGCCATGCGCAAGAATAATAAATCACAATGGTAAACTAATAACTGAATATAAATGGATAACAGAATTGATTACAACAGAGTCCAGGAGCACATCCCTGGAAGTTTCAGAAGAAAGAATCGCTCTTATTGCAGTACACCAGCTTTCTAGAAATTCACAAGACCCCGCAGCACAGCCAGGAAAAAAGTTATTCTGAAATGTTTTGAATCTAAGAAGGTGTGATCCTCTGGTACAATGCCCAATCCAAAACCCAAGGCAAACCTAAACACAGTCAGGCAAAGTGAAAGAATTACAGTTCCACAGAAAACATCTCAAGGCACCACTGATGAGACACAGCCAAAAAAAGTTTCACAACTACAGAAATATACAGTATCAACATTATACAAGTGACTAAAGCTGTTTCCTCTCCACAGTGGTGGCTGCATTCCAGACTGTATTCCTTAAAAGAAATGTAAAAAAGCAGCTTTAATTAAAAAATAGCATTCAAGAAATATTCTTTCTTAGTTGTGAATTGCTCAAGCTAGAGAATGCAACTCCAATATGACACATTATGGTAGAACATCCTGGTGCACACATACAATAACTCCTTAAACAATCCTGACATGTAACCAAACAATCTCTCTGTGTGAAGGATAAACTTGCGATAAATGTATGAGCATCCCTCTGAATACAATACCACCAATTGCACAGCAGGGACTAGTCCTAAGAGAGACAGTTTGTCAAATAATAATACAGCAGCTATTTTTGAGGTTTGGTAGAATCATACACCATCAACAGTTATCATATGTCATATGTCAGTAAATGTAACTGCAGTGCAAAATTGGTTGATTTTTTCACTGTCTCCTGTGTTAGCAGAACATTTTGCTTTACTCAGAAAAGATCAATCTCTCAATTTTTTTCATGAGCTCGTCCCAATTGCCTCATTTTAGACCAGCCTCCATCAATGTACAGCACACGGCGAAAGTGCATGCACATGGGCTCAGTTCCCAAAAGTGAAAATGATTTATCATCGTACTGGCAAAGAAGTTGTCACTGGGCAGCCACCATGTTTTCATGGATTTCTAATACATTCACTGATGTATGGCATACTGTATTTCTACAATTCAACAACAGGAATGTCTTTTGACTCTTGACTTTCAGAGGGCTGCTGATTGTGCTTTCCGTGTGAAGAATTGTTTTACATAATTCATAAGGTTTGCCTGAGAATGTGCATCACATTCTGTCAGCTGATGCTGTCAGGCGGACTTTAACTACTGTATTCAAATTCAAAATTATCCTCATTCAACACATATTCTACTACAACGATGTATATTCTTCAACAAGTACCTTGGTGAATTCTGACACATATTTCTAATGACGTCCACTACAATTAGACAACACACTGGACAGTCGTTTCCAGTTTTTTCAGTGATTGAACTGGCAGTTTTAATTTTTTTTCACAGAGGTGCACTGTGAAACCATGGCAAGTCTTCTACAAATGGGCTGTAACATATTACTGCATTTTTTAGGCAGCTAGAAAAAAACATTACTGCATTAATGTGATGCACATTCTGCATAAAAAGTGAAAATATCAAACCATACTATAGAATGGTAATAAACCCACAACTTGCATAAAAGGAAAAATAATTTATAATGTTACTAAAAGAGGTGACAAAGACCTTTGGTGCTTGTGCACACTGTAGAACTGATACAGTATACTGTATATAACAAGACTTGTTGTTGCATTGTTAAAAAACTGAACAGCAACAAGGGATTATTTTATTTTATTTACTGGAGACATTTGCTTAATTTTTTTAATTCAATTAGAAAATGATAATTATGAATTACGAATTCTGGGAGTAGAATGCTAACCTCTACCTACATTTGCGTCTGTTGTGAAAAAGTCTATTTATTAATATTAGGTGGCTTTTTATAGTTGTAGATTTAACAGACACCACAGACAGGTCTACCAGTGGTTCTCAAACTGTGGTACGCGTACCGGCAGTGGTACGTGGCGTGCCGCCAGGTGGTACGCCAAATGACCCTGGAACTGTGTTGTGTGCGCTGAAAAAATCGGGACGGGTTTTCATATTTTGGATTTTTATACGTGTCGAATACGCAGCCTACGTACTACGATACAGTGCGCGCTAATACTTCAGTGGACACAAGAGATACTCTGTAATTCTATACCACTCTATAGGAATGCGTGCTATGGACGCAAGTGACCAATTGTATTTAAAAAAAGCTACTGTATCTCCAGCAAATAGGGAGAAAGGAGAATGTGCGTGATTTTGGAACAATGCCAACGTTGTAAACACAGGAATGCATAGAAATGCGTGCTACGAACGCTGGGACTGTAATCTTGTGAGCACAGGAAAGCGTGAAAAATAACAGAAAAATATTTAAGAACTGTTTTAAGTTAATTTGAGAAAAATACACAGAGCGTCTCTGTGTTTCTCTCCCTTGCGCATGAAATAAATACTTAAAATAAACACTGAAATAAAAACGGAAACGTGGAAAAATGCAAGCTTGCGGATTGCTAAAGCAGGTAAGCCCCACACTATTATGTGTGGAGAAAAAGCTGCTGAACAGCTCGACCTGCTGCCCCCCCCGAAAGACACAGACATTCATAGAATTATTGAAATGAAGGATTATATCAAAAGATTAAGATGAGCAGATGTTTTTCACTGCAATTTGGCCAATTTGCTCGTTTACGTTTGAGGGTACGTCCCGTGAGGACTTTCTGTTCTGTAAGCCGCTACCAACAGGAACTACAGGAGAGCATGTATTTCAGCTTCTGAATGAATTTATCGAAGAGAATGGCATCGACTGGATAAAATGTGTCGGAGTTTGTACAGACGGTGCTAGAGCAATGACAAGCCGACACAGCGGTATAGTTGCACGAATTAGAGAGGTTGCTCCAGAAATTAATGGTTTCATTGCAACATCCACCGCGAGACCTTTGCCGTCAAGAAAATGCCTGACGATTTAAAATCTGTTAGACTGTTGTGAATTGTATCAAGGCTCGAAAAATTAATTCACATCTGCTTTGCTCGACTAAACAGGCTCACTGAAATTTATTTTTATGTGTTGTTTTTTTTCCTGTAAAACACTTTGAGAAGCCACATTTTAATATATCAAACAAAGTTTATTATTATAATATTTATTATATGTATGTGTGAGTGTGTGTGCACATGCGCTCATGTTGGTCATTGATAATTTCTGGGGTTCCTATGAGATGATGACTTGTAGGTGGTACTTGGATGCTTTGGTTGGATTAGGGGTGGTACTTGGTCCAAAAAGTTTGAGAACCACTGGTCTACACAATCTTCCTTTTGCTTGGTATACAGTATCTAGAGTGTCCAGTACATACAGTACCTATTCTGCAGGAGGTAAGTATTGGAGGTGTGCAAGCTTTCCTGTGTGATGCAAGAACAGAGGATACTGCTGGAGGCCACTGGATAATTGGATAATAATAGAATAGCTTGCTCAAAAAAGTATCTAGTCAGCTGTTGGCTACTTCAGTCACGTCTGAACCTCTTAATCCCCTGGCATGCATGATTGAAACTTGGCAACTTGGAAAACACTTGAAATCCCGACCAGACTGTCAACATTAGCTTACAAGTCTTGTAGCACTGAGACACTTGATGTGAGAAGATTTTTATAGAATATTTAAATTCTTACCAAGAACACTCAAAGCTCCAGCTCATTACAATCTTGTCTGAAAGGCAGGCTGTCCCCAGAACATCTTCTTACAAGTACATATAAGAACCACAGCACAGGAATTGTAATTTTCCACAGATGATATATTCAGAAAACAGCTATATGTAATGAAATTCCACTTTAAATAACATAAGGAGTGCCTAGATCAATCACCATTTCAAGAAACAGATTTCAAAATGGGCTCTGCGACAACCAATAATGCTGAAAAATTAGTGCCTGACTTCTGAATAGAATGCTGGAGCAGTGCAGCAGAATTCACTATAATATAGCAATTTTAATGATAGCATTTATTTATTATTCATACGTGAAGATTGCTGTGGAGGACAGTGTATAGTTGGGAAATCCATCCCATAATAACTAGGATTGTGTGACCTAAAACTGAAACCCACATACAGTTTAAGCTCCAGGTCATTGAAGGTGCTCATTATCCACAAGAAATAAATGACTTCTCTTTAGACAGCTGGGTCATTTGAGAACTGTTCAATGCTTTTGCTTTCCTCCCCATGCCAGAGTCTATATATAGAGACCCATATTCCTTTTGTAGTTAACTGCACCTTTGGGAGTCTTGAAGGCACAAGTTAGTGATGGATGGTAAACTATATCACAGAATGAGTGACAGTTATTGCTTCTGCGTTGTTTTGAAAGAAGGAATGTAAAAGAAAGTACCATTTTTACTATAAATTAGTGAACCTGTAATTTCTGTCTCTGAAAATGATACTGTAGCTATTACTAATCTACTCAAAAATATAAGAAATAGAAGACATGAAATTAAGACACACTAAGGCACTGAAACAGGATGGAAGGAAGAAATCAGAAAGGAATAATTTCATTTGTAATCAGTTCAAGGGAAAATTCAGTCAAAAATCACATATACTGTACTGTTCCAAACCGCAGTATTGAATGTACTGGGTTATTGTTTAATAAACACAGTTTGAAAAAAAACATATAGCTGAATACAGGCATCTCAGACAGAAAATATAGCAGCTTCTTAAACAAGAGTGCGATGTTCTTCTGTGGATGGATTACGATGCATTGGGTCCATTGCAGCGTCTGTATATATACTGTACACTAAAATAACTAAAATAAGTTTAGGCTCTGAACGAGACGGTAAAAAGAGGCATGCCACACTTCAATACATGCATGCTGGCCGAAGCCTTTGGAAATTGCAAGAAGTATTTTATAAGTTTGAAATTTTGGGAAACTCTGCAATGAGACAAGCTGTTTCACATAAAAGAGAATATTTAACAAAGCTAAATTTGTTAACTGATACTTGTTCACAAAAGGTTGAAAACCCAGGCTCAAGACCAGTACTAGTCCAACGTTTCTCCACATACAATTTAGCACATTCATATGCACACTGCAATGGGAGTGATTCCTCGCAGGAGTCTGTCAGTTCAAGATCCTCTTCTTCTTGTATTAGAGGAAGACATCGCTTCTTGTTAGGCTGGCTGTACTGAAAGCACAGATTATTGAGATTTTGAAAGTGTGAAGGAACAGGGATGTTTTGGATACAATTATTATACAATGACCTAATAAAATTGGAACTGTTGTTTTGATTCATGCCCTTTTTATTTTAGACTGAATTTCCCCTTTAATGTTCATACTCAAAACTTATCCTTGCACGTCCATTTAAATTTAGGGAAGAATGGGGCACAATGACACATTATTTTGTTCTTAGAAACCTGAAGATTTAATGGGCTTTCTTGATAGCTCGTGGGTAAGGCAGGATAATTATCCCCCTGTGGTATGTCTAATGTTATAAAGGAAGCAGATACCATAGCAAAAGATCAGAGCATTTTCTGAAAGATTACACAATATGTGGGGTGCAACGAGACATTCTATTTCTGGAACAATAAGGCATCAAATACAGAAGGGAAATGTGCAATAAAATATTCAAATTAAAATAAAACCTTCTGTCATGTTCGTTTATTTTGTTATCACCAACACTGATTAATATATTATAAACTGTACCTTATTCTTCAATTTAAAAAAATCTTTAAAACATGCTTGATTCTAGCCACATGGCTTCAGTCATATAAATCAGAAACATTAGAAATACATGATAAAACCAACTTCAGGCTACCTCAGCCATGAATGTAATAGGATTATGCTTCATCATGTTCCAGCGAAATGCCTTTGGTTCTTGGATAGTATGCAAACTTCAACCAACAAACCTTCTTTTTCAAAAGTGACACGCCTGGCTTACTGTACCGCACTGAGTATATGACTGATATTCGATATGGCAAGCCCGTATGGGGGTTCACTGATTTAGTGAGCTTTGTAGCAAAGATGCGTGGCTTTCAAGCAAGTATGATGCCTAAATGTTGCACTCTTATCTAACGTTTTAATTAATTAAAACAGGACACTGAAAAAATGACCCCGTACAAAAAAAAAAATGACCAGAGAAGTCATATTGTATCGAACCAACCATGTTGCTGAAGACTGGCTTCTTTCAAAATGTATCTGGATGAGATCTTCAGATTAATTAGCTACAAGCAGAAAATAACCTTAGATGGGCCAAATAGAACTCTGCTCATCTCAAGAAGTCTATGTTCTTATTATGTCTCATTTTGTTTATAGCAGCAGAACTCTGCTATAAAAATTCTGAAACAATACGTGTGCTTTCACCTCACCTCATTAATTGTTATTGAGTGGGCAGACAACCCTAAATTTAGAAATGATGGATTAAGATGGTGTCAAACCACAGACAAATTAGTTCCCAATTCATCCCCTAAAAAAGCATTTGTCTCTTTATGCTTTCCAAAATATTCTGGTTTAACAGCCATGGTCTCATAATGCCAGTCTGTAATATTTCAACTAGAACCATAAACTCTCTTTTTAAGCACATGTCAGCTATCTTCATGATTTGCAATTTTCACTAACCTTGGGACACTCAAAACCCCCCAACAACTGACTTCAGTTTTCAAGACACAGGTCACGGGCCATGTGGGATATGAAAACAAGATTGTACTTGTCAGGGTGCTGAATAAAGTAACCTTAAAAAGCATTCATCTATGATGGCTGTCATTCTGCACAACTATAGTGCATTTATCCTTGCATTTAATACTGACTGCCTTAAGGGCTTTCTTCACTATCTGCCTCTGGCAAAAAGTTTTACAGAGTTGCAGGACATTTCAAACAGTTTCCTGTGTATCTGCAACTAGTCATTAGAACTGATATGCCTGGTCACTCAAAGCACAGGCTTTAGTCTTTCCTTCAGAGTACTTTTTACTCCTGAATTCTGTTACTACCAATTTTAAAGAGGAAAATGAAATCCTAAGAGAATGAAAATCAGATAAAATTCATTGATGGCAAACATCTCATTAAAACGAGAAGGAGATCTATAATAAGCCTTCTGTGTTCCCTAATGCAGACTAATGACCAGAATTTTTAAATAAAAAAAAACAGAACCCTGCAGAGGGTTTACTTACACCTACACATTTCTTGCATTTTTCAAATGCATTTTTGATCTACTGTATAACTCTGATTCAAATTCTTAGTTCATTTTTGATGTTGGTTTAAAGATAAACTGCTAGACGACTGCTTAAGCTAAGTGGAAAAAGAGAAGAATGAATAGAGTTCGGTCAACAGCATAAATGTATCCTGAGATATACAGTAAGCACTTAAGACAAGTTTAATGATTTTCAGGAGTTAAGCTGAATGTCCTTCCGTGTATTTTCTCTAGGCAGTCTCTCTACCACCATCATTTTAGTTCCTTCTTTTTAATAAGGTTTCTCTGTCTTTTTACCGAGTGTTCAGATGATCCTAGTTTCGTTTGAATATTCATGCTGATACAGGACCAACCAAATAACTCTTTTTGTCCAGAATTATGAATGTAATTTTTTCACATTCAGTATGACACCACATTCCCAGCAGGGCTGTATGGCATACTGTAGGTCAAGATCAATCTTCCATAACAAGGGTACCAAAATCTACTAGGAATCTTACTTGAATGACCAGCATGATAATTTTTGGTCCACATTTAGTACCTAAATCAACACACATTTCTTTTGACCAGTGAAAGAACAAATCCACCTACAGTTGGTAATTGAGTTAATGTGCATCTCAATGATGTATTTTTAATGAAATAAATGATAAATAATTAAATTACATGTAGAATTATTGCACCTGCCAGTATTTCTAATTTTGTGTTGTTTGCTTGTTTCTGAGAAAATATTTATATTTGTATTGTGGTTCTTGTTTGCATGTTGTGATTTGGTTTGAAGAGATTTAAAAGCAGACACCAGGAACAGAAAGGTATACAAGTTAATTAACTAGAGCATCTGCCCACTGCACAAGACAAAAGTATTATCAAAAAAAGTTGTGTTGTTCCACCATTAAATAAGTTTAGAACACTTATTAAATGTACCATGTATAGATTTTACATTACATGTACTATTACATCCTTTAAAACTTAAATAAACCCTTCAGATTTTCATTATAAAATAGTATAACGAGTTCTGGTTTAATCCAGTTGGTTGTGGACCAACTGCCTGGCAGTAGGATGAGGAAATAAGACCCCCATGGATAATTAATGAAGGAATGATGATAAAGTCAGGGTGGGGTTTGGGGAGGCACACCACATAAAAAATAACAGAAGGAAGATAGAGGGACTGACTGGGGTGTTTTAGAGTATTTCAGAAAGTGACATCATGGAGGACTACAGTGGAGGTGAATATACTGTAAACTTGGCTGCTGTCACAAACTTTCATTTACATTGTAATTTATTGCATACAACTGTGTTTTGTTTAATGCAGAACCAAGTACATTAAATGAAAAACTAAATTTCGAAATAACTAAACTGCATGTGCTTTCTTCCATTTTCTACACTCTGAAAGTGCCGGAAAATTTAGATCTGTTATGGAGTAACAGTTGTCTTAATCGGTTTTCTGTTATTTTCACACCCACACAATAGCCAGTAACTGTGATTTAGAAATTTAGTATCACTATAAAGTATGTGAAGGCTATAATACAATCCCTGAAAAAGCTGAAAAAAGCAATGGCTCATTTGATCTTAACAAAAATCCTGTCTTTTTGACATATTTACTAAGCACAGCTGTCCAGAAGCCAAAATTTCCTTTCTCATAGTCAGCCTGTTCTTCATAAGAAGGACTCAAGAACATATATGGTCGCAGCAGCTTGAAACAAAGCAGTATCCTGGAAGAACAATGATTCTTCTATTTATTTTTTCTAATTTCTATTTTTATGCTTTGGCTGATTTAATTCGATTAGCCCCTGGCTAAGGAGAAATCACCAATAACAAGGTATACCCACAGCAATAAATAACCATGCAGGGAAGAAAGGTATATCCAATCTAGAAGTTCAGAAGAAACAATAAATAATCAGCAGTTTTCTTAGCAAATTTCCATTAGCGAATTAAAGGCTCAGCGTTATCACTTTTCTTTAATTCACATTATCAGATTTATAGTTCAAAAGCATCAAAACTGCAAAGTATGTGTCTTTGTGAAGAAAAAAAACTAAGAACAAAAGACAAAAACAATTGTTGAGTTCTTCTACAAGGCTACAAGGCACTTTGTTAGTAATTAAAACATTTACTGCAGAATGTTAAAACAGCAGTTGGAGATAAATAGAGAGAACTATTTTAAACCCAGGCAACCCCATGCAAGGGGGTTCACTGGCTTGTGTCTTTTCCGATGAGGAGAATCTTGTGTTTTTTTCTTCTCTTGTGACATCTCTTTAGACTGAATCAGTCGTCAAATTGCCTCAGTCAAAGGGTGACCTTCTCTTCAGCATCTCCCTTGTTAGGGATGAAGTAGGAAGCCCAGCATCTGTGACGCTTTTACAGGGGGAATTTGGAGTAGACAGGTTTCCTTTAGGCCCTCATCTCTTCCCACTCAGTTATCCAAGGGTCAGGTCTTGCCAAGAGGCTGTGGGGCAACATTAATATGAAACAACGCGACTCTGGGGTTGCCTCAGATGCCGTCAGAGAGTGTTTGCAAGTGAAATGCAAATCCTACTTTATTTTGCCAGCAGTTAAAAACTCTTCTTGTGCATTCATCTAAGGTCACAAGAGCTTCCCAAATGAAATTGGAAATAAACTAAATCCCACCCCAGGCAGATTAATTGAAACCTGAAACAGGTGTTAGGTTCTACATTTCTGCATGTTATTCCTAAATGAGGATTATTTCACGTGAAGGGTAGTAAGGGAAAATTATTGCTGATGTCTGTAGATACAGTAGTTTTCTGTGGCTTGCAATGACTTCAATGAAAAACTGAACACAGCAAACTAGGATTAAGTGAAAAATTAAAATTTGAACATGGTCAATGCTGAAAAAAATGAAAGGAAAACACCCTTATGTTCTTTTAGCATTTGCAATAACCTTTTAAAAATACCGCAGAACGCACTTGTTTTGGATTGACAACTGAAATAACACACCTATGTGCAGAATGCTCTGCTGCTCTGGTGTAGAAGAAGCAAATAAGAGAAAAGCAGAAAATAAAAGAAGAATTATAATTGCACCTTAATTTAACAACCACTGACATTGTCCAAAAATATCAGGTGCATTTTCATAGCCTGCCTCTTCTATTTAGAAAAATCAAATTAATATCTGTAGTAAAATTCCAATGTTAGTCATTCTTACGAGATTAGAAAAAGGATCTGCAGCGCTTATCCTACACACGTGGGTGAATCCATTATGATGAAAAATGCATAAACTAAGTAGTAAAAGTAAATAAAGGCATTTGAGATGCACAGAGAAATCTGAGTACAACACAGAACCTGAACAGATGTAATCAGTGTCTGAAATGTTGATTACACAGCTCATATTACACAACTTCTGGCAATCTTAAATTACTGTACAAACAGTTATTAAACTGTACCCATGTTTGCAAGTGAATTGGCAAACATGGTAGGAACAGCAAGTACATGGAAGATGAAGTTTAATGTAGAAAACTGCAGAGTATTACATTCAGGCAGTGAAACTAGAAACTATACTGAAGGTACAAAATGGAAAACGTTTACTGTAGATTGAAGATACTACCTATCAAAAAGAATTAGGTTTTTATGCTGGCATCATTTAAATCTTCCACACAATGTTGGGGAACAATATAAAAGGTTAAAAAAACATCAGGATATACAATAAAGTTAGAAGTATAGAATTTACACTTAATCAAGGGATTTTGTGTAATAACAGTACAATGCACTAAGAAGACATCATTTAGAAAATGATGTACAATTTTGGTCATTATGTTGTAAAAAACAGTCATGAGAAGAGTGAAACAATGCACACAAGAAGTACTGTATTATTAAAATATTTTCCCTGTTTCCTTGTTATGTAGTTTCTCTGATTATTATCACAGTTTCTCCAAATTTTATCAGTAACTATTACCTCGAATTAACATACTGTAGAGTAGCAAGACTCATCCTTTACTGCCAAATTGAATGAGCTAAATTGAGGTGCATTTTTTACTTTTACAGCCCTTGTTTAGGCCTGGGAATGCATCAAAGAATTTGTGGATCAGCACACTCAACTAAAGAGAAGACAGTTGTATTATGGCGTTACGAATACTTAATCACAGTTTACAAGTACAGTGACCTACACAAGAAGAGTTTAAGAGCTTCACAGATTATTTTTTTGTTTTACTGTGTAAGAAAGTCATAAAGATGTTTTTCCATCCATTTAAAAATAAAAATGGCATTGCAGCCTCAACAGAAGGTCAGCTTTTTAACATGGTCCCTCTACAGCAAGATATCTACATTTGCGAGGGTTTGATACAGACAGCCATTGGGAATAGTCAAATTCACACCTAACCAAGTCAACCCCTATACCATCACATAATGTACGACAGCAGGTATAGTTAAAAGAGATAAGTAAACTCTGATAATTAAAGTACTAATGCATTGGCTTGAAATTCATCTAAAAAGCACCTAAAAGAAACAACAGTTATTAATAAGTTGTAGTAATCGGTGAAAACAAGCAACATGAATCCCTCCTCTGAGCTTAGCCTGCACTTTCTCTATCTGCCTCTGTGATTAGCATGCCCCACTGTAATGAAACAGGCAATAAAACTGTCAGTGAGCCTGTAAAGCCCGTCATTCCCCATGCTGGTGACACAGAACCTGGAGTTTTGGTTATGATAGTATAATATAGTATAGTATATGATAGTACAGTATAAGAACGAGACCAGGATGCTGGGTAGTGGGTCCTAAGACAGGTGGCAGGGAGAGGCTCAATCACTAGCTAGCTTCATCCTACAATCCTAGTTTGTTGCACTGCTAATTGGAAAGTTGCAGTAAACAACATTAGGTTTAGTTATATCCCGCTCTGCTCTTCTTTTTTTCAAAACCTTCTCGGCTGGACCAAATAAGCTGATTCAGAAATGTTCAATTAACAGATGTTGAGACCGTTCTGAACTCCAAAAAACTCCCACATAACCTAAAAAGTCCTTTCAGCATGGCAGTGCGCGAATAAAACAAGAAAATCTTAACTGAACATCATAAAATTTGGACTACTTACAATGATTATGAGGTCGGTAAACCTTATGCCACCAATAAGCACTAGTTCTGTGTTTTACAGTGATGAGCAGCTGAATACATTTACTGGGGGCTAGCCAGGAATTCTACCCTTGCATGGTATTTTAGCCAACTGCACATTCTTTTTAATTTTCAACTGCTACTATGGTTTGGATTCCAACCATTTTAAATGACTCTGTATAAAATTAGAAAAGGAATGCTCTGATAACTTCTTGTCCTGTGCCTCAATTTCTATCAATCCAATAACACAAAATCTGACCATCTAATGGTGGCAGGTTATAAACTGTAGTCTCAGAAAAATCTCCAGAGTGATTAATAAAAGGTCAACTAAAAGTGCTCTCTAAAACCATACTCAGCTAGAAAAATTTAGTTAGGCTAAAAGTAAAGAAAAATAATGTAAAAGCTAATTGTGTCAAACAGACAAAAGAGTCTTGTTTCTGAAGGTATCAGATTATACTTTCTTGCCAAGCTAACTCGAGTATCGCCAAAACTGGAAAATGAAGAACATTGAGACAAGAAAAACAATCTTGGCTTTCATAAATAACACCACTTTTACATTAATAGCTTTAAGCAGGCTGTCCAAATATCATATTAATGGAAGACTCAATCTAGAGAAAATAAAAGCTAATTGAAATGACGTTTGTCTGGCTAGCTGGAGTTGCTGATTTTCTGCCATGTTGCCATCTTCTAACGGCTCTTTGGGGATAGGTTCACATTCCATTCAAATTGCAAAAAACTGTGTGTTCTAGATGAAAGTCCACTTGATAAAGCTCCTCAGTGGAAGCTGAGTTATCTCAGTAGCAGAATACCAGCTACTGCAGACTTATGGAGGTTTTATGGAAAAAACACTTGAAAACAGGCTCAGAATCACATATTGTACAAAGCTCTATAGTATGTCTCAAGTGTTTTTATTCTGAAACCAATACAAAAACAAGCTTTATACAAAATACAATTTACCTCAAAGAATAACTGCCATTATCCCAGACTGAAATGAAAAAAGAAAAAATCTTCCTAGATCTAAATTGAGACAAATGGCAGCATAATAATTTTGGAATTGTTGAGTTGTTACAAAACAGCACTTTCTCGAGGACATGCGGAAAAACCACTAATGTACAACTGCCTGTCCTCTCATATAAGCCATTAACATATTATTCTATAAATGTTTGTTTAGTTAATCCTCACACACATTTCATAAAGAGCGCAGTCCTTTCAAATATTTCTCAGATGTTTTTTTATAGGGTTCTAAGCAATGATTTCATGCACCAGTATTCTATTCTTGAAAAAAAACCAAAGTCGTATTACAGAGCTTTTATTCACACACATTAAATGTACCATTGGGAGCACTAGCTAACCATCAGTGAGCTCAGACCTGCAGACTACAGCTCACAATACAAAGTGCTTTTAAATGAAAGTTACGCTCATCAAAGAAGCAAATTAAAACATTTCAGCGCTTATCCTTGCATGCAAGCGATTAACCTTAAACATACAACTTGAAGCTATTACAGAACAGCCTAATCATTTTTTGCATGATATTGAAATATTTAGATTTTAATAAACATTTTAAACTGAAAATAAAAAGAATATACTTAAAATAACTGCTGCCTTTTCGGAACAGTTGAAAGTTAAGTTTGGGCAAGTTACAGGTTATTATCAAATAACATAGTATTTAAATTTCTAATTTATTAAGTCATTTGTATGTGATCATAAAGGTTCAATGGGCTTCTGTTGATTTGCAAGGATGAACAAGCTTAAAACCCTAATTAACTAGTTCACAAGAAACATTCCAGTTGCATGTAAAAATTAGAAACAATTAAGAAAAGGTAAGAATCCTAGTGCTAATGTTACCATTCAATATCACTACTAAATTCTAACAAAGATTTACAGGTAATGTTTGGCTTGGTGTCTTTATTCTTGTATTCCTTATCTAATTTATCATAAATACAAAGGATTCATAAAAGCCATATAAATTCCTATATGAGACTTGAGTCTGACAATCTGAATGACTGCTTCATGTTATAGATCTAGCTGACCATTTATCTCCTTCTGTGAGTATGCTCTCAATCAATAGTGGGGCTATTTATGGATAGTGCTTCAGGGTTTTAGTTTTAATGTTCATTTTCTGAATTTGATCTTTAGGTAAAGCAGTGCACATACACAGGTATACAGCTATTGAGATACTATACTGTATGGTACTATATATATATACTGTAACTTCTATTCAGGACTCCAAATAATATATCAGCCTGTATGCTGCCCATATTTTTCTTTTTTTGTTAATGTTTCTAGCTCTCTTTCTGACATATTCATGAGTATTTTTTTGGGGGTTAAGTGATTAAACAAGTTACAGTAAGTCAGTTTTCATATCCTGAAGTCACAATAAGCCTTAGCTTCAGTGTCTTCTATTTTCAGCACTGCTGATGTCTTCAAATACTTATTTGAAGCATTTGAATTATACTTAATGTATATATTAAGCAAGTATAAAGTATACTTGTTATATTAAACTCATTACCTAAGATTAGAAAGGAAATGTTTCAGAAAGAAAATGATTTACCATGTGTTAATGATATGGTACCACTGTCACTTCTTTCCATAGTCATTGTGAATCTTTAATTCGCTATGGTCTATATTTGGAGTGGCAACAACTCCCCAAATCCAATTAATTACTCTTCAGTAACCCCAAAAGGCTGAAGAACATGGTTACCAAGCCTTTTGCTTTATTTTTTGACCTTTCAACCCAAAGCAGTTAAGCTGTGATTTAGTCCAGTTCACTCACATCTGCTGGAAACCCATAGGGGATACTATAGTGCATTCTAATCGATTAAAACATCTTTCTTTCTATTCTCCTAAATTCTCCTAATTTCTCCTAAATTATTATTGAAATGCTAAGTGTAACAAATTTATTTTTTTCCCAAGTAGTTAACATTTGACATGCTCTGTTACCAATACGGCATAATTACTCTTTATTGACTGGTTCTTGTCCCCTTGTGTAATCTTCTTAGTCTACCCATGGTATTTTTTTTCTGAAGGACATAATTGATTATTCTGGCCCCTGTTCAGTAGAAGGTCAATATTCTCTTCCAGATTTCTCTTTTTTATACCCCAGGTTTTGTTCATGCCTTTGTGCTTCTGGTTTCCATTTGGATTCATTTTTAATGTTTCACCTGCTATTGGATGAATTTCATATTACCTCCATTAAAACAGGGTTTGATTCAGCAATTTACATTATATTTATTTCTCCTAATAATAATCCAGTTTGTTGTATAAATTTGGAATGGAGACCTGATTAAGTGGATAGTGACATCAGACCTGGAGGTGAACTGGTAATACAGTACATTTGCATTAAGCAAACTTAGCTTTAAAGAACTTTTCCATTTTGAGGTTATTCATAGGTCCTACACACCTCTACTTACAATAGCTTGGTGTTATCAACAGATACTATTGTCAACTCTGTTAGTTTGGGGTAATGGGCACCTTTTTTCTCTTGTTTTGAGATTTCCCCCAAATTAATCAATTTTGGAAATATATAAAATATATATATATTTGGAAATATAAATATATAAAGATATTTACAGTATACTGTGCTTCTAGAAAGGTTTGCACCTCGACACCACCCAGCTATTACTTTGTTGGAAGCCTGGGCCATTGCTACTGATATGGTGGCTCAGATGATGTGATATTTTCTTTCTCTTGTTTAAGCTTTTGTTTCTCTTTGTTTTTTTTAAACTAAAATACTGTAATACAAGTTGTGTATCTCCAGATGTGTATGGGGTCTGCTTTATTCTGTAATTGAGTCTGTTTCCACCACCATGTTGTTGGGGTTTAAATAATTGAAAATGAAAGAATTGTTAAAAACTAAGAAGCATTTGTGATATGTTATGTTGTGAGGAGAAATAAAATTAATGGTCAGAGTTAAAATGATAAATTTCAGAAATTGTGGTTTCCTCACAAATATGACAACACTGCCTAAATGTCCACTTGTTTACATATACTGTATCACAGGGGTAAATTGTTGTGCTTTCTGTACTGTACAAATATATTTGCTACAATTTGTCCCAAGTTCCCACAATGCATTGTAGAACATTCATTTTAGTCAATGAACAATAACAGGTAACTGGTATGGGAATCAGGCCTTCTATATTTTTCTTCAGTTCACAGCCACTGAGAGCCCATGCCACAGAAGAGTACATCTCCTAGCTCTGTTCTAGCTTATAAACCTTAAAGCAACCAATTATCTCCACAGAGAAATTATCTGTTATATGAAGCGAAGGTCTTTCTAATCACTCAAACACATAAGATGCAACTGTTGTAGTTTGCTAAAACTCTCTTGTGTATTCTCTTACATCAAATCGATGATTCGGACACTCAAATTAATGTGGTTTTCTCTGGTTTTTGTGTGGAGTACTGTCAGCAAAAGCAGACTCATTTTATTTAGTCACAACATATTGTATAAGCACTATCAACTTGAGATAAGTACAGCTGAAGTGTAAGCTTTCATAAAAACAGATAAATGGGTGCAGGTCTAACATGAATGAATCTGGCAGCTCCTGTCTTTGACATACTGTACTGATGTTAACCTGTTTGGGTATTAGCATAGCACAATTGATGAATGGAGAGTTTCATCTGTATCAGTCTAAACACCCCTCTCTGCACAGGTTAACTTTTCCTGATCAAAGGAGAATTCCTTTGGAATTGTCACTACTGTAACTACAAATTAAATTCTCTTTAAAGGAAAACAAAAAGATGTCTCTCTCATATGAAATTTACACTGTTCATCTCTGCTTTTTATATTTTATTGGTTTCTTTTTTCACCTGTAGCTATATCTTTCTTTCTTCTCACATGCTGCGTCTGATGTGTAGCAGTGTACCATTCCAATAAGTCAAATAAAGAAACAACAGAAAAACCTTCCCTTCTAGTGGTATGCAAGTCCATTCAGCACTGCCAGTTAATCATAGACTCCTCAGGTCTGCTCTCATAATGTAATAAACAAAAGTATTTTGAGAAAAGTAGAAAAAATAATTTTATTTTAAATGTCCTTGTTGTCACTATTTTACAGCTTTTCTTCCAGTTTGTAATCATGACTTGCACTTTCATTGTGGTCATACAAAGAACACTCAAAATAAAAATGTTATCAAAACAAACTTCAAGCTGGGCTACAGGGCTACAGGTTCATATCTCATTTCATTTTTTTAAAAGGACACAAGCCATACCTACAGTATTTAACAAGCTGTATGGATGGCCTGTATCACTAAAAATATGGTGTTACTCTCTCAAATACAGTATGTGATATTGTTTTCTTTCTGTAAAAATAGTTTAGGACAGGGAGTGCATAACAGAACAGAAGTTACAGTATAGCATACCAGTCTTCTCCAGTAAACAACAAAAAAAAGGGAAACCAGTTGGAACCACAAAAAAAACACACACATTCTTTGCACATATTTTTAACATTGTACACAATTTATTGCTGTGGTGACAATGTAAAAATGTATTTAAAAATATAGCACATTTTTGTATTTTTTTCCTGAACATTATTTTTCAGTGTATGGAAAAATGGTACCTTAATGTTGTCACTATTTATGGAATCAGGCTCCCACAGCAGTGGACCGTATATATAAATTCATAAGAAAAACGTCTTCACAGACAGCTTTAGAGATGATAAACAAGATGTTGCTGCTGAGGGGGCTGTGGCAGAGCAAAGCTGTGCCCACACCAGACCTACAAGAATATGCATGTCACACTGCATGAGCCAGTGCATCATGGGAAGGACAACAGAACCACTACATGTGTCCTGTTACTGTAGGCAGGAGAAACAGCAAGTGTGTATTAGATCATGAAGCGTATGGATTTATCGAACAGCAGCGGCTGGTTTCCAAGGAAACATTTATACATTTCCAGACTTGGTAAATATATCCCATACTGTATACTGCATAGGTCTGTGTAAATAAAAGCCCCCTGTTTCCCTCCAGACTGATACTATAAAAACCAGACCAATAATGAGAAAATGAAATAAACAAAAATAATTCAGCATTTTGAATGAGTTGCTTTTTTATAAATAACAATTTATAACATCCTGCTCCCTGATCAAAACCTTGCTCCTAAAATATCAGTTGAGAAGTCACAACTTTTAATGTACTATTGCCTTTGTTTAACTGAACTGAAATAACATTTCACATTTCACAATATTAATAAATACTACTTAACATTGATTAATTTAATCATATTTAATTTGACTTTCCCTGGCCTTAAAAATGACAAATGTAGTGAAAAAATAGATGTACTGAAAAAATAAATGTAATCATATAATAAAAATAGCCCTATGCATATTGCCATACATTCCGAAGAGCATCCTTTTGTTTTGATTGTCACAGTTATGTTTGCCATCTTGCCATCAAACCATCTTGAAATGTAAATTTTTTTATGAGTGAAAATGGCTTTGAGATTAACTGTGCCACAGAGTTGAAATATGCTCTGGCTGTGCTTGCCTTTTCTGTGAACAGAAGCAGTTCTTTGCCATCTCTGGACTGCACAGCATTAAGACATTGTTTGTGGGATCAATGCTTAATCTCGATAAAACCAACACGTTCTCTTCTCTGGTAGGTAATCAATGAGAGAAACACATTATGCTGTAATCCAAAGAGCTTTAGCCCTGCTATGGTTGTGACAAGGCAGTAAATTATCTAATTAATGTAACACGTGATAGCATGCTGAATTCTCAGTTATCAGACAGCACACACACAAAGGAATACTGTAAATGTGTTTATATAAAATAATTAAAGAAGCACCCAGCATTACTTACCCTCCATTGCATACTTCATATCCTGGGCAAATAGGTTCCACATGATCTCTGCACTCACCTTGCCCATATTCAGTTCCTGAGGGAACCTGTCAATGGAACAGGCAGTGGTAATGTTCAACACAATATCCCAAGAGAGCTTTTGCAGATGGTTTTGTAAAGCCTCTGCACTTGAAAATAAAAGAAAACTATACTATACTAAGAAAACTACCGTAAAACCTGTAAAACTGTTTATGTTTGTCTAAAGAAATAAACAATGAGGAAAAGGGCTTTATGACTTGATTTTACACAGCATTCCTCGTTAATACTAATACAGTGTTTTTTTTCCATCAGGCATATGTTTCTTCAAAAATTCAAAAGTTACCTAGTGAGGTTACTATAAATTACAGACAAAAGCTTAACGACTTTTTGCAACCATTGATTGAACTTAGCAGTGCCATCAAATAGAAACTTAAATACAGAGCAACAGAACAAGAATGATAATTTTCAATCCATGCTGCAGAGCTTTGGAGTTGCATTTCTCAAATAGTAATTACAGTGGTTGAGTTGTACAATGGTCATATTTAATATGTTACGTAAAGTAAAGCTATTTTGCAGCTTTTAGGCCACCGGGATTTTAAATTTCTCAGTATTTGAAGCCAGTCCTCTAATTATCTTAGCTTTCTGAATACCACATAAAGTCATCAATAAACCATGTTCATTTCCCTTTAAATATTCAAAGTGTAAACTCCCTAATATTGGAATTAACCGTCTTGTTCCTATAGCAACGTGCTCTCAGAGTAATCTATTGAAATGATTACCAACAGCTTATCCCCAATCCTTTCAGAATGCACAAGTCATCCCCCCTTCTCCACCTGTGGCATCAATCATTTCTGGGAGGACTTGTATACGGTTTAGCTTAAACCTAATTGGTTTAATATGAAAAATGTAGAGCCACACAAAAAATATAAACACTTATGCATGTGTTTCCTTTCTCACAGCCCTTCCTTTCACCTCATTCTCACCCTTGCAGCAGCCTCTCTGGTCCATTCCTCACAAGTGAGGTGGCTTTTTCACCTTGACCTTACTGTCTGGTTGCCATATCCTCAGCTAGGTGAGTAAAGACCAAATATTAAAGTTAAATAACCTACTGTATCCTTTTTGATTCAATGATCTCTTCACATTATTTCGAATTTGATTGAACCACAGAGAAGGGCTGTGGGTTTCCTGAGGGTAAAGAAAACACTCACTCCTTAATTCTATTTCTGTAATGAACTGTAATACTAACTTTAATTCACTTAAAATTGTTTTAGCCATCTGATTCTTTTTAAAGCCTTAATTCTTAAATTGGCCCTGGATACTAGTAACTCTAGCATCAACAGCAACCTAACCCTCAGGTCACAAGCAATAATGGTACAATAAGAAATGTTTTAAAACAAGAGCTGCATTTTTTACTCATTGGTTTGATTCAATTTAGATTAGAACTTACTGGTTGAGAACAGGGGTATATGCTGTCCGGTCTTCATCTATCACTGACACCATCAGTGTAATGAGTTTTGGCCAAAAATCCAAATTCTTGATCGAGGGACCTTGTTCCTCACGTGGGACGTCCTGTTTTTTAGCCTGCACACAAAGAAGTCAGTAGCAAATGTTTTAAACAGCTTTTTTTGTATTTCATCTACAGTGTGAAGGATACTGCTTCACAATCTGTAGCAGATATAAATCATGTACCATAAATGAAGAGCCGACAGTTGGGTTTTTAGCAGACAGACTATTCATGTTTAATTCATAACATAGCATGACATCTTCATCTACAGTTAAAATGAGCAAGGCCCTTGTGTGTCTCTCATTAAACAGACACAGAACAAGAAAGTCTAGATTCTCTGAAGCAAGCACCTGTGAAAACAAATTTCATCTACATATCTTAGTCTATATATTTACAGTTTATGTGCTGTCACTGCATTACTATATTGCACACGAAAGCTGCTTACTGCATGTTGTTCAGATCCTAGACTATTTCAATCCATTCCCTTTTTTAATGCAGACAGTCAAATATGGAGTGATCAGTGATAGTTCATATGACCACCCAATTAACCAAACTATTCAGGCTAGGTGTGGGCTGCTTTAAGATCCATAAGAGTTGTGATTATCCTGTTTTGGCACCACATCATTTGCATTTAAATATACATTTATGTTAAGTATAATTTGCACAAGCTAAGTAAATGGCACTTCTTTGTTGTTAACATTGATTTATTTCAATAAGGAAAGATTCACGACACTGGGTTTATATGCATATTTCTGTAATAATAACCAGCATTTTAACAAAAAGGACAGTGTTGGAGACTCTTAGTCTCTTGAAAAGCAGGAGGCAGATGAAGGAAGTATGGGTAAAATGCTAGGATGCTGCATTCTGCACTGTCTTCTGGTCCTTAATAATGCTGTAAGTAACATTTACTGTACATTCTGTTGACACACTGTACACACACATACTAAGTAACATCACTGGATGTCTTCATGATAAACACTTTATTTTTTTCCCTAATTGAGACTGATTTTTTGAGTCACTGGTTAGTGTTGTGGGGGGTCTAATACCACCCACTTCTATTTTTTTGATTATCTCCTGCATGTCTATGTTCTTCTGACTGCCCCATATACAGTATGTGTTTTATTTAACAATTAAAACATGGCGCGAATTATATTGTTGTGCTGTACCCTTCACTATAGACATTTTCCAATTCATGAAATGAGTAGAATCCAGTTTGTGAACTTGTGAACTAAGGTGTGTCACAACTGTGTCAAGCCCTTCAGTGTCAATTGAGACAATACTGTTGCAGAAACACTTAACAATGCAGTACAATGTACAAAGAGAAGTCATTGGAAATTAATGCTGTATGTATTCTACAAATATTATTTTATGGTGTTATTTTTTAACTTTAAGAACACAATAAGGAGGCTTTTTGGTAATTAGTAGCTAATTGGTCCAAATATCTCATCCAGCCATTTTTTTTAAAGATGCCAGTGTATCGGTTTCAACATGGCTGAATGGCTTGTTTTATATCCCCACAACCCTTTGCGTAAAGAAGTGCCTCCTGTTCTTGGATTTACAGTAAGTGCAATTCCACAATGGAGTTTCCCCTTGTGTCTTCTGGTTTGGGCTCTACTGTGTTCTGCTGGGTTGACTTTATTAATGCCTTAGAGGTTCTTGAATACTTTTAGTCAATTCCCCTCACAATCTTCTGTTCTTAAGACTAAAAAGGTTAATTTCCTTCAGTCTGCCAGTGTAGGACATCCTTAAGCCCTGGTATGTACTGTTATCTGGTTGCTCCTCTCTGTTTCCAGAAAATTATTTTCTAGAACGTGGAGACTAATTCATTGTACTTTAAATATAAGTATATATTTACATTTTATATTATTAACTAACATTTTGCTTGCCTTTTTTTGTTTCACCATGTTGTCTAGAAGCAGGAAATAATGTGCCATCACAAACACTTAAGTCTTTTAAGACAACGACAGTAAGTAGCCTCTTCTAACTCAATCTCGAAAAAAGCACACTTCAATTGAGCTAACAATTCAGGTTACATGTTTCTAGAGTCGTGATATTTATCATGTTAACTATGACACATGGAGATTAGGTTCAGAGCCTTATTAAGCACGTCAGATTTTTTACTGCTTTCATCACTTACTACAGAATATATATTTTAGTGCCGCTTGAAAACAGTTCCCAAACTTAGAAGTAAATTTGGCTTTCACATGATGACTATAGGTACAGGAGCAATGAAAAAGATGGCCTCTGGCCCTTATACATTACTAGTCACCAGAAACAGAAAGAGAATAGACTGAATGGAAAACCACTAAACACAAACACAAATCTTTATTTTCCTCGGTTCTTACATTATTTGATGCTGCAATATCTAGACAGCAAACAGTACAAATGGCCTGGAGGTCATGGTATTGTTGCTCCTTTTTCTTCACTCAGACTCAATAAAAAGCAAATGCATTTGAAAACTGAGATAGATGAGGCCTTAGAGAACTTTTGTATGAGCCATTTATTTATAAACAGGACTCAAAACCCCATAAATATCTATGTAATTAATGAGATCTCATAGTCACTATAAATCGTTTAAGGCTATTATTTATTATCAATTGAAGTGTATCAGTACCAAGTCCTGAGACCAGAATCAGAGAGCTTGCAGTCCATATTTTCCTACTGATTGTGATTCCTGCTTGTTCAGTTGCCCATGTACGAGCTGATCGCTTACAGCATACTGTGCACATACACAATTTCTGGAGTCTCCTGCTGCTTGACATGCTTTGGCACTTATACTGAACAAGAACTATATTGATTTCTTTTTATTCAGAAAGTGCGTTGCTTCCTTTTGATACTGTATGTTTACTCTTTTAATGAGAATGGTGTCTTCTGAGGACAACCCTGATCTAAAACGTGCTGATCCCAGTTTTTACAAGTGATGTTGGGAGCCTTAAGCACCGTTATTTTCATGGGCTATAGTTGATATACAGTACTGTATTTCCCTGAAAATATCTTTAAGCTCTTCATACTGCATGTGCTTAAATTACCGCTCCACACACACTGTACATGGGTGTTTAATAACAGTAAATAATATGCATTTGGAATTGTATTATTTTTAATTATTAAAAAATATTTAAACACAAATAGAAAAGTTTGTTTTACACTGTTTTTAAAAGTAATCTTAATTCTAAAAATCTCTTATGTTGAAATAACTGGTTTTATTGCAGAGTTTATAAATGTGGTGGTCCCCTTTAAAACCTAAGTGCTCTTTACTTGGTAAAGCATAAAAATAATGCATACATTTTCAGATTTCCAGGTCTGACCCAGGAATAACCTGCCATTGTATTTACAGTATATTAAAAAGGTAAATGCTCATATCCACAATCCCCTGCAACATCTAATTTAATTTGTGTACAATAATAATGGAAAAGTATCTAAATTATTTCTTTTGGGATCTTCAAGGGTATTCATTACAGCCTTCATTCTGAAAAATCTCCCATTTACTCCTCCTACATTATTGATTTTAGCATTTATGGCAGAAATAGTGCACTGGGAGGTCAATAATATATTTCTTTCTTTAGCTATTCGCATTACAGATGGTAAATGATACTTAGAACAGTCACAGGATGAGTTACAAGCTTAGGGTCCTTTAGAGAGTCATCTGAGGACTATTTCGCCTTCCTGAATGCTGTTTGATCATTGATTAAATAGACTACTGTTTTTCAACTGTGCTGAATATCTTCATAATCAACACCTGTGTCCACATTTTGTGATTGGAAAATTACTAATATCTCAGTGGACTCTTAGAAATCAGGTTGATTATGTGACTTTTATGTGTTTGATACATTATTTTGTATACTGTATGTGGGTTAAATGCTGTATTTCAGGTCACATTTTAAATATGGACTATTTTCTCCCTAGGATAGGTGTAGATTTGTGGATGCAATGTGAAGTGCCATTACATGATTTTTTTGAAGACATCATTTCTTATGTGCTCTGAAAACTCAATAATCTTATTCTCTGCTCACGCTTTGTCAAGCACTACAGATGATGCCTGACACACTCTAAGAAGTATGTGAAGCACATCTGTTTCCGACATGTTTAAAAATAGCACTTCACTACTATTTTAACTCCAGCACAAGCACATTACACACAGAACAGTTGACAGTGATGTTAGGAGACACTTTCACACTATAATATTCAAATGCATATTTTAAAACAGTCCCCACAAGCACCTATTTAGCCAGATTCTTCATGAACTCAGCATAAAGTTACATATGGTTTTTCCTTTCTATGCTCAGTCAGTTTGAAGTGATATTCATTAGGTTACTTCTATTCACTTTTGGGAACATAAGGCACCCAATGTAATCTTTTCCTCATTTGAATCCATTTCACAGGAATCTATTTAATACTTTGGACCTGGTGCTTTTCATCATTGAGGAGATTTTCTCACCCTCTTTGGGCATCCTCTTGTTTAAACATGCAAATCTATTCCGTCATATTTCATGAGATGTATTTCAGCTAGGAAGGTGGCATAATAGCTTCAGTAAAAATGAAAGGCATTTAAACAAGCAAATCTCACCATTGTAATTATTGACACATCTACCATGGGAATTTTATTTTTCACCATTGCAGACTATGGAATAATACAATTTAATATGTTATTAAGTGTTGTCATGTGTGGCGGGTGAACAAAGCTGAATTAATTACTCTTGTCTACTACACGTGTGAATTACTACTCAATAGTGCGACCAAACACTCTGCAATAGTGCTGCCGGCACATACAGTATTGCACCTGAGAAGAATTAAACACATTGGAATAATGCTTTCACCAATTCAAGTACAATTCAGAATTTACAATAATAACACAATCTTTCAGACAGCTGAGACAGGTGAAAATAAATCATGGCGTGTCTGTCCAATGTCTGGTTTTCTACTCCACATATCATACTCTGCTGGAAGTGAAGTGTGAAACAGAAGAACTTTACTCATCAGTGTTGGCCACTGTGGTTTGGAACTCTCATCGATCATTTTTTTCCCCGGAAGCACGTGAGATAATAAAAAGAAAAGCAGGACTTTCAGTTCAGCCAGAGTGCGCCACAACGAGATTTCTGAAAATATTTCCAAATCTTGGCTCTGGCCTGTGGTTTTTGTGAGTATAAACAATACAAAATACAGCTTCTGATAATGAATCCAAATAATTCAGCACCATTACAGTAGCTATTTTGTGAATGCTTACTGCATTTTCATTGTAATTATGGCAAATGTGGAAACAGCTCAGCAGTATGAGGATTTTGTGAGTTTTAAACAACAGCTGTTTGATAAAGGCAGTCATGGGTAGGATGCCAGCTAAATCTAGCTAAAGTGCAATGACACTGTACATATATCAAAGTGATTGTGAATGGGGAGTTTTGTACATGCATAAAGCTTTCTGATATAAATATGATACCAATAAAGCACCTCCGGAAGCTAAGAAGGCTTCAACTGCACCCAGCAGAGGATTTGGGATAAAGTCTGAAACTAAAAGAGTTTCAGAGTTTCAGACTGGAGTCTGAAAGTTCTGACTGGAGATCAGACTTAAAGTTCAGACTGGACTGTAACTGAGATCTCTGCCTTTTAAACCTTTGTTGTTAGAAAAGTATGTGCTGTGATAGTGATAGTATCAGTTTTCCAAAATACATAAGCTTAACAACACCTTTAAATTATTTTTATTTGGCTGCTGTGTTTAAAAGTTATATTTTATCATCTGCTAATAGAAGAGTAATCTTTAACATTATAGATTTGCACTCAATGTTCTGATCAAATACTGCAGGTCAGTGTGATCAATAGGAGGAATCAAGGACAGAAGATAAAAGAAAGACATGTTTAGTTATAAACGTGTAAAACTAACTAAAACAAGTATAATTTAATTGTTAATAAACTTCAAGGAAAATCATCAATTTAGCAAAGATTTAATGTTGATTGTTTTGAGACAGAGGGTAACTTCAGAGTCCTGTTCTGTTGTAATCAATTTTTTCAAGCCTAACGACCATACTAGTAAGAGGAGACCATATGGATAGTAATTTTCAGGAGTTTGGTAGCACTACACCAAACTGCTCCAGTAAAATACCCTGTTGTATAAATGGGTGCAAATATAAATATATAAATTGCTTTTGATGAAAACCTCACCAACTAAATTAGTATTTATTTGTACATTAAGTAGACTTTAAATTTATCTGTTCTATAGCTCTTTAATGAAAGAAATAAATCTGCATAACTATTCCTATAACCAGTTTTGCTTTTGTGACAAATAATTACTTGTTAAAATTATGTTTATATAAAAGAACATGTTAACTCTGTTAATAAGCAGATTATTTTCTATGGCTTTGTCTGCATTTTTAGTAGCTGTACATCTCATTACATATTCTATTCGGTTAAATGCAGCAGCTGATGGCTAAAGCCATCTGTTTTAATGAATATGTGCAGCCCAGCTCCCTAAACTGAGACTTCTCAACAGTATACATTTCAGAGCAAAACCAACAAACCACTTCTTTCCATAGGAGAAACAAACATCTACTATAACTGTACAATTTTTATACATTATTATACAATCTTCTCACACACAAAACATTCAATCTGTTTTGAGTGAATTCATTTAACGGTATACCCAAAAATATACTCATATTATTGCACTTCCTATGTGGAAATTAAATTCTATCAATCAATATGAAAATATTTTTGCACTGACTGCAAAGTGATTGTACAGAAAATGATTCCAACTGTTTGTGTATAGTTAATGGGTCCACTTAATGTAAGAATCATACTCCAGAAGATACAACATTAAATTTCTACAAACAGGCTCAAAAGCCTAATAACAGATAGTTTTCAAATCTGTTAGTGATTGTTTAAGTATTAGTGTCACAATGTAGCCAGACAACCTCTGAACAACACCCGTAGCAGGATAAAATGGCAAAGATATGCCTCAGTGTTTGTGCCTGTGTGGTTAAATAGCTTAAAAGACACTAATTAAAGTAGAAATATGCCAGGCGTGAAATTGGACTCTTTACTATCAATATTTTGACAATAGTACTGCTACATGACTAGAGTGTTTCTATTTCATTACATATTCCTGCATTCTCTAAGAATTCTCTATATGGAGCATTGCAGAGTGTTTTTTTTTTCAATCACCAGAATTTTATAGAAATTAATCTAATCTTTCTCACCATTTAAATGAGAAACTGAATGAACTGAGTAGTTGTAGTCGTAAGGAATCATGATGTACGGGTAACATTGACCAAGCACCACCAGAAAATCATCATAAATACTGTAAGTTAGATTGTTTTAATGACAGTAAACTACAGTATTTTGATATACTGTATGACTGATCTCTGCAGGGCATGTCTGTACCTGATCCAGAAGTTGGTTGTAGAGGTCGTGGCAGTTGTCAAAGATGTACTTGTATGTGGAGTCCAGACAGGCTCTCACACAGTCTTTCACAACCATGCTTGCTCGTGGTGGGCTCTGCAACTCCTGAACCTGCAAGTCAAATAAAACAACAGAGGACTGAATGAAATATTGGTCATCATTCAATGGGTGCATAATTCTCCATGCCACAGATTAAAAAAACACACGCCAACTTTCAAGTCATAAAGAACTTTAGACTAGAGAAATGATGCGGAAGCTATCCCAAAGCTGAACCCTTCAGTTTTTAATACAGTATAAAGGCAAATGTCAGCATGGCTCCTTGAGTTGTGAGAGTCAGGAACAAGTTACCCAGTCATGTTGCTGAAGAAAGTACCTTGGTTTTTGTCAAGAAACGCCAGGATGAGATCCAATGATTAATTAGCTGTGAATTAGCAAATGGCCTCCTATCATTTGTAACCTTGTCTATGGTCTTATATATTACAAACGGGGGTCACAATTTTCATAACCCCCATTTGTAACAATATATATGGGATGTGGAAAGTAAGCAAGATGTGATGGATAAAAATGTGATAACTGGACACGGTTTTGACTCTGCCTTTACTGGAATGTTCAGAAGATAGGGGGATGGTAAACCTTTCCTATTATATGTTATCCCTTCGTTCATTGGAAGCTTGCAGCCAAAACTTTTTTTTTCCCCAAAATTTGCAAAAGATTAGTTCCACTGGAAAAATATCTGTTCTGTTGCGTTCTTGCTCTTAACATCTAATTCCTCAGTCCTGATTTTATTTAAATCATCAGTGCCACAGTGTAAAGGGACTAGAACTCATGCATCACATTTCATGAATTGCAGGAACACGTGGAGAAGGAAATATATGTAATTTACAGGTACACTGTTACATAATTCATAACCTTTGAACATATGTGTACTTTTGGGAGTTTGGATTATAGAATTTAGTATTCAGGAGAGGAAGTCCTTCAAAACATCTGACAAAATAAAGGACTCAGACACCTTTTAAATATACGGTACCTTAACAGTGTGGTTAGAATAAAAAATATTTTCAACTTAATATTCAGCCATGTACAGAATATTTATGACTGCTTACTGTGTTTTTACATAGTTCAGCTTGCACTACTGAAGCAGCACTGAATTATAAAAGAAAGTGTAAATAATGTTTAGTGTTAGGCTATAAAGACAACTGAAGAAGTGTAACTTTTAATCTAATACTAAGTTAGACTGGTGAGCATTATCTTGAATTTCTGCAATGAGTAAACTTGTTCACATAGCTGGTACAGTAACTCAATTCTTGACTGTGCAAAGCTGTTTTATGCAAGGAGATACTGTACTGTATATGATGAATAAACTGCATCTCAGAAAGAAGTGGCATAGAGACAGGGTGACAAAGATCTAATAAATATCTCTTTCAAATGCAAATCTTTACATATACTGTAGTGCAATTGTGTCATGCATAAACGGAGATTAGTTAATTTATGTGAAATTATGTATCTACTGATGAGTTAAAAAAAACATAAGATCTAGAATATCTAGTAAGAGTAACTCTTAACCAAATACTACAAATGTAATCTATGTAGGATATCTGAATGGCTGGTTTTATTATTACTGGTAAAATCATTTTTTATAATAGGCACTAAAATAGACATAGGTTAACTGAATAATTTTAATGCAGTGCTTAATTTAAAGTGCATTGAATTTGATGGTAGAAAAAAAATCAATGTTTATTTAACAAATTGAAGATGAATTAATTCTGTGACATGAATTGATTGGTATTAAAGGATCCAATTGTAAATGAAAGCACACAAAGACTATAAAATAGCAGGATTGCCTTATTAATGAACCTGGACTACATTCTTGTAGTTAAATGTAGTCTCTTATCTTTGGTACAGGCTTCACAAAGATTGTAATATTTCCCAATTTAAAAAAGAGGTGTAGAATTTACTATATGGTCATGTATAATGTTTTGAGAAGTGTGGATGCTGAACTGCTCAGAAATTGATGGAAACAATTGCCAAGGTTATTGATTTGCCTTCTTAGAAGGCAGCTGTCGCCCATTTATTTTTTATGACCTGCATTTCATTACAATCGCTTGTTAACTGATGCTTTTTTTGTACCATTTAATTATTGTGACACACTATTATAATAGACAGCGAAACAGGTATTTTGGAGCATCTCATTTCATTAATTGCCTTAGAGAAACCTTTTGACATCGCTATTTGGTAGCACCACTGGGTAAAATACACAAAACAATTAACCAACTGTAAATGTCAAAGAAGTGACACTATGAGAGCTCTGTGAAACTATTTTTGTACAGTGTTCTTTCTGGAGATGAACAACCCAAAGTTCATGTCACCCAACCCAACGATTCAGATTTCCAGTTATTGTCATTAACTTTAACAGCTTTGTAGTGAGGTGGCAGTTTACAAGAAGGAGTGTAAAGAGATTGACACAGCAATTCAGTGAAAATCAGTTCCTATGGTTCCTAAGGAAAGAGTTGGAATGAATGAGGTACAGTATAACAAATACCTCTAATCAGCAGGCATCAATAATAACATATTGCACAAGGTCTTATCAGAAAATAAATGAATGGTGCGGCTGTGTGGGTAAAAGGGATAAACATCATCCTACCTTCATTCTGAAAAAGGTGATACTGGTTAGCAGGTCAACTGTTGATTTTAAGTCAAGAAGTCTCTCGGAGTTGCTGGCTGGAAAATTATCCTGAAAATATCAAAACCCAAAATAACTGCATCATATATTTATATCTCAGTATTTTTTAGGATTTTATGAGTTATTAAGCCATTACTGACTGAACTTTAAATATGTAAGAAATTATATAATTGGGAGGTTCCAACTTCTTACAGCATAAGACAATTATGCCTACTCACCTTCATTCGTAATATTTAAAGCATGTTCATATATATGTTTACAAAACGAATGATGGGAACCTGTTAAGTTACCCACATTGATATGTTTGTATACTGATGCTATATACTGATGCTATAAAGAGCATGTCATAAAGAAATAATAGATTACAATAAAGTTTTCAGTCTTTAGAGCCCAATAACATTGACAGCATTAATTATTAATTTAATTCTCCCTTAGTTTTGCTGGACCACAGTAGTTTGCCAATGTAGCACCTGGTGTCACTCCCTTTAGTCTCATAAAATACATCTTTCTGTTGAAAATGTTGGATATACAATACTTTAAACACCCTGCACAGAGAAGTAAACAAACTAAACTTTATTCTCAAGTGCCTCTGTGCTAATGTGGTTTCTAATGTAATGCATAACTGAAAACTTTTATAGCTACATTTGAAGCAGGTCATATACAGTACAGTAGAAGAACATGCCTACTATTTCCTCAGCCTAACATTGTTATACACCATGCAGCTGTGATTAGCTCATATGACAAAACAACTTATGTAAACTTCTTTCATGGTCATTTAATAAATGGCTGGCATATCGTTTCTTCTATTTCTTAATTGTAATAAGTTTCTCTGTTCTGCCAAAGGCAGAATTTGTGTGTTCTACTTTCAAAATGTCAGCAAATTCCATGAGCAGTCTGTTGTAGATTATATAAGAAAGGAATTACCTCTCAATTGCACTCTAAAATTCTCACAATATTCTCCGCTGCCCATTGCAATTTGTGTATTTTTACCAAACAGTAAAAATAATAATTTGGACACGCTGTATCTGGGAATTACACAGTTCTTGTTCCCACTAATTAGTAATTTTTGATATAATAGCTGTTGCAGTGGAGTGGCACTGATAAACTGAAATGAGATTGTGATTAGCATCTCACTTTTCTTAGGGAGCCACAACAATTGTGCCTTGCAAACATTTTCACCCCATTCCAGTGATGTCCCATTTAACTGCAAGGTTACAGTTTTTAAAGTGACTATTTTGAAACAAAATGTGAATTCTCAAACTGGAGAATTTTATAGGTGGAAGACGTCAAATAGCACCAAATGGGAGCCATACAAAGATGGTAATATTCTTGCTTATCTTCTGCTATTTCTGCCTGAATAGAAGCTACAAAGCTTTTTCAGCCTTTACAATTTAAATGTTTCTGGATCATGGCGTATCACTTTAACAATAGTTATGTATAAATATTTTAATCAAATGAAAAATAACACTAATGGGAAAAGCACCTTCCTGGTTAATTACACTTTAAAGAAAGGTGAATTCACTGAAATTAGAATGTGTTTCCTTTGAATTTAATGATTTATCATCACATTAGCATTAAATAGCTCTTTAACTTAGTTTGGCTTTGTGGCTCCACATCACTCAAACAAAAAACTGATACAGTCTGAAGGTCTTTTAAAGTCAACAAATGTTTTTATTTCATCTGCATCAAATTTTTCTAAATGTCCATAACAAAATAGCTCATCATTACACGATGCCTGTCAGCTGTTGCCTATTTTTCTAATCTAACAAAATTTAAACATGTGCCAAGAAAACATCAAACAGACATCGCATGAATTACAATCCAGTTACTGTAGAAATGCATCCTAATGTCATTTGAATGAGGAAATTAAATGTTGTCAGTGGTCAATGTAGTTATTAGACACAACAGATAATTTTTATTAGATACTAGCAAAGAATACTAAATTTGAATTGTTCCATTCTGCATGAGTGTACACTTAGTGATAAATACGTTTATTTTAGACAAGCAAAACATATTTAGTTTAACATTTGCATTTTACATTTATTAGATATGTATACTATAGTACCTGCTGCGGTACTAAATATGTAAACTTGGCAATATTAAGATTCTTTATAGCAACTTTACATGACAAGAAGAGTGTCAATGTCTGCTTGGAAGAGAGAACAATTTATAGTATGTGGTCATTTAATTGATATGTCGCAGGGGGAGATATAACACTCCAGTACAGTATGTGATACAGGACACAGCACGCCTCAGGCGCTTTTCTCAAAAAAGAGATTTTATTGGTGAAACTCAGTGACTACTGTAAATGTTCTGTTTTGTTTGCTACCTCCTCCAAAATCCCACTAAACCATGTTTGAATGGCCCCTTGTAATAAGCCAGCAGGAAAACATGGAGAATGGATCTATTATTGTAAGTTATCAATGTAAGGGCTTCACAATTAAAAAGTATGAACCAACACTGTAGCAAAGTGTGCTCTTTAATGTGCCTTATGATTCTTTTACTAAATTGGCCTCCCTCTTTGAAGAAAAAAATATATATTTTGCTTAGAATTCTATTTAAAGGAAATCCATAGTCCTGTATTCTCTATTGATTTGAATTCTATTACTGTCTAACTTTATTTTCACTTTCTACAGGAAAGCCTGGGTGTTACATCACCAGATAAAGTGAGTATGATATTCTCAAACTTGATTTGGTAAATATGTCAATGTTACACAATTCATGTGAGGCAAAGATCAATTCTAGTCTTGAAATTAAATCACTATCGCCTGCCTTATGCCTAGGAGTTAGTTGGACAGTCAATATGGAATAATTCTTTTAAATTCGAGACACTCTTCCTTGCACTTTAGTAACACTGTCATGCGTCAATCAAATTAATTAAATTAAACTTTGGTGTAAGCAGAAAGATTTATTAAACCTCAGAAGTCATGGCATGCCTGTTCTCCTTTTTTCCACAATTTCCCATTCTCTTTTCCACTTTAATGGAAAACTAAGAGGTTTTCAATTATAGCAGATATTTATAATGGTGGACTTCACTGATTCCAGGATTTGCAATCTACAGTACATATAAGTTTTCCGACTCCTCTTTCTTTTTTTTAAACAACTGTGTCATCCCCCAAGGTTCTCTACATCCAATGCATAACCTGTTGAAATTCAGGCCCAAATCAAGTGAACTGGTTTTCTCTATTCTATGGATGACCCTAAGAGTGTGTAGTTTGGGGAGTTTTTTTCCTGCTTTCCCAGATGGTCCAGACCTTCTGGGGATGGAGTACGGTGTTTGCCATTTCAGGGCTAGAGACCTTGGTTCGCATCCCTGTGGTGATCTGCCTATTCCATAGGCACTTTAATATCATTCATGTCTTTGTCCTCTCTTTCATTTTCTTTCTGGGGACTGTGAAACTCATTCCACCAGTGTAATCTTTTTCAACATACATACCCGGTATTTTGACATATCAATCCTCAGGGAATTGTGTAATTGATCAAGGAGTTTAACAAATTTTTCTCTCTATGGATACAAAAGAAACAAAAACATATTAGCATAATTTAAAATGCCATTATGAATTTAGGTTTGGTTGGTTTAATATTAAAATATTAACTTATTTCAACATAGAATAAAAAAAAATAGATTATTCAATTGAAATTGACAACTTACTCCAAAATTTGAAGCAGCAAAGCGGTCTGAAGCTGAGACGTTGGTGCTGGCTGTTGTGTGAGCATAATAGGCATTGATATTAGCCAGCAGAGTACTCATCACTGCAGGGACTCCAGGGCACATGTACTTGGAAGACAGGCAAGAGAAATGTCTATGATAGAAAAAGAAAAACACAAACACATTAAATAGAAACCAGAAGTATAAGAAACAATTAATCTCTGCTGCACTGAGGTTTGACAAGATCTATAGTCACCAGAAATTATGTCTTGTCCATAGGTCAAAGACCAAGATTTAGAAATATCTAAGAATGTGCACACTCTTTTCTTAAATGTTCTAATAATCTAAAATAATAAATTATGGTTTACTAAGCCCTGTGCCTCAGAGCAAAATAGTGCACTTAAAGCAACGGAGACAAAGAGCACTGGATATGTATTTAAACCACTCCTTCACTTCTCTGACATACAATACACCCGAACTACAGTACACCTCTCCAAAAAATTAACAAAATGTACAGTACGTTTCTTTGTGACCTTGGAAAAACACTGTAGTGCTCTGGGGGTTCAGAAGAACATCATTCCTATCAGGTATAGCTCATTAGGGAAAACACACACAGAAAGAAGACAGTCACAGCCTATGAGCACAGCACACCACTAAATTTAGCACTGACCCTGCAGGGCTGTATAGAGAAATGCGAGTAGTTAAGAAAGTACCTTCAAGATTAAAGTGAACATGTCCCTCTCCCAGGGAGAGCTTAGAGTTGGGCTTCAGGTCAATATATCTGATTGTATGAAAGGACAACTTTATAAAAACATGATTTCATTTTATTTCTGTATGGCATAATGGATATTCAGCACATTGATTTATATCTAGAACATTGGTAGATGCGATATTTGTTTATGCTGCACTTAAATGATCTTCAGACAACAGACATTTGTCAAAAATATTTATCATTTGAGCTACAGCTAATTTACTCTCTTAATGGTGATGAAATTGCCTGGAAAAGGTTCTAATCAGTTTCTGATTCCTAGACGTATAGAACTATGAAGATGTGCCAATAAATGTAATTGTATATATAGTGAAATCATTTTGTCATTTAATCCAGTTTAAGCAGTGCACTTAATTTGGATGTCTCCTGTGCTTTAATGAGTTCAGATGATATTCACAGAGTGGAAATTAATCACAGACTTTTTTTGGACAGAGTTGGGGGCTATGCTCTGATTTTCTAAATAAAATTCTGTACTCATAGATGGGTTTCAAGCTATGTCTTACCAAATTAAATTCTTAACTAAGATGAGATCATAACAAAAGAAAGTACTACCACAGGGCATGGTCAACTCAGTCCAGAGGACCTGTGGGGCCCTGTGCAACAAGACTGACACCAGCTCTGTTTCACAGGTCCTGAGCCACAGCTCTGCTAATTATCTTGGACCTTAAATAAAGCTCTTGTAATTAACGGTATGCTGCAAAGAGCAAGAGTTTTAATTTACAGCAATAACGGACAATTTTAAGTATGATTTTAAAAAGGCCACTAGATTATTATGTCATTAATACAAACATTTTTTTTTAAATTATGAACAAGAACTCCACTGAGATGCTTTAATTCTGTGCACAGGATTGAATTCTTAAATAAGATGTTACATTTCTTCCTTTTCCTTATTTAAGAAAAAACTGTAAAAAGGCTAAGAAAAGCCAAGTGAAATTAAAATAACAGCCTTTTTTGTTCCTGACAAATCTCATTGTACAGTACCTTTATAACAAATTCATAGGAAAAATACATATAATTTAGAAAAACAATTTTATTTCTATATGGGTTAACACCAAACTTCTCTCACATCAGACTGGAAATGCTTTTATTAAAGACATATAAAAATGGTTTGTCACTCACAAAGAACCTATTTAAATACATAATGTACAGCAAAGAGAACTGCGGGAGTTTGTAGATTTTAGTCTGCTTTCATTCGTTCTTATTTATATGCTGGATATAGTTTTTTCAACTATGCACTAATTAAAACCCTAAAAATATAGAGGAATGCAGGTAAACAGAAGCTCTGCAGGCACCATACAGGTAGATTTTGTATTCTTTTTTGTCATATGACATACTACAACTGATCATTCTGCCTGACTTTGCCTTTAGTTTCAAAACGTCTTAAAGACTCCTCTTGACAAATCTGGATAGCTGCCAATTGTAAGGTTGTTGGCTTCCTCTTGGCTAGATATATATTTTCCTTGGTATCTGGCTTTTATATTTAATACTTCTTTTGTACAAATTAAACACTGCCCCAGCATTAAAGCTCACTTCTCTCTCTCCTTTGACACTACATACCCGGATCATTGCTTGATGTCCAATGTTAAATTCCATATTAATATTTCATTAGATTAATATTTAATTGTCTTATCATTTAAATATGATTCTACTCATAATTAACAGTAAATTGAGTTCACGCATGTTTTAATTTAATAAATAATTCTTAGACAAATGCATGCTTTCATAGAAATAATACATTGACCATAGCATTTTTATAGACTGCATACTGTTATGAGCTGATTTGACAGCAGTGCTGCCACCTTGTAGCCTGATCGTGCAAGATCACAGAAGGCTGGGCCTGGACAGTGCTGAGCTGGGAGACCTCTGACGAAAACCTAATTGCTGCTGTAAGTGGTGGTGGACCAGTAGCTACCACTTGCCCTGAAGAGCAATTTCAAAAGCTAAACCCTACTATGGCGTCCAGGGTTACTATACTGTAAAAAGTGCCATCTTTTGGTCTTTGCAGATCCCGAGGTAGTTTTTGAAAAAGAAGGGGAGTTATTTTGTTATATTCCAATTCAGAACAGACTGGCCTTTGTAAAGTTCTCCTTAAATCAATAAGTGAAGCAATTTGTTACTTCTCCACCCAATCTCCTGGCAGGAGGTCAGAACAGCTGCTGTTCATCACTGACGTTCAGTGGTGGATGGCTTGGGCCCTTCCTGTTTGAAAAAGGCTTTCAGATCCTTTGGGATAAGAAACGTATGAGAAAATGTATTTTATTTTCAATATATAAAGTTTTGAGATACCTTTCTTTTTCAGCTGTAGATTTGTTCTTGGGCAGGTTCACTTCCTAATTAAATGGCTATGAATCCTATTATTTGCGTCAAGGGTTTAACTCCCATCAAAATGGGATGAGCGCTAATTTGTTTCAATTGCAGACACTTGTAATTGTTTTTTTTTCCAGGGTTTCACATTATAATTACTAACATGCTGTTCTCTGGATAAGGATGCTGACAGCTGTAACTGTAAATGATCATTTTTATTGCATTATGTGCTGAAATCAACTAAACACGCTACAGAATTAAACTGGATGAGGAGAAAAATTAAAGGATAGCCAACTAATGGAATATGTCAGCACTGTGATGGCCTGGCCTCCTGTCTGGAGTGTACTGTGCCACGTCCCCATTATCTCAGGGCAAGGTTGGGCTCCCACACACCCTGATCCTTTACTAGACTAAGCAACTTGAAATCATCATAACATTTTGAACAGGAATACTGTATACACTTCAAGGAAACATCAAACTGTGATCCCAATTTCTACTGTGACTTTTGTGACAATTTTTTGTGACAATTTCTTCTGTGACTTTTTTGAAGTCACATTCTCCGAACATTTTTATGACATGCCACTACATTCATATTCCTTCTAATTTCGTGATGTTCGCTGTGACTGCTACACTGTATTCATGCATCTCTGAAAATGGTTTGTTTATCCTTTCTACCACCTCTCTGCTGCTGCAAGGCCATATGTGAGCTGCTTGAATTTGACTGTATGATTTCAATTTATATAATGTGCACAGCTTGTGCTTGTCTTCACACAAGACACATGCAACACATAACTAGGAGTCATTACGGGCAAGAATATGTTACTATTCCAGCTGCCCTGGAATGCCTAGAGATTAAATAATATAAAATGCATATAATCTTATGACACTGTGACAGTACTTTAGAATGCTCAACTTAGCACTCATCTATTCTTTCAATACTGCCCTCCCAAATTGGTGACCTTTGTATTCCATGAGAACTGATATGCCGTGGACTTTAAGTACCATAGAAAATATCAATGATGTCGCTTCAAGACTGCTGTTAACATTTTTTAGTTTTAGTTCTTTGGAAAGAGGGGGTTGTAATCCTTTGCCCAGGGAATATATATCAAGATTTATATAGCCATTAAGACAAAGAGTGATTTCAAGTCTGGCATGGACTGAAATAAAAGCCCACCGGGGATAAGAAGCACGTTGTTACATACCTCTCATAAATTTCTTGGAAAACACAGTCATCATGTCTATATAAAAGTCACCTTTCATCTTTTTCACATGCATTCTGATTTTTCGGTACCTCCCATAAGCTTTAAGTAAGGTGAAACAGAATTATTAAATGATCCATTCAACATACAATTTTCGACCCATTAAATACTTTAATGAATGAGTCATGTTCGTAGCCTTAAAGGCAAATCCAGAAGGGATGATTAGTGAAGTGAAGTCGTTATGCTTAGAGTATAAAGTGTAGATCCTGTTGTTCTAAAATGTTGTATATGTAGTAGCAAACCAATCCCTCCTACTTGGTGCCATTTTTAGATATATTTAAGACTGATTTTTAAAACATTTTATTATTTTGACACATTTTACTCACGTCATAGCCTGGTAGATGGATTCCACTCCATAGCGCATTGCAAATTCATCAACGATCTCTTGAGCAACATCATCAAAGTAAACCTTCCAGGCTTCGTCTCCTTTTACTTCAGGAATCTTCACTACTCCCCCATTCTTCACCTCAGTCAGGTAGTGGAACAAGTTCTGGAAGCAATAATATGTCGTAATAGAAATAATACCGGAGATGAAAAGGTTTTTATTTTCATCATTCTTTTTCTTGCGGGTCTGGAAACAACGTAAAAAATATGGAGGTTCTAATGAGTTCCCATTGGCCACTCAATACCCAATCAGTCTCATTAAAAAGGTGAGCTTTACTTACAAAATAAGCTTTTGAAGCTTCCATAAAGGTGTTAAACACTTACATTTATATTAATACACTTTTTAAAATGATATATTGGCAGGTTGAGAAGGTACATTTTAATGGTGCCTGAAAATAAATTAAAGACATCTAAACTTCGAAAAAACTCAGATTTTATTAACCTAAGTTTATAAATAATTAAATGAAAAAATCATACTGTTTGAAAAAAGATTATTAGTCAATTAAAATGACTGATTCCAGTTTATAATAATACAATAATATTTCATAAATAGAAAACCTCATAGACAAAGACTTATCAGAAGGCATTTTCAAAAGGATTGGAAAATCAAGTGTATTTGGCTCTGCTGAGAACATTCATTCCTATAAAGGTAAATATGCTGGAATTCAGTTTTAGTAAAACTGTTAAATTTTTATTTTTTACAAAAGGGATATGCTTTTCTAAACAAATGAGCAGATTACACTGACCTACAGTAGTTGTCCAGGTGAGAAAGACAGATATGACACACAGAGATACAGTAGATACAGTAGTGCTTTACAAGTAACATATTTTGGGGAGTCAAATGAATTATGGGAATGCATATTAATTAGTCCTTCATGTTTTTACAAAGTTGATGCTGTCAAATGAATTTTGTAATTCTGCTTTTTGTGAATATAAAATATCAGCAACCAAATTAAGAAATCAATCAACTAGGCAAAGTTAGTGAAAGAGCAAGAGCTGATTAATTTTCATCCCTATAACCCATAGTAACTACAACCTTATAAAAGACAGCATAAACCTGAAAGATGCTGCTTGTTAGACACATAGAGTACATATGCCCGATCAAATTTAGCTTTTACGCTGATGAACCCTATAAAGGGCAAAATAGCTGTCCCTGAAGTTAGATGAGATGACTTTCAGTGTTGTGAAATGGCAAAAGCTAATTAATATTCATTGCCTATATAGATGTAAATGTAACTATACCTCATGCAAGCACGTATACTGCCCATGGTATGGAGCTACTTTCTCCTCTCCTTTCATTTCCACACTTATCTTCAGTCGAATAGCACCAGATACCGCAGATTTATCAGTCCGCTTCTCTGGAGAACAGCCGAAATGAAAACAATTACAAAAACAGGGCATTGTGCATTTTTAACTTGATTTTAACCTTCCCCTGATTCATATTGTACATTGTTTCAGCATTTCCCCCAGAGCGTTATTCAAACTTTTACAGACCATTTGAGAAAGAGAAATGAACGATGAAGACAATGCTCGCTTTAAAGCCCAGTTTTCATGGCACGTTGTTCTCGCTTAATTCATTGCCAAAACTTGTTGCTGGGCAAAATATGTTGTATTGAAGCCTTGAGCAATCTTTTTAGTGTATCTTCTCCAAGTGACAATTTACTATTAGAGAACTGCCATAATGAATCATGCCAGAAAGCGCAGTTGTGAGCCAGAAGGTTGACAACATCATTTATATATTTGTATCTGTAGTCTTGCTGCCCTTTGACCTTTGCATTACAGGTACAATTCAAGCAAAAAAAAAAACATAAAAGGTTTTTTTTATTGACAGAATTACTACTGTATACTGTGCGTCATTAATCACAGTATAAGCCCTATTATGGTTTGGATTTTTTTCAAATAATGGGTCAGATTTATATGAGATACAATAATTATTATTTTCTTGACATTCTTAAAATGAACATTGTGCTCAAATATTTTATGTCTGCTTCACATTTGAGAGAGAGAGCCCTTGGTAAACTAATCCCATCTCACTCTCAAGAGCACTCATTCAATAGTGTACTCCGACCAGGGAAATCCTGCCCACAGTCAGCTAGAGACATGACACAGGCTTGAACCTAAGATACCTGGATGTGCGCTCAGGTAGTAAGTGCCTTTACCTGTCAAGTTACTGAAGAGTTTCTTTCTATCTATCACCATAATCTGATTTTTCAAGAGAAAGTAGGAGGTTCTTGATCATACCGAGGTTATACCAGACGTCCATTTCCCCGCTTAGTGTTCTCACTTCTATTATTGTTTGTCCAAGAAAGTCGTCAGATTCCTTTTTGAAGTGCTGTTTTACTCGAGACTTGATATCATCGTCCTCATCCCACACGCGCACCTTTATTCTGTCTGTGGAGTTGTGGCATTCACTGGAACACAATACAAATGGCAGAAAATAAAGGTGAATAATGAAGTTTAAATGAACATTCAGAACGAAATATGGTGATAAATGTATAATAATTTGTTATTTCTGTCTGATCACATGAGAATATTATGCATAACCTTTATTAGCTTAATTAGCAATTATTGTTTTGCAGTGGCCATTGTTGAACATCCATTACGCAGAAAGGTATCCATATGGTTTTGTATTTTAGCTGCCTGGACTCCAAGTTAGAGGTAACTAGAATTTTAAAATGGAATTAAGGCAGCAGTTACTGTACCGGTGTGCAATTACTGGAAGTCAAATGATGATATGATATTACAAAGTATTCTTGCCATCAGTTATCATTTCAAAATGTATATATTGCACTGCATATCTAAAGACGTCTACTTTGATATCTCAATTCCTCACACCTAAGGTTTGAATTAAAAACAAAGCAGGGATCAGGGTGAACAGGGTGAGCTGCCAGAGTGTGTCACTGACAGACTCCCATGCTTATTGCCAAGCTGAACCATTGCATGAGCTGTGAGAGTTAATAAAGACAGAATGCTTTAAAAGTGACATTCTCCTGAATTGAAAACTAAATACAATATTTTGTAAAGATCATCTGAACAGAACTGATATGCTGTACAGTACTGTATATGCTGTTTTCCAAATTAAACCAAAAAATGTGCATTTGGCAACTGTACCATTATTTAAAATTAATCTTAAATTAAGTGAATTCCCTACACTGATAATTATCAGGATATTTTATGGAAGAGGGGATTCCAGGATCTTTAAAAGAGTAACCCTGAAGCTGTGATCAAATCAAAATGACATACACCTATGGATTTAATGGCCTGTTCTAACCATTGCCTTTTTATGGTTATGCAAAAATGAAAAAAACTGTCTTCTCTTAAGAGATTATAACAGTGATGCCATAATACCTTTCCATAAAACACAGTTTCAAAAACCAAGTGTGTATCTTCACATACAGTACAGGACCACAAATCCAATAACTTCTTTCTGGGGGAAAAATACAGCCTTAGGCCTTTAAGTGACACTACTGAAATCAAGAATCTTGAATCAGAATCACAACTCAGTGAAACATTAAACACTAAGGATATGCACCTTTTGAAAATCAGAAGATGAAAAATAATAATAGTAATAAGCACAAGAGGAAATCAGCATTATGTGAACAGCGTCAAGGGAGTTATTACTAATGTTCTATAGACACCTTGCTTTATTTATCAAGGAGAAAAGGACAGATATACAGTACAGTACAACAATTTCAGAAGAAAATCAATAAACAGATAAAGACACACATTTGATTATGTTTTCTCTCAGGCTGCAAATATCTGTCATATATGGTATGTACAGTACTGTAGCTGCAATTAGAGACGCCCAGTGGGTTAATTCAAGCCCTGTATAAAAAAACCCTGCATGACTGTAAGGAAGGTTTTCCGGTACTCAGCTCTGCTTACTCATTGAGTGGTGTGATGTTCAGAGATTCTGGCCTTGGGATAATGTGGACACAGGGCACACAGATGCCAGGCAGAGTAGTAGGAAAGAAGGTTGGAGGGGACCATCAGATGGAACAGAGTTAATGCCTCATAGCAGTTATGTGTGGGAGGTTTGTCAACTTATACAGTATGTTGCTGAAGGCCTTTTCTTGAGGAAAATAATATTTTTTGCATTGAATATGACACTTGTGTAAGAGCATACTGGCAGTTTTTTAAGAAGAACAATAAACCATTTTTCGTGAACACTACAAAAAGTGTATAGCACTATACATTCATACAGGGCTTAACTGAAGGACATCACAGAAAAATAATTTTATCCGATTAAATCAACAGTATAGCAAAATTCTGAATTAAAATATGTACAGTAGTAAAACATGTCTTTAACATCAATGGTTGCAGAGCCTCAGATAAATGTGGACAAGTTACTGTACAGTGACAGAGCAAGCACAACAAAATGCTCGAGCATTGTTTGGAGCTTGGTCTTAGGCAGAATAAGAAAATTTGAATCAGCAGAGCTCTGAATAAGCATTGGGACTGTTCTCATGCAATAACTCTTTAAGGTAACCAGGACCTAAACTATTCAATAACTTATATGCAAGTAAATGACCCTTAAAATCCACTCTAAATTCCACATGAAGTCAATGCAATTTACACAAGACAAGAGTTATATGCTTAGGCAGAGTAGTTTAGTGAGCTTGCAAGCAGCAGAGTTCCTAAGATACTGGAGGCTGTTTATTACTGAAACACCCTAGGTAGGAAAGCTATCTGCAATCTTGATGAGATAAATGCATGTGCAGACAAATGGAGAAAAGACATTAACATGGCAATTTTATGCATTTGAAAGAATTACCTTCTTGTTATGTTTCTAGCATTGGTCAAGGGTTTAACTACAGCACAGTCAACAATAGCATTGAAAACAGTAACTTCATGTAACTGTCGATGGTAGTCAATAATGACCTGGAATTCTACCTTTTTTATACAGCATGACATTTTCTGTAGCAAATTGAGTAGGGCAGCAATCAATAGCACAACAGCAGTGCTACTCTGCACTGCTGCCCCTGCCTTCATTTTTCCATTTAAGACATGGATTACAGTACGTCTTGGAAGGAGTAGACTGAAAAAGATTGGTGCTTCCAGCATTTATTAAGCCTCTTCGTTGGCAGCTCTTTCTCCTCTCCTAAATGAACACACCAATGTTTAGAAAAATCATCCATGTTTGACTTGGGGATAAATCCTTCCATCCTCTGAAAAAAAAATCTTTGCTCAATTTGATAGGAAAAAAACTGTTGACTACTATGGGAAATGTATTTAATGGATTTCAAAGAGGCCTTATAAAAAAACAGCAGTCACTGCTGAAGCTTCAGTACAGTGCTGTGGATTGCATTCAGCAGATGCATTTTAATCTTCAGTGATTTTAAAGGTACAGTAGGTGTTGGATTTCAGAAATGTAATTCACTACTCCAACCAGTCCTTCTGCCTGCGGGGGGAGAAATTAAAATTGAAGGAAAGAAACAACCCCCTGCATTCCTAATTTAGAACCATCTCCATCAAAAAACAACAAAATCAAAATCAGTAATTGTAATTGACATTTTATGTACAGAACTGTAGAGTGTTACTGTGTATATAAAAAAATAAAAAATAAAGCTATAAATATAAAATGGGAAACACTGAAACTGAACAAGTTACTTATGAAAAAGACTTAGGTTTTCATGTGGGCATACTGAATCATTTAAATATTCCACATGATAGATAAAGACAGTTCAGATTCCCAGGGAGGGTGGGGGGACAGTTAGAGAGTGTTAGTGCTTGTCAGGATTTCAAGAAAGTGTTAGTGCTTTAAGCAACCTGGGTGCTAAGTAGTAGAAGTTAGAAAAGTGAATGAATAATGAGGAATATGCAGTGCCTTAACTACAAGAACAGTAAGGGGAAGACTTAAAGTGGAGAGAAGTAATTATCTTGGAAGCCGGCAATAAAAGAACTAGAATTCCAGATGGGATCCCACTGTAGTAATTGCATAAAGCCAGGCCTCTAAAAACACCAAAAGACCATATGACATTTGTTTCTCATTAATTATTTGTGCTCCACTTTCATCTTGTCCTGTTATAAATGAAATGTACTGTATTTACCTTATGAAAAGAATAAAGAACAGGCTAGCGCGAATACCATGAGGTAAAGTCACAATCGGTTAAGGAGGGCTAGAGTTTGTCTAGAAACTAGAAAACTGCTGCATTTTTGATCATCACATTACAAAAAGGTACTGCAGATCTGGAATCAGTTCAGAGAAGATCAACCAGACACATTCATTGACATAAAAGGAAGATTCTATCTTGACAGCCCCAACGAAACGTTTTATTTTAGTCTTGAACAGAGAAAACTGTTTGGGGATGTGATTCAAGTTATCAAAATCCTGAGAAGCATTGACAAAGTCAGCCTGAATGGGTTATTCAGCATAGGTTGTGACACGTGAACTGCACGACTCAAGTCAAAACAAACAGGAATTGCATTTTAAACTAGGAACAGCAGGATATTTTTACAAAAAGGATTTTATTAGTTTGGAACAAGCTACCCAGGCATTCTGGGTAGCTGATGCCCTGACTTCTTTGAAAAAACAGCTGTATAAGATCCCTGCATCACTTACCTGTAGCTATTAGTAACCAAAGCAGACTAGCTTAAGGGCCTCATGTTTCTGTAATCTTTCTTGTGCAATGTGGGAAACTTACAATCTTTCCTCATAGAATCACCAACTCAAAACAATCATCAATTTAATGCTCAAAATTAAAATACAACTCATTGTTTTCATTAAAATTCTCCTAAACCCAATTCTGTGCACCAGGAAAAAGACAGGATTACTGTATATTAGTGGAAATACAGTGGAATAGTGGAATAATGTTGCATTTCTATAATTGCCTATTGGATTCCACCAGCATATTTACTGCATTTTCTCTCTGAATCCTTTTAAGCATGTGATTTACCATTTTGCAAAAACAATAACTATGTTTGCGTCGCAAAGATTATCATCTTCACATTCGGAACTGTTTTTTTTTTATCAGAGGTCCTACATTAAGTTTCAATATCTGCACATTATAACATGCTAAACTCTAGCCAGATATGCGCTCCTTGGTAAGGAATCCACTGAAGAAACGTATCAGAGCTTATCTTTGTACTGGTACAGTATACTGTATGCCTCAAGGCTGCAGGCAGCAAAGGACATGTTCTTTCTAAGGCAGCCTCAGCTATGCAGCACTGCAGTGTCCTCCACTATTTTCTATCTTAAAAAAACAAAACCAGTGGAAAGAATGAACAGGGTGCATTCTAGAATCCTATGACTTACTTTTCAGATGTTGTTTTTGATACTGAGATATTGAGTATTACTATTTCTGAATGTTTTTTTTTCCTTTCAAAGTAGTTTGCGCTGAAATTCTTGGCTTCAAAGGTGAATCTGAGATCCTGAATGCACAGAAATTTAAAATACCATTGTCTTCCAGAAGAAGCAACTTCTGTTTCATGAAACATTAAGTGCGTTGTAGTCTGAGGACAGAATTCAAATGCAGACAGCCCCATAGGCCTATGGAGGTTAAAATAATTGTCCTTCTGCCTGCCTTCAAAGCAAAGCAAAAAAAATGATCACCTAGGAGTCTCATAACTGAATCAATGTGCATCTCAATTGTTTTGCTAGCTCTGCAGTTGCAAAGAAAAAAGACATGCTGTTTGAGCCATTAAACAATTTTTCATTTGTGAAACAATGTGGCAATGCAACAGTGATCCATTTGCTTGCTTCAATTGTGGTTTACTAACATTAAAACTAATGACTCAAAAATAATTTTCTTCAGGGTGTCTTTGCAAATGGCTCTCTCCAACCCTACATACTCTGAGTGGCCCTACAGAAACACATGCACATATCTCTTTAGGACAATCTGACATGCATATTGGACATATTTACATTTATTTTGGAGTTGATTACCAAACAATACACCCTCTCCTACCTGCCCTTGGCAATCCTAAAAAGGGACTTCAATTCAAAGTACTGTTTGAGATTAAATGGAATATGAGATAACCCATTAAAATTATTAACATAGCTTGGCTGTGTTAATGAGTAACAAAGAACACAAAAGCAACAGGATGCTTTTCTAAACCATGTCAAGTGTGCTTCTTATTTGTGGAGATTGGCTGAGTTTGTTTTATATGACTTATTACCATAACGTCTAAAAGCCTCCAGGATTAATCAAGCCATGAGGAATGCTATGGGTTTACATAAAGAACTAATAAATCAGTATAATGAGACAATAAGAACTTTGACAAATCAGCTTCTTAACTGTGAATGTTCCAAACCTGTTTTCTTAGCAATCTTTTGGCTTACACAAGGCAGTGGTAAATACCCTGAAACTGGTAAAATAATAATAATAATAATAATAATAATAATAATAATAATAATAATAATAATAATAATTGCTTACACTTATATAGCGCTTTTTCTGGACACTCCACTCCACTTTACAGGTAATGGGGATTCTCCTCCACCACCACCAATGTGCAGCCCCACCTGGATGATGCGACGGCAGCCATAGTGCGCCAGAACGCTCACCATACATCAGCTATCAGTGGGGAGGAGAGCAGAGTAATGAAGCCAATTCATAGATGGGGATTATTAGGAGGCCATGATTGGTAAGGGCCAGTGGGAAATTTGGCTACACCCCTACTCTTTTCGAGAAACGCCCTGGGATTTTTATTGACCACAGAGAGTCAGGACCTCAGTTTTACGTCTCATCCGAAGGATGGCGCCTGTTTACAGTATAGTGTCCCTGTCACTATACTGGGGCATTAGGACCCACATGGACTGCAGAGTGAGTGCCCCCTGCTGGCTCCACTAATACCTCTTCCAGCAGCAACCTTAGTTCTTCCCAGGTCTCCAATCCAGGTACTGACCAGACTCACATCTGCTTAGCTTCAGTGGGCTGCCAGTTGTGAGTTGCACAGTGATACGGCTGCTGGCAAAATCCATTTAATGTATTTTATTTGGCTTACATTTTAATCCCTATCCTCAGAGATGAAAATCTGAAGTGTACTGTGGACAGCCAGAAACAGTGATCTACAGTATGTGTTGTAGTGGTGTCTTCCTTTCTATAATCAATATAAAATTTGTGTGCTATGAGGCACATTCACAGCATTGTAGCCCTGTCCCATACAACAAACCCAAATATATTGTGTCTCATTATATTTCATTTATTGTGGGAATGAAAGCCTACTTGCATAGGCTACTTTAAAAAATGTGGCCATCGTGAAGCACTTGATACGATGATAGGAGGAATTTAATTTTCATATATTAAAGGCTGGGTTAGATCTTTGGATTAATTAGCTACTAACTGCCAAACAGACTTGATAGTCAAATAGCCTCCTCTTGCTGGTAACTGTCATGTGCATAACTCATCATGCCTCAAAGTTAATATCTGAAATGCCAGTGGCCATTGCAAAAATTTCAATTAAAATGTTATGTTTTCTAAATTCAGGTGAAATATAAAAGTGAAAAATAGCTGTGATGTCTTCACAAAATTGACCTAAACAATTCCTGGTGCACCACAGTTAGTATTACCTACAATACTACTTACTATGGAACAACACTGTGAGAACATCTTTGCTTAATCTAACAGCTGAAGATGCATTAGGCAAATGTAACCACAGGCTTAGCTGACAGCATAAAGAGAAATAAAGACCCCTTTAATGAACTGTGATCTCCTGTTCCAGAAAACCACTTTCTACTCTCTCCAGGTCATTTCTCATCTTCTTTTCTTAATTGAATACCAGATATATTGGTACATTAAGAACAGTCAATCTGGATAAAAGGTCAAAGGGTCTAGAAATAGGGAGATTATCTGGCCTGTACATAGAGCACGGAGTGTTGAGAGAAATAAGAACACTTTAAAAAGAGACAGTAACCACTAACATTTAATTATTAAGGGCGGATATCACTCAGATATGGGTATCCCTTTTTCGTATGCTAATATTTATTACAAGATTTTTTGTTTGGTTTTCTCCTGGGCAAAGAAAAAGGGCCCATTAATGCAACCAAACGCTGGGGATTTATGTGAAGAAGCTGAAATGGCATTTACAGAGAAAATTAACGAGAGAGATAATGTCCAAGGTTGCACTGGTCATATGGAGAGAATAAATTGTTTTAAAAGAAGAGGAAAAAAAAGAGCGGCTTTCAAGTTTCATTTTTTTAAATCAGGTTGTATAACTTTAGACAAAATAAGCATTTTTTCACAAATCACTCAAACTAAATTTGGAAATACTGTACATTTTGATGCTCAATATAGCAGAATGCAGCATCATACATTTCAATGTTATTGACATTATATTACATATAAAAATCAGACAGAGTGCTTATTTGTAAAGAGGTGATCACCAGGGAATAATATAAATCTATACAGTGTTGAACAGCGGATGTCTGAGTGATTCAGACTGTCCTTGGCCGGCACTACTAAACCCTTTCATCCTGTATGACTTGCAATTAACATTGAATTGTCGAAAGAATAAAAGTCCTCCATAACAAAATCAGTAACTGATTGCTTCTTCTTGTAACACATTCTAACAGCTCCCCAGACACTTCTCTCTCTACTGTCTAACAAAAACCAAACCAACCAACAAAGAAAGTCACACAGAATGCTGAACTGTAAAACAAGAGACCAGAGAATATCTGATAAGTAGCTAACAACCTAAACTCAGGACTGCAAGATAAGGAAATAAATATTTTGTGTTTTATAACCACTTGCCATGAGAAATTAAAGAATTACAAATCCAGGGTCTGAAAAACATTTTAATCTTAGGAATCTGATGGTGTTATGAAATATATATAAACACAAAATCTAGATTGTATCACTGCATGACACTACGAAAAGGAGATGCTATTGCATGACAATGGCTAAAATCTTTAAAAATAATAACCTAAAGAGAAGACAAATTCTGGGGCACAAAGTCTATAAAGATCAGGTCACCACTTACAGGTTGTAGAAAAATATATAGACCATGAAGAATTAAAGAGTTTGCATTTAAAAAAAAAAACTTTTAAATGGAAAGGACATGAATACTTTATGTCCGTTGTGTTTTTATTTCTTTGGATTTCATAAAGTACATGCATTATGAATAGGCATGCTGTCTTGGTATGATATTCTCGCTGCAGGAAAATTTACGTTCAATTACTCCACTCCGCAGAATTGTGTTTTTCAAATGACTGAGGTGGACTCGGGATACAAAAGGCAATGCAGTTAACTTCAAAAGCATGAAAAGAAATGTTCCAGTTTTCTTATAGTTGAAGCCATAAATCCGACAAATGGCTCTTCATTGCATTCCTCATTTTCAGAGTTCCAAGCACTGTCTTACCATGAACACTCTCACAATTATAATGTTGCCTTTGAAAATAAATGGGCAATCAGTCATGATGGGGAAAAAAGTGCTTGGAGGTGTTCGTAAGGGCAGATTTTGAAAATCACCAATCTGAACATTATTATTTTAAAATTAAACGTTTCATAATCAGTCATATACATATATATAAAATATTGTAATTGTTTTGTTCAGTATTTTACAATTCATTTTTTCCTTTTGTGCTCAAATATTTGATTTTACAACATTTTTACCTGAATGGCCAAAACGAAACGAGGAACAGATATACTTACAAGTGGAATTTTTCATCCCAGACAGGGTTGAGGTTACCAAAGATGGTTTTTGTTCTCCTTTTGGTCTTGCCAACTTGCACAGTAACATATGGATCACTGGAGCCTGTCTTGTCCTTGGCCTGTAAGCCCTGAGCGCACAGGACTGTGAATGAGAGAGGATGTTACAACAGACCCCGAGAAAATCAATTGCTGGTGGTTCAAACTGACCTAAAGGGGTTTCACTTTTTTCTTTACAGAAAAAAAAACTGCCAATGATATCTCCTCAAAATGTTCTTAGTACCTCAAGAAGAAATATGGCAATGATAATCACATACAGTATTTTTGCAAAGTGATAGAAGTTTAGCTGGAGTACACCAAAGTTCTTCAACAAATGAATCTACAGTATGAGAGAGGATTAACAGACACATTAAACTGTAATAGTGTGGCTGTAGAATTTCATCCCTATCCTCTATCCCTGAATAGGATAGAATCTGATTTCATTCATTATATATATTTATGTAAATATGGTATGCCACATCGAGCAGTTATTACTGTTTACATGTATCTATAATGAAAATAGTGTGGTTGTGGGAATAACTTATTTTTAGCAAAGCCATAAAAAACCACAACAGGTGCAGCCAAATGATGCTGCAATTCGATTTCTGCCTTGCTGGGCTCTGTTGCCATGGAGACCACAGCAGAGCTGCACACCTGGTGAACATCATGATGGAAACCAATACCCTGGCTGTCCTCTACACCAGATTAGAGCGGGAGATTACTGGTGGAAACCAGAATTGATTTAAATCGTCTTCCTTTCCTCTTTATGGAACAGAACAATACAATCCCCCTTAGCTCAAAACAAGCATTTGATTTTGTTACAGTGACACCAGACATGCCCCTTTACAGCGTAATGTTACTTTTTGGCTCTCCAATACAGCCTGTGAATAAGCTGTTTGCAAGACCTCAGGTTCAGAACACACAGGTGTTCAGTATTATGTACCAGCAGAAGACACTTCTAATCCTTTCAATATGTTTGTTACAGGACATGTAGTGTACAGCTGATGGGTTGAAACACATCTTGCAGAGACAGGGAGTTGCCAATTTATCTTGTGAGATTTTTATCTGAACAGAAACTAAAGGCAGATGGCTGCTTTCACATCAGCTTTAATAGCACAGGGCTCACAGCAACCTTGAGAAAATGGGAAATTACACATTCCTGTACTTGTGGATTGAGTGAAACAGCAGAGCCTCAATACAATAAACAGCACGGTCAATATGGCTCTCCAAATAATATTCCTTTCTTAAAAATAGTAAATTAGTCACACTGAAAAGGTTTCTCTTTGAGATCACACAGCAGAAGTGCAACTCCTTGGTGGCAAAAATCTCTAAACAAGAAGTATATCAGCAATGTCAAACCTGTGGCCCTTTTTAAGGGGTCTGCTGTATGGTTTGCTTGCTGTTATATAAAGTGGTTTATTCCATGTTGAAAAAAAGAAGAAATAAAACCCAACGTTTTGGCCGTGGAGCCTTCTTCAGGTGTGAGAGCCTCTCACACCTGAAGAAGGCTCCACGGCCGAAACATTGTGTTTTCTTTCTTCTTTTTTTCAGCATGGAATAAACCTATTACTTGTTCCTTTGCAGCCTACTCATTCTAACGCAGCTACCCACCTGAACTATTATATAATGTGGCCCTATACTATTTTATTTAGCATGGTTTTGTACATGTTCATGATCTGAATCAGATGATACTGTAAAACGGATGACACAAGGACATGTGTGAGGTATGCCTACGTGCATGAACCTCTGTGTCGAAACTGCACTGCACACAAGTATTAAGTGGAGGCATGATGAAAAAAGAAAAGTAGACAAAGAAAGCAGGCTGCTTCAAAAACGACAGGTAAAGGGGTACTCATTTGGCGATCACAAAGAAAAATTTTTAAATTTTTTTAGGGTGGAAAAGAAAATATTTCAGTGCTGAAAGAAATTCACGTGACGCACCGTAATGAAACAAAGAGAAATATGGAACACTGAGAAAGAAAGAAGACAGGAAAAAGAGCCGAGTTGCAGGAAACCTTGGATTTCAGAAAGGCAGGATTAAACAAGGGGTGGCATAGTGGCACAGTAGTTAGCACTGCTGCGTCGCACTGCTGGAGCCCTGGGTTCGAATTTGGACCTTGGGTGCTATTTGTGTGGAGTTTTTATGTTCAGCCAATGTTCCTGGTTTCTTCTGGGTGATCTGTTCACTCCCCACAATCCAAAGACATACTGTACTGTACTCGTAGGTTAATTGTCTGTAGGTTAAGCGTGTGTGCCTTGCGATCCAGGGTGTGTCTCACTTTGTGCCCATTACCTGCCGGAAAAGGTTCAAGCTTCCTCGTGACCCTTAATAATAATAATTCTTTACACTTGTATAGCACTTTTCTGGAGACTGTGCAGCCCCACCTAAATGATGTGACACCCATAGTGCGCCAGAACGCACACCCCACATCAGCTATCAGTGGGGAGGAGAACAGAGTGATGAAGCCAATTCAGAGATGGGAATTATTAGAAGGCCAATGGGAAATTTGGCCAGGATGCCGGGATAACACCCCTAATCTTTTCAAAAAACATCCTGGGATTTTTAATGACCACAGAGAGTTAGGACCTCACTTTTACTGTAGATCTCATCCGAAGGACAGTGCCTTTGTTCCCCTCACTATACTGGGGCATTACGTCCCATCCAGACTACAGGGTGAGCACCCCCTACTGGCCTATCTATTACTTCTTCCAGCAGCAACCTTAGTTTTTCCCAGGAGGTCTCCCATCCAGGTACTGACCAGGCTCACACCTGCTTAGCTTCAATGGGTTGCCAGTTGTGAGTTGCAAGGTGATAAGGCTGTTGGCATACAGCTTGTATTGTATGTATGAAAGTCCTTGTATGAGAACAAGCGATCAGAAAAAGGATGGGTGGATGATTAAAGGCAATGACAGGAAAATGATGCAGTTAAAGCGAGCTAACTAACTGCAAAAGCATTAAAGGATTTTTTTTTTCATGAGGCACTGCATGTTTAAGCCACGGGTATTGTTTTAAACAAAAAGAGATGTGAATTTGTTAATGTCAGCCTTTCAAGAAATACTGCAGCTGAGTGAATGATCTAGCTGCCAATATTCAAGATCAGCTCCTTGAAAAATCAAGACAGTTTGTGGCATTTAGTCTTGCTGTTGATGTCAGCACTGATATTGCTGATATGGCTCAGTTAGGACTTTCATCAGCAGTGTGGATGCAGATCTGAAAGCTATGGAAGTACAGTACTTCTGAATGCTCTGAAACCTGAAAGTAAGCAGTGTATGAATACCATTGGAATTCTGGCGAGAATTAAAAGCTTGCTTAATCAATGTAACACCTTCCATGTGTGGTGAAACAAACAAACAAATAGGGGGTGAATTAAATAGGAAGGTATAACATACACCACCTTAGTATATCAAGAAGCTTTTGTGAGAAATTACTGAAAATGGAAACTGTTACAGCTGTGGTTGCTAAATGTGTCAAAAAGGGCAAAAGGCAAGAATCACAGGCAGTTTCAGACATTCCTATCGGAGAAGTCTGACTTGGTCGGTAATGAGCAGTTTCACAGGCATCTGCCCATCACATTCCTACAGATCTGCCCTCAGGCTGTATGGGTTATGTCAATAACTGGCAGCACATACAGTACTTCAATCGCCTTAAAAATCGTGGGTGAATGATGAACAATAGCATTTTTTACTGAAGATCGTACTGGATCACAAGACATGGTTCCTGTCATCAACAAACTGGTCTTAAACCTTTTCAAATGTCTTCAGAGAAACATGATGTAGGGCTGAGCAAACCGTTAAGATTGTACAGTTGGTAGCGTAGAAAAAATAGGAGCACCTAGGTTGCCTGGGAATGTACTGGTCAAGATTCACATCCAATGGAAGATTAATGTAACTCTTCTTATGAATTTGCTCATTTGAAAAACAATGTCATTTGAAAATCAAGTCCTTGTTTCACCTATTTTCTCTTGGTTCTCTTAGATATTTGTTTTATACTCTTCAGTGTGAGGGTCATAAAAGATTCTTCTGCTCATTGAAACAAAGAAACTATAATACAGATATGGCCTGCCACATGCATTATATTCTTTTACAGGCAGGATCAATTCTGAGAAAATGCTTAAGACCTGTTTCTTGCTGGGTGTTGTGAAGGTGATGCTGTATTTGTAGCCAAAGTCTCTCAGAGGGCCTTCAATTCTTTAAGGTTAAGATAAAAGTGGGTACCTGTAATGGTGATTTTGGCCGACCATTTTGATGTGCCTTCCAATACACTCTGCTTTGCTGTTTTCAAGTGCTGTGAAAAGTCCTCCTTTGATATCTGAAACATATCCTGAATCAGCTCAAACACCTCCGGTCTGTTCCTCTCTCTGATTTTCATCCTCTCCTTCATTGCCATGATAATGTTTTGGGTTTTGTCCTCTGCCCCATGCTTGGAGCTTTTTTCTGCAGCCCCTATAGGAGAGAAAAAAAAAACTTATTCAAACACACCAAAGTCTGAATAAAGTATTTTAGCAGCATACAGTATGTGTGAATGTATTGCCCAGGTTGCCTTCCACCACAAGTTTCACCGCAGTTATTTCCAAAAAAGTTACTTTAAAAATGACACTGAATTGTTTGGATCTGGCTGAATATAAGCAAAAACTATCACTTTACTGAATGGAACTGTCAAAATCAATCCCTGATACCTTTTATATGAAAGGCTCAATTAGCTAATCATATACAGTATACGTCATAAGCACCTTTTTAGTGTTCATCAAGCAAGTAGGTAACAAACATCTTTTAAGCAACTAATGAACTGTAAGCCTTAATTTAAACAGTCAAAAATTATTTCAGAAAGAATAAGAAATGAGATTCCCTCTGCACAGTAGTTTGATTCATGTTTAACTTGGCTCATGTTTTTGACTTACACCTCCTGGAGTTTGCATGTTTTTCCTGCACTCGGATTGGTTTTCCCTGGGTACTTTGCTTTCGTTCCACAGTCCAAAGACATGCTATCTACAGTAGGTTAATTAGTATTCTAAATAGTCCTTAGCATGCATGTATGATCAAATGTGTGTGCATTCCCTGTAAAGGACCCGTGTCCCATCCAGGGTGAAGTAGTGCTTTGGGCCTGTGCCTGAAACAGATTTATATACAAGAGTGTTTAGCACAAAAAAAGTTTTTAAGCATGTGAAAAAATAACCAAAATTTTAGCATCTGGTTCCTGTCTCTTCAGATAACTCGGAAGCTAATGTTCAATTCTTTTATACAAAACCAGTGATTTCTTTTATTTCCCAAATGATATAGGTAAAAAGATCCTTCTTTTGATATAGAACTAAATCTTTTTATTCTATCAGAGAAACATCTCAATGCAGAACTAATGACCTCTTCTCATTTATTCTAGAGCTCCCTTTAACAGCCTACTGTATCTCTCAAGTGTACTTCAAACAAGAAACTCAGTAAAGAAGGAAAAAGATGCATCACAGCAATAAAAAAAAACCACTTGGGTTCCATAAGTAATATTAAAGTAGCGGCCTCCACTTTCAATGAATAATCGACTACCAGAATTCCACTGCTTGATCAACGAACACAATATCAATAAAATGATCATTGACTTTGGTAAACAAAAAATGAGTAAATGAAGTTCTGTGGAAGAAATACCACTTTATTTTTTGATCAGTGATGTTCTGTTTAGTTTTATCTTGTCAAATTATTTGCAGAAGTGTGCGATTTAAGGCAGCAGTGTCCAGTAGGGTTGAGAGGAATGAGGATTCAGATGGGGCCCTATTGCTGTACCTTTGAGAAATGTACTTGATTCAGACCATTCCAGTAAAAGCCCTTCTCTGTAACTGGGTACTGTCTCTCTCCAGGTTTGTACTATAAATTAAACTTTGTTCTCAATAGACTTATTTAGTTAAAACAGGGATTACATAAACTGAGGGAGAAGACCCCATTAACCACATTATAATCACATATGAAATTTAAGACCTAGCCAGCAAAAGTCTATTGTTTTATGTTTTTATTTAAATTTTTGCATCTGAATAGACTGTAGCAGAAAGAAAAATAGCAGAGCCACCATTTCCAAAGTACAGAAAAAATTACAGTTAGGAATTCATAGTGTCATAATAACAGTTGATTTATGGATATACTAAGAGTGGGATTCCAGCATTATTTTTTCTATCACAAACTAACCAACAAAATACCTTGAGAAACTAGACCAGTGTCTGAACTCAAGCTATTTCATGTATTGGAATCACATATAAGACAAGCACAAATCTTTTAAAATATTTGCTATATCGCTTTTAACATAATGTCAGCACCATTAAATTTTAGGACAGAGTACCCAATAAATTAACATTACTATTTTGAAATAAGACACAGATATATGTAGACACTGTATGTAGAAACTACTAGGCCATAACAGTACAAAATAGAAACTACTATTACTTATATTTTTTAATCACAGATCATGGTGTACTGTATGATAAACAATTATTTAAAGAAATATACATTCTTAATGAGTTTAGGTAAAAACATACAACCTATGATGTATAAATAAATAATAAATATGCTATAATAGAGGCAAAAATCAGTATGGACTAGGGTTAAAGGTTTTCTGCAAACAAAATAGAGAACATCTTGTTGCAGCAAGTTCTTGAATGTGCTTGAATGGTGCTCTTGCAATGTGAATAATTGTATATAAAGCATCTAATTCATTTTATTACTTTATGCAGATCAAAATAAAATGGATCTTCAGAATCTTGATGAAATTCTATTGAAAAGGTCAGATTCAGCTGCAGCTGTGTCTTTTCCGGCAGAGTGCTCTGTGACATATTCCCTTACAAATCCGACTTCCTGACAAATGGTCTCTAACAAACCATTTCTGTGCCACTTAGACTGCAGTAAAAATGACACTTACAATGCATGATTTCTTGTTAGCATGCTTTTGGATTCCTTATAGACCAGCTATATTTAGCTGTATATGTAAATAGAGGACAGCTCTTCACATTCCTATTTGAACAGGTGACAGACCAGTTTGAACAAGCCAGAAGCAAGATTACATAAAATACTCACGCTGTAAACAGTCAGCATTTAGGAGATCCTGGCATTTTTCGTGACATTTGACACCACATTCAGTGCAGCGCATACCCTGCCTGGCAATTCCCCACAGTAGGCCCTCACATTCATAGCAGTAGGTGGGAGTTGTTGCTGTCCAGACTTCAAAGTTGTGAGGTGTGGTTGATGAAATTGGATAAATTAAGGCTTGCAACGTTTTCTTGAAGACGTGCAGTTTCTGAAATAAGAGAAGATTAAATGAAGCATGTTACCTTCTTCCACACAATATCATGTGGTCGTACAAGTACAAGGCAGTGCAAGGGTATAGCTCTTTATTGGTGGTATACAGAGATCCTATTTTCCAAGACATAAGCTACATAAAATGGTCTTTTCCCAGGAAAAATAAACTTTTCAGAGATTTCAATCCGCTCTCTCTGGCTCTTTACATTGCAGATAGGAACAGCATTCGAAATTATTTTACTACAAGTTGAAGCAGAAAGAAAAGAACTTTAATATAAGTGGCTCCAAATGCCACCACAATGATATATAAGTAAAATGCTGTAAAATGCTTGAATACTTGTTCAAGTCTATGTGAACTTGAAACTTTTAGAATCTCATTTACTGTATATGGATTGTTATGTTTTCTTTTTTCACTTTTTAACGTCCCATAATGCCTACCCTCCAATATTTTCCTTTTGACTCAATGAAGACCACAGAATTTAATTTAGTCCCTTAAATTGCTTTAACAATAGCGATACCTATCTCCAGTGGATGAAATGATGTACCTATTAAGGTTTATTAGTTTAAATTCAAATGGGGTATTGGCAGAAGCAGTTCTTAAGAGATGTACAGTACTGTATAATGTATATACTAGATACACTATTTACTGTATACCTAATCAAAACCAGAGTGTGTGAAATACAGTACGTTTGAGCCTCATGTGTCTGCCTTTGTTTTCATCAGCACAGCCAAGTGTCAACTCACTACGTTCAATTCACTCTAGTGAACACTAAAATAAAACCCTCTATAGCCTAAGTTTCCTTAGGGCAAATATGAAGAGGAGTCTCATTGACAGAGCATACAGTATATAAACAGATATATAGTAAAACCAAAGAATAACACGAGCCATTGGTGAAACACTTAGTGGAACATAGTGGCACTGTAAATAAGTATACAGCATTTATCATAAGATTTATAAATAGTATTACCAGAATATATTAATGTTATAAACTGCTCTCTGTTATCATGCCTTGTAAAGTAATATACAAAGTCTTTACAGGCACCAGTAGATGTGGGACTGCACTTTGTGTAGATTAATGCTTGTGGGGGTGTGATTTGTTTCTTGTTAGTAAATAAAAACACAAACAGCAAATGCTTCAGAGAGGCAGAAGGCATCCGATCCACTGCCAAATTGTTACAGTGCAGCCAGTGACATAATTGAATGAATCACCCAATAAGCACAAAGATTTAAAATGACTTCCTTCTTAATCCAAGGGAATTTAGACAAACCAGATGTCAATGTGTTATCCGCTAACTTCATAGTTCAGCAAATTGCCCCAGTGAGGAGCTCTCTCCAACAGATTAAAGGGAACTGAGCCATTTTGTATCTGCAGTAAGAAGTGAAGGCTAACACAAACTCTCAAGAGGCTGCAGCATATTTCAACTCCCTACACAGTCAGACAAAAGAAAAACCTTTCATACCTAGAACATTTTCAGGTCACATCTAACATTTACCAGAAAACGAAACAATAACGGTAATCATGCAGCTGCCAAATCTGATCTGCACATATCCAGTGAAGTTCATCAATATTTAATCTGAAAATGAACTGTAAAATATCAATACAGACATAATTATTTTTTGTTTACTGCCCCCAACACGAACATATTGTATCCTAGACAAAAACATGTGTAAATAAAAGCTTCCATTGCGTTGTGAGAGAAACTGGCATTTTCACAAATTACATTTAGTTAAATTTGCAAGCTCTGTCAATAGAGCACAAGGCCACGAGGGAAATGTTTTTATTTAAAACTAATAAAAAACATTAAGCGAGACAAGGGCGCAGTACAGAACCTGGTACATTTTCCCCAGGTGGCTTGACAGCTTCAGTTCCAGTTACGGATTTTATTCTTAACAACTGAAGTAAGTGTCAGAGAGTCGTGTCCTGTACCTCATACATAAATGACTGATCTGCTGTACTTACAAAAACTGATGGATACCAAAAATACAGTGAAACCATGGCCGTGTACCAATATGCACACTTGCGGTATGCTCCCTTCATATGCGCGTTCTCGCTCAAGTCTGCAAGGGTGTCCCATTTCTAAATTCGTGTTCACAAGGGTGCTCCGAGAGCCCCCAATGCACCCTTCATACGGCCCTCTCTGAGGTCCGCATCGGGGCAGACTTAGCTGAAGGGAATTACCCCCGAGTTCCTCGCGGAGTTGTGACGTTTCATGTTCTAGCTTATCAAATCGGAGAGAAGTCGCCATGGAGAATAAAATATTCAAGTACGGTATTAGTAAAATTTAACTTTCTTAAAGTTTTAAAACTCGTAATATTTTAGATTCATACTGTATGTACTGTATGTTTGGTACGAAGTTTTGACATAAAGCTTTTATTTCGTCACCTCGTTTTGACTGGTGAATATTCATTTACCTGCCGTGTATTTTGTACACGGAATATTTAATAGCACATGTATTTAATAGTACAAAGCTTGAGGTATTGCCAAGTTTACCTTGTTTAGTTTACTTTGAATGAACGTGAATGAACACGTTATGTTCCTCCTGCTGTCGCGGTTGTACTGGGACAGACGACATGAAATGCATTTAGTAGTACAAACCTTTAAATAAACAGATAGTTTTCTATAGTTTACTTCGACAGTTTTGAGTCGAGCCTGCTCAAAATGAGTTAACACGATGTTTCATTACTTCTGTGCAAGGACAGATGAGATGAAATTCAATTTCATCAAACTGCGAGCGGAGAATGAAACAATCTTAAAAATATATACAGTATATATATATGCCGGCATGCAGTTAGCTACTGGGAAAAAAAGAATCAACCACTGACAGCATTTTGACCCTAAGCCTTGTAACCAGCGAGTGCTGGTTTTCTTTTTAAAAACTTTTTAATATTCGCGCGCTTGGAGTCCACACTTGCGCTACGTCACAGAAGTGCGGACTTTGAGTAAGGGTTTAGGACTCGGTATGAGTATAATCTTTATTTTAGTAATTGAATGTAAACATTTTTTTCTATAGTTGTACTATTAGGTGTTGTAATACACACCTATAACACAGTTGTCTCGGTAGTCGTGCTTCTTCGTGGACCAAGACAATAAAAACATTTAGAATTCAGTATGGACAACGAAATGTACTTAATCACAATTTAGTGAGGGTGATAAAACACCAGTGCCTTGTAGAAGCTTAAGATTTTTTTTTATTGTGGCAATAACAATGAGGATTATATGATGCCTTTCAACAAACAGAACTAGATACATCAAAAAAAATCAAAGCAGACTTTCCTGTTACTAAGGAGCATAAATTGTATATTAAAGGTTGAAGAAAAATAATACAAGCTGAGGATAATCCACGACAGGTGTACAGTACACAAGTACACAAGAGGTGAATTCATTGTTAACTAGTCTTTTACTGCAAAGATTATACACATACTGTATACACTACAGAATCCAGTTGTACAGCTGTACCAGTATTAATATTGCGAAAATAAACTAATACTATTTATAAGCAATCTCAGAATGACATGTTAAATTATAATTTGTCAAATTGACTTACAGTGCCTTGCGAAAGTATTCGGCCCCCTTGAACTTTTCAACCTTTTGCCACATTTCAGGCTTCAAACATAAAGATATAAATTTTTTATTTTATGTGAAGAATCACCAACAAGTGGGACACAATTGTGAAGTGGAACGAAATCTATTGGATTTTTGAAACTTTTTTAACTAATAAAAAAATGAAAAGTGGGGCGTGCAAAATTATTCGGCCCCTTTACTTTCAGTGCAGCAAACTCACTCCAGAAGTTCAGCGAGGATCTCTGAATGATCCAATGTTGTCCTAAATGACTGATGGTGATAAATAGAATCCACCTGTGTGTAATCAAGTCTCTGTATAAATGCACCTGCTCTGTGATAGTCTCAAGGTTCTGTTGAAAGCGCAGAGAGCATCATGAAGACCAAGGAACACACCAGGCAGGTCCGTAATACTGTTGTGGAGAAGTTTAAAGCCGGATTTGGATACAAAAAGATTTCCCAAGCTTCAAACATCCCAAGGAGCACTGTGCAAGCGATCATCTTGAAATGGAAGGAGTATCAGACCACTGCAAATCTACCAAGACCTGGCCGTCCCTCTAAACTTTCAGCTCAGACAAGGAGAAGACTGATCAGAGATGCAGCCAAGATGCCCATGATCACTCTGGATGAACTGCAGAGAACTACAGCTGAGGTGGGAGAGTCTGTCCATAGGACAACAATTAGTCTTACACTGCACAAATCTGGCCTTTATGGAAGAGTGGCAAGAAGAAAGCCATTTCTCAAAGATATCCATAAAAAGTCTCATCTAAAGTTTGCCACAAGCCACCTGGGAGACACCCCAAACATGTGGAAGAAGGTGCTCTGGTCAGATGAAACCAAAATCGAACTTTTTGGCCACAATGCAAAACGATATGTTTGGCGTAAAAGCAACACAGCTCATCACCCTCAACACACCATCCCCACTGTCAAACATGGTGGTGGCAGCATCATGGTTTGGGCCTGCTTTTCTTCAGCAGGGACAGGGAAGATGGTTAAAATTGAGGGGAAGATGGATGCAGCCAAATACAGGACCATTCTGGATGAAAACCTGTTGGAGTCTGCAAAAGACCTGAAACTGGGACGGAGATTTATCTTCCAACAAGACAATGATCCCAAACATACAGCAAAATCTACAAAGGAATGGTTCACAAATAAACGTATCCAGGTGTTTGAATGGCCAAGTCAAAGTCCAGACCTGAATCCAATCGAGAATCTGTGGAAAGAGCTGAAAACTGCTGTTCACAAACGCTCTCCATCCAACCTCACTGAGCTCGAGCTGTTTTGCAAGGAAGAATGGGCAAGAATTTCAGTCTCTCGATGTGCAAAACTGATAGAGACATACCCCAAGCAACTTGCAGCTGTAATCGCAGCAAAAGGTGGCTCTGCAAAGTATTAACGCAAGGGGGCCGAATAATTTTGCACGCCCCACTTTTCATTTTTTTATTAGTTAAAAAAGTTTCAAAAATCCAATAGATTTCGTTCCACTTCACAATTGTGTCCCACTTGTTGGTGATTCTTCACATAAAATAAAAAATTTATATCTTTATGTTTGAAGCCTGAAATGTGGCAAAAGGTTGAAAAGTTCAAGGGGGCCGAATACTTTCGCAAGGCACTGTAGATAACACTGAAAATTGCATTTTGGACAGCATACAGTACTTAGCATATCAGAAAGCACAGGTACAGTATATCTACTGTAAATCTTGAGCGCTTATGATCTACTTACAGTATCTTGCCAACACTGATATTCCTGTACTTAGTTTTCCTCATTAATTATGTGATCTTTTTTTCTATGGGAGATTACTGTGGCTCACATTGGGCTCAATGTGGATATGTCACTCTAAACTATAAACATATTTAACATATGGCTCAATTTGTTTGAACATGTTGGATAGGAATTCCTTGCAGGGATGCTGTGTTCTGTACATAATGCAGTGAATAACATGTTGACATCTGGTTGTCCTAAAGTCACATTTAAATGCTACTTCAAATTGTAATAGAGTGCCATCATCATCCATACTGGCTACAAGATCTGCCAACATCTTTGCTTGTTTAGGACCTTGTTTTTTTAAGTACCATCAACTTCAATACCTCCATATATGTACTGCATCTACAGTTTAAAGCCTCTCCATTAACTAATTAACTAAATGAAGTATCAACTAATTGATACTACATATCACTAACAACCACAAAAAATAAAATCAAAGACTGCAACAGCAACAAAAGTATGTTTTCCAGCAAAAGAGGGCAAGCTACAGTATATAATTTATTTTTTATATAATCCATTAATATGGTCCACTCTGCTTTGCTTTAATCCTGCAAACGCTAGCACAAGCATTATAGACAAGCAAAGGGAGCTACAGTAGTATTGCATCAGATGGAAATACAGATTGAGGGCTCAAGCATTCCAGACAAACAAGCACAAAAATACAATGAGAATTTCTCAGTTTTTATTTTTTCTACAAACTTAATCTTCAACAAGAGAATGGCTCTTCGTGTAGGGATTTCATGTACACACAACAAATCAGTGGGTAAGAGCAGATAAAATACAAGCTTAAAACTAAAAAAATACAAATATCACGTTAGCTTGCCATATACTGTTTCTTGTTAGAAAAGACAGGGTTTCCTTCATTGAAAGAGCCTCAGAACATCTTGTTCTAAAAAATGTATTATGGGGTTATCTGTAATTCATTAAACTCTGTATTTTATTAAGATTGGGAAAGGGGATTAGAATTAATTAAGGCAAGTTCTTCTGGAGGACATAGAACAGGAAGACACACTTCATTGATTAAGGCCTTTAGCTTCCTGAAATTTATTACTACACTCTAAGCCTGTATACTGTACATATAACATAAAGAAAAATGTATTCAGGCTGAGATTAAACCAAGTAAAAAAAACGCTAAACAAAACTGAAAAGCATAGGAAACAAATTAGATGATAACAGATATCAGCTGACAACTATTGCTTCCAGCTTTTAAAACAAAGGGCTATATGGCTAATACGTAATACATCATGTGATACAATAATTAATATACGAATCGCACAGTTTTACCAGTTTAACCATTTTACCAGCTTAGTTTGACCATTTACAGTATATTTAGGCTATACCTTGTTAATGCGTTCAATCAGTACTGAAGAAATGGTTCCCCACTCAGTTTATACATGTATGTTGTATAGTGCACTTGTATTTTACCGTATACATATCACATAAGATACTTTCAGTCTCAGGCTATGGGTTTAACATCAGTCACTTTGAATTTGTCTTATTTTTAATTTTTTTCACCCATACAATAGCAGTCTCTAGTATGCATTTATGCGTAGAACATTTCATTAGTTACACAGTGTTGCTTCCTGTTAGCAATAAACTTGCTGATTTGTGGGTGATTCATATTGGAATGGTACAGTATATAATGCATAAACACTCACCAGGTCTTCATTGTTTAAGGTAGATCTGGTCACAAGGGCAAATGATACGCCTGCCTTTCGAGCAGCCAAAGTCTGTAAACAGATAAACAGTCCTTATTCACTACCCAAACAGAACTGTGAAAGCACTCCAAGAACAATTATGGAGAACTGACATTACAGAAATTCTTATTTTAATTGTTTTTTTTATCATTTCACAGATTTGATGAAGGTAGCAGGTTGAGTATTTTTAAGTTTGCTTTTAAAGAAAACTGTGTGTGGTCAAATGAGTAATTGAAGCAAGTATTGGTGCACGGCAGATGCAGTCCTGTGATGTCCAATACAAAGTAATATAAAGCAAACCTGACTCAGACTGAATGTATGCTATTATTAAAGGTGATGGTAAAAATGGTTGGAAGTCACCTACAATAGGGGGGTGTACAGTAATACCACACAAACAACTAGTTATGTTAGCCTGAGTGTAGCTAGAATTAAAATCTCTTGAATCTCTTGAAAACAAAACATACAGTGCTATTTACTGCCTTTTGAACAGTAGAATGCTCTTATATTAATACTACATATGTACCAACTTTGAGGTTGTCAAAACTCGCAAAACAATATAGTACCCCAAATACATTTGGTTATGATTTGGATGTTACGTGGATGTGTTAATATCTCTGTTGTTTAAAAACATTTAACTCAATTTCCTTTTTCTGGTCAGTTTACTTTACCCTTTTCTAAAGGGCTGCAACTACATTATACAGTAGCTCTCCTAGGAGTCAAGACAGGTTTTAGGACATACTGTAGGAGAGTCTGTAAAGCTGCAAATCATAGAAAAAATTATTAAGATGTACCATTTCACACATGTACAGTATATGGTTTAATGTATCTTGGATTCTTTAAGGAATGGTTCAATTAACTAAAGTCAATACAGCAGTTAAAAACAGAAAATACGCAAATAACAGCCTGCATTGTGAACACTGTGTCCATGATTATTTCAAGCTTCCAAACCACTAACCCCAGGTGTCTGTTAAGGTCATTATTCCCCTATAAAAGTATAATTCTGTTACCAGAGCAGGGCAGAACCTTGAAATGTCCCGAGAACATTTTAAATTTATTTAAGAAACAAATTGACAGCCGAGACTAATATTCTATAAAGACCAAAAATCAGCTTAGCCCTGCAGAATTTCATTTTATTTGATTTCAGTCTTTTTTTTTCTTATTCAAGGTAGAGAATTTCACTTACATTCTGAGATATGAATTTTAGGGGAGCATTTAGATGTCAAAGGGATGAGTGTTACTGCCACAGTATTTCTTACAAAATGGGCTATAGAGAAATATAACAAATGAGATTGCATAAAAAGAAATATGCTCTAATATATTAATTTAACAGGGAAAAGATACTCACCAAAGCCTATGGTATCCAGCAGCATGGTGAAAGGAAAATACAGAATTAAATAATTTCATTAAGGTCAGAAAATTAACAAAGGCCAGAATTACAGTAATTAATCTAGCGGACACAGAGCTTATGAGTATTTAGTGCAGAGGTAATTTTGATGCCATGCAGGAAACATGATCATTTCTCAGGAAAGGAGCTGAGTGAAGGGCATGGAACTGCTATTTACTCATCTGAGAAACAGTCAATTAACAATTATTTATGCATGCACAAGAAAATGTCAGTTCATGCTTTGCCATTTTTATAGTACGTGATAAATTTCTAATATTTCTGCTGTCTGTACTGCACTGGTAAAATAAAATGTTAGTTCTTGAGCAGCAAGTACCACATTGCTATGTCATATTATTAAGTGCACATTTTAATCTGTCTGCCCAAGTGGTGAGAAAAAAAAACTGTTGCACATCAGTGGACTGGACTGAATTGAATGCAGACATTGACAGCTGACAATATTAAATGTTTCCTTACTTTACTTCCTTATCTAACAGCCAAATTATGGTAAAGTTCCATGGGAAGCTGTATTAATCTAATGGACAGAATGTATGTGGTGGAAAAGTGAACTCTTTATGAACTGAAGAGCATTAATGTACAGTTACTGAACATGCATAAGATATATTGAGGTGGGTGCAGACATTACAGGCTCAGGCTGAAGTCAAGTATCATTTGGATTCAAAGTTCAAGAACCTGCATTTTAATAGATAATCAAGTCTAATGAATTGTTTGTATAGATTTTTGCACCCCTCACCCCACCCTCACCCCCCATCAGTTTAACTCCAGTTTTTATATCAATGGTCACTGCAAAGAAGCAACTGTTCTGCCAATTGCCACATTCTCAGAAAACTTCGAACAGATAAACAAACATTTCCAGATCTAACCCATTATAGGTAATGACTTCATCTGGGGTGTAAAAGGCTTACTTTCGCATCACCTTTATATGGTTTAGAAGCCTGGGCACTCTTACTCAAAATTCAATGAAGTCCTCGTATATATTTTTGGGCTGAGTTGTCAAAATTTCAAGCTTCACTCGTAAAAATCCTACTGAGCAGAGAAAAAGACCAAACTGCGGGAGGATTGGAACCCTGACAACTCACTGAAAAATATCACCCATAGTAGGCATGGGTATGTTCAAATGATGAACACATCCGCAAAAACGAAAAAGGAAAAAACAACAACACATACTTACCAGGAAATGTTCGTTTTTAATTTCATGAGAGATATGGACAAATACAGCGTCAACTTTTGCCCTTATACAGATTTCTGAGTATGGTGTAAGCATTAATCAACAATCAGTTTATACCGTATGTACACTACTGTATATGAAGATACAGCATTTAAGTGATTTATGAACTACTGTAAGTCAATAAGTAATACAATATTATATGATGGATATATATGTTTTGATATTTTAATTGAAAATGAAATAATTCATATTTTAATATTAAGTTGTAGTAATTTAAGAAGCTTTATGTTAAAATGACAAATTTTGGAATTATAATGACAGAGCTACTGCACAGTACATTTATCTGCATTTATCAGGTTTACAAGCATGTAGCTTTTCTAAACTACTAATTGGTACCCTGTTAACCACATATACATTTACAACACAATAAGCTTGAAATGATCTTGAAAATAATAAAGAATAACCTGTATGCACAAATAAGCTGTGGGCACAGAGGTGACATTTATAACAAAAACTGCAGAATTCGTTTTTATAGTGACAGTAACTCTTTTCACAGAGACAATAAGAGCTATCACTTTAAGTCCAGTTTAAGTCATACAAACCCTGTGCTGTTTGGCTGCTCTCCGCTGTTATCATGTTATCACCAGCAGCTTTAATAGACATACCGTATATACAGTAGACACTTTCTACCCAAATTGAACTCAGGTAATTGTAGTAACTCATTTAAATGTGTGAATGTCCCATTGACTAGAACTGAACAAAAAAAAATAAATTCAGTTCTGCTACAGTGAATTTATTATGGTGTCAGTACAGCATGCTGTACAAAGGAACTGCATTCTATTGCAGCCTATCCATGGTATAATGTTCCAGTAATAATTAATTCCCCATGTGCTTTCTAGGGCACCATAATTATCCAATGTACTATGTTATGTATGTTATTTGGTTACGGTGATTGAAAATGAAAAGGGAATTTAGTTTTGTTAGACTGATCTTATAGAGAAACATAGAGATTTGTTGCAGGCAAGATTAAAATCCCATATGTTTTACAGTACAGTATATACACATAGGGGAGGTCAATTTAAAAATAAATCAGAACATTCTCATTGAAGAGGATAACTCACCAGGTCTCGAACAATTGGCATCGTCCTCTTTCGCCGTAAATCTGGCATACTGTCAATACCATAAAGAATACTGCCAGGCCTAGGAAGAGAATGATTTAGTGTAAGATCTCCATAAATCCACATAGGATGGGAGATTTCAAAACTAAACAGGTATTTTTAGTTTGATTTAATGGGTTAGAAAAAAAAAACTTGGGAACATTTTCTTTAACTTTCAATTAGTTTGCTATCTAGTAGTTGACATTTCCTCTCAAAATCCCTGGATAGCATACTGAATAATGTGCCAGGTGAGGGATGCTTTAGGGATTTCCCCAGTTTCAATCCTGCCAAGATAAAACAGAGTATTTTTGCCAGTCAGCGGGAATTAGCAGCCTCCTATCAGGTACTATCCGGAGGCGGAAGTATTCTGAGCTCATTTTCCCATTGCGCCACAGTAAATCCTAATGAGCAGGTGTCTGTAGAGGCCAAGCTGAGATCGCCTGGGTTGAGTGGAATATTCACTAGCTTGGTCACTTCTGCTAAATAGTTTATAAAAGATAAGGCTCTGGCTAAACCCTAGCCACAAGGAAAGTCTTTTTCTATGATCTCATTCTCTTGTATTAAATTTCCAAACAACATTTAATTTTCTAATGTCCGACATCATTATTTCATGACAGCATATTAAAGTACATGTTGTTTTTCTTCCTCAAGAGGCAAAATGGAAATATAAAAGGAAATGAACAACAGCCTACATCTATACAATAGTATAAGTATTGCCATTATGCTATAGAGGAAGACAGATCTTATTTGTTGAATTTAAAGTCCAATGCACTGATGTATCCTAATGATACTAAGTGATACACAGTACTGTATGCGTTTTGGGTTCAGAGGCAGATCCATGTTCACCATACTTTATAATCAATCAATCGGATGTACCTGTGACACTCACACTCTCAGGATCTGTAATATCCACAATGTGCCCCGGTCCTTGGTTTAATACTTTATCCAAAAGATGCAGCATCTACAACTGTCACCTTAATCGAGTTGGGAACCGCCAGCGGTACCTTTAATGACCAACCTTTGGGTACTCTTTGGGTACATAAATCACAGATTTTTTGTTCCTTACTGTTTTTCCTAACTGTTACATTTTTGTAACATCACGTTTTTGCACAGCAAATGACCAATTACATCCATTCCATGAAAAACAGTCATATCAGAGACCTCCAAAGTGGCTCAGTGTGCTTACACCAGCACAGCCTGAGCTCTATGATTCAAATATGGATTATATCACTAGCTGACTGTGACTGGGATTCACCCAGTGATGGTGCACAATTGGTTAAACACCACTGAGAGAAAGGTGGGATTAATCCGCCAGAATTCTCTCTTCGCTCTCAGCAACATAGCGCCCCCTGTGACCACATGGAGGCTTACAGGCATGCAGAACAGTCGATAAGGGACATGTCTCTCCTCCATTTGCTGCAGCTACTGTATGTTCCCCCTGCTTGCTCATTCTTCCCTGTGTGCGGTTACTGGGTATAAAGCTCGTGGCTATTCTTAATTGGGAGGGCAAAACAAAAATAATGAACTGCTTTTTGTCTTGTCTACTTCATCTTAAGTGACTGCTTAAAGTTTATATCAGTGGTAAACACAATAAATCTTTATTAATAGCAATGTCAGCAACAAAGCACTGTATGCTTATCTTGCATGTACATGCTGCAAACCTTTCACAAACATCCATACATTCATTAACATTACAGAAAAAAACAATTCTTAAAAGCAGCGCAATTTAATAATACCAGTGGCATTTACAAAGTACCTCTACAAGCATTTCTGAAAGACTGAAAACACATTTGTTTTAAATCATAATGAGTGGAATTCTGAAACATACTGAACAGCACATTTGTTAATTACCTGAATATGTTTGTTTATAATTTTATAAAAGTATGTAATTTTAGAAAATTAAAAATACTGTATAATAAAAAATATAAATTATCTCAAGGCTTTGTGCCTCTTATGAAATTGCTACAATCATGTCTGAAACAGCTCAAGAGACAAAATAAAACCACCTGTCATGGTAGTTGTCTTTCTCATTCATCTGCCTAGAAGCTGTATATTTTCCGCAAAGCTGTTTCAGCACTATCCAGAGGTGTAAGGTGTAAATCCATATTAAAAACCTGCTATTGTTCTTCATTTCCCATGATATACATAGAGTATTGCCAAAACACACACCTATTCCCTAAACCTTTTTATTTCTGTGAAAAAGCCGGCAATAAATTTAGATTTAATTCTGCTGAAGAAAGTCACGTTTTAATTTCCTTAGTAAAAGACAAACACAATATGTTTTACTATTCCTGTTGTCAGTTTATGTCACAGATTGGAAAGTTTGGGTATTGGAAACCAGGTGTGGAAGGCTGTACGGATGTGAATTGCCTTGATGGGCCAGTGACACCTTGGTGTCGATTCTATTTGATGCTCTAATCCTGGAGTTATTGCACTGATCAAAGGCCCTCTTGAAACATAAACTAGGTTGGCAAACTGGTTTGACTGGGCCTGTCTTTGAGAGTAAGGCCTGAGAACAGGAACTGATCGATCAATGAAACATTACCCCGGGGGAAGACGAAAGGAGCCCTTGTGTTTCAAAGGGATTAAAAAGTTCCAGTCAGAACAGAAAGTGAATCTTTTTTGGAAGAAGAGTTTTGTGGAACAGACTGCAGCAGGTGGTCCCAGGAGAGGATGCAGACACCAGGGAACAGCTGAGAAAGTCTCCGCCCTCATCTCACCCCCTCACCACCTGCTATTGGACTGAGGGGAAATGAAGGTGGGGAGGGGGAACTTGAGAGAACTATGTTGTTTGGGAAAGCCAGGAGAGGAGAAGCTGTCTAAGCGCCACTGAAGGACTACACTGTTCATTGGTGTCACAGGTCACTTACCAGAGCTGGTTCCAGAAAATAATTCTGTGGGACTAACCGTTCCATGGGGTTTCATTGGGTTCCATGGGGTTTCTTTCTACTGGTGTGTCAATAAGAGCATTTGGTGAATTAACTGTTTTATGTGTAATGGGTGGAATAATAGACTGAAATAAATGGAATATCATCTATGGTAATTGTCTGGTATGGATGCACTGGTGGTTCTGGGCGAAGAAAAGAACTCTTGGCAAGTTAATAAGGAGCCTAGCTCACTTTATAATTGCAAGGTGGTGTAGCCGTGTAAAAAACAAGAATAAGTCTTGTTTTAGGGGTCATCTAACAGTGACATTTAAATTTATACAGATTGAAATGAAATAAATGTTCTAGTACCAGATCATGTGAAACACAGAACTAAACAAATTCAAATCCTATTTCTCACTAAAGATTATGCACCTGACTTTACTGTTACATTGTGGCTAAACATTTGTTGTTCAAACACAAATTTAATTCAGTGAGCTTTATTACAATGACTGAAGTAATTGCTTACCTAACAAAATGTTCATGCTGTATGCACCATATGGGGAACTGAGGTATAAAACTAAGCTAAACATGGGCTGAAGACAACCTAATAATACACCTAGACAGCATTTGGAATTTAGGATGAAACCAGAATTTTTAGGTACTGTAGCTGCCCATACCACCATCAACATTTTATCATGTTTCTGCAGAATAAATGTAAGCAGCTTTAACTGGACAATCAGTAGCAATGGAAAACAGTACATTGTGATTTATTTAATTTGATCTGCATCAGAAATCCATAAGAACAAGAATCAAAGCTGCATTATAGCAATCCATTTTAAAAGAATATACTGGACTGCAGATATCTTTGGGATTTTCGTAAATGTTAATTTAGGAAACTACTGTATGATGCATCATTTTTTATTGAATTACATTCATGAATCAGTCATTTCTGATAAAGTTTATAATTATTAGATAAATATAATTAAATATGTTACTGAAACAACTGAAAATATCAGAGTTACTGAAGCTGTACAATATCTGGAGGATATGATGTTGAAGGTTTATGTCTAGGGTTCTAGGGTGGTACAGAAAAAAACTCAGATTTCTGAAGAGCGGTGTCTTTAATTGACAATCTGCTCCCCAGCAATGGACTCTACAAAAGGTCAGATTAATGGAGCAGTTGGCTCAAGAATCATAAAAAGGAAATCTACAGTTCCTAGCAGCTGCTTCCAAATCATCTGCTTTAAATATGAAATGAATTATCCATGCCAGTTCATTTAACCAGATACATTTTGATTATTATTAGAATTTTTTTTCTGTAATATTTAATTTTATACTTTTGCATTTAATATCATACGGAACAGATCATAGAGACTCTAAAAGAACAGTTTAAAAATAAAGTTAATTATGGTTAATTTAAAAACACCTCAACCTTTAAAATGTCCATAGGGTATACTGTTTTTATAGCATCTAAAGTAAAGAATTTTATTCTTTTTGCAATTCTTCCAAATGCCTCCCAAGCAGTATTATATAAAATTAATAAATAAGCCATCAGAGCTACTACAAAAACGCGGCACTTTATTCGAGAGCAGGTTGTTGTCAAAGGGCTCCCTGAGCATTTGACAGACACTAGAGGAACCGCTGGATCACAATAAACCAATATCTCTTCTTATGAATAACAACATGAGTATAAATGCTTGAGGAACAGATGTTTACAGCCCCCTTTCCTGGAGCTATAACAATGATAGTAGATATACTGTACTATACCTTTTTGTTTTACAATACAATGTATTCTTCATGCAATATCTCTTTCTACCACAGAACTAAGTTTTATCAGCATTACTATGTATTCACCTCTCAGAGTGAAGACTCCCTGTACAACACTATGAATACCACAGAAGCATCATTAGATTATCTGCAATTATCTACATAGAAATGCAGCCTCACATACATATTATAAATGTTTATCCTATGCCCCTTTCCTTTACGTTACATGTACAAATAGGCTACAAATATGAGTCTTCCGTAGGAAGTAACAAAATGTCTACAACAGACACATTAAAGTAGATCTTAGTGAGGACACCAGAATGTAATAGACAGTTACTGTACATGGGATTTCTGTTTTTCCATTTTTTTTTCAGTTTTGCAATAACTTGCAAAACTACCACATTTTTGCTTACCATAGATATTTCAATAAATATGCAACTTACCCTCCAGAAGCCTGAAGCCCATAAAGTTTTGATGCATCCAAAGCATTGCCGTGTGCTAGCCGGGCCTTCAAAGAGATAATAAAATGTTACTTTAATACTATTCTTCACATATTTATAGGTCACATCTTAAAACATTATTCAGGTACTTCTTGGGCCTGACATTCACTATGGGCAAACTAGGGGAAATGACTAATTTTATTTTTAAGTTAATAACACAGCAGGCAGTATTTCCACAGTTTCCCACAAGGGAATTAAGGACTGCTTATGTTTTACAAATATTGTACCACATACATATGATACGTATTCTGAACATGAACAATGTGTTCTGATAAAAAAGTGATATATCCATTCAGTGAAAGACAGCATAAAATACTTCAGTCCTTTGCAGAGACAATTCTGTATAATCTTGATTTCTTAAACATAGCACATACTGTATGACTTTATATAAATACAATTTTGAAATACAGTTTAACATTGTAATAATTCAGAGCACAGTCAGAAAGCTGAAACTACAGTACGTAAAGCAAGGTTTTACTGGAACACAAATGTTATATCACTTTTTATTGAACCAGCCCATGTACAGTAGCTTGAAAATGGTATTTTATGTCAGAATTAATTCACAGATTGTTGGATTTGTCCTGTTTACAAATGCATCGTATGTTAAGATGTTCCAAAAAACAGATTCATAAAGAAACATCAAGAGACATGCAACACTTTCTGATGAGTGTATGAAATGGTCACACACAACACACTGACAAAAATGGTAACAGAAAAAAAACACATGAGCCTAAATGAAAGATGAGTAACAGCAATTTAAAACCTGTGCATCCACAGAACTGCTATCTGAAAGAGAACCAAGGAGAGGGGGACACAATGTTAGAAAGGAGCTGCTTCAAGAATAGGATGTTAAACGATACAAGGCAGACCCTGATGCACATGGAGTAACTTTTAAAACCGTCTTTTAAAAAAACTATGGTAATCCCTAGCTATTAAATCACATGGCCTATGTAGATATAGAAAGGAATATATCTTGTGCCTTTCTATTGGAATACTGCTTAAGCTAAAAAAAACCCAAGTACTCTATAAAGTTACTCTAGGTGACTACATATTTAAATGTCTTATAAAACACTTCAGACTTCAGAGCTGCTGTATAAAAAAACACAAGTTTTCCACGATGCTTATTTACACTGCACCAAATTTGCTGCAAGGTAGAGAATAATAATTTGAAGGCATGTAAAAAACAAGATGATTAGAGGGTTTCACAAATTACATTTATCTTGGCTGAATTACATTTTACCTTTCTAGACACTGATTACCTCAAAACAAAGGAAACAATCACTCAAGACTGCATTATATCATGCTATAATCAGAAGACCAAATCTAGTGTTAAAAAGGATTAAAAAGTCTACAATTTATATTTCTATACTGCTGATCCAAAACTAGGATTTATATTAATACTAAGTCATCTTAATCAATCTATCACTTTAAACATGTCATAAATATCTTTGTCTTTATGGCTTTTGCAGTCTATTTCACATCAGAAGGCCATATATTCACAATGCTTACTTTGAATACAGGAACCATCATATTTACTGTATATTCTAGAACGAATCTTGAACTTGGCTGAGCTTTTACAGTATACCAGCACTGCCAATACACCAGGTGGATGAGTGAGTCCCCATTTCTGCCCCTCCCCAGTAAGGATACAGGAGTGGCATATTGTGCTCTTCCTATTTCCTTAACTCGCAGCATGTGAAAATTAATCCAACCCTGATCTTATTTTATCTCTGCTACCTCAATAACCTTTACTATTTACTGTTGACTGTGTTAATATCCTATTGGAAACTAGCTCTTTCTCCTAAGATGGACAGATTCACTTTCAGTGTCTTTCTAGTGAACTTAAAAGCATAAACTGCTCTTAACAGCTGTCTGCTTGAGCTATTAACAGTTAACTCCAGAACTGCTCAATCTTTGTGAGTTACCACATTTTCTAAATTTTGTTTCGATACAAGACACAATACAGCATAGAAACCAATCACAAAAAGCGAAGTACAATTCCTTAACTTTACAAAGTCAGATTTTCTGTAGTATTATATTAATACAACAAAAAACAGAAAATAGTTATAGCTGGAAACCCCAGTATCTGTTCTTCCAGTGAAATGTTTTGCTTGTAGACATGCACTGTGCTATCCTTTCAGGACACTCTTGTGAAAAAGACAACTTAATGGGAGACTAAGATTCTAAATAAAAGTCAGTAATAAGCTCATGTAGGACCATAATCAAGCATTAAGGTTTAATATAGTCACGAAAAACCATGTATCAGTTCTGACAGAGATGAGAAGATGCATTCTAGCTCCATCTAAGCCATTTTAGTACAGAAGGAAAATTCTATACATTATATTTTAAGGTTTAAAAAGTACTAGAATTGTATTGCCTTCACTGGCACCATTGGCCCTAGCAGTCGACAATTCCACAGAAATGTTAGCAAGAAAGACCAGGATCCAGTGAAACCAAGACAGGGAGTGTGGAATCTTCCAAGGTATTGCCAGCAACTTCTTAGCTGCAATCAAACCAAGCCAAACAGATTTGTTTCTGCCACTATGAGAATCCAAAATTACCATCGTATACATAGTAAAACAACCAAGGATGAATAAGGAAAAACCTCAATTAAATTATTACGAAAACAACACCTGTTTCCAGATTTTAAATGCCTCTGGCCAGTCCTTAAGCATGTGTTAAATGGTCCTCACAGCTTCTCCTGGACATAGCTTACACAGGGGCCTAGGAGACAATTTTCAATGAAACTGTTTACAAAGTCTCAGATACACTCTGTGTCTCCAGAAATCCTAACCGTGAAATGATCCGCTTCAAGCTACTTTACTTTATATTGTCGCAGAAAATGGCATAATCTGTGACATTTTAGTCCCTGTTCTAGATAATATGAAGTCCTGCAATAAATAATAACAAACTATAGCAGCCAACACCTCTGTTTTGTCAGTGGGGTCAAACAGATTATGCAGTGACAAACTCTTCCCTCAGGCACACACTGAGAAATGGAGAGACAAGTATAGACAGAAAGAAGAGCCTGGAAGCTCATATTGCAATTACTAGTCCTGGAGCAGACAAAGTCAATCATTCTTAAAAAAGAACATGTAATAGGTTTATTCCATGCTGAAAAAGGAAGAAAGAAAACACGTTTCGGCCGTGGAGCCTTCTTCAGGTGTGAGCTCACACCTGTTACACCCATACAGTTGGAGGTATAATCAATCATTTTTATTATGAAGATGTGAGATTGAAGAGAATAGGGGAAATTAGTTTATCTGTTGAGTCAGCATATATCAGTTTAAAATATAATGAAAGTTGTTTATTGCTATGACATGTAAAAAAAGTATATACCTGAATTATTTGACCAGACCTACATTTTCAAATGTAAAATTTAATGGATGTAATGCAAACTTAGACCATTTTAATTAAACATATTAATTTTATTCTCATATAAATCACTGAAACGATTAAATATAGGATGTGCAACAGGGAGTGGGAGATATTATCTACTGTACATACTGCATATTTCCAAGCCCCTTGAAGATGAAGAAAGTATTTTGAATTGAATGACATGGAGCTATATACTATGTTGAGTATTATTAACAGGAATGTAAATATAACTAATAGACTGATAAAGAACCTGTGCAATAGATTTTTTAAAGACAAGACAAACCACGTAGGTGACACTGGGCAACCTAGAAATAGCAAACATCAATGTCATAAATGAATGCTTAAATAATCCTAAAACCATATAATCATGACCAGTCATAAATATTCCCACTTCAGACAATCAAAAGACTTCTTTTGGAGAACACAGAATGAGACTTTGACTACAGTTGGAGGTATAATGTTGAGAAGATGGTGAAAGTGATCAGAGGCCAGATGCACTTTGATGATATGTGCTTAATTGTGTTGAACTAATTTGGACATGTAATCCTCCTGATAGAACAACAACACTTAAGTGTATAGTTTGTCATCAGAGATAATAAGTGAAATGGGATGATAGCTCACACAAAGTGAGTAATATTTATTTTTGGCAATAATAGGAATATAACGGCAGTATTAACAGCCTGCAAAAATGAATCTTCCTTAATTGCCTAATTTATTTTTACAAGAAAAAAGGTCCTAATTAGTAGCAAACAGAAAGCCACAAATGCAAGGAGATTTCCTCTTACCATGTGCTGAAGTGCATTGTTTCGCACAAACAGTGAGATAGACACCTCTAGCACAGCTGACTCTGAAGGAGAAAGACTGGATAGATTTAGAAATTGGAGAAATCTCATTCACTACTCCTGATCAAAGTGGATGTGTGAACTGTATAATTAAGAATAGAAAGTATGAAAATTGAAGTTTATCTCTTAGTAATTCCCCCTCAGTTGAACTTATGACCATTAATACTATATCTGCAAAATATTCATTATATTCACTGGGTCAACTGACATGAAAATATTTTTGCCTAGATCTACATATACTGTAGGAAATTCATACAAGGAGGTAAATCTACAAAAATTGATATGGAGGTTTGATAGTGATATTGTAATTTAACAATATTCAATATAACAACAGTCAATATTAATGAGAAGGATGTAAATCAACAACAGCAAAAATAAAATTCAGTCGAAATAGAGATGGTCAAGCTTGCATTCGATAGACATTTACAGAACACATTTTAGACAGATAGTGTGTGTTGGCAGTGGAGACACAATAATCATAGCATTCTGACTACATGATTTTGATTGATTTTTGTAACAATAAAATGTATCATTACAGCAGATACCATTTAACATTATCTGTTCATCTGCATTGAAAAATAAATATCTTCATCAGACTCGCTTGTGTGAAGGACTATAGACAACACTATTGTTAAACTATTGTTTATACACTTATTTAAAATTTGATTGGTATAAATGGAAATTATATTTAGAAAGGAATGGTTCTTTGACATGTACCTGAAATACTGAGCTGCTCAGCACAACAGGAATCCACAAGACACGATCACAGCTACTGTATAGCATCTATTCCCAACTTTAAAGCTATTAAATAGTTCTGTCCAAGTCATTGTTTTAATTGACTGCATTATGCAATACATGTCTTTAAACACTGATATTAGGACAAAGAACAAGCATGTGCAATTTTTATGTAATATAGTACTGTAGATTCCACACATCCATTTTCCAACTGCTCTATCCAATACAAGGTTTGGGTAGCTAATCCCAGCAAGCAATGGGCGCAAGGCGAGATACACCCTGGATGGGAGGCCAGTCCATCACAGGGCACACACTGACTACACGCACACACACTCACACCAGGACCAATAAACCCTCCAGTATATATTTGGACTGTGTAAGGAAACCGGATCACCCAGAGGAAACCCATACTGTGGACCAAACAGCAACTATGGAAGCCTACCAGCTCAATAGGTTTGGGACTGCTTGTGCAAACAAGTGACAAAGTAGAAGAAGGACTGGAAGGAGAGAATTATCTGGCCACAGGAGAACAGCAGAGTACGGGAATATGCAATGAACCAGAAAGTGTGCTTGTGGGATCTCATAAACTATTCTTAATGAGGTGGATTAAACAGCCCTAGGGATAATTAAACTGTACAAATATTGAGTATTTAAAGGGTACCACTCTCCACAAGTGAGGGGCACATCTTTGCAAACCCATTTGGCATAGAACACTCCTGACACTGATCTCCAATTAAGAACAATAAGAACAGGAGGCATACAGAACATGACTCCAGATTCATGAAGTACAGTACAGGATATTACACTATGAAGACTAACAAGATATACTGTAAATATTTATCAGCAGTTAAAAATAAGATATTTTCCATTTCCAGAAATCCAAAGCAATATCAAAACATTTTTAATTTTTGCACATTGTGGTGCATTGTGTTCACTGGGCACTGTTTGGATCTTTAATTTAATGCATCAATTGAAATGATCAAACAGAACTCAAATTTGGTCCAAACGCTTTTGACATTTTCTCTGAACAACAAGTGATGAAGGGAGAAAGTGGACCAGCAAGAAATACAGCAAGAGTGCTTACTACAATACTAAAATGAATATTCTAAACAAGGCTGACCTGGTTAGAAAATGCCCTTGGGAATGAGAATTAGCATCTCACTCCAGTAGCTGTTCTACTGAAGTGTATACTGACCTGGCAGGAAATATCAGCCCATTGAGGTTCCGCTACAAAGCCTCTGAAATGAGCAGGATGGACAGGAATAAACAGAAATAAACAACAGCAATAGATGATAAAATGTTCGTTTTTCTTTTCTTTTAAAAAACTGTTCCTCTTTGTAGCACTAGTATGCAGTAAAATTGATATAAAAAATCACATTGTGCTTTTCCTGAGTAAATCAATTCCTTAAATAAGAAAATAATTAAAAAATAAATCTCACTACCATTGTGGGTCTCTCTTATACAGCTTAGACATCTGACATTTTGAACATGGCAATGTGCACTTGCACATCAATGCTTCATTAAAGTTTACTGCTTCTAATTAATCTGGATGGATCTGTCTCTGAATGCAAATGCTTTTAACGTAATGCATCATAAAAAGAGACTGTGATTGATGACACAGAAGCAGCATATTTGTCAATTTTTACAGCTTTGTTATTTTAGAACAAACTGTAAAATAATTTCTTACGTATGACAAGAATAAAATCATTAACTCATTATAAAATCATAATCTTTATTTAATTGCCTCATTGTGAAATTTCCAGGAGGAATAGAAATGTGCCCCCCAAGACTTGATTTGAATTTTTAAATCTTAGGAACTTCAGGAATATCAGGCAGAGATGTACCTGCACATTACACTACATTACAGACCTGAGGAATATATTTATCTATATCAGCACTGAAAATTGCCATTGGACTAAAACTAACACTCACTGGTGGTCTACAGCACTTGAAATGCCTCTGTGATTCAAATGAAGCAAGAATAAACTCAGATAAGCAATTGCCTGTTTTGTTACTACATTGTATTACAGCAGCAGTGCATTGGATAGAAGGAAACAAGTAAACAGCTGCAATATGATGGAATAAAAACCAAGGGAAAAGAAGACTTGCTTTGAAGTTCAATGCGTGAATAAGTTGCTCCGACTTTCTCTCTTAATTTCCATTAAATAACATTTTGCTACTGGTGTGGGGAAAAAAATATTTGGCTTTCTAGTGATCTATACTATAAAGATTATACCGTTAAATGACAAATTGTATAATATATTGAATTTTTGTTTCTTGCCCCACATCATTAATCACCAGAGATATATCACAACCGAAGCGACCTCTTTGCCTGCAACCTCTGTAGAAAAAATCACCATCTATTGTTACTGCTGAAAACAAGTAACTAAGGAATACAGGAGCTCTAAATGACAAAATCTGCAGGACTGAAGGACAGATAGCACCGCGTAGAGAAATGTGTTCAACAGTATTGTCTAACAAACTTATTCTTTGATATATAAATAATCCAGTTTTTTCTTTCTCTAAATTTGATAATGTAAACTAGTCACCTAGCAGTGGCCTGATCTCTATACATACAGGAGAAAGTGTCATACCTTGGGAGATTTTTCATTTGTCAGTTTCATCCAGTAACTATCTTCTTGTTCTCAAGATTCATTGCAGACGTTTACCACTGCAAATTACTTGAATAATTAAATTGTAAAGGGAAGTACTGTATGATCTTAAACAATCAGATCAAGGCGCTGAAATTCAGACGATGAAGAAGAGAGGAATAGTAAGTTAGGGCAGAATATAATCAATCTTCCCCAAAAAAAAACAGCATTAAGACATGACTGATTGAAGAGGATTGGTAACCAAGGCAGCACCAGTCATTTATATTAAAACTGATCACTTTAGAGAACAAAAGCATGAAGCAACACAAGCCAAAAAAATGCTTAACCAAACATAGTACCCCATATTTTCCTGAAGAAATGTTAAACAAACTATACTGTATTTACCATTATTATTTTAACCTCTACCTAGTGTAGCTCTGCTTCTGTGATACACTGTCATCATTACACATACAGTAAGGGGCTATAATCCCTGCTTAATGAGCCACATTATGTAACAGAAGACAAAAACAACTATCTTTGTGATGTAAAAAAGATGAAACAGAAAACTATTATTCATTTAATTTTGACAGTAAAGGGGTAAATTACTCCCTTTAATCTTTCTACTCAATAATTCTTGCTCATGCAAGGCACGGGTAACTGTTGATGTTCCATCTATTGTACATGTCCTGTTATTCTGTATTTTATCCCAGTTAATCTGTCGGATGACCTGTGTAAACAACTACATCAATGTTAATCATATACATTGATGATCTAGGAGCTGCTTTACAGATTCAGTGGGCGACCATCCCTATGATCATATAAAAAGCCTCCGTCTGGCTATGCGATACTGTTTGCATGCTTGTGTCTGAGTGACCTTTGGACACAGCTGGTATTGTTCACTTATAGCATAAACACAGCAAACCTAACTATAACTATTTCTTATCTGAGGTTGTGATTATTTTATATACTGTACATGCCTTCTCTCTATATATTGTCATGCATAAGTATTAACCACCTTCAACGATATCCCATTTTGTTGAACAACTGTCCTGTATGCACACATTTTTAAAGTAAATTATTTTCAATCAAAACCTGAATTCTACAACTGAATGCTTTAATGGACGACAAATTAAGTTCCAATTTAAAATATTTACTTTAAAAGTGTATACTTGAATTGATATCATTGGAAGCGGGTGAATACTTTTTCAAGGCACTGTATAAAAGTATAAAAATGTACAAATAAGGTAACTGGCCTCCTTTTGATTAAGATATCTTTTTGCCAAGCGTAAGCTTCATGCTTTGACTTGAATCCCTCAATTTGTACAGTATGCTCAGGCTAAAAGGAGGTATTTCTTACCCTGTTGTGAGAACCATTCAGGGTCTTAAACAATCTATCCGTAATGGACAGAAAATCTGAAAGGAGCATCTGAATAAAACAAAACCTAATTTTCTCTTTTGCACTACAATGACACATTTTCAGCAGCATGTTATATTGTGTAATATCTCATCTGTTATTTACAATTAATTCATACTTGCCTCCAGGACATACAGCAGTTATAATACAAAGTAACCAAGTCTTGTTCACACATGGGCCTCAAAATATTTTTCAAAATGGTTCTTTTGTATTGTATGTATTTTAAATGACAAAATTAACTATACTATTTAAGAACAGCAACACACGTGGAGTCAGTTGAGGCTTGTGAAATTCAAATTGATCAAGTAATTTCTCACTTTTAATGATCTTCTTCTGAAGAACTAAGAAGATATATAACAAGGCAAAGAAATTTGAATGTCATAAAGCCTCTAAATACATCATAAATGGGATAAAGGTAACGTTTCTCCACACATATGTACAGTAGCTGAATCTTTGGAGAAATATGGAAAAATTCCCCACGCTTACAATGCCTTTTACTGTTGCTGTTTCCTTTTAAAGTAGAATATATTAATTTAATAATAAATATGTAAAATATTTTATATTAAAATTGTTCTGTACTATGTAGTAAATAAATGACAATGTAAAAAGTCAAACATTCCTCAGGGGATACAGTATCTACATTTTTATAGTAATTTTACATTTTTCTTACAGGAAAGAATTTCCCTTTGTAAGCAGTTTTGCTATACAGTAGGTACACGATTGTGGTCAATAACCCCAAAGAATACTAAGGACCTCCCTGTGCCCATAAAATAACGCAAGAAAATAAAAATGCATGTCCAAAACATCTAGAAGAAATTAAGTCCAGATTTTAAAATTAAACTGCAGTAGATTTACTGTACACTTTTGCACATTAGATTATAGATGACCACAGAGTAATGCATTTCTCTGAATTCAATTGCTATGCTTTCCTTTACAAGATTTGCATCAGCAAAATGAACCATCTATATTATGCACTATGGACCTGTTGCTAACAGACTTTCCTTCATCTACAATTTTATCTAAAAGAAAATTGAATTTTTGCAATGAAAAAAATGTGTCACACATAAACATGGTGCCCTGTAACCTGTTGGAAAAGGCATGTAGAATAAGATTGAACTTATGTGTAATAGCATTTTCAAAAGCAAAATTAACTTTTCAGAATAACTCTACTCTTTCTCCTTTCACAATTCTCCAAAATTCAAATCTGCACACAGCACAGTAGGGAGATCTCAGAATATAACTGCAACAACCATTCTAACCCAGGACATTGTGCTGCAGCCCAGACATTAAAAGCTGATAAAAACAAATCCACAAGCACAGCAGGACCAAGACAAGATGATGAAAGCACAGCAGTGTGAAGTAGCGTTGCAGCAAATAATAGTGTGGGGTTTTTAGAAGTGAAGGACTGTGCCACCACTATAAAACAACAGATATATTTGTGTGTGTAAAAACATTACAAATCAAAAGGGAACCATGTAGAATCTGCAGAATCACACTTTAATTTATTTTGTTTTGATTTGGCTCACTGGCTACCCCTTTACTGGCTATTAATACAAACTGAGAATATATATAAGAATAAAATACTGAAATGAGAACCAAGCCTTCCTGGACCAGGAGTACAACAAGAATGAAAGAGCAGGAGGAGAGGGATGAAGAAACAATTAGCATATGGGGAATAAGGGATACAACTTTGACCAATGCTTTTCCAATAAAAATTATAAAAAATAATTCCCCAAATAATCTTAAGCCTCCAGGGACAGACAGTGGTGAATACTAAACAGTGTATGAAACAGAATTACTGTGTTATTCCTTTCCGCAACACTTAATGGCCTCCAGAAGAACTTGCATTTTATTACATTAAAACAGTATTACAATTATATCAAGCAGTGCTGATTAAAAATCAAATCTGATTAACAACAAGATGCTTCTATTCTCTCAATGGAAGAATCGAAATGAGAAACATTTCCAAGAACTGTCTGGGACCATCTGGAAATTGCCTGTTTTATTATCAATTACAGGGAAAAGTACAAGTCAATTTCTAACACGTATTAAAACCTTAGCCCTTGCTCTACGATGACAATAATATTATTAATCATTCAACAGAAAATCAAAAGTGAATGAAAGAAATCTGAATCGTATCTTCTCTGAACCATTCCTGTCCATCCTTCTTCATCTCGATTAGTCATGTCTCAGTGCTACTGTAACAGATGCTGGGGTTTCCAGTCACCTCTAATGAAAACTGCCATGCCCACCATTGCTTTAAACTCAAGAACATGAATCATTCCCTCCAAATATTATATATATATATATTTTATAAGTCAATGTGATAATGATAATCTACTGCACAATTATGTATTCCTAATCAAAAATTTCCTTTAAAATTCTCAATAAAGATTTAGATCATTCTGTAGCTGCTTTTTCATTACATACTGTATTCATTATTATTCACCGTTATTTGTCAATTTCATAATACCTGATGCATTAATTATTGTATACACTCATATTTTGACTGCCCAAATCCTCGTGTGCGCCATTATTTTTTCACTTTCATTGAAACTGCCTGCAATTTATCTGAAAATAAATTAACTATGTACCTCCAGCAAGAAGCTTTTCTTCCAGTTCGTTCATTTGTTTTCGATATGCCCTCAAAGCGGCTTCTTTGAAAGTGGGTCGTATCCTTTTTTTGGGTTGAGATTCAGAAGGGTCTTCTGGGATATTTTGGTTTTCATCCTCCTTTTCTTCTGTTTCTTGTTCATATAATGATTCAAACTCAGGTGTGTCCCCAGCTATCTCATTATCATCATACTCCTCACTATACTGCACATCATACTGTTCATCATAGCTACAGTCGTATTCCAGCACATAGTTTCCCTCCTGAGAAGCCTCATACATTTGGTATTGTTCCTCAGGTTCATTTGCATTAGTCCTGTTCTCCAGTTTGGCGAGAACTTGTTCCATGACTTCGACATAATCTGTTTCGTTGTCAGCTGCCTGTTCATTATATTCTGCATCATCTGCCCGGTAGTAATAAGGCTCCGTATATACGTCTGAATTGATCGTTGTACTGGAGTCATTTGCAGTTGATTGGGACAAAGTCCTAAATCGGCCCATGAATGTGGAATTGTTTGCATCCTCTGTGGCACTGAGGCTCTGGGTGCTCTTGTTCCAAACTACTTCTAATGCAGACTTGGCTCGCTGAAGAGTGGATCCAAATTTAGGAAAGCTAAAAGTTTTATCTGTAAGGTCTATGCTGAGTCTGCTATGCCATGATTTGGGCACTTCCCCAGAATCATCGGTCCTTATCTCACTCTGACTACGGTACATGATTGTGGATCTGTTTGGGGTTTGATAAAAATTATTTGTATTTGATTCTGGGTATGGGTCACTCTGGGCATCCAGCTGACTTGCAGTTTCACTCTCAAAGCCTGGGCACGTTGAAGAACTACTCTCTAAGGTCATGTAATTCTCTCCTTCCCCTTCAAACTGGAGGTCAACCTCTTGGCATTTTGTAATATTTTCTGGGAATGTATTCACAATGGTATCGTATGGACTATTTACCTCTGAAACAATGTTTTGCTGAGTTGAAGTGTCAAGGCCAGAATCAGCACCCTGTTCTAAATGATGCCAGTCTTTCCAAGGTGAAAGGTCACCTTGCAAAGAGAGCTGGGAGTCACTGTAGTGGCTTCTGTCACCTGATATGCAGACCAGCCCATTGCTCACCCCACTGTCAACAGTTTCTGTGTTCTCTGCTTCATTCGGCTCCACATAAGGCGGGTTTTCCTGACTCAGATTTTGGCTGGGTGGACTGGCATACCAAGAAGAGGCCATGTCTTCTTGCTTCCTCTGCCAAAGTTCCCTATCGGAAGATGACAAAAGAGAGCATCCATTGGCCCGGCTAAAGTACTGGCTCTCTGAGAAATCCTCAGAATAGGACTGGCATAGCTTTGAAAAGTCTGACTCCGAACGACTAAGTTTGGGTGTGGAGTAATCACTCTGGGAAAGCCATACGGGGGTCAAGTCTGTGTAATAAGGCTTTGTTTGCTTTTCATCACCATCATACCCAGATGAGTGAAAAGTGTCATCAGTGTATTGTGCCGCATTTGAATACATACTTCCATCAGCAGACCTGTCATGGGTTCTGCTGTCATGGGAGTCTGCTTTTTTCTTGTCAGATTTCGTTTTGAATGAAGCTTTTGAAATGATTGCATATTTGTTCCTATTTAAATCAGTTTCTAGCTCTTTATCACTGTCCATTGACTCCCAGTCATCCAGCTCAGTCTTCTCTTTTATAGATACCTTTATGTTCATGCTTTCATAAGTTTGGGAGGACGTCATCCCTTTGTCTTTTCTCTCTTTAGCTTCATGAGCAAGGCTGTCAGTAGAGACTGATATGCCTGTGCCCTTCAGTTTGTAACATTTCTTTAAAACTAAATCCCTATCCTGGGGACTGGCAAAGAAGACAATGATAGGACGAGGTTTAGCATTAGGACATTCCCTCTGTTGTCCCAGCCGATGGGCTAATTCAATTTTAATTGTCTTGTGTGCATCTGCAAAACCCATTTTCTCCTTTAAAATCTGGTAAATGAGATTTTCAGCTTTTTCATGTTTGTCCTCAGGCACATTTATAAATCTAAGACTGACTGTGTTACCTTGGTGACTAATTTGTTTGATGTAGTCATGTATATCACGTGTTTCTCGCCTTGACTGTACGAAGCCGGATCGCAATTGCTCAATCTCACTTTGGACAACTTCTACGCTGCTGGATATTTCATCAATGGAGGTCTTGAGAGCATTCACATGTCCTCGTAGCTCAGAGAGTTCTGTTTCAATTTGACTTATTCCCTGCAGTTCCTTGAAAATCATTTCCATCACATCATGGGTCTGACTGATGCAGCCTGTGGAGCTGAAGCCCGGTTCGAGGGTTGCTGTTCGTTGTTGACGTCCAGCCCTGTCCAAGGACTTGCTGCGGATACCTAGAGTTTTTTTCCAGTTGCTTACCTCTGAATCTGAAGAGACACATTCTTGGCTTTTTTTCCACTTTCTTAATTTGCGCAATGCGCCAAGCCGCAATGTGTGCAGAGTGCGCTCACCCTCAGAACTTCCATCAGAGGGTGCCAGACTGCTGAGACTTTTTCTGTTCCTTCTTACAGGCATCGTAAGAGATTTGTGTTCATCAAATCTATGGCTGACTTTCACCTCACTCAAGGAGTCAGAATAGTTGCTATCAATTGATAAGACCTCTTGAAGAAGATTTTCATTATTGTTAACTAAAAGAAGATTTTTCTGGAGTCCATTTGCTATTGCTACACGGTAACTAAATGTCGGTGACAGTGAAAATTCGTTTTTGCCTTCGTCCTCTTCAACAGACAAGTTGCGTGCTGATGAACATTTGGCGATTTTTTTGACTGTGCTTTTTATTGCTGTAGAGAAAGTGGGGTTCCGTACTGGGGTTGCCGGGGTCAGCTTTAGCTCCTTTTTGTTTTGACTGCTCTCTTTCTTCTTTGTGGTATTTGCCAATTTCTTTGTAAACATTCCTTTGCAAATCTTCAGTATGTAAGATGGGAGGCTCTTGAGTAGGGCAGAAACCATGGAGGGCAAAGCTGTGTCACCGGCTTTCCCAAGTACAACAAAACTGACCTGGCTGAGAATCCACAGTAATCTATCACACACATGCGTGCACAAGAATGTTTTGACAGCCAAGCCTGAGCAACCTGATGAAGCAGCCTTCAAAGTTGCCCTTAGTTTTTACTATGCCAGAAGGCAAAAACTATAAATCCTAGAGGGGGACCAGAAACATTGTAAAATCCAGTTGCTTTCCTCATGGCTACTCGCATTACTCTATAAAGGAAAAATGTTGTTTAAATACACAGGAAATATATGGCACAGAACATACACAGATAGGTTCACATTTAACAGAAGCAAAACAGTAAACATGCTTTTTTTTACCATTGCATTCAATACACACTGAACTTGGTATAGCTTTCATAAGGTACACCAAAAGATACTGTGCTCAACATGAACAGCAGCGTCATTAAAGGGATAGCTTACCCAGACAAAATTTATTTTAAGCTGACTGATGAAACAGTTGCTTTAATGCCCATTCACTGCATCGTTTTAACACTCCCATTGGAGCAAAATATACTTGAAATTGGGGAACAACTACTTTATTTCCTGTTTACCCCTGGTGTGGACTGATAGTTCTTAACTTTTCAACACATGGGTAAAGTACTGTCAAGCTAATTAAAGATAGTAAATTAATTAAAATGCAGACTTATTACAACAGGGGGCACGACAATTATTTTAATTGCCTCCAAACTCAATAAAGCTGTGGTGCTGTGATCTCAAAGGGCGGTCTTCCATGTGATCCCTTTAGGTGCACATAGCTAAAACCATTGTGAGCTGCTGCAGTAGGTAAACCTTGTTTTCAAACATTAACAGCAGTTGCAGGGAAATTGTATTGGCTTATACTAGGTTCATAAAAAAACTTAAATCTCAATGATTTTAAAATGTGTTATTCCTGCAAAAACATTATCTGTGCTCGAAGTATGAAGAGTTTTTGATAAAGCTACTGTACGTACTGTAGCTATACTGTATGAAGAGTTGTGGAAAGTCACTCATAACAGCTACTGCACTGGATAAATTCTGATTTACCTGATTACCCATTTGATGCTCCATGATATAGAATTTATGTTGCAATAATGACTTAAAACTAAAATGTTAATTTTGATAGCATGGTAACACAAAGCATCAACATTAACTTCAATTAGTTCAGAACAGCTTTAAATTTAAAAGAAATTACTTTAAGGACTTTAAGGAGATGCTTCTGTAATTTACAGCTTGCCGTCTCTAATAGGGTGGCTTAACTACTTTGCCGCAATATTACAATTATTTTGGCAAAGAATAAAACACAAATGACTGGTAATTAGGAAGTTTGGGTTTGGTGACCTTAGCTACAGGGCGTTTCCCAGCTGACACACAGATCTGAAAACAACAATTAAATTCTGAAGTACAGTAATTAACTCAACTGACTAATAAGTAAGAAAGACAGATTATAATATTAGTAGATGTTGTTGAGGAAGCCTATTGAAAGGATTCAACTTTTAAAAGATATGGATGGGTATTGAGGTTCCTAAATAATTGTGGGCTCCAAATGAAAAATATAGGGCAGATTACAAAATATTCTGAGTTGTTTTCCTTGCCTTTATCAGAACCTGTTTTGGATTTATCTCTTTCACATTAAATTATTCACTTAAAACTTGTGGTAAGCTTTATTTTTCATTCTCTTCATTTATTAACATCCCTTAATTTTTGCTCCCCAAATGAGTTGTAAAAACAAACTTGTTTCATTTAAAAATTCTAACATGTAGCATTTGATTTTATTTGAAAACCACTCAAAACAGTACTATAACTAGGTGCAACCTACTTATATAAGGCTGCTGCTGTTATTTTACTAACATAAAAATTAGCATTGAACACAAGTTCATTAATCCAAACTTTAAAGAGTGAAAATCGGTTCAATATACAGTACATTGTATGAGGATTTACTGCTTATAAGCAGTCTATCAACCCTCAGGAATGGATAGTTTTTATTAAAAGGGCTTTTTACGGTAATTCAGATTAATGTAGAATTAGAAAAATGTAGAAAAATAGATGTTAGTGGTTGGACGGATTTGAATGGAGGGTTAGATCATTGACTCACATAAGCATATTGCTGTTTGCTTGATTGTTATAATGTTTAATAATAAGGAGGATACACAATGGCAGCAAAACTCTGCAATGATTTCAATCCTAGTACAGTATGTAAATGTGACATTTCCTGAGAAAGGACATTGTAATGACAGCACTATTAATATCAAAATTAAATGCATATCTTTGTTTATTCCAAGTCTGATTTTAAAGACAAATCATATAACGTTATTGACTACATTAGTGCTCTACTTATAAATTTTAATGATTAGTCAATATATTGACAGTTTGTCAAATGGGCTATAGATGGATGTTTCACTGTGAGATTTCTGTGGCATTTCATTTCGAAAGCTTCTTGGAATGCAATTACTTCTTTGAAAACCAGCACACATGGTCTAGCTGAAAGCTGACAAATGGGATGGAAAGACAAAATGGCCTGGATGAGAACATCAAGACCAGAGCTGTCAGCTCTAATATATCTGTCACTTTTGACCTGTCCATATATAAATATGCCTTTTCCTACAAATGACAAATACACAGAATAAGAAAGCTACGGTCATGAAATGGTAAGATTAAAATATTATCACAAACAGTATAGCAATAAAATCTATTTGTAAAAAAAGTTGATTGAACTTTGCTGTTTATATTTGTTCCTTATGATTTTAATGTAATATGCTGTATCCTACAAATTAAATTAAATATTAATAACATTTTGAAATTCTTTTTTCCAATTAGTGTATTTTTCCACTATCCCAGACATATCAGCATTGTGCAGTTAAGACAGAGGTCTTGAGCACTTGGTCCTTAAACATATCATGGTATGGGTGTTAAGCCTAATGTTCTGTCTTAATTCAACAGTCTGGTCTAACTAAAGTGAGGCTGGAGCACAGAATGACTGCCACAGGTCATCCAGGTGAGGGCTGGATCAAGTGGATCCCCTCCTACTGTATTTGAAAAGCTCTCTGAGATATGTTGGGATGAGAAGTATTAAATGAATCCAATTAATTATTACATTAAAGCCCACCCAGCCTTGCAAATGATATTGTATCTACTGTAGAGTGCATTGGTGCATCTGATGTAAACTGTTATGGAAGATAACAGCCTTTTATGGAAGATACAAGATTTTGTACCTTTTGCGAACAATGAAGGGTGAGTGTTTAGTGATCACTCACCAGAACCTAAGACCGTTTTGTTTACCCTTTGATGACAAAATGTTCAGTGATTGTACATTTGAACCAGTTTCTGCACAATGTTCCCAAGATACAGTAACCTTTCCACATCTGCTCCAACACGTTGCCATCATTGAAAGATGGTAATAATACATTCTCATTGTAGATCTACATTGTTACAGGTAGTTTCTGTGAATAATAATATTATTAATAATTGCATTTATATAGTGCATTTCATCCACAAATCAAAAGGATTTTACATACAGTATATGAAAACTCCTAGAAGAAAAATTAATGCTTCTTGTAATAAACTCACATATCCCTCTCCTGGGTAAGTAAATGAAGTTTAACTGAAAATGACCACAGTCATATTTTTAAATGACCATTCAGGATATACAGAAATATGATACTGTTGGGAGGAAAATGATGCAGAGTGGTCCATAAAAGAAACTGAGAGGTGAGGATTGTGCACACTGAGAAGTGAATGATTAGAATCGAGTGTGTGCGCTGCATCAGCTGAGCTTTAACTTATCAATGCTTGCAGGTGCTATCAGGTAGCTGTAGAGTACCTTTTCATTTCCACACAAACTTCCTTGCACAAAAATGACTGTGTTCAAGTCCCGATTACCTCAGCTGTTAAAGCTCTCTACCATTATATTAGGTCATTTTGCATGCTATGTGACTATCCTTCCAATACAGATTATTAGGCTGCTTCTTGGTCTAAGCAAAATTTGTGATGCCTGACATGAAATGGGATTTAGAAGCTCAGCCAGGATACCTCATATAAGGTAGAATGAATCTGGAAAACAGCATGCATAAACAAAGCTGGCTGATTGAGAGAGATTTTATTTTTTCCCCCCCTGGCCTGCTGTTATGTGTGAAAAGTATTTTTTTTTTTTTATGAGGCTATATCACTTTTCAGTTCTGATAAGGTAGATATTCTGTCAAACACTATCAATGGAGAGCAGACACAGGACCCATGACCTGTGAAATCACAGTGACTGGAGACTACAAGACAACTACAGCTACTGATAAAGGCAAACGACAAGCAGCAACACACAGAACCCCACCCACCCACTCTTTCAATTATCATAAGTGCTTTTACTACCGCTGCATGCTTGACATAGATGACACATAAATATTGTCACAGCAAGGTTCTTACGTTTTTAAAGAGGTTTGAAATAAATCTTATTTCCCTGCAATAAGAGATACTGTACTTCCTCAGGATTCACAGTTATTTTACAATAAAGTACCCCAGAACATCAGAGTGGTCCAATGACGGGTTTAACATGCATATTGTACATTAAACGGATACTAATTCACTTGAATCATGCATCAGCAAACTGTATATATTCTTATTGCTCTCGAAACACTGAGAGGTCTATCTAACCGGGGAACTCACAAAATAAGACAGCTTTGTTTTTTCCATGCAGTAGTTGTAGAGCACATCTAGCAATATTACAAGCAAGCTATCCCTTCAAAGCAAAGCTGCAGGCAGTTCATTTTGAGCACATATCTATGCATATGGAAATTAATGTGAGACAAATTTGCATTTTAAATGAAATAGCATACTGTATGTGTGTAAATAAGTCAGAATGAAAATATTTTTACATATGACCATTTAAACCAAGAATTAGTTAGGTTTGTCCATTTACCTATTACATACTGTATCAGAAAATACAAACATCCTTGCAACGATATGATTTTACACTCATATAAAGTGTTACAGTATATCTTAATTGTAATAGATAAAATATAAGTGTTGTGCACCGTTCAATATAAAGAAGCAACAAGAAGCCAAACAATACACACAAACACGTCCACAACATGAACAGTTCATTAAGTACATACCTGGTTATGAGATTTCCTTATAAAACCAAACTACATTTACCCACCAGCAAAATAAATATCAATTCAGGGTCTCCCTTTAATGCAGAAAAAAAACCCTTCTCCATTCAGCCAGAAAATCGCACAACACAGAGAAGCTGCTTCCTAATGATTTAACTCATGTGCAATCAGGCATTCTGTTAGTCTGCAGTGGTATCTTTGTTTTCCTCCAAATTCCACCACGTTCCCTAGGCTGCATTCAGCACATTTGAACAACTTTGGAACATGCATAAGGTATAAATCTCTGCCACAGTTCACAGCTTTCACCGTGAAGTGCAGCACTCTGCCGTCCTGTCTTCCTTGCTCTCCCTTTATGCTTAGTGAAAGCCCAGGCAATGTAACTGATACTCAGGGTCTCCAGCTGCAAACTACTGAGATGCTACAGCAGCTAGCATCTGGAAAAAAGTGAGCATTCCGGTGCTTTAAGGGGGAGGTGGTTACTTCGCGGATCTGTCTTCCTTTCGCCTGCTTCTGAAGTCATTCTCCACTGCATAAGCTGGGTCTGTTCACTCTTCTGTGTGGAAGGCAGCTGCCCTGCTTCCCAGACTGAGTGAAATGCGCTTAACGAAAGCTTTTGCTCAGAGATAGAACACATGTGATGCTCTCAGAAACCAAGAAGGCACATCAGTGGCTGCAACACTGATAACACTGTGAGACTCAGCCTCCAGCCGCCTGAGGAAATCTGGTTGCCAGGGTCATGTCTCACTTTACCTTTAATTTATCAGCTGAACGTGACCTACAGTGACAACTGTATCACAATTTCCCTACACATGGGTCTTTTTGTGCATACCCTGAATGTTCCAATAAAGAATTCAGTAAAGTAAATCAATAATCATTGATCTATACTCATTTTATAGGTTAGGGTACAGTGACAAAATGGATCAGTAAAAAAAAAATGTTTTTATATTACCAGTTTGAAGGCAGCTTTATAGAATTGGCAACTACAGTATACACAGTACATTCAAAAAAGTGAAAATCAAATTAATCAAACTGCTTTTCTATTAAAAAAGATGGTTAAAATAATAAATCAGGATCCAAATATACTGTAGACTTTTGCACACATACTGTATCCTCCCAAATCGCATTACTGCTGATGTCTTAAATATATGTTGAATACAAAAACAAAACAGGGACCATCCCTGAGTCAAAATGTGCAACCCCAATATATATTCCACACGTCCAAATAGACAGAATCTGAACAATATCATAAGGATGTCTGAAGTTCATGTATTGTAAATCATATGATAAACATTTAAAATTAATCTAGGTAAATCTATCGGATTAATCTCCCGTGTTTAATTCCTCATGAATGGTCACTATTGCGAATGCAGTAAAAAGTCTTCTGGAATACTGGTAAATACACTGGCATGGGCTCTAAGCAGAAAATCTAAAATATGTAGCTAGCAATCCAATTCAAATCCAAGACTATCCACTGTTTGACAAGTCAAACAATAAAAGCAAAATGAAAGCGTAGTGATTTTTCTTAATTCAAATTTTAAAAAAATCGGGTAGCACTTTTCTCTTTGGATTCAGAAAGGGCCTTTAAAGTATTGTACTGTACAGTATGTCTGCCTGCTCATGTGCAAAGCCTGTAAATTAAATATTGCAGAATCACTGACCAGCACTCTTCATACTTTCCAGTTGGCCTCTAACACTGAGTAAATGAAAGTGTCATAGTACCCTAAGACAGAGAAACACTAATTATCTTGGCTACAAAGAAATTGCATTTTCCCCAGCAGTTCAATCAGCAAGTCCTCCTCTTTTGCATGGCCACTGCACACCCTCTACTGGGGCAAAATGTAATTTTCATCTGAAAAACTGCTTTTCCAGTTTTTTTTAGAAAATAACACCTGCCAGCAATTTTTTTTTTGCTGTTCTAAAGAACCTCCTCCCAGTGAGGTTTAATGTTCTCACTCAATCTAGATAACACCCTAACTAAGTCTGTAACGATCGCACACACTATATTTAGGATGAAGGACCCTCTCCAACTTTTTTTTTAAGTTACAAAATAATGAAATGCATTTTTATGGCAGAAACATTATACACATAAATAATAAGTAAGTAGATATCCCACAGACAGGGCATTTTCAACATCTTCAATGTCATTGCAAACACGCTGAAAGTAAAAGTATTAATTTGGAATAGAACTGATGGAAATTAGCCACTCTCAGAATTACAAATAAATTTGTACTGTGTTCTTAATTTTAATCCCCCCCCCAAAAAAAAAACTTTACTTTGACACAAACCTGTCACATTTATTTTGCAGATAACTGATTATCATAAACCCATAAAGTGCCACCTTTACCACTCCAGCTTTTGGCAAGGATCCATACTGACATGGACTCTAATTTCTTACTATAATATGAAAAGCAATTATGTATCTGATTCATGTGGAAGGCTTTCACGTTAAAATGATTTCCTTTCTGCTGCTTCTCCCCTGATCCAAATTCAACTATTATGCTCAAAAATGTTCAGACCTTAATGTCATTACCTCAAAGAATGATGTATAGAAGCTTTGCGTTTTATCTTTTAAAATTCATATCACTAGTACTAATAATTCAATTAAGATGGTAATCTACTGTATTTGGTTTATCTGATTTTTATAGTGCCAATACTTTCTACTGCATCTTAAACAACTTGGTAACCATGTAAGTTGACACATTTTGTTAACTGTTGGTTGTGCTCCATCAGCTATAAAACACACACCCATGAAAAAAAACAATGTGAAGGATTTGAAATATTTATGTAAAGCAAGCCATCAATGGGTATATAAATGCAAATTATGCATTATATTTTAATAGTGTTTGTGGAAAAATGAAATATTATTTAATATTGTCTTACGCTGATGTGCAACAGTGTCAGTATAAGACATTGGTTGTCACACAAGTGTTACATCACCTCAAGGCCTACCTATGAATAAACAATGATGGTAATGTAGAGTTTGAAACACAAGGTAATCACTGTGGCTCCTGGGAGTGAAACCTCACATGGCAGGACCATAGAAATCAAAGTTGCAGCTAAAGAAGGCTACTCGTATCAACAGATGACAGTCCAATGTCATGTTTCAAACTGCTGTGAAAAACTCTGCGGGGGAATATGAATTATTTTTTTTATAAGATAAGATCACTTTATTGGCCATATACAATTTCTTGCATTAGGAGTTAATTTTTCGCATACTCCAGCTTGCTCTCCATGAGACACACAGACAGGTTTATACGGCGCCCCTGGAGCAGCTGGGGTTAAGGGCCTTGCTCAGGGGCCCAACAAAGTAGGATTCCTCTGCCAACCGCAGGATTTGAACCGGCAACCTTCCAGCCACAGGCGCAGATCCTTAGCCACACTGACACCGCTCTGCTGTACTGCTGACAGCAAAAGAGGTCGAGGAAAAAAACACAAATTGTATAATACTAATACTAAATATATATAATACTAGGTCATCAGCAGAATTATACAGTACATAAAATAAACATAAGGGCATAAAATCTTATTCACAACTGTCAAAAGTATATACTTTACATTTTCATTGTGTAGAAAAACTGCAAAATACACCGAAAACAAAGGGCTAAGTCGAAACTGAACAAGCAAGTGGAAAAGTAATATAATATAAGGCTACATTCACTGGGGAATACTTTCCCCAAAAATTAAAAAGTGCAAGGGTCTACAAAATGAATTAGCATTTTAAGTAAATGCTTCTGGAAGATAACATTTAAAATATGTTACAACTGATACTGTAAAAGACCAACTTCCTTGACATTTGAGAATATTACAGACACATTCATAAAGGTCACATATCAACATTATGAAAAACCTTTGATTGTTATCCAAACGATACCTATTCTTTTCAGTCAACATTTTCAGCTTCTGACTTACTGTATGTCACACAACTTTCATGTGGGAAGAAGGTATTGGGTACTTGGACAGGTAGCAAGGAAAGGCTCACTCACTAGCTAGATTTGTCTTACTATCCTAGTCTGTTGTGTGGCTACTTTGAAAGTTACAGTATGCTTAGCAACTTTCAGGTCACTCCGTTTTTCTTCCATGCAAGTATTTTGCAAATGTTAAATTAGCAGCTATCAAGAGTTTACTACATAGTGCTTAATTCAGTGTTACTTCAGAAACATAAATACTGTATCAACAGTCAGACCTCCTGCGAAATCACTTATATTAGTCATCTTTCTCAATAGCACCGAGCAACAGATCTAGTCTGCTGCTACTGTACTGTCCTTTGGAATTATGGAACATGCTATGTGCTGGGTCTTTTCTGCTACTATGAAGAAGAAGTTGATTCATTTCTTTCGAATACCTGTTCTCTACTGTTTTGGTAGGGTTAAGTACATACTGTATGATGCATCTAGTATGTGAATTTCTGTGACACAATGACAAATGAACAAGGCTCCACAGCTGAAACATTGTATTTCTTTTCTTTACCTTTCAGCATGGAATAAACCTATACCTGTTCCATAACAAATGAACTATTTCCTAAGCGGAATTTGATAACTCTGAAACATTGACTCCACTTCACCAAAAGACATGGGTACTTAATACAAAAAGTGTGAAACAGCAGAATCAAGACAAATGTATGTCAATATATATCCTAGAACCTCAATAATTCATATACTGTACACCTGCAACCCCTCCAAGATAATGAAAAATCAGGTTGACAATGAAAATATTCTGGAAACAAAACAAAAAAACAAATATCAATAGCAAATGTTGAAAACAAACCAAATAGCATGAAATCTACTGTACATGGAACTGAAAGTACCAAGGACCATAAACTAAGTCTGGAACTGAGAGGGAACCAAATATCACTGGAAAACATCTATTGTTGGTATTTCCAGCAAGATTGCTTATTTGTTTCTGATCAAATGCATCTTGTGCAAAACAAAGAAAAAAATGACAATCCACATGAAAGATTTTATAATCCATGTGAACCAATGTACCACAAAATACTTCTAATATTTTAAAAAGCTATAATAAATAAACTTCTTTTTAGGATTATATAATTCTTGAAAAAATACCCATGTTTTAACATCCAATATTATTTATTATAAAAGAACATGATAAACTAGTCTATGTGCCAAAGAACTGTTATTAGAGTTTGTTGGAATAGCACACATTTCTGCTATATCTCAATATCTGCTATAGCTAGTCTGCTATATCTCAATATCAAATTCTATTGAGGGAGAATTAAAAAAAATATCTGCACAATGGATAGCTCAAAAGCGAAGACTATTCATTTTCAAATTTAATTAAAAAATAGCAATATTTGCAACCAATGGAAATTTCTGTTTTGAAATGTACCATTCTAAACAGCTTTTCTTATTTGTCAGAAATGTATTTTCTGGATCATGTAGATTTCATTTATACCTTGTTTTACGTTTCCATTTATCAGAGTTTCCTAAAATATTTTACCCTGAAAGGGATTAGCTGGAGTAACGGCGAGAGCTATTTATTGAGCAGAAAGATCCTATATGCTAGTATCTGCATTTACTGTTAGTTCCTCCTGTATCAAGCTATGGAATGTGGTTGATTGCTGCATTGCAGATAAAATCTAGTGAGCTTCCTTTTGATCTGTTTAGAATAATGTTCAAATAAGAAAGCAAACCACAAAGAAAACAAGTACTACTTTAGGACTTTGAAAATCATGCACTGTGTTCTTTAATGCATATGGAACAGCTAAATCTGAACATTTTGACCTTACTCTGGCACCCCAGGTTCAATTAAAAAAGTGATTTCCTGCTACTCTGTGACTATCACAGAAATGGTCTCTTATCATTCTGGGACTAATCTGTCTGCCTTTAAAAAAACATAAAACAAAAATAACTTCTAACCCCTTCTATCCTATTTATAAGTCACTGTATTCCCTGTGCTTTCATTTGGATCTCTTTAGGAGTTCTGTTATTTTCTGTCAGGAAACATCAAACTGCTCAGTCATTCTGAAGGCTGAAAAAAGCAAACCTTTCTCCACTGTTGAGGGATTGGAAGGTTACTTCAACAAATGTTAAAATCCCCAGCATCTGCTGGCAGAATGATGAAAGATCTTCTTTAATACTTATATCACAACATAGAAATAGTTACCAAAAAGAGGAGGCTGTCTGGCCTGTCTAACTTGCTTGATGCTGTGTGTCATGACCTACAGTAATTCAAAGAGCTGGTGTGAAAAGGAATAAAAACAAGCTAAATGCCCTACAGTATTACAGCCCAGCACTGTTACTAAACATAAGAACATAAGAAGAATCACAAATACCATTTAGCACATTCAGCCTGTTTGGTAGTTAGAAGTTAATTTATACATGGATTTCATTTTGGAGAAACCAGGATATCGGTTCCAATAACATGGCCGAGTAGTTTGTTTCATAAAGTATTTTGTTTTCATACTGCCACAGTCCTTTGGGTAAAAAACAAGCTTTACTGAAAGGATTACAAGTTAAATAGATCCAGTTAGGTAATATCCTGCCTTGAGATACTCTGTAACACCCATATTCTACATGCAGATTATTTTTAAAATAACCCCTAAGAGGATATAGTGAAAAATAAAAACAAAATTCTTCTATAAAACTATGTAATAAAAAATAATTTTCAAAATATGAAATGTGTATAATGTATGCATGTTTATCTAAATGCATTCTCACCTTTGATGCAATGTAATTGGAAGTTATTTATAGGAAAAAGAAAGGTCAAAGTTAACTTTCAGTAATTTGTGGATAAAAAAAATAACATACTGTATATAACATGAACAAGTTGAAAACTACCAGTCCTGGATACTACAAAAACAAATATCGGGTGTGTGTCTTATTCCTTATTATTTATATTCCCTATTATTATTATTATTATTATTATTATTATTATTATTATTAATACCTATTATTATCATCTAGATGCTGTATATAATTTAAAATCTGCATCGAGTCAAAAGAGTTATGATTTGGAGAATTAATTAACAAGGAGTATTTTTAGCTGCATTGTTGCAGACCTGAGTCAAACTGCATTGAGAGTTTTATTTCCTTAGCCTTAGTATGTCCTCACTAGAATACAGCAGCTTCAAAAACTAAGCTCTGTTTGTGAAGTTAATGTACTTTTAAAGTTCCTAAATCCTTTGGACTGATGCGACTCGAATGAAAAAAGTAAATCTTTGCTGAATTGGCTCGTAATTTCTGTGGACATTTTGTTGGCTACGTATCTTAGATTATTTGCTGTTGTGTTGTTATATTGCCTTCTCATTTTCATTCATGACATCTTTACAGTAACTTCTAAGTAATTAAACAGTATTAAAAAAAAAAACTCCTTCATATTTGCTGATCATGGATAAAATATAACTATAACAGCACAGAGAAATTACTGATTACTGATTACATTTTTTTAAAGATAGTGATCAAATAGTAATTAACCAATTACTATCTCACCAATGCTATAGACCAAACACTATGTACCTAAAGACCACAATATTCTGAAATTACACTCTAATATACTGTAACTTTAAAAAGATTATAAGAGAGCAAAAAACAAGACTATGCAGCTGTTCTGTTTTTTCCCTTAGTGAATATAAACATTTTAAAGCCTAAATTCCCATGGTAACTTTAGATAACTACCATGAGGCCTAAGCCTGAACTCAATTAAAACCAGATTGGAGATCTGAAAACGTCACCATTTAGCCTGGTCTATTTAGAAGGCTTTCCATCTTCATCATTAACATACAGTAGGTGATGTCTGCTACTACTATAACACACATTGCAAAGGTCTAATTTAAAAAAAAAAGTTTGAACAAGTTTTAAAGATAAGGTTTTAAAGATAACAGTGAGACTAACTTCAGTCTCATTTTCAAAATAATGAAATTTTTTTTCTTAAGATTTAGTACATTTAGAAAATCCTACATAAATACTATTGTAAGGAACACAATTCATTCTGAGCTGCAAATTGCTCTTCAAACAATAAAAGACATTTCCATCACTGCCAGATGGAACAGTTAAACTGGACACTTAAACAAGTTTTCAAGTAAAGGATTTCTACATTGTGATTTAGAGTCATGACAGTTCCACAAAACGTGGTAGGATAATCATATATACAGATCATTCTGTAAGATTTGCAGTGTTGCTAGGAGACATGCTATTGCATTGATACTGCACAACATCAAAAGACAAAACTATTAAAACTGAAAAATGTCTTATTCAGTTACACACTCTCTTCAAAACATGTGATCATGTACAGCAGGAATACACATTTTTCAAGGCGCTAGAACACGTAATTGGTCTTTTGACCTCTCTGGGTCATGGTCAGCCCTGCTTGTTTAAAGTGCACAGTGAAAACTCTTTGCTGACTATCTTGACACTGTGAGTGATGTCCCAGTTCAAAGTGCAGGTGTTAAAGAGGCTGAAAACATGTTAAATACCCTGGAATACTAAGGCCCAGGGGCTTGACCGAACATAATTGCAATATGTTTTCGTGTTCTTAGAACCCATAAGTTCATGTTTCACACATTTCATAGTAATGTTCTTTTACTGAGAAACCATCCTTATCATCATCACAAATGTGTAAAAACTAACTGTGAAAGACAGGATTTCAGGCTGAAAGTTCAGAAAATGAATGGGTTGTCTGCCCCTTTTTGTATTCCTTTATAGTTTAATTAGCAGTAAATGTTTATATCTATTAACTGAGTCATTCAGCTGTATTACCCATCACAGAAGTGCACTCTGTTGCTCAGACAAGCATGGCTTGTCAGTTCATGTCGTCTGAAGATTACATTTTTTCTTTACCGATTCATGTTTTTTTTAAAACCTTCAGCTACACTTTTAGTATTGATATAACATTAACTAACAAAAAGCCCACAATGAATTTACATTTATTACAATAAATGCATACAATATTTAATTGTTAAGGTCTGCTATTGTAAGCTCTAATGATTGCAATGTTAAATTGGCACACAAGAGACTGTTTTCAGTAGTGTAATTTTGTTACTTTTTTATGTACTGTAGGTTTATTATTTGAATAAAAAGAGGACCCACACATATTTCCTCACCACTTAAAAACTATGTAAACTGTCATGTTAACAGCCCCTACTGTTTATTATAATTGTGTTTAAATTCAGTATCTCAAAATTAAGTGCAATAACTGTAATAGGCTAAAAGCTAAATACTGTAGTTCTGTATTGCTAAAATGTTTCATACAATAAAAAGGTTTGATTTGTCATCATCTGAAGTTAAACAATATTGGAATGAAAAAAAATGGAAAAACAGCAGGCTAATTATAAGATAGTGCATGTCTTTGCAAAAATACATTTTCTGGATTAAACATATTTTTAGTGTCTTCAAAATAAAATAAACACCTGCCTACACTTTAGGAACCTTGGTATAAATAAACATGCTTTAAAAACAAAGGACATAATTACAGATTGTAATGTATAATCTTTATATCGGTATACAAAATTCTCACTGCATTAAATTTTGTTTTTGACCCATTCTGTATACAGTACTTACAAGAGAAGGGTACTTTTTACTCGGTTTCTAATACACATGGAAGAAAAGCACATTTGAGAAACTGAAATATTACCTTCGCAAACAATAAACTGAAATATCCTTCTGTGTCCCTAGTCAGAAACTCTTACAACCAGTACAGTAATCTCCCTTTCTCTTCATTTTAGACTGGTAGAGAGATTCACATTTTAGCAGAATAATCTAATGAAAACAGTCTTTGCTCCTTCTAGGACTTGCAATCACAGTATGACTGGCCCTTCTTTTATTTGTGAATTGTCTGTGCAATGTGCCTGTGGTGCCCCCTGGAGGGTGGGCTGCACTCTAATACAGAATTTGCTGGACCTAAGAAGCAAAACAAAGTGCTATGTTTTTCTTAGAAAGTTTTAATACGAATCCTTTAAAGCTATTACTATTTGCAATTGAGTTGAATGTTACAACTGAGGAAATTTCTTGCAACTTTGTTTAAGATATTTTAAAGCAGTCTTCCAAAAATCACAATCATCATTTGATTCATTTAAGTTTTTATCACAGTGTACCTTAAGCTCTTGGTGTACCTAACCCAGTCCAGGTGCTCTATACTGTAGGTGTCCATCCACTATCGGAGTGTTCTAAGTGTTCATGATAAGTGTAATGGCACCACAGCGTCTACCACTGAAGCAAATGCACATACAGGGATGTTTTCAGAGTCACCATTTTATTTTGGCATCCATTTTAACTCCAAATCCACACAAACATAGTGGAGTGCCTCAAAGGCTCCCTCCTTTTGCTGGCTCCTTTTACTGACTGACGAGTCTGGTCTTGACCTCTCAAGGTGCCAGAGGTGCATCTGGTTGCCTTGTTTCACCACAGTTAAAAAGGTGTTGGCCCTACAGTAGGACTTTCCACACTCCCTCTTGTGGCATCATTGGCTCCTGGCTCACACTGATATAATTTATACAGAATGATTATGGTTCACACGTGGTGGCATAGTGGTTAGCATTGCAGCCTCACTGCACTAATGCCCTGGGTTCAATTACAGACCTGGGGTGCTATCTGCATAGAGTACCTGTATGTTCTTCCTGAGCTTGCCTTGGTTTCCTCCAGGTGCTCTGGTTTCCTCCCACAGTCGATAGGTTAATTGGCTTTAGTGGTGCTGGTTTGAGTGTGTGCATGTCTGTGTGTCTCCTCTGAGATTGACTGGCGTCCTGTCCAGGGTGTGTCCTACCTCGCTCTTGTAGCTTGCTGGACAGGCTATGGCTCCCCCACCACCCTGTATTGGATAAAGTGTCAGCGTGGGATAATAGGGGCTGAGGGAACAGCTGTAGCAAAGGCCAGGTCCTTATTTCCTTATTTAGGAGCTGCACCTTCAGTTCCAGAAGGGGTGGGGCAGTACCACTGATGGTGATGAATAGGGGTTGTAGGTTGGAGAAAAATATATTTTTGCATTTGTGTGTATTTTTGAGCTTTTAAAATGAATATTTTATCTGTTAAATATATATCTGTTAAATATATTGTTTTATGTATGGGGAAGTACTTAGAAGTGCCCGGTTACAAATAGTTAATACTTCTTTGAAGGTTTTCATTTGTCATGAACATTAAACTACACAACAGACAATCATTGCAGCTAACAGTAAGACTAAACACAGAGCTGGACACAATCTCAGGATTTGACTGGCTATCACTAATGATTACAGTCTAAAACAGACTGCAGCCTGAATGGTTTTGAAATTACTCATTTCGTTCATGATGCCTGATGAGCAGAAACATTTTCTGATTGGAGTTTAGGTGATGGAGACAAAAGCAGGCCAGATAAAAAAAAAAAAAACATGCAGTGTTGCAGAAGGAGAACAAAATGCCTGGAATGTTTTATTCCTCCCTTGGGTTTTCCACATTGACAGCTGCCCTGCTATGAATTATAAGACCTGTGTTCTTTTAAGCAGTATTCAACATCACTCGAAGGACATCTCTCAAGTTATTTGCTTGTGGTGTCTCTTCAAGGGCCCTAAATTATGAATCATATTGCATCAAACCTAGCCAGCGCATCTTAGCTAGCAATAAGAGAGGAAAAACACATATTATACTGTGCAACAGTGAAAAGGACGCAGGGTTAGAAGTGGAATCTAAAAGGGAGCTCATTGAGAACAGGCTTGTATGGGTCTGTAACAACCTGCCCAGCAATGTTACTGAGATTATTCAAGCAATGGCTAGACAGAATCAGTAGACTTAACAAAATGGGGACTTATTTTAGCTCATACTCCATCAATAAAGGATTTCACAATAAAGGAGCATTGGTTTATGGGCAAGTGCAATCAGTGGATTCTGTGCAAAAGTGAAAGGGCAGTGTATAATTGTATGGGCTTAGTGTAGGTGTGGGGAGAGTAAATTTACTAAATTTACCTGGAATCTGGTGCAGGTGTGTGGATTACTGAAGCAGTGTTGTGAAATTAATATACTGTGGGATATACTATGTCATAATGACCATTATGTAATATTTATTTTCACTCTAATGTATAGAGTGTTTGTAATGTTTGTATGTTTTGTAAGTTTTCTGTTTGTGTAAAACATAGCTGCAAACCATTAAGTATTATTGTATCATAATTTATAAGCAATGAGCACACAAGAAAACAAGGATTACAGATATATCATACAGTACATGCAACTTTTCCTACTGTAATTATAGGATTAAGAAAAATAGGCACCTGTGCCTCAGCATTGTTCAACAATCTCTAACATCAAACACTTTATCTGAAAATTATTTTATCATTTTATGATTATTTTAACAAAGGCACTGATCTAACTCCTTCTGTAACACAAATTTAACCTTAACTATAATTTATTGGTTGACAATTCAAGGCCTTCACTCAGTTAAAAGAAACAGCAAAATGGTACTCGATAACTATGTTTTTTTATATTCTTGTGGGCTTATTTTTTAATAACTGGTCATAACATCATACCTCAAAGTCTGCTCTGAGTGCCACATCTGCCTCTGTGAGAATTGTTCACATATACAGGCACAGCAGCTGTTTACACAATTATACTGACAGCAGGTGGCCTATCATTTCAAAATAATAACGGTCCTTATTACATTCGTGTTGTAATACCAACTCCAAAAAAAAAAAAAGATCACAAAAAATCAATTTTTATAACTGGACTTTATAGTTTTTCTACATGCAGGATTCCCATTTATGAAATAAAAAAATTCTAAAACATTATGGGCAACTTGAAAACAAGTGATTTCTTAAAGGCTTGATTGTTTAAAATAGTTTAACTAATAACTAAAATAACTTTATTGTTCAATATTTAGATTATTAGATCACTTTGGTTCTCCTTCCTTAAGATGGAGGAATGAGTATCTGTGTAGCTCAAAGGCATTAAGTAACTTATTGCTTCAGCATCTGACAATGAATTATCTGAGCTTCATTGCAACGTGTAATTAGTTAACCTTAGTTATGTTGTAAGAAAAACCTACAATACTGACACTAAATGCTTGGTCTAATTTCAGACATGCCAAATGTCCTGAGAATTTTTAGCTTAAAGCTCCATTTCTTTATTTATGAGTCGAGGGAAAAAAAACAACGGAGAGTTTAATTAATGAGCAAAAATAAAAATCAGACTCTGTCTGGAAAACAGATGGGCTTGGTCTGAAACATGACACCAGCATTATCAATCTTGCTGGCTGTCTTGGTTCTCATCCAGAATTCTCACCGGCAGTAAACACTGCTGCTGGAA